>NC_089506.1:69825350-71251600 GCF_036850995.1 Saccopteryx leptura | reverse complement strand
CATCATATTATGAATAAGGGTTCAATTTTTTAAGGGACTGAAAGCTGTATTTTGTGATCTGTAACTTCTTTACTTGAGTCCCATTATGTCCTTC
Organism: Saccopteryx leptura; assembly: GCF_036850995.1. Lineage (NCBI taxonomy): Eukaryota > Metazoa > Chordata > Mammalia > Chiroptera > Emballonuridae > Saccopteryx > Saccopteryx leptura. Next base: position 71,251,506 of record NC_089506.1, on the reverse strand, counting down.
GAATGTTGAGGTCATTTTGGAGAACCAAAATCAATCTGACACTCACCTTTAATGATAATTAACAATACATCAAACCCTTAGAAAAGTCGTGGAAATACCCAAGCATTTTTTTTTGGTTTTATTTTTACTATATAGTGACATGTATTATATGACAAAGAATATTAAGACCAAGTATGATATTTTTGGTGCATATTTGATTTTCTTTGGTGTTTATGAATACTTTTTTTCTGTAGAAGAATAAATAGGTGAAAATAGTTCACCATGATATGATTTGTTTTATCCTTAGGCATTGCCTGAGGTTACTGGAACATCCCTCGTTTTCAGTATTGAAAAGTGAAATGCACAACAATGAAAATTTTATTAAAATGTATGTTAACCCATTACTGTATGTTCATTTTCAATTCTTTATAAGAAATCATGATGTATCATTTTGTGTATGTCATTCTTTAAAAAAGAAAAGATGAGTCAAGTAAAAGAGTAAATTTAATGGGGGAATTTTATGGGAAACATTATACAAATGGCAGTGCATGTGATTCCCATTATTAAAATAATTTGTCATTGTATGAAAAAAAGGTATAAATTTCAAGGAAGAGTCTTCTTTAGTTATCTGCCCTTTTTTAATGACAGTGGCTTTTGTGCAGAAAGACAGACATGTTCTTAGGCAAAGCCCATTTCAGGCCAGAATTTCTGAAAGCCCTATTAATGTTTCATGCTAATCAAGGAGAGTGGGAAATAGAGCTGACAGGTGCTTTCTACTCTGCTTATTCCTGTCTTCCTGCATTAGACATTACTAGCTAAAAAAAAGGGCCAATGGGGTTCTTTTCCAATGCATATCGTAAGAAGGGCAAAAATAAAATGAGTCTTGGCTTAAGTTTCCTGTTGTTTTCCATCTTGGATGAGCTAACATTCTTGGTCATATGAGTTCATTGATTATTAATAGATCTGTTTTACTCTAAACTGAAACCTCAAAAAGGATGTGCCATTTGGATTTAGCATTCCAGAACAGTGAGCCATGCTATTTGTGAATCTATAAAAGTTCCATCTGGACTTTCTATGTTATAATATTGTACCTACAAGTAATTTGAGCTTTTTGCCTATATCTGGTATCTTTAATGGAGATTTCATGGGTGGATGTGATAAGTTCAGTCATCACCATGTTATCTAGGGACATAGTTTAGAACAGAATAGATGTATTTTCTCTTTCTTTACTAGAATTCTTATGCATAACCACACTTGTCAAACAAAGCTCTGTGACAGAATAAATGCAATGTACCACATCTGGTCCAAGAAAAGATATTAAATACATTGGCTATGGTGTGTGTGTGTGTGTGTGTGTGTGTGTGTGTGTGTGTGTGTTTATTGTATGTGTGTGTGTTACCATTTTAAGCTAATTGGACCTATTAGTTTTTGTATAAGAATCCCTCATTAAATAAAATTAAAATACCTTGTTCTTATAGAAAAACTTTTATTTATCCTAATGATTATGTGCTTAAATATAATATATCTTAGCATGACTAATTTTTTCACATATTTTATTCATATAAAAACCTGTTTTTTCTTAAAGTGAATTTAGACATTCCAAGCACTATTACCTTCAACTTTAACTTCTGAGAAAGAGCCTACACCTGGTGTCTATCTTGGGAAGGAGGAAGGTGCCATATGGCAGGCACCTTTGGGATAGAATAAAATGTTACTGGGCAAAGTTTCCAAGTAGCAAGGATGAGGTCACAAAAATATGCTGATAGAAGAATAAACTATAGTTATTCATAATTGATAAACATAGAACTAGTTATTTTACCCCTACTTGCAGACAGAAACTCTTTCATGCCTAGTTGCCCAAGAAACATTAAAAGTGTGCTAAGTTTAGAAAGTGATGTAAAGATCTATGACAAGTACATAAATAAAACCAAAAAAATTATTTTAGGTTATGGAGCCCATCAGCATACCAAAACATATGTTTTTAAATGTTTCCTTCTTGCTTCTCAGTGAAAAACACTTTCTGACTAGTCTACTTATGCAGGTGAGAGCAGAGTGTAGAAACTAATCTGTATGGTCCAGAGTAATGAGAGTCAGTCTCCTTTTTTGGTCTCATAAAACACTAGCAAGCCTTACCTGGATTTTGCATAGTCTTCATTTGAAAAAAAAAGTTTCATATAAAAAGCTAAAAATTCAAAAATAAAGAAAATACATTTTGCCTGACCTGTGTTGGTTCAGTGGATAAAGTGTCAACCAGGAACGCTGAGGTCACTGGTTCAAAACCCTGGGCCTGCCCAGTCAAGTCACATATGGGAGTTGATGCTTCCTGCTCCTAACCTCTTCTCTTCACTCTCATTCTCTCCTCTCTCTAAAATGAAAAAAAAAATTAAAAAAGAAACCCACATTTTGATGAAATAGTGTTGTTACACAAATGATTTATTGAAGGTAAATGTTCTTAGTTTGGGGGAGATGAAAGCTATAGACACATGAAAATCTGATTAAACCTGGCCGGTTGGCTCAGTGGTAGAGCGTCGGCCTGGCGTGCAGAAGTCCCGGGTTCGATTCCCGGCCAGGGCACACAGGAGAAGCTCCCATCTGCTTCTCTACCCCTCCCCCTCTCCTTCCTCTCTGTCTCTCTCTTCCCCTCCCGCAGCAAGGCTCCATTGGAGCAAAGATGGCCTGGGCGCTGGGGATGGCTCCTTGGCCTCTGCCCCAGGCGCTAGAGTGGCTCTGGTCGCGACAGAGCGACGCCCCGGAGGGGCAGAGCGTCGCCCCCTGGTGGGCGTGCGGGATGGATCCCGGTCGGGCGCTTGCGGGAGTCTGTCTGACTGTCTCTCCCTGTTTCCAGCTTCAGAAAAATACAAAAAAAAAAAAAATCTGATTAAAGTTGTAGACCTTTCTTGAAAAACTCATACTAAAAAAAAATTTATACAGTATAAAGAGTTGCACAGATTACTTACAACCTATCTATATAGGTCTAAAAATACAGATTTAGAAACCCTTCATTTGGCTCTAAAATCTACTTTTCTAGCTTTTTTCCCCCTTTAGGCTAAAAGCAAGAGCCTAAGCAATATTTTTATACAGTATAAAGAGTTTCACAGATTACTTATAACCTATCTATATAGGTCTAAAAATACAGATTTAGAAACCCTTCATTTGGCTCTAAAATCCACTTTTCTAGCTTTTTTTCCCCTTTAGGCTAAAGGCAAGGAAGAGCCTAAGCAATATTCTGCTGAACTCCCCTCTCTTTGATCACACTTGGTCACTTGGTCTTGGCTTATCCTTGTGAAGATAGCAGGATCTCTCCCAAAGAGAGGACCCTCACACAAACTACAGAGCAGTTTAGTTCTATGAGGAGAAATCATAAAAAAAGGACTGGTTATTTGAAACTAGAGATGTAATTTCTTTGTTTCTGAAATAGAGGCCGCATCTCTTAGATCTTTAGTTAATTTTTTTTTCTTTTTTTTTTCTTTTGTATTTTTCCAAAGCTGGAAAAGGGGAGAGACAGTCAGACAGACTCCCGCATGCGCCTGACCGGGATCCACCCAGCACGCCCACCAGGGGGCGACTCTCTGCCCCTCCGGGGCGTCACTCTGTTGCAACCAGAGCCACTCTAGAGCCTGGGGCAGAGGCCAAGGAACCATCCCCAGCGCCCGGGCCATCTTTGCTCCAATGGAGCCTCGGCTGCGGGAGGGGAAGAGAGAGACAGAGAGGAAGGAGAGGGGGAGGGGTGGAGAAGCACATGGGCGCTTCTCCTATGTGCCCTGGCGGGGAATCGAACCTGGGACTTCTGCACACCAGGCCAATGCTCTACCACTGAGCCAACCAGCCAGGGTTTAGTTAATTTTTGAACTCTATATTCTTGAGATTATGGTTAGAAGATTTATTCTTGGCTTACCTTTCTATAGTGTAAGGGGCCACTATACAAAATTCTTTTTGATGGTGAGCTTAATATCTATAATAATTTTTATAAAATTCATTGTAGATCATTATAGTAATTAAAAAAAGAAAGCTATAAAGAGATATTTGGTTGCAGATATTTTGCTACAAAACTGTTTTACTAGTGAGTCATATTGATTGACATTATCTAGAATGACACTATTTTGCCACTTTTCTTAAGAATGTCAGTTTCATATCCAAATTAATTTCCCTGTCTTTAAATTTTTTTAAAATTATTTATTGATTTTAGTGGGAAAGGAAGGGAGTGAGGAGGGAGAGAGAGAAACATCTGTTGCTATATGTGCCCTGATCGGGGATCAAACCCACAACCTCTCTGTTTTGGGACAATGCTCTAATCAACCAACCTATCTGGCCAGGGCCAATTTCCTTGTCTTTGCTCAGACTAGTGCCTGTCACATAGCAGATTTGATGAGAGAAAAAAAATCAGTGAATGAATGAGTAAAAAGTGATTCCATAATCCAATGGTTCATCTCAGTGAATAATGAAAACTTATCCACTGTTGTAACAAAATAAAAATATCTACATAAACCTTTAAAATTTTCACAGATTATTACTCATTTTCTTTAGACTGATATAATATTTCAAAACATCTAAACAGTTCTAGACTTTACTTTTCTCTTCTCTCCTTCAGTATCTTTCTTTTTTTTTTTTTTTTTTTGTATTTTTCTGAAGCTGGAAACGGGGACAGGCAGTCAGACTCCCGCATGCGCCGGACCCGGATCCACGCAGCACGCCCACCAGGGGCGACGCTCTGCCCACCAGGGGGCGATGCTCTGCCCCTCCCGGGCGTTGCTCTGTTGCGACCAGAGCCACTCCAGTGCCTGGGGCAGAGGCCAAGGAGCCATCCCCAGTGCCCAGGCCATCTTTGCTCCAATGGAGCCTCGGCTGCAGGAGGGGAAGAGAGAGACAGAGAGGAAGGAGAGGGGGAGGGGTGGAGAAGCAGATGGGCGCTTCTCCTGTGTGCCCTGGCTGGGAATCGAACCCGGGACTTCTGCACGCCAGGCCGACGCTCTACCACTGAGCCAACCGGCCAGGGCCACAGTATCTTTCTTTAAGTTTCCATATGTTTAATTCCTACCTTATCAGAGGTTGACAGTTAACCATTTGCACCTAGATTTTCTTAAATGTTACCTGTGGTGAAACTTTGCTGGCAATTGGTGTTAACCAAGTGATTTTGTCATCTTAACTCCAAACAACACTTGAATTGTAAAGGTAAATATGACTCTTTATTAACAGTTTTTACAAATGAACAACAAATTAATTTTTTGTTTTATTACATATAAACGTATAATTTTTGGTCAATATATCCATATATTGAATCTATATTACATTTTATAGTTCTAACATTGTTGTGTCTTGACCCAAATATATAACTGGAATCAGCTTTGATAAATTAGAATTGCAGTAGGAAATAAAACAGCATTAATCAGTTATATTTAACCCGATTTCCCTCTTCTATTCTAGACTATCCTCAATTCTATCTCTATCACCATGGAAGACAGAAACCTTTTACAATATATTGGCATCTCCATTTAAATTGGCATAAAAACTTTGTCAATTTTTTATTTCTAGAGACCTAGAAATGTCCCACTACCTAGAACTTACATTAAATTAATTTTTAAAAGATAGACAATATAAATAAAGTTAGAAAGATTGCATGGATTTTATTTTGAATTTTATATTTAGCAGCTAATTGCAAAAGGGGTTCATAGTGCAGCAATGTAGTCAAGTTTCCATTGACTAAATCCTAAGAATATATCTAAAGCTGTTGTGGTAAAAGTTAGATTTTTTTTTCCTGTCTTTTCTTAACAAATGTAAAAGAAATACATTTCCTCTGAAAGTCTGTGTTTAAAGCTCTATTTTTTTAAAGTTGGGGAAGAGAGTTAATTTCAGTAGTTTCATGCCTATCACATACCTGTCATTTTTTTAGAAAAGAAAAGTCATTTCTAGAGCATTACTGTCATTTCTAAACCAACTAAATACAGTCTCCTAACAGCCACAGAATCCCCTGATAAGTACAAATAGATACATAAAGACAGCACTAAGATTGCTATGTCACACCCCAGAAGCTATTTCCGTGTAGTTTCCCAAAATGAGGGAAGAAACACCTCAATTCGGTTGTCAGGGACATATCAGAGGATATAATTGCATTCTGGGAGACTCTAGGCAAATCTAGAAGCAATGACAAGCACCTTTGTGGTAAAGAATTGGTTCCCAGCAAGTACAAGCTCCATCACTGTTCTGTCTCACTGTGTGGGCCACCTCTAAATGAACTCTGCGGTGAGAGATCCCTCTCTTACCAGCAGAATGCTGGGCAATACAAATTGTTTTGCCCTGGGCTTCAGGCCACATGACCAAGAAAAGGGCTTTGTGGTCCCACAAATGGCCACTAAGAGAGAAGGTCTCCTTATCTAAACAAATCTATATAGCATGTTCTTCTCAGACAGAACTATAATGAACATGAGGGCAGTTTAGGAGCAGATTCTAAAATAGCATGATAGTTGGGTTTTAAAGTCCTGCAGCCCTTCTCCCACTCACAGCGTGAGAACACATGTTCATGGGAAGGAAAGCAGAGTTGGACTGACAAAAGATCTGTAGCCATTTTCATCGTCAGCTACAATGGTCAAATTCACACAAACCAATGTATTCGCTCCTACTAACCAAGTAGTCAAGATATTTGATATTCATAGTTGAAAGGAGATCAAAGTAATACAATAGAAAATATAATAACCAATACATTAGAAAAAAAGTAAACCTGGAAAGTGATGTCTATTTAAGACACTCAAAGCTGGGAAAGTGTTTAAGTTACTGTAATAAATCAGAAAGTGTTTTACTGTTCAGTCATTAATTAACCATATATTAACAGTCAAAAATATTAGTAATTAATTCTTAAGTCACCTAATGATGGCCACAATATTAAGTGCTTGTGGATGCATGTAATTAATTAACTACTTAACATACTTTATAATTAAGTTTTAATATTCTTATAATTAAATTATTAAAATTTTGTTTCTATTAACCACCTAAATAGCAGGGTGGTTTATAAGATGATTTTTAACCCAACCTCGCTGTCTCAATGTGTTTTTTTGTTAAAGTGCTATTATATGCAGTTGTTCAGTTTATTTAAATAGTAAAATATTCCCCAAATTCAATCTGATAGCCCTTTCATTTTTATTCATACATTAAAACCTTTTATTTTTTATTTTCAAATGATTAAAAAGATCTTTAATATAGAATTGGCTTTGCTTTGATTGAAGACAAGTGTAAATTTTTCAGATGATCAGTTTTTAAAAATAATTATCACATAAGCATTATTTTGGCTGGAATATAAAAGATACTTGAACGGGCTTTTGCATGTTTTAACTAAAGCTTCCAGCTAATACTTTGCTTTATCTCAACCACTTCTTATTATAATGGAACAATATATATAAATGAAGGTACAATGTTCAATTTTTATTCATTTGACATCGAACTTATTGATAAAAGATTTCATGCTGAGAAATTAAACCTCCTCCCATCTACCATTGTGATAAGATTCCTTTAGAAGAGATTGAGTTCTCTAGGAGTATATCCAGAATAATATATTATTGCACAAACTAAGGAAGGAAGAATAAGTTGTGGGCTTAATATTATTTTCTTCTTCTAGTTAATATTATAACAATGACTCTTCATAATTATATTTGTAGAAAACAAAACATTAAGTTGGTTATACTATGTTAGATGCTTGAGGCAATTGACTATTATATAGTCCTAGATTCAAGTATACATCTTAATAAAATATAATATTATCCTTCATAATCAAAAGTTTAGAGGAAATAATTATTTTGGTTGACTATCTGAACAGTGAAAATGTTTACAATCAATTCTTCTGTCTTTGGGGTCCCTGTGTAAGTTATAAAGGGAGAATGAGTAAGAATAGAAGCAAAACTGAGATACTTTAGGTTAATCATTGGGTGTTTAAAGGTATTGGCATTGAAGGACTGTATTTACAGAGCCATCAATTCCCATCACAAAGAGATGGCCCTGTGGCCTCTGTCAGGCTTGTCAGTCAATTTCTACCATTATCCAATCAAGTGGTGAGCATGGGAACTGTAGACCAGAGGGTAAAACACTGAGCAAATAGATTTGTCTATCTTAACAAGAGTGCAGTGGGTTTAATGGCTACCAAGAACTAATGTCACCTTTCCTCCCACAGGCAAAACATTTTGGAACTGCCATAAAGACAATGGTATTGCTAGGATGTCAAAAATTCCTTTACCTGTCTTCGAAATTAAGTTTTGTGTATGTACAAGCATAAATTCATTGACCTTAATAAAAGCTATTTTGAGGAAAACAGGGGAGGGGATAAACTGCTCATAATAGTTGAAATATTTTATTGTGGAGATAAAGAAGGCATCTGGTTATGGAATAAACAAAGCTGTTTCTTTGTAAGCTATTCGTGGTTCCAGAAAACAATGAACGTGGCTCAGCAATGTCATGAGGTAATACACATGAGGAACTTCACATGATGTATATTTTCAAGGAGGGTGTACTTCTGTTAGTGATTTGAGCCAGATCAATGAACAGTGGAAGTATAGTGCTAATGAAGCCAAAGTTACAGCTCCAATCCTTGCACAGGCCAATTAGATTCTCGCAGAGAAAAAGTCTATTCCAAGACAACTGAGGGTACCTCATCCTAGAATGGCTTTGTCATTATGATAAGCAGAGTGAGGTTGTTGAATGCCGATTGTAAGAGCCACCATGGCTAAGCATTGGCTTCTGATGCATGCCTACGTGGTTTGGCAGCAGGCTGTCTGTCCAAGTCTGAGATCCTAAATCTTCCTCAAGTAAAAGATTAACATAATGAGCCAACTTGATTTAGCATCAATTATCCAAATTCTGTGCCAGATAATCAGACAAAAACAGGGAGTTCTGTAGAACAACGCAAGTATTAAATGACTTTTACATATTTTACAGGAATAGTGACTCAACAGAAAGAACAATAAGAAAGGTATAGTTTTGGATGTCAAGCCACAGAAAAATAATATGATTGAATTTTTACTGCGGACTTTTCATGTTAGCAGGAAACTAGGCTCCTTAGAAGCCAGGTGACTCTTGTTTTCATGTTATAATCTTCAGAGTACTTACTACTCTATAAGTCAGCATTTTCAACTTTTTTTCATCTTATGTAACATAAACTAATTACTAAAGTTCTGCAGCACACCAAAAAATATATTTTGTGTCAATCTGACAAAAAAATAGGTATAATTTTGATTCATTCACACCACAGCTATTGTTGTGTTGACTGTTATCTTTTTATTTAACAGTAAGGGAAAAGAGGTTTGTGCCCCGGACCAAATAATCAGGTATTGCATGTTTTAAAAATTCTTGTGGTGCACTCGTGTGCCATGGCACACTGGTTGAAAATTGCTGCTAAAGGTGGGCACATATGACATTTATGTAACATTAAGTTTTCTAATAGTCACATAGAAAAACTAAACATGTGAAATTAGTTTTAATAATATATTTTAATGAACACAACAGACCAAAAATATTATCATTTCAACATATAAATAATTTTAAATTTAAATTTAAATTAATGAGAAACCTGGTGTTTATTTTTCAATTATAACACATCTCCATTTGAACTATGAGTACCCAAGAGATATCTGGCTATAGATCAGCACAGCTTTATTATTTTTAATTTTATTAATTTTAATTTATTGTGTTTACATGGATTCAATTGTTCCACTCAATATAACACCACCATCCCCCACCCCCATGTCTTTATTTATATCCCATTTGTCCCCCTCCTCCTGACTGCCTTCCTCTTTTCCTCTGGGATTTCCTGTTCTGTTATCTGTATCTCTATGTGTTATGTATACATAATTTCATTAATCCCTTCACTTTCTCTGATCCCATCCCCTCATCTTCCCTCTGACAGCTGTCATTCTGTTCCCGATGACCCCGCCTCTTCTTTTATTCCGTTCCTCAGTTCACTTTGTTCATTAGATTCCACATATAAGGGAGATCATATAATATTTGTCTTTCTTTGCTTAGTTTATTTCACTTAGCATAATAATATCCAGGTCCATCCATGCCATTGCAAAAGGTAAGATTTCCTTCTTTTTCACGGCTGCATAGTATTCTACTGTGTACATGTACCACAGCCTTTTAATCCACACGTCCACTGATGGACACTTAGGCTGTTTCCAGATCTTGGCTATTGTAAACAATGCTGCAATAAATGTGGAGGTGCATATCTTCTTTTTAATTGGTGATTTGGTATTCTTAGGATATATTCCGAAAAGTGGACTAGCTGGGTCAAAAGGCAGTTCCATTTCTAATTTTTTCAGGAAACTCCATACTGTTCTCCACAGTGGCTACACCAGTCTGTATTCCCACCAGTAGTGCAGGAGGGTTCCCTTTTCTCCACATCCTCGCCGGCACTTATTGTGTGTTGTTCTGTTTATGAGTGCCATTCTGACAGGTGAGAACAGCACAGCTTTAGATGTTCAATCTCTGCATGTGATAAGAATACATGGAAGAAGAAATATGTGAATGAATGAATAAATATTGAAGTAGATATAAAAAGTAATCATTTTGAATTTATTGCATAGATGAAAATTGTAATCCACCAAGGCTTTTTATAAAAAAAGAAATACATTCATTGGGTGGATGGGATGTTGAGAACTGGCATATGTCAAATTTTGAATCACCTATTCAAAATTTTATAATTTTATTTGGATTATTATTAGCTAATCAAAATTTTTTCACCAACTATTTGTATCTAGATTTGAAAATATTTATTAATTATAAATGTAAAAATATATTGCTATAAGTAAACTTAAATGTTTTATAGGCCTGAGGGGAAAATTGGCTTGCCTAGACTTATTATTTATTATAATCTCAAAATTATTCTAGCAACATTTTCAATGCAAGTGGAAAATGCATTTCAGGGCAATTTATTCTAGAGTAATTAAAGCAGTTTGTTGCTTTGGTCTGCGTACAACTTCAGGTCAAGTAGTAAGGAAACCAGTGTTCTATGTTCCCATCCAATGGTGCAGTCCTTGTAGAGAAGAGCAGTTAATGTCAAACACCTATGGCCAAACACCATTATCTATGCCAGGTTTTCTTCTTTCATAGTAACAGTAAAAAAATTTATAAAGAAGGAAGATGTTATGAAGGAGAAATTTAATAATGTTATCTTATAAAGTATGTTCAATGCAATATAAAATTTCACACCAGGTAGAATTCTATGAAACACTTCAAAAGGCAGTACAGAGAAACACTTCAGGAATAGAAGGAGAAAATGATTTTTTATTGAAAGAATATTTTATTATTCAGAAGACCATTTTTTTACTAATCCAGAAAATGTACCTCCTAAAAAGAAGTTTATTTTAATCCTTTCACAGTAGGAAATAAGCAGGGAAAAGTCTTTTGTATTATATCAATGTAAATGTACTTAGCCAACACAAGCCAATCATTTATAATCCAAATATATATGAATGACCTAAATAGCCCATTGTCTTTCCACCTTCTATTTTAGTCTCTAAGCATCATCATAAATATTGAAGTATAAAACCAAGGATCTAGAAAATCAGCAGCTATACTTAAACCATTATTTTTATATCATTTTATTCATCTTGTACACTCTCCTGTAACTGTCAGAACTTTAAAAGGATACATTTTAAAATTAAGCTTTCATGAATTAAATAACATAATGTATTATGTTGAATAAATGGATTTAAGGCCTTCTTGCCTAAATCTAACAGTTTTATGTCCAGTTAGTTTGCCGAATTAGGTGTATAGCCACTAGTTTGGTTTTTAAATTAGTGAACAACCTTCCTCAGAAGCAACTGTTGTACTTATATTAATGTATATTTAGTTTCCCTGATCTTAAGACAGAGTCCAGGCTAACTGTGTTTCCACAAAGTGGAGGGAGTCGTTCTCTTATTCTCAGAGTTGGAGAAATTTTTGTGATTTTTTTTTTTCCCCTTTCCAATACACAAGTCATCTTGTGCAGTAAAGCATGCTTGTCAACACACATGTCAGCCAACTTTAAAAAGAATAGTCTGAGAAAAAAATGAAAAGTAAATTATTTAAGTGGAGTTGTAGAGGAAGCTTGAAAGAATTCTGTTTGGAAGGTTTCTTTGCTTCTCTCTGCCAATAGAAGGGGACTCCGGATCTCTCACTAGTGAGCTTCTGTCATAACGAGGGCTGACAGTTCACATTGAAAATTCTGTTTTCTTCCTTCCCAGGAAAGCAAGTCAAAGTTAAGCCAACAAACTGTTGTTGGCAAGTGTCTTACTTTTGTTTCCTTTTCTTTAAATTAGCCATTTGAGTTTTGTACAGTGGTTGTAAATGAGTTTCCAGGATTTTTGACCACAGATTTAAGTAGGTACTAAACACTTTTTTTTTTTTAGAGACCCTTTATAACGAAAAGTATGTTTATCTAAGTGCAATATTTGGGATGAAGAGAGAAAACTGAAGTAGCATTTTCTGAAGGAAAGTATGTAAAAAAGCCTCACTGATAAAATACCATTAAGACCCTGGCCAGGACGCTCAGTGGTTAAAGCATGGCTGTAGGGCACCAAGGTCTCAGGGTTGATCTCTGGTCAGGGCACATCTGAGAAGGAGTCAATGAGCGCACAACTAGAAGGAACAACTAAGGGGAATAATAAGTTGATATTTTCTCCCTCTCTCTCCTCTTCCTTCTCTCTCTGTCCCTCTCTCTCAAATCAATGAAAAAATTAAAAAAGAATAAAAGATAAAAATAAAATGCCATCAAAATTGTGAGATATAGATGAATTTGGCAGTGACCACTATCTCACAGAGGTCTGGTCCATTTGAGTTGTCTGTCAAATTGATTGTGGCTACTGAATTCGATTAACTTTAGCACACTGATAATTCCAGGGAATGCAAAGATGGGTTTGGCATAGCATTTTGCTTTTGTGTAGAAATTAACACAAGAGCTCATGTCTTTATTTTATTTTGCTTTCAAAGTTATCCTGCCAATATGTAGTTTTCTATCACTAGAATGAACTTTTCCAAAGTGTTTACAGAGGGTAAATTTGAACTTTATTGCAATAAGTACTAGTCACATGACTTATTTTATGAAAACCTAATTTACAAAACTCTAAACCTAACAAAATAAAGGAACAAATAAGAGGAAAGGGTGATTTTCTTCAAAATAGGGGGAAAACTAAGTATTTTACAAAAAGTATTCACTTTACATATATGAAATTTCTTGGTATATTAAATATAAACATTTTACTTTCTGACCATCATCAATGCTCTAACTTTTGGGAGAAGTTTTATCTTTCTACTATGTATTAGGCCATTCTATAAAATATTAAATCACTACTAAATACATGATAAATGAGGGAGTGACTAGTTGTATCTACATTGTATCTAAGGTACAAATAGGCATGAGAGATGGGTAAACATCTAAAACAGCCTACATTTATATTTTGTATTTACTTAATATCTATATTTATATAATTTACCACATGTGCATTATTCCATTCACTGATTTATCTGTAGATAATACAGTATTTGCAAGACCAGTTCATTAAGGTTAATTTGTTCAAAAATATTAGAACCATTAATTTCTGGGTTATAGCTAATGGCTGTTCTCAGCCAGTGTCTTGCTTCATCATTAGTGTCACTTAGATTATAACTCACACCCAACTGTTTTTACACTATCTAATAGAATCAATTGATGCGATGGTTGACAAGATGCTGTTTTGCATTTTGTCATCACACTAATGCACATGGCTTACAGGCATTGGCATCCATAATGTGGGGCAGTTTTGTAGGAGACTAGAATAGGCTGAAGCTGCAAGGGCCATTTTCATAAAATATTAATGAACTTGAAAAATACACTGGGGTTGAAGGCTTGTCTGCTAAATGTAAGGTAAAATCTATTCTGTTCTGCCTTCTGATGACTGTAATTAGCAGCCCTAATTAAAAATTCAAACCATGTGTATATTTGAAAGCATGAATCTTAGCTCACGTAGTGTTTATTTCCTTTACAAAGTATTTTATTTTACAACACTAATTGAACAGGATTCTTCCTAGTTCGACAGCCGCAGCTGGCTGGAGCCAGTTTATGTATCCAGTCTCTCAAGACTACTTCCTTTTGTAAGCAATAAAACATCTTTAAAAAACACGTATATGCTCTCTATGAGCCATTAACTCTGTGCCACCCAGCACCAGGCTGGTCCTCTCCTCACACATTGTTTTTTTCTCCACTTAAATGTGACCTCTTTGAAGAGGCTGCTTTTTTCTGATCTTCAATATTTAATGTGAATTTACTTACATTAAATGACCACCTTACAAAAGGAGCAAAGGCTCACTTCTGACATTATTTATGAACAGCATACACTGTGCAAAAATGTGAAAGGAATTGCCTGGGAATACCTATTAGTTCCGGGAGAAAAATCTACTTTTTATCATTGTTTTCTAAAGTTATTTTGGAATTTATGGTCAGAATGTTGATGCCTCACTGGGTGTGTGGGGGTGGGGGGGGGCAGCAACTGAAGTACAAGTTGATCAGAGTCGTGTTACCCAGACAGGAATTAGTCGGGCAGAGAGGGCAGAGCCAGAGCGGGAAATGAGGGAGAGCCAGGATCTCAACAGGTCAGAGGTGGTACAAAATTATTATTTTGGATAATGACAAAAATAAGCTTTGTTTCAAATGGTGTCTACTAACCATTGATAAAAAGGTAAAGACATTTAAGTTATGCTCAAAATAACTTTGGAAAAGTGACAATGGTCTTTGGTTGCTCTGCCTATCCTTTTATCTCCGGATCTCAATTTCCACAGCTGTAAAGTGGGAATGACTAACCGCTTTACTTAAATATTCTATCCACCATAAATGGTTCTTCTGGGGACCCAAAACATTACCTCTGGGAGGCCTTTGACAACTCTAAACTGATACGCGAACACCGGTGATTTAGTAGAAGTCTATTCATGCTATCCAAGTGGCTCAAACCAGAAACAGAAAATGAAAGTGAACTGGTGATCAATGTTAGAATTACATTTAAAGTTTATGCAACCCAATTTACATAACTCATTCATTAAGTGTGTTTTGGGAATTCAAAGTAAATGTCCAGAGGATAAAGAAATAAGTCCTTTTCTTTGGTACCTTTATGAAGTTTTGACCTTATTTTCCTGGGCAACTCATTCCCAATATGTTGCTGGAATTTGTATGAGTGAAAAAGTTAAATATTACATTATACTGAGATATTGTCATTGTTTACCCACCAACCTACTGCTTTGAATGATTAAGTGAATAAATAAACAACTATGTTTGATGGGGAAAAGTTAACAGCATTATTAAAAACCAATATTTTCAATATTAGCAATTAAACAACTTATTTCATACAACTATAGACTAGTTTATAGAATTATGTAGTCCTTTCTTCAGGCATGGGATCTATAGTCCTTACATATGGAGATTTCTCATCAAAGAAAATGAAAGTGTTTCTGGAGTAAGGAGTATTGAATATGAGGCTATTAAGAGGATATGAGGCCTGTTAATATTTGGATTATTGATTCCTCCAATTGACAAATGTTATAATCCCCCCTTCCACAAATGCACATTTATTTAATCTATTGAACAGTGAGTTGCTTTCTTCTCTATCTGAAAGGGAAGGGAAGAATTAATAATTTTGTATCATGGGAGAGACTCCAATTCAATGATTTTATGAATGACTAAAGTACGTGGAGGGAAGTGGGTTTTAGAAAGTGGGAGGTGATGGATGGAGGAACAGCTAGACTTCTAGGCTGGGCAAAGTCTTTTGCAGAGCACACCCCAGCTCCAAAGAGATGGGCCGGAAGAATGCTCCTGTCAGGAAAAGACATATGTCAGATCTCAAAGGCGTATTGTCACAAGTCCGTGTGCTATCTCTCCTCAGGGAACTCAGGAGGTGAGCAAGTTTCCTCACTGCTCAATAGAGTTCAGCTAGCGACCCTCAGACTTCTGTAAGCAATAGGAGCTGAGGAGATGCTCATCTCCTCTTATTGTTCAGGGCATGTGTGATATCACTTTCCTAGGCATACAAGGAAACAGTGCACTTCCTCTTATTCCCATACCTGCTCATTCCATAGGCCTGGCCAGAAAAATCTACCTTTATCTCTGCCTTCCAGCTGCAGTTCCAAGGTTTCATCCCAACTGACTCTCCTGTAAGGAGCACTTCTATCCAACCCCCGGGGGCATTAGAAACCCTCCTCAGAACTGTTCTTCGCTGAGGCCCCCTAGTTCACCTGGCGGAGCCCACTCCTCAGCAGTTTTGTTACCCAGCAGCTAAAATACGGTGAGAGCTGGTTTGCTTCTTAGAGCACTGAGGCTCCGGTTCCAACAGCCTGTTCAGAAGACCGGTCATTCCTTCCTCCCCAACCCCTCCCCTCAGCCACTAGCTTCTCCTTTTCTTATAGATCGGGCTGCTATTGGGACCGTGCTATGATTTGTAGCAAAAGTTGAATAAAAACTTAGGAAAAGTCCACTACGGAAGACATGAAGCAACTTTTACTAATTTGGAGGAGGGAAAGTGAGTAGTTTTGAGTAAAGCCCTCCCATTTTGTTTCTAGGTTACTGGAAAAGGTCAATGACAACCCTAGACACAATTTCAACCTCTGCCAACACCGTCACCAGAAGCTTCGCGCCACCTTCTCCCGCCCGCCCAGTATAATCCTCCCCTGCATGAAGAACGCCTGTAATTAGGCTGTCTTTGAATGAGACTAATTCTCTTTTAAAGATAGGAGGGAATCTAATTAAATCAAGAGAGATTCAAAAGAGTAAGACCTATTCATTTTCTCAAATTGCCCGTTTCCAAAATTATCTTTTCTTCCTCTCCCTCTTCCATTAAAGTCGCTACTTTCTTTCCTAGTGGAGATGAGTTCAACCGAGTTAAGAAAAGAAGCAAGCAAAGTGAACTGTCTTTTCCGTGAAAGTGAACCATCTTTTCTGACTATGGGCAGCTTAACAGAGGCATCTCTGCAAGAGTAGTGGTTACAAGTGGTTGGGTTCACACCAGTTTCACAGCCATAGGAACTGACCAGGCCACAGGCTTTGCCCCTGAGGAATCTGAATGGAGTCAGAAAATAGGGCTGTTAGTAGAGTGAAGGCTTCCAAAGCTCCTGACCGAATTTAGGTTACAGCTGATTGTTCTCCATGGATGACTTACCCATTTTGTATGATTATATGATCACGTCACAGGATTTCCCGCTCAGAGGTAGAAAGATTGGAGGTCTCAATATTCATGATTGTGTGAGGAAGAAGAGAACAATTGGTTTTGAATTGGTCTGTGCAGACTGAGAATGTCTTTTTGGTCTATGGATCTGTATTTGGGGATTGCCAATAGAGATTCTTTGGGAAGAAAAGTAGTTTTACTGTACTCGAAAAGACATTCTACAGGTCAGTAATGCATATTCAAAAGTAAACTGAGAATGGAGGTTCAGAACTATAAAAGAGAAGGAAAGTCCACAATTCCCTGCACAACACCTATGAAATTTCTAGAAAGATCTCCTTGAACAATAAAAAAAAAATCTACTTTTTGGATTATCTTGCTTTTCAATTTATCTTCTCCTTTTCAATTCAACTTTTATGAGCCCTTCTCCTGTTATCTATTGGACTCACTCTCTGAGCCAGAGGTGATGTGTGTGTTTTACTTCAGTAATTTACCCTACCCACCCAGGAATGAAGATGTGGTAAGGACCAGGCAGGACTTGAGATGAGAGATGTACACTAACTACTATTCACTGGCTTGTTATTGTTGTATTATTTATTCTCAACATAAGATATTTCTTTTGAGATGCCTGAAGTACTTTTCTATACACTAAATAAATGATTAACCCTCAGAATCCTGCTATGAGACAATCAGATTTGCAAAGATGATGGGAGAAGGAGAAAACAAAATCCCACATGTGGAAAATAACAATTTATCACACAAGGTGAAGATAGTAATTACTGACTCTAAAGGTATAGAAAGCCAGAAATGTCAACTGGTGAATTGAGTGCCTTGAATTATGCCCTCTTTCTTCCTCCCTACCCCCTCTCCCACACACTTATATTATCCAAAGCACTTTTACATATTAATTAGACTGCCTGTCATGCACAGGAAGGAGACTCTATGCTAAAATAAACATAAATGTATTTTCTAAATTTCACCATTGGTCTAATATTATTGAATTGACCGTACTGTACAGAGTTTTGTTTATATTAACTGGCACTGTCAAGGCTGATGTAAGACTGACACTGAAATTGAGATTACGTCAGTTTAAATTTTACCTTGTGGTTCATTCCTTGAGCACCAATCTAACTTATTCTTCCTGTTATTCATTCTCATAGTACCCTGAAATTTTCTTTCAATATAAACTTTTCACCATTTATATTGCTATATTTATAATATGTATTTGTTTAATGCATGATTTCTCTAATAGAGTATAAAGTCCATCTGAGCAGAGATCTGATATATTTTCTAAGCATTTAGTATAATGCCCGACACAGTATTATACGCTCAACAAATGTTAGTTTAATAAACAAATAAATGAATGAATAGAAAAAATAGATTTGGCATTAAGTTAGATCTAAATTTGATTTCAAATTTTACTTCTTTCAAATTATATTACTTTGAGAAAGTAATCTCTAAAACTCAATTTCCTCATTAGTAAAATAAAAACTAATAATATATTTTACAGGATATTTATGATTTAATTAGGTAATATGTGACAGATTTTAATTACTCAGGAAATGTTAGGAATCTCTAAATTACGATTTGATTTCCAAAATTCATAGATTCCAGGGGTCCCCAAACTTTTTACACAGGAGGCCAGTTCACTGTCCCTCAGACCATTGGAGGGCCACCACATACAGTGCTTCTCTCACTGGTGATCAATGAAAGAGGTGCCCCTTCCAGAAGTGCGGCAGGGGGCCGGATAAATGGCCTCAGGGGGCCACATGTGGCCTGCGGGCCGGGCCATAGTTTGGGGACACCTGGATTAAACAAATATCCATCAAACCTCTAAAAATAATTATGTGAAAGTCACAGCCACCTCAAAAGCAATATTAATATAGACTTGGACTTATATCTCATTCATTTCCAGATCCCACACACACTAGAAGTAGAGACTTAAATTTTTTTTAAGGGGCTCCAAAAACATGTATTGAGTGAATTAATTAACTTTATAGATAAGGAAACTGAACTCAAAAAATATCAGACTTGCTTAATACCTTACAAATAGTGTAAGAATTAGAAGTAGGTTTATATTCTGATTCTTCATCTAATGATCCTATTACTAAAATTTTTGCTGTTGGTCAAATAAGTTTGTAAATATGATATATATGTTTTCTTGCTTATAATTTGCATTGGGTGTAGGGGACAGGCTGTAAGCAGGCAAGATCGTTATAGCCTACCAGAGGTCCCCAAACTTTTTACACAGGGGGCCAGTTCACTGTCCCTCAGACTGTTGGAGGGCCGCCACATACAGTGCTCCTCTCACTGACCACCAATGAAAGAGGTGCCCCTTCCGGGAGTGTGGTGGGGGGCTGAATAAATGGCCTCAGGAGGCCACATGCGGCTCGCGGGCCGTAGTTTGGGGACGCCTGGAAGCCTTTCCCACCCTTTTTGATGTGGGGTGGTACACTCTCGTGAGGAATCCCATTATGCCTCAGATAAGTGACTTTGTATCAGAGACTTCCTTGTTTGTATATTGGATTAAAGGCTTTGATATCTACACTATAAAATGGGGGCAGAGGAGCTCATGCTGGAGGAGAGCAGAGAAAGGCCATATGGAGGAGAGCAGAGGCAGCCAATATGGCGGAGTGCTGAAGGAGAAGCCAGTTTGTGCAGAATTTGTACAGAGAGGAGATGGGGAACAGAGGTGAATAAGGGTGGTGAGGTAGAAATCTTTGATTCTAGGAAAACTCAGATAAATCAGTGGTTTTGGGAGCCCTGAATGGAAAAGGAAGTGTTTTCCCACTGTGTGTATTTCTTGCCCTCTGGGTGCAAGCTAGGATTAAAGCTAATGGCCCACCAGTTCTTGGCTCCATTGTTTCATTACCATTTGTCCGAATCAAATGTGAACCTGCATGGGCCAAGTGGCTGTGATTGGTGGCCGTGGCTACTGGCTTTACACCTGCTTTTAATTTTAGATCAGATATCATATTTAAAACCAGTAAGGGTAATTCATTTGAGTACATGACAACTGTCATTCATGATACCAAGACTTTCTTTTTTGGACATTTTAGGAAAGTGCATGGGCTTTAGAAAAAAAGTGACCTAATCTCAAATTTCAGTTGTATTTTTTTCAAGCTGATAATAGAAAATTACTTAATCTCATAGAGATTTATTTTTCTATTATATAAATTTTGGATTCTGCAGTTTGCTTATATATTTTTCCAATAATCACATGAGCAAATATTTGTTATGCACATAACAGTTTCTAGAACATGGTAATCTCAACAGTAGACATGACTGGTTGGGGTGGAGTAGTGCTAGTAGCAATAATAATAATGTCTATTTTTAATAGGCCTGCTTTATATGGTGTTTTCTTCCTTCACCTACCAAAAATATTATCTTAAAACAAATCAGTCCTTCTCATTCTTTTTCTCTTTTAAGATTGTAGTGTCATGCATTCTTTTAGTCATATGTTTGACCATTTCTGTTTTACTGACAAAACTATAACAATTTCGATACATCCATGATTTTGACTTGTTCTTAAAATACATGCTAATATAAATTGATTGCATCCAATAATGTGCAGAGCAAAATTTACATCACTAGAATCCCTCATACATTGTATAATCATTTTAGTTCAGACTGTCCATTTATACTCAGTAGCTCTGATATATTTGTTGAATAGAACTGCTTACACCCTTATATGTGTCAGTTTGAACCAATGACGTACTCTTCTGAATATTTCACTTCTTACTATGAAGTGGGGGTAGCTGAGTTTAAGAAGACAGAACAATAGTTTTAGTAATTTTTTTAACCATAGTTTGTTTCATTATCTGACATTTGTTCAGTAATTTTAAATGTATTTGATTATTTGGTGTGAAGGAACATATTTGCAAAGTAACAAATTTCTGCTTCTTTGGGAAATTGCAATGAATATATGAACATATAAGGTTGGAAACTACATAAGAGATTCCATCCACATGAATTCTCTCAAACATCAGTGAATTCACTGGTGAGGGGAAATTTTGTTTACAAAAGATTAATACTACATATACAACTTTTTAGACACAAATCTACCAAGAAATGAGCATGTACACCAGTTCTATCTTGGAAAAGAGATTGCTGGCTGGCTCTGGGTTTGAATCCTTGCTTGGCTCCATATTAGTTGCCAGGTTTGGAGCAAGTTTTCTTAGTTACCTGAGCTTCAATGACTATTTTTAAAAATTTATCCAGAGATAAGCTAACAGAGATAGGAAATAAATCAACTAATTTTAATGGGTACAAAATGGTAGATCTATATATTTTTAACACTCCAGAACTCTGTTCTTTTGTCTCATGTTATATTAACCATTTCTGCTCAAATCCACCAGTGATTTAATCTACATACAAATTAATTTAAAACCTATCTTACATATAAATATTGCATGTAAACATATACATGTATGTTTGTTTATATATGTACATATGTATAAATATATATCATCTGAGTTGTTAAAACTTTCTATCAAGAGTTATCAAATGTCCCTAGTTAACCATCTAGATAATTCTTATTTTCCAACTATTTCCAAATAGTATTTAAACAAGACTGTACAAGCCATCTGGGATTAATGGATTAATGCTTCAGATGCCCTAGCTGTCCTTCAGCTTTTGACCTTTAATCTCGAATAATTTATGTGCTCCTTTTTTAGCCCAGATTAGTTAAGTATTTGATGTCTAAATATACTAATTTACACTTTGGATTAAAATCCAGTTCCATAATTTTTTTTCTCACAATTTTCTTTTTATTTTTAAGTGAAAAATAAAAGCAAAAAACCCCACAAAGATTTCTAAACCAATTTCTAAACCAGTATGCAAGCTGCTAGAGAACCCATGTATAGAAAATTTTAAGAACTATATAGCGAAGAGAAGTGATGAACCAGCTTTCTGATTTTCAGCTGTTACCAAGTCCTGCGCAGAATAACCACCCTTCAGTGTGTCCCATGGGTTATTGAATGTCCTGGAATTCGTTCCAAGCTCCTGAATTTGTGGATCCTCCATGCAGTGTTGCTCCCAAAGCACCCACAGAAAGCTCCCCTCCAGCCTGTGCCCGGGAACCAGGAATGACCCGCATGTGTGGCCTTGTCAGGGGGAAGCCCGCATCACCCTCAGTTGTGAGCTTACTCCACAGAAAACGCTGGCCTTGGAAAAACTTTCTGTTCTGTTGTTATTGCCACTTAACACAGACAGTTTATGTCTTAATTCACGGGAAGCCTCCTGCAGCCTATCGGCCCTCTAAAAACACCGCCGGTAACACCAACTCTCCTGGTACACAGAGAACTGGTCAGAGTAACCTCATGAATGAATGTTAGGGTCTTTTACATTTTTATTTTATTGAGGTATAACTTACTCACGATAAAATGCACCTATTTTAAATGTGCATCTCCATGATTCTGACAAACGCATATACCCAGGTCACCCACACTCCTGTCAGGATGCAGGTCACTTCCCTCATGATACATCATGTTTGTTATTCTAGTCAAGCTCAGCTTACACCTTTTATTTTGATTCACTCTATTTCTCCTTTTCTCCTTGTATCTCTCAAAGATAAACTTGGTAGCAGCATTCCTCATACAATGGGTGATGGTATCCATTTATCTAGCACTTTCCTAGACTGCATTCCCTAACAGTGAACACAAAGTGTCACTGTGACTACATGCTAATAGTCTAAAACTCAGAACACAACTTTGCCCAAACTTGAAATTCACTTATTGCAAGTCAGTGTTTTGTTTGAATCTCCTATGATTAATTACCTTTAAGTCAATTTGGACAATATTTGAATTGTAATTATTTTTATCTTTTGGTCTTTCATATACTATAGTAGTGCTTTTTTTTTTTTGATAACAAAAAAAAGATCTTGAACTCTTTGGTTTTCATGTTTGATGACATATGAAATAGTGTGCATTGAGGAAAGAAATTGATCCGAGGCAGTTGATAATGACCTCAGTGCACACATATCTGGTCCACAATGCACCATGTGCTTTATCACTGTGCTAAAAAAAAATGTTCTGCTCAGAACAGAGAAAGATGTGCGTTCTTACACACAAAAGGTAAATATCTATATCAATTTACAACTGAACATTGGAAAACCTATCATCTTTTTCCTTAAAACCTTAGTCTACAAGGAATATCTGCTGACCAGATACAGCTACTTCTGAATGTCTTTTTCTGGATTAAACAGAAAGCTTTGCTTTTGTTTTATTTTATCTATCTTAATATTATTTTAACTTTCTTCCTGTTTTGGGATATATAGATTTATGAAATTAATCTTTGTTAATCATGAAATTATTTCAGGCCCACAAACAAAATTTATTACAGGATTTCATCTTATTGAGCACAACAACTGTTTCACCATGTACGAGTATTTATTCTCTCAAAAACATAAAAACTAATTTAAGTTCTACATTTATGTAAAAAGCTTGTGAAGATGAAATAATGTACTTAAATTTTGAGATACACGATGGGCGTGTGTTGCTTGAAACATATTTCTGTCTGTACTCTCACACATTATTTCTTCATTTATCGATCTTTGTGAATTTCCCTTTAAGCCACTGCATTTAGATAATACTGTTCAGCTTGTTATTATCATTTTCTAAATTTATTATTTCCCAAAATTGTTTTAATTCAGTGCATTATGGATCCATATTGAGGGGTTAGGTAACAAAGGTATGATAACATGTTGGGTACATCTCTATCTGCTAGTCATCATGTGGTTTGGTAGAAAAGATACTAATTAATAAATAAAACATTTAATAAAACTTCTTTCATCTTTACCTTTGTACCTCTGGTGAACTAACTTTGGTTTATTTATTTATTTTTAAATGTTCACCTGTAAGGAACAGTGTGAAAATTAATTAACTGTTAGTCATTATTTCCAAATTTTAATGTAATGAAACTGGAAAAAAGCAAATTCTAATTTTAACATATTATGTCAAAGATGTGCAGTTTAGTCCCTATCCACAATTTAGTACTCTATAAACAGAACTCGTTTGACTCTTTTGAAACCAATGTGAGGTGTTTTATTTTTGTTTTTGCTTTTTAATAAGCTTAGATTATCAGAGGATTTACAGATGTCTGGACAGATGGTAAATACAATGTCATAAGATTTAGATACCTTATTTGGAGATTAGGATTTTGATTTTTGAGACATTATATGTACCTTTTTTTTTTTTTTATTTTACAAACTAACTATTTTTATGTGCAAGATGTTGTGCTAAGGCCTACAAGTACAAAACGTCAAGGTACTTGCTCTACTAAGCACATACATACCTCTGCTAGAAGCAGCAAATACCTAAGAAAACACTACAGAATCTTCCCCTGGAGGGTGGGCATATGAGGTGCATCCGTCATACCTTAAATGCTTCCTTTGATTCTTTTAACCTGTCTGTCACCTAGACCTTGGATGGTTGCCCACCTCAGTTTACTTCAGGCCACAGACTTCCTGTGGCTCACAGATTCTGGTGCCTGTGGCAGTTTAATTACATGCCTGGAGCCTCTGGTTCATCGAAGCAATTCTGGACTAGATAAAGCACCACATCGAGTAACGTCCAAAGAGGCAAAGTGATACAACCCCAAAACACGGAAAAGTTGATACCTCATAAGGCAAACAGACCAATGGGAGACAAGATTAGAATAATATAGTAGACAAATTCCTTTTAATGGACTCTTCTGAGTCATGGCTTTTCCATACATCTTGTCTGAAAACGTCCTGAAGCAGTGTCTGGCCAACATAGTATCACATCACCTTGTATTACCTGCCATCCTTCCATAACCTGTTCTATTTTTCCCTGTACTCTTGCAGCCTTGGGATTTTATTTCCCTATAAAGCATTGGCAATTTAACCTCCCCTTAGTCTCTGCTATTCAGGGAAACTATGCTAAAACTGCATCAATTTGATTTGCATTAGTGGGCGTGGGAGTTGTGCAGGAGGAGTGATCAACAAAGATTGCAGAGGGAGGTGCAGTCTACTTAAAATATGCAATGAGCTTCTCTATACTTACTTATCTAAGCTTTCAGAAGTCTGTGGCACTTTATAAATTGCTTCTTTGATCCTGACAGACAGAAAAATCTGAAAGTGAGAAAATAAGTCCATTAATTTTATCTCTCCAAGATACCATCACTTCACATTGAGCTAAATAACATCTAGAAGTCTCACCCAGAAGTATAGACAAGGACCTCCAACCCATTTGCCCATATGAATTATCACCTTTTGAAAATACTATCAATGTCAATTTTCCCTCAAATTTTACAGCTTAATATTTAAGCCAGATTCTGCTTTTGGAATTGTAAAGCCAGGATCCAGGGCTACCATCACAGCAGCCTGGCCCATGCAGGTTCGCATTGGATTCGGACAGTCGGTAAAGAAACAACGGAGCCAAAAACTGATGGGCTGTCATCTTTAATTCTAGCTTGCACCTGGTGGGCAAGTAAAACACACACTGGGCTCCAAAACCCACTCACATTCAGTGCTCACAAAGCTACTGACTTATCCGAGTTTCCTAGAATCAAAGGTTTCTAGCTCACCAGACTTTATTCACCTCTGTTCCCCATCTCCTTCCTTTTCCCTGAACAAACTCTGCACAAACTCGCTTCTCACTCAACACTCCACCATCTTGGCTGCTTCTCCTGGCCTCCTCCACATGGCCTTTCTCTGCTCTCTTCTCTGCTCTTTCCTCTAATGATAATCTCAGGAACCAAGAGCAAGCTCACGTTCTGCCCCCGTTTTATAGTGTAGAAATCAAAAACCTTTAATCCAATATACAAAATAGGGAAGTCTCTAATACAAAGTCACTTATTAGAGACATGATGGGATTGTACCACCCCACATCAAAAAGGGTGGGAAAGGCTTAATCCCAAAACCAAGCCCCAGGCTACAAAGATTCTGCCTGCCCACAGCCCGCCCCCAACACACATTAATATCACCTGGGCGACGGCCTCCACATGGGCAGTGCCATCTTTAACAAAGTGAGCATAATATATTTTATCTGCCCAACAGGAATGCAGAGACTATTGACACAATTTGGTTAATTGTGGAAAAGCAACACATAAATTTATAAAGACATCCATATTTCTGACTATCGAGCCTTTCAACATCAAACTTTCTTTGCCTTCAAAATTCCCCCTTAACTTCTATTCTTTATAGTACATCCAAATCATCCACACAAGGCTTCACACTTCATTTTCTCCATCAATTGTTATGCCTGCTTTCATCACTTCAGTTCCCTTACTCATCCTGAAGGAGGCTTTCTTTTCTTTGCAATCAAGGCAAGTCCTTTACCTCAGTCAACAATCTATCCTTCCTTAAGAAAGAATACACAATGAGCAAAAATATTTCAACCCCTTTCATAAGTCTCCCTACATCAAAATCAGCATGAATAAAACACCCATCACCCCAAAGAGAACATGACAATCACCTCCACTCTGATGTTCTTTTAAAAATACACTCATTCCTCATGAGAGAAGTTGATCTGGCTTCAAACCAAAATTAAGAATTAGAAATTTGGCAAAAGACAAAAAAATCTTATTTTGAGAAAACAACAACAAAAAACTAAGTTTAATGATTGAAAGGCCAGTATCCATGGCCACCATCACAGCCGCCTGGCCCATGCAGGTTCGCATTGGATTCGGACAGTCGGTAAAGAAACAATGGAGCCTGTTTATTGCAGCATTGTTCACAGTGGCCAGGACATGGAAACAACCAAAAAGCCCATCAATAGATGACTGGATAAAGAAGATGTGGCACATATACACTATGGAATACTACTCAGCCATAAGAAATGATGACATCGGAACATTTACAGCAAAATGGTGGGATCTTGATAACATGATACGAAGCGAAATAAGTAAATCAGAAAAAAACAGGAACTGTATTATTCCATACGTAGGTGGGACATAATAGTGAAACTAAGAGACATTTATAAGAGTGTGGTGGTTACGGGGGGGAGGGGGGAATGGGAGAGGGATAGGGGGTGGGGAGGGGCACAAAGAAAACAAGATAGAAGGTGACAGAGGACAATCTGACTTTGGGTGGTGGGTATGCAACATAATTGAATGACAAGATAACCTGGACTTGTTATCTTTGAATATATGTATCCTGATTTATTGATGTCACCCCATTAAAAAAATAAAATTATATAAAAAAAAAAGAAAAAAAGAAACAATGGAGCCAAAAACTGATGGGCCATCATCTTTAATCCTAGCTTGCATCTGGTGGGCAAGTAAAAACACACACTGGGCTCCAAAACCCACTCATTCAGTGCTCACAAAGCTAATGACTTATGAGAGTTTCCTAGAATCAAAGGTTTCTAGCTCACCAGACTTATTCACCTCTGTTCCCCATCTCCTTCCTTCTCCCTGCACAAGCTCTGCCCAAACTGGCTTCTCACTCAACACTCCACCATCTTGGCTGCTTCTCTTGGCCTCCTCCACGTGGCCTCTCTCTGCTCTCTGCTGTCTCCTCTAATGCTAATCTCAGTAACTAAGAGAGCAAGCTCCCGTTCTGCCCCCATTTTATAGTGTAGAAATCAAAACCTTTAATCCAATATACAAAATAGGGAAGTTTCTGATACAAAGTCACTTATCTGAGGCATGATGGGATTGTACCACCCCACATCAAAAAGGGTGGGAAAGACTTAGTCCTAAAACCAAGCCCCAGGCTACAAGGATCCTGCCTGCCCACAGCCCACCCCCAACACACTTTAATATCACCTGGGCGATGGCTTCCATGTGGGCAGTGCCATCTTTAACAAAGTGAGCATAATACATTTTACCTGCCCAACACAGACTCACCAGACTTATTCACCTCTATTCCTTCTCCCTGCACAAACTGCACAAACTCTGCACAAACTGGCTTTTCTTTCAGCACTCTGCTATCCTGGCTGCTTTTCCTGGCCTCCTCCATGTGGCCTTTCTCTGCTCTCCTCTCCTCTCTTATGCTAATCTCAGGAACTGAGAGAGCAAGCTCCCCATCTGCCTCACTTTATAGTGCAGAAATCAAAACCTTTAATTTAATATACAAAATAGGGAAGTCTCTAATACAAAGTCACTTATCTGAGGCATGATGGGATTGCAACACCCACATCAAAAAGGGTGGGAAAGACTTAGTCTAAAACCAAGCCCCAGCCCTGGCCAGTTGGCTCAGCGGTAGAGCGTCGGCCTAGCGTGTGGAGGACCCGGGTTTGATTCCCGGCCAGGGCACACAGGAGAAGCGCCCATTTGCTTCTCCACCCCTCCGCCGCGCTTTCCTCTCTGTCTCTCTCTTCCCCTCCCGCAGCCAAGGCTCCATTGGAGCAAAGGTGGCCCGGGCGCTGGGGATGGCTCTGTGGCCTCTGCCTCAGGCGCTAGAGTGGCTCTGGTCGCAATATGGCGACGCCCAGGATGGGCAGAGCATCGCCCCCTGGTGGCCAGAGCGTTGCCCCATGGTGGGCGTGCCGGGTGGATCCCGGTCGGGCGCATGCGGGAGTCTGTCTGACTGTCTCTCCCTGTTTCCAGCTTCAGAAAAATGAAAAAAAATAAATAAATAAAATAAAATAAAATAAAACCAAGCCCCAGGCTACAAGGAACCTGCCTGCCCACAGCCCACCCCTACATACATTAATATAATTGTGCCCATTTCAAGAATAAGGGCAACTAATATCATTACCTGGGAGACAGGCTTCCACATGGGCAGTGCCATTTTTTACAAAGTGAGCATAATATATTTTATCTGCCCAGCAATGATCAAAAAGTAGAAATTTACTCTTCTCTTCTTCTAAATGTAATCTTTGTTTCAATTTAGGGTAGTCATGTAACTTACTGTGTGTGCCAGGACACTTTTGACTGAAAAAAGCTTGAGATAGTAAGTATGAATCTTAACTGTTTCAAACAAAGGAGTGGGCTTACTCTAATTTTAGCAGTCTGTGGGTAATGTTAACAACCTACTTTTAAATGATAAAAGCTCAGAGAATCACTCCTTGACAGTTTTCTTTGGTTGTTTTCAGATGACCAACTAATGGATTTAGGTTTCAGATGATTAAAAAAAAAAAGCATGCAGGTGAAATCTGAGCCTTGTGCTTAAGAGTAAACACACTTTTTTTTTTTTTTTGTCATATCTTGACTCTGCTAGCTTATGAGTTTGGGCAGGTCATTTAAAGCAGTGGTCCCCAACCCCCGGGCCACGGCTCCCGGCCCACAGAGAAAGAATAAATAACTTACATTACATTATTTCTGTTTTATTTATATTTAAGACTGAACAATGTTTTATTTTTTTAAAAATGACCAGATTCCCTCTGTTACATCCGTCTAAGACTCACTCTGACGCTTGTCTCAGTCACGTGATACATTTATCCGTCCCACCCTAAAGGCCGGTCCGTGAAAATATTTTCTGATATTAAACCAGTCCGTGGCCCAAAAAAGGTTGGGGATCACTGATTTAAAGTCTTTGAGCCTGTTTTCTTAATCTGTAAAATGAGAATAAATATAATACCTACATCGTAGTGTTGTGAGGATTAAATAGCTAAAGTACTTAAAACAGTTCCTATGTCATGGTTCCACAGCATTGTTCTGGGTTCCTTGGCTCTTGTCTTATCCAGAGAAAGACTTCAGATGATTGAGGCAAATAGAAAAGTGGTAGCAGTTTATTTAGCAAAGAGAAAGTACCCTTAGAAGATTTCCAAGTGGGCGACTCAGACCAATCTGAGTGCCCCTCTTGGTTACCTAGTCAGGTTTTTATGCCTGACTGGGCAGCTCCCTGCCTCCTGGCTGCCCCCTTCCCTAGCAGGTAGGCTCAGCCCCACCCATCGTATGTGCACATCTCTGCCTGTAGTAGGTAGTGCTTCCCCTGCGCTGCTTGTAGTTTGAGGCCATGAGCATATCTTTTTGATCATTCTGCCCTTTCAGGTCTAGTGTCCTTAGTGGAAGGTCATATATGGGTCACTGCTTTATTTGTCAGTCTCATTGCACATGCTCTCAGAGGTGTATAATTGCCCTGGGCTGTATCAGAATCTTGAAACCAGGATCAGACATCTAGTTATCAGTTGATGGTTATGTTTAAGGTTGATCTTCTTCTCCCTTTTTTTTTATTTTATTTATTCATTTTAGAGAGGAGAGAGAGAGAGAGAGAGAGAGAGAGAGAGAGGGAGAGAGAGGGAGAGAGAGGGGGAGAGGGAGAGGAGAGAGAGAAGAGGGGAGGAGCTGGAAGCATCAACTCCCATATGTGCCTTGACCAGGCAAATCCAGGGTTTCGAACCGGCGACCTCAGCATTTCCAGGTCGATGCTTTATCCACTGCGCCACCACAGGTCAGGCTCTTCTCCCCTTTTTGACCAGTTCATGTCTGATTAGCTACCTACTCTATCTAACACTTGCATGTAGCACTGTATGAGTATTAACAATGATTATTATTGTTATTATTATTATTAATGTCAGTAGTATTATCTGACTTAAGATGGGAAACAGAGAAGGGGCCCTTCCAATAGTTCTAGATACTACAATTTCCATGGGGCAATGTATGGACCAAACACCAAACCTCCTGTGACTCTGTTCTTTGACATATAATACAAAAACGATCAAAAACTAATTTCTGAATCTCCTGAAATATTTTTAAAAAAAAATTGCAAGCTGAATAGAAACTTGCTTTCTCTTTTCCAGGACATATTTTCTCCCTCTCTTTTACTTATGTCAGGGAAGGAGATGGGAGATGTGTGGTTGTTTTTTTGCATTGTGTTCATGGGGAAATTTCCAGAAAATAGTTTGAACAGAGAAAGAGGAACTGTGGACCTGAACGAAGAAAAACTGAAGCCCAGAGGAGGAAATGAGATACAAAGGTTCACTAAGACACATGGAAAAAAATCCACCCAGGAAAGCTCCTCTGCTCATGTTAAAATCGAGCAGGCATGGCTTTGCTTCTATCAATGCGGTGGTTTCTCTCTTGCTGGGCAGTTAAGTGGGCTCAGATGTGGGGAATTTCTTCTGATCTTAGCCCTTTTATGGCTGTAATGAACTATCGGCACTGCCAGGGAAACCAATCCCTTCACATTTCACAAGGTTGACCTTGCAAGGTTACCACTGTCTGTCCAGGGTGGAGGTGGCCTTCTGAGCTCTAGGAAGGCCCAGGCTGACTGGCAGTCAAAACAACAACTACAAAAGACACTCTCAGAAACCCCACATGTCTCTCAAGCCTGTAATAACCCCAAACCTGCTCGCCTATGGGAGTCCAGGCTGATTTTTACTATCTTATCTGACATCAATAAAGGAGAAACAGAAGACAACTGTGTGGATATCAAAAACAATATATAGCCACGAAAACCTGTAATGAAGAGTAACAGCCTTAGATGACTCCAGTAATTTGGAGAGGCATTAGAACGTCTCATTTCTCGCCATTGTTCATAAACCACTTTCCACTGTGCTGGGTTTATTAATTTTCACAGCCAAAATTACCATTGAATTTTTTCTTCATATTCTGTAGATCCAGAGAAAGGGGACTTAAAGATTCTCCTGCTCCCTAAATAATTATTTATTTTCCAAAATGGGAGTATATTTATTATATAATGTCACCCTAATAATTTCAATAAAAAATTTAAAAATGGGGTTCATATAAAATTTCTTAGTCTAATCAGTGAGGGAGCAATGGACTTCAACATTCAATGCCAGGTGTATACTTTTGTTTGTTGGGATGGAGCAATGTCTCACTAGTTGATTAGGAGTCAGTAAGCACATGTTTACTGAAAGTTTTTGAAGGAATTAGGTAAAACTGCAGCATAGTGATTTAAGATGGTTATAACTTTTTTTTAAGTGAGAGGAAGGGAGATAGTGAAGAGACTCCTACATGGGCCCCAACCAGGATCCCCCCAGCAACCATATCAGTGGCTGATGCTTGAGTACAGAGCTATTTTTAGTGCCTGAGGCTGATGTGCTTCAATTGAGCTATCTTCAGCATCCGGGGCCTCACTTGAACCAATCAAGTCACTGACTGTGGGGCAAGGAAAGAAGGAGAGAAGGGGAACAGGAAAGTGGGAAGAAGCAGTTGGTTGCTTCTCCTGTGTGCCCTGACCAGAAATCAAACCAGGATGTCCATGTGCTGGGCTGACACTCTATCCACTGAGCCACTGGCCAAGGTGGTTATAACTTTTAAACAACAGGAGATTTGAATTTTAAAAGGTTTAAATTTAGTGTCAGTTATTGAGCATGATTTTTATATGACATTTTAAAGCACGGATGATAGGTGCTAGACAGGACTTCCAGGTCTTTGGTCTACTTCGGCATTCCCCACAGGAGGCAACAGAGGCCCACAGAGCCCAGCTCGCAAGCTTTCTCAGGCCCAGGAGAATAGCAATGAGACAAATCTTTTGATTTCTTCAGGAGTACTCCTTATACAATAACAAGATGATCTAAATGATGTATGAAAAACCAAATATATTTTCTCCCTTACTATATTAAAATAAGTACATTAGCTTGTTAGGGAATATACCTCCAAGGATAAAAACTGAGTGGAAAAGGAAGAAAATATGATCATATGATAAATTATATGGTTACACGCGTTCTAGGCGCCAGCCCTCTAATTGTCCCAGTCTTGGCCCCATTCTGACCTCTGTTTCTCAGAGAGGTGACACATGCTTCAGAATCATCTTCCTTCTCCTCTTCCCTGTTAGCCACACCACCATGCCCTCAGGACTCTGCTCCCACCTGGAAAAAGGCATTCCAGAGGCCTTAAAAAGTTCCCACTAAGATGAAGTTTCAAATGTATACTTTTTTAAGGTAAATTAGTTGTATTTAAAAATATTACCATATTTGGAAAAAATGATTGTTAATATTTTTGTTTATAACAGCTGATCTTTTTGAACACTTGAAATATGTCTCTGGACATTTAAAATGTGTCTCCAGTCCAATCTGTGCATTGAGTTTTGTTTGCATTTAGGATTGTTCCTGCCTGAGCGGAGTGTATCGTACCCTCTCTAAAACTCACCTTGTAATATAGATTGTTGATCAAGAAAACTTATAAACTTTGAAGTCAAAAACCTGAGAAGGAACAAGGAAAGGGACCTTGATTTTCCCTTCTATGTTGTTATATAAATTGAGAGTTGCAATGAACAGCCCTGACCAGATAGCTCTGTTGGCTGGAGCATCATGCTGAAGCACAGAGGTTGTCAGTTTGATCCCTGGTCAGGGCACACACAGGAATAGATCCATGTTCCTGTCGACTCTGTCTGTCTCTCTTCTTTCCTCTCTCTCTCTAAAATCAATAAAATAAACATCAAAACTTTTTTAAAAAGTTAGAATGAACAATGCAAGTGTGTAGGGCTTCATATTTCTCTGAAGGTTCTAAAGGTATCAGAATTAACCTTATAACATAGTGAATGTCCAGTGTCCTGAATACACAGCACTATATGGATGTAGATAATGGTAGGGATGGGGAAGTGAAAGGATCAAGGAAAGGATTGCAAGGCTGGACCCCAGGAAGAAAGGATGCAATGACATCTTGCAACACAAAGGGCAGAACTCATCATGAGAACTTCTCAGTAATGTCAATCTACCTTCTAGCTAATTTCTTTTTGAAAAGGTGATACTTCTTTTGACCCAAGGGGTATACAAAGATTGCCACCGCAGTAATGCAACATTAGTTATGAATGAGACATGTTAACTTTTCAAAAACACAATTTGCTATTTTTAAATGTTTAAAGGCTGCTAATACTGTTTGTTAATGTTCACTGCATTTATAATGTGTGATATGAAGGAGCAACTGTCTCTTAATGCTATAATAAAATGTTCACAACTTAAAAGCAAATACACTTCAAAAAGAATTGCTATAGTCTTGCTTGGGAGCTGTGCTTTTTATAATGGATACCATAGTGAAACATTCCTTATTAAATTTATTGTGGCTTTTAATAAGCTGGCCCTCCAAATGTGAAAAGTCCATATTGATATACTGGGATCATATGGCTGGGAAACAAAGGGAATGCATATTTAATTGTGAAAGATAAGACGGATTAGGCCATTTTTTATTTTAAAATGTGCTTGTTTCAACATTTATAAAACTAACCAGATAAACCTGCCAACATCTGTTCCTTTTACACAAAGAACTGACTCTGATAAAATTTTGGTCATATTATTACAAGATCTTAGCATGAGAGTGAAGAAATCTAAGGCTCAATGATGACAAACTTGACATTAAATCTTTACTAATACTGATATGCTTGGAATCTACAGAACATTTAATGTGCTTATAATCCTGAACATTTGACAGCTTTTATATAATATTCTAAGCAAAGGTGACCTGATCCTCCTCTGCTGTTGACAGTGCAGCTGAAATGGCCCTCCAATAAATGAGGCAGGATTATCTAGCCAAGATGGCAAACAACAGCTTATAATATGCACCAGGAAATTTCCATAGCACATTGGATCTTTGCCGTCAATGACACATGGACCATCCCTGAGTATAAAGCACAGATTTCCCTAGATGATGTGTAAGTTTTAAAGGACAAGAATATGCAAAGCTGACTTCATATTTAAAGACCAGTTTTGTGCACCACACTTAACAGTACAGAGAGCTCCACTGAAGGAAACTCGTTGAATCTTTGTGTTGTGTTAATGTGTGTCATCTTTTTTAGCTGTACTCTAATGATTTAATGATTTTAATGAGGCCCTCCAGTTTAAGAACTGGGAAAGAACACAAGGATTACACTAAATATGAGTTGCAA
Source organism: Saccopteryx leptura (assembly GCF_036850995.1). Classification (NCBI taxonomy): domain Eukaryota; kingdom Metazoa; phylum Chordata; class Mammalia; order Chiroptera; family Emballonuridae; genus Saccopteryx; species Saccopteryx leptura. The sequence continues at coordinate 71,216,700 of NC_089506.1, read as the reverse complement.
GAAAATAATGAAAACAAACAAACACCAAGAAGTTGTATGTGAGATGATGGAAATTGTGTAGGACTTCAGCAATATGTTCAGGTTATCTGCACTGATGTTCCCCATAAGGAATGCTAATTTTGCTTCTTGATTTATGGGAAAATAATAGAAGGAAAGCTCGAATGCGTGTTGTCAGTTCATAGCCTACAAGTCACCTGTTGTAAATTTAGTTTATAATAGTGTAATCAGCTGCCACATGGCCAGATTTTTTAAATGCTTTTTCTCCTATTGGGAGTTTGACAATTTGAATGCCACAGAATATCAATCCAGATCTTTTACAGCCCTTTGCCAGAGGGGCCTCAGGACATGTTGAGCTGGCATGGTAACTGCATTAGAGAATTGAATTTGTTCTTTTCCAGAAGACAAATATACTATCTTTGAAACCACTTATAAGGAAAGAAAAATTAGGCATTAAATACTAGTGTATAACACCAAACCAAACTTGTTAATAATAGGAGTAACCTGGCATTGTAAAGATATGGGGACTTTAAATTCCTAAACAGAAAAGCACCTAAGAGAGCAAACTCAGAAAACATTATAGACGACACGCTTAGAGAAATGTAATATGGTGGGGAAAAGTTGCAGCTTATCATAGTGAAATCGAATATACAATTACAACAGTGAAATAAATGCCAACGTGATTGTAGCTTCTGAAATATTGTAGAATGCAGCTGAGCGTGGAAATAGAAATTACATGGCTATCTGCCAGCAAAAGAGAAAAAACAAAAATGAAATACATAAACTACTTAGATTGAAAAACATTTAAAAATATATCATATCGTATATAGTAAGAATTTATTGAGAAAGATTTTAGTTAACATGTGAAGGTTAGTTTGTTTGCTCATTTTCAATGAAAACTCTAATTTTGATGCATACATATATACATTACAGGATATTTTCAGTCTGGCCTTAATGACAATACTAGATTTAAGAAGCTCTTTACAAATTGTGAATAACCCTTAGGAAATTAATACAAATCACTTTTATAAAAAGGTACAGAAGCACATAATTTCTAAATGAACTCTGTTCTGTGTCAAATTGAATAGATTTATCTTTATGGAAATCACATAAAAATCTGAAGCTGTTATGGTTGTGAACAGAATTATAAGAACTGCAGGCGCTTGGTGGCTCTTTGAAACATGTACATCTCTAATTCCCTTTCTAATTTTTACTTACTTCTTTCAGTTTCCACTGGCACTCAGAGGTTGGCAATTATACAGCTACATACAGGGCATGATTCATGAGGAACATAACTCCAGATGGCATTGAGATACTCCTGCAACAATTGTACCCACATATTGGCTGCCTCATATGTCAGCTGTGTGATGACTATGGGTTAGCTCTTCATGCGGACAATACTTTGCTATTGTGAAAGTAACCAAAAAATAGTCTTTAGGAAACGTTTGTTTCCATGACTTCACAACATGGAAACTTTGCGTAAAAATCTACTCATGGTCTAATTTTTGATGAGTGTCAACAAGACTGTTGATTATGCAAATTATTTTACATTAAAGTGCTTGCACCAACAGATGCAATAGACCTAAGTAACCTCAAGAGCATAGAGAAAAGGGGTGGCATACTAGCTTTTAAATTTGAGGGCTCAGAAATGACATGTTTTATTTCATTTAATCTCTCCTATTTTAATTAGAACTAATCACCCCACCTTGGCTAATTCGTAGGGGGCAACTGGTAGACTCTTTCCATGGATTCAAAGAAAGAAATACTAAAGATGAGATGGCACTAATGGCTTTACCTGAGTTCTTTTTCCTATTTTTTATTCTTTTAATTACATCAGGAATACCATTTTAGAGATGATAGGTCTTTGAGATGTTTTTAAATAAGGAGAGTCTGTCCCTGACCGAATTTTTCAGAAAGAAACAAGACCAGAACGAAAAGTCATCTGAAAAGAGAGCAATTCATTTTCTCCTCAGTGTACCTAATATATAATGTAATGCAGGGGTCCCCAAACTTTTTACACAGGGGGCCAGTTCACTGTCCTTCAGACTGTTGGAGGGCCGGACTATAAAAAAAAAACTAAGAACAAATCTCTATGCACACTGCACATATCTTATTTTAAAGTAAAAAAACAAAACGGGAACAAATACAATATTTAAAATAAAGAACTAGTAAATTTAAATCAACAAACTGACCAGTATTTCAATGGGAACTATGCTCCTTTCACTGACCACCAATGAAAGAGGTGCCCCTTCCAGAAGTGTGGCGGGGGCCGGATAAATTGCCTCAGCGGGGGACCCCTGATGTAATGCCTTCAAACTGCAGTTACTTAATCCTTTAACCTGAGTGACTTTTTCAATGACCTCTGTATTTGGGTAATTTTAGCTACTGTTATAAATAACAACCCCTCCTCCAACCAACCACGACCACCACCAGTGTCTTAACACAGAAAAACTTTATTCCTAATTCATCTATAGATGCAGATGTTATTGGTCAGGAGTAGCTTTCTTCCATGTATGATTTTTAGACCCTGGGTTCCTCACATTTTTTAGCTCCATTATCTTCCTAGGATGAGGTCTTTTAAGTCTAAAAGGAAAAGGAGAGAGGATAAAAGTTAGGCTCACTGTTTAATAGCCTTATCCAGAAGTAACACACACTATTTCCAACTAGTGGTTGAGAATTAATCACATGGCTCCATCTAGATGAGAGTCTGAGAAATGTAGTCTCTAGCTGGGCAGCCACTTCTCAGCAAGGACTCAATCATGCAGAAGAAAAAGCACAAAGCTTTGGTGGACTTTTAGGCATCTTTGCACAACCAAAATACAAATTTATATAACTGTTATTAAATACAAAATAGTGAAATATATTGGCAATTCATATTTAGCACTCAAAATATGATTGGATTTACCCCTGATAGAAACCAAGTCCATGGGGAGCTTACCTTCTAAGGAGAATGACATACGTAGCAGAGGGAATTTACCAAGGCAATGAAGAGGGGTAGAAGGAGATGATGCAATACTACTGGCTGGCTGGCTAGCACACTTTGTAATCATGTTCAGATAACTGCACCCTCTCTAAGGTTTTGTGGTACCATACATACAAAGAAATCTCTCCAGTGTCTTTCAAAACTGTTTGCTTCTTCAATTATGTTTCAGTCTTCGAATAATATACAATACTACAAACACATAGCGATTACCCAATAATCCTATTTGATGAAATAATATTGATTCTTAAACTTTTTAAATGGTGTTGAATCTAAGCTAGTGAAATATTTTTTCCTACCTTTGCACTGACCAAAAAGTTATAAGATGTTTCTCAGTTGCTAAATAGTTTCATGTGGTAATTCCCTTGTGAAATCTTTGGAAACAGGGAATGTGGGCTTATCCAACTCTTCACCTCCAGCTCCTGATATACAGAAGGCCCTCATAGATGTTTGTTAAAGTAAATTAAGTAAATTCTTATGGAAATCTTGTTGAATTGTAGTAAGTGAGTGAGGTTACCATAGGGATGTATGCGAGGTTTTTTCTAATTCAATATTTTTATTAATGTGTTGGGGGAAGATGCATATCTCAGAGCATATTCATAAAATTTTAAGTGATCCTAGCTTGGGGGCAGTATCAAACACCAGGGATACCAGAAATATAATCCAAAGAAGTTAGAACTGTCTACATAAAAAGAAACTTGGCCTTCAAAAATGTAAATGACTGAATATGGAAGAAATGGTATGAATTCTTTCTAGGCAAGGGAATAAAAGAAATCAGTTTAAGGATAATAACAATTTGCAAATTAGATCTGTGTTTAATGTTGTATGGTTGTAAACAGAGCCATAGCTCTTTTTGGCCTGAATTTAGAGAGCTTCATGTAATAAAAAAGCTAGAAAATTAGTTGTCTTTCTCTGTGCGATGTTAAAGATTTCATACAATATCACTAGAAATAAGAGCTAACTAAAGTATGAATTCAGGAACCACAAATACAAGTAGAAACAAAACTAATTATTAATAATGATTTTTATAGGCCGAGTTAATTGGGTACCCACTATGCTAGCTTCCTTAGGTACTTTATTAGTACAGATGTTTTGAGCATAACTGACTATACTGCTTATATAATCTAATTTAATTTTCAGGAATACCTGACAGGTGGATATTTTCTTCCATTTTTCTCATGAAGAGAAGAAACCCAAAGAGTTCGGGTGATTTGTTTGTCAGTTTGGCTGGTCAGTCTAAAAGTCACCTGGCTTCCAAATTCCATACATAGATCAGAACAAAGAAAATAAGAATACACTATTTAGCTAGAAAAGTTACAGAATATTTTCTTTAATCATTATGAGCTATGAGAACTTATGAGATGAACTGTATCGTGAAACTAAACTTGCTCTGGATGCAGAAACTTTCTCCCCTAGGACCACACTGTTGAGATGGGTTTTAATAGCATTCACCCTCATTTCGCCTGTTTCTCAACTCAAAGGAAAAAGACCTTTCTACCTACTTGCCACTGCGAGATGGGTGGGACACAGGACAGTACACAGGCTCTAGCACGAAACTGAGAGTGGTTTGTTTCATCCATGTTCCTCCACTTATTGGCTGTATGATCATGCACTGACAGGTTGATCTATCTCTTTGGGTTCATTTTGCTCAATCAAGTAAGGCTAATAGCACCTATCTCTTAGAGTGGCTAGTGCAAGTGAAATGAGATAATGCTTGGGACACAGTGAGCGATTAGAAAATGGGAGTTATTATTATCGTTGAGTGATAGGTATTACACATTTTCCCACAGGCTAATCCCAGTGGTTTTGCTTGGAAACCAGATGGCAAGTTTCACAGGCAGTATGGCAGTAATGCCCAGCAAACCTCCACTGCACAGTCCACCTTGTCAGACTCACCTTTGTCACTTCCCCCTTGTCCCTCTCTACTCCAATGTAAGCTAGCCTCTACCCCTTCACACTTTTAACTTATTTGCATACGAATCGACCGATTGATTCACACCTCTTGTTCATGAAGATGAGAAAAAAGACCTGTTTAACTTTTAGACCACAACATCAATTTTATATCACATCTTTATTAGTAGTAAGAATTAAAAACTACTTGATATTGATAATTGAGAAACATTTTTAGATAACCATCCAAAGAACCTCTCAATTTTACAAAAAAAATTTTACAGATAAAAGGCACAAATTTATTCATTTGTTTCATATTTATGCTTCAAATTTAAGAATCAAGACACTGATTGATATACCATATACTCTGATTACTTTTAATCCAGAATGAAATCTTCAATAATTTAATAAAGACTACATACCAGGCCGAAAATAAAGTTTAACAGCTATTGAATTTTATTAAGCCTTAGGCAAAATTCACATACAGATCAAAGGAGTTTTCTCTGAAGGAATAAAAAGGTAAAAATGAATACATGAGATTGGGGAGGGTATCTGAGAAACACTAGTAAATTCAGAAGCTATCCGAAAATCTACTTTCTTGTAAGAAACTGTCAAAATTTATAACATCACATCCATAACTAAAATGGACAGAACACTTACAATCTTTATTTGCTCCACAAATATTTTTGTTGCACTGCTCTTTTGATGCTCTTTGCAATACAATGAGTACAATGTCTTTGGGTGTCCAGCTATATGAGAGGAGAGAAAAGTAGTTTGCAGTAAGGCAGGAGCAGAAAGCACCAGCGCGTGGGACCACAGAGACGGGGTGGGGCAGAAATGTTTACAGTTGTGAGTATGCAAAACACAGAGTTTCTTTTCATATTATGTATTTATTATATCATTTTCCACACAAAAAACTGTAAAGCTACTTTTGCCCTACCCTGTATGTGGAATCCAATGAACAAAATAAGTTGACAAACAAAATAGAAAGAGGCCATGGTTACCTGGGATAGACTAACAGCTGTCAGAGGGGGTGGGGGAAGAAGGGCTGGATGTAAGAGGAAGAAGGGATTAGCCAAAAGACATCAATATATATATAACACATAGACACAGACAACAGGGAGGTGACAGCCAGAGGGAAAGGGGAAAGGAGTAGGTAGAGGTGGTCAGAGTGGGGATAAATAGGGATGCAAAGAGACTGCTTGGGGCAACGGGGCGCACAATGCAGACACAGATGATGTTTCATAGAGTTGTACACTTGAAACCTGTATAGTTTTGCAAACCAATGTCACCCCAATAAATTCAATAAAGTTACACACGGGGATTAAACAATTTAAATGAAAGTATTAAACTTCTATTTTCATATGGTTAATTGAACTGGCCTTTTCATTATTACAATGAAAGCTACTGCAAGATGCACTAATATTCTAATGTAAAAAATAGAAAGTCATGACATGCAAACATGTAATCATCAGAATGTTTTGGGCAAAGATTACAAAACAGAATGAGGCCCTGGCCAGTTGGTTCAGTGTTGGCCTTGTGTACAGATATCCAGGGTTTAATTCCTGGTCAGGGCACACATGAGAAGTGACCATCTGCTTCTCTCCTCCTTCCCCTCTCTCCCTTCTCTCTCTTTTCCTCTCCCAGCCAGTGGCTTAACTGGTTTGAGTCAGCCCCAGGGGGCTGAGGATAGCTCAGGTGATTGGGGCGTTAGCTCCCGATGGGTGTTGCCAGGTAGATCCTCATTGGGATGCATGCAGGAGTCTGTCCCACTATCTCCCCTCCTCTATTATTATTATTATTATTATTATTATTATTATTATTTGTATTTTTCTGAAGCTGGAAACGGGGAGAGACAGTCAGACAGACTCCCGCATGTGCCCGACCGGGATCCACCCGGCACACCCACCAGGGGCGATGCTCTGCCCACCAGGGGGCCATGCTCTGCCCCTCCGGGGCGTCGCTCTGCCGCGACCAGAGCCACTCTAGCACCTGGGGCAGAGGCCAAGGAGCCATCCCCAGCACCTGGGCCATCTTTGCTCCAATGGAGCCTTGGCTGCGGGAGGGGAAGAGAGAGACAGAGAGGAAGGGGGGGGGTGGAGAAGCAAATGGGCGCTTCTCCTATGTGCCCTGGCCAGGAATCGAACCCGGGTCCCCCGCACGCCAGGCCGACGCTCTACCGCTGAGCCAACCGGCCAGGGCCTCTATTATTATTTTTTGTGTGTGTGACAGAGAGAGAGACAGAGAGAGGGACAGATAGAGACAAACAGACGGGAAGGGAGAGAGATGAGAATCATCAATTCTTCATTGTGGCTCTTTAGTTGTTCATTGATTGCTTTCTCATACACTTCTTGACCATGGGGCTACAGCAGAATGACCCCTTGCTAAAGCTAGCGACCTTTGAGCTCAAGCCAGCAACCATGGGGTCATGTCTATGATTCCACACTCAAGCCAGTGACCCTGGGCTCAAGCTGATGACCTCGGGGTTTCAAACCTGGGTCCTCTGCATTCCAGTTCTATGCTCTATCCACTGTGACACTGCTTGGTCAGGCTCCCCTCCTCTCATTTAAGAAGAAAGGAAGTAAGGAAAAAAAGAAGGAAGGAAAGAAGGAAGGAAGGAAGGACGGAAGGAAGGAAGGAAGGAAGGAAGGAAGGAAGGAAGGAAGGAAGGAAGGAAGGAAGGAGGGAAGGGGGGAAGGAAGGAAGGAAGGAAGGGAGAAAGGAAGAAAGAAAGGGAAAGAAAGAAAAAGAAAGAAAGAAAAAGAAAGAAAACAGGATGATTCCCAGAACCATCTATTAACAGCATATATTGATGGACATAGGTGATGAGGAATTTGAATTTTTAATTTATCTTTGTTTTCTCTATAGTACCTAGTATAATGCTTTGGACATAGAAAGTTCATAACAGTTTTTGAATGCAAGGACAGTAGTATTATAATGAGCTGTGCAGATTGAAGTTGGAAAACTAAATTTATTCTAGTGTTCTAGCCATATCACTAAACCTGCTGAGCTGTCCATTTTGGAATAGTTTTGATTTAGTGAACAGGTTTAGTATTAGCAGAGTGACATTCTCGTGCAGAACTGAAGTTCTCGCTTCTTGTCTTGCTGTTGACATATTGCTCATTACATAAATTAACCACAGAAAATTTATGTCAACCTTTCAAAAAGTGAATTCATTTTTCCAAAATTTGTGGTTGGGAAAATGTGGAGATAGTTTGATGTCTCATTAAGATTCAGAACCATTATCATTAAGTAACGAAACAAAGCATACTGAAAAGAGTCTGCAGTTCATACAGGTGAATGAATAGTTGAAGAAAGTGCTCTGTAAGCTCCAAGGAAGTGGGGGGAAATTCTAGTAACTTCGTTCTTCATTCTGTGCACATGTAGCCCTCTGACCGCCATCCACATCTAAAGCTTTCAGACTGTTCTGCAGGCTGTCTGCAGAAAAAGGAGTTTTCTCTACAGTACCTAATACATAGTTAGTTGTTAAACATAGTAAAGTTGACAGTGGGTTTTGAATGCAAGGGGAGTACAGACCAAACCCTCGGGTATCTGAGATCTGAAGCATGATTTATTATTGTTTGTGACTTATTTCTTCAGATCTTTAGAGTAACTGCCTGAGCGAAGAAGGGAGGAGTTATGTTCTATTTTTGTTGTGGCTTGTCCAAGATCACAGACTCATAAGTTTCTTTTTGCTTTTCTGCCTCCTGGTTGAGTTGCTTTTCCACTCCCTTTCAACCCACCTCTCTTAGCTCAAGCTCACCTCCCACCAAGGGTGTTCCTGACAACTATCCATCTTCCTGGATTCCAATTACTTAAGCCCAGCACATAGCTGCCTCATTCTGTGCTAAATTCTTGGGAATCTACCTGGCCCTGCTTAGTTTTAGAGTATCTTCCAGATGTTCACTTGTCTGGTGTGAGTGTCCTGAGGTCTAGATTATGTAGGCTTGAACATTGAAATGGATTCATTTAGGGGAGGCTTGGAAACAACTGGCTTTTCTGTCAGCTGAAGTGTGCATTCTACCACCCTGCCTTGGACCAGCTGGCCCCTGTCTAGGTGGTGTATAAGGACCTCTGGTAATTTATGCACCTTTCTTAGTGTCACCCTACTCTTGAGATATAAGGCATTTGGCAAAATAGAAGACTTCATGGCAAGGGATTCTTCAGAAGGATCCAAGTGATGAGACTCACACAAAGGTTCTAGGTGACTCACTATCCTAAATAAATTATATTTTCCCTTTCCTTTAGCTACACCTTTTAATATATTGCCTAAGCACCATTTTTAAAATCAAAGAATATGTAGAGAAAATTATTTCTTCAGAAGAATTAAAAAATTTACAGAACCTGTAAACAAATAAAAACACAAAGAGAATAATTTGGTTAGTTAAAATAGGCCTGGTGAAGAAGCTTGTAAACTTTGGCTTCAAGGTATGAGAATTTGTGCTGTGTCCTCTTTTGTGTTGTTTGCTAGCAGAGATACTCTGGCTGGGCCCTGGTCCCTAAGCATGGAGCGAGGGAAGTGAAAAGGTTACACGAAATGCCTCCTTGCATTATACCCAGACAGAGAATGCAAACTTTCCACTGTTTCTCTCCTGCCAACACAGTCCTTTCTAACTCTCTTTGAAGAATTAGTGGAGAATATGACCAGTAAGAACACTCTCCATCCTCAAAAAGTCAAAAACCTGCTATTCTAGGTACTTTACACCATCAGAATGACAATGAGAGAGTAAAATTAAGAATTTAAGAAAGACTTGTAAGCCTGACCAAGTGGTGGCACAGTAAATAGAGCATTGGACTGAGCAGCAGAGGACCAGGTTCAAAACCCCGAGGTCGCCAGCTTGAGCATAGGCTCGTCTGACTTGAGTATAGGATCATAGATATGACCCCACGGTCACTGGCTCAGCCCCAAAGGTCGCTGGATAAAGCCCAAGGTCGCTGGCTTGAGTGTAGGGTCACTGGCTTGAGTAAGGGATCACTCGTTCTGCTGTAGCCCCCCCCCCCCAGTCAAGGCACATATGAGAAAGCAGTCAATGAACAACTAAGGAGCCACAATAAAGAATTGATGTTTCTCATCTCTCTCCCTTCTTGTCTGTCTGTCCCTCTCTCTGTCTCTGTAAAAAAAAAAAAAGAAAAAAAAAAAAGAAATACTTATAAATAATTTTCTACAGTTTTAGAGATATTGTGTGTGACAATATCTAAATTTTAATAAATAAATTTTAATTGAATTAATGTACTTGTCTCCACTAAGTTAAAATAAATGGAAGGAAAATGTCCTTGGAATACCATGTTATAATCAGGGACAATCCGTGGGACAGAATTCCAAGAGCAAAGAAACCAAGCTAGCAAAAAAGCAACATTTCCATGGCCTAGAGCAGAGAGAAAGCTGACAAACAAAGGAGATAATCATAGGAACAGTGTGGAAACAAGCAGGAAGAGGGGGGAGCCTGGTGGACTGATTACAGAACTAGAGAATGGAGAATTGTGCATGTTCTGAAGATGACCCCAGGATAAATCCTGCATTCTGGAACATGATGATTGACTGTCACATTGGCTTGTGGGGTTTTTTCCTAAATTAAAAATATGGAGTTATAAACAAGTTTACTGTTTCTCAATACCATTAGGTCCAGACAGAAAACTTAACTGATCTGATCATAGGATGTTCTGTGGATTTCCATGTTCTTCCAGCTAGAAGGCCATTAGCAATCCACTGAATAATCCAATATAGACTTTTGTTTCTGCTATGTTCAGGGGAGGGGTGTTGGGAGAAAGGGTGGAAATAATAGAGCCATCCAAGAATCTGGAAAACAGAGCAGAGCAAATACATACTCTATAAGATTAGAGATATTCTAGGACCTCCTTTATTGACATACTTGGGTCTTCCTACCTTTGTTCATTTCACACAGACACCATGTATTTCCATAACATGCTAAGGCACAGAATGTTGTTTTAATTTTTATTTCTTAATCAAATAGTAAAGTATTCTATAACTACCATGTAGAAAACAACTTGTTTGTGGTGATGGTTTAGATCTAGAGAAAGAAAAATTATAAATTTAGTTTTATGTAAATTTAAATTTTATATGTTACATGTGTTCACTTTGCAAAAGTATCAATTTATGGATGGATAGATGGGTGGACAGAAGATATATTGAACATATTCAGATATAGGAACATATAGGAAATTCTTTACAAGTGTTCACTAAATTTTCTAACTTTACTATCTCAGTGTCATTCTAATATAGATATGTACATTTATTTGTACAGTATTATTAAATATACTCATTGTCATTGAATACCCATTTTTGTTGTAAAAGGTCATACATAAAAAGTATAATTCCATCAAGAGGTATGTTTGCTTGGAAGAAAGGAGAAGAAAAGGGTTGTTTTCTACTTGAAACAGCATATGCTACAGATATGGTTATAAGTAAGCAATTTGTTCCATACTAAATGCCATACTATTTTTCTTAAGAAGGCATCTTTTTTCAGAAATTAGAAGAAGTATAAAAATTATTGCAGTATGATTCAAAAGTAAAGGTTGTGGTATTCATTCATATTTGATATTAGGTAATTATCCAAGGTCAGAATGAAGAGTAGTAGTATAAAGTAAAGAGAAAGACAATTAAGAAGAACTAAAGATAGGAGGAGGAGGAGTAGAAATGGCAAAAGAAAAGGGTAGTGGGCAAAGGAGAGAAGAGAAAGAGAGAGAGAGAGAAAGAAAATAAGAGAGAAAAAGATGAGGAATAAGGCATTCAAAAGTTGAATAAAAATATCCTTAAAAAATTGTAGTATTTTGTTTCAGGTCTCTGAAAATAGCAAATATTGAAATTTAGAAATATTTTCTCTTGTCCACTTCAAGTCTCAATTAGTAGCAATGTCTTCTAAAAATACTCTCACAAATACAAAAGTGTCATTTATGAATACCAAATTGCTGTATTTGTTTTTAATTTCATTTTATTTGCATGCAAAATATCAAATTGTTATATTTTACAAATGGAGAGATTGTAGAAATATTTAAGTCTCAGAAAAATGCTTTTAAAATTAATAATAACCTATAATTGCCTTTATAGTCCAGTAGTTTGGTGTTACAAGCTGGTATTTCCAAAAATCTGCATTTTAAATTCAAGCCCAAAAAGGCTATGTGCATTCATTTTGGAATAATTTTTTTTATTATGAGGTGCTAACTAAGCTCACTTAAGTCTATTTGCCTTCAAGTTTGCGAAGAGCTTTCTTACAGAGGAACTACCATATAGTCTTACGTAAACTCTTAGAAACTGGCTTAACATTCAGCATCTCTGGCAGGGACCCATCCAGCATTGGCAATAATGCTACTAAGGATAAGGAACTCATTGAAGGAAGGGCTTTAATTATTACAAAGCTCTTATATATGTTGAACTGAAAAATGTCTTTTTATAATCACAGACCAGGGTTTCTATTTGTAACCTTTGAGGCAACATAAAATAATGTTGATCCTTTCCCGAACAAATTCTAATTCACAGTATTGAAACAATTATTGTAGAGCCATTCTATCTATTTTTCAGGTTACATGTTCATTCCTCTTAGCGTGGCTTGTCACTCCTTCTCAACCTGCATTGCTGCTGTTCTACATTTCTCTGAAGGTGAAGCTAGAGAAATAAAAATATGGCAAAATAGCCTGAATGTGTTCTTTTTCCCTCTTTCGATCTGAATTTTACACCTTTTATCAGTAGAGCCCATGGTTCTGTTTACTTTCCAGACTGCATCCCCTGGTTATCTTCTACCAAAATCCCTTCCCTATCTTTTTAACATAATCATTTTATGTGAAGTCTCTCTCAAATCTCTTTACAGATAATTTCTTTTTGAATATAAAGAAGTTAGTTCCTTTTTTCTTTGTTTTTTTTTTTTACAGAGACAGAGAGAGAGTCAGAGTGAGGGATAGACAGGGACAGACAGACAGGAATGGAGAGATGAAAAGCATCAATCATTAGTTTTTCGTTGCGCATTGCGACACCTTAGTTGTTCATTGATTGCTTTCTCATATGTGCCTTGACCATGGGCCTTCAGCAGACCGAGTAACCCCTTGCTTGAGCCAGCGACCTTGGGTCCAAGCTGGTGAATTTTTGCTCAAACCAGATGAGCTCACGCTCAAGCTGGAGACCTCCGAGTGTCGAACCTGGGTCTTCCGCATCCCAGTCCGACGCTCTATCCACTGCACCACCGCCTGGTCAGGCAAGAAGTTAGTTCTTGTTAATTATATTATTATTATTATTATTTAGGGTCAGAGCTAAGAATGTTAAGATCTCCTTTGCTGAGAGCTAATTCCTTTATATCTAGGTTCTTATTATCTAAGATTTTTTTAAACATCTTTTGCATATTTTCATTCAAGTTATCTTTATTTGATTATTTATAACTTGCTTTGTTGCAAAAAAAAATTGAATATAACTATAAACCATATTAAAGGATGTTTAAAAAGAAATCAGGTTGAAGGTAGAATTAATTAATCAAGGCAAAATTAGTACTCAGATGTATATCAGAAGGTACTTCACAAATCTATAGTTGTGCTGCAAATTTGGCTCTAATCTTCAACGTTGCAGCCACAGCAAGAGGTCAAAAGTAAAATACATGTATCAGAATTCAATGCAATTTTACAAACTTGGAAATACAATTCCTTTTGTTTCTGAGACTTAATAGTAATTTTTCCCATATAACTTATATATCCAAAGGCATAGTATTGAAAATCCCCATTCAGTTTTTCATCAATTTATTAATCATCATAATTGTTCAAATTCTATCAATGTAAAAATTCTATCTATCAATTTAGGGATAGAATTTTTTATATCATTTATTAATAAGCACTTATTAAACATTTTCTTCCAAAAATTATATCAGGTGCTAAACATGTATTTAATTTTTATTCACATATGTATTTGATGTTTATTGCTGCATAGCAAATTATTTCAGAATTTAGTGGCATAAAAGCAAAAATCATTTATTATCTCATAGTTTGTATAGGTCAGGGATTTAGAAGTGGCTTTAGCTGGATGGTTTCGACTCAGCCTTCTTTTATGTGGGTGTACTCAGGATGTAAATTGGGACTGTGTTCAGCTCAAGGTTTAACTGAGACTAAAGATCTTCTAAGAGGTCTCATTCAATGTCTAACAAAATCATGCTGGGTTTTCCTTGCCAAAGTCTGGTTCCTTGCCATGTAGGCCTCTCCACAGAGCCTTAATGCATGGCAGTTGGCTTCACCCATGGAAAAAGGATACAAGAGAGAAAGCAAGCAGGAAGCTGCAATGTCTTATATGACCTCAACTCCAAAGTCAAGTGCTCAAACTGTTTTTTTTTCCCTATTTTTAAGAAGTCACTTACTGAACAAACTAGAGTAGAAAAAAACCTATTTTAAAAAAATAAAGGCCATTTATAAAAAGCCTACAGCTAACTTCATACTCAATGATGAAAGATTAAAACCTTTCAGATCAGGAACAAGACAAAGATGCTTATTCTTGACACTTCTATTCAACATTTATTGATAGTCCTAGCCCAAACAATTAGAAAAGAAAAAGATATAAAAGACATCCAAATTGTATAGGAAGAAGCAAAATTATCTCTGCTAAAGATCACACACACACACACACACACACACACACACACACACACTACAAGACCTAATAAATTATTTTAGTAAATTTTTAGGATACAAAATTAACACAAAAATTAGTTTTTTTGTATATGCTAAGTGAATAATTTGTAAAGAAAATTAAGAAAAACATTCCACTTATAATAACAAGAAACAGAACAAAATACTTAGAAATAAATCCAAACAAAGAAGTGAAACACTTCCAAAATAAAAACTAAAACATGCTGCTCAAAGAAATTAAAGAAACACAAATAAGTAGAAAGACATCTAGTATTCATGAATTGGAGGATAATATTTTTAAGCTGTACATACTACTCAAAGCAATCTATAGATTTAGTGCACTCTCTCAAAATCTTAACATTTTTGGAGGAATAGAAAAATTATCCTAAATTTTTTATGGAATCTCAGGGATTCTCAGGTATCCAAAACAAATTTAAGGAAGAATAGTTAGTGGCATTATATTTCTTGATTTTTTTTAACATATTACAAAGTTACAGTAATCAAAACAATGTGGGTATTGACATTAAAAAATAAGATAAACCAATAGATAGAATAGAGGACCAGAGATAAACCTTACTTATATAGTCAAATGAAGTTTGACCAGGGCTACCTAGACCAGTGGTTTTTAGCTGCCTGTCTGCATACCAGTGCTGGTTCGCCAGAAATTCAGTGCAGCTTCATGAAAGGCTGAACCACCCTGATGTTGCAAAACCACGTATGTTGAAAACCACTGGCCTGAACCACTCGATGGAGAAAGGATTGTCTCTGCAACAAATAGTGTTGGCAAAACTGGATACCCACATGTAAAAGATTGAAGTTGGATCCATATCTTACCACACATATAAAAATTAACTCAAAATAGATTAAAGTTTTAAGGTAAGGTCTAGACCAGGGGTCCCCAAACTTTTTACACAGGGGGCCAGTTCACTGTCCCTCAGACCATTAGAGGGCCGGACTATAAAAAAAACTATGAACAAATCCCTATGCACACTGCACATATCTTATTTTAAAGTAAAAAAACAAAACGGGAACAAATACAATATTTAAAATAAAGAACAAGTAAATTTAAATCAACAAACTGACCAGTATTTCAATGGGAACTATGGGTTTGCTTTTGGCTAATGAGATGGTTAATGTGCTCCTCTCACTGACCACCAATGAAAGAGGTGCTTCTTCCAGAAGTGCGGCGGGGGCCGGATAAATGGCCTCAGGGGGCCGCATGTGGCCCGCGGGCCGTAGTTTGGGGACCCCTGGTCTAGACCTTAAGTCTGTAAGGTCTAAAACTATAAAAGTTTTAGAAGAAAACATCAAGAGAAATTTTTATACTATTGGACTTGGCAATGATTATTAGATATGACACTAAAAGCAAGGGCAACAAAAGCAAAAATGGACAAATGGATCTACATCAAATTTAAAAATGTGTTTGCATCTAAGGACACAATCAACAGAGTGAAGAACCAATCTATATAATGAAAGAAGTTATTTGCAAATCATATATCTGATAAATAAAATATTTGCAAATCAAACCATTATATATAGAGAACTCCTCAACAATAAAAAAAAATCAAATAAGTCAATTGCAATAAAGGGCAAAGGATTTAACACTTTTCTCCAAAGGTGATGTACAAATGGCCAACTAGCACAAGAAAAAATGTTCAACATCACTAATTATCAGAGAAATGCAAATCAGAACCACAATGAGATATCTTATTACCTCATACCCTTTGGCATGGCTACTATCAAAACTAAGTAAATATGTGGTGAGGATGTTGAGAAATTGGAAGCTGCATGTACTATTGGTAGAATTATAAACTATGCAGCTGCTATGGAAAGCAGTATATAGTCTCCTCAAAAAATTAAAAATAGCATTATATATGGGAAACCATATAATATATATGAAATACTGTATAATCCAGCAAACCAGGAATACATATCTCTGGGTGTGTATCCAAAAGAATTGAAAGCAAGTTCTTGAAGAGATCTGCACACCCTTGTTCATAGCAGTACTACATATAGTACTACATATTAAAGCCAAGATGTGAAAACACCCCAAATGTCCATTTACTAATAAATAGATAAATAAAATGTGGTATACACATGCATGAAATATTAGTCAGCCTTAAAAAGGCAAGAAATCCTGTCACATGCCACAACATAGGGGAACCTTGTGGACATTGTGTTAAATGAAATAAGCTAATCACAGAAAGACCAGGTCCACTTATATGTGGTATCTAGAGAGTCAAATTCATAGAAATGGAGAGTAGAGTGGTGGTTATCAGAGGCTGAGGGAGGGCAAAAAGGGGAGTTATTTCATTGGCATGAAATTTTAATTTGCAAGATGGAAAAGTTCTAGAGATCTGCTTCATAGAAATGTGAATATACTGACCACTACTGGACTATACACTTAAAAGTGGTTAAGATGCTAAGTTTCATGTTATGTTCTTTTTTTAACCACAATATAAACAAGCAAGTTAGTAAGCCCATCTCAAACTCAAGTCTCCACCTTCTGAAAGGAAAAGCATTTGTAGACATGTTTTCAAACCACTGGAACGTTCAATTTTTTGTGTATGTGTCAGGAACATTTCAGAAATATTTCCACATAGGCTAACCCTACTTAAAATTGGCAGGCAGAAAATAGAGTTCAAAATTAATTCTCTAGCTTTTTTTCAAATTAAGTTTGATTTCAAAACAATTAAGTTAATTTAAAAAGCATCTTTTTTCGTGTTAACAAAAGTAAAATTTGTGTTAATAAATTTTAAATGCTTTATTGAAATTAAAAAAGGAGAATTATTATAAAACTACTTTTTAACCTAATAGATGTATTTTTTAATTTAATTTTAGAAATGAATTAAGCCTTAAGTGAAATTATTTTATATACTTCGGGAAACTGCATTTACAGATTTTAATTGGATTTGTCAAAAATAAGATGAGGGAGTTGCTGAAGACAGAAACAAAATCAGACTAAATTGGAATGGAGTTTAAGAGGGTAGACTTGACAGGGGCAAAAGCCATTGTAATGGGATTAGGGAAGCTGGCTTGGGAGGTAGTTAGTTTGACAATGTGTATGTAAAACAAGGGACTACCTTAGTGTAATGAAAGTCATGAATCCAGATTTAAAACTGACAAAGGCAATAGGTTAAGGACAGAAACAACCACTCTGATCTAAGGTACAGGTAATCCTTAGATTAACTGAGTAGGTCTTCCTCTAGTTGACTAACTCCATATCACATGCCCCTACATGTAATCAAGCTCTGACTCCTCTTTCATTCAGTCAGCAAATTTTTAGAGTACCTAGTTTGTACTAAGCATTATGTTAGACTCTGTGGACACAATGGTAAACCATACAGACCCAGTCCCTCAAATAGCTTACAGTTTGTGGAATGGCCAGAAAAATTGCTAGGTGTTTAATGCTGTGAAAAATTGATACAGGGTACTATGTGGAGGTACATAGTGGCAAAGTATCCTTGCTTTGGAGGGATGTTGAAGGCATCTTATAGGAATCAGCCAATTAGGTCCTGAGGGACGAGTCAAGGATATTTAAGCTTCTTCACTTTTTGCCCCAAATCTTAATGTTCCCTTAAAAACTTTTGAGTTTCTTAATGTCTTTGACTTTTCAACACTGGAGTATTCGGGGGTTCAGTTATCATAACTCTTTTCCATCTACACCTGCTCGTTGCTGTTCTCATTTATTCTATTGATATCTTCTAAAATAATATTTCTTTCCTGAAATCCAGACTTGTATATCCAGTTGCTTACCTGGCATCTCCACTTGGTACCTAGTAGTCCTCTCAAAATCTTAATACGTCCCAAGCTGAAATCCTCAAATGTTCCCCCTCCCTTAGTCTTATCCATCTCAGTAAATGGAAATTCCACTCTTCCAGTTGCTCATGTGAAAAAAATTGGACTCATTTTGGCTCCTCTGTCTCACACCTGGTCTATCAGCTCTACCTTCAATATTTACCTCACCTGTGTACACCACCTGAGTCCAAGAACTATCATCTCTCACCTGGATTATTTTAGTAGCCTCCTGATTGTCCTGGTCTCTACAATTCATCCCAGCAGCCAAGGAGTCCTCCCAAAATATATATTATGGTACTCCTCTGTTTAAAATGTCCAGTGCTTTTATATCTTGCTCAAAATAAAAGGTAAAGTACTTAACATGACCTACAATTTCCTCCATAATCTAACATCTCTTCTTTACTCATTACTTCTCTAATTTCTTCTCCTACATGGATTTTTATATTTTTTCCTATATCCCTAAAAAAGACAATAGCATCTGGCACATAATAAGTGGAAATTACTATTTGTGGAAGGACCTCTCTCCTTTCCCACTCATTCTGTGGAAATACCATTATCCCCAAGCCTAGTCCTTTGTGACCTGACTCACTCCCTGCCAGTCTTGTTTAGAATGTAGCTCTACCAAACATCTCCCTTTTTATCTATATTCTATCCTGTCTGGTGATTCTCTGATCCTAACTCTGCTCAAGTTTTTCCATTCTAATGTAAACAGACAAGTAAATAAAACTATTTTCTCCCAGTTATCCTTTTAAGCAATTCATTTTCTCTCCTCTCATTTCAGTCATGTCCAAACCACCCAATAGATTTTTTTTTTTAAGGAAGAAAGAAATCTATATCCTGTGCTCCTATTTCCTACTCAGTTATTGTTCTCTTATAGTCTGGCACTTGCCATCATCATGCTACTAAAATTACTCTCGAAGGGTCACCATGACATGCCAAGTCCAATAGTCTTTCTCATAGTTCTTAATCTTCTGTTTCTCTCTGGAGAACTGAATGTTACTTTCAGTGATATTGAGTGTTTTGAACATCTAAAAATGTTTTTAAAAATAATTAACAATAGTTCACTTATATTTTGTAAACAAAAGTATGCCACAGAAATCCTCTAGGAGCTTGTTTTTACTTGGCTTCTGTGAAGCATCTTTGTTCTTCTAGCCCTCTGACCTTCTCTACTGTGTAACCCCTAAATCCCTCTTCTTTTCTTTCCTCTAAATACAGATGTGCCCAAACACCTGTTTTTGGCTTTGACATCTCTTCGTACACTCTTCCTATCATCATATACACTGGGACTCTACTTTCAGATCTGACCTCTTTTCCAAAGCTCTGGCACACATTTCTAACTGCCTCTATATCTTTCTTGGGACATTCCACTGGCACCTCAAAGTCAGGTATTTTCACAATCGATTTTATTATCTTTCCCCAAATCTGTTCTCTCTTTATGTTTTCTAATCTCAGAATTCATGTTGATTCTTTCCTGCTTGTAGATCTGGGACCAACACTGTCTATTCTACCTTTTTAATGTTGCTCACAACTTCCGCTTCCTCTCGATCCACTCCACCATTGCTCTAGCTCTGATGTCTCTTCTGTCTCTGGTAAAATTGGAAAGTCTTTCTGAACAGCCTTCTTGTCTTTCCTTCTCACAACCTATTTCATACACTCTTGTCAGACCAATTTTCCTAAAACACAGGTTTAGTCATGACAATGCCTGGCTTAAAACCCATAGTGGACAGTGTATCACTGACAGATTCAAGTCTATCTGCAGGCATTGGAAAGCATATTAATTTGGACCTTGTATACTTACTGGGAAAGAAGTTGATGTCTGAGAGCAGATCAAGAACTAGTGTTGCCAAAACAACAGGATACTTATTCAGCTCACTCTCAGTGTTTATCTCTCTGGGTGATGAAGGAACTTAATTTTTTTTTCTTTTAGGTCACATGATTTATTTATCTTCGTTCTCCTAAGAACTTCCAGCATTGTCAGATGACAGTTTCTGTTTCTCTGCTATAGTTTGCAGTTTCATGAGGCAGCATTAGCACACCCATGAGACCTAGCAGGTTAATTGGAAGACCCTCAATTTTATTTTTATCATAAGATTAACTTCTGAATATCCACTTTTATATGGGTCAGGGGCACAGAAAGTACTCATTTTTATATGTACTTTCATGTATCACTTTATCAACTTGGTTTGAAAAACAAGCTCTTATGAAATCTAAAAAGGAGACATAGATAGATATTCCTCAAAACATCATATACATATAACAATTTGTTAGATAAGCATTTGATGACCTTTAATGGTTAATGTCTATAACTATGTGATTCAGAGTGGCAGGCAGTCAGCGTCACCATTTCACTATGGTCTCCTTAAGCTATAAAGTCCTCGCCACAACTTTCCACTGATATTTCTGTTAACAAAGTATATGGATTTGATATTTTAAAAAGTTACATTAGTTTCTACCCAGAGTTATGATTTTTAGTAAGAGTTATAGAGTGTAGTGGGGGATTGGAAGAAAGGAAGTAGATAGAGGTAGGTAGAAAGTGAAAAAAGATAAAGTCAACTATTTCAAAATTCCTGAAATACTCAACATTGAGAAAACTTTATATATTGCATATATGTACTTTAAGAAACATTTATTCTAATTTTTTTTAAAAAGCACCAATATAAAATACAAATAGGTTTAAATCCCTTTATAACTTTGCATGAGTGGGTAAATTGAGAGGCAGGCAATGGAATTAGCATGTACTAACATTAGCAAAGGAGCTCGAGGGGGCCTTTACAGAAAACAGAAAGAGGTGCACATTAGGACAATAAAAGTAGTGCTTTAGATTTTACTCCTTTCCCAATCAATATTAAAAGGCAGACTCAGAGGCTATTGACAAAGACAATGATTCTTTTGTAACAGTTCCCAATATTCTGAAACAGAGAAAGAGATCCTCTGATTCACATATTTTGAGTTACCTGGCCCTTCTCCATGTCCTGCTTCTCCAGATGAGAATGTGGATAATCTTGGCAGGTTTACATAGATCCTGTCAGCAAATAACCAGTGGTGGTTCTGACAGAAACTTTTTTTTTTTTTTTTTGACAGAGAGAGGGAGGGAGAGAGATGAGCAGCATCAACTGGTAGTTACAGTACTTTTAGCTGTTCATCGGTTGCTTCTCATTCATGCCTTGACTGGGGTGGGGTGCAGTGGGGTGGGGGTGGGGGCTCCATCCAAGCCTGTGACTCCTTGCTCAAGCCAGAGACCATGGGATCATATCAATGATCCCATATTCTAGCCAGTGACCCTGTGCTTAAGCTAGTGAGCTTGCACTGAAGCCAGATGAGCCCGTGCTCAAGCTGGTGACCTCGGGGTTTTGAATCTGGACCTCAGCATACCAGGTTGACACTATCTATTGCACCACTACCAGTCAGGCAAAACAATTTTCTTGATCAAACTTTAGTCTGGCTCCTCTGAGCCCTCTTCTTGACTAGGCTTTGACCTTGGCCCTTCTGAGCCCTCTTCTTGACTAGGCCTTGACCTTGGCCCCTGTCCTGTATGACCCTGCATAGCCCAGTTTTAGCAAAAATCCTAGTAAGTCAGCTTAGTAAGAATACCTGGTCCTTGACATCTGATTATCCATTCTTAAGATCTAAGAAAATTCCTCATCTCCTACCTTAGATATCTGATTACCCTGGTCTGCTTTTAGTAAGAATCTTGTAAGTAAGTTTAACAAAAACCCTCCCTAGTCTCAATATCTTCTCAGTAATTTTCTCTCCACTGAACCTCTCACTCTGCTCATTGACTATAAATCCCCAATTATTCTTGCTGTGTTGGAAGTTGTGCCCAGTTCTACATTGAAGTCTTTTCCCCTATTGTAAAAGTTCTTGAATAAACTCTGTTCTTACTGCTTTAAACTAATCATGCTCTGGTCTCTAACAATGTCCACTTCTTTGGTACATCCCATGGTGCTTGCAATTATTTCAAGTTTATGAAGTCTAAAAAATAAATATGTAATTGGAATTAATTATGGTTTACTTTCATTTTAGAAACAAAAATATGCCATGCAAGTCCATTAAGAGATTGTCACAAAATTACATGAATGCTTTTAAATTTGAGATCAGCGGTTTGTGTGCCAAGAATATAAAACACCAAGCTGAACACATTTATCAAAACTTATGAGCAGTTCAATGCCCTCCCATATTAAAAAGAATATATGAATATTCTGAGTAGCGTTTGTCTATTATTGGATTTGACTTCATGATGTGAGAGACAAAAAAGAAAGGCTGGAAAACTGAATCAGGAAACAGACTAAATTTTATCCTCAGGACTTTCATGATTAACTTTACAGCAGAAAGAAAATGAATGGTCTCAATATAGAAGGCTCTGTGACTCCTTTTACGTCTCATGCTTTAAAAGCTGCTGCCTCCACATTTTCTACTCCTTTTCCTCAGCATAACGTGGGGTGGGGGTTAGGGGACACACTTGTGGCCTCTGATGGCCAGATAATGGACCACAATAAAAGTTATGTGTCCCCAGCTGAGGGTGAATATATATATTGGTTGACAAGATCCATTATCTAACTCCTTGAGCAAAAGGAGACAATTATTAAGTCAAAGAAAACAATTTCTTTTCACTGATTTAAGAAAAAATATTTTGCTTGTGTGTTGTACATTTGCCTAAAAGTACCATTTTTATTGCCTTAAGATACCATTTTTATCTGAAAATGATAATGCCAATAATAATTGCAACTGATGTTTATTGAGCACTTAGAATATGCAAATTGCCTTGGTAGAAAGCACAATTTGTAGAATCAGACTCCACAGTTTCAAATCCTTGCTTCACACCTTATTTGAAAAAAGTTAGGCTTTTCATGTCTCAGTATTCAGATATGTAAAACAATGACAATATCAGTATAGATATCATATCATATAATAAAAAACTCTGACATATACTAAGTATCTAATAAATGCCAGATTTATTTAGTGTTGTTGCTGTAATATTGCCATTGTTGACATGGATATATTGTAGATATTTTATTTAGATTTCTTATTAGCTTTATTTAATAAATAAATAGGATAAAGTGAGAAATTTAATTTGTAGATTTATAAATAGACTTTAAAGTGTTCATTGATCCCTTCAAAGAAACTAAAAATGCTTTGTGTTTTTGAATTTTGGTAGGTGAGAAAATTCATGGTTTCCAACAGATTCTCAAAACAACCCTTGACCCTTAACATTCTAATATACCCTAATACACCAAATTTCATATGTTATTTCTCTACTTATCAGGTGATGTAAGATGATTATAAGGCAAACATATTTTAAAATCATCTCTTCTCTTTTGAATTGTCTTTTTAAAGATTATAGAAAGTTAAATAATAAAAAGCAATAACAGATCCATGTTCTGTCTGTTGAGTGCTAAAACAGGCACATGAATGCCACATGATTATTTATTTTCCTCTCTTTCTTGATATAAACCTCTTTTTCAAGACAACATTTGAAAAGACAAAACTAATTCAGTTACAAAGGTGGGAAGCTATGGTTTTAATGTCTTGGTAATCATTTTGTAACAATCAATAAATACATCTTAAGCCATTTCATGTGACCTTTCAGAAACCCTGAAATTTGAGTTGAGAGTCCCACAAACAAAATAATATCATGATATCATGATATCAATATTCCTTTTTTTCATAACACACTTGGAAAAAGGATTATTCCAACCCCCTTTTTTCTCTTTTAATACAATTATTGCCTGTGCAGGATCAGTATTCGTTCAACTAATGAGAAGATATTAGAGCTACTAAAGTACTTTTTTAGGCCCAGAAAAAAACCTAAAATTATTGTAATAATACTTTAAAAAATTAACACACATTTTCACAGAGAAGAATTACAGCACAATGGTTAAGAGCACATACTCTAAGATGAACTATAAGGTCTCAAATCCCAACTCTGTCATTATTAGCTGTACAACTGTGAACATATTAATTTACCTCTCTCTGTATCAGCTTTCCTATCTGTAAAGTGGGGGATAATATATACCTTACAGGATTGTTGTATGAGGGCTAAATCTGTGTGTATACATGCACACACATATATTTGCATACATACATACATACATATATTTTAACTACACAAGGAGATAATCCCAAAACTCATAATGGTGTGTGAAATCAAGAATGTTCTAGTGCTTTGTAAGTTGTTGGGCCTGAACATATATCAAGTTTAAGCATATTGATTCTACAAAATCTGTTGTATGTTTTGAAAGCATTTTATAATTAATTATAAGTACCTGGAGAAGCAAAATGCTTAATAAAGAAACTAGAAGAATTTATAATACCTTATTTATGCATTTGTTCTATAAGGAGAAAATATGGTAAGTAGATTGTCCTGAGAGATTTTCTTGTTAATATTAGCTAAGACTCTGTTTAGCTTTAAATTTTCTTAGTGTTTTGTTTTGTTTTGCTTTTAAATGAACCAGAATTTTAGTTCAAGAAAAAAACTGACCCCATTACTGACTCCTTCACATTCGGAGAAGCTGAGGGCAAGTTATTGAATATTAATGGGATTTTGTTTCACAGCATTTCTTTTACAAGGCTCTTTTTTTTTTTGCCCTTTAGACATTTTTGTCTAAAATTTTACTGTTTTAATTGTGAAGCATTATAACAGTTAAATGGTTTACATATTGGTTTGATTAGTCTTATATTTGCCAAAAATTGAAGATTTACAAAATCAATGTGTGTGAACATGCGCTTGCTCAAGCCTTTTCTATTTCTGTCACTTGTCGTAATGAACTAGAGATGCTTTCATAACCTCACTGAATAACCTTACTTTTTTCAGGATCTCTGAGGCCACTGAAAAGACATTCAGCTTGCTTTGGCCTCCACTTTGATTATGAGGAAAGGGAATCCAGAAGCTGCCATTTGTTTTCATGCCTTCCTAGTTATCTCTAGCTGTATAACAAACCACCTTAACACTTAAAGGATTAAAACAATTGTGTTTTATTATTTATCACTAATGTATAGGTTGGCAATGCCAGCAATGCCTGGGCCTATGCATATGGTTGTTATCAGTTGATGGGCCAGTTGGGGCTGAGCTTGGTTGGGATTGCTGGGTGGTCGGACCACTCTGTCCATGTTGCCTTTCTTCCTGGTATTCTCTTTACAGTGTTTCCTGGGCAGCATTTCCCAGCAAATGGAAGCTATGAAAGCCTTGGTTTTTTATCTCACACAATGTCACTTTTCCCAGCAAATGGAAGCTATGAAAGCCTTGGTTTTTTATCTCACACAATGTCATTTTGTTTCATTGGTCAAAGTGTGCCACAAATAATGTCAGCTCAAATGTAAGGGTTTGGAAAATAATTTCTGCCTCTTCATGAAAGAAACCATACAAAATTTATGGCCATATTTAACCTACTAAAATTTCTAGGTGTTTATTTTTTAGCCAAATGCTTCTGTGTTAGAGTGCTGATGGAAACTTTTTTCAGTAAACTTATGTCAGTGGCACTGGAGAAATCCATAACAAGAACCAATGAAATTCCGGCCCTGGCCGGTTGGCTCAGCGGTAGAGCGTCGGCCTAGCGTGCGGAGGACCCGGGTTCAATTCCCGGCCAGGGCACACAGGAGAAGCGCCCATTTGCTTCTCCACCCCTCCGCTGCACTTTCCTCTCTGTCTCTCTCTTCCCCTCCCGCAGCCGGGGCTCCATTGGAGCAAAGATGGCCCGGGTGCTGGGGATGGCTCCTTGGCCTCTGCCCCAGGCGCTAGAGTGGCTCTGGTCGCAATATGGCGATGCCCAGGATGGGCAGAGCATCACCCCCTGGTGGGCAGAGCATCGCCCCTGGTGGGCGTGCCGGGTGGATCCCGGTCGGGCGCATGCGGGAGTCTGTCTGACTGTCTCTCCCTGTTTCCAGCTTCAGAAAAATGAAAGAAAAAAAAAATAAAAAAAAATAAAAAAAAAAAAGAACCAATGAAATTCCAACTTATAGGCAACACTCCATTCATTCTTAGTTGGAGTTGTCCCATGTTGTTTAATTACTCAATGTATATTAATTAGGCAGCTGTAGTGCTATTTGTACTGGTACTACGCTAAGTTCCTTATGTTACACCATAAACTTCACAAGTTTGTTGATATTAATCCTGAATTTAGCTATGCTTTTTGGGAAAATAATCATGTCACATTTTCAGGAGATTACAGAAAATCAGTGATTTGGGGTGGTGAAGACACAGTACAAAGTATAGATGATGTATTATAGAATTGTACACCTGATGCCTATATAATTTTATTAACTAATGTCATCCCAATAAATCCAGTTAAACATTTAATAACAAAAAAAGAAAATCAACATGAACTTCATCTGTGATGAACAATAGTAAGTACATATTGTGTGAAAAAATAATTCTGTCTGATAATTTTCAAATGGTTTAAGGCAAATTCCTGCTTAAAGGCTTTAATTTTAGGATTCCAACATGGCAACAAAGTAGGCAGACATACCAACTGCCATCTCCAAGGACCAAAATGGATTACAAATTAATTTAAGAACAGTCATTGTGAAAAACCAACTTTGGACTAAAAGAACAGGACTTGAAAACCAAGGAGCACAGAAGAAATCACACTGAGACTGGTAGAAAGTGCGGGGATGCGGTGGGGGTTCCCCCACACCCAGTGGTGAGGGGTGACTGAGGGTCCAAAAAAACTCTCATGGTGGGGAGAGAGACCCTGGGAAGCAGGGGTCATCAGCTCCAGGACCAGAGCCCCAGCCTAAAGACCCAGAGACTGGAGGAGACAGCCTGACAGCTTTGAGTGGGGAGAAGAGCAAGATTTCTGTCAGCAGGAAACGACTCATGTAAAAGTGGTTGCAGCCTTAAAGGGCCAGCACAGACAATCTTGCTCATGGCCACTTGCCTGAGGTTCCAGGGGTGAGGAGGGCTGAGAGGACTGGTCTTGCATGAGGAAAGTTGGGGGATAGAGGCACAAGGACACAAACAGTGATGGAGAGAAGAATATCTGTGCTGAATCATTCTCCAATACTGAGGTGGCCATATGTAGGGGAGGGGCACTCTCTCTGTTCAGCACGAGCCTATCGTTAGGCCATTTGACCCACCTCCAGAAAGCTCTCCAACTCTAATCAGTGTGAAAGGCCATTCAGAAAGGAGGAAGTAAAGGGGAGGGGCAGTGACTCAGGTTTCTGGGGGGACAAGAGCTACACCTCCCCCTTCTGATACTGAGAATACACCCCACCCTCAGAGAGTACCTTCTGGTTCTCAGGGGTCACACCCACTGCATTCCTGTGGATTTACCATACAGAAGAAAATAAAAAAGGCCTGGATAGAGTTTCAACTGGGACCAAAGAGCAATATATGCCCACTACCCCTGTTCTAATCACAGAAGTTCCCTGCTGGGCTCAGCAAACAAACAGTAGGGAAATTAAGACTTTTATGCAGCTCACCTTGTTAAGGAGAATTAAAATCTGAGCAACAAGCAGAGGCTGAGGGATGAAGCCTGGAGGAAGGACGGCATTCCCTGTACCAACCTCAGGTGCACTAACCCAGCAAGCTTACAATCAGCACACAGAAATAATGGGAAGACAGAAATGCAATTCAAATAAATCAACAAAAGAAATTCCCAGAAAAAGCAATGAATGAGATGGAAGTAACCAATTTACCAAATGCAGTGTTTAAAATAATGATTGTTAGGATGCTTAAGGATCTTAGAGCTACAATGGATGGACATAATGAGCACCTAAATAAGTAGCAAGCATCACAAAAGACATTGAAATCATAAAAAAGAATCAATCAGAAATGACAATTATAATATCAGAAATGAAGACTACACTAGAAGAAATCAATAGCAGGCAGGATGAAGCAGAGGATTGAATCAGTGACTTAGAGGACAAGATAAATGAAAATACAAAAACAGAGCAGCAAAAAGAAAAGAAGATCAAAAACTCTAAAGAAACTCTAAGAGAGCTCTGTGACAACATGAAGAGAAATAACACCCTCATCACAAGGGTTCTTGAAGGAGAAGAGAAAGAACAGGGATAGAGTCTGTTTGAAGAAATCATAGCTGAAAACTTTCCTAAATTGATGAAGGAAAAAGTCACACAAGTTCAAGAAGCACAGAGAGTCCCATTAAAGAGGAACCCAAAGAGACCTACACCAAGACACATCATAATTAAAATACCAAAATTAAGGAGATAAAGAAAGAATACTAAAAGCTGCAAGAGAAAAGCAGTCAATCACCTACAAAGGAGCCCTCTCTTAAGGATGACATCTGACTTTTCAACAGAAACCCTTGAGGCCAAAAGGGAATGGCAAGAAATATTCAAAGTAATGCAAAACAAGAGCCTAGAACCAAGACTTCTTTATCCAGCAAGCCTATTGTTTAAAATTGAGAGAGAAATAAAAAGCTTCCACCCAAAAAAGGCTCAACAAATTCATTACAACCAAACCAATGCTGCAAGAAATGTTAAGGGGCCTGTTGTAAACAGAGCAAAGGAAAAAAAAATTCTAGAAAAAGAGGAATGTAGATTTCAAGAATGAAATGGCAATAAACAATTACATATTAATAATAACCTGAAATGTAAATGGATTAAATACTTCAATCAAAAGACATAGGGTAGCTACATGGATAAGAAAACAGGACCCATACATATGCTATTTACAAGAGACCCACCTCAAAACAAAAGATACACATAGACTGAAAATGAAGGGATAGAAAAAAATATTTCATGCACGTTGAATGAAAAAAAAGTTGAGGTAGCAATACTTATATCTAACAAAATACACTTTAAAATAAAGGTTAGGAGAGCGACAAGATGGTGATGGAGTAGGCAGACGTACTAAATTTCACCTCCTAGAACTAAAGTGAATTACAACTTAATTTTAAGAACCATCATCTGGAAAAACCAACTTTGGACTAAACTAAGAGGATTCTTCAACCAAGGAACACTGAATAAGCCACACTGAGACTGGTAGGAAAAGTGGAAATGCGGAGAGGGCTGCCCAGCTCTCCGGAGCGAATGGCAGCCTGGAGAGACTCGTGTGGCAGGAAGTCAGTTTAGTGGAGAGGGGAGGGTCCTGAGCCCCAAGAGCAAAGCCCCAGCCTGTATCCCCAGAACCTAGAAGAGGCATATGGACAATATTTAGCTACAAAACAAGTCAGGATACTGTTTGTGAGAAAGATAGATTTCTGAGACCCAGGATTTTTCTTAAAGGGACCATGCAGAAAACCTCTCTCAAAACCACTCACCCGGGGCTCCAGGGGACAGGGAGAGAGGAGAGGACTGGAGCAGCAGGAAGAGAGTGTAATCTAGGAGGCACAGGGAGAAACACTTTGAGGGACAGCCACACTAACCCCTGGGCTGAGTCACTCCCCAAATCTGTAGCAAATATTTCCAGCAATATCAGCAAAGGGAAGCAGGACACCAGCCAAACAAGCTCTCCTGCAGCACTCAGAGCAGAGTTGCTTAGAAGGAAGGAGCTTTCAGGACTACAGTTTGGAGTGTTAGGGTCTGAGCTGCAGCACCCCCACGCAGACAGCTGAGGGATCGCTGGAGGGCAGGCAGCGGTGGGATACAGCAACGTGGTTCCATTGGCAAGGGCAGAAGCCTGCAGGCCATGACTGAGGCCCAGGTGTGAGCTCAGTCTTGCCCTGCAGGGGCGGAGGGGATGCACAAAAGTGGTCAAACCCAGCTGTGGGCCCACCTGCAATCTTGCCTGTGTGGGAAGGGCAGAAGCCCCAGAGGGGGTGGAGACCTGCCACTGAGCAAAAGCACACGGGCGCGTAGCCTCACCCAGCCCACAGAACCGAGGTTTGCAGCTGACCATAGAGTGG
Organism: Saccopteryx leptura; assembly: GCF_036850995.1. Lineage (NCBI taxonomy): Eukaryota > Metazoa > Chordata > Mammalia > Chiroptera > Emballonuridae > Saccopteryx > Saccopteryx leptura. Next base: position 71,186,619 of record NC_089506.1, on the reverse strand, counting down.
GCTCCTGTCACGGGTGTGGGGAAAAAGCCTGGAAACAGGCAGAGACTCGCAGCAGAGCAAAGGTGCTCAACCCTGCCTGTGGTGCTGAGGCTTGCGGCCCCAGGCACAGTGCATAACAGCACCAGCGGGGGCAGGGCAAAGGCCAAGGTCGCCAAAGCTTATAGATCCGGCACGTGATCACAGCCCTTCCCAGGGAGGAGAGGTGAAAACTGCAGCGACAGCCCCAAGGAAGCATACCTGCCCACCCAAGGAAGCAGCAGCAGAGCGAGTGAAGGGCCTACAGACAGACCACACCTAGGGAACACAGAGGCCACACCCATTGGACACCAGTGGCCAAAACCTTCTTATACACAGACAAAATGGGAAGGCAGAGAAATGCAACAAAAATGAATCAAGAGAAATCCCCAGAAAAGGACCTGAATGAGTCAGCTATAACCAAATTACCAGATGAAGAGTTTAAAATAATGATTGTTAGGATGCTCAAAGATCTAGAACAACAATAGATGGTCATTACAAACACCTAAAAAAGACATAGCAAATATAAAAAAGGACATTGAAATAAAGAATCAGTCAGAAATGACAAATACAATATCAGAAATGAAGACCACAATGGAAGGAATTAAAAGCAGGATGGATGAAGCTGATGATCAAATCAGTGAGTTAGAGGACAAGATAAATGAAGGCACAGAAGCAGAGCAGATAAGAAAAGAGACTCAAAAAGTCTGAGGGAACTCTAAGAGAGCTCTGTGACAACATGAAGAGAAATAACATCCACATCATAGGGATTCCTGAAGAAGAAGAGAAAGAACAAGGGATAGAGACTTTGTTCAATCATATCATAGCTGAAAACTTCCCTAAATTAATGCAGGGATAAATTCTCATAAGTTCAAGAAGCACAGAGAACTCCATTAAAGAGAAACCCAAAGAAATCTACACCAAGACACATCATAATTAAAATACCAAAGCTAAGTGATAAAGAGAAAATATTAAAAGTTGCTAGAGAAAAAAAGGCTATCACCTACAAAGGAGCCCCCATAAGTATGACATCCAACCTCTCAACAGAAACACTTGAGGCCAGAAGGGAATGGCAAGAAATATTCAAAGTAATGCAGAACAAGAGCCTACAACCAAGACTACTTTATCTAGCAAGGCTATTATTTAAAATTGAAGGAGAAATAAAAGCTTCCCAGATTAAAAAAAAAAAAAAAACACCAAGAAATTCATTACAACCAAACCAATGCTGCAAGAAATGCTAAGGGGTCCTGTTGTAAACAGATCAAAGGAGAAAAAGAATATAGCAAAAGAAGAATACAGCTTTTTTTTTTTTTTTTTTTTTTTTTAATTTTTCTGAAGCTGGAAACAGGGAGAGACAGTCAGACAGACTCCCGCATGCGCCCGACCGGGATCCACCTGGCACGCCCACCAGGGGCGACGCTCTGCCCACCAGGGGGCGATGCTCTGCCCAACCTGGGCGTCGCCATGTTGCGACCAGAGCCACTCCAGCGCCTGAGGCAGAGGCCACAGAGCCATCCCCAGCGCCCGGGCCATCTTTGCTCCAATGGAGCCTTGGCTGCGGGAGGGGAAGAGAGAGACAGAGAGGAAAGCGCGGCGGAGGGGTGGAGAAGCAAATGGGCGCTTCTCCTGTGTGCCCTGGCCAGGAATCGAACCCGGGTCCTCCGCACGCTAGGCCAGGAATACAGCTTTAAAGAATGAAATGGCAATAAACAACTTCATATCAATAGTAACCTTAAATGTAAATGGATTAAATGATTCAATCAAAAGACATAGGGTAGCTACGTGGATAAGAAAACATACATATGCAGGCTACGAGACACACCTTAAAACAAAAGATGCACATAGACTGAAGTTAAAAGGAAGGATGGAAAAAAATATTTCAAGCAAATGGAAATGAAAAAAAACCTGGGGTAGCAATACTTATATCAGACAAAATGAACTTTAAAACAAAGGCTATAGTAAGAGATAAAGAAGGTCACTACATAATGATAAAGGGAGCAATCCAACAGGAAGATATAACCATTATAAATATCTACGCACCTAATATAGGAGCACCTAAATATATAAAGTAGACTTTGATGGATATAAAGGGAAAGATCAAAAGCAATATTATAAAGTAGGGGATTTCAATACCCCACTAACATCACTAGATAGATTCTCAAGAAAATTAACAAAGAAACAGCAGACTTAAAGGATACACTAGATCAACTCGATTTAATAGATATCTTCAGAACCTTTCACCCTAAAGCAGCAGAATATACATTCTTTTCAAGTGTTCATGGTCCATTCTCTAGGATAGGCCACATGTTAGGGCACAAAAACAATCTCAACAAATTTAAGAAGATTGAAGTCATATCAAGCATTTTCTCTGATCACAATGGCATGAAACTAGAAATCACCACAACAGAAAAACTGAAAAATACTCAAACACTTGGAAACTAAATAGCATGTTATTAAATAACGAATAGGTTAACAATGAGAGTACTCTCTGGCTGAATGAAGAAGAGGAATCAAAGCACAAAAAGAATTTTATGTCATTCTTTGGAGATTAAAGGGGGCCACCTCAGCGAATGCAGGCAGCCTCTAAGACCTCAGAGTGACTGCCCAGTGACAGCCAGCAAAAAGGCCAGGATTTTTATTCTACAATTGCAAGAAAGGGAACTCTGCCAATAATAAGAAATGTCAGACAGGTAAGACAAACACCATATGATTTCACTTATATGTGGAATCTAAAAAAATAAAATAAACAAACAAAACAGAAACAAAATAATAGATACAGAGAACAAACTGATGGTTGCCAGACGGCAGGGGAATTTAGGGGACTGGGTGAAAGAAGTGAAAGGAGTAAGAAGTACAAATTGGCAGTTACCGAATCGTCACAGGGATGTGAAGTGCAGCATACTATTATAACTATGTATGGTGTCAAGTTGGTACTAGACTCATCAAGGGGGTCATTTCACAAATTATATAAATGTCTACCACTGTGCTATACACCTGAAACTAATATGTTATTGAATGTCAAGTGTAATTTAAAAATTTTTAAATGTAAAAATAATTACAAATCATAATTGAAAAAAAGGAATGAGCTTTGAAATGGACTTTTCCCCAAAGGTTTCAGGTAAGGATATAGTCCTGCCAACACCTTCATTTTGGCCTTATGAGTCTTAACAGAGAACCCAGTCAGGCCAGATCCGTGATTCTGACCTATAGAACTGTGAGCTAAGAAATGGATGTTTTTAAGCTATTTGTGGAAATTTATTATGCAACAATGTAAAGCTTATATATGAATGCATAATTGACATTAATAAATGGATATTGAGAAACTAAAAGAATGGAGGGGTGGATGATACATGGATAGGTGGATGTGCAAATGAGTAAATGAATCAGTGTTCAAAAAAAATTAAACAGTGTTCATCAGGCTTACAACCATGTTCTGAGAATCTTACCAAGTGGCGCTTGAGAAATCTTTGTTGTTTTTATGGTGAAGTGAAAAAAGTATCATGGGTACAGAGAAGAGTGTCATACTCTGTCTTGAGTGCTAACAGATTATCTATTTCATAAACCCAGTGGGGAGATGGCATGCAGAGGGCCAGAAATAAAGTTAGAAAATAGGTAGGGGCCAGAACAATGAAGGTTTGCTCTCTGATCGTAAGAAATACTGATGTTGTATTTATAAAAAAGCAGTAATTCTTTCATTTTTTTCAGCTTTATAGAAGCAAAATTGACAAATAAAATTGTCAATTACATCAAAATTTTCAAATATAAGATATTTAAAGTATACAATGTGATGATTTGATATACCATTTTATTGTGTAAGGATTCCCCCCATCAAGTTAATCAACACACACATCACCTCACATCCACTTTTTGTTTGTGTTTTTGGTGAAAATACTACTCTTTAGCAAATTTCAATTTCACAATACTGTATTATCAGCTTACTATCACAATGTTTTACATTAGACCTTATTCTTCTTATAATTGACAGTTTGTACCCGTTACCAACCACTTCCTACCTTCAGCCCCTAGTAAACGTTTTCTAACTTGTTTCTATGAATTCAACTTTTTTTTCCTTCTCTCCCTCTCTCTCTCTTTTAAGATTCCATGTATATGTGATTAGCATATAGTATTTATCTTTCTCTGTTCTGTCTGGCTTATTTCACTAACATAATGCTCTCCAGGTTCATCCATGTTGTGACAAATGATGGAATTCCCTTCCTTTTTTAAGGCTGAAATAAAAAATATATATATTTATATATTATATACTAAATATAATATATATATGATATAAAATAAATTATATATGAAATATATGTATTCTTGATCCATTCATCCATTGGTGGACACTTAATTTTTTTTTCCATATTTTGGCTATTGCAAAAATTGCTACAGTGTACATGTGAGTATGTCTTCAAGATGATAATTTCACTTCTTTCAGACACATAGCCAGAAGTGAAATTCCTTGATCATATGATAATTTGTTTTTAATTTGCTGAGGAAACTCCATACTGTTTTCCACAGTGGCTGTACCAATTTACATTCCTACCGATAGCATACAAGGATTTCCTTTTCTTCACATCCTCATCAGCATTTGTTATCTTGTCTATTCTTTGTCTTAATTCTGTAATATTTAATTAAAATTTCTTACCCAAATACATTTCACTTCTTATAATTGGTTTTATTGTTGTGAAATTAGTAGGTTTTTAAAAATATGAATCTCCTGTGGTTTACTTTTGTAGTTAACATATTTATTTTACCACAAAGCAACAGATCTGAAATTCATAGTTGTCTCTAGTCTCGTGGTGTGCAGTAGAACTCTTATCCGACATAATTAGGACTCCTGGTTTGTTTATGAATTAGGAAAGTCAGTTAAAGCAGGAACTCATTTAAAAGACATATAAAGTACTACCTGTGCTTTAATTTACCCTGCTAAGTCAGAGGGCCCATTCCTGCATTTGAGAATGGGTCTGCTAAATGAGAGTTTCTCCAGTCTTGCTTACATCACCCTGTGAGGCCTATGTCCACTTCCCTGTTAGGGTTCTTTAAAGTAGTCAGAGACTTTAAAGACAATCTGAATACCAAGTCTTTCTAGAGTTCCATGATGTTTTCCCCAGTCTTGACATTTGTCTTATCTATCCGTAATCCAAATGTTTGTCAATAAAGGACTCAATTTCATATTCACAGAAACAACCCCCTGCCTTTTCTCACACACATTTTACTGATTTACGAAATATTTAAGTAACAGTTAATTTATGTGACATTGACAAATATGACTACATTAACAGATGCGGGAACAAACCATCTGACTCTTAGAAAACTTGTCTGACAACTAGTAGGTGCAGCAGGGCACAGGCAAGGAGGGAGTAGCTTGCCAGACTGAGCCTTCTGCATGCAGTGGCTCCCACGATTCCTCCCATCCAGATGGAAAGGAAGATAGGGGTGGATCATTGAGGTGGCTAAGCAAAGACCAGTAAAAAAACACTCCTACATCAAACCTCTGTGGTTTTGATCAGGTCATTTCACTCTCAGCCTCCCTTTCTTCAAATATATTAGCATCTACCTTAGTGTGTATTTGTGACAATTAAATAAGCAATACATGGAAAATACTTTAAAACATTTATGGCACATATGAGCATTAAAAACTTAAAAGAAATAGAAGTAGGCCCTGGCCGGTTGGTTCAGTGGTAGAGCGTCGGCCTGGTGTGCAGGAGTCCCGGGTTCGATTCCTGGCCAGGGCACACAGGAGAAGCGCCCATCTGCTTCTCCACCCCTCCCCCTCTCCTTCCTCTCTGAATCTCTCTTCCCCTCCCGCAGCCGAGGCTCCATTGGAGCAAAGATGGCCCAGGCGCTAGGGATGGCTCCTTGGCCTCTGCCCCAGGCGCTGGAGTGGCTCTGGTCGCAACAGAGCGACTGCCCCAGAGGGGCAGAGCGTCACCCCCTGGTGGGCAGAGCGTCGCCCCCTGGTGGGCAGAGCGTCGCCCCCTGGTGGGCGTGAGGGGTGGATCCCGGTGGGGCAGATCCCGGTCGGGCACATGCGGGAGTCTGTCTGACTGTCTCTCCCTGTTTCCAGCTTCAGAAAAATACAAAAAAAAAAAAAAGAAAGAAAAAAGAAAAGAAATAGAAGTAAAAAAATAAATGCTATTATTTATGAAAATTGAAGTTATTTTATTTTGGCTGCTGTCATTGCTGCCATTATTATTGTGAGTATAACTAACATTTACTGAACACTTAAATATATTACCAGCACCATAAGAAATACTTTATGTGCATTATTTCACTTCGTAGCTTGACTAAGGTCACCCAGGTATTAAATAGTAGAGGTGCAAGAAATTCAATCATTCTGATTCTGGAATTTCTGCTATTTATTAGTTGGCTTGTTTATGGCATTCCTTTCCGAAAAAGAAAATACTTTGCAAAAAGAATTTAAAATTTGACTTACAAAGATGCATTGAATACAGTAAGATTATATGAATTAGACACAAATTTATGCTACCAACAAAAATTAAACTCTTTTTAATACCTTTAAATATATGTTTATAAAGTTCCTGCTTACTCAAAATTTCCAAATCTAGTGGTAGCTAAAGTAACTTTCTACTTTATAATTAGAAATATTTCACATTAAAGAAAAATGTTTGAAATTCATAAGTGTTCCATTTTGTTATCAGGAGGTTAAATTTACTACTAACTCTCATATGCCATCAGCTATATTAAAAAGGCATATATGACTGTCAGAATGAGAATAAAGCAAAATCAAAACTCTAGTTCACCAATAGGTTTATTTCTCCTACCATAGGGATTAATCAGAAGCAGTCTTTTAGCTACAACATTTCCTATCTGACCTTTTACCCAGTGATAACTCTATGTTTTATGCCTTCTTGCAGATACCACTAGTCTAGGCACTGAAATCAGTATGAAAATTAAACTGACAATCCAGAACACATTGATCTATGAGGTTGCATTTTCTTTTACATTTCATAATATTTTAAGCATTCATTAATTAAACACAAAACCAACTTAAAATAAAGGTTAAGGGACAGTGGCCCTCAGATAGATGTTTAATGTTTTTTTAGTTTTATGAAACACTAAGCTTTACATTGGTGGTATTATTATTTAATATTTCTTACACACTAACAAGGTACCATCAATTTCTGTTTACTCAAGACCCAATTATCTAGTTTTAAATTATGTAGGCTGCACAATTCTGCAATTAAATTTTGGTCATTTATTTCTCTCTAGGTTATGGCTGTTCAAGAAAAAAATTGTCAGGCAAAAACCCATTGTATTTGGAAGCTTTATTAAAACTTAGATACAACCCCCCAAATTGGGGAAATATTCATTTGCAATTATTCAGGCTTTGACAGTCATACATTCACATGGCAATGAATGATGAGAGAATATTACTTTAAAACGTTGTAAGAAACTGTGTATCGTGTCCACGATTATTTTAGCTGCATTATATATTCATGTGTTCAATTATACACTGTATTTCTATTATGTACATAGCAGTAATAAAGTAAAGAAAAAACAGACACGGGTGGTCCTGCCTTCATGGAACCTGCATTCTAGTGAAAGAAACAGTCATTAAACTATAAATTCTTATTCTTTTTTTTTTTTGTGACAGAGACAGAGAGAATCAGAGAGAGGGACAGATAGGGACAGACAAATAGGAAAGGAAAGAGAAGAGATGAGAAGCATCAATTCTTTATTGTGGCACCTTAGTTCTTTATTGATTGCTTTCTCATATGTGCCTTGACTGGGGGCTACAGCAGACTGAGTGACCCCTTGCTCGAGCCAGTGACCTTGGGCTCAAGCTGGTGAGCTTTGCTCAAACCAGATGAGCCCACGCTCAAGCTGGAGACCATGGGGTTTCAAACCTGGGTCCTCCGCACCCCAGTCCAATGTTTATCCACTGCACCACTGTCTGGTCAGGCCAACTATGGATTCATTAACTAAAATAAACTTATTGTGTAGTAGCCATTATTTCACGTTTCTGTATATTAGCTCATGCCATCCTTCTACCAAACTTTAAGGTGAATATAGCTATTAACTCCATTTTGCAGATATAGGAACTGAGGTACAAGGAGCTTAAATAACTCGTCTAAGACCAACAGCTAGGGTGAGATGATGTCAAAACTTGGGCCCACGCAGTTGGGCATCAAGGTATAGGTGCTAAGCATTTTGGTTATCTCCTTTGCAGTGAAATGCATACTATAAAGGGGATGAACTTGCTGCTATGAAGGGTACACATGCTGTCAGGTAAATAAAGAAATATTTCTTCAAGGAAATTACAATTGGAATAAGATCTAAAGGCTGAGTGTGAATGAACCAGCATTGAGCAGGAAACGGTATGCTGATCAGATAGAAGGACAAGACTGTTCAGAAGGGTTAAATGTGAAGAGTGTAGTGGCAGTAGAGGAACTGGGCGAAATTCAGAGTGGCTCAAGTGCAGGAGGTTGGGACGTAGATCTGTGTAGCTGGAGGAAATCCCGGAAAAGTCTCTGAATCTGGCAGCCTCTGATTTCATTATCCATATATTTAAACTCTCTTTCCATCAGTGGCTCTCAATTTTGGCTGCAATTAGAATCACCTGGGGAGTTTACAACACCTCACCCCAGATCAATTCCATTTGAATCTCTGGAGGAGGGACCTAGTAGCTTCCAGTGCTACCCAGATGTTTTCACTGTACAGCCAAAGTTGAGAAATACTGTGTTAGATGACCATGAGACTATTGTCTAGATTAGTTGAAGTCTCTAGAACAAAAATATAAACAATAGTTTTATGATGATCAAGTGTGGTTTTAAATTTCAACAATGTGTTATATTCCCTGAGGTAAAGTGGAGCAGTATCTGATGGAGGCCAATATATGAGTTGCATAAAAACCCTCATGCAAAGAAAATATTTGCCCCTAAACTCTGTAGCAACTGAATGCAAAGAACACATTCTCTGGCCGTGCTGACCTCATGTCAGAAATGTTGGCTTTTTCAATAAAAGAGAAGGCAAACCAAAGTATTGTGATGAAATATTCCTTTGTTCTAGGAACCTCCCTTCCCAACAGTGCCCTACTCACTCCATCTGGGCAGAGAGGTATAAGTTTGGGGTGGGGGGAGGAAACAGAGCAAGCTCCTGAGTTTAACTGGAATGTACATATTTCTTGGGCACGGCCCACAAGGAAGGAACTGGGAGAGAGGGTGACCCTGTTTCAGGAACAAAGGAGCAACTCCTGGAGGATAAAGACACTCAAATAATGTGCTAGAAGAAGAGGATTTATTAGCCAGTGAAGCATCATGACCTAATAGGCACCAAGACACAAGCTCCCTGAAGTTAGCTTTTTTGAATCTTATATACTAGGGGTCAGGAACCTTTTTGGCTGAGAGAGCCATGAATGCCACATATTTTAAAATGTATTCCATGAGAGCCATACAATATGTTTAACACTAAATATAAGTAAATGTGTGCATTTGATGTAAGACCAACACTTTTAAAGTACAATAAGTCTCTGAATTCTTTTTAATAATGTTGTTATGCTGTTGCTAACCAATGAAGAATAAAGTACTTCTTACCATTAATGCGACTTCTGGTGCTGCATAGTTTTGTTGATTGCTTTGTAGTCTGGTTTATACGTGGTGAGGTTAAGCTTCATGCAGGCGTTGAGACTTCCACCCGTTAAACGTGATCGTGGGTTGGTCTTAACGTTCTTTAGATGTGAGAAAGACTGCTCACATGCATGCATAGAGCCAAACATTGTCAGTACAGCAATACTCACACGTTGCAGTGTGTGGTATGTGACAGGAAACGCATTTCAAGTTTTGACAATCAGCTGGTCCATGGGTTGAAGTTTTTTCATTTCTCCCCACTGTGTTTGCTTGCCAACTCTGCTTGCTGTTGTGCAAGTCTTTCCAAATCTTCATTCAGTGACTTGAACTTATTCACCCACATGTCTGAGGCCTTCAGGTCAGCAGCTTGTAGCTCAAAATCTCTGATGAAGACACCGGGGATGTAACTCAGGTCAGCGCTGTCCACTGTACACTTGTGTGGATGGGTGATGAACTTAAAAAGATGAGTGCACTCATAAAATTCTCCGAAGTGCACTTTGAATGACTGCAGATTAGATGTGAAGCCCGCTAACTTCTGGAGATCAAGATGTTGATCAGGGTCACTTGCTGTGCATGCATCTTTAAACTCTTCCAGATTTTCAAAGTGTAGTAAACGACCTGTTTCAATGTTGGCGATGAAGAGTTCCAGCTTGTTTTCAAATGCAAACACTGCTTGTTGAAGGGATAAGACTGTATTTCCAATGCCTTGCATTTTCACATTGAGCTGGTTCAGATGTTCAATCATGTCCATGAGAGAGTAGAACTTCAGGAGCCACTCAGTGTTAGCTAACTCAGGATGCTCGACATTTTTCATTTCAAAAAATGTCTGGATTTTGCTCACACAAGCAGTGAAACAGCTGAGCACTTTCCCTCTTGACAACCAACACACATTGCTGTGCAGAAGCAGACCAGGGTAATTATTCCCAACTTCATCCAGCAGTGTTTTAAACTGGCAATCATTTAAAGCTCAGGCAACAATATCGTTGACCACCTGAATGACCAGCAACATCACCTCACCAAGCTGCTTGCCACACATCTGAGCACAAAGCTCCTCCTAATGTAGAATGCAGTGAAAACTTAGGATGGGTCTCTTTTCATGTTCACGAAGAAGCGCTACGAATCCTCTGTTTTTCTCCACCATGCGTGGAGCAACATCAGTACACACCGAAATAAGTTTATCCATCGGTAGATTTTTTTCTTTAGTGAACTCAGTGAAAGACTTGAATAAATCCTCCCCTCTCGTTGTCTCTTTCATAGGCAAAACAGCAAGACTTTCCTCACGTAGTGTGTCACTGACAGCATACCTTGCAATCACGCTGAACTGGGATAAATGGATTACGTCTGTTGACTCATCCAAAGTGAGAGAAAAGAATGGTGCTGCATTTATGTCCTTCACTTGTGTTGCCTCAATTTGATTTGCCATAATGATGGTATGACCATGAACAGTTCTTGCCGACAGAGGCATGTCTTTTATTCTTTTGATTATCTAGTCTTTATCTGAAAAGTAGTCAAAAAGTTCATTGGCAACATTAAGCATGAATGATTTGGCATACTCCCCATCTGTGAATGGCTTTCTGTTTCACACAATTGCTAGCACAAGTACCAGCAAAGCTAGCCGAATTCCAGTCACCTTGTTGGGTCCAAACACAGAGTTGCTGCTGACTAGCTTGCACTCTGCACAGTAGCTCTTGACATGCTTTCTTCCTGCTGTCCCCCACTAGATATTTCAATGCAAATGTAGTATGGCATTCCTCAAAGTGCCGCTTTATATTTGACTGTTTCATTGATGCAATTTTATCATTGCATATTAGACACTGCAGAACCTGCTCTCTCCACAAAGGCGAATTCCTCTGTCCATTCCTGCTGAAAAGTACAATACTCCTCATCTTTTTTTCTTTTAGCCATCTTCTTCATCAAAAGGGTTTCTGCAATTAGCTAGCTGACTACTTGATTAAAAGGAGGGAAGTTTACTTCCTGATCTCACAACGACCTATGTACATTATACATTATCCAATAAAAATTTGGTGTTGTCCCGGAGGACAGCTGTGATTGGCTCCAGCCACCTGCAACCATGAACATGAGCAGTAGAAAATGAATGGATTATAATACATGAGAATGTTTTGTATTTTTAACATTATAATTTTTATTAAAGATTTGTCTTTGAGCCAGATGCAGCCATCAAATGAGCCACATTTGGCTCATGAGCCATAGGTTTCCAGCCCCTGTTATAAACTTTTACAGCTTCAACTTTCATGTGCAAGGCACCTGATTTCTTTGTCCGCAGACCTATGTGTACTTTATGTCTACAGGAAGGGAGGTTCAGACCATTTGTCCCTTGACTATTCACATGTCCTGTTTTCCTTGCTTGTGGAGCAAGTTGCTTCAGAGAGCTGATAAAGGAGCTATAGGGCTGTGGTTTGTTACTTTTTAACTGACTCAGTCCTTGGGCCCTTTCTCTCTGTGTCAAGTATTTTATACATATTATAAATTCTTAAAACATTTTATTAAGCTACTTTGTTTTGAAAGAGAAAAAAGCTATGTCTTAAGTATGGTTTCCAAGTAATTTATTCATCTGGCTCCAGAGACTCTGAAATTCAGAAGAAGAATGCAGAATTTAGTGTTTCAGAACTAGAAATTTACTCTGTCAAGAGGACATAAAGGAGTCTGAGATTTTTCAAAAATGGAATGACACACAACATTATATAATCACTCAAGTATTTATTGCCTTATTTTTAGAGAAGAGGTTAAAACCCAGTATTATTTAAGTCCATATAACTAGATTCCAAACATTTACCAATTGCTATCAAAGAAGGAAAAGGCAATAAGTACAGTTGATTGTAGAGATGCCTGGAATAATTCCACAAAAAGCAGAATATAGTCATTTTAGGGCAATAGTTTTTGTTACCCACCTCCAAATTCTAACTAGACTCCCATAAGTAGTAATTGAGTGTCAAGGGACTAAAATTAAATTTCAAGTGGAAACAAACCACATGTTGAGAAGGAGGAATAGTGGCTGTTTATAAAAGAAATGTTTACAAAAATACACTTAATCTTAAATACTCAGAGGTGAATTTTCGGGAACTCAAATGTACTCACCTGGGTTTTCACTGTTTTTAGTGCCCAATATATGTGATCAGTGATAGATCGTCAGTATCTAAGAGTTTTATCATTACATAAGTCCACAGCAAATGCATTTTGTTTTGTGTGACAGAGACAGAGAGAGGGACAGATAGGGACAGACAGGCAGGGACAGAGATGAGAAGCATCAATTCTTTGTTGCAGCACCTTAGTTGTTCATTGATTGCTTTCTCAGATATGCCTTGACCAGGGGGCTACAGCAAACCAAGTAACCCCTTACTCAAACCAGATGAGCCTGCGCTCAACCTGGTAACCTCGGGGTTTTGAACCCGGGTCCTCTGCATTCCAGTTCTTTGCTCTATCCACTGCACCACCGCCTGGTCAGGCACAAATGCATTTTTATTGTAGTTTATGACAAAATTATCTTTGACTAAAGTAATTGTGTTCATTATTTCAGCTATAAAAAATAAAATGTGTATTCCCATAACAAAGAAAGAATATATGCTCTTAATTCTTGCTCCTATAAAACAAAAATGTAGCCTTTTTTGGAGACAAACTCAAAAGGATAAAGCTGCAACCCCCAATTCTTAAATTAACACAATTATTTGAAGTAATTCATTACCAAGTAGAAGCTTTTGCAAAGTTTCTAGTACTTTTATTTTTTCCTGACTTAATCCTAGAGTCTAGAAAGAAAAAAAAGGAATGATGTTTTCTTCTTTCTTATTGTCTTTACTTTTTAAACTTAGACACATGCAAACACTTGATGAGACCATTCAGATCACACTCTCCCACCTCATATGGTTTAAAATTTTATTTAAAAGCACAAAGAATGCCTGTGTCTCAAGATTTTAAGTTAGATTATAGGGTATTTGGAAATCAGGCTTGTACTTTAGAAAACCAGATATATTAAAATGTGACTGCTTTACTTAGAGTCAAACAAATGTAGAAAAGTGTTCTTAACAGAATTTTTTAAAAAATGAACTATTGGGAAATTTAATAAATTTTGAAATATATCCCATAGATTCTGATATGTTGTATTGTCATTTTCATTTGTCTGTATATATCTTTTGATCTCTGCACTTATTTCTTCCTTGACCCATTCATTCTTTAAAAGTATGTTGTTTAGTTTCCACATTTTTGTGGGGGTTTTTTCCTCTTTTTTGCAGTTGAATTCTAGTTTCAAGGCTTTATGATCAGAAAATATGCTTGGAACAACTTCGATTTTTCTGAATTTGCTGATGTTGTTTTTGTGGCCCAACATATGGTCTATTCTTGAGAATGATCCATGTACATTGGAGAAAAATGTATACTCAGTCACTTTGGGATAAAATGTCCTGTAGATGTCTATCATATCCAGGTACTCTAGTGTTTTGTTTAAGGCCACTATATCTTTGTTGATTCTCTGTTTGGATGACCGATCTAGAGCCGTCAGCGGTGTATTGAGGTCTCCAAGTATGACTGTATTTTTGTCAGTTTTTGTGTTAAGGTCAATAAGTAGCTGTCTTATATATTTTGGTGCTCCTTGGTTTGGTGCATATATATTAAGAATTGTTATGTCTTCTTGATTCAGTGTCCCCTTAGCCATTATGAAATGGCCATTTTTGTCTCTGAGTACTTTTCCTGTCTTGTAGTCAGCATTATTAGATATGAGTATTGCTACACCTGCTTTTTTTTTGGATGTTATTTGCTTGGAGTATTGTTTTCCAGCCTTTCACTTTGAATTTGTTTTTATCCTTGTTACTTAAATGAGTTTCTTGTAGGCAGCATACAGTTGGATTTTCTTTTTTGATCCATTCTGCTACTCTGTGCCTTTTTATTGGTGAGTTTAATCCATTTACATTTAGTGTAATTATTGACACTTATGAGTTCCCTATTGCCATTTTATAGATTGCTTTCTGTTAGTTTTGTGTCTTGTTTGATCCTTCTCTTTCGTTTTTCTATCTTTTGTTTTTATTTGGTTGTGTTCCATACATCTTTCCTCTGTTGCTATCTTTTTTAAATTATGTGCTTCTGTGGTGGTTTTTTCAATGGTGGTTACCATTAAGTAATGAAAAGGGTTCCTACCCTGTTCATTGTAGTGCACTATTTTGTGAGTACTTTTGCACTCCATCGCCCTTTGCTACTGTTAATCTCCATCCTCTCCCCCCCTTTCTTTTTGTTGTCACAGTTTAAAGTTGGTTTTATTGTGTTCTTCTTGGAGCTTTTACAATACTTGACTTCAAACTATATTATAGGGCCACGACAATCAAAACAGCATGGTATTGGCAGAAAAATAGACACTCAGACCAATGGAACAGAATAGAAAGCCCAGAAATAAAACCACATATATATAGTCAAATAATTTTTGATAAAGGGGCCAACAACACACAATGGAGAAAAGAAAGCCTCTTCAACAAATGGTGCTGGGAAAACTGGAAAGCCACATGCAAAAGAATGAAACTGGACTACAGTTTGTCCCCCTGTACTTAAATTAACTCAAAATAGATCAAAGATCTAAACATAAGACCTGAAACAATAAAGTACATAGAAGAAGACATAGGTACTAAACTCATGGACCTGGGCTTTAAAGAGCATTTTATGAATTTGACTCCAAAGGCAAGAGAAGTGAAAGCAAAAATTAATGAATGGGACTACATCAGACTAAGAACTTTTTGCTCAGCAAGAGAAACTGATAACAAGATAAACAGACAGCCAACTAATTGGGAAATGATATTTTTAAACACCTGCTCAGATAAGGGCCTAATATCCAAAATATACAAAGAACTCCTAAAACTCAACAACAAACAAACAAACAATCCAATAAAAAAATGGGAAGAGGATATGAACAGACACTTCTCACAGGAAGAAATATAAATGGCCAACAGATATATGAAAAGATGCTCATCTTCGTTAGTTATTAGAGAAATGCAAATCAAAACTGCAATGAGATACCACCTCACACCTGTTAGATTAGCTATTATTAACAAGATAGGTAATAGCAATGTTGGAGAGGTTGTAGAGAAAAAGGAACCCTCATCCACTGTTGGTGGGAATGTAAAGTAGTAAAACCATTATGGAAGAAAGTATGGTGGTTCCTCAAAAAACTGAAAATAGAACTACCTTATGACCCAGCAATCCCTCTACTGGGTATATACCCCCAAAACTCAGAAACATTGATTCGTAAAGACATATGCAGCCCCATGTTCATTGCAGCATTGTTCACAGTGGCCAGGACATGGAAACAACCAAAAAGCCCATCAATAGATGACTGGATAAAGAAGATGTGGCACATATACACTATGGAATACTACTCAGCCATAAGAAATGATGACATCGGATCATTAATAGCAAAATGGTGCGATCTTGATAACATTATACGAAGTGAAATAAGTAAATCAAAAAAAAACAGGAACTGCATTATTCCATACGTAGATGGTACATAAAAGTGAGACCAAGAGACATTGATAAGAGTGTGGTGGTTACAGGGCGAGGGGGGAGAAGGAGAGGGAAGGGGGAGGGGGAGGGGCACAAAGAGAACTAGATAGAAGGTGACAGAGGACAATCTGACTTTGGGTGATGGGTATGCAACATAACTGAACGACAAGATAACCTGGACTTGTTATCTTTGAATATATGTATCTTGATTTACTGATGTCACCCCATTAAAAATAAATAAATTAAATTAAAAAAAAAAAGAAATATATCAGAAAAACTCTGAGAAAAGTACCTCATCAAAAATCCATGGGCATTGCCTTATTAGAACTCCATGCTACTGACCGAATGAGGTAAAAAAATAAAATGTTCAAGCAACATTTTTTTACCACTAGCCAGTATCGAACTTTTATCTCTGAACAAGCAAATGATTCATCTCATAATTGTCCTTTGGGTACTACAGATATTTTTACTTTCTCTTTAAGGACATTTTGTTCTTTATTAACATTAGACACCCATTTTCATTTTTTTTTCATTTTATCTTGAAATAATAATAATAGGAGTTGTTCCGTTATCATTTAAATTTTTTAAAACTAATTGACCAACTCAATAAAACAGCCCAGGTGAGTGATGACAGGTGGTTTGTGTCTGTGAGTCATGTGTTTGTAAGATTTGGCCTTGGAGACTTGGAGATGTGGATAAAAGGAGGCAGAAATCATCTCGTCCAACCTCCTCACTTTGTAACTGAACTCAAGGCATTGGTGGCTTGGGGTGCTCCATTCAAGAACCAGACATAGAGTTGCAAGGTAGTTTTATTTACTTGCAGCAAGTAAAGGAGCCAGGGATTCACATCCGAAATCCTGTCTCTGGTAGGGAGGAGGCTTAGTCCTTGCTTATATACATGATTTGATCAATTACACATTGATTTCTCTTTGCAGTTGGCTACATTTATCTGGCTCAGTTCCAGTCAAACTCATCCCTTTTACATGTGGTCTGCAAAATACTTTGCTACATTTTCACACTTAGCAAGAATAACATTTAGTAAGTAAGAATGGCCCAGACCTAGAGACTCTTGTCCTGACAACTTCGCATCAGGAAAGTGAGGCCAAAAGAAGCCAAATGACTTGCTGTGGTAGGCAGAATTGCAAGATTTCTCTCCTTCCTGGTGTACACACCCTGCATAATCCCCATGACTGTGAATATGATGGATTTTACTTTTATGATTAGCTGATGTTATGTGGCCTAGTTGGCCTTAAAATAGAGATTATTTGGGTGTCTGTTACCTAATCACATAAGCCCTGTTAAAGTAGTTTTCTTCCACTAGTTGTAAATAAAAGAAAGAGAGAGAGAGAAAGAGAGAGATTTGAAAGACAAGATGGATTCAGTGCGGCCCTGGCCGGTTGGCTCAGCGGTAGAGCGTCGGCCTGGCGTGCGGGGGACCCGGGTTCGATTCCCGGCCAGGGCACATAGGGGAAGCGCCCATTTGCTTCTCCACCCCCACCCCCTCCTTCCTCTCTGTCTCTCTCTTCCCCTCCCACAGCCGGGGCTCCATTGGAGCAAGGATGGCCCGGGCGCTGGGGATGGCTCCTTGGCCTCTGCACCAGGTGCTGGAGTGGCTCTGGTCGCGACAGAGCGACGCCCCCGGAGGGGCAGAGCATCGCCCCCTGGTGGGCAGAGCGTCTCCCCTGGTGGGCGCATGCGGGAGTCTGTCTGACTGTCTCTCCCCGTTTCCAGCTTCGGAAAAACACACACACAAAAAAAATATATGGATTCAGTGCACTATTTCTGACTTGAAAAGGGAGAGATCCACATGGCAAAGGAGGTGGGCAACCTCTAGGAGCTAGGAGCAGCCGCTGACTGACAATCAGCCAGGAAACAGCTAAAAGGCTGTACTGCCTATAACCAATGAGCTTGAAAGCCCCAGAGGACAACTATCACTGTGAATGACACCTTGATGTCAACCCAGCGACAATCTGAGCAGAGAATTCAGTTGTACTGTGCCTAGAATTCTGACCTCCAATGCTGTGAGCTAACAAATGGGTGTTGTTTTAAAGTGCCAAATTTATATTATTGTGTTATCCAGTGACAGAAAACTAATGCATTAATTTAAGATCCTATTGTCAATACATGACAATCCAAGACCTCCTGAGACTCAGGACAAAGTTTTTTATCTCCTACTAGAGACAGAGATGATCACAGAGACAATGATTTCATAATGAATTCAATCAACCAGCCGGAGGTATATAATCAAGGTAGAGCTTCCCTTTAGGTTAAAAATATCCAAATTAGTTATCTCAATAAGAGGATGTGAAAATTAAGATTTACAATGGGTGAAGCATTAATTCTGAATAAAAGAAAACTATTTCTGAGGGGATGGAATATCTCATCTATCAAATTGCATGACTGGAAGCAAAAGGGAAGCTACCCCAACTTACCAGGACTCTCAGCTCTGCCGGTACTAGCTAGAAACTAGGGATATAAACTTCTGAATTACAATCTGAAAACATCATCACCCTACCAAGATTTAAGGAAGATTTTTGTCAAGTGAAAAATTTCCCATTTTGTTGTATGAAATTATTCTGAAGGAAAACATGATTTCAAAACCAAAATAAACCCAAGGTTATTAGCCATTCACCCAGTTAGAGTTCTTTCGCTTTCTCTTATTCCTAAAACTAAATTAGAAATTACTTGCTCAAAGAAATTACCAAGTTCTTATAGCTTTTTCAGTGTATATGAAGCTTGGAATCATGTATGAGTTGATTTCCAATATCAATTAGTAACAATTTCCATACATCAGACAATAAAAAATCATGTAATTTCTACCACAGGCACTTTGTGACACTGCTGATGAGGGAAAGAGTGGCTTCGTATTTCCTGTGGAGTGCCATCTCTATTAGACTTTGTAAACTGCGGCAGTTGAAATCTTTAACCAGCCATTACTAATAAGCATATGTTAATTGTAGCAGAGATCATAAGCAGGTCAATTAGGAAGCAAAGACTGGAACCGAAGGAAACATTCAGCTGGAGGGAAAATCCAGGGCAGGTGCCGGCCAGCGTGGTCTGCCCTGGCAGGAGCTCTAACCATCTTGGGTAGAAGCTCATTTAATGTTTTGATTTGCTGAATTTGCATTTCAAATTTTCATTCCTAATAGACAATATAGTCAGTCTTTGTTAATGAGGACTCTGATTACATGTGCCATTATAATTGGGAATTAGCCGACCAGCCTTGTTTTGGAGATTAAACCCAAAGCAAATTGGATTAAATTTGGTGTGACTGAAACCTCCTCTCTCTCTCTCTCTCTCTCTCTCTCTCTCCTTTTTTTTCTTGTCTTGAGTGAAAGGTGAAAAAAAAATCCATTTGTTTCAGGCATATGGCTCATAATTTTATTATAATTTTTAGAACTTTGATTATTATTAACTTTAAAAGACATTCTTTGGCAGGGCTAATTTATTTGTTCTAAAATGTGCTTATTAAATTTTCCATCACAAACTGAGAAGATTTGTGAGTAGATCATTCAATATTCAGAATTAATTATAGACATATATAGTGGTAGATTTGTTATATTTTTATACATGCTATATCTAAAAAAACAACAGAGGAGTGATGCTGGAAAGTGAGCTTGAGGTAAAAGTGTACAAATGTCTTCAAAACAGTATTATTTGGAATGATTGCATTATAATTGGACAAGCCTGTGGGATTTATTCCACTAGGTTGTGCCATATTATCTAAAATGCAAAGATTAAATAAGAAATTTTACATTGTTATCAATTTACAAGAACACATTTTATCGTAATAGTTACAATGCAATTTTTATATTTTAAACTGAAGCTATCATAACCTCGGTAAGTGGCATATAGCTTAGGGTTATGTGGTCTTTCTTTATTCTCTTGGGTCATTTAATATTATAATCCAGTTACACTCCAAAATTTTCATTATTAAGCTTAAGACCAATTCTTCAAAAACTACCACTAATCCCAAATCATTGGAAAAGCATGCTTATTAATTCCCACGAGACTCAGTTAGCTGTTTGTTTGGTTATAGGCCATCTTAATTACACAACAAAAGCTCTTCATCAGATGAAGAGAAACTCAAATATTTTCTGAGTGAATATTGGCCTTTGAAGCCACATAAATGAGGGTCGACCTGGATACTAAGAACGAGGGACATATTTTCAGCTATAAAAGGTTGATAAATGGGGAAATGAAGAAAGGGGGTGCTTTTCTACAGACTTACCGTTTTCCTTCCATTGCACTGTGCTCACAGAGGGACGTCGTCTTGGTGGAAAGTAGCTATGCACATAAAAACGAACGTATTATTGCTGTGTTGTTACCAACTCAGACATCTTTCACACTGGGAACAAAAGGAAGTGGTAAATAAATTTTTGGCAATGTGAATTTGGTTATAAAAGGATTGGGCATTACTTCTTAAGAGAGGCTTGGTAATTCTTTAATCACTCAATTTCTTTATGTGTCACTTAGGCGGGTGTCTGATTTGATGAGATGGGGAAGGGAATAGAAGTTGCCGAGAAACAAGTTTGCCTTGAGAATAAATGAGCCTCTTTGCTCATGCACATGCTCTGTTCT
Source organism: Saccopteryx leptura (assembly GCF_036850995.1). NCBI lineage: Eukaryota > Metazoa > Chordata > Mammalia > Chiroptera > Emballonuridae > Saccopteryx > Saccopteryx leptura. Next base: position 71,165,941 of record NC_089506.1, on the reverse strand, counting down.
GGGTGAAAAATCACTTGTTTCAGGTAAACTAATAGAGAATTGCAATTTAAAACATGTGTGAGTTCTGATTTTTTACAAAGACTATAAAGTACTCAATACTAAATTATCCTACATATGATAATATAATTTGAAATTTTATTCTTTGAGTTCCACAAGGGTGGACTGCATTCTTCTTTAACATCAATGCCTGACACATGAATGGAATAAGAAAACTTGCAGTGTTTTGGAGTTATCCTAACAGCAATAAACTGTCACTGCCAAAGTTTATTGTAACTGACTAATAAGTTTTCTTTGTCAGGTAACAGATAAGGTTATTTTAGTTATATATTTATTTTAAGATTAGTGGTTTTTTGATATATTTATTTAATCATATTCCAAATCATTTTATTTAGGTTTTAATAATAGTTAACACTATGGTGAAAATAATAACTTATTAGTATTGAAGAAAGCAGATTTTTTTTAAAGGTTAAAAAATAACAAAAAAAGGGACAATTTGATTCTCACTTATTCTCAATAAATGCTGTAAAGTAATAATGTAAGATATTCGAAAATGGCACTGATTATAGGTCTTGGTAATCCTGTCTGACCAGTCTAGTAAATACAGTTTGGCATACATGAGGATTATTAGTTATCTTTTTTGTTTTTGAGATCTTGAGACTTTATTTTATTTTTACACTTAGCTTTCTAGTTTTTATAAAACAAGCAAAAATCATCATGCTTAAAAATAAATTTAAAAAACAGAAAAGTTAAATAAGTCTAGTACTTAAAATCCCACTTCCTTGAGTTTCTTCTAAAGTAACTAAAGGTGTCTGACCAGGTGGCAGTGCAGTGGATAAAGCATCAACCTGGGACGCTGAGGACCCAGGTTTGAAACCCGAGGTTGCAGGCTTGAATGCAGGGTTGTTGGCTTGAGGTTGGGATTATTATCAACACTATCCCATGGTTGCTGGCTTGAGCCCAAAAGTTGCTGGTTTGAAGCCCAAGATTGCTGGCTTGATGAACAACTAAAGTGATTCAACTACAAGTTGATGTTTCTCATTTCTCTTCACTTCCTCTCTCTCTCTCTCTAAAAAAAATATTTAAAGGTAATTTCATGTCATTGATTAACATTATGATGAACTACCTACAAGGCACTTTTCTCTCTCTTTTTAACTATATATACATATATAAATATGTATTTATAATATTTTACAGAGTGAATCGTAATAGGGTGTATACATTACTCTCTAAATTGACATTTTATCCATAACATTTCATGAAATCTATGTCAAAAATTAATGTCAGCCTGACCTGTGGTGGCGCAGTGGATAAAGTGTCGACCTGGAAATGCTGAGGTCGCCGGTTCGAAACCCTGGGCTTGCCTGGTCAAGGCACATAAGGGAGTTGATGCTTCCAGCTCCTCCCCTCTGTCTTTCTCTCTCTTTGTCTCTCTCTCTCTCCCTCTCTCTCTCCTCTCTAAAATGAATAAATAAAAAATAAAAAATTTTTTTAAAAAAACTTAATGTCTACAATTTAGAAGTAGGTAGGCAATTTTCTTAAACTGAAAGCTATTATCTATTAGTGAAACATGATATCAATTTGGTGAAATTAATCTAGCATTTTACAAATGGTATAGGACAGAATTGGACCAGAATGGGATGGGAAATATCAGACTGCGCTCATTGTGTATACAAAGGTAATAGTTTTTCTGTAAAATTTGCTTCAATTGTGCATGAGATCACAAGGTAAAATTTACTTTATACTATGGATTTCAGTAAAAATAAAATTTGGAGGCCACATCCAAAAAGGAGTGTGGTCCAGGAAATTTTTGCAAACTAAATACCTACACATTCATGGTGCAGAGATTATTTTTGCAGGAGCAAGGACTCATCTCATTTCATCTTCTCTCTCTTCCAACCACATACACAGCTCCTTTCATAAAAACTGTTGCCAATTTCTGCCATATTCAATCACTGTTATTGATGAGAGTATGTTGTATTCCTGTTGTGTATTTTGGCAGAACAAAAAAGAAATACTGTGCAACAAAGGGTTAACTCAGCAGATGTAGGGGTTGCCCCATTCTAAAGTCCATTAGGCATTAGGACAGGCCTTTGATTGGCTCTTAGCATATAACCTCTGAGCCCATGATATTTCCTGCCTGATAAGAGTGTTCTTGTATACCTGATACATTGGGCCATGCCAGATAGTTTATGCTAACAACTGTCACTTTTATAGTGGTTTATGATGAATGCCTATTTTTGTTATGCCTGAAACTTTTGGCCATGCTGAATCAATTTGACCTCTGGAGAACTAGAGACTAAGTAGCTAAAATGAGCCATTTGGGTGTTCCATGTGTCTGACACTGCAATAAAAACACTGGATGAGCTTCCCTGAGTTGGTAACACCGCATGTGTTGTCACATATGATTGTGGGGAAATTAAACATTGTCCATGTGACTCTATTGGGAGAGGACAGCAGGAAACTGTGCCAGCTTTCTCCTGGGCTGCACTCTGTACACCTTTGCTGATTTGGGGGGTGGGGGGTAGTGAAACGAGGGGAGATAGTGAGGCAGACTTCTGCATGCTCTTGGATCAGGATCCACCTGGCAACCCTACCCTGGGCCAATGCTCAGTGCTGAGCTATTTTTAGTGCCTGAGGCTGATGTGCTCCAATGGAGCTATCCTCAGTGCCCAGGGCCATGCTTGAACCAATCAAGCTACTGGCTGTGGGAGATAAAGGGGAACAGAAGGGGGTGAGATAGGGGGAGCGAAGCATTCCCTGACAGGGAATCAAACCCAGTCATCCATACACTGAAGCCACCACTCTATATGCCAGAGCTGCCACTCTATCTACTGAGCCACCAGCCACGACCCACCTTTGCCGATTTTAATTTTTATCCTTTTGTTGTAATAAACAGTAAGTGTGAGCAGAAGAGCTTTTCTTTTTTTTTTTTTTTTTTTTTTTTTTTTATTTTTTGCATTTTTCTGAAGCTGGAAACAGGGAGAGACAGTCAGACAGACTCCCGCATGCGCCCGACCGGGATCCACCCGGCACGCCCACCAGGGGTGACGCTCTGCCCACCAGGGGGGCGATGCTCTGCCCATCCTGGGTGTCGCCATGTTGCAACCAGAGCCACTCTAGCACCTGAGGCAGAGGCCACAGAGCCAACCCCAGCGCCCGGGCCATCTTTGCTCCAATGGAGCCTTGGCTGCGGGAGGGGAAGAGAGAGACAGAGAGGAAGGCGCGGCGGAGGGGTGGAGAAGCAAATGGGCACTTCTCCTGTGTGCCCTGGCTGGGAATCGAACCCGGGTCCTCCGCACGCTAGGCCGACGCTCTACCGCTGAGCCAACCGGCCAGGGCCAGAAGAGCTTTTCTGAGTTCAATGAATCTTAGTAAGTCATTAAACCTAAGGGCAGTCCTGAGAACTCCCAAAACAAAAAGTAATCAAGCTCATAATTTTTAATGGCCATAAAATGTCCCATTATATACTACATACTACAATTACTTTACTAATCTGTTATCAATGAGCATTTATTCTTCAGGTTTTTTAATTATATATTTAATCTTGTATGTGTAACTTTATCAACTTATTGAAGTTATTATTTCTACCATAATTTTGCAAATGTAAAAAGCATAAAGTTGTTTCATTTCTACTCACATTTCTTGAGTTATAATGGGATTGTACACTTACCTAATCATGTTCACTGGTCTCTGTATTTCTTCTTTTGAGAGTTACCTGTTTTATGTGTGTTTGTTGCCCATTTTTCTGGTAGAGTGCTCAGTATTTTGTATGATTAATACTGTTTATTTTTGCTGAACACATCAGGTTACTGAATAAACTAGGATTATAAAATATTTTAAAAGAAATGAAGTAATATTACTCTTGGTCTTTAACAAAAATTGACTTGAATACTACAGATGTGTTGCAAGTGGAGCTCTTTACAGACTATATTAAAGAATAAAAGGTTCATACTCTTACTTTTATATTTTTTTTTTTGCTTTGAAAGTGGCTAAAACTGTGCTTGGATGTTTTATTTGAATTATGATTTTGCTTAGCAAAACTTTTCTTCTTATTCCAAGGTATTGCCAAATAAAACTTAATTCAAATTTTGTTATTGGAACTTGAAGGATAATAAAATTTAACCATAAAGTGGCATAAAAAGGTTATACAGGTTATACAATTGTTAAATTCTTACACAACGGCAGTATACATCTTTATTTTTTTTTATTTATTCTTTTTTTTTTTAGAGAGGAGAGGGAGAGACAGAGAGAGAGAGAGGAAAGACAGAGAGAGAAGGGGGGAGGAGCTGGAAGCATCAACTCCCATATGTGCCTTGACCAGGCAAGCCCAGGGTTTTGAACCGGAGACCTCAGCATTTCCAGGTCAACACTTTATCCACTGCGCCACCACAGGTCAGGCTGTATACATCTTTATTACAAGAAAATGATAGGTTGCATACACCCGTGTCTGATAGTTGACAATGAAGTGCCAGGCCTTCCCGGTGCTTCCTCATTCCAGCTAAAAGGCAGCCTTATCTTAGTCAAATGCATTATTATTAGGTTCCCTGAAAGACATTTAACTTTAGGCGCATTGCCATGTTTGCCTAATATGTCCATTCAATTTAATTTTTTTCTGACATATTTCCATGACAATTGGAGAGTAAGAAATAGTAGAGAAGAAAGAGAAAGAAAAAGAAGTCTTCTAGTAGTGAGCTGGGTACTTGGGATACAAAAATATTAAGGACTCTAGGTTCTGATTAATGCTACAGAAACTAATAAATAAAGTGTTTTTCAGTGTTTTTGAGAGATATTTTTCTCTCTTAAATAAGGTTATAATACTCTCTGAGGACTCAACTATGCCTTGTATTACTTCTGAAATTGGAAGATTATTTTATCAGATGGATCATGCTACTGCTAATATTAACTATTATTGTTGTTATTGCTATTACTATTATAAATATAAGCAGAAGACTGTTTTCACATTTAATGTATTCTCACCTAAAACTTCTCATTGCTAAATGGTCAATAATTTGAGCTATATATCTCTTCTGGAAACATTAAGGTGCACTCAGGAGAACAACTTAATCAATAAATACACTGGCATCGCTGTAGAAATTCACAGTTTACAAAGAGCCTCCACTCATGTGATTTTGCTTCTTTTGTATGAGGCCTTTCTAATAGGTTCTATAAACCTGCATTTTTAGGGAGAAGTAAATGGTGGCTTGGATCAGTAAGCTGCCCTACCCAGAGTTGCAACTGGTACAATAAATGATAGAGTTGGTGCTCTTGATTCATTCATTCATTCATTCATTCATTCATTCACTTGTTCAGGATTCTTTTGAGGGCCCATGAAAGGTCAGTCACTATTTTAAGTGGTGATGACCAGGTAAAAACAAAACAAATGTGGCTGGTTTTCCTTAAGGAATTTACAGTTTAGCGGAGGCACTCAGTGTGAAATCACATAACTGTAGAGCATTTTCTTTGTTGGTAACAGAGAGCTGAAAATGCTGTGGTGGCACAGAGGAAGGGATGATTGTATTTCTGAGGTAAGATGCAGTCCACCTGTAGGTTTACAATGTTCAGAGTGTTTGTTATGCCCCTAAAAGAGGCTATAGGGTATCTCAGAACACCTCCAGGAATAAAGTCTACCCTTGCTTTGCTGAAGCAAGCTGAAGCAGTTGGTAATATTCTCTATCTCCTGGTACTGTCTTGAAATATATGAAAAAAGATATCATTACTTCAAGAAAAGGTTATTGCCTAAACAGTGAACTTAAAATATACTATGGCCCTGGCCGGTTGGCTCAGTGGTAGAGTGTCGGCCTGGCATGCGGGAGTCCCGGGTCCGATTCCCAGCCAGGGCACACAGGAGAAACACCCATCTGCTTCTCCACCCCTCCCCCTCTCCTTCCTCTCTGTCCCTCTCTTCCCCTCCAACAGCCAGAGCTCCATTGGAGCAAAGTTGGCCCGGGTGCTGGGGATGGCTCTGTGGCCTCTGCCTCAGGTACTAGATTGGCTCTGGTTGCAGCAGAGCGACGCCCCGGATGGGCAGAGCATCACCCCCTGGTGCGTGTGCCGGGTGGATCCTGGTCGGGCGAATGCGGGAGTCTGTCTGACTGCCTCCCCGTTTCTGGCTTTGGAAAAAATACGATAAATAAATAAATAGATAGATAGATAGATAGATAGATAGATAGATAGATAGATAGATAAGATATATATATTATGTCACATTGTGTGACATAAACGTATTTAAATTTTTTAATTGATATTTTCAATAGACCTTTTTTTCTAACAATTAAAATTTACTAAACAAACTATAAGATTTACGGAAAAGTTTTAAAAGAAAATTAAAAGTACACAATACTGCTATAAATATGCTATTTTTTCTTTTGATGTGTTTATTTCATAAATAAGACTCTTCTGTATACATAATTTATAATGTTTTAACATTCACTTTATAAATTAGAAATTTTCATAACATTTTATCTAATTCACCATAATTTAAATATAGCCATGTTGTTGAACTCTTCTCTTGGTTATAGATTTTCTTTGTTATAAATGATGATATTTCTAAGATCTTTTATATTATTTTTTCTCACTATTTTGTTGTATTTTACTTAAAATATTTTTTTCCTAAAATAGATTACCAGAAACAAAATTGTTTACATTAAATGTATAACCATTTTTGGCCTGGCCGGCTGGCTTAGTGGTAGAGCGTTGACCTGGCATGTGGAAGACCTGGACTCAATTCCTGGCCAGGGCACACAGGAAAAGCATCGATCTGCTTCTCCACCCCTCCCCCTCTCCTTCCTCTCTGTCTCTCTCTTCCCCTCCCGCAGCCAGGGCTCCATTGGAGCAAAATTGGCCCGGGTGCTAAAGATGGCTCCTGGCCTTCACCTCAGGCACTAGAACGACTCTGGTTGTAATGGAGCAATGCCCCAGATGGGCAGAGCATCGCCCCCTAGTGGGCTTGCCGGGTGGATCCCAGTCAGGTGCATGCAAGAGTCTGTCTTTCTACCTTCCTGCTTCCCACTTCAGAAAAATACAAAAAAAAAAAAGGATAACCATTTTTTAGCAAGCGAACTTGACTCGAAGGAATCGCTGAGCTAAATCCAGTCTTGTATAAGTATTTTTTAAACATTTGATAAATCTTATCAAATTTGTCCTTCAGAAGATTTTACCAATTCAGATTCCCACCAGCAAAGAATGTTCTTATTAAATAACTGCTATTAAAATAGGTAAAAATTGTATCGCTGACATATCTTATTTTCTTTTACACAACTTATAATGTCATTAGTTATTTATATTTGCATTTTTTTTTACAGAGACAGAGAGAGAGTCAGAGAGAAGGATAGATAGGGACAGACAGACAGGAATGGAGAGAGATGAGAAGCATCAATCATCAGTTTTTTGTTGCGACACCCTAGTTGTTCATTGATTGCTTTCTCATATATGGCTTGACTGTGGGCCTTCAGCAGACCAAGTAACTCCTTGCTCAAGCCAGAGACCTTGGGTCCAAGCTGGTGAGCTTTGCTCAAACCAGATGAGCCCACGCTCAAGCTGGTGACCTTGGGGTCTCGAACCTGGGTTGTCCACATCCCAGTCCGACACTATCCACTACACCACTGCCTGGTCAGGCTATATTTGCATTTTATAAACTTTATTTTCAGATCTTTTTTTTTCCCACTGACTTGTTGGAATCTAAGCATTTTTAATCAACTTGTATATATAATTACACATTAGTGATATTAATCCTTTCTAGTATTTGCTATCAATATTTTTCTTAGTTTATTTTTTATTATAGTAGATAATGCTTTTAATTTAGAAACTTCAAATACAGTTGAACTTACACATCTCCTTCATTGGGATTTCTCTATTTTTTTTATTTAAGCTAGAAAGTCTTAAGTGTCAATAAGCAACAGACCTTAAAAGGCTTACTCAACAAATTTAGAGATGCCACAATGGTTCATGAATTTGATGACAGCTTCAGAATCTAAAATAATTTCAACAAGCTGCAGTAATGGTCTAAAATCTAGCAAGGTAAAATTTAATGGGAATGAATATAAGATTCTGCACTAAGAATCCATAACATCTGAACTATAGATGTGAAATATAGAGGCAGTATGATAGCTTAAAGATATAGCAGTGGATTGACGGTCACCCATTCTGTCTTATTTAAAGACAACACAAACACTAAAAGATGACACAACACAAAAACTACAAATGTTTCCCTTAAATCAAGAACAAGACAGGGATTTCACTATTACCAGTCTTATTCAAAATAGTACCAGAACTCTTAGTCACAGCACTCAGACAAGAAGTAGAAATAAAAGGCATTTAAATTGGAAAGGTAGAAGTAAAACTGTCATTATTTACAGATGGAATGATACTGTATATATAGAACCCTAAAAATTCTACCAAAAACTACTAGAACTGACAAATTTAGTAAAGTAGCAGGATACAAAATAAGTATGCAGAAATTAGTTACATTTTTATACACCAGTAATTAACTATTATAAAGAGAAATTAAGAAAATAATCTCATTCACAATTGCTTCAAGAATAAAATATCTAAGAATACATTTAATCAAGGGTACAAAAGACCTGTATTTAGAAGATTATAAGGCAATGAAAAAAGACATTGAAGATGATACAAATAAGTGGAAGCATATACCATGTTCATGGATAAGAATTAACATTAAAATGACCATACTACCCAAAGTAATCTATAGATTTAATGCAATTTTTATCAAGATAACAATGGTATATTTTGCAGAACTAAAACAAATATTCCAAAAATTTATATGGAACCACAAAAGACCCCAAATATCCACAGCAATCTTGACAAAAAGAGTTGGAGAAATCACACTACCTGTTAGCGAACTACACAAAGTGTTATTTTAAAAGTCAGAAGTGAAATTGTAATCTCCTTTCTTTCTAATGTTTGACTCCTGTAAGTGGAGACCAAATTTTATAAATTTTCTAGGGAGTTATATGACATTGTTGTATCAAATTAAGGTATTGTCTTTAAATAAGGCAGAGTGATCAAAACAGCATGGTACTGACATAAAAACAGACACATAGACTAATGGAACAAAGTAGAAAGCCCAGAAATAAACTTATACTTTTAATATTTGACAAAGGAGATAAGAACATGTAATGGGGGTAAGCCTGACCAGGAGGTGGCGCAGTGGATAGAGTGTTGAACTGGGACGCAGAGGACTCAGGCTTGAAACCCTGAGGCTTGAGCTTGGGCTCCTCTGGTTTGAGCAAGGCCCACCAGCTTGAGCCCAAGGTTGGTGGCTTGAGCAAGGGTTCACTAGGTCTGCTGTAGCCCCCCAGTCAAGGCACATATGAGAAAGCAATCAATAAACAAATAAGTTGCCACAATGAAGAATTGATGCTTCTCATTTCTCTCCCTTCCTGTCTGTCTGTCCCTATCTGTCCCTCTCTCTGTCTCTGTCACACACACACACAAAAAAAATAAAATAAAATAAAGAACATGTAATGGGGGTAAAGATAGTCTATTCAATAAATGATGTTGGGAAAATTAGACACATATGTGCAAAATAAATGAAGCTAATCACCTTCTTACACCATACACAAAAATAAACTCAATATGGTCTAAAGATTTAAATTTTAGACTCAAAAAACTAGAAAATCTTAGAAAAATACACAGGCAATAAAATTTTGAACATTTCTTGTAACAATATTTTTTCTGATATATCATCTCAGGCAAGGGAAACAAAAGAAAAAAATAAACAGATGAGACTACATCAAACTATAAATAAAAAGTTTTGCCTAGAAAAACAAAATCAACAAAATGTAAAGACAACCTACTTAATGAAAGAATATATTTGCTGATATTTCTGGTAGGGGCTTAATATCTAAAATTTATAAGAAATTTATAAAACTCAACACTCAACACCCCCCCAAAAAAACAATTCAATTAAGAAATAGATAAAAGACCTGAATAAATACTTCTTCAAGAGAACATACAGATGGCCAATGGGCATATGAAAGATGTTCAACATCACTAATCATCAGAGAAATGCAAATTAACACCACAATGAGATATCACCTCACATTTGTCAAAATGGCTATCACCAGTAAACCCATAAACAACAAGTGTTAGCGAGGGTACACTGTTTATGAGAATACAGATTGGTGCAGCCACTGTGCAAAGCAGTGTGGAGTTACCTCAAAAAATTAAAAATGAAACTGCCCTATGACCTAGCAATTTCCCTTCTGGAAATATAGCCAAAAAAACACAAAACATTACTTCAATTTATGCAAAAAAATTATATAAACCCTGTGTTCATTGCAGTGATAGTTACCATAACCAAGATATGCAAGCAACACAAGTGCCCATCAGTAGATGAGTGGATGAAGAAGCTGTGGTATATTTATACAATGGAAAACTACTCAAGCATAAAAAATGGAAATCTTACCTTTTACAATAGCATGGACGGACCTGGAGAAATAAGCCAGCTAAAGAAAGGCAAGTACCATATGACTTCACTTATATGTGGAGGCTAATGAACAAAAGTAAACTAAAAAAACAAAATAAAAACAGCTGTTAGAGAGGCAGAGGGTGGGGGCTAGGTGAAAGGTGAAGGGATTAAGCAAAGAAAAAAGCTCATAGACACAGACAACATTGTAGTGATTATTGGAGGGAAAAGGGGGTGGGGGGTAGAAGAGGATAAAGAAGATGTAAGTATGATGGAGAGAGACTTGCCTTCAGGTGGTGAACATAAAATACAGTGTACAGATGCTGTATTATGGAATGATACACTTGAAACCAATGTAGTTTTAATAACCAATGTCACCCCAGTAAATTCAATTTAATCAAATCAAATCAAATAAAAAAGACTTACAATAAGGCTTTCAATCTTAGAGACCTCTTTTACTAGAGATTTGACAAACTGGGCTAATTAGGAAGAAAATAAACAGAAGTGAGTGGGTTTAAAGTCAAGCCAATAAAGAAATGATAGGATATTTATACTTTGTCTTCTTCAAGCTGGGGCAGTTCTTGAGTTCTTTGTTTTTCAAGATTTTGAAATATTTCATGTACCTGTTGGCTATATATAGCCTTCTTTGGAAAAATATCTATGTAGGTCCTTTGCCCATTTTTTAATTAGATAATTTGGTTTTTAGATATTGAGTTGTTTGAGTCCCTTGTATATATATATTTTGGATATTAATCCCTTATCTGATATGTAGTTTACCAATATTTTCTCCCATCTCAGAGGTTGCCTTTCATTTGGTTGATGGTTTCCTTTGCTATGCAGAAACCTTTCACTTTGAGATAGTTCCATTTGTTTACTTTTGCTTTTGTTGTCTTTGCTTTTGGTTTCAAGTAAAAAAATCATCGAGGCAACCAATAGTAAGCAGTTTGCCCTCTATGTTTTCTTGTAGAAGTTTTATGGTTTAAGTTTTTACAGTTGTCTTTATGTCACTTTCAGCTTAGTTTTGCATGCAGTACCTGGTAGGGGTCCAGTTTCATTCTTTTGCGTGTGGCTATCTAGTTTTCACAGCACCATTTATTGAAGAGTCCTTCCTTTCCTTATTGTAGATTAGAGAGAAACCTAACTGTTCTCATACACATTAAAAAAGGTAAACATGTGAGGTAATTAACTCAATGGGGGAATCATTTTATGGTATATACATGTATCACATCATCACATTGTACATACATTTTAAATATCTTGCAATTTAATTTGTCAGTTATACCTCAATAAAGCTGAAAAATAAAAAATAAAACTTTTGAAGAATACTGGCCATATGTTTTGTAGAATGTTAATCAATTTGAGCCTGTCCAAAGTTTCCCCTGATTAAATTTAGGTTATACATTTTTAGAACGAATTCTGCAGAAGTGACACTGTGCCCTTATCAGTGCATCATATTAGGAGGTACATATCAATAGGCTTTATTGCTAGGAAGGTTAAGTTCAATCACATGTTAAAGGTGGTGCCTGCCAGGTCTCTTCACTATACAGTAGCTTCTTTTCCCTTTGCAACTAATAAGTACCTTTATAGAGAAATGTTGAGTGTATGTAAATATTCAGTTTCTCATCATAGTTTCACCTGCTAATTTTAGCACCTATTAGTGCTTTCTGCTTGCAGCAATTATGATGTGTCTTTCAAATTTTTCTGGTGATTCTATTTGCATCATTTCTTCCACATTTATTAATGGAGATGCCCCTGTAAGAAAGAGTTTTACCCTCCCCTATTAATTATTTATTCAATAATTTTTATCTTAATAGAGAACTCACAGATATATATTTTATTTGATAAGTTATAGTCCAATTTGCTCTGGATTTGACCATGGAAATCACTTTATATTTGTGCCAGTGCACTTGCAATATCCATTCAATGTATATTTAACACTTTTGAGCACTTATTTTCTGGTACTATAAGACATTCCGAACCTCATCTTCTATTTTTTTTCTTTGTCTCAGTTGTCAAAGCAGCCATTTCTCCAAGAAATCTGGTTTCTTTTCCTGGAGTATAGTAATAAAAACCAAAATCTGGATCTAGGTGTGTTTCTTGCCACTGGGGTATCATTTCTTCTAGGTCTTCTTAGCAGAAAGAACTTAGAAATATATTTATCCACACATATATACACACATATATCAATTTCTACATCTATCTGCAAATATTTTCAAAACCATAGTTCATACAGATACTTCTGTTTCCAGCCCAACATTACAGGGCTGATTCTAATCTTGTCCCTTCCCTTTGCCTGTACTTTCTCCTCTGACCATGAGAAACCTAACTTTCATTAGCCACAGCATATTTATATATTTATTTAATCTCAGGTTACACATAGTCTCAGAATTACTAATTCATGCTTATGTAAAAAAACGTAACTAGTGTATAATATTTTCATACAGTTCAAGTTTTCTGCCTTAGTATATTTAATCAAACTGTTATTTTCTAAACTGACTTAGAGCAATCTATTTCTTATCTCCTTTTGTATGGTTCTATTATTTATTTATAATTTACTTAGGTTAATTTGTTACTCTGTGGATTATATTTTAGGTTCCTTCTTTGCCTAGTGACCTTTAACTTTTTATGCAGGTGAAACATACAATTCAAAAATATTTATCTCCACTTCAGTTAAAAAGGAATTCATCCATAAATTTCATATTTATATGGTATCATTTTTCATGTTTTGATGGATTTGGAGTTTACTCTTGCATATGGTATGAGGAATGAATCTAATTTTATTTATTTCTAAATGGCTACTTCATGTCACTAAAAAAAATCTTTACCCAAGTCATTTGAGCTACTACCTTTACTACATACTAAGTTTATTTAGATCCTTGGGTCTACTTCTGGATTTTTGGTCTGTTCTATTGGTCTATTTCCCTTCTCCTGTATCTGTACAGTAGTATTTTGATTACAGTAGCTTTATAGTATGTTTTAATGTCTGTCAATTTTTTTTCTGAGCAATATCCCATGTTTGTCATTCTGTATAAACTTTAGTATCAACTTGTTTAATTTAAAGAGCACCAACATAAAATTTTAATCTAAGTGTGCAGTCTATCAGGAAACAAAGTTTAGCTTGAATGTCTTAACAATCAGATTTGTCCAAAGACAGAACTTTTGGCATTTCTATTGGTAGAAGTGTTCATGCATTGATAGACTGCTCTTGTGATTCTCAAACTAATGTGCATATGAATTTCAGGAAGATCTTAAGAATATTGCTCAATTGAATCACCATGGGAAGAGTGGTAGAATTCATCAATCCTTGGAACTCCTGGGCATAGTCCAACCAAAGCCCCACAGTGAATACTGGGAGCAAAGTCAATATAGCAAGAATATTAACAAATATAATTATGCATATTATTAAGCCTTTTTATGAAATTAGTAATAGAATAATTTGAATTTTCTTATTGAAATCTTTCTGCCTTTATTTGAAACCTATTGAACCTTAAATCTTTTTTTTTTTTTTTGTAGTTTTCAAAAGGTAGAAGCGGGGAGGCAGTCAGACAGACTCCCGCATGCACCCAACCGGGATCCATCTGGCATGCCCACCTGATGCTCTTCCCATCTGGAGCATTGCTCCATTGCAACCTGAGCCATTCTAGCGCCTAAGTCAGAGGCCATGGAGCCATCCTCAGCACCCAAGCCAACTTTGCTCCAATGGAGCTTTGACTGCAGGATGGGAAGAGAGAGATAGAGAGAAAGGAGAAGGGAAGGGTGGAGAAGCAGATGGGCACCTCTCCTGTGTGCCCTGGCCGGGAATCGAACCTGGGACTTCCACATGTGGTGCCAATGCTCTATCGCTGAGCTAATCAGCCAGGGCCTCAGACTTTAAATCTTATAGGAAAGCAAAAGACTTGAAGAAAAGCACTTGACATAAAGTATGGTGATAAAAAACACATAAGCTTTGAAATCAGAAAACTGGTTTTAAATTCAGGTTTTGCCACTTCCTGGGCAACACTGGACAATTTCCTTAACTTACCCAAACTCCAGTGTACTCATCTATCAAATGAGAATAATCATAGAATCTAGTTTCTAAGGCTATTTTTAGGATTAAATGAGATGACGTCTGGAATGCACTTAGCAGAGTACTCCATAAGCTGTTGCTATTATTGCTGAAAGTTCATGTTCATTTAGAGATAGACCAATTGCTCAGTGCTTTTCCCTTAGGTTTCTCCTCAGGCTGTTTGACAAGGTCCTATTATCTAAGAAGGACTCAACTTTATTGCCCTCCCAGGAAGTCCTGATTGATCAGCCACGGGTTCTATCAAAATTAGAGGAGCTGGTGGATTACACTAGAAATCCCCAGACACAGATATCTGATATGACAGACCTCTGAAAGGCAAAGGCTTTGTGTTTAGTGCATTTAGATCTTTATTATTCTTAGTTTAACATATGGCATGTGGAATACATTTTTTCTAGATGTTTATTAAGCAGAATTTTAAGCAAGAAAAATCTTATATTTTTATAATTTTTAGACACTGGTTATACCAAATTATTGATGAGCTAGTTAAGAAGCTCAACTTTATATTATTTCATTAAATTATTCTAGTTTCCACTCTCTATTTTATGAACTCATGATGCAAGTTAGCCTTAAAGAAACCCAAACAAACATCTAGCTTTTCATGGAAGGCAGACAGAGAAACACACACCCAGACACACACACACAAAAGAGACAATTGAGTTCTATGTGACATAATCACTTAGGTTTATATCTATAGCAAAAGTAGTAGGAATACAGTAAAAGTCTGATAAAAGTTTATTAAAAGAATAAAATAATTAGTTAATTACTGAATTGGGTAGATATATGAGTAAGATTATAAAATTAAAGAAACACTTGTACATATGTGAATATACCACCATATGTTACATATTTTCTAAGATTTCTTTATTATCAGAGCTACATATTATTTTGAGATCATGAAATAAAGCCCCCCTTTTAACATAAATACCATTGCTGTTTTAAGCAGATAAGGGTTAATAAATGATTCTACCAGATATCCCTTCTTCCTATAGGGGTAGCAGATGTACACAAGGAATCAGTTACTTAATCCTCCTAATCACCCATTTCTTCCCTCCCTCTTCATTCTTTGCTTGGAAACTTCAACATTTCCCAGTGTGCTAATAGCTGACCCTGGAAACTGGCAGAAACCAAAACCTTCTCTTGAAAGCAGCAGGCTCCATATGGTTGCTTCAAGCATAAAGGGTGACCCTGCCAAGTCCCCTGCAAAGGGATTTTACAGAGCAGAGAGACAAATGTGTCCCTTTAAATATTAGTCATTGAGCCAGAGAGAAGAAACTGCTTTACCAAGAAATGCAGTTAAAGTATTTTTCAGCCAGTGATCTGTAACCTATAGGAAGTTTTGTACAATGGCGGCTCAATGCCAAGCATTAAAAATAAATGTAATCATCAGATGATTAGCTTTAAAAGCTATCTCTCAAAAAATGATAGAGCTGTCAGTTACAATTGAACATACATATGCATATTTAAAAAACAGAAAAACCAAGGATAACTCCGAGTAGATAAAACCAGCGCTATTCTACATATGTGTGAGGGCAACAGAGGCTATGACATAGCATATGAAGTCAATGGTGGAGTTGTTATTATTTATACATGAGTAAAGATTACAAATGCAAGCCCCAGCTCAGATCTCTCACCCCCTGGATCTGTGAAACCTGTCACTCAGTCTCCTGCGGTGTGTCTTCCTGTCTCTGAGCCATTGGACCACCTGCTGCCAAGACTCTCATCTACTGCATAGCCTGAAGGCCTCGATGATAACAGCATTGATTCCAATGTACATCTAATTACTTCTCATAATCTATTCATTTCACAATAGTGTAGTGAAACATCTGTCACATCATAAACTCTTTAGTAGCCTTATCAAACCACCAAAACACATTCTGCTGCCAGTTGGCAGCTTCCTCGGTTTCCCGTTTATTAATATGATGCAAACATTTCTAACCCTTTTTGCAGCTTTAGATGAATTTCCCCAATGACCAGTGAAGCAGAACTGGGCAAACTGCAGTTTAAATGTCTGTATATTACTTATTGAGGGACAAATTCGGATGTCACACAGAAATCAGTTAAAATAGTATTGTTTCCTTGGAGGGATCATCTCTAAATATTAAGTTTTTTCAGTCATAACAGTGAAAGACAGTCCTTCTTCCTTGGCTTCCCTGTGTTTGATTAACTTACTAAAATAATCCACAGAGCCATTATTGACTATAAATAGGATATTGCACAGGAAAGCCTTTTACCTTCATATGTTTTACTTTACCTTTGGGGAAATTATGCTCTTTTCTATTTCTCTTCTTTTTAATTTTCTTTCTTCATCCTTTCTCTTCCTCTCAATTCCCTTCTGTCTCTAATAGAAATCTAGTAAAGAGACCCATCATATCATAGCTGATTAGCAAATGCTGCCTACTCTTCAGTGATAAAGTCTCCACAATGTTCTAGGCACAATACTGATACAGCATCATCTGCAGAAGAGATCGATCACTGGATACTGATTGCTGGTGAACTTACTTCTGCTCATCCTTTGAGACCCAGCTGAATATCACCTGCTTAAGCAACCCTCCTAGGGAAAATTACTCAATCCTCTTTTTATACAGTCATAACAGCTTGACATCTCTACTTATGCACTTAACATGATGATTGAGAATCATCAGTGGACATATCTGCCTTTTCTATATGATAAATCCCTTCAGG
The DNA here is from genome assembly GCF_036850995.1 of Saccopteryx leptura. Lineage (NCBI taxonomy): Eukaryota > Metazoa > Chordata > Mammalia > Chiroptera > Emballonuridae > Saccopteryx > Saccopteryx leptura. The sequence continues at coordinate 71,148,767 of NC_089506.1, read as the reverse complement.
GTAAAGATGATGACTTTTTCAGGTTTGTATCCCTGGAAACTTTCCGAGTGCCTGATATCCCAGACAATGTCAAATAAATGTAGAAGATTTTCTAGTTCACTTAAGAGAATTGAAAACCTACAGAGATTTAAGAGCTACTTTACATTTATATTGAACAATATCAGCATTATTCTCTATATTCCACTCTAGTAACAACAGCCAATGCTTACATGTGCCACGCACGGCCTTAAGTACTTCATGCACATCAGCTCATTTACTCCTCATGATAATCCTCTGAAGAAGGTACTATCATGACTCATATTTCAGAACCAGGGAATCGAGGTACAGAGAGACTGAGCAGTTTGCCTACGTTCCCAAAGCAGGTATGTGATGGGGCTCAGTAGCCTGGCTCCAGAGTTCTTGCTCCTAACTCATACACTGTATTGCCTCTTTATAGGACTAAACTGTCCTGTAAACTGCAGATGGTTCTCACATCATCTGATCAGTAACTCTTTTTTGAGCAATTCTAAAAGGTCCATAGAGAGAGAGGGCTTATTTCCCAAACTGTCCATTTGAGTATACAAGACTTACATGTGACCCCCTTAATTCACATGGTATTTTGCCAGTTGAGATCAACATTGCTCTTGATATTACAACAGGAAGGGTATTTCTGTGTCTGCAGAGAGAAGTCAAGCTTTCTTGCATAGTTCCAGCACAGACTTAAGGAAATCATTTCTGGCATAATTATCAACTTTAATAAGAAATGTTTTTCTTATTATTTTTTACTTTACATAGATGCTAGAATGTTCTGTGGATATATTCTTAGACTCCACCAGAATAAGGGTATTGCCTCTGAAGCATTAGATATCCACAGAATAACTACTTGTGGCCATTATTATACTGGATTGTATTTAGTGCTAATGACCCACAGATGAAAGGCTCTGGATCATATTATAGATCTCTAAGAAAACAATTCCCGAAGTCCCCAAGGGACTTCTAAGCTTAGGAGAAATCAACTGTTTCTATTGTCTCTCCTTATGATGTATACCTTATAGCTGCTTGTATCAAAATATTTTTAAATCATGTAATTAACGAGCTAGTTCTGCATTTTAGCATATTCCAACCTAGCATATTGCCCTATGAGCTATAACCTGGACTAAACCAAAAAGCATAAACCCTGGAAGGATCAGGTTTGAGCATGGCAGCAGAACTGCTTTAAAGCCCATCAGAAAGGTAAATGCCACTGTCCTGGACTTTGCATCCATTTGTAGTGTGTATACAGGGGTTCAACTTGTTTTTGCGAAAGCAATATGTACAAGAATTCATCTAGTGACAGAAGAAAGACTGTACAGATCAGTGACTAAGAGTTGGGATCTGGCCTCAGACAAACTTTGGTTAAAAACTCAGTCTTCTTCTTTGTAAGTGATGGGTGATTTGGTATGCTGCCTCCCTAAATACAGTGTCCTCACCTGTCTAATGGGCATGATAACAGTACCAACTCCAAGGACTAATGGGAAGAAGGCACAAGTAAAGTGCTTAGCACAGTAAGACCTGCTGTAGATGAAGGTTATCCCGGGCTGTTATTACTGCAGGTATGAAGCCACACTGATCCACTCTTCATCCCCATGGCAAAAGGAAAAAGCAAAGGAGGACCAAAGAGTTGCAAATTAATACTTTACTTTATTTCTTCACTTTTAAAACTAAAATTAAGTCATATGATACTTATTTGATATTTTACTGGGATCTTTAAAAGTGCCTTTAATCAAAACCTTTATTTTGAGACTCAGAGACATGAACAAGAATGTGATGGCAACAGGGGTGGGGGGTGGGGGGAGGGGGGATGGGGTGAAGAAGGAGAGAAGGGTTGGAGGAGGGGAGGGGCACAAAGAAAACCAGATAGAAGATGACAGAAGACAATTTAACTTTGGGGGAGAGGTATACAGCACAATCAAATGTCAAAATAATCTAGAGATGTTTTCTCTCAACATATGTACCCTGATTTATCAATGTCATTGCATTAAATTTAATAAATAAATTTTTAAAAAACTTTATTTTTAAAAATACTGGCTGAAAAAGAAAGAGATGTGTGTGACATATCCACAGCATTACCAAATTTGACTCCACTGCTTACATGCTAACTGATTTCAAAGTGCAAATTCTTGAAAGTGGAAGACATAAAATAACAAGTGACAGATGTACTCTAAATAAACAGTCCATTTAAGGACAGAAAATTTCCCCTCATGAACGTTTAGAACAAATACAATGCAGCTGAGAAATGAGGTATAGAGCAAATGTCAAAGATGGCTGAAAACAGTGTGGGGACTGCCGGAGGGAAAAGAGGTGGGGGAAATAAAGGAAGGCTGAGAGAATAAACAAGGTGATGGAGAGAGACTTTATTTGGAATAGTGAACACACCATGCAATATACAGATGATATATTGTAGAATTGTGCACTTGAAACTTGTAATGATTTTATTAACCAGTCATCCCATTAAATTTAATTTTAAAAACTTTTTAATAAGTATATGCAAAGAACAAAAAGGTTGTTACTGAGGACAGTGTGAGCAGCATAGACTCAGAACAGGAAGCGCGGCCATGTGCAGCTACAGTAGAGAATTCCCTCGGAACAAGCGAGAGGGGGCTGCACTTTAAAGGACAGGCAAGATACAGAGTGGTGGGAAGTCATTCCAAGAGAACAGAACTTCTGACTCTACAGCTCTCTAATTAGTGTCATTGGCTTATTCAAAGAAAAGAGTGCTGGGACACCAGTGGTTGTCCAGCTTTATCTATGCATTCTTGCCAGTTCTTCATGTATAAATTCAAGGTGGATTTGCATAGAGGGATGGGAGAAAGTAATACACAGAGGACCACAGAAGCCACTACCCCTCAATTCTGAGTTACCCTGTGGCCCAGATAATAAGATTTGGCCGCTCAAACTTTTGGTAATAGTACAAAAAAGGACTTCCTCCTAAAGGCTCAGCTTACCGTGATGTCTTTCTGATTGTGTAGAATTTGGTGATAAAATAAAATAAACTTTTCTCTTCTCAAATAGCCTTGATTTATAAACATTTGAAGAAGTGACAAAATAATACAGTTCTCCAATTCTTGCAAAATAAACTTTTATTTGGAAGTTCGGAATAATATAGGATCCAGATTCTCATATGCTTTTGGTACCTGCAAACATATTATGTTAATTGGCATGATTCATTCTGCTCTTAAACAACTCTCATTTCCATACCTTAGTACAGTGTGGTTTTCCAAGGACACACTAGTTACACGAAGACACAACAATTAATTAGCTTATTGATGAGTTAAAAGAATGAAAAAGAAAAGGACTCCATGATAGATTTTTTAAAAAGAGTTAACTAGACTGTTCACATGTCTTTCTGCTGAAGAAACATTCTTTTGTTATCTCAGTTGTGGGAAGGTTATAGAAAAAAGGGTGTGAAACCTTAGTATTATGACTTTTCAATGTGGCATCAAAAAATTGTTGATATTCTGGGCTCCTGGTTATTTATAAGAAGGCTCCCTCTCCATCCTGTATCTCAGCTTTGTGAGAGCTACTTCTCTCAACTTCTCTTCTGTGGCTGATTTCTCCTTTTCTATCTCTGTGGCTGCCACCTTACATCTGTAGATAGCTTCTGACAGGCAGCCTCAGGTTACCAGCCTCCTTTGTCCAGGACGTTTAGAAATGCCATTCCTGGTGACAGACTTAGTTAAGATAGTTAAAGAAGGTGAACTAAGAGCCCATGAACTCCTCCAGCCACAAGCTTCCCCCCTCTCTCAGTGGGAACAGAAGCAGCTGAAGATATAAATCCACCAGAGACAAACCTATCACTCAGATAGACTTGGACCAAAAAACAAGAAAAGAAAAGAAAATTGAGAAACCAAGTTCTGACAGAAGAACATTTAGAAAGGCAACCAAGTTATGATGGAAACAAGAAGAGTATGCATAGAAGATTTTAAGGGAAGGGAAGTATATTGGTACAAGTAAAGAGAAAGGGGGAAGTAGAACTGGTCAAGATGGGGAAGTATGGCTTTAAATGAACTCTGATCATCTTTAACATTTCTTCTTTACAGCCTCACCACAGCCGAGTAGGAAGCGTCTCGGCCCCATCCCTATCCCACCCCTGCTCTTGGTCTCCTGCCTGCCACACAGTCCCCTCCACTGGACTACATCTTGACTCTGTCCAGCTCGCTGAACCACTTATCCCATCACTTTTGCATAGCCACTTCTTGGTCATCAACTGACTAGCTGACTGCTTTTTCCTATTTTATCATCTGGAGCTATTCAAAGATTTTCAGGCAGAGATGGTGATAAGAAAGTCTTGTGCGGGCCTTCTCTAAGAAAAAGGTGGCCTCAGCAATGTGGACTAAAAGCCATGCAGAGAGCAGCCCACCTTGGGGAGACACACTCTCCCTCTCTATGTTGGTATTTCTTTTATTCTCATTCCAAGGGCCAAAGGACCACCATCTTTGTATCTCTCTTTCAGCCTCTCCTGTGTGTACACAATAGTCACTGTTGCTGCTCACAGGGCTCTCAGAGGAGAATGTATAGAGGAGTTGCAGCCCAGCAAGACAGAAGGGGATCTGAGTGAGTCTCACATGAGGGGACAGGAGAGAAAGATGGGACTTGAGTTGAGGAATGCTATTTAGGTGTGAATTGAGAAAAAATTAATAACTAAAATGAGAAGTTAGAGGAATACAGAGCCACATACAAAAAAAAAAAGGATTCTTGCTAAATAAAATTTACTTAGATCCTTTTATGTTCAAAGTATTATGGATGACACAAAGTTTAGTAAAATATTGTTCCTATACCCCAGGATTTGTATTCTGTAGGATATAAGTAAATGTGCACACCAGAAACTATAATATAGGGCAGAATGAATACCATAAAAGCAATATCCACAGGGAGGATTCAGAAAACAGCGAGAGATGAATTCTTGCATCCAGAAAAGTCTCAGTAGGAGCAGTGATTTGACCTGGACCATGTAGAGATTGGGCTTTGATAAACAAAAGTGATACTGGAAATGATAGAAGAAGTGCAGTTTGAGTAACACAGTGGAGATGCTGGTGAAAAACATGGTGTAGTAACTTCCCTGCACCTCTCATTCATTTATTTGGGGAATGTGCACCCACTCTGGGTCAGAGCCGGCACAAAGCACAGGAGAAATAAAGTGAATTCAGCTTGTTGCCTGAACCCTGTCTTTCCACCATCGATAAAATCAGAGTGCATGCTGGGGATTAGAACCAGATTCCAACTGACCATGAATATCAAGCAAGACACCTGAGTTTTTCTTTGTTTTCTGTAACCATGTTTCATTCCTTCATGTGAGGAAAGGCAGTATCAAACATATGTTCTGAGAAAGAAACTCTGTCAAAAATACAAAGAAAAGAGTTCTTGAAAAAGTCTCGTGAGTGTGATAGTTTAGGGAACAGATGAAAGCCTAGTCTTATTTAACTATAGAGTCCAAAGGGCCAGCAGCCAGTTAGACAAATTAGCCATCATTGAATGCCAGGTTAGTTCAGCCCAAGTCTTCAATTTATGCATACAGACAGATGACTTGTCCCTTCCTGTCTCATTCATCATGATGGTTAAGGCATGACTGGTGAGCTTAAGAAACTTAACTGGATAGGGAATCTACTGGGTCTGGGCCATGAGAAGAATGGGTGGAATAGTTTTCAGGGGATCTCTCCTGAAACTTTTCTCCTCTCAAAGAGCCAACACCAAACTGGCCTTCTAAGCTTCCCTAGCGTGTATTCTCCTCCTCTCTACACCTCTGGCCATAATTGTTGATTTAAAATATATGTAGCCTTCGACTCTAGCTGTTGCATTCTAATTGTGTGCCCAGAAAAGAGGAGAACACCTTCATTTTTCTTTAAAATATATCATATTGTTATAACAATCACATATCGTCTTTTAATACCATCATTAAGTATTCACCTCACTCTTCACCTCTCCAGAGATAATAATTCCAGAATTATTGCTGTTCTTCATCAGCACTATTTAAAAATCTTAGCACCAGCCTTTTCATTTTCCTCCCCAAGTCTTGACTTCTGCAGCCTATTTATCCTCTCTTTGATACATATGTGTTACCCTTAGGTGGTCCCCTTGATTAGAGTCAGGAAATCGCAGCTTTAATCTTGAATCTGCCACAAATTGGTGAAGGGGGGAAGGCAAGTTATTTAAACATATTGTATTGTAATTTTTTTAGCAATAAAATAAGAAAAATACCTCCTGTCTTACAAAAGACTGTGAAAATTATATATAAAGTATATAAAAGTATTTTCAAAATTAGAATATGCTTATCAAATGAAGTGCACTTAAAGGGATAATAATAATGAGGATGATAATGTATTAATAAATTTCAGGCATTCCTTTGCTCTTCCTTCCAGGAGCTATCTATCACTCAAACTTTCTCACCACCAGCCATATTCTGGCAAGAAAGAAAAGGAAGCTCCTCCTCCTTTTATGTTTTGAACACAGTATTTGGTAAGACCCTACTATGTACCAATCTGTTCCTGCCCCTGGAGATTTTGCCGCTCTTATGGCTTTGGAAAAGTTTGGATAATAACAAGTTGTCCATTGTAATCATGGTTGTTAAAATCATCAGATCAATTATTTTATGTTACAAAGTAAAAAGATATTAACTTAGAGCATATTCGCATGTATTGTGACTATTTGAAAACTATTACAAAGGAAATCTCCATTTTACCTATAACTATTTCAGAAGAAATAATTTTGTATTATCTATAAACTGTAATACATATGTTATTTTGAATGTTAATATTTTCTATACTTCATTCAGGGTTGAAAGAAAACAAAATGGAGGCTAGAAGGGGAGAAAAGAAAATAAAACATTTTTTGAGTGACAAAATTCTTCTCAGTGCTTTTATACTCAGAATCTAAGATATGCCTCTCATGTCTTATCTTAGAATGTGCTGGATCTCCAACTGGTTCCTCTGCCCCAAAGTCTACGAAGGATCATTGACAGTGTGTGGTACTTTCTTGTTCTGTAACATAAAAAACACCTTGACATGATCCCCGCTGAATCCAGTGGAAGGAGAATTCCACAATATAAAGCTGGCGTTAGGCATGCATTCCCCAGTGGGCTTGAGAGCTGCAGTCTCCCTCAGAGGCTGGGTCATAAGTAAAAGTACAAGAACTGACATTTTACTGCTTTTACCACTGAGATGTTTTCCTGGGCTCCAACCCCTGTTCCCTCTAACTTCTTTACACACAGATCTTCCACTCCACTCTACTGGAGCTTCATTGTGTTGTTGTTAATTCTAGAATAGAATGGATTCCAAATTGTGACTCTTTTGAACCATACATTTCTGAAGCACCCAAAGGACATAGTTAGAAGTTATTTCCACTTCTAATATAGTCTCAAGGAATGGGATCAAGTGGCAGTACTAAGTGCGGCCCTAGAATAAATATTTTTCATGAATATAATTGGCATTTATTGAACAGCATGTAGATCATCGCTTTAATAGTCAGGGACTCAGACTTGGGGAAATGAATTCCAGACATTCGTTTTTCCTTTAGTCTAAGGGTGATCACTGCCACTTGTCAGTGTCTGCAGAGAATCAGGAGGAAGTTCTTCATTTCTTCATGCCTTAGGAAACTATTTAATTAACATTTACAATATGCTAGACACTGTTTGGGGGGATAATGCAGTTAATAATTTACACAATAGGTCTCTGCTTTTATAGAACATTACTACTAGAAAAGGAAGACATAAAAGAAATAAGAAAACTAATAAATAGCTTCAGATACTGAAAAATGTGATACATATCCTGTATATATGGGAGAAGTGAAAGGGAGTCACTAGAGAAAGCTAATTTCAGTAAGACCTGTCTGTTGAGGTTATATTTGAGAAGAGACCGTTAGGGTAAGGATCAGGGAAATAAATTTCCAGACAGAAACAGCTATAGATTGTGAAAGCTCTAAAGCAAGAGCAAGCTTGTTCATGGGACAAAGGCAAAAACAAACAATGTACAAATGAGATCTGAGAGGTAGGTAGGGAACAGACCCGAAGGGACCGATCGACCTTAATATGGTATATGAATTTTATTCAAAGTGTGATAGTAAACAAATGGAGCATTTTTAAGCAAAGACATCTAATAATATGATTTACAGTAGAAAAAGTCCCTGCAGAAAAATGGTCTGCAAAGAACAAGAGTTGTGCATATAGAAAAGTTAGTGGTAGTCCAGGTAAGACGTGGTGACAACCTAACCTAGAGTGGTGGCATTCTTGATTGAATGTAATAGCCTAATTTAGGATATATTTTGGTGATAGAAAATAGAACTTGCCGATAGGTGGGATACTAAGAGAAGGAAAGGAAGTAACTGAGGATGACAATAGCCCTAATAAGGATGTGACAGAAAGTTACTGATGGAGCCAAACAGTACCTTAGGCAAGATGCATTCCTGGGATGAGGTTTCTCTTCTCTGGGCTGGTACAGCATGTAATTTACTATTCCAAAATGGTATTTATCCTGTGGTATGGTAATAACACCTATCTCTTCCACTTGGCTGAGAGTTCCCAGAAAATAAGGACCATGTTTCATTTGTCTTATATAATAATTGAGTTAATGAATCAATGAGCACATAAATGAATACAAAAAATTTACCGTTATCTCCCTGGTAAGTGTGTCTTTCTTCTCTTCAGGCAATCACACGAGCAAATGATTCCTAAGCCAAAATTTTTTGCTCCTGTGGGATACAGAGTGATATATGCATCTTACTTACTTGGGTGGTTTCAAAGAAACTTGCTCACCTGAGAAGTGTTCTTTCTTACCACTTACTTTCTCACAACTCTCTAGAAAATAAGTCTGCTCAGCTTGTATTTTTTATAGTGTTTCTTTCTGCTTTTTTTTTTTTTTTGGAAATGAAGACAACAGAGAGCTGATAACAGTCATTATCATACAGAAAGAATGTGTGCAAAGCCTTTAGCATAGAACTGGCTCATAGCAGATGTACAATAAATAGGAACAATGATTATTTATTTATTTATTTTTTATTTATTTATTTTATTTATTCATTTTAGAGAGAAGAGAGAGAGAGAGAAAGAGAGAAAGAGAGAGGAGAGAGACAGGGGGGAGGAGCTGGAAGCATCAACTCCCATATGTGCCTTGACCAGGCAAGCCCCAGGATTTCGAACCGGCAACCTCAGCATCTCCAGGTCGACGCTTTATCCACTGCGCCACCACAGGTCAGGCCTACAATGATTATTTAAAGAATTATCATCACAAACTCAAATTCAATACTGCCTCTAATTTAAATATTTTAAAGGTGTTGGTCTTTTTTATTAAAATATTCTATTGAGAAGAAACTTTCATTGTATGACTCTTATGTGACTAAAAAGATAGGCCAGGGAGTATGGTCAGAGAATACAGCACCAGAGCATTTGTCACAAACCTAGAAATGATGCATTGTGTTGCTCTTCATTGAGCACTCACCATGTGTCAGACGCTCTGGTCTGTTACAAAGATAGATGAATGTGACACACTTCTTGCCCATGAGAGTCTCTCAATTTAGGGAGATGAATAGAAATGTAATCTGCCTGACCAGGTGGTGGTGCAGTGGATAGAGCGTCGAACTGGGATGTGGAGGACCCAGGTTCGAGACCCCAAGGTCACCAGCTTGAGCACGGGCTTATCTGGTTTGAGCAAAAGCTCACCCACCAGCTTGGACCCAAGGGGTTGCTCGAGCAAGGGGTTACTCAGTCTGCTGAAGGTCCGCGGTCAAGGCACATATGAGAAAGCAATCACTGAACAACTAAGGTCACAATGAAAAACTAATGATTGATGCTTCTCATCTCTCTCTGTTCCTGTCTGTCCCTATCTATCCTTCTCTCTGTCACTGTAAAAAGAGGAAAAAAAAAAGAAAAGAAAAAAAGAAATGTAATCTAATGAGCACAATACAAAATGCCATAAACTGCATGTACTAGAACATAACCCAGAAGACTGGTCTATTATGTCTTATGGTAAATACAGGGGGCCCCTGGGTTACGATAGTCTCAACATATGATGTTTCAGGTTTATAATGCTCACTCCCATAAAAACTTTTAAAAGTTAAGACATGAGTGTTTTGGCTTACGCCATTAGCGTCACACTTATGGACTAAGTGGGGGAACTAATTATAGACTAGACTGAAACAATTCTTTAAGAAGGTAGAAAGGCCTGCAACAGATCCTGTACCCTCTACATCAGGGGTCCCCAAACTATGGCCCACGGGCCACATGTGGCCCCCTGAGGCCATTTATCTGGCCCCCGCAGCACTTCCGGAAGGGGCACCTCTTTCATTGGTGGTCAGTGAGACACCGCAAAGCGCAGCATTGCTCACGTACAGTACTACTTCCGGTGACGCACGTGTCACAGCTCCAGAAGCACGTCATATCACTTGTTACGGCTAGCAGTGACAAATATGGAACTGGACATTGACCATCTCATTAACCAAAAGCAAGCCCATAGTTCCCATTGAAATACTGGTCAGTTTGTTGATTTAAATTTACTTGTTCTTTATTTTAAATATTGTATTTGTTCCCGTTTTGGTTTTTTACTTTAAAATAAGATATGTGCAGTGTGCATAGGGATTTTTTCATAGTTTTTTTATAGTCTGAGGGACAGTGAACTGGCCCCCTGTGTAATAAGTTTGGGGACCCCTGCTCTACATCAGCTGCTTCTTGAGATAAAACATCTGTAGCATAGGTAGAGCCACCTTCAGTATCTCCTGCGTGTTCCGTAGGCAATCCTGATTCACCTACCCAGTATCTCTAGCACCTTCTGCAAGTTCTCCTGCCTCTCCAGCTTCCTCCTCCCATACGTCACTCTCTCCCACCTTGCAATACCCCCTCCAGTGTGCAAGCCAACCACAGGTATAAAGGTAAGGATTTTTTTTACACTCATTTTTTTCTGTTACTACAGTACAGTGTCCAGTACAGTATATTTATGTCTTTTTCTTTTTTCTGTGGCTTAGTTGTGTTTGTATGTCCTAGATTATGATTTTACAATTGTGTTAGAATAGGTAAATGACTTAGGCTAGGGTATGTTTCGACACACCAAACTACAATGTTGTCACTGTTGTAGGAACAGAACTGTATCGTAACCCAAGGACCCCCTGTACGGGGAGGAGAAAAAAACCAGGAGAGGCTACACAAAAAAGGTGAAACCTGAGAAAGATTTTGAAATATAACTAAGGGGTCAAGTATGGGTAGGTCAGTCTGGCCAGAGGAAAGCAACATATGTCATCAATTTATTTCAGAGACACTTAGGCCAGTGGTCCCACAGATTATAATAATGTTGGTACTTTTATTATCAAAATAGAATTTGATTTCCATTCAGTAATGCCAATTGGAATACCAGTACTAATAGATGAGATTTTACTGAATATTTGAGTACTCCTTGTGCTGGATTATGTGAGATGTTATAAGAAAATAAATTCCTTGGTGAGAAATATTTGCCAAATATTAGATTTAATATAATTAAACAGGCCCTGGCTGGGTGGCTTAGTGCATAAAGTGTCATCCAAGTGTGCTCAGGTTGCAAGTTCTATCTCAGGTCAGAGTACATATGAGAATCAATCAATGAGTACACAACTAAATGGAACCACTAAGTAAAGCAGCAAATTGGTGCTTCTTTCTCCCTTCTTCTTCTTCTCTCTCTCTTAAATCAATGGAAAAGTTTTAAAAAAAATACAAAATAATAAAATTAAACAGCTTTCTTTAATACAGTACCACTTAGAGCTCTTAATATGTTCATAAGCAATGTGACTAGCTAAGAGGAAAGAATGGTGTGCAGTGTTTTCAAACATATTGATTTTCCAGGAATAACGTTCTGAAGAACAGATTTTTAGAAGACAATAGAACCAATCAAGCTACTCACTTATAATTAAAATTAATTTAACCTCTAGCCTCTTGAACCTCAGTGGGGTCGTCTAAAAAATGGATCTGGTAGTACTTTTCTTTAACTTTTTTCACAGGATTTCCATAACCATCATTCACTGCATGAATGAACAGATATGTCAAGAGGCCTTGGCATTGCCTTCCAAATGGACAATCTAGGCCTGTGTGTTAGTTGTTAAGACTGTTATAACAAAGTACCACACACTGGGTGACTTAAACAACAGAAATTTATTTTCTCACTTTTTGGGGGGATAGAAGTCCAAGATCAAGGTATTGGTATGGTTAGTTTCTTTTGAGGTCCCTCTCGTTGACCTCTCTCCTCTCTCCTTGATGGCCGTCTTCTCCCTGTATCTTGGCCTTCCCTGTGTGCATGTCTGTATCCTACTCTCTTCTTATAAGGACACCACTCGGTTTGGATTAGGGCCTACCCCAAAGACCTCATTGTAACTTAATCTGTCACATTCTTAGCCACATTCTATAAGTACTTGGGGTTGTACATCAACATACAAATGGGGGTATGTGTGGCAATTAACCCTATAACACCCTGATCCAAAAGTTTTCAGAACTCTAAATTCAAGATATCCAATTATTCAAAGTTGATCAATACTAATCAAATGTATACAAGAAACATTATAAAATTTATAAAAAGCTATATCCATTTCATTCAACCAATATTAATCTCCAGTTTGTATTATATCTCCTATAGCTCCTAGGCCAGACACAGAGTTTCAAAGATTAATAAGACAGACACAGTTCTTGCCCCCAAAAAGCTTAGAGTTTAGTATGACTGTCATACCCATGGAAAATGTTCACAAGAAGTTAAATGGCTCTGTAAGAACAGAACAGAGTTAAGTTGGTAGTTGGTGAATGCTGAAGGGCGATTACATAATCTCCATGAGAAACATCAATTAACTGAACCATGTGTCCTTTCCATTAAGGACCTCAGAGACATAATTACATGTTAACATTCATCTTTCTGGGTCACATAACCATATTTGACTTTTGTTATTCTTCAGCAAGCCTATGTATCAGACCTGAATATACTTTCTGATCATTTGGTTAGGGCTTGGATATTTCCCAAACTTTACATGTTCATATGAGTCTTTTAGGGTAAGAGATATCCATTCATCATCTTTCTGTTGATTGTTTACTACTTTAATTCTTAGAAGGTAGCCATTTTCTATCATCCCAAATTATAGATGTGTTTTTGTTGTAGTCATCTACATACTCTTGATAATATTTATTAGCAAAAAAAATAATTCATGTCATAGATGGTGTGAGCAACTGTATAATAAAATCAATTTTGGTTAGTGCTATTGAACTAACCATACTAAGATTAATCAGGTTTTTTCCACTTTATTACTTATTGGGACCAATGAGTATTTAAAAGTCATTTAGCATTTACCTTTTTCAAAATAGAGGAAAAAATTGAACTAAAATGGTTATTTTAGCAATCATTTATATATTTGGTCACATCTTGTCCTTCATACTATCAAAGCTCACTTTTATTTGGAGCCCCATATATACTTTGTACCTGTACTGTATGTGTTTATTATTAACCCCACAAAGTAGGGTGACTAACCATTCTGGCTTTCCTGGGACTGAGGGGTTTCATGGGATGCAGACTTGCATTGCTAAAATTGAGAAAGTCCTGGGCAAACTAGAAAGAATTTGTCACTCTACAGAGGCATAAACAAATATACCAAATACAAATCCCAAGGACTTAAAATAAATACTTCCTCAAATGCTCTTCATTTCTTTTCAACCTTCGTGATAAAGCTTTCTCTGTAAGCTTTTCTATTGGCTCCCTCACCCAATCGTAGAGTAAAATGTTCCTTTAAGGCCTAACAGCATTTCTTCATGCCTTCCATGACTAATTCTAATTATATACCTCCCTGGCTCCCCTTCACTGGGCAAGATTCCCAATGGAATGGATTATACTTATTCTCATAGCACTAGCTTCAGTACCTGCTCAGTTTCTGACACTTACTAATAAGCATTAATTTGAATAAATGGATGAATAAGAAAAGAATTTTCCTAAACCACTAAGTTTACTAAAATCATAAAACTGAGGATTAAAAAGAATTCTATAAATAACCTGGTCCAGTTACTCACTGTGATATGGAGTCAGTAGGCCTGGAATCCAAAGACTTTTCCTTATTATCTATACCCCTTGAGAAGGTAACTAAGCCATGTTGAATCCATTTGCTCATTTGTGCAAGAGACATAGTAATTTCTCCCCAAGATGTTGTCAAGAAAGTTAAATAAGACAATATTTGTAAGAGAAAGCTTGGAAACTTGAGAACACAAACAAATGTCAGATATTATTATTATTACCATTACTACTACTGCTATTATTATTCAATGAAGAAGGAAAAAACGCTGTTGTCAGCCTCTGCAAAATCTTCTCCAAGTGACCGTGCATCTTCTGCCAGAACTCGATCTCTCTGAATTATAGATGTATTCCGTTTCCTCAACTGTTTCTCACATAACACAATTTTAGATTTTATTACCATCCCTTTCACTATAAATATTAGCTAGTTTGTTTGGGGTTTTAGACGCAAAATTGAGCACAATAGTCCAGGTATGGTCTGAGCAGTAATATCCTCTCCTAGATTCTAGACTCCCTAAGTCTATTAATTGAACCCACGCATCCTTCAGCTGTTTTCACAGCAGATGGGTTGTACTACCGGTCCACATTGAAGCTCAATCAGAAATAACATCATTTTTCCTTATTTTTCTTTTTTTTTGTTGTTGTTGCCGTTATTTTGACACTCTCTGGCATCCAAAGGAAGATTCCCTTGATCTGTTTTTCCCCTACTCGGGAGATTATGGGGCTAATGAATGGGGAAATCTGCAAAAAATAAAACAGCAGTTCTTTGTCTTTTTTCAGGCCAAGAGTAGGAACTGAATAAATTTGTGTTCTTTGCATTTTCCACTTATGATCGGCAACACTAAGCTGCACTTCCGCACATGCTTGTTTTGAATGTACAAGTCTATCTGGCTTTAGGTTTGGAACATTCACTAATGCTTTGATGCACTGAGACACAGTTCTCACTGGAAGGGCTTTTATTAAGTGGACAGCTAGGGTGTCACAGGCAAGATATTTGCACACTACATTAATTTAGAGAGGAAAAGGTTTCTTTGTAACTTAACCAGGCTGAACAGCTATTTCCACTTTACCCGAATAAAGTATTTTCATGTTTTATCACACTAGTTTGCAACTGCAAAAGCTTCACCCAGTTTTTAAGAGTAGCTATGAACTGTCAGGATACATTATTTGGAATGAGGCCTGACAGCTCAATGCTTGAAAGTAAAATACATTTTATTGTTTAAAAGCATTTCTCTACTACCTCACTTCCATTCCCCCAAACCCCACCCACCCCACAGTTCCTCACAGGCTCGCAGCCCCGGAGTGGAATGAGATGCACCACGAACGTTCTGAAATGGTTCAATTCGCACTAAATAACGTTGCATGAAGGACAATCTGTGAGGGGTTTTCTTTTCCTATTCGAAATGAATAATGAGAAAGCATAGAGTAGTTTTGTGTGTCTAAGAAAGCCAGATCACATGGGAGAGACTGTGCATACTGTAGTGTTGGAAGCAAAAAAAAAATTTTTTTAATTCCTAGTTAATATCCTGAGAAAGACTATTATGCATGCACCCTTGGAGTCTGGAATTTCCTTAAAGCTTCTAGCCTAAAGGCCCATCAGAAAAGAAAAAAGAAAGTTAGCACAGTGAAATTATCCTCTTTACAATGCTTAATCACAGAATCCTCTAGTCATTGACACAATCTCAGTCAGGCCTCAAATTTTGGTGTTTCTGGTCTTTGACAGAATTTTGTTTGGCAGAGAATTTTTCTAGGGTCTTTAAAATCACCTTAAAGTTTGTACACTCCGTGCGGTTCTCCCTTATATGTTCTGAAGACTGATATTCTAGGGAACACCAGAAGAGGACTCTTACATTGGCCCATGGGCATTCTTCTCCAACAATTCACAGCTGCCTTTTCCTTTCCTGTGTCAACACCACTGAAGAGAGGCAGGCTTCCGTTCAGAGCATGCACTGCCGAAAAGAACAAACTGGGAAAAAATTAACTCACAAATGAAAATCTTTTGTTGTTAATGACATTTTATAATAGAAGCCTAATCTCCTACGTATATTATCATCTGGCAAACTAGTTACACATTTAATAAGATTTTGCTGTATAAATTATAAATGAAATAAACAATTCTGTCACCATGGTGTGCAATGAATACACCACATGTTATATGTAAATATATTAGTCATTTGCCTTTTGTTTATGTGTCACTGAAATCCATTTTCTTTATGGTGTATTTTCTATTCCCTGTGGGTTCCAACCAAAGTCGTTTCAACCATACACATATCGGCCTTTAAAGTGGAATTATGTTGTTATTGTCCTTTTCCTGCCCAGTTTTAATAACACCTGCTTTTGTGCCAGTTTCATTTACTGCTGCAAATTGTAATTCAACAGAGAACAACAACAAAAACAGCAAAAAACCCCACCACCCTAACAGCAAACGTGACTCCAGAAAGGAGCTGGGTGATATATTGACACAATACAGGAAACATATTGAAACCATTTTTATTCTCATTATTTTTCCCCCAAATTAAATATGCCTCATAAAGCAAGTTTACAGATTCTGCATGTTTCCCCCAGTCCCAACTAAACCCAAACCCTTGGCTATTAATGAGATAATTTTAAAAAAAAAAAAAACAGAACCAATTCAGTCTTTCTTTCAAGTGGTGGCATTTTTATTTTAAGCAGAGAAGCATAAATGCATGAAGGATGCAAATGTGGGCTCTTTCAATGGCTCACCACAGCGTGACAGCTGTGGATGGGATCAAGACAAAAGCGGTGACTGCTCCAGGAAAATGATGGCTTAGGCATCTCCAGCCCAATCAATAATCTGGCATGTTGAGGTCAATCACTGCATGGCCATATTCAGTTCCAGCCAGTCAAAGATTATTAGTTTGACACCCAGAGGCGATTTCTCTCTGCTGTGGATGGTGGAGAGAGAGCCTGTGTGTGTCTCTTCAGAACCAAATGGAGGGAGCCTAACTATTTATAACAACGGAAGCCTGGCACAGGATTTTCAGAGAGTCCATATTTGTTAGGAGTAATACCCTACTAGGTTCTCCAGGCTGAGTACTTCTTCCAAAATTGTCACTGAGTTCATTTTGTTTTTTAGCCCATTCAAAAAAAAAACGTTTTAAGCCCCTACTCTGTTCCATGTCCTGCCATAGGACCTGAGGAGGCTACAAGAGGAATAAGATAAATGTATGCTCATAGAAGGGGTGAATCTGGAAGATTCTCCAAAGGTGTCAATGCTCTAAATATCCCCCCAAGCTTTATGCTCCCATCCTTCTGCACCCTCACCCCAGATTTCCCACATTCTGTCTCAAAAGATATGTCTTTGGACAAAGAAAAGAATGGCAGCCAGATCATCATTGTTTTCGATTATTTATCATAAATAGTATCCTGTCTTGGTCAAGGAGGATGGTTGCAAGTGGGTTCCAGAAAGCATATTAATGTTTTATAAACTACTAAGAGGGCAATAAAATTAACCAAAGGGAAGCTATTTCTAACCGACTTGCTAGTTCCATCTCTGTACCCAGTGTCTGTGGGACTCACACACGCGTGCTAACAGAAAACAGTGTGTGATGAGCAGGGCTCCACAGGAGTGGATAGAATAGGGCTCTTGCTGTCTGATATTTCACGGTCATGTTTTACTGTTTCTCCTGGATGGCATGCCATAGAGTGTAATAAATCTCGGTTTGTTTATATTCTGTGCCTGTATTTGCACTTTGGTGATTATATTTGAATTCATGCAAGATCCTTTTTTTTAAGAACTCGAGCATAATCTTCTCATTAATCCTGTCCTGTTTGTCTGTTATTAATAGGCCACTGTACAATGTATTCTGCTGCAAAACTCCACCAGGCATGACTAATTCAGATAATTAATTTGCTAGAACATTAACACCATCAAATGAGCCTGCTAAACCGGTAAATTTAAAGTAAATTAAACTTAATTTGCAGGTTATTGCAATTAAGTCTGCCTTGTCTTTCTGAGGGATTTCAACATCCTCTGTATTTAAGAGGCAATCATAATGCATGCAAGTGGGCGGGCTTTTTGGCTAATTAACACAAGAGTCTAATCTGCTTTTCAATTAGGGTGGATGTTTATAATGTGCTGGTGACAGTGTTGCGATTCGGTGCGGCATAACAGGAGTGCATGGCATAATTATAGCTGAAAAGAAAAGCTCATGCCGGGCCTTTTTAGGGGTTAATGAGACATTGGCAGCTTCCAGCTGAGGAGATTGAGCCAGTTTAGTGTGGCTTCAAGAGGAAACCACCCATAGGGGTTTCCTTTGAAGTGTCAAAAGGTCCCCTTGTTCTGGGTGGCTTATGTTTCATTTGTCTGAGTGGCATATCAAAAATTGATGAGCTGCCAGCAGCAGTCCCTATGACATTAATTCACCAATTGTGTTTCTAATAGTTTCATCCTTAAATAAATTTGGATGATGAGAATGGTAAAGGGAGTCAAGGTTCTGAAAACAATGAGGAGGGCCAGGCTGTCGCAAGGAGTTTAGACAGCGCCGATAAATGTTGCAGCAGCAAATGGTAAAGATACACCTGACCCCCCTACACCCTGGGTTATTAGCTGGGGGAAGACAAAGATGTATTATGCCTGTGCCTTCTGCCGCACAACAGTCGCTCAAAACAGTAATAGAGACGTGGCATTCACTGGCTCTTGGCTGAAGCTCTAATTGTACAGGAGAGAGAACTTAGATTAGAACTTCAGAAGACGAAGCTCTTCTGGAGGCGGGAGCGCTCCTCAGAAACACTCTTAAAGAAGCCACCTGAAGAGCAGGGCAGAGGCTGAGGGGAAATAGCTCAGCAGTAATGTTATGAGATAGTGCCTACGCTTGTGGTAAGGAAATAAATATTGCCTCTGTCATGTCTGCCAGTAAGTACAAAAGCAAGGTGGTGAAAGGTTCCATCCCAAACAGCATTGCAGTATACTTGTGGAGAAACGCTCTTTCAATACTGTTAGATACGGAAAGCATGTGAAGTAATGGTTCTCTGTGGTTTTAGAGGTTCTGCAGTTATACAATGAGGAAAAGAGAATTCGGAAATAGATAGCTGTTTCTGAGATGAAGATTATACGTGACATGCCCCAAACTTATCTGTGTTGGAATGACCAATGTCACACTCTCAAAATGTTTAGGTGAGCAAATAGAAAGTGGAGACGTCAAAATCTATGCAAAAATAAAGGTCCTCACCACCATGGGGCTACTTTTTTTTTTTTTTAAGAATTATAAATTAGCCCTGGCCGGTTGGCTCAGCGGTAGAGCGTCGGCCTGGTGTGCGGGGGGACCTGGGTTCGATTCCCGGCCAGGGCACATAGGAGAAGCGCCCATTTGCTTCTCCACCCCCCCCCCTTCCTCTCTGTCTCTCTCTTTCCCTCCTGCAGCCAAGGCTCCATTGGAGCAAAGATGGCCCGGGCGCTGGGGATGGCTCCTTGGCCTCTGCCCCAGGCGCTAGAGTGGCTCTGGTCGCGGCAGAGCGACGCCCCAGAGAGGCAGAGCATCGCCCCCTGGTGGGCAGAGCGTCGCCCCTAGTGGGCATGCTGGGTGGATCCCGGTCGGGCGCATGCAGGAGTCTGTCTGACTATCTCTCCCCATTTCCAGCTTCAGAAAAATACAAAAAAAAAAAAAAGAATTATAAATTAGCCTGACCAGGTGGTGGCACAGTAGATAAGAGCGTTGGAATGGGATGCAGAGGACCCAGGTTCAAGATGCTGAGGTTGCCGGCTTGAGCACAGGCTCATCCAGCTTGAGTACAGGGTCACTGGCTTGAGCATGGGGTCACTGGCTTGAGTGTAGGATCATAGACATGACCCCATGGTTGCTGGCTTGAGCCCAAAGGTCACTGGCTTAAAGCCCAAGGTTGCTGGCTTGAGCCCAAGGTTGCTGACTTGAGCAAGGGGTCACTCGCTCTACTGGAGTTCCCCCCACCATCAAGACACATATGAGAAAGCAGTCAATGGATAACTAAGGTGCCACAATGAAGAACTGATGTTTCTCATCTCTCTCCTTCCCTGTCTATCTGTCCCTATCTGTCTCTGTCTCTCTCTCTCTGTTACAAAAAAAAAACAAACACAAAAGAAAAACAATACCAAATTAGAACTTGGCAGGGTAGCTCAGTTAGTTAGTGTTGTCCCAATATGCCAAGGTTGCAGGTTCGATTCTGGTTAGAGCATACAAGAATCAACCAATGAATGCATAAATAAGAAGAACAACAAATCAATGTCTCCTTCTCTCTCTCCCCAAAACTCAATAAATAAAAAAACTAAAGAATACCAAATTATGTATGATTTCTATAAAAAATATTCCAAAGATGGTCCTTCTTTTGCCTTCTGGAACATTCATAAAGGAAGTTCCAGCTGCAGAAAGACAACTGTTTCACAGATGTAAATGAGGCAGTCAAATAGTTTATTCCTGTTACTTGAGGAAAAATTAATTATCCAAATGAATTGGAAAACCTCCTTAACTAGTTGTGATACGTCGGCATAGCCAAAGAAAGTCATGACATATTACAACAGGTGTTGCTGAATAAATTATTCATTCATTCATTGAGCACATATTATATGCCAAACACCGTGTACTGAGGCTAAGGCAATGACCAGAACTGACAAGTTGCTCTATTCATGGAGATTTCACATAGTAAACAGGAAACCTATCAGTTATGAGTAAATGCAATGATGACAATAAAACAAAATAACAGGACATAAGAGACTTGAGGGTTATTTTAAACTGTTTTTTAGAGAAAGCCTTTGCAAGATGGTCATTTTTAAGCTGAGCCCAAAATGATACTGAAAAGTTAAGCAGAAGGTGACCTAATTTATAGTTTTCAAAGATCATTTTGACTGCTGACCGGAAAATATCAGTCAAAGGGTGTGGCACTATAAGAACGGAAACAATGAGACCATTTAGGAGACTGGTAATGTCCTCCAGGAGCTATCACCCAGTTAGTCCAATCTTCAGGACTCAGAATGTGATTTAGAGGTAGATTCAACAAGTCTTGCTGTATAGGATATTGAAATTTTGAATAAATTATTAGACATTTATGTGGCAATTTCAAGTTGGAAGTTGGATATATGAGTCTGGAAATTGAAGGAGGTGTCAGAGCTAAAGCTATAAAATAGGTAGGAAGGCATCATCCTGCAATTAGTATTCAAAACTATGGCTGGTTAACCCTGGTAAGAGTATATGCGTAGAGCATGGACAGGGTCCTAGAATACAGTTACAGAGAGAGAGCAACCTGCAAAGGAGACAAGCTGAATGACCACTAATGTACGAAACAGACAAACACACAGTAATGTGAAAAAGGGTGACACAGGAAACAAACAAACAAAAATGTTTCGAGAAAAAAGGAGCAGTCAGCTGGGTTGAATTCTAGTGAGAAGCTGGATAAATGTGCATTTCATTTAGCATCATGAAGGTCAATTGTAAACTTGACTGAAGCCATTTCAATAATTGTGAGGCCAGAAAGAATCCTGGCTGGGGCATGATGAGGAGAGAATGCGAGATGAGGAAGTGCAGACAGTGTCTCCAGCAAACTACTAGGAAGTTTGTGAAGGTAAAAAAGAAATCGAGTTGTGGCCAGAGGGAATATGAGAGCCAAGAAGATAATTTTAAATACAGAGAGAGCATGTGTGCATGTTGATAACAATGATCTGAGAGAGAGAAGCATAATTACAGAGAGAAAAAAAGGGCATGAATGACGTTGGATCTGAAGTCTTAGCCTTTGGTGAAAGTAGAAGCCCTTCAGCTTGACAACTGAAGAAGAATTTGTGACCGTGTTATTTCACTTAGCATAATGTCCTCAAGGATCATCTATTTTGTTGCATTTCCTTCTAAGACTGAATAATATTCCACTGTGTGTATATAACACATTTTCTTTATCCATTCATCTGCTGATGGACATTTAGGTCGTTTCAACATCTTGGCTATTGTGAATAATGCTACAGTGACCATAAGAGTGCTAATATCTCTTCAAGATCTTGATTTCAATTAGTTTGGATATATCCAGAAGTAAAATTACTGGATCATTTGGTAGATCTATTTTTAATTTTCTGAGGAATTTCTGTTCTGTTTTCCATACACTTAAAATAGAGGTCATTATTATATTGAAAGTATGTAAAGCATGTAAAATACTTTAATATATTTTTAAAATTTGTATTAATCTAAAAATAATAATATCTACATTGGTATAGCATATTATAATTAAAATTTACGAACTGTTTTCAACCATGATAGCTCATTGGCATTTCACTTAGCATATAAACCACTTAGCATTACTCATCGTTTGCTAGGGTTAATAAAATGCATTTAGACTAGTTAACTGAATTGTCCTAGTTCACAGCTATAGAAAGGCAGAGCCAAGATAGTAAGTCAATTGTCCCTTCTCTTTTATTTCTGACTTTATTTATTTAGGTCCCTCTCATTTTTATTTTTATTTTTTGATGGGTCTGGCTTATCAATTTTGTTTATATTTTCAAAGAAACAAATCTTGATTTCATTTATCTTTATATATAAAGATAAATTATATATCTATATATGTTTTTAGGCTTTATTTTGTTTATTTCCACTCTGATCTTTATTATTTCTTTCTTTCTACTCCAGGTTTTCTTTGTTATTCTTATTCTAGTTCATTCAGGTATAAGCTTAAATTGTTTTTGTTTTTAATTATTTTTCTTCTTTTCTAAATGAGAGGAGAGATAAAGAGACAGACAGACTCCTGCATGTGCCCTGACGAGATCCACCTGGCATCCCCCATCTGGGGCCATGCTCGCAAACAAGCTATTTTTAGTACCTGAGGTGGAGACTCCACCAAGCTATCCTCATCGCTCAGGCTGATGTGTTCTAACCAATCCAGCCATGGCTGTGGGAGAGGAATAGAGAGGGAGGGAGGGAGAGAGAGAGAGAAAGAAAGAGAAAGAGAGAGAGAGAAGGGGTAGGGGGATGGGTGGAGAAAAAAATGGGAGCTTCTTCTGTGTGCCCTGACT
This sequence comes from Saccopteryx leptura, assembly GCF_036850995.1. Lineage (NCBI taxonomy): Eukaryota > Metazoa > Chordata > Mammalia > Chiroptera > Emballonuridae > Saccopteryx > Saccopteryx leptura. The sequence continues at coordinate 71,125,787 of NC_089506.1, read as the reverse complement.
ATGAATCAAACCTGGGACTTCCACACGCTGGGCCAATGCTCTACCACTGAGCCAAACAGCCAGGGCCAAGTTAGATTGTTTGAGATTTTTCTTGTTTCCTGAAGTAGGTATGAATTGCTACAAGTTTTCCTCTGAAGACTGTTTTTGCTGTGTCCCATAGACTTTGGGTCATTGTGTTTTATTTTCATTTGTCCCAAGGTATAATTTTTTCTTTGATCTCATTGTTAACCCATTCATTGTTTAGCCGCATGTTATTTAGCCTCCATGTGTTTGTATGATTTTTAAGTTTTTTTGTAATAGATTTCTAATTTTATGCCATTGTGGTCAGAGAAGATACTTGATATGATTTTAATCTTCTTAAATTAATTGAGACTTGTTTTGTGGCCTAATATATGGCTTATTCTGGAAAATGTTCCACGTGCACTTGAAAAGAACATATATTCTGCTCTTTGGGATAAAATGCTCTAAAAATATCAATTAAATCCATCTTGTCTAATGTGTCATTTAAGGTTGCTGTTTCCTTGTTGATTTTTTGTCCGGAAGATCTATGTAATGATGCCAGTGAGGTATGAAAATCCTCAGTTATGACTGGTTACTGTCCTTCGCTCTCTTTATGTCCATCAATATTTGCTTTATATATTAGGTTCTCCTATGTTGGGTGTATAAATGTTTAAAAGGATTATATCCTCTTATTAGATTGATCCTTTTGTCATTATGTAATGTCTTTCTTTATCTTTTATTATAGCTTTTGTTTTAAAGTCTGTTTTGGCCAATGTAAGTATTGCTACCCCAGTTGTTTTCATTTCTATTTGCACAAAATGTTTTTTTTCATACCTTTACTTTTAGTCTATGTGTATCTTTTGATGTGAAGTGGGTCTTTTATAGACAGCATTTGTATTGATCTTTTCTTTCTTTCTCTTTCCTTCTTTTCTTTTTTTTGTATTTTTCTGAAGTGAGAAGAGAAGAGACAGAGAGACAGACTCCCGCATGCGCCCAACCGGGAACCACCTGGCATGCTCACTAGGGGGCTATGCTCTGCCCATCTGGGGCATTGCTTTGTTGCAACTGGAGCCATTCTAGTGCATGAGGGGAGGCCATGGAGCCATCCTCAGTGCCCGGGGCCAATTTTGCTCCAATGGAGCCTTGGCTGTGGGAGGGGAAGAGAGAGAGAAAGGAGAGGGGAAAGGGTGGAGAAGCAGATGTGTGCCCTGACCGGAAATCAAACCTGGTACATCCACACGTGAGGCTGATGCTCTACCACTGAGCCAACCGGCCAGGGCTTGATCTTGTTTTCTTTTCCATTCAGCTACTCTCTGTCTTTTGATAGGAGCATATAATCCATTTACATTTAAAGTGATTATTGATAGATACTAGATATTACCATTTTATTATTCATATTTATGTCCTTTTTTTCCCCTTTTCTTCTTAAAGAAGACCCTTTAACATTTTTTGTAACACTGGTTTGGTAGTGATGATCTCTAGCTTTTTCTTGTCTATGTAGCTGTTTATCTTTCCTTCATTTTTAAATGATAGTGTTGCTGGGTAAAGGAGTCTCACTTGTAGGTCCTTGCTTTTCATCACTTTGAGTGTTTTGTGCCAATCTCTTCCAGCCTTGCAAAGTGTTTGTTGAGATATCAGCTGACAGTCTAATGTGAGTTTCCTTGAAGGTAACTAACTGCTTTTCTCTTGCTGCTTTTCTCTCTCTCTTTCTCTTTCTCTCTCTGTCTTCAATCTTTGATAGTTTAATTAGTATGTATCTTGGTGTGGGCTTCTTTGGATTCATCTAATTTGGGACTTCTTGAATTTGTATGTTTATTTTCTTTGCCAGATTAAGAAAGTTTTCTGTCATTTTTTTAAAATAGGTTTTCAGTCCTTTGCTTTCTGTCTTCTTCTTCTATTACCCCTATGATGTGAATGATGTGATGCTTGATGTTGTCCCAAAGGTCCCTTAAACTATTCTAATTTTTAAAGTTTGGTTGTTGTTGTTGTTCTGATAGTGTGTTCTCTGCTACCTTGTCTTCCATGTCACTAATTTGATCCTTTTCTTCCTTGTCTGCTATTGATTCCTTTTACTATTTTGTTTGTTTCAGCTATTGTGTTCATCATTTCCTTTTTATGGTTTAAATGTCCTTTTTTATGCTTACTATCTCTTTACTTAAGTTCACACTAAGTTCCTTGAGCATCCCCATAGCCAGGTTTTGCATTCTGTATCTGGTAGATTGCTTTTTTCCATTTCATTTAGTTGTTTTTCTGGAGTCTTCACCCATTTTTTCACTGGAACATGTTTCCCTGTCTCCTCGTTTTGACTGCCTCTCTGTGTTTGTTTATATGTATTAGGTAGATCTGTTATGATGCCCAGTTTTAGCAGGGTGGCCTTATGTTGCAAATGTCCAGTAGCACAACATCCCTGACCAACAGAGCTGGGTGCGTCAAGTGTTCTCCTTGTGTGTGTTGTATGTGTCCTCCAGTCGTAGAACAGCCTTGATTGCTATTAGCATGTCAGTGGGTGGGTTTAGTCCTCAGGCTGACTGACTGTGAGACTGGCCATGACCACACCATGTAAGCTGCTCTGCAGGGACTGACCCCACAGAGCAGGCAGGATTTGCCCTACTGTGCTCTGGTGCTTGCCAAGACCATCTTTGAGTGTGCTGTTTGTAGAGGTACTCAGGTAGTGCTCTGTTGTGGTCCAAAGCCACCCTGGGTGTGTTGGTTATAGGGCCTGTTCCAAGAGGCTCTAGTGCATGCCAAATTTAGCCTCAGCTTGTGACTGGCTCAGGGCCACCTGGTAAAGGCTACATACAAACTAGCTACAATTGGGAGTTGCCTATGCAGACCCTGGAGATACATGGGAGAGGCCATACTGCAAACTGAAGTCAATTGCCTCTTATACCAGGCCTGGGATAGCTCAACAAAAGATACAGGACACCCCCACATCTACCACCACCTACTGGTTGCCCCTAAGTCTCAGGCACTGAGAGATCCTTGGGTTGTTTGGAAATTGGGTTAGACAGAGTCTCAGGGAGTCATGGGTGGGGGAGGCACAAACTGTGTTCATCAGGTTAATGTAGATTCAGGGTTTGTGCCACTGCTGAGCCTGGGGCCATTAAGCAAAAGGCACAGGTAACACTGAGGCTAGTCACCACCCACCTAGGGCCTGCAGAATTTCAAGGTTATTTAAAGAACCACTGCAGTGTGGGCCAAGGCCAACTTCCTGCTGCCAAAATAGCCTCTGGTGATTCTTAAAGTGGGTGAAGTGAGCTCTCAGAGTCATCAGGTGGAGCAAGTAGAAATACCAGGCCAATTCAGGTTCATATTTGGCTGTGTCGGAGGAGGGTTCAACACAGGGACAATGACAGCTGCCCCTCCAACTTTTGTCCTGAAGTTCTCTGTAAGTTTCTGGTGCCTTCCTAGCCACTGTCTCTCCACTGAAGCCCAGGGTGAGTTCAAATGAGCGGATGATTATGTGTGTGGGTCCTTTAAGAGGATTCTTGGGTTTCCAAAAAGCTTCTGTCTCACTGACACAGCCAGAATCCCTACTGATTTTCATAACCAGATGGTGCGGGGTCTCTTTTCCCAGCACGGGGACTCTGGGCTGGAGAGTCTGGTGTGGGGCTAAGGCAAGCCACTTAATTTGTGTTAGCACGAATTTCTATATCTGTAAAATGGGATAATAGAATCCATATGCCACAAGATTATGATGAGAATTAAATGTTATCATAGATGTTAAAGTACCTTGTAAGTTATAAAATCCTATACACATGGTTGAATTATCAGTATTAATATTAATGTGAGCCAGGCAGTAATAACTTCCATGTAATTAGCAGCTGTTAATATACTAAATACAACTATAATAGGATTTACTTGTCCTAATGAACTATAGAATAGCTTCACTTAAAGGGCAAAGGCAATCATTAATTTATTCGAGCATTCATTGAGCACATATTGTACAGTGGTTGCTATGCTAGATGCAACAGACTATGAAAGCTTAAAAAGATAGTTTCTATCTTCATGGCCACTAGCAATAATAATCGAAAACAAGACTGTGTTATATAGCAAAGACAGAAAAAGTTAAAATAATGTGAGATATTTAAACAAGAAAAGTTAGTTGCAACAGAAGTCATCAAGGAAGATTTGAGTCGGGTGGTAGAATCTGAGCTGGACACCTAAGGGGTAAGGTTTCAATAAGTGAGGGGTTAACTGTAAAATATCCCCTAATTTTTGTGAGCAGCATATATGGAAACATGAGCAAATCTGAGTAAAAAGAGCCGCTCCACCTCTTACTAGCTTTGTGACTCTTCACTGGACTGAACTTCTCCAAACTTGTAGGTCTGCGTTGAGAAATTAAAAATAAAATGTGAAAGCAATGCTTCTCAGAATATAATGTACAACACATGTGGAGACATTGTTCCAGTGCAGGTCTGAGTGTACCAGAGATGCTGCCTTTCTAAGGAGCTCCCAGGTGATGGTGATGTAGTTGATCTGTGGACCACACTGGAGAAGCAGGATGTAAATGCTTTTCTTTGTTCAGTGCCAATGGTGCCTGCTGGATGATTGTTTTTATTTGTAACATTATTCCCAAATCACTAAATGGTAGAAGGCAAAATCTAAGTGTGAGGTTAAAGATACATCAAAGAGGACAAAGATAAAGAAAATCAATCTCTTTTACTTTTTGCCTTTACCTTTAAGTAATCAATCTTTAATATGGAGTATAGATATTTTACATTTAGCAATAAACACTATCTCTTCTCAAAAAAATGTTTGGCTATTTAATAGCCATCATAACTATTTGAAGTTCTGATTCATGGGAGTTTTTTTTTTTAACTTGAGAACAAAAGTGTTAACAATAATAAAACAAAATATTACTTGGTCAAGCCATAGTTAATATCAGTCTTAATTAGGCCATAAAATATTTTAATTCTCATGTAACATTTCTCATTATAATAATTCTCTCAAAGCACTTCAATATACTTCAAACAGGTCTATTTTTCTGTGCTGTTTCTGAACTTTGTACATGTGCCCATTGCTGCACCTGCTAAATAATATCATATTGATATACACTTTCCCTCTAAACTCTCAGCACTTCAGGTGCATGGAACATAGTAAGAGCTGCCTAATTGATAAGAGATTTCACTTCCCTGGCCAGGTGGCATCGCAAATAAATGTGAACAATTTGGTTGGCATTATTGCACACGTCAAGCTGAGGTTTAATCACTTGCTTAAAAATACAGGGGCATATTCAGTATGTTTTATGTTGTAAGAAAGAGAAAGCAATTTAGAAAAATAGACAATGTATAAAAGATGACATTTCATGGTTTGAGCAGAATGATATCACAAATTCTTGAGATAACAGTGTTTGGTCATATCAGTCAGCATGACAAGTGTCTTTTTTTTTTTTAAAGACTTTATTTATTCATTTTAGAGAGGAGAGAAGGAGGAGAGAGAAAGAGAGTGAGAGTGAGAGAGAGAGAGAGAGAGAGAGGAGCAGGAAGTCTCAACTCCTATATGTGCTTTGACCAGGTAATCCCAGGGTTTTGAACCAGCGACCTCAGCATTCCAGGTCAATGCTTTATCCACTGCGCCACCACAGGTCAGGCGACAAGTGTCCTTATGTGGCAGTGCCATGCACTGCAGTCCAGGCATAGCAGCTATGGCCATGCACGCAGGCTCTGCTAATCAATTTGGTTCAATGTGACAGCAGGAAAGGCCTCAGAACCATCCTGTGCAGACACAGGGCAAGATCACACAGAATTCACTAGGCTGAACAACTAGTTACCTTCTCAAGTTTTACTTTCCAAACAATACAGCATCTTTCCTGCTGTAGGCTCAAAATTAATTTTCAAAACACTGATATTTATCTACAGAGGACCTACTGTGTGTGAATGATACTGTTTAGGTAGATGATGGTGATAGCAACAATAATAATGTCCCTGGAAGATGGAAAGTTGTGTAAGTTTTCCCCTCTAGTAGATTATAAACTATACAATCAAGAAAGTAAATACATAAATATACAGGGCAAGAATGCTTATGACATTCATGCTAGAATAATAACGAACAATCTGTTTGGGATTTGAGAATGCTTATGGTATGTTGTCTTTATTTTTGTATGAAATAAGCCTTTTAACACAAAAAGAGAAATGAGAGCAATTTAAAAGAAAATGAAATATGCAATCTTTCGTGTGTGTTTTCGTAGTTTTCTTTATTTTCTTTCTGAAAAGCATGGTGGTGCAAGAACTCTTCTGGAATACAAATCACTGTAAGTTCTGGCCTACAAGTATATGACTAATCTGATTGTAGGCAGAGAGGATCATTTGCTAATGTTCTCACTAGAGCTCTGTACTAAACGATTTGCTCAGAGAGCAATTGATGCCCCTAGAAAACTTTGAAAAATGTTCTGGTTAGAAACAACTTTGTCCATGTCATATATTTTCTGTTTTTATCTCCATCATTTTTATTCTTTAAGACATTCGGATGAAAATTTCATCTCTTTTGCTTGAGGGTTCATATGCTCCTGCTTATTCCTCACCTGAAATCATGAGCTCATTTTGACAGTATAAGATGCTAAATTGGGTGTCATGGAAATCGCTGCGTAGAACCCAACCCCCAGCCACTACTTATATAAGAAAAAAGAGAGAAAGAAAAAGAAAGGCCAGTAATTTGTCTTCAGAGCATGAAACTCATTACTTATAAATTATTGTTAATTATATATTGAGATAAATATAGAATCATATTTCTACCAGCCTTGGAAATAGACAAGCTCTTAAAAATTTATTGGTGTCCTTAAGATTTGGAGGATATAAAACAATAAATCACTGTGTATGTCTGCAGCCTTTTGAGGTTTTCAAAAAATCACTGTAGACTTGCAAAAACCGAACTTCTAGCTGTGGGTATAGTAGCAGCTCTATTCAACTCTCCCTTTCTATTCAAATGAGGGAAAATATTACTGTAAATAATATGGACAAGCTGTTGACCTGCCACAGTATACTTCCCCATTGCTGCATACCACGTGACCTCACCCAGACAACTCAGCCTGTCCAGAAACTTGAATCTTTAGTCTCCAGTGCTGTTGGTGCTCAGAATATCATTACCCAACTCCATATAGAAGAGCCAAAAATTATCAGTGGAGTTGAAGGAATAAAAGAGAATCTATAGATCAGTAGGGCAGTAAAATTTGAATTGATTTCCTGAGTAGATTTGGAATACTTTTAACATAAATACCATGAAGATTATCATTGACCAATATATTAGCATCATAAAATACTTTTAAAGGGAGTTAAGTAATAGAAATTTAATACATTTTGCCCCTTCATTATAGTTTTATTTCCTATTGGCTGGATTTTCTTGGGATCTCAGTATACCAGGAGATTTAAACTATTTCAGTTATCAAATAACATCAGTTTCTAGATTGTTTTATTTTCAACAGGAAATGACACAATGCTGGTAGCATTAATAAATGTAATTGAGGCTAACAGAAGTTTTGAAAGCCAAAGAATATCTTTGTTACAATTCAGTTTTTTAAATTAAATTTATTGAGATGACATTGGTTAGTAACATTACTTAAGTTTCAAGTGCATTATTATATAACACATCATCTGTATGTTGCATTGTGTGCTCACCATCCAAAGTCTGGTCTACTTCTATCACCATATATTTGAGCCCCTTCACTTTCTTTATCCTCCCACAACCCTTTCCCCCTCTGGTAAGGCAGGAAGTGTCATCTGTGTCTAAAATTTTTGTTTCTTTTTTGTTGTTTTCTGTTTTATATCCCACATTTGAGTGAAATCTGTGGTTGGTTCTTGGCTTTTCCTATCTGACTTATTTTGCTTAGCATAATATTCTCAATATCCATTCATGTGTCACAAATTACAGTATTTTATCTTTTTTGTGGTCGTGTAATATATACACTGCACCACATCATCTTTACCCAATCATCTATGGAAGGACACTTCGGTAGCTTCCATGCCTTCAACACTGTGAATAATGTTGTGGTGAACATAGGGGTAAATATACCTTTACCATGTTTTCAAATTTGGGGGGTAGATACCCAGAAGAGGGATTCCTGGGTCATATGATAATTCTATTCTTAAGGTTTTTTCTTTCACTTTTGTATTGATTTCAGTTATACAACTTAATGGTTAGACAATAGTATATTTTACATAGTGTTCATCTCTATATTTCCAGTACCCCAGCTGGCACCATATATAGTCATCGCAATATTAATGACTCTATTCCCTATGCTCTACTTACATCCCTGTGATTATTTTGTAACTACCAATTTGTACTTTTTACTGAATTTTTTTGATGAACCAATTTTGGTTCACCAATTTATATTCCCAAGCTGTAGATGAGGGTATCTTTTTCTTCACGTCCTCTTCAACACCTATTATTTCTTGTCTTATTGATAATAGCTGTTCTAACAGGTGTGAGGTGGTATGTCATTGTGGTTTTGATTTGACAATTCAGTTTTAAAGACTGCCATCTCAAACACTCCACAGTATACATTTAAAAATATCTACAGAGAATAAAAACATTATTTAAAAATAGAAAATAATTATTAATATAATTTTAAATAGAATTTTCTATGATCCATATTATTCTATATATATTTATAAGGTATAAGGCTTTGGTAATTGAAAAAGACCTTATAAAATTCTCAAGTGGTTTGTCACCTTGGAGGCAAAATTTTTGTACATTCCTCAGTATCTCTTGTAAGAGCCTACTTTCCTCACAGCTGTTCTTTGTTCATAACTGCACACCCGCTTAAGCTAGTACGGTACTCGGAAACAGAAATTATATTGACTTCATGCATCATTGCAAGGATTAAACAAGATGAAGGACATAAAGAACTTGTCAGAGCCTGACCAGGCGGTGGTGCAGTGGATAGAGTGTTGGACTGGGATGCAGAAGACCGAGGTTCGAGACCCAGAGGTCGCCAGCTTGAGCGCGGGCTCATCTGGTTTGAGCAAAAGCTCACTAGCTTGGACCCAAGGTTGCTGGCTTGAGCAAGGGGTTACTCAGTCTGCTGAAGGCCCGCGGTCAAGGCACATATGAGAAAGCAATCAATGAACAACTAAGGTCTCTCAATGAAAAACTGATGATTGATGCTTCTCATCTCTCTCCATTCCTGTCTGTCTGTCCCTGTCTATCCCTCTCTCTGACTCTCTCTCTGTCCCTGAAAAAAAAAAAAGAACTTGTCAGAGTGTCTAGCACATAATAACCATTCATTAAATATCAGTAATCATTATTATTATTTAAACAGATTAGTCTTTATTATCAAAGCTATTGCAAATGAAAAAGTTACACATCCTTGTTGAGCTAATCCTACAGTGAAAAATAAAGCCACGTTTTTCTTTGATACTGACTTATATGACAGAAATATATTCAACAAAGCTTTTTTGAGTACTTTCTCTGTCACTACTCATCAAACTAGGCACAGAGAACCCAAAGATAAATAAGGCCAATTTTTTGCCTCTTCTTTTCTCACAATTGGGAGACACATATAATTGAAATCCAAAAGAATGAACACTGTAAGAGAGTTATAGTCAAAGTACCATGGAAGTACAGAGGAGAAAGCAATTAACTTAATAGGAGACGTAGAAAAGAGAGAAAAGGTGATTATTTGATTGGGCCCTATTAAGAGAATAAAATTATGTTAAACAAAAAATGGCAAAAAAAAAAGTGACATTTTAGGCTGGATAAGTATCCTATGAAGAGAATCAAAAGTGTAAAAAAAAATGTACTCTGTTAGGGGAAAAGTATACCTTTGATTTTTTGGTTATTGTATGTTTTTATTCATTTGTTTGTTTACTTGCTTTTTTTAGAGCCTGAGTTATGATATTAGAAATGTAGGTGAAAGATGGTTAGGAAATGAACGGATTATGATGTGGTTTAAATAAAATTAAAATTTTTCTTATGAGATTGGTGTTTTCAGAAGAAAACTTATGAGCAGTATGAAGAATAAATTTTTGATAGGCAGAAAAAGAAAAGAAGAGAGACCATTTGAGATATTACTTTAATAAACCAATCAGGACAGGATGACAACCTGAACAGTGAAAGCAAGAATAAAGAACATAGAATGTTGAGTGATGAGGAATAAGCCATGAGAGAGAAAAAATACTTTGGGGAACTCATAGCATTCTAACTGAGCAAACATGAAAGGGCATTGACATGGGTCAGGAATTCCAGAGGATATGTTTTAAAGGAAAGTATGTATTGGACAGGCTTGGCTAAGTGCTGTAACAAACAACTTCAAAATCTCAATAGCTTAACAAATAGATCCATTTTATATGTTTAAGCTGAATTATTGAGGATTGGATGTCTCTGTTCTACCCAGTCACTGAGGTATTTAAACTTCTTCCAACTGTGGTCCAGCCATGCTGGGCAGACAGGGGTAGAGGTGGAACATAAATGTATGTTTTATGAACCCATCCTAAACATTGCACATAACATTAATCAATACTCTGTTAATCAAATTCCATCACTTGGTTACACCAAATAGATTTTTAAAAAGAAAAAAGGCTGGGAAATATGGTCTGGATACATAACAAGGAGGAAGAAGAAAATGAAATAATTTGGGGAAAAACTAACCAGTTTCTGCCATAGGACAAAGAAGTAAAAATATCAAAAAAAGTAGGTGGGAATTCAAGAAAATCCCCAATGGGAGATAAAGACTTAGAAACCATAGCTATACAGAAGGAAGAGATAGTGTGATCAAGGGACAGTATGTACCTTAAGAAAAGAAGATACAACCTGACCAGGCAGTGGCACAGTGGATAGAGTGTCAAATTGGGATGTGGAGGACCCAGGTTCTGGACCCTGAGGTTGCCAGTTTGAGAGTGGGCTCATCTGGTTTGAGCAAGGCTCACCAGCTTGAGCCCAAGGTTTCTGGCTCGAGCAAGGGGTCACTCGGTCTGCTGTAGCCCCCCCCCCCATCAAGGCATATGTGGGAAATCAATCAATGAACCACAATGAAGAATTGATGCTTCTCATCTCTCTCCCTTAATGTCTGTCTGTCCCTATCTGTCCCTCTCTCTGACTCTCTCTGTCTCTGCCCCTCCCACCAAAAAAAGAAAAGAAGGTACAGTACTACTTCTTCCAAGATGTTCACTATGCAGAGTGGATATGAAAATTAGGTACGATTGTTATATGGCAATTCTCTATTCTTACTTTCTGGACCATGGTCAGACCATGGTCTTTTGGAGAACAGAATGATATGATCACATAAGAACACAGATGCTTGAGGGTTTGTATCCCTAACTGACCAATTACCTATCTATCTCTACACTTATACATACTGAATGTCTGGTCTGGTAAAGCACTGAGAACTTGGGATCTGGCTGTAAACATAAGCCCTTGTGGACCTTACATTCTTTCAACAACATTAAAAAACAAAATTTTCTATTATCTCTATCATTTTAATTGAGATAAAAGAACAAATCAGAAGCACAGGATAAGATGAAAAAATAAAAGAACTACTGACTGCTCTAATCTGACAGAGGAGGCTTATGAAGAAAGAGTTTCACATGGACCACGAAGATGAGTAAGTTGTAACTCCAGCCCTTACAAAAATAGCTGGTGACGGGAAAGTGTAAGGCCCTCTTATAAACAAGTATATTACACAACAGAAAGCTAAAAGTGCCTCTAAGAAAGATACACATTAAATGCCTTGGAGTGTCTGTGAGGGGGACATTCCTCTTAGAGGGAAGAAAGATCTCCTAAAAGAAAACACTGGTCTTTACAATGTGCCTCCAAAGACATCACACAGAAACCTGATGGGGCTGGTCTCTGGGGCCCGAAAGGGGTCAGGATAATTATAACTGTGGGAGGTGAGATAGCATGTAAAAATGTTTAGGAAATAATTTCACTTGAATCTACAGAGTTAGAGACAGATACTGGAGGGCTGAATTGGATTGAAGAAACAATAGACTAAAGAAAAGCTATTGGAAAGCTATTCTAATCACCTCAAAAGAGACAGTGTGTGAATTGGATTATTGGCAGTGGCCATGAAGAAAGCAGTGAGTCACAGGAATTAAAAGCAATAGGACATCATTTTTCAACAAATATTTATTGAGTACCTGCTATGCACAAAATACTTTATTATTAAATTCTGGGGTCAAAACTCTCTTCCTTTTTTTATGAATGCTTCAGGGAACAAAAGAGTATTTTACATTTATGCAGACATCATATACTACAGTTATTTCTTCCCTGCATGGTGTTCTAGAAAGTTGTTACTGTTGCTAAATTTTTTCTACCTCACGTGTCTTACAGTTATTGTCTTTTTACCAATTTGTGTGTAATAGCGAGCTGCTTTAGTGAGAGGTAGAATAATGTCAAGCACTAGATATACTGAGGTCCTCATGAACAGCTAGGTACTGCCATGTCACACTATATACATGTTATCTTGGCCTAACAGACTTTATATTTGCACAAACTGTGAACTGGCAGTTGGTATTTATATACAGCCTGTCCCCCAGGGCTGACCCATGGGCATGCAAGTCTTCCCGAGCTGGCAGCCCTCTATGAATGCTGATTGTGTAATGTGTTTTTATAGAAACAGATCTTAATGTGTGTTTCAAACTTGGAGTTATCTATCTATGTACTGCTTCATTTAAAATAAAACACCAAGATGTTTAGCTGTGCAAATCAGAAAGGTGCTTCCAAATAGGTTTCAATTTGGACCACTCTCCATAAATCTTTTCTGCTATCTTTGCTTTCTGTTTTCAAAAGGAAAAAAAAAAAAGCTATTGGAGTGCTAGCATATTAGAGTTTTTGTTGTTTATTCACAGTATGAAATGAGTATCACTAAATAAAGCAACTGCCAAATAAAATACATTCTGGTTACAAAGAGAACCCACTGTAGACTCAAATCTTAAATCTAATTAAGGAAATTCCAAATGCCATATCTTTGAAAACTTCCAACAACAACAACAAAAAATACATTTCAGCTGGGACCTGTGAATTGCTAGCTTTGTACATAAAAGAAACAGCTTGTTCTAAAGCTGAACTTCAGTAAATTATAGAAGCAGTATCTTTCATAACCCCATTATGAGAGAACATCTCTTCTCTAAAACCTTCGGGTACGTCAGTGAGCGCTTCTCATGGCTTCAGTAAGGGGTTAAATAAATATCACGCATATTCTGAAGTCTTTGTGTTGCTTTTGATAATTAAAACCTGAAATTAAAATGGTTTGAAGTGGTTTGTACATGAATAACTAGAAAATATAATTTCAAAAAAAGTGTATTTTAGCAATAAGTACCCTCCCATGCGCATGCAAACAGCTGCTTGCTGGGCATACACATTTTGTAAATGTAAGATGGAGATCAGGCTGAAAGTAGGGTAGCAAAGAAAGCTCCTTGTGTTGTAGAAAACAAAACTCTTAATGTTTGTTATGTTTCTGCATACTCTAAGACCAGATGTTTCTTTACTCATTCTTCCCCTTATCTATGTAAAAAGATATAAAGAGGAAAAAAAATGTTGGAATAGTTGCAAATAGTACAAAAGGTTCATGACTTAAAAAAATGAAAATAATCTATATTTTGTCATACACCTTAGGCTAAGTATCTCTATACACTTGGATGATAAACACTGAAATACCTGGATGGGAAAAACATTTATCCAATTACTCATATTTAATCTAAAAATGATGTGAATATTTGATATCTATAAGGCAAAATATACAAATATCACTATTTCTCTCTTTAACAGTATTTTTACCACATAGCCATAATCCTTGAAAGTATTATAATATAGGGCTTCGTGCCTTAAGATTGACTTTTGCAAACATTTTGTGGGGTAAATGGGTTTAGCCCTCCATAGTGCAGATGACAAGTCGGTTCTGCATTTTACTTTGTGTGGTTATGCATAGAATAAATCCTTAATGCTATTCAAGGTCATGAAAATTTGTGTTCTGAATATGAAATATTTTGGAATGATCTTTCTCTTCATATATATAACTTTAAACTTATTTAAAGAAATAGCACTGCAAATTATTTTTTTACCATATATTATATTTTGCATTTCAACCTGCTATACATACGCTATTCTTGACAAGAATTAGAAAATTTGTTGACTGAATTTAATAGAACAGTTGCCATGGACATATATTTGTGTGTGTGTATTTTATACATGTTTGTGTGTATATGCACATATACACACATATATGTATATAATTTATGTATACATAATATACATAGGTTTATAGATAAACCCACATTCATAGGGGTGCTTTGTTGAGCTCATGTGAACAGCAACAAATATGCTAGCTTGGCCTTTTTTCTCTTTTTAAACAAAGAGCCAGATTTGCCTCTGGCCACACTGTGCACTCTGTAGAACATACACCCAACTTCAAAAGGGCCATGTAAGCGATGAGCTTTTGAAGCCAAGAGGAAGGCATATGTCTATATGCCTTAAGGCACAAGGTCAACCAATGCCCTATGGTCACACAGAAGGCGTGTCTCTGTGATCAAACTAGCATCAAAAAGTTTCAAAGTACTCGGTCCTGTGTTACTTCTATTCATACACATGAAAGCTAATTTTTATAAAAAGCATCATGATGGCCCTATAAGTCATTACCTCCTTCGACAGCAGTTCATGAGCTAAGCAAATTGTTTATGAAGCTAATTCCTAATAATAGTTCTTGGTAGTTATTAAGTGTTTATATGAGACATGCCAGGCCCTCTCATATTTTATATCTATTCCTTAAAATCTTTTTATGTGATATGTCCTACTATTATTCCCACATATTGATTTTACATCTATTTAAACCTTGTCATATCACTATGAAGCCAATACTTAGAGAAGTAACTTGCCAGGACATACAACCAGTGAATGGCAAAGCTGGAATTGGATCCAAGGTTTTTATATATAAAAAACTTAAGTGTACAGTTTTTAAAAATATGTAAATGGTTACTACCATTTATTGAATACTGGAAATGCACCAAGTATTTGACATATATTATATCTCTGATACGCATAACTATGAGGTTGAGATTTTCATTGTCCTCATTTCACAGATGAAGAAACAGACCTGCAGAGTACTTTAAAATCCTATATATTCTGCTTCTTTCATAGAACCCCAAAGAACTTGTATGCATCTCCCTTATCTGGGCTGGAGACAAGAGCAGAAAACACATTACAGGGCAGAATTAGAACCCAATTCTTACATTTCTGTTGAGCCACTATTTCTCCAGGTCACTTATTTTGTATGAGAGCCATTGTTAATTCACATCTAAATAATTTTAAACAAGAGACAAGCCCCTCAATAAGAACTGTTGGTGAGGTTTCAGCTGCAGAACATCTTTCATAAGCAACACATGACTGCGCTTTGCAATAGAAATCTGTGCAGGTCACAACACAGCTCTCACCAAGCCCATGCTTCATGCTGTATGTGAAAACTGAAGAGAACTCTCTGTGGTTGTGACAGAAACCACACAGACTGGTGTGCTACCCACCCCCCAAGATGGCCCTTTAAGGCCCCTCTGCTCTAGTATGTACAAGTAGTTAACATAGTGCATTCAATAATTCTTTGTATCTTTCACTATCTTCAATAACAGAGTTTGCACCCTGAATATTATAAGCACCTCTTAAAGGAGTATGCTGAGTGCTGTGCTGCTACTGAAGGAGGTATCTCCCATCTGTGTAATTGTGTTGTCATTCCTCCAAACTCCATTCACCAGACTCGCCCCCAACCTCACCAAAGCTGCTCACTCCATCCTGCATACACAGGGGTAGTCAACCTTTTTATACCTACTGCCCACTTTTGTATCTCTGTTAGTAGTAAAATTTTCTAACCACCCACTGGTTACACAGTAATGGTAATTTATAAATTAGGAAAGTAACTTTATTTTATTAAATTTATAAAGCAGAGTTACAGCAAGTTAAAGCATATAATAATAATTACTTACCAAGTACTTTATGTCGAATTTTCATTGTTTGGCAGAATAAATCTTTATAAAACAACTTACTATAGTTAAATCTATCTTTTTATTTATACTTTGGTTGCACCGCTACCGCTCACCATGAAAGCTGGAATGCCCACTAGTGGGCGGTAGGGACCAGGTTGACTACCACTGCTGCATACAGCTCGTGGTGCCCACAGTGTTCTCAGCAACATCTGCTTGGTGGTGTTCCAGTCACCTGCTGGCTTTTCACCAGATAATGGAGCTGAAAAGTCAGGCTTTTGAAGGCTGCTGTCCAGATTGCAGCAGGCTGGGCTCACACTCTTGGCCATGGCAGAGGCCTGGGGCTCTCCCGGAGCTGAGTCTTACAATCAAGCACCAGCATATCTTCCCAGGCTCTGCAGCTGCAGCTGGAGTCTAGCACTGCACGTTGCATCACTATGCAATGCATAGCAAGACAGATGAAACACTAGTATAGTCTGGCTTGGCTTCACCCACTCATCCATGAAGTAGGATGCATTAATTAACCTCATGACATATTGAAGAAGGACTTCAAAAAAATTGGCTAGTTCAGCAATATCATCTGCCCAAAGGAAGCAATTTGCTATGATTCTTAATTTGTCTTCTGTCTTGTTGATTAGGTTTCCAGATTTAGTCAGTTATTACTAAGGGCCAGGTCATAAGTATATCCCCCCTTCTCTGTCACTTTCTCAGACACAGCAAACACTTCAGTGACCACAGTGAAATGCTACAGTAGACTCCTGCATCCTCCAGCTCACCATCACCCCTCTGAGACTGTTGGAAATTTATATAAAAGGGTGAGATTTTCTTCCATTGTAGCTACTTCCAAAACCTAGAAAATGAAGTCTCCAATCAGCCAATTTTTTCCTTGATAAGTATTTGTATGTTAAATACTTAACAAGACAACCCTTTAGCCCCATTCTGTACCATACCATGTCATATAAGACCTGCAGTTTCTATGAAAATTAACACGTGCCTTTCATCTTATTCTGTGACACAACAGAGAACTAAAGCAGTCCAAAAAGTACATTATGAATATACTCACTCTTTTTGTAAAAACAAGCAGAAAAAGCCACCATAGATGATGCAGCAAAAGCTTGGCATTTTGTGTATTCTTAAGCCAATGAGCTCTTGACTCACATTCTGTTGGGTAACTAATTCCATTCATTGAACAAATGTTTACTGGAAACCCAGTTTGCTCCTGACTTGCTTGATTTGTGAGGAAGAAAGAGAAGGTCCCTATGCTTAAGTGCCTCAAAATCTAAGAAGGAGATAGACAATAATGGAAAAAGTAAGAGCTCCCATTTACTGACCTCTCACAGTGTAATAAGTAACAAACTTAGCATAGGTTATTTAGTTTAATTCTCAAAAACTGCAAAAGATAGTCCTGGCCTCATAAAGATTGGGAAATAAACAGGCAGGACACCTATATAACTTTTTCCCAAGTTCACTCAGCTAGAAAGCAGCAGTACTAACTTTTACCCCCAGGTTGGCCCAGCTCCAGGCTCACACTTGCCCTGCTGTACTAGAAGGGCAGTGATAGAGGCGAAGGAATGTTTCTTTGGGAAGATGGCCTGATGGTTTGGGTGGTCACTTCTTAGGATCTATCTGCTTATCTTACCTCCCATAACATGAAGGACCCTGAGTGGACCACACCTTCCCTCCAGCACTTCCCAAGGGAAAATTCAAGTGAAAGTCCTTCAATGAATAAACTCAAGTGAATGATCAATAATGGTGCCAGCTTCTTATCCCACGGAAAGTGAGAAGAGTAGGTGAAACCAGCTTATAACAAAGATATTAGGGAAATATTCATTTAGCATTGACCACTTGGCACATAGTAGATGAACAATAAACAATTGTTGGTACTGGAAATCAAAATGGTGGGGTGGGATGGGGTGGGTGTGGTAAAAACATATGAAAATCTAGAACTACCCTTTCATGTCTGCAATAGGGAGAGCAGAGCCCGGACTACCTGGTGCATCCAATACTTCTGATCCCCAGAGCAAAAGAGTAGTTAATTTAACAGAGTAGTTAAATTTCAAAGACAAAGTGGTCAATGAATAGAACAGGTGCGGACACAAGTTACCTGATGTCTAGGTCCTAGCTCGGGCATACTCACGGGCTTACCTGGTTAGCATAGAGAATGAGCTGTCTCATCTGGGATCCGACAATGGTCAGGAAGTTGAGGTCCCTTTTTCTGTTTTGTATATTTCTAGGAAATATTTAGATTCTAGCCTACCCAGCTACACTTATTTCTTGTGCAAATTCTTTCTATTCTCAGCACTTGCAAATTAAGCTAATAAAACAAAGAAGTTAACTTTAAAAAAAAAAAAAAGCAAGCTTGCCATTGTCCTCATTGGACGCCCAGCATATTCCCTTTGTATAGGAACAAAAGCATGTTTACTCACTCATGAATGGTGCTCGGGAATCTAACGTTTTAGCCCCATTGTTTAAACATCTGAGTGACTGGGGGACAGGATTTCTGTCAAAGTGGTCTGGTCTCTGTTTTCCTACCTGGAAAATCAGTGGTGGGATTCAAATAATTTAACAGCTGGTTCTTTTCCCTAATGACTGTTTTAAATATAAAAAAATGACATACTGAAAGATAGTTTATTTCATGTATTTAATACTTAAATAAGAACAATAAAAGAGGTACACAAAACTAGATTATAAGAGTTTTAAAATATTAATGAAAAATATTAAATAATACCTGACAAAAAAGAACAATAAAACTGTTAAGATTTTTCCATATTGCTTCTTGATTGGCATCCTCTCTTGCAATTTTTTGCACCTATGGAATGAACATTACTACCGGAGCTTAGTATATGCTGTTGCACAAATAACCGTTCAAAAAAAGTAAGGAATGTAAATTTGTGATTTCCACATTGGTGCCCAGGTACCCACCTTAAAAAGAATCCTGATTACAAGTGCCATTGTAACAGCTGGTTCAGCAAATTCAACAAAAAATTAGGTATCAGTTCTGCCGAACCAGTGCAAACCAGCTGAATCAATCCCACCACTGTGTGAAATGCTGAAGTGATTTTGGAGGGAAAAATAATGTGGTCATTCGTTTTTAAGTAGAATTGTCCCTCACCATATCGTGGTTCACTTTTTGCATTCTCACTGTATCACAGGTTTTTTAATTGTATATATCTAATTTTGTATCATGGATTTTTCACTATATAGTGGTTTTACGTAGGTTTAAGAGTGTAGAAAGTGTTTAAGAGCATAGGAAGTGTTTATAAGAGTGTGGGAAAGGTTAATAACAGCATGGGAAAGGTATATAAGAGTGCGGAGAGGGTTTATAAAACCTTAAAATATATATAAATAATAAAATAAAAATAAGGTCACTACTTCCCGGATTTTTGCCTGTTGCAGGGGTTTTGGAATCTTACCCCCATGATAGACGAGAGACCACTATATCTAGACAATTAGTTAAAAAGCAAAGGACAACAGTTAAATGGAGCATGGTGTCCTACAACTGTCTTTGATTTATATAAAATGAGAAATAATAGAAAATGGGTGTAAGGTTCAATTAGGGACCAAAATAATAATTTATGGTCAAACTATCAATAGGCACCATTCTATAGTACTTTTCAGATTATCTAAAATGATTGTAGGTCATAAAATAAATTAAATTTTTTATTTTTATTTTTTAAATTTAATCTATTGAGGTGATACTGGCTAACAAAATTATACAGGTTTCAGGTACACAATTCTACAACACAACTTCTGTACACCATATCCATCTGTCACCATTTATACCAGGGGTCCCCAAACTACGGCCCGCGGGCCACATGCAGCCCCCTGAGGCCATTTATCTGGCCCCCGCTGCACTTCCGGAAGGGGCACCTCTTTCATTGGTAGTCAATGAAAGGAGCACATTGACCATCTCATTAGCCAAAAGCAGGCCCATAGTTCCCACTGAAATACTGGTCAGTTTCTTGATTTAAATTTACTTGTTTTTTATTTTAAATATTGTATTTGTTCCCATTTTGTTTTTTTACTTTAAAATAAGATATGTGCAGTGTGCATAGGGATTTGTTCATAGTTTTTTTTATAGTCTGGCCCTCCAACGGTCTGAGGGACAGTGAACTGGCCCCCTGTGTAAAAAGTTTGGGGACCCCTGATTTATACTCTCCCGTATACTCTCTTCCACTTTCCCCCCTGCCCCAGAAATATTGTTTCTTTTTTTTAAAAGGATTTTTCTCAGGTTCTGATAACTACTAAAGGACTTGATATAATTTCTGTTTCATATGCCATCTTTTTAAGAGTCATCATTTGGGAAGTAGAGCAACTCCAGTGAAGAAGTTTTTGCACTATCAGAACTAAATTAAATAACTAATTACCAATAGATGATACTAAGGCACATTTTAGATTCCAAGAGCTATATAAATTCTTTAAAAAGTGAAATCCAGTACCCCACAAAATGCATTCCTGAAACTGGTACTTTCTCCCCTCTGACAGAAATGAAATGGGTAGAAAAAGCAGACAGTGAAAGGGAAGGCTCTACATAGTTTTGGCCAAGTCTGAATTTCTTTCTCTTCATAAAACGTAAAGTCAGAACACTAGCACTTGTTAGTGTCCTGTGTTGGGCAAACTAAGCTAGGCTAGTTCTAAATCTCTTAGTCACAAATTATATTTAATACACACCAGTGAAAGACCATTATTTTATGTGAAGAAGATCTAAAAAACACTGAAGGTTGTGAATTGAGATTCTCTTGGCAAAAAATGCTTTCTAAGCATCGTGTCTACTGAGATTAATAAACACCTGTAGAAGCCAGAGGTCATATTTCCAAAGGGACAACTTTCTATTTTTACCAGTAAATCATTCTTGTGTACTTACTATATATATACATGTATATACCTACTATACACACACACACACATACATTGGGGAGCTCTTTTTGGTTTGTAATTTGGCACGTTGGGGCTAAAGTTAAATGTGAAAGCCACCCAATTAAAACTGTTCAGCTTTACCCTGGTGATTACTATTATAATAATACATGTGGTTATTACCATGAATACATGTGAATTATATAGATTTTTCTCCAACAGCTCCAAAGAATAATGAACTCTTCTTAGTATCATGTGGACTTCCCTGTTCTATTTATTTTACAAAGGCCTTCAAATGTTCTGTTATGTCTGGCAATATATGTTGATGGGTTGATTTATTCATCTTGCTTTCCAATTTTAATGACAGCTTTGAAATTAAGATACAGTTATAAAAGGTGGTATATAATGGGTAAGGAAGACTCAGTGGACAGGAATGATGTTATTCAATATCCCAGCATGAAAATTCCTTGAGCAGTTCTGCAAAACTGATAAGGATCAGCTTTAACATATTCTCACCCACTATTTCACCCAAGCTGAACCCCAATTTATCCCACAAATGGAATGATCTGAGTACCCATATCTGGCATTCATGAAAAGTAAAAATCTCCATAGAGTTCCAATCAAAATGCCATCAGATTGGCTGAAATTTTACTTAGTATTACTGGAAGAAATTTGGTTTTGTTTGATTTTATTTGATAGAAGAAGTCTAAAAAATCATTTTTAGGAGAGTACAAAAAAATTATAAAAATGAATTAATTAATAAAGCAAAATATTTCCACAGAATGAAGGGGGAAACTTCCAGTTTCCATTTTATGTCACTTTGGGGGTGCTCTAGTTTAGATGTCCTAAGGAGATGAAAAACTGTGATGCTTCTTCTTCCTTGCCTATTGCTTCTTCCCCCACCCCATCACCTCAATATTTCTAAAGCCTCTTTCATGGCTGACGCATATCTTTACCATTTGTCTCAGCAGTCTTGCCCCTTTTCTCCTTTACACACACACACGCATGCACACACACACACACACACACACACACTTTGCTTTGTGATACAAACCTGTTCTGCTGTCCATGTTTTGCATCCGGGGTTCTCCCAATTTAGCTATATCTATGAGATTCTCCTCCTTTGCCTGTCCTGTATATTTCTTAAGGAGCTTTTTTTTTTCTTATCCCCAGAGAATAATCCACCGCACGTATTACTGCTAGCATAGGAGGATTTAAAATCTTTCCTTGTTGTTTGTCTTAGTTTTAGCCGTTGTTGGTTCCCATAGCCCTCGACCTATCTCTTGTGTTTTCAGTTACGCAGATGTTAGTAATGAGCGGGAACGCCTGAGAGCGCCACAGAGCCAACACAGCTATTCCACCATCTCCAGAGCCACAGTGTTAAATACTCTCAAGCAAGGAAATAAATGCTAGAAAGCAAGTTTAAATTAGTCAAAGTTGAGTGTGTTAAAAAAGAAAAGGGAGGTGGAGGTAGTCAAGGGCAAAGGGGATCAAATATACGGTGATGAATGATGATTTGACTTTGGGTGGTGGCCACACAATATAATATACAGATCATGTATCATAAAATATATACATACTTGAAACATATATAATCTTAGTAACCAATGCCACCCCAATAAATTTAATTGAAATAAATAAACCACTTAAAACATTTTTTTAAAAAACCAAGTATGAGTGTTGTAATTCAAAAGAAACAGATGAGACCTCTACAAAGCCATATGTACATGAGCATAAATACTGCAATCATTTCTGTAACATTCAGTCTATAGGATTTGTACATTTTTCTGCTTTGTGAATATACTTCAGCATATAATCTCTTAAAACAAAGGGGATGAGAGCTTTAACAACCTTTTTATCTTCATGTGATGATTAGTATTGCATTAACAAGAAGAATGTCACTTTTTAGATGAATTGAAAAGAATAATAGGATAATAAAAAGTTACACAAACTATCTGCAGCATTCCAAAGCCCAATTGGAAGGGATTAATTCATGTAATTATTATCACAAACACTTTAGAATTTATTCAACTATTCCTCTTTGGTAATTGAGACAAAAATGGTAGGGAGTCATTTTCAAAACCAAGATCTGGTGCTTTCACTTTGCAACGACTCAGTACAAACTGGTCACCATCATCTTGTATCTACAAATTTCTCAACTAACATATTTCCTTTTGATAAACATCATTTCCAGGCCTTGGATAGTTGGCTCAGTGGTAGAGCATCAGCCCACTTTGTGGATGTCCTGGTTTCAATTCCCAGTCAGGGCACACAGGAGAAGCACCCATCTGCTTCTTCATCCCTCCCCCTCTTGCTTCTCTCTTTCTCTCTCTTCCCCTTCTATAGCCGTGGCTCAATTGGAGCAAGTTGGCCCCAAGTGCTGAGGATGGCTCCATGGCCTTGCCTCAGGCTCTAAGAAGAGCTCAGTTGCTGAGCAACAAAGCAATACCTCAGATGGGCAGAGCATTGCCCCCTACTGGGCTTGCCAGATGGATTTTGCTCAGGGTATATGAGGTAGTCTGTTTCTTTGCCTCCCCTCCTCTCACTGAATAAAAACAAAAACAAAAACACCTCGCTTTTAAATGTTAAAAGATATATAGAGTTTTGTTATTTCAGAGGATAAATATTTGGATATTTAGGTAAATTTACTCTTCTCCTGTGTACTCCTAAAACTATGCTTTAAGGTGATTTATGATCACAAGAGTTTTCTTGAAATTTCTGAATGAAAAAACATATTTGATGTTTCTCCTTGGATTTTCTTTGTTCATGATCATGATAGCAACAAAAATTATTTTGAAATCAAATAGTGATTAGATAGAGTGAATGTGTGTGGATAAAACCAGCTAATGCTACTCATTAGATGTAATAATCTATCAAGTAACAATCATCATATCACATTTATCAAAAGTATGATAATGCTTAGACCATTAATAAGGTCTAAACTGTTTCAGATGTTTTGAAGCCCACAAATAACCATTGACAAGGAAATCTGGAAAGAATTGACATTAAAAAGGCAGGCTTAAAAATCTAAAATTGAAGTGAAAATGGCACTTTAAAAACATTTAGTAATGGCAACTGAAATTATTTTAACTAATTTTTATCAATCATTCTATTCTCAGACATATTTGAGGGATAATATTCTAAGCAGTGTTTTTTTTTTGTTAATAATACAGCAATTGGCCCTGGCCAGTTTACTCAGTGGTAGGTAGAGCACCAGCCCAAGTTGTGGACGTCCTGGGTTTGATTCCTGGTCAGGGCACATAGAAGAAGCGACCATCTGCTTCTCCACCATTCTCTCTCCCCCTTTCTCTCTCTCTCTCTCTCTCTCTCTTTTCATATCCTGCAACTATGGCTTAATTGGTTTGAGGGCATTGGCCCCAGGTGCTGACGACATCTCCATGGAGCTTATAGTTTGGTAGCAAGCATTGGCTCCAGACCCGGGTGGATCCAGGATGGGGTGCATGCAGGACTTTTTCTCTTTATCTCCCTTCCTCTCACTTGGAAAAGAAGAAAAAACAATACAGCAATAAATGTTGCTATGCCTTAAACATATTTATCAAAAACTTAAAAAAAATTTTTTATTGATTTTAGAAAGAGAGGAAGGGAGAGACAAGAACATAGATCTATGCCTGTATCTGCCCTGACCAGGGATCAAACCAGCAACCTCTGCACTTCAAGATGATGTGCTAACCAACTGAGCTATCTGGCCAGGGATCAAAGTTTTTTAAAAAATCAACACCAATGTAGCCTTTGAAAGATCTGAACATACTTCTAGGTATATTTATATAACACAGCCTCAGGAAGAACTTTACTATCAACTACAAATCAATTAGGGTCCTAAACCATGGAGCCAGAGTAAAACTCGAATCTACAATATGATGAGTGTCTGCATCTAACTGGTGGAGAAACCAGTGGGCTCTTGGACCTACATGCATGTGACTCATTAACAAATGATGCATTACAAAAGGAAAGGACTTTCTCAGTTAGTAGTTGGCTTATTTTGTGAAGAGATGAAAACAACTTTTGGTTAAAAGAATACCTAAAGTGAAATGTGTGAAATCGACCTCATTCTCCAAGAGCCCAGGTTAAGTTTAAGGGACTTTGTGAGTGAATGCATATGTTTCCATTTGCAGGTGGGTGATTCTTCAAAGATTCAGACTAAATGATTTTCTCTTTCCAACAGAACTAAAACAAGTGAAGCAGAGAGAAGATATATTTGTCTCCACTAAGAGAATAACTTTCTATTTTTTTTATCTCTTTTAAAATGAGTAGAACTTCACTTTAGTGAGGTTTATTAACCATGCCCCATCTTTCTGAGGTATCATTAACAAATAAAATTGTATATACTTGATGTTTTGATATCATTGCATACATTGTGAGATAGTTGCCACAAACAAGCTATTTAACCTACCCATCACTTCACATGGTTACCTTGCATATGTGTATAGTGAGAACACCCTAACACATTTCAGATACCAATTCATTGTTGTTACCTATAGTCACCATGGTGAACATTAGCTCTCCAGAACTCATTTATTTTATGTAACGGAAATGTTGTATCGCCTGACAAACACCTCCTCATTTCCCTATCCTCCTGGCCCCTGGCAACCATCATTCTACTCTGTTTCCATGAGTTTGACTATTAGAAAGAACTTTTAACTCTACACACTGCAATGTTGTACATACTAGAAGTCTAATATTGCTGAATTTGATGAAGGAATTAGTATGGTTGCATAGAGTAGAATCTGGTTCATGTTCTGTAATGATACATGAAAGAAAATTAAAAATGGATAATGAAGAAACTTTCTAGGTTTTGGTAATTCATTTCATCTTGAACAATGAATAGAAGCTCATAAAACATAGATAAAATATATGCAGTGGGTTCACATATTAGAAATCACAAAATGTGAATATTTAGATTTATAAAACCACTTATAAAACAAAGCATGTGATTTGATTTGCTAAACTTCAAGTTGTGCATACTCTTCTAGAAGTGGCAAGATCAATTGGAAAGAGCATTCTCCTGCTATCTGATGTTTGGTGATACTTTTTTGTACCCACGTGAAGTAATTGTGGCAGCAGCTCTGCCAGTGTCTCAGCTTATTTCTGAAATCCAACCCTTTTGTTTGCTGGCCGTTGGACCCAAGACAAGTCAATTAACAAAGCTCCTGCCTGACCAGGCAATGGCGTAGTGGATAGAGCATCAGACTGAGATGCATAGGACCCAGGTTCGAAACCCTGAGGTTGCTGGCTTGAGCATGGGTCCATCCGGTTTGAGCGAGGGCTCATCAGCTTGAGCACGGGGTCACTGGCTTGAGCGTGGAATCATAGACATGACCCCATGGTCGCTGGCTTGAGCGCAAAGGTCACTGGCTTGAAATCCAAGGACTCTAGCTTCAGCAAGGGGTCACTTGCCCTGCTGGGGCCCCGGGGTCAAATCACATATGAGAAAACAAAACAATGAACAACTAAGGTGCTGACCAACTAAGGCAGTGGTTCTCAAACCTTTTGAAGTCAGGGCACATTTAAAAATTTAAAAATAACTGTAGGCGCACTATATACAAATTTCTGAGAAATATGTTATAATAATTAAGTCAAATATTAAAGAAAAAATATGATATCCAAGCATGCTTTTATGGTAATTAAATGAAATAAATACGACAAAATTAAATTTATTCTGACATTAAAAAACATTTTTTGTTACATTTTTTTGTTATGCATTTTAGAATTCATAAAAAAGAGGGGTTAAAAATAAAAAAGACAAAAAAGTTATCTTTTTATATATATAGAAACATTCTTAGTAAGATTTAGTAAATTAGGCAGATCCCGGCGTGAATGTGTTAAGTTTTTTCATTCTTGTGTTTATGAGAAACATAAGCCTGATGTGTCCTAGTGATTTCTTCAATGTTTGGGCATATATCTGAAAGGCAAACTCTCATTTCCTCGTCAATACATTGAAGAATTCCTCTCTTTTTACTCTTAATTGTGTTGAGTGCAGAAAACCCCCACCATACATATCATCTTAACTTTACACCAAAGGATAGAAGAAACTTGCCTCCAGTCTTTCCAGGGAACATGGGGGGTAGTATAAACAATCCAGCACCACAGCTTAACAGCCTTTTATAACCTAATCAGACAAGTGGGGGGGGGGAGGTTGGGCAGACTGTCAGCTTACAGCCAATTTTCCACACCTCTGTCCCCCCAAAATCTAAACTCCAAAAACCCTGTTGGTTTTTTGGTCCCCAGTAGGCAAAAATTTCTCTGGAATACCATAGGGCTCACCTGGAAGTCTTCTGGGGCCACTAGTGCGCCCTGGCTCACACTTTGAGAACCACTGAACTAAGGTGCCACAATGAAGAATTGATGCTTCTCATCTCTCTCCCTTCCTGTCTGTCTGTCCCTATCTGTCCCTCTCTCTGTCTCTCTCTGTGTGTGTCACAAAAAAACAAGGACAACAAAAAACAAAGCTCCCCACTCTTTGTAGGTACAGTAGTAAAGCCTTGTCCTACAATAGCTCTATTTTCATAACTCTAAAATAGGATTATTGTCAACATTTTACAAATTAAGACCTTGTGCTTCAGAGAAATCCAATAGCCATTTATAAAATGCACAGCTAAATTTCTGGCATATAGAAAGTTCTTTATAAAATACTGTAAACCTGTGATCAAACGCTACCATAGAAGTACTGCAGAGTAACAGTCAAGGGGGCCTGCTTTAGGGTGACACTTCACTGAGCTGGGGACATGTCCCAGCGCTGCCACTGAGCAAGACATAGCACTTCTATGACTTAGTTTCCTCACTTGTAAGTGGGGGCTATAATTTAATCTCCTTTAAAGTATTTAAAGATTAAATGAAATAATATATAAAAAGCACTTATATTATCTGACACATAAACATTCTTAGTGATATTTGAGAAAGTACTTTGTAAAGCGTTTAAATGTTCTTCATTGTTTATCTTCATCTAAATTTGTAATCACATACATAAAGCTAAAATAAAATTTTCTGAAAGCAGTCATTTTATAAATGACACATAATTCAATATAAATAATAGTCCTTTATCAAAAAGAATAATGCCACAGCTCAAAATAAGGAAATGATAGAAGTGATATCACATTATTTTATAGTGGGTGCTCAAAGGGCTCATATTTTAATTCAAAAACTTCTTTGCATTTTTCTTTTTTTATATTAAATTATGTTCCAAAGACTATGTATAAAAAGTCAATTTTTAAACGTGTTTTAGTAAATAATCAGGCAAACTAAAATTCTTATGATTGATTGAAATAATTGATTGCAGCCTGCCAACTTCACCTTTCTTAATTATAAAATACAATTTCAGTTTTGCACTTTCCAAGGTTTACAACAGCTAAAAAAATCTGTCTGTTCAGTCTCTGATTATATCAGTAGTGCCACTTTTTCAGATCCTATCAGGTTGGGTTTGGATGATAATTACTTGGGAAGTGTTTGATCTCAATGATGAATACATGATTAGTTTTTCATGAAATCAGTCAACCACACCGAACAGCACTACTCATGTGAAACCTTGTTGATTTAGCTGTTAAATAGCACACATCTCCCTCAGTTCAGATAGGGGACATCAGTCTTTGGGGAAAAGAGGGTGGAAAAAGGGCAAGTTTATGGGTAATGATATTGCAGAAGCAGATATTTAAGGTTTGCTAATTTTCTTCTCAATTATAGTCACCTCTCACCTACTACGTGACCATAGATTCCATCTCGGTTGTCGAATATACATTTTTCTTTAAAAAAAAAAAGTTTTCATAAAATCTTTGTTATCTATCAACCCCTTAGAGGGTTTTGCCCTGATGAATAATATTTTATATGTGAAATGTTTATGTGATTTTTCACGGAGTGATAACCTTGCTACCGTTTAACTTTGATGCATTGCGATCACTGGTTTTCCTCACTAAAGTGCTTTTACAAACCCCTCCCATAAATTGACTTAAGAGTTAGAAATGGAACATTCGACACAACTTGGATGCTCAATGGAAAAATGTCTAGGAGAGTATTTATGTTTGTTTTGCAAATATATATATATACTTTTCCTAAAAGGCCTGGGGTTGAGGGTGTTTTTATTCTTTGTTGATTTGTATTTCTGTGTGTATGTGTGTTTGTGTGTGTATTTTTCTATGATATAGGCTGTTTTTCTAAGAGTCAATGTAACTTTCATTTTCTTATATTTCAAGTGATCTAATACTCAGAAATCAGATAAAAGGATTCAACTGTCAGTCTTTACACAACATGCATTTGTTTAAAGAGGTAGAAGCCCTACACTTTGAAAAGAAAGGAAATAAATTTTTTTGTATTAACCTGATATTTTTTTACTTAAAAAAGTCTTAAAGGATTCTCTAGATTATTTTTAATAAAAAGACACTTTGTTTTAAAAAGTTTTATATCTTCAGCTTCCTTTTTGTAATTAAAAAGTCACTTTAAAGGAAAAGCATACATATACGGGTTATTCCTTTTTAAAAATATCTCCAACATGTCAATAATATTTTGACTAAGATGCTTTAGAAATTATACGTAGTTCTTTCTTTGTGGGTACAAGGAGGTGGAGATTTAGAAAGCTTATCTGAATATTTTGAATATCTCAAAATCTAAACCCTAGCTTTAATGCAATAACTGAGACACTGGGATATTTTGACCATGGTTTCACAACCATGGCACTATTGACGTTTCTGAACAGATCGTAATAATTTGTTGTTATGGGGCTTGTCCTTGGCTAGTACCTTCCTTGGCCTCCACCCACTAGATGCCAGTAGCACTCCCCAACCCAGACCTAACAAATCAATAAATAATATCTCCAAACAGTGCCAGATTTCTTCTGGGAACAAAATTATCCCTAATGAGAACTACTATTTTATTTTTTGAGAGAATTCGGTTTTTTGTTTTGTTTTTTTTTTAATTTAAGTAAGAGAGAGAAGAACAGACAGGAACAGAGAGAAACAGGCAGATAGGAAGGGAGATAGATGAGAAGCATCAACTCATAGTTGCAGCACCTTAGTTGTTCATTGATTGCTTTCTCATATGTGCTTTGACAAGGGAGCTTCAGCTGAGCTAATGACCTCTTGCTCAAGCCAGTGACCCTTGGGCTCAAGCCAGTGACTATGGAGACATAACTATGACCCCACGTTCAAGCGGACAACCCCTCACTCAAGCTGGTAAACCTGTGCTCAAGCCAGATGAGCCTTCACTCAAGCTGGTGACCTCGGGGTTTCAAACCTGGGTCCTCGGCATCCCAGGCTGACACTTTATCCACTGTGCCACTACCTGGTTTGGGCTTAATTTTTATTTTTAATTTATTGTGTTGACATATTTCAAGTGTCCCACTCAATATAACGCCCTCTACACACCACATTGCACCCCCTCATGCCCCATGAAAATCTCTTTCCACTCCCATCCCCCCTTTTTGCTCCCTCTTCCTCCACTCCCCCATTCCCTCTGGCTATTGCTAGCCTGTTGTCTTTATAGCTGTGTTATGTAGATATAATTTTAGTTAATCCCCTCACCTTTTTATCCCATCCCTCTTCTATTTTAAAAAAGAATTCAAGAAAGAATGAGTTTAAGTTATCCAAATAATTGCTTTGCTTTTCTCTTGCAAATAAGAATCTCATTTTTCTTGGGAGGGTGTGTTTGTGTAAAGAATGATACAGATGTACCATTTCTTTAACAGAAAAAAAGTAAGCATTAGTTCATGTTTATGAGATATTTGTCCCCTCAATAAAGAACAGACTATGAATGATATGCAACTACCAGTGACTAGTTACTACCACAACCTCTCTTCATTTTTATAATAAGGCAGTTCTATAGCTTAATCTTGGCATTTTGAATAAAAAGGAGTAGAAAGAATATATTCAAAAAGTATAAGAATTTAAAAAGCAGACACTTCAATTTGATTATAGGTCTTGAGTAAATTTGATAAATTGTAATACTACAGTATGGTAATTTTATTGATATGAATGGTCTAAACATATCCTTATTCCACTAGGAAAAGATATAATATCTTTACAATGTTGTATGTATTACTAAATTGATAAACTAAGCCAAATCTTGGTGTGGTTGTGGAAGGATTACCCCAGTGGTATATAATCTTCATTGACTCCTCACTTAACTATTATATCATTATTCTATTCCAAAATAAGAACAATCAAGTTGACAAAAATAAATTTTTTAAACTGTAGTATAGTACAATTTCTTTCATTTGGAGCCAATGAATTTATTTCAGTATTGACTAGCAACCACACTAGTAATAACACAAATGCCACTGATTTGGAGTCATAAATTGTAGGATATGGCTTGCTCATATTAGTATAATAAGCTCAAACATTCATTTCACATTAAGAAAACATATAACCAGCAATAGGCCATCAGAATACTGTTTTGTTTTTTTCTCTTCCAGCGAAGCCACATAGCTTTAAAAAGGAATCCACAGTACTTATTGTATTTAAGTCTAAAATAAACCAGAAATGCAACCATAGCAAATCAGTTCTTGTTATTGCCAAAAATATTACTTGGTTATCAATGCAGTTATTTATTGCTATTAAAAATTATGTTGATGTCCTAGATTTAAAAATGTTATCTTATGATCTACATACAATTTTTCATATTGTCTGTTGGCTAGTTTAAGGAATATTTTAATAATAGCTAACATTCATTGAGTTTTTACAATGAGCTTTTACAAGGTCCCCAGCAGTGATATAAATTCTTTACACTTGTCATCTCATTTAATCTTTAAAACAATCCTATACAGTAGAAACCATCCTTACCCTTACTTGCAGCTGAAGAACATTTCCTTTGGTCAACTAGCTAGAAACACAGCTGAGATTTGAATAAGACAGGCTCTCTTCAGAATTTACTCTTACCACTAGCCTATGTCTCTTAACCCTTGGAGTAGTACGAATGTTCATGTACATCTTCACTCAAAGGGTTAACAGAAAACTCACTACTCATAGGGTTTATGTGTGTTTTATAGTAGTGGACACATACTATCACATACTATCTTTTTTTTTTTCTTTACAAGTCTTTAAAAGAGATAGTTTACAATGGTGACTTAACTCATGTCTTTAGTGAATTGAGGCCCAGAGAGACTGAGTAATCTGTCTAAAATCAAATAGCTGAAAAAATTTAATTTTTAATACAGTTTATAATCCTTAAACCATAACTAGGAGGCCACTTACTCACCATCGGCACACATAAGCAGACATGCCTGTGTCATTCTTCTGAATAGCTGTAATGATTTTGCCCTAACCCACACCTTGCCACACTCTCTTCTTGGGTCCTGCCTATGGTGGAAAGCACACATTTGTGAGCTGGCCTCCATTAGTGGACTGTAGCATGGAAACAGGGCCAAGCTGATTGGCTCACACAGACAAACTGCGTCCTTGTCTTGGGTGGCCAAGGCAGCTGGACTGTCTGTAAAGAAGCAAGAGCAGGGGTCGGGAAGCTTTTTGGCTGAGAGAGCCATGAATGCCACATATTTTAAAATGTCATTCCATGAGAGCCATACAACAACCTGTGTATGTTATACATTATCCAATAAAAATTTGGTGTTGTCCCGGAGGACAGCTGTGATTGGCTCCAGCCACCCACAACCATGATCATGAGCGATAGAAAATGAATGGATTGTAATACATGAGAATGTTTTATATTGCTGTTATTTTT
This sequence comes from Saccopteryx leptura, assembly GCF_036850995.1. NCBI lineage: Eukaryota > Metazoa > Chordata > Mammalia > Chiroptera > Emballonuridae > Saccopteryx > Saccopteryx leptura. The sequence continues at coordinate 71,093,361 of NC_089506.1, read as the reverse complement.
TTTATTATTAAAGATCTATCTGCGAGTCAGATGCAGCCATCAAAAGAGCCACGTCTGGCTCGCGAGCCATAGGTTCCCCACTCCTGAGCTAGAGTATGTTAAAACAAGAAACTACAAAAGAATGGCGTAGAAGCACAATATACCTTTATGGGGGGTGATGTTTCTTTCTTGGTCACTAAACAAATTTTAACAAAACTCTAATTTCAACTACATTCTTAGGGAACAACTTTAAATCTTACTGAATTGTCATCATTCCACTGATATCAAGAAAGAAAGGATAAAAGCTCAAAAAATCCTACAATATTCCTAGTGGCCCAGGAATGGATACTAATAAAAACAGCAGTATAAAAGCCCACTCCTATGTCATAAGGTGTCACTCCTAAGCTAAATGTTCCTTTGCATAACGTATATGGAAAAAAACTTGTAGAAAAACTGACTTTTTTTTTTTTTTACTCATATTTACAATTAAGTGCTTTGAAATGATGGGTGGATTCACTGCTGAGGGTGAGGAGTCAGAACCTCAGAGCGCCACGACTGTAGAGCTGAGGCTGCAGCTGCCTTTGGGACCAGAGGCTTTTCTTCCATCTCTTCAGGCATTTTGGATCATTTCCGCACAAGGAGTTGCCTTGACTGGTAGGCTAATAGGACTAACACCAGGGCTCCCATGATAGTGTACATATAAGTAAGTGACTAGTGATCGATTTATTAATAGAAACAGAAGGGCAACTCAGCCACAACAGGTCAGGAGACAGAAGAAAAATTATGTTGGCAATATTTGGGGGTATCCAGTTGAGCCTAGGTAGAGGAAGCCTTGTCTTTAAATGAGTGAAAATCAGTCCTCCGGATTCATGAGGCCACGTGGAGTAAAGACACATTTCTATAGGAATTTAAAATGTTTATAGCCCTAGGGGATGAACACAGACCTCTGAACCAAGGACAGGCATGGGATATAAGAATTGCTAAGTATTAAAAAAAAAACACATGAAATTTACATTAAGCATCCTTCTGAGCAAGGTATGATTGAGCTAAGATGCTGCTTCTGGCTGTTAAGAAAATAGAACTTAAAATTACAACCCATAAATATTAAATTTTCATAAAATGCAGAGAGGATGGGAAGAACCTTACGCAGGCTGTCTGAGGAGGGCACAGGCAGAATCAGCAGATCAAAGGGAAATAGGAAGCAGACAGAGAAGTGGCTTTTCTAAAACTATGAACGATAGTCAGTGACTAGAAGGAGTGGTAGTCATTTACTATTAGTTATTTCCTAAAATCCAAGTAGAATGTTAGTCATTTTTTTAAATCTCCCTGATTTGAAACCCACAGAACCAAAACAAAAAGGTTTAAAGTAACCAAGTTACAGATCATCCTTTTTTTTAAAAGAAAAGTATAGAAATCTCCTAAATTATATCTTATTTTTAATGAAAGCATATTGAAATAACGAGGTTTTAAGATATTATTTTACCAAATAACATTCTCCCAAAATAATTTATCCAGCTTTATTTATTTATTTATTGATGAGCTTTCTACTATGTGTCTAGAACATCGGCTGATGTCATTCCACAGGGTTAGTGATTTTCCTTGGGACTCCCTCACTTCCCGAGGGACTGTCTTTTCTGTGTAAACAATAGGAAGGGATGGTGACTCAGTATAGAATCTGAGAAAGATAAGAAAGATTTTCTTTCTTTTTCTGACCTGACAAGTCATAGACTAGAGCCATAAGAAAAGAGTTTATTCAAAGGAATTAGGAATTAGGAACAAATTGCTGAAGAGAGTTCTATGCTTCAGAAAGAAATAAAGTCCATGTTATAGAAATGGTGATTTCCACCTCTTCTCCAAAGACCATGTGGTCCACTGACTGATGAAAGAGTCTTGACCTTGGCCAGTTTGCTGAGTGGATTGAGCATCTGCCCGGCATTTGGATATCCCAGGTTTGATGCATGGTCAGAGCACACAAGAGAAGCAACCATCTGCTTCTCTTTTTCTCCCTCTCCTCCTTCTCACCCTCTTCTCCTCCTGCAGCCAGTGGCTCAGTTGGTTTAAGTCCCAGCCCTAGATGCTGGGGATAGCTCAGTTGATTGAGCATCAGCCCCAGACAGGGGTTGCCAGGTGAAACCCAGTCGGGGTGCATATGGGAGTCTTTCTCTCTATCTCTCCTTCTATCACTTAAAAAAAGAAAAGATTTTCAGCCAAAATCCAGCTGTGGGGAGAGACCTGAATTTTGATAGATAAACTACTTTGAGGTAATCATACAGCCCTAAGAGAATCACCACTGACCATTGCCAAGGCTGGTCCAGACCGACTACATAGGGGGAAAACACAACATAATACTGTCTACAGAATTTTATATGCAACATTAGTGTTTACTTTAACCATTATTCTAGTTTAAGTATAAAGCCATGACAGAATTTTAAGTAGGTTAATTAGAAAATAAGCAATAAAAAGCTTAGGTATCTCCAAGACCTTCACAGTCCGATATGACAGCCACAAGCCACGTGGCTATTGACCACTTGAAATATGGTATTCTAAAATCATAAAATACACAATAAATTTCAAAACCTTAGTTTAAAAATGCATATCTTGTTAATAATTTTTATATTCTTTACATGTTTAAATAACATTTTGAATAAATTGGATTAAATATTCTATGAAAATTAATTTTATGTGTTTCTTTTTATATTTTTTAATGTTTCTCCTGGAAATTATAGCTTGCACTTGTAGCACGTATCCTACTTTTATTAGATATGTTAACCTGGACATATACATGAAACATAGCCTATCTTTTTCTGTTATAAAGGATTCACTATCTTATCAAATTCAACCCAATAGCTTGGCCATGATTCTTCAGTCTATAGATAAGAAAACTTAGGGGTTACAGAGCATGCCCTAAATCACACCACTATTAATTGGTCAAACCAGATCTGCCCCATACCCAAATCCATGTTTTATGTATGCCTAGCTCAGGTGTTCTCTTTAACATTTTGTTTAAGAGACCTTTCAACATAGAAATGTGCAAGATGTCTTGAGAACAATAGAATATTCTCTGTGAAATAATATATATATATATATAGTTTATTAAAGACACTTAAAATAGCTATAAACAGCACATATGTGTAATGAGACTGGTATGCCAGTCTCTGCAAACTGCTCCTTACGGGTTCTTAGAATGAACTAGGGTGGAGGGAAATGTGAGAGACAACTATATGTCACATCTATTCCAGGCATTTTCTTATTTATTTTGTTTATTCCTCAAAACGGCTCTTAAAGATGAGATAACTATGGCTCAGGATGATGAAGCGATTTGTTTGGTATCCCATGGCTGGCACACCAGCAGCAGAAACAAGACTGAACTTCATACAGTCTTATTTCTCTCCCTATACCAGACTACTTTGAGTCTTCTTTTGATCAATACCCAACTTTTTAGCAACTTGTCTAAACTCTCTGTTACCAACTGCTCTGTTTTCATAACCTTTCCTAGTCTATGGCCTACATTGATTGGGTCATTCCCCTCCTTGATCAGGTAGACTCAGGGGAGAGAAGACACAACTACAGCTTTACTGGAGGTGAGGCTAAACACAAGAGTCAGACTTCTCTTACCAACACCTGAGGTGTTTAGAGATAGCAGAAAATAATAAACCTGTGTCTTGATGTAATAAAAGGGTCACAGACTAGGTGAACAATACACAGTGAAATTCAAATTCCAGGAACTAGATTGAAATTGAGAGCTAAGACATAGTGTCAAAATAAACGAGAGAAATTTAGGAAGAATCCAATGATATCTAGAAGTAAAGAAATGAAAAATTCTGCAGGCAACAGGCAGGAATCTAAAATGAGGTTCCTAGGCCAAACTGAATTTAAGATACATCTAAAGTGTCCAAAATAAATAGACTGTGGCTTATGCTGATTCATACCATCCATGGTGGGCTGATCAGTTTGGGTAATAAAAGTAAAACACTGGCAAGAAAAAAAATTTTTTAATCAAGTAAGAGGCAGGAGACTCTCTAATACACTCTGACCGGGATGCACCAGCAACCCCTCTCTAGGGCTGAAATTTTGCCCATCAGGGGCTGCTGCTCTGTTGCTCAGCAAGCAAGCTATTTTAGTGCCAGAGGCAAGGCCTTGGAAACATCTACAGTGCCCAGGGCCAACTTGCTCATTTGAGCCATGGCTGCAGGAGAGGATGAGAAAGAGAGAGAAGGGGAGGGGGAGGAGTGGAGAAGCAGATGGTTGCTTCTCCTGTGTGACCTGTCCAAGAATCAAACCTAGGACTTCAACACGCCAGGCCAATGCTCACTGCTGAGCTAGCCATCAGGGACAAGAAAACATTTTCTATCTATGTGTGTAACTGTGTAGTTCTTTTTTTTTTTTTTTTTTTTTTTTTTTTTTTTTTGTATTTTTCTGAAGTTGGAAACAGGGAGACAGTCAGAATCCCGCAATCGCCCTACCAGGATCCACCCGGCATGCCCACCAGGGGCGATGCTCCACCCATCTGGGGCACCACTCTGTTGCAACCAGAGCCATTCTAGCGCCTGAGGCAGAGGCCATAGAGCCATCCTCAGCACCCGGGCCAACTTTGCTCCAATGGAGCGTTGGCTGTGGGACGGGAAGAGAGAGACAGAGAGGAAGAAGAGGGGGAGGGGTAGAGAAGCAGATGGGTGCCTCTCCTGTGTGCCCTGGCTGGGAATCGAACCCGGGACTCCTGCACTCCAGGCCAATGCTCTATCACTGAGCCAACCGGCCAGGACTGTGTAGTTCCTTTTTGATCACTCGGTTTCTGCCATTTTATATATTTCATAACTCTCAGTTCCCATTAGCTACTTTACAGATTTCAGAGATGCTAGAAAGTTCATTGTGTCCTTATTGCTGCCTGTGTTCAAGGTGCCAGTGGAAGTGCTCCACAAGTAGTCTTTTTAGCATTGATGGGAGTGTAGTCAATGCAGCCCTGATCTTCAGCCCAAGCTTTAGGCAACATGTTACCCCAATCTAAGCTCTACTCCCAGAAAAGCTCAACTCATTATCTGCCAGTTACTGATAATATAGCTACTTTCTATGTAACTCTGTCCAGTGGTCCTTCAGTTATAGTAATAGTCCATTGCTGTCATTTTGAGGTTGTTTTATTTTTTTTATTGCCCTATTATATAAGGTCTTGTGATATATAAGTTTGGGAATAAAAAAAAAGAAATACAATAATGATCTCTGCCCTCAAGACTCTGGTCATCTAATTGAACAAACAGGAAAATTTTAAACTATAGGAGCTGCAGTTTGAGAAAATTGTTTTAATGTCAGCTCTAGGTTCATGATATTGACTATTTATTCTCTAAGTCTTGGTCCTTATTACAACTTAGAAGGTTGCACTGGATAAATAATTCCCATATGTAGCAATGGAATTCCTTTGTTCATGTACAAATTGCTGATGAGACCCAGAGAGTTACTTACTTGAGATCCTCCAAATGCTACTGCACGCCACCCTACCTCACCATGTCTTCCAGGGAAGCTCCAGAAAACACTTTAGGATCCACTAGTCTGGTTATCTGTTTATTTCTTCTAGCTCCCAACCATGAGTTTTTCAAATAGCCAATCCTGTTCATAAAATAGCTACATGAGAAAATAAACTATGAGAGAAAACTATCAGAGAAATTACAAGACAATTGTATATTTAAAGGAATGATATAGAAAATGAGAACTGTGAGTTCAGAATAAAAGCAATCACCTTGGGCAAGGGCAGACTGTCAAGGCTTCACATAGAAGGGGGGGCTTTGAAGGATGCGTAGATAGGACTTTTTCCGCAACATTTCAAGGAAGAGCACAATGGCACTAAGACTGGAATTAAAAGACGTGATTAGGGATGATAATAAAAACATAATTAACTGAGAGCTTCTGATGGCCGTGTCCCATGTGGAGTCCAGACATGACAGTTCTCAGAGCATTGCAGTGAGGTACTATTAACCAGATGGAAGGCCTGAGGTCCAGTAAGCTAGATCAAAACCTCTCCAAAGTCATCTAACTAGCGATCAGTGGCTTCTCAGTTGGGTCTGCCTGACTATTGATAGTTCAGCTTTTACACTGGGGTTGTATATGGGAATAGCTGGAAATAAGGTGAAATTGGTTGAGGTCAGAGCATACAAGGGTACATTTTCCAAGCTAAGTAGTTTGCCATTTATCTTCTAGGCAATGGAAGACACTGTTAGACAGTGAAATTATACTGATGCATAAGATGATTTTGTTTTTGTTTTAGTGAATTTTTTTATTATGATACATGCACTGGAGTGCTATTACCATATTTCCCCATGTGTAAGATGCATCATTTTTTAAAAAATTTGGGGTCTAAAAAGTGGGTGCGTCTTATACAGTGGTTGTAATTTTTTACTTGCATTTTCCACTTTTAACGCTTGTTTTTGCGCTCATTGCTGAAGACAGTGATTCACTATCAGACACAGATGAGAACAACCTAATTAATGGATGGGAGTTTTGACAGTGGTGAGGAGGTCTATGAATTTTATGATGAATAAAACTTGAGTTCAATAACTTTATGTAATAAATTTTTTTTCAAATTTCAGGCCCCAAAATTAAGGTGTGTTTTATAACTGGGGAAATATGGTAATTATAATGTGTTTATGAAATTTTAATTCACACTGAGATTGTCTATCATATATTACCAAACACATGTGATTTCATCAGAAAAACAAAATTTTTAAAATTTCATATTGTTTATGTTTACTCTTCTTTTAGAGGACGTGGCAAACACATGAAAGTTTTAAAGTTAACTCACTATTAGAAGATATTAAGCTAGAATTGTCCATGTGCCTTGTATTTTCTTGAAAACAAACAAACACTATTTTAGAGCAGTTTTAAGGTCACATCAAAATTCAAAGAAAATCGTCAACAGGTACATTCTTTTAGTTTTAAAATAAATAAGTCCTAAGGATTCAATGTACAGCACAGTGACTATAGTTAGTAATATTGTATTGTATATTTGGAATTCACTAAAAGAGTAGATTTTGAAAGTTCTCAAGAAAAAAGATTTAACTATATGAGGTGAGGGATGTTGACTAAACTTACTGTGCTGGTCATTTCAAAGTATATACATATGTTGAATCATTATAGTGTATACCTGAAACTAATATAATGTTATATATTAATTATATCTCAATAAAATAATTGAGAAAGTACAGAGATTTCTCATAAGCCCTTAACCTTACACATGCTCCTTATTATCAACATCTCCCACTAGAATGGTATATTTTTTTAAATTAATGAACCTATATCAATATGCCTTATATTTTCTATCAGTTGATGACAACATTGTTATTTGTTCCCTAAGTCAAAATGATAATAATAATAATAATAATAGTAAGCCAATTCTAATATTTAAAAACTTTAACCTTTTTTATGTAGGTAAAGAACCTTGTATAATTTGTATTAATTATTTTTATGTGCTATAGTTTTAGGGAAATGATTAGACACTGTACACCATGTTCAAATAATATTAGAGTTAAATGAAATAGAAAGTTCTCAGATTTCACAGCAGACTTTTCCCTCAACAATTACAAAAAACCCCAATGATGTAATGTTTTTAGACAAGCTTTGTTGTATAGTTCTGAATCTTCTTGGCATTTATAACAAATATCAGACTATAAAAGTGTCATTTTCAAATATAATAAAAGCTAACATTGATTGAGCCTATACTATAATCCAAGCCCTGTTCATTCATTCGTTCATACATTCATTCATCCATTCATTCATTCATTTGACAAATATTTGCTGAAAACTTAATAGATGCTAGACCACTGTTAACAGTATTCAAAGTGCTTAGTATGTAGCACTGAACAAGACAAACAAATATCTTGGCATCATGAGACCTTAACCTAAAAGGAAGACGGGTCTGTCTGACAGTCTAAACCAAGCATTATATTTGTTACCAATGAATGGTTATTTCTCAAGGATTTTTAAATATATGAGATAAGATTACATATTTTATGCTGATGGGAATAATAGAAGAAATTATGGAAAGAAAGGGAGGGTAATTATAAGTGCAGATGCCTTGATTAAGTGAGAAGGGAAGGAAGTAGAGCACACATACATTTATCTGGCTTTAAAACTTACGTCCCTTGCACTTCACTATATCGATATATTTTTTTATTATAATTTTATTTTTTTAATGGGGTGACATCAATAAATCAGGATACATATATTCAAAGATAACATGTCCAGGTTATGTTGTCGTTCAATTATGTTGCATACCCATCACCCAAAGTCAGATTGTCCTCTGTCACCTTCTATCTAGTTTTCTTTGTGCCCCTCCCCCTCCCCCTTTCCCTTTCCCTTTCCCTCTCCCCCTCCCCCCGTAACCACCACACTCTTATCAATGTCTCTTAGTCTCACTTTATGTCCCACCTACATATGGAATAATGCAGTTCCTGGTTTTTTCTGATTTACTTATTTCACTTCGTATAATGTTATCAAGATCCCACCATTTTGCTGTAAATGATCTGATGTCATCATTTCTTATGGCTGAGTAGTATTCCATAGTGTATATGTGCCACATCTTCTCTATCCAGTCATCTATTGTTGGGCTTTTTGGTTGTTTCCATGTCCTGGCCACTGTGAACAATGCTGCAATGAACATGGGGCTACATGTGTCTTTGCGTATCAATGTTTCTGAGTTTTTGGGGTATATACCCAGTAGAGGGATTGCTGGGTCATAAGGTAGTTCTATTTTCAGTTTTTTGAGGAACCACCATACTTTCTTCCATAATGGTTGTACTACTTTACATTCCCATCAACAGTGTATGAGGGTTCCTTTTTCTCCACAGCCTCTCCAACATTTGCTATTACCTGTCTTGTTAATAATAGCTAATCTAACAGGTGTGAGGTGGTATCTCATTGCAGTTTTGATTTGCATTTCTCTAATAACTAAAGAAGATGAGCATCTTTTCATATATCTGTTGGCCATTTGTATTTCTTCCTGGGAGAAGTGTCTGTTCATGTCCTCTTCCCATTTTCTTATTGGATTGTTTGTTTGTTTCTTGTTGAGTTTTATGAGTTCTTTGTATATTTTGGATATTAGGCCCTTATCTGAGCTGTTGTTTGAAAATATCATTGATATATTTTTAAGATTTCAGCATTTGAGACTTTATAAAATATATCAGGACAGTGGTACCTTGAGATACAAATTTAATTCGTTCTGTAACCGAGCTCATAAGTCAGTTAACTCGTATATCAAACTGCCCATACTGGACCCGTGCGCCAATACGCCAACTAGCGGCAGCTTCCCGAATCACAACTCCTATCTCAGAATTTCGCTTGGATCTTGAACAAAAATACAGACTGAGTCACAGCTCATATCTTTAAAAATTTGTATGTTGGTCAGTTTGTATCTCAAGGTACCACTGTATATATCTTCTAAAATATATATCTTCTAATTATATATGTGTGTGTATATATATACATATATATCTTTTAAAAATATATAAATCTGCATTCTTCTTGGCACTTGATATACATACATATGTATATATACATTTACTTGTATACACATATATAAGTAAAGTACAAAATTGTTTAGCATCTTATTCAAGGGGGATGCAGGCAATGCATATGAAAAAGGAAACAAGAGTATGGGACATACTGTGAGGCCCTGATGGAGACTGTGGGAATGAAAAGGCACAAAGAGGTCAGAGGAAGCCCTGAGATGAAGGGGGAAGAGTAGATGGCAGCACCTCCCTGAAGTGGAGAAGTTACCAGAGTGAGAAGCCCGAGGACTATGGTGATGTTTCTTCAACTTAATTTTAAACAATGTCCTTTCCAAACATTTTGAGCTTGGCCCACTTCAAAAAGGCATGGGTTGGTAAATTAAGCATGTGTGTTATAAATGCAAGTAAAGTCATTTTAAACACAGAGCTGTTGAATGGATGAATATATTATTTATGCATTAGATTTTATATATAACATATACATTGCATATAACATATTCATTTAAGTTTATATATAATAAGATGAATATATTTGTTTTTTTAAAGTTATCAAAATTCTATAGTTTTGCTTATCCTACCTAGAGGTAAAAATTTAAGAAAATTCTTCATTTTCCAGGTAATAAAAGGCAGCACTGATCTGGATCCCTGGATACCAGGAAAGCCTTTTGCAAGATTAAATGGGATTACTATCAATAGGCCCGCAGGGTGTTTGGTTTTGAATTAAAATATAGAAACCTTATTAACAAAATTTACATTCCTGCCTTAACCTTAATCTAATTTTACTGGTATCATGGCCTCTAATGGAGAGCAATTCTGCAGAATGGCACGTGCCTCATACCCCACCTTTGTCAGCCTAATCAGAAGCCCCTGATCACTCCAGAGGAAAAATAGATGCATGAATTTTAAGCTGGTCACCACAGTCACATATTTTCAAATGCATTACAAACCAATATTTTATTCATGAAAACATTAAATATTATATTACTATCAAAACATTCTCTCGTATCTTGAAATTTATTCTAAAATGGAGCTTTCGTTCGCTCTTTTCCTAAGTGCTATTCTCTAGCTGACTGTCTCGGCTTCGTGTTCCCCAAGACCAATGACAGCAGCTTCATTCTCTAACAAGAGCAATTTACCTGGACACTCTGCAAACAAGGCCTTACCCCCGAGTGATTGCATTAATTGTCAGTGGGTTTTGTAGGGAAGGCAGAGAGGCCTTGGAGTTTTACCTTCTCCCACAGGGAATGACTTTCACTGTCATTTACAAGAGTCTGGACAGAAAGGGTGGAGCCCCAAAGTAAAATATGGAAAGAAATTATTTTGATACATTCTCCATGATCCATGCTTAAACAGTCCCTGAAAATTCTTCACTCATATTTGAATGATCAAAAATGCAACAACTGAAGTCAGGGAGGGAGGCCATATCATTGAGCCCAACACACTCACCCACATGGATTTAAATACTGCAGAACAATATGTTAACAGTTATGGCTTCAAAGATAACAATATATTCAACTTGCAATCAAATAAAATTGCTGTAGATTTCAATACAAAAAAACATTCTTATACAGAGTATTTTTTAAGTTTCACAAAATTATCTATCTGGAATTTTCTATAGTAGCATTCTATCTTAGCTTTTATAGCTAAGAAAAATGATACAAGGACAGTATCCTTGGCTTGTTTATGCTCTATGAAAAAGGACATTTTTATTCATTCTAGTCTTAATTTATAGTAAAGACAGACAATTCACTATGTTTTTTTTAAAGTATATGAAACTGGAGGTGTTTATATGCACTAAAAAAGGCAGCTCTTTCTAAAGCATGAGTACCACATGACCAAACCCTTTGGAGGTATTATCATATAATGCCCATCTCTCAATGGAAAATTTGGAAGATAATTATTAAAATAAAAAAGCCTAAAATTTGGGAGGTGAGGGATTCTGTCAACTTCAGTTTTGTCACAAAAAAGCTTTACCTATAACTAACGCACACACACAAAGAGAGAGAATGAGATCACAGGAAAAGTTGTTCTGAAAAGCTGTTAAGGCAACTCTAAATAATTCTGTAAGAAAAATATATATAATGCAAGGTATAAATGTGAGTCACATATATAATTTTAAATGTTCAAAGTAGCTACTTACAAAAAAAAAAAAAAAAAAAAAAAGGAAGAAAAGGCCCTGGTCAGGTTGTTTAGGGGATAGAGCATTGTCCCTGTGCACTGAGGCCATGGACGGGATTCCCAGGCAGCACATCTATGAGAAGCAATCATTAAGTGCACAACTAAACGGAACTACATGGAACAATGAGTTGATGTTTCTCTCTTTCTCTCTTCTTCTCACTCTCTCAAATCAATGGAAAATTTTAAAAAATTAATGAATAAAAACTAAAGTTAATTTTAATAAAATGTTTTACTTAACCCAATATATCTAAAATATTATTATTTCAATATATAATCAATATAAAATATTAATGATGTATTTGCATTATATTTTCATGCTAAGTCTTCAAAAGCTGTTGTAGATGAACGCTTACACACATCTCAGTTTGGACTAACCACCTTGGAAGGGACCCATAGCACATGTGACTAGGTGATGCCATTATGGACAGCACAGGTTTAGAATACAAGCACACACAAGGAGTTGCTCGTTTTGTTCTCAGTTACCTTCCTTTCCTTTTCTTTTCATCTTTTCCTCTTCTTTTCCCTCAGTCCCTCTTCCTTTCTCTCTTTTTCTCCTATGACCGTGCATGTTCTTTGCTGAAGATATAACAGTTGAGCAATATAGGCCTGAACCTTAAATTATAAAAGCATTACCTTTTTTTCAGAAAAGATTAAACGCACTATTTAAAGATACATAAATAGTATACGATAGTTAAAACCCAGCCACAGATATAGCTACAAGCTTTCTGGCGGCCAAGAGAAACTGAGAGCAAAGCATGGTCAGCCACACAATTCACAGTGTACATTATCCAGAGTCACTAAGATGAACTCAAACCAGTTGCTTCAGAGAACTATCCTCCTCTGACTATATAAACCTGATTTTAGAAACAAGCAAAACTATGAATGTAACACGGTGAACTGCTCTCTAAAGGGTGCATGTTGTGCTCTTTCAGAATAACTGGAAGAATTAAGACCATAGATCTTCTGCTCTATGACATGCTACAAACCAGAAGACTGTTATTTAGTACTGCCTGATGCGCTCACACAATAACTGTGATACAAACTGGTCATAGTAAAATGACTTGGATCCAGAAGATACTTAGAAGAATTAAACTATTAGTATTGTTTCATTAGTCTGTATATTTTATCCAACTCAAATTACTGTACAGTTAGTTGATCAGCCTCCATTGTTACACCTACAAAAACAATGAGCCTCTAACCCCCTAACCCTGAAAGATAATAGCATTATCATGGTGCTAAAACTAAGACTTGTAAACATAAAATCATGAAAATTCATTAAGAACCATATAAAAGAAACACTGTACTTTTAATTATTAATAAATAAATGTATTAGCACAAATTTCACTTAAATATCATTAAGCCCACAATGTATGAATAATCAACAAAAAGATTCTCAGCGCCTTAGATATCTTTGAACCAATATTGAGGTTCTTTAAGAACTGCAATTCATTCTTTTTATGTGAAATAAAGGGGGAGATTTATATAGGCTTAATTATAAAAAGAACTGAAAGTATTTTTGCCACATTATTTATTTGTGCTAGAGGAATATCATTTTTAGATATAATGTTTAAATTTCCAAACAAACTGTATTAAAATTTATATCTCTAATCAGCTAACTGGGGCTTATTATGCAACTGGATTAAAACCCTGAGCTACCCTGGGATCACATTGTAGTTCACTTTAATATGTAGGGTCTCAAATCATCTCTCAGGAGGGATAATTCTATAATTTTAACAGATCTTAAGGTCCACAAAATGTGGCTAGTCATGTCAGTCTCCCCTGCTGCCATCCCTCTGTCCCAGACACACACAATAGAAAATGGTTGCTCTACATTGACTCTAGTTTCATTCAAAGGTAAGAGGGATAAGAAAAGAGAGATACATACATCATATTTTTTTAAAGAAATGATATCATGTCACCATTATGTTCACTAAATGATACAGCTACAACATCAAGAGTCCCTCAAGGCTAAACAAAATGGCTAAAGATGTATTTATTGATTTCTAAAGAAATCTTACTAAGACACTGGAGTAATAACTTGCCACATTTCTAATTGAAAGGGCCCTGGCTTTTACTACAGCAAAGGAAGATCTCCAGAATATACAATAATGTTAAAACTATTGTATGTTGTATTGTAGAACATACTTAAATTGAGAAGGGAGGAGAAAAATTATTGAGATTTAACTTGAACCAAATTTATTCATCTTTTCTTATCTATCTATCATCTATCTATCTATCACCTATCTAAAAACCATTGGATATTATAATTACTTACTTTTAAATCCAATCCAGTATCATGTCCTAATCATAATCCATCAACTTGGGTTGACTTACAGTACATTTATACATTGGAAGCTTTTTAAAAATAGATGTAAGGTAGGTATATAAGAACTTGTATCTATAGAAAAATCGTCACCAACTCTTTTAAGAATTCAAATTTTTTTCCTCAAATAAGAGGAATATGTGCAATGACAGTTTTTTCTCTTTGGTTTACAATTGTCTCCCTTTTCTGTAGATCCTAATGATAAAGTAATGGATCTTGCCAACCATTATGAGCTTCGACCCAGCTGGGGACCCATAACTTTTATTGTGGTCCATTATCTGGCCATTAGAGGCCACAAGTGTTCTCAGCACAATTGTGTAACATTTTGCTGAGGAAAAGGTGTGGAATGTGTGGAGGCAGCAGATTTTCTAGTTTCTGAAGCCATGGAAACTCCAAAACCTTCTATATTGTGACCATTCATTTTCCTTATGTTGAAAATATTATAGTGTATACCTCTTGGATAAAGTTTCCCCTAATCAACCAAATATTCCACCCAGCACAGGCATGAAACATCCTTTGTTGTTGTTGTTTGCCTGTTATTTGTTTTCTAGGGGAGCAGCCTTGATGCTGAGTGTTTGTTTTACCTATTTAGTTTAGAAAACAATATGCTCTGATTGTAGAGACTATTTCCTCGACCAGTCTCATTATATGAAGAAGATAAAAAAGAAGGGATGACTTGGTATCCTCAAGAACAGCACAAAATGCATGAGGTCTGCCCTCAGATTTTACGACTGTTGCAAAAATAAGGAAACTCAAATAATATTAAGTGAAACCTCATATCTATGTAAGTTTCCTTACTGTAAGAAAATAAGTACATCATTTTAGCTACCATTCCCTTTGTTAGCTATTTTCAAGCTCTTTGATACATCCACCAATCAGCAACATCATGAATACTTTCTATTTGTATTATTCTTTTGATCATTATCATACACCTTAACTTTAAAAGAAGCATAGTTCAAAATGCTGTATGTGTTTGATGCCAACTGTGGCCCATCTTTCATCCAGAGGATAAAGAGGGCAGACATTATGTTCCTTGAGCATAATACAGCATGTATGGAGTTCAGAATAGCTCAGTGCTTCATAAGTATTATAATAAATGCTTCCCATTTCTCTCATCATCTATCTCCCAACCCTCTAATAATTTTGAAAAGCTTTATGGCTGGTTATTCCCGGCTTAATTCTTACTTTAAACCCTGAATCTCCCATTAACAGGAGCATAGGCGGGAAATCTTTAGGTTAAATCCATTCTCTAAAGCACCCTGACCTGAGGGCAAAATGACTATTACTGAAACTACTCTAATGGCTTTCTCCTGCTGTCTGTAAGTCTAAAAGTCTGGAACCTTAATTAGGAAAGGGCCAACAGATCACTTCATAGTATTCCCCAAAGAGGATAATATGTGGTTTTACTGCTAAACACTATCTATACAACAATGGCTATTCAACAATATTTAATCAACATTTATTAAACATCTGCTATGTGCCAGATCCCCCCCATTTTATATATCAAGGATAGAGCATTAAATAAGATGTGTAAAAAATTTCTACTCTCAAGATATTTTCTTCTGGTAAAGAAAAATGGAAAAAAATACATTAATAACCAACCAGGAAATATCAGATGATGATTGTTATAAAGGAAAGAGAAATATCCTATTAGTAAGTGGCCTCTTCATTTTGGGTAGTTAGGAAAGGCTTATCTCTAAGAGGCTGACATTAACTAGGGGTGAACAATTCAAGGAGAAGAAAGTAAGAGTGAAGGTTTCAAGGTTCCGTGAGTTTAGCATCCTGGAGGAATGGAGAGAAGAGCAGTGTGGCTGGAAAGACGAGACAAGGAGACTGAGGAAGAGCAATCAGTGAAGTGGGGCAGAAACGGGGCGAGGTGGTGTCAGATGGGGTAGGTCAGGACGGCAGGCGCCAGAAATGGTTTGGATTTTATGACAACTAAGCAGAACCAAAAGCCTTAAAGGTTTTGGAGCAAGGTTGAGTTTCTTTATGATTATTTTTTTTCTTTTTTTTTTTTTCTTTTTTTTAATTTCTGAAGCTGGAAACGGGAGAGACAGTCAGACAGACTCCCGCATGCGCCCGACCGGGATCCACCCGGCACGCCCACCAGGGGCGACGCTCTGCCCCTCCGGGGGTTCGCTCTGCCGCGACCAGAGCCACTCTAGCGCCTGGGGCAGAGGCCAAGGAGCCATCCCCAGCGCCCGGGCCATCTTTGCTCCAATGGAGCCTTGGCTGCGAGAGGGGAAGAGAGAGACAGAGAGGAAGGAGGGGGGGGGTGGAGAAGCAAATGGGCGCTTCTCCTATGTGCCCTGGCCGGGAATCGAACCCGGGTCCCCCGCACACCAGGCCGATGCTCTACCGCTGAGCCAACCGGCCAGGGCCTATGATTATTTTTTAAAAAGAGTATTTTACTGAGGGGAGCTGAAGCTAAGAATGAGCATAAGGAGCCATTTTCTTTTATATCCCACATATGAATGAAATCATAGTTCTTAACTTTTTCTGTCTGGCTTATCTCACTTAGCATGATGTTCTCGGGGCCCATTTATGTTGTCACAAATGGCAGTATGTCTTCTTTTGTTATGGCTAAGTAGCATGCCATTGTATAATTTTAAAAAGAGAATATTGTGATAATTCAGGAACTACTAAATTTATGCTGGCTTGAACTACGGTAGGAGTGATAAGGATGGAAAGAGATGTCAGAGTTCACAGTATACTTTAGCTGTAGAATTGAAAGGACTTGCTAGAGTTTTTGTAATGGTTATAGTAAAAGAAATAGGAAATAAATTACATTTTGTCTTTAATGAGTTGTTCAATAATTCACTGAGATAAGGCAAAGAAGAGCTTTGGGGTATGAATCATGTCCTCTTTAGGGCCATGTTGAGTTTGAGTTGCCTCTTAGACACCCTCATGAAGATGTCTAGTAATAATCTGGCTATATAATGCTGGAGTTCAGGAGAAATAATAGGGCTGAAAACATAGACTTGGGTTATAAATTCCTGAAAAAGAGAGATCTTAGAGCCAAACCCTTGACCTTTTCAATTTTGGGGATCAAATAGAGTAGAAGGAACCAGAAAAGAAGGCTGAGAAGAAGCAATTGATGAAGTAGGAAGAAAGTAAGAGGTGTGTGGCATCATAGTAGAAAGTAAACAGTAAGTATCAGCATGTGTTTCAAACATAGATGTCTGCAACTAAAGAAAAGAATTTCCCCAATGAGCTACCCACAGAATACCTTATATCATGTTCCTAGATAAACTAGTAGGAAAACTGACAAAAAACACTCAGAGTATCAAACACCTGGCCTAGCTACTTTTTCTTCTTCAATAAATGTCAGATTAAAAAGTTTTTAAGGCCCTGGATGGTTGGCTCAGTGGTAGAGCGTCGGTCTGGCATGCAGGAGTCCTGGGTTCAATTCCTGGCCAGGGCACACAGGAGAAGCGCCCATCTGCTTCTCCACCCCTCCCCCTCTCCTTTCTCTCTGTCTCTCTCTTCCCCTCCCGCAGCCGAGGGTCCATTGGAGCAAAGATGGCCCGGGTGCTGAGGATGGCTCTGTGGCCTCTGCCTCAGGCACTAGGATGACTCTGGATGCAACAGAGCGACGCCCCAGAGGGGCAGAGCATCGCCCCCTGGTGGGCATGCCGGGTGGATCCCAGTCGGGCGCATGCGGGAGTCTGTCTGATTGCCTCCCTGTTTCCAGCTTCAGAAAAATGCAAAAAAAAAAAATTTTAAAGTTTTTGAAAAATAGCTATCAAAATAACATGTTTCCTCAAAACTAGTTACTTAAGTTTGGGCATAAAGGCACATTTGTTGACTGTTAGCACTTTTCTTATTCTGATCCAACTCTCTTCACACCACACACAGCACCAGTCATGTTTACAAATCTCTTACTCAAATGCAAGCGCTGACTAATAAAACACCAACATCAATACATCAGTTACATTTGGTAAGAACATCATTAAGAAAGGAAATTTCTTGATACCTTGGGTTCTATGAAACTGTATATATAGTTATACTTACATATTTTCTGAAATCTTTCTTTGGTTCTGTGAAATTGTTATTTATGCATAATTATGACAGCTTAGTGTTAAAGATGCTTTCTAGAAAATATTCCAGCCTTTCTTCAACAGAACACACTGGAACATCGTGTTTTCTCATATTTGAGTATCATAATTAGTACACTGGATTATGGATAGCCACTAAAGTGAGTTTTCTAAAACACATACTCAGTCACGTTCTCATGATTAAAGCTTTGTTGTCTTTCCATTGCCTATAGGACCAAGTCCCAACCCTCCTATGTGTAATATAAAATTTTTCCTGACTCAGCCTCCAGCTCTTTTTATAGTCTCTCCTATGATCAGAAAACCTAATATCCTATGTTCCAGTTGTGAACATTCTACGTTACCAATTGTGCCTACTCAGCGATGCAGATGCTGCATTTTGTTTTATACCACAACCTGCTTTCTCCTTCTGCTTCAAGTGCCTTTGAACCTCCCTTAGCACCTCCTGCCTCAGACGATCCCCAATTTTATACTTTTTCCTCTACTCCTTATACCTTATTTAGCTCTGCCTTCTCAGAACCTCGGACAGTTCCAAGCCCATAATACACATTTTGATATACTTGTTTAAATAAATTAGAACATTAAAATTGTTAAACTCTTTCCTCCTGGAATGAATCAACCCTTTGATCCTGTGTCTCCACTGTGCTCCATACATAAGCTGGCAGAGTATCTCCAATGCTTAATCACATTGCTGTCTTTTCTGTCAGTCTATAAGTTCCTTTAAAAATCTTCTTTAATGCCAGTATCTCCTGTGCCTAGAACAGTACCTAACATAACGTATCATGGAAGACACAAAATAAGGAAATGATTACACAAGGCTATAATTTGGCAAGGCCATCAGGATCAAAATGAGACATTGCAAAAGAGATTTTTTAACTAAATCTTATAAATCCATGACTTGAAATATTTCATCAAGTAACACTTTTGTGTTAGTATCTTTTCTATTTAGCAAGACAGTAAAAACAAGATGCTATGACAACATTGACTTAATTTATTAACTAATTTGTTCATCACAAATTTTACTGATCATTTTTTTTGTGTGTAAGATATAATCTCTAAATTCAGAGATGACAGCCCAAAATATGGGACTGTACATAAATCATCTCTAGACAGGGATCATGCTATAAATGCTCTTTAAGGGCCAGAAGAACTAAATCAAAACGTCTTACTCTAGATGGACAATGAAAAGTTCAGAAGAAAGGTGGCCTCTGAGTTTGACTTGTAAAAAATAGTGGGAGTTTAAAAGACAATAGCAAACTGTGGAAAGTTTTCCGGGGGGGGGGGGGGGACAAGAAAAACCAAGCAGTAGCAATGACATAGAAGAAGAAAATTAGAACTTGGAAAGAGAAAACTGTCATCAAAAGTCTTGAGATGGTTCTAAAACAAGGACTGAGTATAAATCACTTTCTATAAACATATGCCCAAGCTCTACACATTAAGATTGTAACTCAGTAAGTCTGGATAGCACCAATGATATATCTTTTGAAAAAGTTTCCTGGTGATACTGAGGCCAGTCATTGTCAGAGGGCATGAAAGGCAAATGCAGCATGGTCAGGAGCCAACTTTTAAAGAGTTGACATTTGAAATTAAGTCATCATTACACTAGAAACTTAAATCTGGTTAGAGAGACTGGGCACTACATAAGACTAAAACAGTAAGTCTAGAGTGGCAGATATTTGGCCTTGACTGAGGCTCAACATTTCCCAGCCCATACTAGACATAGGTAAACATGGCAGTTTTTCTCACTAAGCCCAGACTGAGCCACAGATTTTGTCTCAATACAGGACTAACCAACAACAATTGGTCAGAGTTGGCTTGCAATGTAAAATTCTTTGCCATCCATGAAATAAATAAACAGAAAGTAAAAGTAAAATGTATTTTAGGCAGCAGCAAGAAATGAAGCCAAAGTGGAGACAATAAAGTTCAAAGAATATTTTCAGGATAAAAAGTAAAAATTACATAGGAGAGAAATAGGTAGAAAGTTTAGAAAAATAGGTACAGATCAGATTCTTAAGGACTGTAACAATGCCTCAAACATTTTTATGCTGACTTCTGATTACTAGTTGCTAGTATCCAATTGCATATTTGTATAATGTTCTATATGCATACTCATCTTTGTTTTTGTTCTCTAGATTATAATAGAAGCTGTGTATAAAGAAATAATGTACTACTTTAGCCTTCAGTCTTTCTTCTGCATCATATCTCTTCCTATAGTGATGCCACTCACCCATGCAGTGTCTCTGGACATCTTCTCTCTCCCTGAAGCTCCTCCCCCACCCATATTCTCTGTTTTAAGGTCGCTGGCTCTTTTTAGTAGAGAGCCAGAACCCTTAAACTAAGCAAAATTTCTCAACTATGGCACTGTTATATTTTGGAATAGATACATTTTGTTGTGGGGTGTCTGTCCCATACACTGTACAATGTTGAACAGCATCCTTGACCCTCTACCCATTAGACATCAGTAGCACTGCCAATCATGACTATCAAAAAGTCTCCAGACATTGCCAGATATCACCTGGGGGACAAAATCACCCCCAATGAACTTAATAAATAGATATTTTAATGTGATTTTTTTTATATTTGGTTACTCCTGCAATCTCTTTACTAGGCAACTAATGAAGCTGATTCAGACTATAAAGAACAACAAGTCTTATTGGCAATCACACTGACAACAGCCAAGGATGCTTTAAAACACAATAGTTTTCTTTTGAAAGGGTTTCTTGGTATCAATTCAAATAGAAACACTGAAATTGATATTTGTACCAACATTCCATGTATTATCATTGGGTTAAAATCTGAGAAGACAAGTTTTGCAAAACATTGTGATAAAAGATGTTTTGTGTAAATAAAGACAAATAGCAGGTTTCAGGCAAAACATGAGAACTTTGTCAATATCTCCCATGAGCCATAAATGGTCTGCCATTCTGGTCTGGCCTAATGTCAAATATATTTCAACATGTGTTTGGGAAGTATTCCTATGCATTTGGATGTCAGAAGATATACTGGCTGCTTTTCAAGAAGTGCTTACTAAAAAAAAAATTTATTTTTACTTTCTACCATTCTTTAAATTGTTTTTAAGAGGGTGACACACATTAACAATGGTTAATTTGTAGAATGAGACATATGTCTGGAGAAAGTAATTTTACTTATGGCACTAGAATTTTATATTGGTGAATACCAATTTTTTTTAACATCAGAAATGCCTAAAAAGTAACGACTCCAATGTGTGTAAAATAGTTTTAGCCTCTTAACTATACTTAACAGTATATTAATTCTACAATGTAGTCTCTGGTGTATTATATAATAAAAATATTTAACAGCCATAAATAAATACATACAAGTCATTTTCATAAATTAGTTTATATTATTAGTGTATCATAACATCTTATAACTAGTTAATATAATATACCCTAAACACAGGGCTTTCTAATCATGTCCAAAGTTGCAAGTAGAAATTATAGCAGATTAAAACTCTTTTTTTTTTAGTGAGAGGCGGGGAAGGCAGAGAGACAGACTCCCGCATGTTCCCCAACCAGGATCCACCCAGCAAGCCCACTAGGGGGTGATACTCTGCCCATCTGGGGCTGTTGCTCAATTGCTCAGCAATGGAGCCATTTTTTTAGTGTCTGAGGCAGAGGCCATGGAGCCATCCTCAGCTCACAAAACCAACTCACTCGAACCAATCAAGCCATGGCTGCAGGAGAGGAAGGGTGGTGGTGGAGAAGCAGATGGTCACTTCTCCTGTTCCCTGACCGGAAATCAAATGCAGGACATCTACAAATCGGTCTGACACTCTATCACTGAGCCAACTGGCCAGGGCCCAGATTTCAACTCTTAAACTAAGGATTTAGCAGCCATTTTTCCTCCAGATGCTTAAAATCTAGTTAGAGAAATTGGATACTACAAGAAAAACATTACCACACTTTGAGGTAAATATCAAATGAAAAATCTAGACTATGTATATTAGGAAGTTCTAAGTATTCTTTAAAATGGGCTAAGTATTAAAAATCAAAATATTATGGATTAAGCATTCTTTAGCATAAACTTAATATTATGAATTAAAGAAAAACTTGACTGGTATCCAAACTTCATTGAGACAGTATTCCATGGTGGTGAAAGCATTGATTTGAGGGCCAGTACACTTGGGCTCATATCCTCATTTCACCCTTACAAGCTGTTTGAGTTGAGGCATATTGCTGAGGCTCTCTGTGTCTCCATTTTCTTATCAGCACAATATGTATAATGATAGAATCTCTCTCAGAAGGTTAATGTGAGGATATATAAAGATTTAATAAATCAATACATTCAACGTGCTTAGGACAATGACTGACACATTGTAAGTACTGCATAAGTTTTTGCTATTAATTACTCATTTAAAAAAATCGTACAATATGCCAGAGAATAGTATAAAATGTTCACTTTAGAGTCTGATCTGGGTCAAAATACTAGCTCCACCCTTCCTAACTATGAGGCTTGGGGCAAGTCATATGACCTTTCTATTCTTCAGTTTCTTCATCTGTACAATGGAGATAATAACTGTCCTTACTTCATGGGGTAATTTGAGAAGTAAAAGTAATAATGCTCACTAAGTGCATGGCAACCTAGCTGTCAGTGCTCAATAAACGTTACTTATTAGTTTGCATGTATATTAGAAACAGAGAGAGAAAAAAGAGTAGAAAGAATGTGTCTTCTACAGTCCTTTTTTCATTTTTTTTTTTCTGAAGCTGGAAACGGAAACGGGGAGACACAGTCAGACAGACTCCCGCATGCGCTCGACCGGGATCCACCCAGCACGCCCACCAGGGGCGACGCTCTGCCCACCAGGGGGTGATGCTCTGCCTCTCCGGGGCGTCGCTCTGTTGCGACCAGAGCCACTCTAGCGCCTGGGGCAGAGGCCAAGAAGCCATCCCCAGCGCCCGGGCCATCTTTGCTCCAATGGAGCCTTGGCTGCGGGAGGGGAAGAGAGAGACAGAGAGGAAGGAGGGGGTGGGGGTGGAGAAGCAAATGGGCGCTTCTCCTATGTGCCCTGGCCGGGAATCGAACCCGGGTCCCCCGCACGCCAGGCTGACGCTCTACCGCTGAGCCAACCGGCCAGGGCTCTTCTACAGTCCTTTTAAGTACATATTGAGGGCCTCCTTTGTGCCAGGCAATTGGGTATACAAAAGTGAACAACACATGGTTACTCTCGTAAGGGAGTTGAGGCTCTAGTAAAGCTCTAATAAAATCATTTAAAATTTGACCAAGACAGTAGTGTTCACAAGTGTATTGTTAACTTATAGAGAGTTCTGTCAATAATATCTAATCTGTTTATGGTTCTCCTATGAGCTACTAGCACTTCTATTCACTCATCTGTTCATTTATTTCTGCAACTGATATTTATTGAATATCTATTTGGGCCAGTGATGGTGCTGATTGAGGGCATACAACAGTGACTAGGACAAACACAGCCTTGAAACACAGGGAAATTAGGATCCAGGAGAATACATGACTGAATGAATACATATAGGCACACTAAGAGGCTACTGCAAGAAAAGGGAAACACCGCAGCATGAATATGAGTTTGGTTTGTTACCAGTTAATAATATTATACTTAGTGAAGAGAGAATGCAGTAAACACTTTCTGTATTCATTACCTTTAGTGAAAATACAGTCGTTGCTGAGACAGGTCATTCAAGTATGGCAATTCTAGAATGAGGCTACTTATACAGCAGTCAGTCATGCCTGTAAACACATCACTGAGGAATCAGAATGGCTTAATTCTAGTTCTGTGATAAGAACACCAGACTATGAATAAAGATGTCTGAGTTGTAATCCTGAAGCTACCTTTAATTATCTGTGTGACTTTGAACAAGCTTGTGTCCTCTGCATCTGTCTTTGTTTCTGCATTCTTCACATGGGGCTAGTGACACATGGCCTTCTACTGCACAGGACCGTGTTAAAGACTCAAGGTAGATGATACATAGAACTGTCTTAAAAACAGAGTTACAAATGTAAGGCATTTGGACATGTTTAATTAAAAAGGTCAGAATAATAGATCCACGAAGAGGAAGCAAAGGTATAACTTTAAGGAGAAATAATTTGTAAAATGTAATTAAAAGCCCTAGATTGGCTGTTCATCATCTTTAATTGGTGACTGTGCTGTGCACTTCACTGTGATGTGACCAGCATTGTGCAGAGAGATACTCTCCAAGCCAGGTAGGGTGTGTGTTTTCTTTAATGTAGAAGAAGGCAGCAATAGCTTCACAGTTCAAGTGCAAGGCTGGTTTCCTGGCGCCCAGCAATATTAGCAATCTTCTTTTCTTCTCTTCTCTGAATGTTGAGTGATCTGGGATGAAAAACTAACAAGCGCCTGTCAAATCTGAAGCCTCGGCTTTTCTGACAGGAGGTCCACTGGACTTTCTTATCAAGAGAGCCTTTATAAAGAAACTGGAATTCTCTCTCACTCAGAAAGGAAACAGAGCTCATCAGAATCTTTGGACCCTTGACTTCCAGGGCATGCTGTCTCCGATGAAGGTCTTTTGATCATGGCACTTTTTTATTCAGATTTGACTTCACATTATTGCTAATCAATAACTCGCAACTGTCCAAGCCCCCAGTCAGATGCTCATCTCTCCATCAAGCAGGGAGGCCTCCTAATTGAGGAAAAGTCAGAGACCTAGGTACCAAGCCCCGGGGCCATAGTCCGGCGCCCACTCTCTCTTTTCACAGCATTCTAGAGATGGTGGAAATAAAATTTAGAGACATGACAGGCACAGCCAAGGAGGATCAATTCCTGTCACTTGCCACCAGTGTTTACTGCTTCCCTAGGTTTTCAGAGGGTGTTTTTATTTCATAGCTTAGGGGAACTTAACCTTTTAAAAATGGGAAGATGGTTTCTCCATGAATTTTAAATTATTTTTATCTTATATGTCTAGTACTGTTGATTAGATTTAAATGATTGTTTGCTTTCTCCCCCCAAATATCAAATTCTGTTGAGTCATGGCTGGGGGAAATGTAAATTATAGTGCTGGTATTTGTGGCTAGTGATTGAAGGAGACATATTAGTAACAACTTGTGTAATAATGCAGCTGAGAAAATAGCATTCTTGTGACCCCAGTGTTGAGCAGGAAGTAGAAAGTGATTACTATTCTCAAATTTATTATTGATATTAACTAAGGTATTTGCTTATATAAAGTTGATTAAATTAGATAAAATGTCTTAGTGAAAATTTAAAATATCTGGCCACTATTTCTGGTTATTTTTTCATATCCAAACGCTGTGTACATAAAATATCTGCAGATGTAAGAATTTTTTTTTTCATTTACTGTTCCAATATCCTCAAACATGGTTAATTTTGCTATAATTAAACTAGAAAACAGAATACAATTTTGAAAGCATAGTGTGACATTTATATAAAACATCCTGGATCATCAATAAAAGCCTATGATTTTATTGCATTTTTACATGACAAGTAAACACATTTTTTAATACTAATATTTGTCTTGGTTATGACAACCTTGCAAATATATAAAAGTTTTTTTTTCTCTTCTACCCCAAAGCTACTACTACCAAAAAGTAAAAAATTTAGTCATTCAGCCTATCAATATTTGATATAGTTTCAATTGAACCGGTTTGCTTGTTCTTTATCCCCGCTGCATGTATTTACATACATAAGAAATTAACTAAATTCTTAGGTGTTGGGTAAGTAAGTACAGGTCCCATTCTTCAATATAATCGTGAAAAATTTACTTACATTAAGCAACTTGTCTTTTAAAAGACAGAATTTGGGACTAAATAAAATTAACCAGAATGTTAAAGGAATTATATATCTAGATTTGAGGGTAAAGTGATTAAACAGAGTTCTTCTTCCCCCAAGATTATTAGCTATGAAATCTTTCTAAACCATACCACATATTCTTGTCTTAGTTACAACAGTGTGCTGAATGGAATCTATTTTTCTTTGATGAATCATGAAAGACTTCAAAGTCCTTTGGGCCTGGGTATCATTATTTTTAACGTCAGCTCTCCCTGAACAAAAATGTGGGTATAAAGTTCTGGAAAATTTAGTAGCATGAATATCAATTCCAGGATATATCTTGAAGTTTTTTTTCTTTTTATTAAACCCTCATAGTCCACTTAACTTTTTTTTTCCATTTGCCTTTTTCTCCTAGGTTGAGTGCAAAAAAAATAATAATAATAAGTTTCTAGTTAGCTAGGTATTAAGCAATCTAGACTTTTCCTATGCTTTGTATCTACATATTCACCAACATTTACATGTGCTGAACAATTTTTATAAGTTAAAAAATATATAGAGAACTTCAAAGAAACCTGACTGTGTGTTGAACTAAACACCTTCTGGGGAACAGAGTGCTGCTGGCATAAGATAGCTAACCTGTGTGCCCTGTTCCAGTGATTCACAGAAGATATCTATACTTAATAGAAACTCTTCTTCTTGAAGTCTTGGAATAGGTCATCTGCCTCCTCTGGGTTTAGAAAAGATCCGTGTGTTCTAACTCAAGTACCTATCATTATTCTCTTATAGAAACTTCTATGTGTTCTTTAATTTTTGAAATTGATGTCTTGCTGAAAAGAGTTCAAGGCGTTTGATAATAAAATACTATCTCAATATGGTAACGCTCACCTCCTCACTGCAAATATAATTTTGATATTTGGTCTCCTACTTAGCTCTGGAATTTAGAAAATTGTATTGTATTTGGGAGTTTTTATTATACCTGTCTATCTTTTCAACAAGATTCCATTAATTACATTTCATTCTTCCCACTTTGATATCTCATTAAAATCTTATAAATGATCATGCAGTGACCTTGAAGGCTATGCATAATACATGAAAGTAAACCTGCAGTAAAATGTATTCTTTCACTCCTGACTGGCTACATCCCACACTTGTTTTCTGCTCCCAAGCGACTTTCAATTGGGAGAGCTTTGCTAACCGAGCCAAGGTATGCAGGGATGCACACACATCTCCCAGCACCAGTACTTTTCTTAGTCATGACAGCTGCAATATGTTAATGGCTTCAGTTTGGATGGGATGGCCCGGTTACTACTTAGGGCACTATGCTAATTAACATTGAATGGCAACAACAGGTGCAAATGTCGTTTTACATCAGCATCATGCACATGCAAAGATAGCTAGCAGCCTGGAAGCAAGCCAATAAAATATTAGCTTGAATCAGCAGCCTTGCAATTTCAAAACAGATCTCTTTAATGCCCATGATTAAAGGATTCACAAGCTGCTGTTGGCTTTTTTCTTTTTTTTTTTTTTTTTTTTTTTTTTTTTTTTTTTTTTTTTGCTGCTGCAAGAATGGTATTCCTGAATATATGGGAATGTCTTTATAAGCTTTTAAAAGTTATGTTTCAACAAAATACACTTCTATGACAGATCAAGTAAAATGCACAAGGTCTGTATTTATGAAGGTTTCCTTATTGAATAAAAGTTCTGCTGAGCCATATTTATTGCATTGAACCCCTTCTGAAATAGGCATGGTTTAGCATGGAGTGAAACAGTATCAGTCAGCATGAGGTGATTTTCCCTGAGGATTTATTGCATTTTATTTTGTTTGTATGTTGATTCTTTTTGAGTCATTATTTTTATTTTAATAAAATTGAACAAAGTAGAAGCATAGAATTTTGTCTTAAAGGTCAGGCATTGTATATGTTCAATCTCTCGATGAAATAATATCTTTCTTTACCCCACAAAAAAGAGAAACTCATATACTGACATCTTACATAAATAATAATCACCCATTCTCTAAAACATAATTTATACCAAGTGATTTCGCTTACTCTTAATAAGGATCACTAATTTACTATCCCCAAAGAAGTTTATTGGTTTAATTTTTTTTAACAATTCAAGTTCTGTGAGATTTCTTTTTATTGTTCAATCCAAGTACAATGGAGATAAAATAAAGAAAAAGGTGAGAAGATCTTGATGATAATACAAACACACCCTTTAGATTGAATTGGCTACCATAAGTCTAACACTCAAGCTCTAAACCTTGGCCACATCACTCTCTGAGCCTCAGTTTTCTTTCCTATAAAATGGGAATGTTTGAAATACCTCAGATGCTATAAGACTGTAAGTGGGATTCTGAAATGAATTCAAAACAATTTTCATTTTGTTTGTAAACCTGACACAGCAGTGCTATGCATCATGTAATTATCTTTACATGTCAGTGACACAAACTTTGGATCTACTCCAAGGATAGGCTTACATCAGATTTACTTCATTTCCAATATCTAGCACAGTAATGGAGCATAGTAAGTTTCAAATACACTGTGCATAGATTTGTAAGTAACTATGATTATGGTTCTCAAACCTTTTCATCCCAGAATCCAATGGGCTTTTGTTCATATTGATATTTACAGTACTGGAAATTAAAACTGAGAAATTTTTTAAATCTTAATTTATTAAATGATTTAAAATAAGAATATTAAACCCATTAAATTGTAACATAAGTCACATATATTTACTTAAAAAACTATATTTTTCCAAGCAAAAAATATTGCAAAAAGAGTAGCATTAAAAAAATATCTTTCCAATCTCTTTAACATCTGTCTTAATGGAGGAGAGTGAGGTTTTTATGTCTGTTTCACAAACACATTATTTTGGGATTTCACAAATGTTTGGGGACATGTAAAAGGCAGAATCCAGAAAACTTACTGATGTGCTGGCAATCTGTATAAATGTGTCTTAAATATTTCAGATACATTTTGAGGAGCCCAAAAGGATAAACAAAATATGTGGTATAAATCATGAGTCATTTCACAGAGCAGAGAGTCAAATCCCAGTGCTTTTTCATAACATTATTATTTTAAAAATCATCAATTAAGATCTTCAGAAGGAGTATTACATAGTATTTAAGAATACGGACTTTGACATTGAATGTAACTGGGTTCAAGTTCTATGTGACTTAGATAAGTAGCTTAATCTCAGCTTTGTTTTTCTCTTTGATAAAATGATATGATAATTTCTTTCTCATAGTGTTGCCATGATAAATTAAATAAAATCATGCAAGTGGAGTATTTAGTACAGTGCCTGAGACTGAGTGAACCTCAATGAATGTTAGTGATTAGCAGAGAGAGGAGGGAAAGGTGGGCGCTTTCTGTAAAGGATATTCATTCATTCATAACTATGAGTATTTCAAGCTGTCATCAACCCCAATACCAGAACCCAGATGATTTAAGGTTATGCACTCTGTCCACTGCAGACACTGCTTCTTAAATAGGATAAACCATAGAAAATTGGAACTAAAGATTCAGTGTCATGGTCAGAAGGATGTGTAATTATATTCAGCAAGTCAGATATTCTTTTGTAAATAGCCATGAGGCACTGATGATAGAAGTGATGCCTTAAACACAAAAAGAAAGATATAACTGTGCAGTCACATGTCCTCTGTGTTCTCTCTGCAGTGTGGCTTCTCCCACACCTGCCCTAATTCCAAAAAAAATTATTGTAACTGACATAATAAGGGGCAATGATTCTATATATATATTATAAATATATCACTGGCTTTTTATTTTTAGTTGCAAAAGTAAGTATAGAAATGGTGGCAAATTTCTTTTTGAACCATCATTTCGATTGTGGGCCATTCAGAAAGGGACTCATTTTGGACAATATTCTATAGTAACCGGGAATCAAGATGTCCAGTACCATTACGCATGGTGTCCACTTTTCTCTCTTCTATGCTTTTCTCCTGTGAAGTGAAATTCAGTGTGCAATATAAAAACACACATAATCCTCAAGTGGCACAGAATCTACCTCAGATCAGCAACACTATTTCAGTACAAAGGAAGGACCACCTGGGCTTGGAAACTACTGTAGCTGTCCTGTGGTCAGCCTTGAGATAAAGCAAGCCTCGTGTCTATCGGTGGATAGACATGGGAATGATCAGAAACAGGGGAGTTATTGCCAAGAAATGTTTTCTCACTGCAATGTATTTATTTGTCTTACACTTTTGTTTCCCACTCCAAACTATCTATTCCTCCTGAAATTTATTTTTCCCCACAAAAGATGTAAATATACGATATAATAGTAAAAAGTTATTACTACATTTTCCTCTAGCCATAGATCTGTTCTTCATACTTATTATTAGGCACTGTAATTTCCAAAACATTTTGGAAGGAGAGTTTATTGGCTATTTCTCACTCTGACTTGTGGGGTGGAATAGAAAGTTTATGTTTGTTGTACATGCAAGTTACTTCCCCCATGATCAGATATGCATGACGAGGGGTAGAACATAGATTACTTTCACTCCTCTCTGATCACACACCATCCAACACCACACAAGCACACCAGCCCACTTTCTAAGGGGTTGCTAACTTAAAAGAAGAAAAAGAAGAGAAACAGTGAAAATTAAATGCACTACCCTTAACCACAGGTACTAAAACACATCTGTTGGCCAAACTCAAATCACCTGTGTTCCAAGGACACTGCGTGCAGCATATTCCTTAGCCGAACTGATTTACTAAAAGTATCTTTATAAGACAGGTTTCGTATATACGTTTCCCAGATGCAACTTCTTTTTACATTGAGAATATTGGCCTTAAACTAATTAACCAGTGATTTTTCTCTCTGAAAATTATTAAATATGACTAAATTTTAGGAATGTATATCCCAAAACCTTCTCCCAAATGGACTTTACAATATCTCAAGTGACTTGCTGAAAGTTGGAGTTAGTACTGCTGCATAAAACATTAAACCAAATTTAAGAGCTTAAAACAAGCATTCTATTATGCTAACAGGTTCTGTAAGTCAGTAATTCAAACATGGCACTGTGGGAATGGCTTTGCTTTGCTCTTAGATGTTTGGATTTTCAACTAGAAGACTCAAAGGCTGGCGGTGATTCCCCAGCTGAGGACTGAAGTCATTTGAGGCATCTTTATTTATGCCTGATGCCCTATGCTGGCTATCGGCTAGGGGTTCAGCTGGGGCACTTGGTAGGAACACCTACATGTGGCTTCTCCCTGTGGCCTCAGTTTCATCCCAGAACAGAGGTGTTCACTGTCGCATGGCAGGTCAGGGCTCAAAAAGTGAGTATCCGAACCAGGAAAGCAGAGCTGCCTTTTTTTTTTTTAATGACCAAGCCTCAAAAATCACATAGTGTCACCTGAACCACAGTCATAATCTTGACCAAATGCAAAGAAAGGAAATTTTGATTCCACTCTTGAAAGAGTAATAGCAAGATTTGATAAGATAATGTAGGACAGGGAGGTGCAGCAGTGCTCCCAATCGCGAACGCTCCCGGCTCCTCCGACACCAGCCTCCACGGAGGGCCTTGTTCAGGGCCACAGGGGCCAGGCAGCCACAGGAGCATGCCAAGCTGCCCTGGCCCAGGACCTCCGGGAAATGCAATCTGCCCCATGGAGTCCAAAAAAGCTGACAATAAATAATAGGAGGAAATCATCTAAACCATTATTCATCACGATATATTACAATTCCAGTTTGATCGGTTTGGTTTCTCACTTCTCAATCAGTTGTTTGGCATCCTGAACGTCTGTTAAAATATGCCTTTCCCCCTTTGTAAAATATATTTTTCATGATAAAAATAAAGTAATACGTTGAATGGTAATGGGAAGCAATGTAATAGGGAAGGAGAAATTTCTAAGTAATGTGTAAGAATAGCTGGACTAAGAAAATGATGTTTAGAAAATACAAACTGAAAAATAGATTGTAGGATTTGGTGTCTGTGTTGTGAAAGAGATTCAGGCTTCAGTGTAAGCAAAGAAGCGTTAGGAAATGCTAAGAGAGGAAGGCGCACCCAAAGTCCCTTCTTTAGTCATAGCTGGGAGATTTCAGGCCAGAGACAACCACTAGATTTCTCAAGGTATGGGTACGTGTGTAAGTGCAGCTGCAACACTGAGGCATCAAATGCACACCAGCAAAACGGTGCTTAGGTTCCTTAAAATATTAAAATGTTATGTGTCCTGTAAGAGGAAGCTTAGTTTTGTATAATTACTATTCTTTACTAATTTGTGTAATGTTTTCCTTTTCCAATATCATTTGGCAATATAATCCTAAATGGTTTAGCTGCCACTTTTTTCATAATTATATAACATTTAAAGTGATAATTTAAAATGAAATTGAAAGATTTATACTAGATTTTAAACAATAAAGTATTACTAAAACAGGGTGGGGAAAAATTAGGTTTACAGTTGTGAGTATGCAAAGCACAGTTTATTTTATATTATTATTTTTTCATATGAACAACTGTAAACGTACTTTTGCCCCATCCTGTACTTTAGAGCCAACAGTGAGCTGTGCAATATCCTATTAAAATGTTGTCTAAAAATGTTCTACAACCCCAAATCAGATCCATACTTCACCAGGAGATATTTAGAAAATGGCATTATACTTATTGCCTAGGCTCATGAATTGCACTCATTGAAGCGTTCTCAGAAATCCATGCAGCACTTACAGGGCTTTTAACTCTAAAAATCCAAACCCTGGCTAGGTCCACGAATACCAAACACACATTATTTTCATGCATTTCCATTTGCTTGTACAAATACCCATATTTGCTCATGGAAATTGCACAGGCAAGCAGAGGAGAACTTAGGGAAAGGACAACCTTATTCAGCATGCACCAGCGCACGAAGAATCATGCGTTCAGTGCACAAAGACTGCCCAATCTGTGGGAAGTTCACGAAGAAAACAATTAATGCTCTCTTGTATGCCTGACAGGTGAGTTGACAAATAAAAAAGATGCACTTAAAGGAGACTGCTAAAAGTTAGCATTTTTTCACAGGAAGTTTATTCTAGCTTGACTTATATAATCCACTATGATTTTTCAAAAGCTGGGAAGGAAACTAGGCTGAGTACAGGGATTCACTACTCTATTTCCTCCTCTTTAATTTTTAGTGTCAGGGTTCACGGTTCCTTTTGCCCTGTTTCTGCCTTCTGTGAATACATGTATATGAATAACTCTCTCTTTTTGCTCAACTGAAATATATCTGGTAATGTGAAATCAGCTTCTCTCACTTTTACTATCTTACTTACCTTTGTTAATTCCTCGGCTTTTCCCCCTCATACTTTACAATTTATCCTCTTCCTGGTCAAAATGGTAAGGTCTTTTCTCATCGCAGCACTCATTATTTTATCTTATTAAAGAGTAGACTAATTGAAAATTGGTTTGGGGACTAAATACTGAGGCATGGCCATGCTATTGTATGCTGTGCTTGTAAACCTGGGTTTCTTTGGGAGCCACACCTGTAGCAAGTTCATTCACTGTGTAGTAATAACCCAAATATCACTGCTTTTCCCCTCTAATAGCTCAGATCTCTGCAAAGTCCTTCACCTCCAAGTATTTCAGGTGTCTCCAGCTGGCTCACAAATAAGTGTGGTTACCCATCGTGTGTTGCTTGCTGGTTCCCAGACACACAATTTCACCTTTGCAGCATGCTGCTGCCCTCACAGTGCAGACCAGTCCATCTGCCAAGCATCGTGCCTGCTGGACCGCCACTCTCTCTGGGCACTGCTGTCCCCACATACACCATAGTTTCCCATGACTACTAACATATCTGGTCCTGTGACGATCCACTATTACCAGCTGTTGGCTTTTGAAGAGAAGAAGAATATCTCTGTCTCCTCAGGTATTACATTATGTCAGGTGGCTACAACCAAAATAGGGTGCTGTGCCTCACAATCTTAGTTTTGCTACGGTCTTTCCATCTTAACTCACAAATCCTGTTTACAGGATCATAAGCCACAGATATGAGTACAGTTTGGGTAGGGAGAAGAATTTTCTGGGCTGGTAGACAGAGCAACCTGAGAAATTGCCAGAATCATTCTTCCCCTTGGTCTGGGGTATTGTTACCAATCAACCATATCAAGTATCCTTCTGTGCCTTGGATAAGTTACCCTCTAGAAAGATCCCCAGTCCCTCCCACAAAGGGATTCTGGAGGACCACCCCAACAATCCAGCTGACAGGCTCACACATCTTGGAACCTCAGCAACAGACAAAACTTAGGCTAAAGCTAAGACCCCGCCCACCACATTTTATATTCGCTTGCATCGGTTCTTCTGTCTAAAATGATTATTTAGGTATTGATTCTCAGGATGGGGACAATGTTAGCACCAAAATTGCTAAAGGAATTTTGTCATTTTACAAGTTAATGAGAACCACTTATTTTTTTAAAAAGTAAAGAAATAAGGAAAAAGAGAGAAAGAGGGAGAGGCAGAGAAACAGAGGGGGACAAGAGACTAGAATAAATTACTACAAACAACCCACTGGCAGAGCCCTAACTTCACGTCGTTCCTCTGCCATCACTTCCAGAAGAGAGTTACTGCACCAGATTCAGTCACTTTAGAGAAAAGGGACAGAAAGACCCTCACCTATATGTCAGACTCTTAGGTGGGAAAGGACTTTAGGTTATGCTGCTGTTGAAAGGTCATTTCACATTGCTGAGTAATATTTGTTAAAATCTTATTAGATCAAGTTAAGGTAACACAACTTAAAAGAATATGGACATGAGAGGGAGGAAGCTGCAGAAAGGGAGAGAGGGTGGGAGGGGAAGGGAGATATTAATACTTTTTAAAATAAGGTATTTATCCAAGCCCTGGCTGGTTGGCTCAGCAGTAGAGTGTCAGCCCGGCGTGTGGAAGTCCCGGCTTCAATTCCCAGTCAGGGCACACAGAAGAAGCAACCATCTGCTTCTCCACCCCTTCTCTTCCCCTTTCTCTCTCTCTCTGTCTTCCCCTCCTGCAGCCATGGCTCAAATGGAGTGCATTGGCTGCGGGCGCTGAGGAAGGCTTTATGGTCCCCACCTCAGGTGCTAAGAAGAGCTCAGTTGCTATGCAACAGAGCAATGCCCCACATAGGCAGAGCATTGCCCCCTAGTGGGCTTGCCAGGTAGATCCTGGTGGAGGTGCATGCAGGAGTCTGTCTGCCTCCCCTCCTCTCACTGAATTTATATATATATATTCTGCTTCATTTACATATAAGTGGCACCAATCAAACCAGTTAATTTTTAATTACTTTATTTTTTTAAATTTATCATTTAAGCTAGATTTTTCTCTCTTTCAAAATGAATAGAAAAATGTCACACCTTTTCCCTCCCAAGAATTCTCAAGCAATCACTACGAAGAAGAAAAATCACGATTCTGACTAGTAAAGTTTCCTCTGCTGCCCACAATATTGCTTGACTTACAGTTACCCAACACTTTGCTTAATCAGTTAAATTTTTATTTAGAGTCAAAGGTGTCACACTTAGTTTGCCAGTCACATAATAAGAATAATTTCCAACACTATAAAATGAATTGCACCCTGTGTGTGGGTTTGTGCATTTTTAATCTAAGACAGTGAAGATTCCTTATCAGAGGACAAGCATGAGCCTAAGACAAGATCAAAGTCTCAAGGAAAACTCATAATCTGGATTCTGAAAAAAAAAAAAAAATCATACAAAAAATGAACAAACAAAAACGAATACATCTGATGTCAAGTGCAAAAATATATCATATAAAAGTAATGTCATAGGACTGACGTGAGTGAAATCATTTGGGCTGGGAGATTTTCTTGCTTCATTGGGGTCTAGCATGCATATAGTATGTATACATCTATGCAACCAACACTCAGATCAATATCTAGAACATTCCAGTGCCCCAGAAGTCTTTCTCTTGCTTATTTCCAGTCAATATCCACCCCATACCTACGGGTGATCACTGTTCTACTTTTTGTTGGACAAGAGAGATTGGTGAATAAAAACCTTTTAGTGTGCCCAGAAAAGAAAGAACATAATTCCAGAAAGATGAGAATAGAAGATTGGCAGATTGAAACAAAATGATGGCACTAGAAGAATGTGAGGGAAGATCTTCACATGGTCTCCTCTCCCAGCTGGGACACTACTCCCTCACCAATAATGCTTGCTCATTACCAGTCCCTCCAGAGCCAACTTGCAGAATTTTTTCTAGAAAGCCTTTCTATTTGTTCCAGTGCAAGAAGCCACATCCACTATGTGCTCCAGAACTCCCTGCACTTAGCA
The DNA here is from genome assembly GCF_036850995.1 of Saccopteryx leptura. NCBI lineage: Eukaryota > Metazoa > Chordata > Mammalia > Chiroptera > Emballonuridae > Saccopteryx > Saccopteryx leptura. The sequence continues at coordinate 71,057,358 of NC_089506.1, read as the reverse complement.
GTCTCAGAGCTGTAATTGTACCATTTGTTTGTAATTGTTTATCTGTTTGGCTTCAAATCTTTTTCTTAAAGGCTGCAATCCTACTTTATTTTTGTGTCCCCCAATTTCTAGCAGTCACATGTAAACTAATACATATATCCAATATATTTTCTTTTTTTTTTTTTTTTTAGAGAGAGACAGAGAGAGAGAGAAGGGGGAGGAGCAGGAAGCTTCAACTCCTATATGTGCCTTGACCGGGCAAGCCCAAGGTTTCGAACCGGCGACCTCAGTGTTTCAGGTCGACGCTTTATCCCACTGCGTCACCACAGGTCAGGCCATATTTTCTTTTGAAACAGAATTAGGTTAGTTGAAGAAAGAGCCAGAAAATGTGATTTAAAAACTTGGTCTTGGTTCTTATTCTTCCACCACTACTAGAAGACTTCAGAAAGTACACAAACACCTTTTCTATGTCCTCGTTTTACTACTTGTATTTATTAAAAATTGAATTTGACAATTTTGCTCACTGATGTACTTCCAGGACATAGACTCCTTTCTGAAACTCAATAAGCTAAGTGAATTTTTGCTGAGTGAATAAGTGAGTGAATGAGTAAATGAATAAAATCCCCTCTTACATAGGTGTTATAAGATCATTCCTCATTAGTCTCTAAAGTCTGGTTTATTTAAAGAAAAAAAGGATATAAATATCCAGCTAGCTGCTACTACTGCTAATTAATAATAATTAATATATTATTATATGAAACATAAAATCAAACTTGATAAAAGAAAGAGTTCTGTTATTTATTTTGAAAATAAGGCATTAATGTTTTTTTACATCAGTGTCATCAGTCCTTGTTTTTTACTCTCAAATATTATAAATGAGAAACACTCTGGATAACTTTCACAGGGCCAAGCCATGCATCCATAACTCCTTTCAGATTTGTGAAGAATTTGGAATAACAGAAATATTTACTTTTATTTGACTCCCTGTTTAGTGTGTGTGGGTATATCTCCTCCCTCCAGCCTCTCATTTCTTTCCCTTCTTCTAAGGGCTTATTACCATTTACTGTAAATCTTTTAAGTACACAATGCCAGCCATCTCCCTATGACAATGGACAACTCGGTGTATATCTGAGTCTGACCCGGCATCTCTTCTCACCTTGTTCCTATCTTGCCACACCACACCAGAGTTCAAATTAAGGTCTCTCAGTACAATTTCTACTACATTGGAAAAAATGTCCCTAAATCACTAACAGTAGGATTCATCAACATCTCTGGTTTAATGGATATCTGTCCTATAGCTATTTTCCATACCTCCACTCCCCAGAACTCTGAGTGAGAAAGCAGATCCAGAGATTTCTAGCTCAGCCTGCCTGCTGATTTAGAAGACCATCCTTCCTTTCTCCACTTCCATGACATCAGTGCAGTTTCCAAGACTCATACAATGGCTTTGTCTCCATTCTGCTCACTTTCAATTTGTTTTTCACCTTGCTGCTACAATGACCATCAAATTTGACTTCCAGTCAAGGTGAAACAACATTCACAATTTGATACATCAATTCCACTCCAAATACAGAGCAATAACAAAGGTTATATTTAATTTTTTTTTCAAAGAATATAAAACCACAGGGTAAAAGAGAGGAAATGACCCTGGAGTGGGAATGTGGCACAGCACAGGGACCCAGCTGCAGAGGCTGACAAGAAACTACTGAAGTGACTAAGTCAATGAAATGGAATTTCATAAGGACATAATAGATGGAGAGAAAAAATTCTATGGAGATTGTAAGGCTGTGATGTCATGTACATCAAGTAGATATCTTCTGACAGTCATAAATTTATTATAGAAAAAGAATATGCCCTAACATTAGAAGTAACAGCCATATGAGTGACCCAATTCAGATGTGGAAAATGAAGCCATCGAAGTCTATTTTTGAAAGAGTCCTTCGCATGTGCTATTACATGCATTTACTTTATCTACAAGATTTTCTGTACTAACAGCTCCATCAAGAATGCCTAATTCCCAATTGCACCTGAAATTACATTGGAACTGTTGATGGCTGTGAACTTCCTAGATTATTAAATAAAATACAGTCTAATAAACTGCTAAATTTTCTTAGTATTCAATTATCATAATTAAAGAGTCTTTTATATTTCCTGTTGCCTGTATGTGGTTAAGAGCTATAAAATTTATCGAAAAGCAGAATATTGTCAGAGATGAAATTTGTTCCTTGAATGAATGAGTTAGTAATTTTACAAACTGAAAAATAAATATTTCAATTTGTAGGTAATTATATTTTATCTTTTGAATGAGACTTTAGTAACAATAAAATAAATTACTTCAGTGACCATAAAGTAAATGCTGACAATTAATTATACTTAATCAGGAAAAAGAAAGACGTTGCTCTGTTAGATATCAATGATTATTATAAAACTATAACAATTAAGATGGTGTGGTGATTGTACAATGATAGACAATGAAAAAAAAATAGAGAGCACAGAAACATCCCTATATATGCAGATATTAATTTTAATAAAGTTGCCCCTGCAGAGCAATGGAAAAAAAATAGTATTTCGGTAAATTATGCTGGTATACTATAACTTAATATCTACAGAGAAAACATCATCTCTATATTAAACCATTGACAAAATCTATTCTATGTGATCTCTAGATATTTATGTGAATAATAATAATAATTTAAAAGAATGTAGGATAATATTTTTATGACTATGGAGAAGGAAAATTTTCTTAAGTCAATAAAGAAAATGGTGGCAACTTGTACTATATTAAAATTAAGAACCTTAGCTGACTGAAGAAGAAAAAGTACCATCATGAGTATGAAAAGGTAAGCCAGAGCATGTAAGAAGATATATTCAGCAATTTAACCAACACAGTGTTTATATACAATATACATAAAAACTCATGAAAATCAATTAGAAAAACATATAGACTATCCAATAAAAACTGGTAGGACTCGTGTAGAAATTCATAAAAAAAGAATATTCAAAGAATCAATAAATTAATAAATTTATGTAAAGGTACCAACTTCACAATGAGGTACCACTGCACACCTACCAGAATGGTTAAAACTAAAAACAATTAGTAATACCAAGTGTTAGCAAAGATGTGATTCAATAAGAATATTCATATATTGTTAGTGGAAATGTAAATTTATAAATTAATTTTAGCAAACAATTTGAAACTGACTACTAAAACCTACAATATGCATATTATTTGAGCTAACAATTTTATTTCTGATATTTATCTAATGGAAGTGTTTGCCCTATGCACCAAAGATATTTACAAGAATGATTATAGTAGCATTATTTATTATAAATCCTGACTGGAAAAAACAAATTGTGTATTAACATTAGAATGAATAATTAAATTGTAGTACATCAATATAATTGAATACTGAACAGTAATAAAAATTAATCAACTACAGTTCTCAGCAATAAGATATAATAAGCTCACAAGCATGATATAGAGTGAAAAAAAAACAAGATAAGAATATATACTCTATAATTTCAATTACATAAACTTTTTTTAAAAAAAGGTAAATTTATATAATGGTAGCAAAATTCAGGATTCTGGTCATCTTTGTGGAAAAGAGAGAGGCTAGGGATTAGGAAGAGCCCAATAAGGGGATTTCTGGAATGTAGTTCAATATTTTATTTCTTGACCTTCATGGAAGCTATAGAGGTGATTGCCCTGAGATAACCAAGTTATATACTCGAGCATTATAAACTTTTAAAACAGTTTAGAAATAAAAAAGAATATATAAAATAAAATTAATCAGAAATGAAAAAAATAAATTAATATAAAAATAACTGTTTAAAACATGAAAGTTAAAAAATTCTCATTGAAATTTGTTTTAGAACACAAAAATTGAGATGAGAGCTAGATAGGACATAATTCACTGAGATAATATTGTGGAAATATATTTAATTCATCAAAATGGCACTTCAAAAGTCACAGAGGTTAGAATGAAGGTCCTCAACATATGTCTAATAAGCATTTCAGAAGAAGAAATTGATAGGAAAAAAAATGGTTGAAAACTATCTGATTCCTAGGATAAATAAAAGTAAGCCCATGTTTAAGCACAATAGGAAAACTGCAGAATATCAAAAAGAAGGATAAAATCTTAAAAACTTACTAGAGAAAAGACAATTTACCAACAAAAGAACAATTAGGCAGTAGTTTTTTCTGTAACAACCTATATGTCCATATAAAATATTATTTTTCAAATTTCTGAAATGAAATAAATCAACCTTCACTTTTATACCCAGCTAAAATATCATAAATAACTTTTTTTTTTTTTAAAAAGTCTTCAGACATCAAGACTAAGAGAATTTATCACTCACAGATTCTCAAAAAAATATAATTTTTTAAAGTATATTTATATCCTTTACAACAATCTGTCTACTTTAGATATTCACTTTCCATTTCTTTTCTCATTATTTTTGAAATACATTGTCTATCAAGTAAAGAATTTTCTCTCCAAAACCCTCAATATATTTATTTCCTTTTCCTCTCCCTGAATCCTCTAAACAATTACCAGTACTGCATGAATACATATTTTTTTGTCTCTCTTTTCCTGTGCTCAGACTACAGGGTAATATTGAAATACATGCATGTATCATACATACATACATACATACATACATACGTACGTACATACATGCAAAAGAAAAAGAAATTAGCTAATTGAGCCACCTAAGTTATGCACAGCCAGGGTCTTCAGTTTGCTTAACATTTCATTTACTTATACCCAATCATCTCCACTTTCATTTCTTGTGTTACTTATTCCAACTTTTTTGTCCTGTCCTCAAGATCTTCATTCTTACTCTTTTTATTGCCAGCCAAGTTATTCTCTTTCCTTGGAGGATAAATAATATATGAACCACCTCAATATGGCCTTTTCTGTGAAGCCAAATCAAAATAAATACAATTAAAAGTGTCTGTTTGTTATTTAAAGTGATTAAAACTTTTAAATTCCTTAGTAGGAAAGTATAACGTCATGTGCATTCTATACCATCACCATCATCACATAAAAAGAACTATAGCAACCTTACTGTACCTTTATCTAGAAACAAAGTGCTTTTACAAATATTCTCACTCTTGGTAGTTCCGGTTTATTTCTCCAATCATCATACAGGGGGTGGTTTGCTCAAAATCAGTTATTTATGTGCAGAGCTGAGATTAGAACCTATATTCTCTATTTCCAAATTTGGTGGTTTGCTCTATATGGCCACTGTTAATCAGGATGCTAGTATTTTACCAACTTTTTCAGTAGAAAAATAACCCTGCAGGTAAGTATGTAAAGTTTCCTTATTAGAGAAAGGAATCATTTCCTTTAATAAGGAATATCAGTCAGATGAACAGATACAGGTAAAGAGTTGTTCATCATCTATGCTGCATATTTGGCTATTTTTTTCACTCCGTTAAAATTCGTTCCCCTCTTTAATATTATTTGTTATCTTTGGTGCCTATACCTACTCTTGCTCATTATAAGAAAGTATCTTCATGTCTACCAGTAAAATGAAGAAATTATTTGCTTTGAATATCAGTCATAATTTTGTACTTGACCTAGCTAGCAAGAATACTTAATATTGATACACTCTAAAGCAGGGGTCGGGAAACTTTTTAGCTGAAAAATGTAATTCCATGAGAGCCATACAACGACCTGTTTACATTATGCATTATCCAATAAAAATTTGGTGTTGTCCCGGAGGACAGCTGTGATTGGCTCCAGCCACCTACAACCATGAACATGAGCAGTAGGAAATGAATGGATTGTAATACATGAGAACGTTTTATATAATATTTTTAATGTTATTGTTTTTTTATTAAAGATTTCTCTGCGAGTCAGATGCAGCCATCAAAAGAGCCACATCTGGCTCGCGAGCCATAGGTTCCCAAGCCCTGCTCTAAAGAAAACATACCACTTTTATTATCTCCTGAATATAAAGAGAAAATTAAAATTCTTCAGGTTAAATTCAGTCTCTGGATTCTTGACTCCCATTGAAATCAATGACAGCTGCATGTACCTTTAAGAGAAATTTAGATGTTTAAATTTATAGTGATTTGAGAAAAATTTTAAAGAATTTTTGAGTAAAATTGAAAGCAATAATTTATTTAATTAGTTAAATGGTATCAAAAAAAACTTTCATAGTTCATAAAGTTATCAGCTTTTATTCTGATAAACTGGAAAACTAGAGTTAGGAAAAAAACAAAACACACTGATTTATAAGAAACAGGATTATTCTGGGGAAAGGATGTGGCTTTTGGGGGCTTTTGTTTTTTTGTGGGGTTTTTTTGTTTGTTTTTTGTGGGGGTTTTTGGTTATTAGGACTGGGCTACAAATCTTAGATATAAAATTACTAGCCATATGTCCTTAAGTCATAGTCATAATGAGTACATAGCCATTTAATAAGTATATTCTATGTGACAGGCATGGACTAAACACTTGACCAAAACTCCCCAATAAGTCAAAATATAATTGAAATCAACATTTCTGATTGTTGCAGTATGTCTGATACTGATATATATGTTCTAACATTTAAGTGTCTCGGAATCTTAAGTATAAGTCAGGACTACTGTTAGTCTTGTTAGATGAAAAGTGAGACTTAGAGAGGTTAAGTCACTCAGAGGAACCCAGAACCTGGGAGAGTCAGGATCCAGACCTAAGCAGATTGCCCCAGTTCCTGCTGTCTTCATCCAGAATTTGAAAACGAGTGGCCCAGTTGCCAAACCTGATCCACAGCATATTTCATTACATTTGAACAGTGAGTTTTTGCTTTGTTTTGTTTTTAAATTAAAACATTTCAGTGAAAGTCGGGATTTTAGCTCTCTGAAAAATCAGAAACTTAAGTTACAGTGAGCTGACATCTGAGCACGGCAGCTATGGAGTAGCTGCTCCTTTAGACAGAGCATGCGCTCACTGCTTCCACAACTCCATAGGGTAGTACACCCACCTGCTTTTTTCACTGTCATCACTTGCCAGATTCCTGCAGGCTTGGAGGCCATAACGGTACATTCCCTCCAAGCAAAGTACTGCATCTGAGTTTCACTTCACAGTCTTATGAAATGGGAATATCAAGGCCTATCACACACTGCTTTGAGGAATAAGTTCAAGAATGTACACATAGCACTGGGTAATACTAGCCATTTAATAACAACTGAAATTTATCATTATTTTTATTAATAAAAGAATAAAACTTAAATAAACTTTAACCAAGGAAATCAACTTTAGGCACTTTGCAGAGGCTATTGACTATTTTTTATATTAACAGCAGCCAATTGAAATTGATAACGTGTTGATCTTTTTTGTTGTTGTTCAAATTACAGTTTACATTCAATATTACTTTGTATTAGTTTCAGGTGTACAGCATAGTGGTTAGACATTTACATACTTTACAAGACCAATACATAAAAAAGAACAAAATCTTACCATTTGCTACAGCAGGATGAACCTAGAGCCATGATGGTGAATCTTTTTATAAAAACCACCTACTTTTGCAGTACTGGTCAACCTAGTCCCTCCTGCCCACTAGTGGGCATTCCAGCTTTCATGGTGGGCCAATCGCGGGCCGTTTGGTTGCTCCACTACCACCCACCATGAAAGCAGGAACTGCCCACTAGTGGGTGGGAGGGACCAGGTTGACCAGCACTGCAAAAGTGGGCAGGTTTTTATAAACAGGTTCCATCACGGACCTAGAGGGTATTATGTTAAGTCAAATAAGTCAGTCAGAAAAAGATAAATACTTATGATTTCATTTACATGTAAATCTAAAGAATAATATAAATAAACAAAACAGAATACATGTTACTCCCACATTTATTCATATACGGTCTTTCTCCAAAATATATATAGATAGAAAATCGCCAACCTAAAATTAATATTTAAGAAATTGGAGAGAAAAGATTTAAGAGTAGGTAAAATTAGAAATGAGTAAAGATAAGTACCACCAACACAGAAGAACTGAAATTTTGACTCAGGACATCCTGGTAACCAAAGCTAAGAGAGAAAGGAGCAGAACCTATTATAGAATTGAGAGTACTCATAGGATTACAAACTCACCAATAGCTCCGGAGAAAGCACGATAGCTTTCTTGAAACTAACACCTGAAAAAAAAAAAATTCTCATATTCAGGCTTTTGGCCAGCACTGGAGATCAAAGAGTTTGCATTCATGGTTTCTGGCAGACCCTTGGATTGCTACATCAGGGCCCAGCAAACTTTTTCTGCAAATGACCAAATAGTAAATACTTTAGTTTTTGCGAGCCAAGTGGTTTCTCTTCACTCTGCCATTGCAATGTGGAAGCAGTCATGGACAACAAGTAAACTAATGACTTAGCTAAGTTCCAATAAAACTACTTGAAATAACAAGCTAAATTCCAATAAAACTTTACATAAAAAAAACAAGCAGCAGGATGAATCTGGCCCGCAGGCTGTGGTTTACCAGCCTATTGTCTATGTTGTCAGTCAAAAGCAGAGTTGTCAATTTCAAAAATATTTTCTAACAGTCATATTAGTGAAAAATAAAAAGCTATTGTTTATATTGTTGTTTTATTGAGCTGATCATCTGCTCCTCATGGCTTGAAGCAGAGTGTAAGAAGTAAACAAAAAATCTTATAGGCATCAAATACGGGTGTTTCTTGCATTGTGCAGATATGTTGGCTGTCACCTACAACCCCACGAGAAGAAGGAGTGGTGGCTGATATGGTGTTGCTAGTGGCTCAGGGGCCGTGCAGAGCCTATTCCTTGCTAACACTCAGGAAGTCTGCGGGCCTCGACAGTTCACAAGTGTGATAAAATAATGTATCTCCCAAAGAGAGCTATGAAACAGGTGATTAATATAAGACCTAGAGAGGCATAGGGTCACTGGAAGGAAGTTTACAATATTTCGGAACATTTTCCAAAAAGTTCTGAGGAAATCAGAGACCTTAAATAGCAAAGATTTTTGTTGTTTTGTTTTGTTTTGTTCATGGGCAGTGATTAAAAATGGCCCTCCTCTCTACATTTATCTGTCTTCTTAAGAGTCAATAGTTCAATAACTTCAGAATGCCATCCTACTTCAACCCAGTACAAAAGGATCGTCTTCTTCTGTAACATTTTTGTCAAAATAAAATTCAAGAAACACTATATGGTGATCATTCCAATGCCAGGCACTTAGTGGTCATGCAAAGAAAACTTGTTGCATTCGCTTCTGTGTCTTCAAAGAGAAGGAAAATTAATTTCAGCTCAACAAAATGTAATGTGCAGAGAATGAGTAATCAATTGAATTTGGAGAGGTCAGGGAAAGCTTTACTGAAGATGATTCCTTTGAATTGAATCTTAATAGAATTAGACAGGCACCAAGTAGGGAAAATGTGTAGGAGTTAGTGTGAGGCATGAGGAAGGTTCTAGAATGGAAAGCACTTTGTTTTGATGTGAAGAAGCCATGGGAGATGACGCTGGAGAGGTGAGCGGGGCACAATCAAGTTAAAAGGAATGTTGAGGCAGGATGAGATCAACAGTGGGGGCCTCCATCTCTGAGTAAGACTCTGTGGTAGACTCATTGGGGGAAATAAATCAAAGATCAAGGTGCCTACCCTTGTTCCTTCCACACACCAGAGAAAAAGAACTCATCGGCAGCAGGGGTCTGTCTGCACATCAGCTTGTAGCACCCACATCAGTGGCACAGCTCTGAGAAGCATACAGCTTCCTACATCACATGAAAAGATGCCCTGCAAAGTAGAGAGGAAAGCGAGCCAGTGCGCTTTCAGCACAAAGATCTTAGGCAGAGCATCTTTCAACAGCCATCCAGGGGCAAGGCCTCGGGCTCCCTGCCCTCTTGAACCCTTGCCAGGTTTACTAGTGAATTACAGTAAGTTGTACTTTTTTTTTTTTTTTTACATTAAATGAATAAAGGAAGTTGGGGGGAGGGAGTGGATAAGAAAATAATAGTCTTCCTTTATTTTCTTTGCTTCCTCACTGGGCTTTCGATTCTTTTTTTTGGGGGGGGGGGGTTTGATTCTTTAGGAATCAGTTGCCCTGGCTGGAGCCTCCCCGAAGGGGCCATGGGTTACTGTGGGGGCTCCGCTGTAACACAAGCAGCCTGCAGCCCCGCTCTGGCCTCAGCTTTGTTCAGGCCAGGGAGGACTTCCACCTTCGGAAAACCCACGCAGCTGCTTGATCCAAATGAGAGCTGCCTTTTAAATAATGCTCAGACTTTCACACAATAATTACTCTATCACTTGAAAACAATGCCCGTGTTTCATTGGGATCCCTTCACTGGTGCCTAGACCCTCAAACTCCTCAGGGAATGTCACAAATTCACGTTATCTCTGAAAAATAGATACAACACTTGTAGTTCTGATATACCTAAAAAGGAGTGTAAGGGAAAAAAAATAAAGAAAATTAACATATTCAGGGAGCCAGACAGTTCCCGGCCAGTGATATATATGAGAAAGCTTAAAATGTAAGTTATTCAAAAAAAAGTGTGAACATTTTTTACTTATTCCCTTTTTTACCATAGACCTTTTCAACAGGCAAAGTGGCATATGAATTAGTGGTGAGTAGAGTAAGAAAGAAGAGTCCATAGACAGTGGGGGAAACAGAGATGAGTTTGAAACCTGCCACTAATTAGCAGAGTGATCTAGGTGAGTATTTCAAAATCCCTGAGGCTCAGTCTCTTACAATCATAAATAGCTCACCAGATTGAAAAGACTGAATTAGACAATGTGTTGATGTAGATCTTCCAAGAGGCAGGCACAAGGAAGTGTCTTAGGGGAGACATTTGTGAGGTAATATGGTGAGGAAGCAGGTGGAGGTTGGAAGAGGCCTCAGACCAAAAGGCATTTGGCCTCTCTAAAGCAGAGGGAAGAAAGAAGTTTAGATGGAAGAGTCTTGATTGTAGTTCTAAGAAAGTTCAGCGATGCCGATGGGAAGTACTCCAAGCTTTGGTCATTCCTCAGGGAATTCCCCATCTTCCAGGAACAGAGCTGTCTTGGTGTCCCTGCAATGCGCAATCATGGGCTGGGAGCAGCCCTCGGGAAGTGTGGCTTTGTGAGATTGTGACATAAGAAATATACATGTGGTCTTGGTCCTATTTCTGGCACAGAGTTCCTAAAACCCTTGGGATTTCCTAAATGATGAGAGCCAGAAAAGTATCTTTTGTTATGTTCATCAGTTGACTTATGTCACTTAAAAATTGAGAAATAGTCCCAACCAACACTCCTATAGAGGAGGGGAACCTTCAGTCTCACTGCACCTCCTCCCACACACACACATACACACACAAAACTTTCAGGAGAAAGGGGTTGGAGATTGAGATTGATGGTTAAGACTAATAATTTAATCAACCATGCCCATATAATAAAGTCTTCATAAAAGCCCAAAAGGACAGGTTCAGAGAACTTTCAGGTCAGTGAACTCATGGAGATTCAGGGAGAGTGGTGCATTGTCACAGGGCTTAGGGCAGGGGTCCCCAAACTTTTTACACAGGGGGCCAGTTCACTGTCCCTCAGATGGTTGGAGGGCCGGACTATAAAAAAAAAAACTATGAACAAATCCCTATGCACACTGCACATATCTTATTTTAAAGTAAAAAACCAAAACTAGAACAAATACAATATTTAAAATAAAGAACAAGTAAATTTAAATCAACAAACTGAGCAGTATTTCAGTGGGAACTATGGGCCTGCTTTTGGCTAATGAGATGGTGGTGCCCCTTCCGGAAGTGCGGCGGAGGCTGGATAAATGGCCTCAGGGGGCCGTAGTTTGGGAACCCCTGGCTTAGAGGCTCTGAGCTCTTTCCCCACCCCTTTCCCTGTGCATCTCTTCCATCTGGCTGTTCCTGAGTTATATTCTTTTTTAATAAGCCAGTAAGTAAAAAGTTTCTGAGTTCTGTGAGCCACTTTAGCAAATTAATCCAACTGAAAGAAGAATTCTTGGGAATCTTTATAGCCAGGCAGTCAGAAATTCAAGGAACAACCTGGGCTTGTATCTGCTGTCTGAAGTTGAAGTGGTAAGGAAGACAGTCTTGAAGGACTGAGCCCTTATCCTGTGGGCTTTGACACTATCTTTTTTTGTTGTTGTTGTTGTTGTTGTTTTCTGAAGTTGGAAACGGGGAGGCAGTCAGACAGACTCCCGCATGCGCCCAACTGGGATCCACCCGGCACGCCCACCAGGGGGCTATGCTCTGCCCATCTGGGGCATCACTCTGTTGCAACCAGAGCCATTCTAGTGCCTGAGGCAGAGGCCATAGAGCCATCCTCAGCGCCCAGGCCAACTTTGCTTCAATGGAGCCTTGGTTGCGGGAGGGGAAGAGAGAGACAGAGAGGAAGGATAGGGGGAGGGGTGGAGAAGCAGATGGGCACTTCTCCTGTGTGCCCTGGCTGGGAATCAAACCCAGGACTCCTGTACACCAGGCCGATGCTCTACCACTGAGCCAACCAGCCAGGGCAGCCCTGACACTATCTTAAGGCAGACAGTGTTACGATTGAATTGAATCCTAGGTCACCCAGCTAATGTCCCAAACTTGCTTGGTGTTACAGGGAAACTTCCCATACACACACACATGACATTAGAATTAGTGACTGGATCCCTTTCTGTCCCCATACCAACTTAGTGAAAGATTTCAGGCTCAGCACCTAGGGCCACATGATTACATTCCCTGTTGAAGGAAATCCGAGAGATGTACCCTCATTGCCACCATCAATTGCATACAAAAGCACTTTGCACAGTAGTAATTGGCATATGGAAGTTAACCAATAAACTCATTTTTCTCCTTAGATAACAGACATTTTGTTCACAGATTGAATGAAGACAAAGGTTTCTGTGGTTTCAACTAAATTTGAGGTGTAAGTTGATGGAATGCAGTATACAAATTGGTAACATCTCATTCAAGTTTGAAAAAAAGAATGTTTTTCATCATAAACATTGAGAAGAGAAGTGGAAAGTTAGCACTCTTCCAGCAAAAACAAGTTCTCCATCTCAACTCACTATCAAAAGCAGAGTTCCCAGATCCTGGCCGGATAGCTCAATTGGTTAGATCATTGTCCTGACATGCCAAGTTTATGGTTTGATCCCTGGTCAAGGTATATACAAGAATCAACCAGTTACATGAATAAGTGAAACAACAAATTGGTGTTTTTCTCTCTCTGTCTCTCTTTTTGTCTCTGTCAATTTTCCTTTTTCTCTCTCTAAAAATCAATCAATAAAAAAACAATAATAAATAAAAAAGAACAGAGTTCCCAGAATAGCAATGCCACGCCCAGATTTCATAGGTTAGGGGACAAAATGTTCTCAGCTCGTTTATACAAAATTGCATCATGACCAACACACTTGCAATCAACAAATTCCTACTATTCCAGGTTCCACATGTGGTAAAACATTTCATTCCCTGACATCTAGTAAAAACTGCTGACGTGTCTGGTCTTCATCCTCAAGATACTGTACCTTCCAATACAGGAGACCCAAACTTCAGCCTCTTTTTCTTAGTGATAAATGTTTTCCTGTGAAAATAGAAGTCTACAGCTTTGCAATTTTATAGCTTTCTACTTCTCATGAAAACACTGTTATGTAGAAATGTAAAGGTAAACGTATCTGTACACAGACTTGGTTTCAGGTGTCTGAGAATCCCATGCTGGGCTCTTTCTTACTAGCTTTTTGAGCTTAGGAATATTATTTAACCTCTGAGAATCTCAATTACTTTATACACAACTTGAAATAACAGTATCTTATGTTGAAAAGCTGTCATGAGATTTAGAGGCAATATATGCAAATCATACAGTATAGTATTTAAAGAATAACAGGAGCTCAGTAAATTTTAACTCACAATATTATTTCTAGCCTCTTAACTGTAAGAAAATATATGGGAAAAGAACTCTTTTATGTGCACTATATAATGTCATATAACATTTAAAAAAAACTGCAGCAGTAAATTTCTATAATAATTAATGCCATTATAGCTTCTTAGTAAGTATATAATTATTAATTGATATATAGCTTAAAATCATGACCATAGAATTTTTAAATAATGATAAACTTCAAACATCTGGAAGTAGGGTTGTTCTCTTAGATTCAGCCCTATGATACACATTTACTGAATTGTACATGTTAAATTAGAAGGTAAATGCTACCAAATATTTTGCTACCAGTTGCTTCATAAGCGTCTTCCAGATCAAAGCACTGGTAATCTTTACAAACTACAAGCAGAGAATCAGCATCAGATATTTTTCCTACATCTTCTTTAATATTTTCTTAGTTTATTTCATACTTTGATTTTGCATGCCTAAATCCAAGTATATACTCCTTTTCAACCAAATTGACTTATTCTTTCCCCTAGGAAACAGGGCCTTCTCTAAAATATATAGATCCTCTCCTGCCAAGGAGAGAAAAGTCTTCCTGTCTTAATCAGGTCAAGGTCCCTCCTTGCTAGGCCCAGAGTTTACTCAGCAGTAGCTGGTGCAGAGAATGATTCCCTGCTCTGCAACGGTCTGTTACCATGGAGACATGCTAATTAGTGAATGATGAGAAAGTAAAGGAGTTCAGGGTCTCTAAAACTACGAGAATGAAAGGGAAATGAATGGAAAAATATGGATGAAGAGAAATTAGGAGATCTTAAGGGGCACATTGTAGGTAAAGGAGTGCTGGAACGACCGGGTCATAATGAAGAAGTGGAAGAGGTCACGAGGAGAGAATATCAATGACAGACTCGTAGATTGTAAGTTTGAAGAAATGAAGAGTAAAAACTATAGTTTAAAAGAAGAAATAGAAAGTTCCAATTGTGTTAAGTGCAAAGTCACAAGATCACAGAATACTAAGGACCTAAATTTTATAGGTATTGAATGACAGGAACATTTCTTTTTAAAGGGAAGGAAGTGTGACATTCAGGGCCATCAAAATAGATTGCAAATCTTTGCAGACAATTCTCTACTACAAGTTGAATTCCCATTTACCAACCTATCATAATTTGCTCGGTGGAGTATCAATGTGCCAGTGTATAGCTATTCTGTCCAATTCTCTGAGTCAAATGTGCCCTTGTATTTCTACATTTAGACTTTCAAGAAATAACAACATAGAAAATGAACATAGGTAAGAATTTCAAGAGCTATTTCAAAAGGATAATATACAGATAAAACTTAAGGGTATATGAGCACTTATGTACCTTGGGCAGTTTGAAAACTTAACTAGTTGATAACATCTATCATCCAAAGAGATAATTTCATGTTATTTTAATATAAACTTTTTTTATTTTGTTATACATTATTTATTACTCATTATCGGTGACTATACTTGAACGAGAGATATTGTATGCAAATATAAAGCTAGTGTTGATTTCTAATAAGCAGAATATGCAAGCTATCTGTGAAAACCAAGGTAGTATGATCAGAATCAACCCACATATGAAGGAAGAGAACTGGTTCATTGTGTTCATTGGAGGAAAGTTATGTAGTTAGGTGAGTTTCATGTGCAAAATTAATCTCATCTGCCCTTGCACATGAAGGAATTCACAGCATTCCAGACCATGGAAATCACCCCCAACCTTAGAAATCCTTGCCTTCAGTTTTCTACAAACCCCATCTACCCATATTGCCTTCCACCTTATAGATTCCTTCTCATCCTTCACTTTTTTATGCATTCATTAATTGATTCTTGTATGTGCCCTGACTGGGGGTTGAACCCACAACCTTAGCACATCAGGAGAATGCTCCAATCAACTGAGCTACCCAGCCAGGGCATGATTTAAATTTTATAAAAGACTCTTGTGCCACTAAAGTGTAAACTTATAAAATGACAATGTCTCTTTTGTTCACTTCTATGTTTAGAACATTAACTCAACAGATGCTCCATTAAAATTTGTTAAATGAATATCCTGATCCAGAATTACCCAGAGACCTTGCTTTCCTTTCAAAATTAATAGTTCCTTAGCAATGTAATAATGCTTTAAAATATCTCTTCTTTGTCAATAGAAACCAAACTCTTGCCAATGCATGTATATTAAAGAGGAAGCTTTTCTAGTTAGTGAATTTTCTGTTGGAGCTAACAAATGCCAGAAGTGAATGTGCGGGACACTACAGAGGTTTCCAAAACAAGCCAGGCCCAATCAGTTCAATGGGCACACAGTTAGTCCAGAACCCATTCCAGTTCTCACAGCAGGAGGAGCCTTCTCAGGGAAACCAGCTGAGGTGGCACTCACCTCCTTAGAGAGGAAGCAAAAACCTTGACCCTTGTCAGCACGTTAACTTCATTTTCTAACATTCTCCTTTCTCTAAAAAGTCTTTCAATAATCATATTATGTCACAGTTCAGCCACAATGAGTCTATTACGGGATCTTTGAACGGAAAAAGGTATGGAATTGAAATAAATGATAGACAGGGACTTAAAGATATATATACAAATATTGATTGGCTTACGACCTATGCAACTTATGACCATTTGACTTTATGACCACAGTCGCTAGCCATGACTGCTCCATGTCTGGCAGCGCAAGCGTTGTCCAGCTGAGTGTACAACAGTGCGGACCAGCTTCCGGCAGCACTACCATCTCCGCGTGCACCATTTCAACTGTTATCCCAGACTCGGTACAGCAATTTGTGTTTTGTGTCTTGGATATTTTTCATCAAACCCCTCCCAAAATGTCTACCAAGAGGAAATTGTCTTGGCAAATATTAAACCAGTTGTACTGGTAATGCAGTGTTTTACTTAAACTTGACAAATGTAAAAATAAGAAACAAAACGGTGTAGAGATGATACAAATGGCATAAAATGAACAACGAAAATTATGATATATAACAATAATGAAAGAAAATTATGATAAAATATGACTTAAAGATTTTTATAACATCATTTCACAGTACTGTACATATAGCCTACTCAACTTACAACAAAATTGTGTTATGACCAGTCTGTCGGAACCAATCGTGGTCGTAAGTCGAGCACTAGCTGTATACAGATGGGTTCAGGAGGACGCCACAGCAGTCTCTACTGTTCCTTAGCCGTAACGTCTGTGCTCCCAGAAGCACATCCACTTTTATTCTTAGAAAAAAATGTGGTCCATCAGCAATTCAATTAAGTTTCCAAGGCAACTCAAAGACAACCCCCACCATACCATCCAAATCTACTTTACACTAATAAGAAACTAGCTTCCAGCCTCCTCCGGAGAACATGGGTGAGACAAATGAGAATCAGGTGTAGCTCTTTGTTAACTAGGCAAATGAGGTGGGGTTTGGGCCCAGCACCTCTGTCCAGATTGCAAAAATACCCTGTTTATTTATTCAGTCCCCAACAATATTAAAATCACCAAGTCAACGAATACAACATCGAAATGGTTTTGAAAAGCACCATTTAAGGGAGACAACACCATGGGCTCTAGAAAATCAGCTGCCCTTCCTGCTGTGCTCCCAGCCTTGCTTCTGAGTTAGCCGAATGTGTGAAGGAAGTATTTGGATCTGTAGGAGATGTACATAAGTCCAAATCACTCTCCACCTCCAAAATATCTCTCCGTCAATCCTATCGAGTTAGTTTAGTATAATATCTAAACTCTTATAATACTAATCACAGTAGGTGAAGAATAAAATGGTACACATTTTTTTAAAAGAATCTATTAGTTCTCATCATCTAAGAATACTGAGGGATGAGAGGCAGGGAAAACCCACTGGAATGAAGCAGAGAGAAAGAGGAGGCATGTAGGGCCCTGGGCAGAAGAGCGGGCCAAGCGGTGATGCGTTAGTGGAAGATTCTGAGCAACCAGGAAACAACTTGAATACTAAGTACCTGAGGATCGCAAGGTCAGGCAAGTAAAAGGAAGGGAGCCAGGAAAGAAAGATGGAGAGAGCTAAACACAAATTCAATTATTACACAGTTTTGCCTGAGGACAATCATTGTGAAAATCAAAACCAATCGACTTGCCCTGGGCCAGTACATACAAAAACATGACATGGCCCTTTGAATGTGTGCTACGGTGCCGAGCATCAGACCACTGCATGGTACCACAATGTATAGCAATTATATGTTCACAAATATAATGTCTGTGGGTATATATGTCCAATCAGGTGATAAACTCATCCATAAAAAAGATGCAAATCAGAAACTTTTCTCATAGAACTTTAAATGAAAAATATTTTATAAACTTCTGAATTTCAGTCCCAGGCATTTAGTTATGTTTCACATTTACAACTGCTTCATTAATTTTAGCCAGACCTTTTTTTTTTTTTTTTTTGCATGTTTGAAATGCAGTGTCTTAAATTCAATCTCTTTTTTTAATTTAATTAATTGTGTTTACATAGACAGATTCTAAGGTCACTCCAAATGCATCCCCCTCCCCTCTATTCCCCTCAACATCTCCTTACACCCTCTCCCTACAGCGCCCTCCCCCTTCCCTTCAGGTTTATCCCATCCTATCATCCCCTTTCCCTCTGTCCTCTTTTCCTCTGCCAGACCTTTTAAAGATTTATTTGGTCACCAACTGCACTGTCTTAAACAACAAAAGTAGATCAGGGTGAATCCATTACCTCAAAGTATAACACCCTAGATCAGTGGTTCTCAACCTTTCTAATGCCGTGACCCCACAATACAGTTCCTCATGTTGCGGTGACCCCAAACCAAAAAATAATTTTGGTGGCTACTTCATAACTGTAATTTTTCTACAGTTATGATTCAGAATGTAAATACCTGATATGCATTATGTATTATCTGATGGCTTTAGGCAACCCCGCCGGGCTCACGACCCACATGTTGAGAACCGCTGCCCTAGATTATCATTATCACAATAGTATTATCTCATCTCCATGTATGTTGGGCAGCACACTTAGTATCTGAGTATGAGGAGACAACTTATGAAAACAACTAGTATTACATAATTATTACTTTATCTCCACAAAATAATTTTGCAAATTTTCAAAAAACTACACTTCTGGCCCTGGCCCATTGGCTCAGTGGTAGAGAGTCAGCCCAGCATGTGGATGTCCCGGGTTTGATTCCTGGTCAGGGCACACAGGAGAAGTGACCATCTGCTTCTCCACCTCTCCCCCTCTCCCTTCTCTCTGTCTCTCTCTTCTTCTCCCGCAGCCAAGGTTCCACTAGAGCAAGTTGGCCCCGGGCACTGAGGATGGCTCCATGGCCTTGCCTCAGGTGTTAAAATGGCTCTGGTTGCAACGGAGCAATGGCTCCAGATGGGAAGAGCATCGCCCCCTAGTGGGCTTGCCTGGTGGATCCTAGCCAGGCGCAGGCAGGAGTCTGTCTCTCTGCCTCCCCTCTTCTCACTTAAAAGAAATACAAAAAAAAAAGTTCACTTATTAGACCAATGGGGAATTTATATTTAAGAGACAGCATATATTTTCTCAGCTATGTTAAAGAAATATCATTAATATCATTTAGTCTACTATTGCAAGTACATTTGCTATGTGAGTATATTGTACACAGACTTATGTCTGGAACTTAAGTTATAATTTACTTTGTAATCATAAAAATTATAATTTAGGATGTAGCCAAGAGCATTAAAAAGCAATTAAACTATTGGACCACCTACTTAGTTTATCTGCTTTAAATATCTCTGCCATATTCAGAATCCCAAATGTCTCTATCACAAATAGAACCCCTGCGTCTGTTTACACTTGCAGACCGTCTCCAGGCAGTCTGGACTTAAGGTGTAATGCTGCTATCCAGTTCATTCTCACCGTTCTCAGTAGTTTCTGAAACTCTCTCTGGGTTTTTAGTTTATTAGTTTATATATTGTGATTTTGAATAACATAAAGATTATATAACAAAAAAATAAACATTCTGCCAACTCACCAAGTCCTTTTTAGACTGTTAGAAATGCTATAACTAGTTACCATAGACTTGATAAATTATAAATAATAGAATATTATTTCTCACATTTCTGGAGGCTGGAAGTTCAAGATCAGGGTGCCAATATGATCAAGGCCTGTCTTTTGAGTTGCTGATTTATTGTTGTATCATCACATGACAGAAGGGCCTAGGGAACTGTCCGTAGTCTCTTTCGCAAGGGCTTTAATTACATTCATGAGGGCTCAATCCCCAAGACCTAATTACCTTCCAAAGGCCTCATCTTATCACACCATCACATTGGGCATTAGAATTCCAACATGTGAATTTTGGAAAGATGTAACATTCAGACCATACACCTTATGAACGACCCAACTGAGTGAAGAAGGGAGAGAAAATAATAAGGAGTTTCTAAGTGCAAAAGTATAAGCTGAACATAAATAAGTAAGAGCAGGAAAGAAATTATTAGAAGCTCACAGTGAGTAATAAACTAGTAGTAAGTTAATAACATGATGCTGTAATATTTACAAGATGATTCAAATATTAGGGTGCACAAAAACATTCACTTTCTCCATATTAATCAGTTCTACTCAAACCTTTATCAAGACACATTGCCCTGTATTAGAGTCTGTAAAAGAGAAAAAGAGAATTCAGAGAAGATTCAGAACACTGCCACCAAGACGATTAAAATGCTGGGGAAAGCTCAGGGGAGGTTTAATTACTGTCTTTGGGTGTGTGAGGAGCTCCCACACAGGGTACAATGGCCACGGGAGCTTAACATCAACCAAGTAGAAGGCATAGGCATTGGACTCAAACATTATCCAGCTTTGAGTGTTACTGAATAGTCATTTCAAATGATGAAGTGCATTGAGGACTCCCTTTCAAAGATCTTTCAAACTATGATCATCTTTTTATTTCTCTGTACCTGTGAGAGGAATACATGCAATAGTTTCTCTAGTTCTCTAGTTCATTAATTCTTGATTATCTGTGATTCTATACTGATGTATCAATTATTCAAACAATTTTCTAAAAAGATACCCAAATCCATATCCTAGTTTCAGTTGCTCTTCAATTGAAAGGCAGCACAATATTGAAATTTTATTACCAACAATTCCAAAATAAATATTTAATTTTGTTAGGATTTGTAAGAACTTAAAGTTTGTCCTGAACTAGGAAAATATACATTTATTAAAGAGAATCAGTCAGATTTTTGGTGTAAACCTAGAAATTTTTATAGTAATTTCTTATAACTCTTTAAAAAATGGCTTTAAGATCTTGTTTTTAAACATTTTCTAGAGTTAACTCTTATATTCTTCTAGTACTTTAGACTTATGCCAAATGTCAAATAAAAGGTAACTTTTCCCAATGCTAACATATTAAACATACCAAGAAACTAGTAACATTTCCCACTTATAAACCTCAAAGGTATAAAGGTTATAAGTGGTAGAATTCAACTAAATTTATATTTGATCAAAGGGAAATGCCATTTTCTTGGTAATGCATACTCCCTTCAACATTTTCCTAGGTAAAATATTTATCTATAGCTGTGTCTATAAAGACAAAAAAGCATAGTGAAGGATGGCATTTCAACAAAATTATAGAAGCTGCTGAATTACTATTGCTGCTATTTTTCATAAGTGGTTGGTTATATGCTGTTAGAGATTCAGCCTGGAGTTTTATATGTAGATAGTGCTCAAAAAATAGCAGTAATTTATTTGGGAAGAGGTGTTGTCTTAATCTGCACAATCTCTATATTTGTCTTTGCTTGCTAAATTCAGACAGGCTCCAAAAATTAAGAAATTCTACTCTTTGAAATATACTGTTTACAAAATTATAACCTACTCCTCAAACAGGAAAGAAGTATTTGCAAAATATATATCTGATGAAGGAATTGAATCCAAAACAAATTTTAAAACTCTAATAACTCCAGAAGAGGAAGGTATACAGCCCAACTTTTTTAATGGATAAAAAAGATTTGAACAATTATGAAAGAAGATTTATGTACAGTAAATAAACACATGAGAAAAAAATATTTAACATTATTAGGGAAATGTAAATTAAAGCAACAATGAGATATCCCTACATACCAACCTGAATGGCAAAAAATTACAATCTCTCAATACCAAGTGTCAGTGAGAATGCAGAGCAACTGGAATTCTTGTCTACTGTTTCTGAAATGTAAAATGTTTCAGTCACTTTAAAAAATAGTTTGGCAGTCATAAAGTGAAACATACATTCGCTATTGGACCTATCAATCTCATTCCTAGGTATTTGCCCAAAAGTAATGAAATGTCCAAAAACCTATAGGCTAATTTTTATAGTAACCTTATTCATGATTGCTAAAAACTGGATATCCAAATGTCCATGAACTGGTGAATGGATAAATCGTGATATAAACATACATGGAATTTTACACAGAAATCAAAAAGAACAAATTACTAATACATGCAACAACATGAATGAGTCCTAAAAGCACTATGCTAGTGAAAGAAGGCAGATACAAAAAAAAAAAAAGCTACATTTGATTCAGTTTATAAAACATTTTGAAAAAGTCAAAATTCTAGGGACAGAAACCAGGTCTGGTGGTTATGAGGGGCTGGGAGTAAGAAGAAATCAATTACCTAGGCTCATGAAAGAGGCTTTAGAAGTGATGGGAAACATTCTATATCTAAATTGTGGTGAAAGTTACATGACCATACATTTTCAAAAATTAAAAAATTATATATATTTTTATTTATTGATTTTAGTGAGAGAGGAAGAGATATACAGGAACATTGATCTGCTCTTGTGTGCCCTGACAAGGGATAGAGCTGGCAACCTCAGCACCTCCAAAGGACTCTCTAACCAACCAAGCTATCCAGCCAGGACAAGAAATTATATATCATATTTTAAAATATTATATAAATTATACTTCAATAGACCTGACTTTTTCAAAAAGGGTATGTGTGTATATGTGTGTACACATGCTCGCACTCAAGGATATATGCATGCATGCGCGTGCGCACACACACTCCATAAGGACCAAGCAGCTTGCTTCTCAGTGGTGACTGAGAACTGTGAGGAAGGATTAAGTCATGTGCCAGTCACAATTGCATTCTCTTTTATAGGTTGACTCTATGCTATTAGGGCATTTTAAAAAGAACAACTACTACTCATAACCGCTATGAATCAGCATTTCACCTCCAATCAATTAGGCAAGCTTTGCACATTTTATTTTATTTGGAGTTTTCGCACTTCTATTCCCTTTAAGTGTCAAATTGTCAAGTTGGTGGCCCAATGTCCCAACATGTTTCACAAGCTCTTTTACAGGATCTTAAACTGAACAGGAGTCATTTTCTAAAGGGTGATAATGGAAATGTTCAGGACAGATTGCAGTGCACAAGTGCATAATAAAGCTTTTACTTAAATGGAACCTACCCACAAAAGTAGGAACCCCAACCTCACTGCGGCAGAGCCATGGCAGTGAGGGCTGTGGAAATAATACTATCAGGAAGATTCATTTCCACCTTTTCTGTAATGCCTTATAGAAAAATCTCTTTTTTCCCTTGACCGTTAATACTGATAATTATACCTGTATTTCTCAAGAATATTATGAGTTGCTACTTCTGCCTAGTAGCAGATTGAATTTATTCACCTTACGGATATATTATTATCACAGATAATAACTGCAGCATGATAATTATCATTAATTATTCATTTGGATTAAGAGGCAAATAGGTTTGTATTCAAGGGTCTTCCAGAGCACCGTTCATTGTTCCCGAGCCCTGTGTGCCAGTGTGACTAATTCATACTCTTTTCAGAGCCACTGTTGACATCTGACGGGTCCCATATGTATTTATTCGAAGACATAATAAAAGGAATAAGTACACCATTTCAGGATGGAGTCACTAAAATAGACATATGGTTTCTTCTTGGCCCTTTAAATGAGGGTATGCAATTGTCTGTTAGAGCTAGGGTGCCGCGGGCTTTGCTTCCATAGATATGTATACATTCCCTTCCGTTGCAGCCTCGCTTCAGACTATTTAAGCTAATACAAACCTGTATTTTACATAATAGCTTTTTGCAAAAACAATAATGTAATATGTCATATACTTTATCCTTTATTGCACCAAAGGTTTTAGAAGGGTTGTTTCTGCTTGCGTTTGAAGTTGGCTTAAATTTACTATGCGGAAAGAGCCTCTGCAAAGTTTGGAAAACCTGTAGAGCAATCAAGAAGAGAGAAGAGATGGGAAAAGAAAGCGGACAATACATCATATAAACACACATGCTTCTTTGGTCATGTTTTAGCTAATATGAGCCAAGATTGAGACATGTATATATTCACAGTGTCTCTTTTGTTTCTTCCCTTGGTCTCAGTCTTTTTTTTTTTATAATCTGTCATTCATATTTGCACTTTTAAAGTGGATATCAATGATGACAGAGATAACACTCAACACAGGATACAGTTCTGGAGTGTCCTTATCATACCTGCCTTTTTAAAATAAGGGTAGAGTCGTTTTTCTTTCTTTGTCTCTGTTGGTGAAGTGAGAGAGGCTGATACATTGTGCTAAACGTTGCTCTTTTCAAAGATTCTTGTGCTTTCATTTGTTAAAATATTTCCATGCCTTCATTCCTTTTTCCCTCCCAACATTTCACAAGGGTAGCTAGGGCAGCCAGCATTACTCCCATTTACAGATGAGGAAATTGAGGTGCCAGAAGATTGAGTGGTGATTAATGAGCAGCGCACAGTAGCAGGACTAAATCAGGAACCCACGTCTCCTGGCCCTTATCTCCTCTCCCTGCGCCAGTCTGCTGATAGCTGTAATTGTCTGAGGTAGATGATAAGGAAACCCAGGGAAGAACTTTGAAACTCTGTCAGATAGAACTGCTCTGGATTGTGGAGCTGGAACAGACGCCAGGAGTACTGCTAGGAGGCTCTGCTGTTACCCTGCAGTTGCTGGTAATAGGTCCTAACTATTCATTACCTTCCTTTCACACTAATATACAGGGTGGGGCAAAAGTAGCTTTACAGTTGTGACTGTGCAAAACAGAGTTAATAAAGCTATTGTAATAATCATAACCTGCATGTCTTTTTCCATATGAACAACTGTAAACCTGCTTTTGTCCCATCCTGGGATCATGTGTGGTCATTCAAGTCTGGCAGAGGGACCATGGTCAGAGACACCTTTGTGAGGAGTATGCTCATGCTGTTGTCATGCAGGCTGTGTTCTTGAATAGAATCTAATTTTTTATCTATCATACTTATAACAATAATTTTTAGTACTTAATAAATACTACATGCCAATAACTGCACAATGAGTATTTTATAGATTATCTGCAGAGAAAATAGGTGCCCAAGCAGCTTTCTTTTACTAAGAAGTTGTTTAGGAAGAAGTCTCTATGAGTTTTTAGTTTCTTTGATAATTAACCAAGCAGAGGAAGTTCTTCAGAACGTTTCTTCTTAGGAATTTTAACATTAAATTTTCTATCTACTTACTTTCTAGGTATTTATTGAGTGCCCAACATGGTACCAGGCTCTCCTGTAGTTGTACCAGGTGTATAACTCTGAGT
This sequence comes from Saccopteryx leptura, assembly GCF_036850995.1. NCBI lineage: Eukaryota > Metazoa > Chordata > Mammalia > Chiroptera > Emballonuridae > Saccopteryx > Saccopteryx leptura. The sequence continues at coordinate 71,032,059 of NC_089506.1, read as the reverse complement.
AACACAAAGTCCCTATGTCCTAGTCCACTCGGGCTGCTATCACAGAATACTACAGACTAGGTGGTGGTCTGTATTTATTTATTTATTACTCACAGTTCTGGAGGCTGGAAGTCCAAGATCAAGATGCTGGCAGATATATTTTGTCTGGTGAGAACTCATTTCCTGACTCATAGATATGTATCTTTTCACTGTGTCCTTTGGTGGCAGAAGGGATGAGGAAACTCTCTGGGCTTCCTTTATAAGGGCACTAATGCCATTCATGAGGGCTTCAACCTCATGACCTAATCCCCTCCCCAAGGCCTCACTTCCAAATATGAATACACTGGAGCTGGGTCTCAACGTATGAATTTTGAGGAGATATAAACATTCAGTCTATACTACACTATACCTTTGGGCAGTGTACATTTAGTGGGGGAGACAGATAATGACAAATATTTTAATTTCAAAATAATGAAAAATGCTGTCCAGAAAAATACTATAAAGGCAGTAAAGATGAACAGGTGTAATTGGGGGCAGCTCCTTAGGATGAGACAGTGTGAGGCACAGCTAGTAGATGTGAAATATGAAATGGGCAAAAATGTTACTGTGGGTAGGCTCTGAGGTCATCCCAGGGAGAAGGCCCACAAATTCAAAGGAAATCATATGAGCTGGGTTTTCAAAAGAAGACTCAGCAAACACAAACATCTTGCACCAGATAAAAATGTTCTTGCTGACGATATTTAATTTGTTGTCAGCCTCTTTAATTTTCTTCTGAACATTTTTTTCTCTCTTGCTCTGAATTTTATTCTCTTCTGGCTGAGCCTCTTTGATCTGATTGTTTATGTATTTCTTTATGGCCATGTTATGTTGACATTTCTGTCAAGCCCCTAAAATCAGATTCTAAAAATGGAATAGTCCCCTAATAGTCACTTGAATATAAAATAACCAGGCACATGAGAAAACAGAGCAGTGAATTACAGTTGCTTTACAACTGAATTACAATAAGTTTTGATGGATTGGAGGAAGAGATCAAATTACAGGAATGTCTCTCTGATGCTTTTCCTTTTTCTGAAAGGAATACAGATTTTAAATAAATCACACTTATAAAAAATAGAGCTAGCATTTCTTCAAAGTCCACATTGTACAAAGGCTCCTCTGAGAACTTCAGACGTTATTTCTAATCCATGCAGTGATCCTGTGCAGGAAGTATCATTACCCCCATTTGCAGGGGAGGAAACTCAGGCTCAAGTAGAGTAATTACCCTAAGGTTGTCCAACTAAGCTTCCCTTGGCTCTACAGCTGTACTCTCAACCATCATCTCCTATTGACTGTTGAGAGATTGCAAGGGTTTTTAAGCATGGGGTGATGTAGTCAGATTTCTGCTTAAAATAGAGAATTCTGGCAACAGTGTGATATGAAGAGTGGATTAGAAAAGAATGAACCCAAAGTTAAGAGAAGTGGAAGATAATTTCAGTTTAGAAGAAAGAGACCTTAAACTAATAGCGTTGTCAATAGAGATTACAGCAACAATCAGCTAGCCTCTGGAGGATGACTATGGGATCTAATATCCAAAATCAGGAGAATATGGATGGGAATGTATGTTCGAGTAAGCCACAGAATAACTTTTTATGTAATGTTTTATGTAATCTTCCTATAGCAGAACACTGCCCTCTATTGCTTTTTGTCTTGTGACTCTCAATGGTCCCAACAATACCAGAAAAAAAGGTACAATCAGTCCGTGGGCGCAGTTGTCAAAAGTGTGAAATGTTGCCACTAGCTGACCAGTAAAGGGTCTCAACTACACCGTCAGTTCACGCAAGCACTAAGGAATCAGCCAGTTCTCCTAAAGCAAACGCAAGCTTTAGCTCCCTGCCCTGACAGAAGTGATAAAGAGCCTCTGCTATGTTTATACAACTGCACAATTTTCAAACTTTATTGGAAATTTTAGTAACTGTAATTCAGTTCCGTAATCTAAATAGCTACACAAAATACAGTGAATATACTTTTTTGCCTTGCTCTTGAAAAGATGGAATAATTATGAATATAAATGGCTTCAGCTTCGTTCATGTAAAAAAAAAAGGCATTATATACATATAAGTCAAATAGAGTATAAGAGAGAAATAGATGCAGTGTAATAATGATAAGAAACCATAATATCTGCATGGATGTGAATGCAAAATTGCCACTCATTACTCAAATGGGGAGAAAGTTAGTAGGCAATTAGCAACAGCAAGTGCCAAGTGGAAGGATAATTTGTAAGACAACAATTTACATAGTCTATACCAATGAGACAGGAAGAAAGAGGAAGCAGAAGGGCCAATAAAACAAGCATAGCAGCCATGGGAAGGGCTGCATTAGTGCGAGAAAATAAAACGAATCTTCCCCATTCCTCATCATAAGTTCCAGCATTTTCGATTCTCAGCTTGTTCTCGGTTAGCACAGTAGCAATAGCCAACTTTAGAAAATTACAGTAATAATAAGCCACATTATGTGAAAAAGCTTACTTTTAAACAACCAAACATCACTAGGACCTAGTTACAGATCAAGGCAAGCTCTTCTTAAAAAAAAAAAAAGAGGAGCTATAAAAACAGATAGCAATGATTCAGCCCTTGGAAATCAAAGATCAAATAATTATACAATAGTGAAGAAGGGCCCTAGGGATATAAATCAGTCAGCTTGGTTACGTCCACACACAAAGGAAATAATTACAGTGAAGAATTTTTAAAATTAAGAAACACAGTGATTGGAAGCATAAGCTCAGAACATCTCATGTAACTAATTTTTTTATATTTACCTGACCCTGAAGCAATCCAGACCAATTAAAATATGTCTTAGTTTCACGGCTTTAGAGAGACTATACTTTCCCTCGTAATCTATCCATTATGCAGCGAAGCTTTTTATACCCTCATAGATATAACTATTTATGTGTCATATATACAATGAATGCAGTCCACAGATAGTAACACGTAAGGCCATTTCTTGAGTATTTTAAGAAATCCTTCAGTGTAAACTTTGCTACACACTTCATATACATAATCTTGTCGCAGCCCTATAAGGTGGGTACTCTTATTTCATATCTTATACATGAGGAAACTGAGCCCTAAAAGTTTAATTTCTTGCTCAAAGTAAAGCTGGAATTTAAGCTCAGATGTGTCAGATTGCTGAGCCTGAGCTCATAACAACAGAGAAGACTATGAATTACAGTTGAGAAGCGCATTCTGGAGTCCAGGAGTAGACAAAGTTAGAATTTTGCTCTGTTCGTGCCATTCTCTTATTAAAATTATTCAATAAGTTAGTTCACTTAATCCTCACAATAGCTCTTTAAGGAAAGAGCAATGATGAAGATCATGGAAGTAAACATGATGAATGGGGGTGATGATAATGATAATGGTAAGGAGGAAGATGGGGATGGAGATGATAGTGATAATATCCATTTCACCGATTAGGAAAAATAAAAGGTTAAGAAACCTGCTTAGAGTCACCTGACTAGATGAGAAGCCAAGTTAATCTTGACTAGAAAGGCTCTGACTTTAGCCACTCTACTACAATCCTGAAACATTTCTTCCCCATCTAAGTGCCATTCTTCACATCTCAGCTGTATTAGCATTTTTAAAAAATTGTTGTATAACAAATTACCAATATTTAGCTTTCTAAAACACATATTGATTATCTTGCAGTTTCCATGAGTCAGGGGTCTGAGTGCAGCCTTGCTGGGCCCTGCACTCAAGGTGCTATCAGACTACAATCTGGGTGTCATCTGGACTCATTCTTATCTGGAGCTCAGAGTCTTCTTCTAAGCTCAATGGTTGTTAGCAGAATTCAATTCCTTGCAGTTGTAAGACTGAGGTTCATGCTTTCTGGCTGGCTGTCATCCTGGAGCCCCTCTCAACTTTCAGAGGCACTCACAATTATTTGTCATGGGGCCTAGTCATAGACTCACAGAATGGCAGCTTACTTCTTCAAAGCTAGAAGGTAATTCTATCTGACTTCTCTTTTAAAGAGCTCACCTAATTAGGTCAAGCCATTTAAAACAATCTTTTTTTGGCTATTTAAAGTCAACTGATTAGGGTCTTTAATTACATATGCAAAATCCTTCCATGTTTGCCATCTAATATAACATTATCACAGGAATAATATTTTGTTATTTTTGTCCTATTCTGTGGATAGAAGTAAATTATTGGCCCCACACTCATTCAAAGGGAGAGGATTATACAAAGCCACGAGTCACTGGGGTTCATCTTAGAGTTATGCCTACCACATCAGTTTTAACACTACTTCCTTTAGTTCTTTGTTATTCTCTAAAACTGAATCATTCTCCAACTCCCGTGTCCTGTACTTTCTCATCACAAAATTTATCCCACACTATTGTTTTGATTTTCTCCCTGCTAGATATCAAGTCCCTACATCCAGAGATTTTTGTCTTTTATATTATGTTACTCTCAGCATCCTTCTCAATGTCTGGGATTTTGTTATCATGTGATAACGAGGACTATTTAAAAAAAAAATTACTGATTGATTTTAGAGAGAGAAGAAGAGGGGAGAGAAAGAGAGACAGAAACATTGATTTGTTTCTATATGTACCCTGACCAGAGATCAAGCTACCAACCTGTCCACACCAGTACAATAATAACCAATCAAGCTACCCTCCAGGGCAAACAGGAGCCATTATTATTCAAAGAATATTTCTTTAGAAATATTAGTGCCTGTGAATAAATAAGGCTTAAATATTAAATATCACACAAGGGTGAGCAAAAGTAGGTTTATTGTGCCACTGTGACATTCTTTTGCATTAATAAAGCTATCGTAATAACTATAACCTGCATGTCTTTTTCCAGATGAACAACTGTAAACCTACTTTTATGAAACCCCCTATATTAGCTTTTTGGATTTTTGCATGGTTCTCATATTCACCCAATACTTTCACAGATATATATTTATACATAATAACTCAAAAGTCTACAATATCAGGTATACCTCAATAAAGCGTGGGGGGGGTGACACAAAATCTACATTATATGACCAAACAGTAAATACAATAAACAATATTTTTCTACATTATCACTAAGAACAAATTTCTTTTTTTATTATTAAATTTATTGGGATGAGCCTGACCTGTGGTGACACAATGGATAAAGCGTCGACCTAGAACGCTGAGGTCGCCAGTTCAAAACCCTGGGCTTACCCGGTCAAGGCACATATGGGAGTTTAAGCTTCCTGCTCCTCCCCCCCTTCTCTCTCTCTCTCTCTCTCTCTCTCTCTCTCTCTCTCTCTCTCTCTCCTCTAAAATGAATAAATAAATAAAAATAATTTTTAAAAATTTATTGGGATGACATTGTTAATAAGATTATGTATGTTTCAAATGTGGTTTCTATGATACATGATCTGTGTATTGCATTTTGTGCCCACCACCCAAAGTCAGATCATCTTCTGTCACCATATATTTGATCCCTTTACCCTTTTCTTTCCTTTACCCTCTTTCCTCTGGGACCACCATACTGTTGTCTGTGTCTATGAGTTTCAGTTTTATATCCCATATATAAGTGAAATGATATGGTTCTTAGCTTTTTCTGACTTTTTTGCTTAGCACAATATTCTCATGGTCCATCCCTGTTGTTGCAAATGGCAGTATTTCATCTTTTCTTATGGTTGTGTAGTATTCCATTGTAGATATGCACCATATCTACAACTTTATCTAATCCTCTGTGAAAGGACTCTTTAGTGTTTCCACGTGACTAGTGTTACAGTGAACACAGGGATGCATGTATCTTTGCAAATAAATGTTTTCAAGTTTTTCCGTCAAAACCCAGAAAAAACATTGCTGAGTCATATGGTCACTCTATTCTTCATTTTTTGAGGAACTTTCATACTGTTTCCACAGTGGCTGATCCAGTTTACATTCCTACCAGCAGTCAATGAGAATTCCCTTTTCTCCACAACCTATCTAACAATTATTACTTGTCTTATTGATAATAGCCAATCTAACAGGTATGATGTGTGGTATCTCACTATAGTTTTGATTTGCACATCTTTTCATATATCTGTTGGCCATTTGTATGTCTTTTTGGGAGAAGCATCTGTTCAGGTCTTCTGCCCATTTTTTAATTGGATTATTTGTTTGGTAAAAGCAGAGTTCTAATTCATTTATTTTCTCACAGTTTTCTGACAGATATTTTTATACTTGCAATGTGAATTACATCTTCTAGTTTCACAATGCATTAAGAAAACAAAACTGCAAGTTAAATCTTCTAGTATTATATAAATGGATTAGGAAAATAGATTTACCTAATTAAGTAGTGGAAAATAGTCCTAAAATTCAGAGTTAAATGAAAAAAGTACAATCCATGAAAAAATTATATTAAAATACCTACAGGCAAGGAAGTTTATAAAGAAAACAAAATAGAATATTTTGTAACAAAGTAGAGAGCAATGTTGAGGTGATAGAAAATAGATCCATAGGGAGAAAATATATATTTTGAAGTCCCAAATTGTTATTCTTACTCTGGATAAACAAATGGCTTACTCTGGATAAGCAATTCAATACGATGGTGGAAACTAAAAACTAACATTTATCATTCACTTAAAAATCTGAAATGCCTTGTCTCTGCATTTGTGTGTGATTTAAATTTTATAATATTACCCTCAAAAACATATCTAAAATTTATCTCAACTTTTTCAGAGGTGGAGGCACAAAATCACAAGGATATTTTTCCAAGTTATATCTGTTTCTTTAAATTATAGAAGTTTCCCTAAAACTTCAACTACTTTATTTCAGCTTTTATACATGTATAGAACCATAGCGTGGACAATATTTTAAGAGTCTTTTGCTCTATTTCTGTGTGAATCTATCACTAGGATAATTATACAAATGTGCCAGCTTTGTAATTATTTAAGACTAAAAAAGACATGCTCAGAATTTGGAACATTCAAACTATTGCCCACAGCAGCCTTTTTAAAAAGGTCTAAGGAGACTCCATTTAAATCACACACAAATCCAGTTTATTGCTCCATTCAACAAAAATCTATCTTTCCCTGACATGATTTCAGGATCCTCTATTAGTGAAGGACCTAGCTTCAATATTCCCAAAAAGAAAGCTATCAATCATGCTCTGAGCTGCTTGGAGGGGAGAGAGAAGCAAAGATGAAGAAGAAATCGGTTTTGCCTGACCAGGCGGTGGCGCAGTGGATAGAGCATCGAACTGGGATGCGGAGAACCCAGGTTCAAGACCCCGAGGTCGCCAGCTTGAGCATGGGCTCATCTGGTTTGGGCAAAGGTCGCTGGCTTGAGCAAGGTGTTACTCGATCTGTTGTAGCCCCACGGACAAGGCACATATGAGAAAGCAATCAATGAACAACTAAGGTGTCACAACAAAAAACTAATGATTGATACTTCTCATCTCTGTTTGTTCCTGTCTGTCTGTCCCTATCTATCCCTCTCTCTGACTCTCTCTGTCTCTGTTAAAAAAAAAAAAAGAAGAAGAAGAAATCGGTTTGGTCCTTTAAAAAGCTGGACAAGAAGTTAACAAAAATAAGAAACCAGGCTTATAATAAAAGTTTATTTCTTATTTTGTGCCCCATTTGCATTTGCAGGCAGACCCAAGTAGAATAGGCTCTATACCCAGTTGTTTGTGTTCGGCTCTATGAGAAAGGAAGGGCCAGCAAAGCTTTTGCGGGCAGAGAAGAAATTAGCAGGATAATGACATCTCAGATCTATATTCGCCAGCCTCTTACAGTAAGCTCTGCTTTCTACTCTATTAATAGTTGGCACTTCTGCACATTTGGAGTTCAAAGATAGCAGATGTCCATAAAGATGACCCAAGGGCCACAACAGCCTGGAGAATTTCCTGCCCCATCAAGAAAGGTCACATGCCCTCTGTGCCCTGAGTTCCAACCACTCCAGACAGGCTTGTGCTCTTCTGCAGCACATCCTTGGAGGAAACTCGATGCCTTTACACCCTCCATTCTAAATGCTCAGAATTCCTTCCTTCCAGCATGGTGCAATGCCCAGAGTAGGGTGTCTGTCTATAAGGACGTGATGAATTAATGAGTGGAAGTCAATGCTCTAAGTTTTTTCCACTTAAGCTTATTTTAACTCCTCAGGCTACAACAGTGTAAGGCCCTTTTTGTCATGCACGCCAGTGTCATGCTCTCTGAGTGCTCCAGGACTCTGGCCTCTCCTGCACACCTTACACTAATATGTCACTGTGCTGTGTCTGAAGGCCTCTCATGATTTCTGTATTGCACACCCTCCTTCATACTCTCATTTCTTACAGTATCTGGCATGTAGAAGATCCTCAATAAATGGTTATCAAATAAATGAATCAATAACTGAGAGAATACATTACCTCTGCCACATTTTCTTTCCCAATTGCTGTGAGAGGATCTTCTTTGGACCCACTACTTATATACATATACTTCATTCTAAATTGCATTAGTCATTATTTCTCAGACATGCCTAGATTTTTTTTTCCTATTGTTTCCTCCTTTCTGCATGTCCTCATGTTTGAGTCCATTTGTGGACGTTCTTTTTATTCTCCAAAGGCTAGTTCAAACCTTCCTTCTTCCAGGAAGCCTTCCCTGATACCCCAGGCTATAGTCTTTCTTGCTTTAAACTCTGATATTGCTGAGGCTGATCCTCTACTCCAGCGATTTTCAACCAGTGTGCTGCAAGAATTTTTAAAACATGCAAGACCTGACTATATATTTGATCAGGGGCACTAACCTTTTTTCTCTTAGATTGTAAAGTAAAAAAAATACAACAGCCAACACGGCAATAGCCATTACTGTGTGAATGAATAAAAAATTTACCTATTTTATTTATTTTTTGTCAGCTTCGTAAAAAAATATATTTCTTGGTGTGCTGCATAACTTTAGTAATTAGTTTATATGTGCCATGAGATGAGGAGGGTTGAAAGTCACTTCTCTACTCCATTGATTCTCCTCACAGAGAATCCTTTGAATTACATGTAATGAGTAATATTTCATTTTAAGGAATTCCAGTGTTTAAAATGAAAATGACTTTAGATTTAATCATAGAAATTTGGGATATTTGTTTGAGGTTGTTGTTCTCTAACAAAAGCAGAAAAATGAGAAAGTGACAGTATGAACTTGACCCAAAAGTCTGATATTAACCCTCAACATTATATAATGAGTAAAAAATTGATTTAAGTTGATCAATTGATTAAAAATCAATTTTTAAAAAAAGGAAGTAAGAAAACACAGTAACAATTGTAAATATTTTGAGGCAATTTGTTAATTGATTGAATTTTAATTTTAAAAATAGTTTTCCAAATGTAAAGAAGACAAAGATCTAAGGCTTGGGTTTCTGACCGATAGCACAAGATTCCATGTCTTTCACATCATCCAATCAATTCGATTAGCGAATGTTTCTTACAAGGTTTGCAAATGACATGTGCAACAAGGGTTGTTTTTTCCCCAAGATAACCCAGTTAGGTTTGACAGCTTGTTTACAATAGTACCCTAAAGACACATTTTACAGTGCTCAACAACATAAATATACACTTGAGATACTCACTGTGGCTCATAACATTTGTTAAACATCTGAAACAAGAAGTCAATATGGTTAGTGTGCTCTTTGTACCTCTTTAAATAGTGGGAAGGGAATGGGTCTCTAGACCTTACAAGTGAATCTACAAACTCCTACTTCAATTGGCATGTGCCATTGTGAAAGTCAGAAAATAATTCAAAAGCCTCAATAAAGTGAAAAAGGGGAACCAAAGAGACATGGAAATATATCACAAGCTGAGATGGAACATCAGTTATGAGAAATATGAGACAGGGAAACAGTCCTCTGCTAAAGCCTTCCTTTTCAGGGCCTAAATTTCTACCATAAAGAACTCATCCTTTTGAATCCAAATATCCCATAGGAATGCTCAGTTAAAAAGTCAAGTTTACCTGGACTATTAATACAGATCAGCTATTAGCATTCTAGGTTCACAAGAAGGGACAATAATATCTTAGAAAAACCATGAAGAATAGATTGACTGAAGACTTGTATCAATAGTGACCAAATAAAATGTTCAAGGCTCTGTTCCCACCAGTTTTTAAGTACTCCAATTCTCTTTAAATTTGAAATCGTTTTGGAAATTTCCAAAGAGGGCTTTCATTTGTATATCAAGAACTTCTCCTCCTAAATAAGAAGCACCTATCATTTTGATCATCTATAGATATTCTACAGACAACCAAAAGAACAACTATGTTATGAGGTCACCAATGGCTCTGTGATGGGGATCTCTATCTCTGCCATCCACGGTTGCCAGCTCTGCTGCCGGTGCCTCTGATGCTGTGGCGGCTGATGCCTGGTGTTGAAGTAATTGACCTCTTTCTAGGAAGCCATGTTTCCTCTCAGCTAAAGCTCTAGCCAATCAATGCTTCCTATGTCTTAAGCTTTAGTATATCATCAGCCTTTTACAGTTCTGCTCACTATTTCCTTATAACTCCTATGTCCCAAGACCCTAGTTGAATCATTTGATTTTCATAGATAATTCCATTGTCAAACATACAGAAAAAATTTCAACAACCTCACATGAAATTCAATCAGGTTTGGGAATTAAACCTATTTAAATTCTTATAAATTCTCCAAGCATTAACTCACTATCCCTTCTAATGCTTTGGTCTTAGATCACCACTAAACAATATTTATTTTTACTATTTTCTGTTCAAAAACCATTTTTTTTAATGAAAAGAGAAACAACTGAATTTAAGTATAGCTTGGCTCTTACTTTGATATCTGTTAACATTATAACATCTTTGAACAGCAAACACATAGCTTGCCTTTCAACATTCTGGACAATTTTGGTGATCTTGAACATTATAAAATTTTATCTTGTATTGATCCACAACCATTCAGACTCAAATCTTATAGGTTTGTGCTTAAATTTAATTCTTTTCTTTGGTCATGAGCTACTTCTGGCTTATTTGGTTTATTAAAAATTCTGAGCTCTTGAGGGAGTTAATTTTGTAGCAATTTTGAGTACTTTGACCTTCAGTCTCATTTCCTTCTCATTTAAATTAGTCTCACTTGCATAGTCAAAATTATATATATATATATTTTTTTTTTTTTAAACCTCTCATTCCCTTTAAAAATCATATCCTTTTAAAAAGCACATCCATGGGATTTCTGATGCTTTGGGGATCTGTTTTGGTATCAGGGAAAGAGCACAGACTCTAGAGTTTGCAAAGTCTGTGCCCAAATTCTGGTCAGGCTAGTGCAGAAGAGATGACCCATAAATACATATGGAGAAGTGAATGAGTGAATAAATTCTCACCTCAAATAAGTCATTTAATCTCACTGAGGCTCAGTTAACTCATCTGTAAAATGGTAACGCAAGATAGCTATCCTAGAGCACTGTGTGAGAAGTCAGTGGGCTAGTAGACCCGTGGGAGTATTTCTAATGGCAGCACCTTTCTTAAAATCTTTTTTTTAAGATTTTATTTATTCTATTTTTTATTATTATTTTTTTTTATAGAAAGGAGAGAGAGGGAGAAGAAGTGAGGAGCAGGAAGCATCAACTTCCATATGTGCCTTGACCAGGCAAGTGCTGGGTTTTGAACCAGCGACCTCAGCGTTCTAGGCCGACACCCTTTCCACTGCACCACCACAGGTCAGGCGGCAGCACCTTTCTTTTTAGCCTTGCACCAGTTCTGAATTTACCCTGGGATTTAGGTATACTTATGGGGCTGGCTGTTCTTACGGTTGGTGCTCTTAAAATTTTTGAACTTTGATTTTTATTAAATGTATATATGTATATACGTGTAAAAGACACCCAGGCTTAAAAGTTCTGCTAGCAATCAGCTGTCTGGCCTGGCCTGTGGTGGTGCAGTGGATAAAGCATTGACCTGGAATGCTGAGGTTGCCGGTTCAAAACCCCAGCTTCCCTGATCAAGGCACATATGGTAGTTGATGCTTCCTGCTCCTCCCTCCTTCTCTCTCTCTTTCTCTCTTTCTCTCTCCCCTCTCTAAAACAAATAAATACAATCTTTTTTAAAAAATCAGCTGCCGTTCCTTCCTCCCACCACCCCCAACCACCCTTGTTCAGAGATAACCAACCACTTTATTATTTTAAGCTGATTCTGTTAGTATATACATCCATATTTCTAAATACCATGTTTATGTTACTGCTTCTTAACTTTTCCAGTTCTGGACATTATCTATTGAACTCCCACCTGGAACATTACTACATGGCATTCTTTCCTTCCTTCCTCATGCCCCATCCTCTTAGTATAGTTATTTTTAAACACCTGATTAGGTCAACATTCAGCACGGACATTATTTTGACTCAGTGTGTCATTCAAGGCTAAAGCATGGGTTAAACAGTGATTACTTATCCTTTCTGGCACATTTTAAATTATTTCTGGGGCAGTTAAAATGATCTTATCTGCTTACTTTCTTTGTTTTCTATGTTCTTGTCACAAATTCACTTTAAACTTGACATGTCCAAAATGAAAGCTTCTCCCAGTCATCCTTACTCCAAATTTCACTACACTGACTGGTCCAAGCCCTTTCTTGTTTCACTTAGATTTTGTCATAGCATTCTATAGCTGCCATCCAGTCTCTCTTCCACTTTCCTCCCTTCAATCCAATCATCGTACATACAGTAGAGCAGGGGTCCCCAAACTACGGCCCGCGGGCCGCATGCAGCCCCCTGAGGCCATTTATCCAGCCCCCACCGCACTTCCAGAAGGGACACCTCTTTCATTGGTGGTCAGTGAGAGGAGCATAGTTCCCATTGAAATACTGGTCAGTTTGTTGATTTAAATGTACTTGTTCTTTATTTTAAATATTGTATTTGTTCCCGTTTTGTTTTTTTACTTTAAAATAAAATATGTGCAGTGTGCATAGGGATTTGTTCATAGTTTTTTTATAGTCCGGCCCTCTAGTGGTCTGAGGGACAGTGAACTGGCCCCCTGTGTAAAAAGTTTGGGGACCCCTGCAGTAGAGGATCCGTCAAAAAATGCAAACTTGACCATATGGTTCACTATGTGAACTGCTCAATGGCTTCCCACTGGATTTCATATGAAAACACAAAGGCTCTCTGCTCCAGGCCCACTGGCCTACTGGAACACACTAGTCCCACTCTGGCTGCTGGGCTTTAGCTGTTCCCTCTGCGTGGAATATTCTCCCCAAATTCTCCTCATTGCTGCTGCTTCTTATCCTGTCGTCACTCCCCAAGCCCGTGCTTGCTCTATAGAAAGTAGGTTCCACCTAGAACTCTTCATCTGATCACTCTGATCATTGTCTTCCTAGCACCAGTAACAACAATTGTAATTTTTTATTTGTTTATTTTCCTCCTCACAATATAAACTCTGTGAGAACAGGGATCTTGTCCCTTTTGATTTTCATTGTACTCCAAGCACCCAATAGCATGCATGATTTCTTTTTTTTTTTTCTTTTCCAAGTGAGTACAGATAGAGAGACAGACTCCCGCATGCACCCCAACCGGGATCCACCCAGCAACCCCCAACTGGGGCTGATGCTCTGCCCATCCGGGGCCATGCTCACAACCGAGCTATTTTTTAGCACCTGAGGCAGAGGCTCCATGGAGCCATCCTCAGCCAGTTGAGCCATGGCTGCGGGAGAAGAAGAGAAAGAGAATGGGGGAGAGGGAGGAGTGGAGAAACAGATGGATACTTCTCCTGTGTGCCCTGACTGCGAATCTAACCCAAGACTTCCACATGAGAGGCAGACATTCTACCACTGAGCCAACCAGCCAGAGCCTCCGTTGATTCTTAAGAACTAAGTGTCAGAATGTAAGGAATGAACAAATGTTGAAGGTTTTTATTTTAAAAGGACAAACTGCTATGATTCAGATGTGATAACTGTGGTAGTACAATTAATAAGAATCAGAACTGGGGTGAAGAAAAAGGTAGACTAATGGATTGATGAGCATAATGTAAGAATCTATCCTATTCGGCACTTTGACAGTAACTTGCATAGAGTAGAAAACATACTTTTCAAGTCTGCATTTACATTTGCTATAGGACAAGGTGAAGTAGCAGGAGTTCTGGAAAACAAAGTGGGCTTGGGGTAATCTGAGACAACTGCAGTGACATGATGGTGGATCTGGAAAGATGCTATTTGAACCGATCAGGGAAGATTCAACATGTGCTAGGTCGGGGGTATCATCTCACTGTGAACACAGAGGGAAAGCACTGATTTACTAATTGTTTGTGAAGTATCGTTATTGTTTTCAGGAAGAGTTCACACAACTTGACTTATGTGCTACTCTGCTTGTTATGACTAAGGCCAGTTCCTACCTATAAGAAATTTGCAGTTTCACTTGTAGCTACAACAGTTGAGGTGCAGTCTCCGGACACAAGCTGTTGACAGTATCACTCTGTGACCCTGTGGACCTTATGTGGCTTGTTGTGCCCATGGCTGGGTGTCATATTTTGGGAAATGTGTTTTCAGGGTGTAGGATTTTCAGAAGTAAGACAATCAAGATATGAAGAATTCTCAAAGTTAGAATATATGATAAAGAATGATGAAGGGAAATGGAGCTGCGTCACCCAGAAAGACGGTTTATTTGAGAGAGCCTGGAGTCTGCTCAAATATTTTGAAAGTGCCATGCAATAACTAAGATCATCACTTTAGGTTTGTTCTGACCAACAAGACTGGGATGTACAAGTGGAACCCACAGCAGGGAGACATCACCTCAAGGTGAGGTGTGTTCTAACAAACCATCTGTTTCTTCTATAATCTAAAAAAAGGACGATCTTCCTAGCAAAGAGGTGAGCTGCTCCTGCTGGGGTTTGCAAACACATGCGACATGACCCGGATTAGAAGTGCACCGGGGGGCTGGTGCCTCTAAGGGGACTTCTGACTCTGAAGGCAGTGATGCTAAGTCAGGGGAAAGTCCACTGAGGCATGACCAGGATAAGCCTCTATTGAAAGACAGTTAGAGAGAGCATAAGTTAAGCCACATTCCTGTTTGTACGAAGATTTACTTTTGTGCACTTATTCTCTGTGGAAACAGTGGAGTTGGTGCATGCAACATTCCTCACAAAGCTTTCCTATTATCATTGATCAGGCTACCTGGCTGGTGGTCATAAATGAATAAACAGATATAAATTCCCAAATAAGCAGACATTCAGTTCTGTTTTTATAGAAAACGCTGTTTTTCTCTGCTACATCTTATGATAGCAGAGGAGGTTTGAAATGAGGAGATAATCAGGAACCTTTTTCCTAGTGAAAGAAAATTATGAATATGTGCTTTTCTGGCAGGCTTTAATATTCTCACTACCAACCTCCTCTCCCCTACACACACACACACACACACGCAAACACACACACATATACACACATACACACACACAAACACACACACACACACACATACACACATACACACACACATATCTTATGGCTTCTTTTGTTGGAGTCAACTGAATATGGCTAATGTGCATAAACTGATATCTTCACCCTGGCACTTATACTAAATTCGCCCTGATAAAAATGTTTTTATTAATAACCTAAAATTTTAATGAAGCCCTATCTTTAAAAATATATATATCGACTGCTTTTTTTACACTAAATTTATAATGAGCCTTTGGGAAATTTCTAAAGTTCTTATACACGTATTAATTCCCCTTAAGTAACTTAAAGGCTAAAATGCAAATAAAAGTAGTTTCAGTTTTTAGAAAGGGCAGGGCTCAGAGTAAGAGCAGAATCCCTGACTCAGGATGTTTCCCCAGGCTGGAGTGAGCTGCGGCCTTCTTTTTGTTTCTAGCTCCCTGCTAAGATCAATACTGAGCTATACAAGACTTAGCGGAAGTTTCCTGAGAAGCTAGAACTACCGCTCCGTAGTACATGTCAGGAGCTGTATGAGGTGATGAAAAGATCATACAGAGGCTACGGTCCAGTCCCAGCTACATCTTACGTGACCTTATGAAATTATTTACTTCAATATGAAAGTAAAGAGGTACGCCACAAAAGCCACGTGAATCAGCAGTTAATAGTGCTTGCGAAGGCATTTTCCTGCTTCTATATTCTGCTAACATTAAAAATATCTAAGGGACCCCCTTGCTCCATTTAGGAACTGGCAAAAAAAAAAAATGACATTATCCTCACATTTAACAGAAGAAAAATGTAAGAGAAACGTCAGAGGACTTCTCCTAAAACATGAAATTCTGAGATGTATGAAATATTATTTCAGGAAAAAAACAAAGAGCTATTATGTCCATAACACAAGGATAATACAGGGTGGGGCAAACGTAGGTTTACAGTGGTTCATGTGGAAAATAATACCATGATTAATAAATACTAATACAAGAATAAACTTGACGTTTTGCATACTCACCACTGTAAACCTACGGTTGCGCTACCCTGTATAAATGTTTCCCTAGCCCTGGAATAATTTGAAATGGAGCTGTATTAGTGTTCTTGCTTAGAAAGAAAGGCACTCCTACCTGCATGCACAGCCACACAAGCATTGCTCAAACACTACACAAGGACGAATGGCCCGGTCAGAATTTGAACCTGGCATTTGAAAGCTGATGCTTGGGCCACTCAACCTTTCCTGCAGCATAACAGCCTCACAGAAGGCAGCTGCTGGCAGGCATTCTTCTGCGCTGGCCTCTGAACACCGTGGCTCTCTGACTGTCCTACAGGAAGCTCTGCTACACAAGGGGAAGTCATTATGTGCCCAAGGAAGGCAGACAAGGTACCCCCAGTACGCTTACAGCTCAGGAAAGGATTACAAGGAATAGTGCTGTTAGAACAAGTTTCCGGCAATCCACTCTGTCATGGGGGGGAGAGCTCTTATATAGCCTGGTGAGCTGCAGCCAAGAGGCCAAGGGCTTTCACTGCTTTACTTTGTGGCCCAGAGAAAAAGCAGGCAGGAGAGAGAAGAAAGCAAAGAAGAGGAAACAGAAGATTGGTTTTTTTAAGTGGAAAGCAGCTATGAGTTAAATGGTTGCTTTGGGAACACCAGGGAAAAGGGAAACATATACAAGCTTAATTAATAGAATTCAGATGAAAGAAGGGTGAACCAATTAAATATTCATTATAGATCCCATAAAGCTATGATGTAAAAAAACTCAATTGAAAGATGCATTGGAGAAACAAAATTTTAGAAATTAAGAATGTGAAGGAAACAACAAAAAAAAAGCAAGCAAGTGGCAAGTGTTCCAGGGGCATTCCATGGCGTGTCACTTGAATGATCTGCAAGTGACAGAGCAGAAAGTTGGGAAGGTAGAGAGTATGGGTCATGGCAGGTGTGGCAGATAAAAACTGGACAAGAGGATATTTCTAAGGTCAATGCAATTCAACTTAATCCTTGATGAACTGAATATAGAAAATGCTGGAACAAAGAAGAAAATAAAACATACATGGGGTATAAAAGTGATGAAGATAATAACAATTATAAAAATTGCTAACATTTGATAAAAAATGTTATCAGGTTCCTGGCGGCGTGCCAAGCATATTTTCTCATTTATTCTTCATAACGACACTAAGAAATAGGTTCACAAAACTATTAAGTGTCAGGGACCATATTTGATCCTGTATCTTTAGCATGTGAACTAATAAAATTTATATAAAATTGCAGTAACTGTGTATTGTGTGTGTGTTAGGCTTCTCTGCAAAAGCTCTCTAGTACGTGTATATTTAAAATCATAGATTGTTTTTCTCTCCAAAACTATCTTCCAAAAAGAATAGGTCAACTTAAAACTGTAACATCATCCACATGTGAAGGAAGTGGGGGTAGGGACACCTAAAAGATGGGCCGGGAAACTGAGTTCTGAATTTATATTTTAAAAGATTGAGAAAGTTTTTCTTTGATTTGCATTTTTATCTGAGCTAATTGATGCTTTGGAAACTCAGAGCATTTCAAAGAGCCAGGCTTTTCAAGTCCGGGCAAATCTTCTCCTCTTTCTTCCCTGACCACTCAAACCACATCTCTCCAGCTCTCTCAAGATATTAATATGTAATCTTCCAGCCAGCAAAGGATTTGGACATAGAGTGAGTCATAGCACCTGGTAACACTGTGCTCATTGGATGAAAAAGATCGATCCCCCCTCCTCCCACCTCCCCCATTGCTGCACTTTGGGAGTTGCTATTTCAACAAATCAAAGAAAAGTATTTGAAAATCATGTGGTGTTCTCTGTGTGCATTCGATTTGAAGAAGAAACACTCCCCCTTTCCATGATAATCATAACTAATCTCCAACTACAAAAGGCAGAATCCAGAGCAGATGGACACCCAAAAAGAAAAGAAGAATGCTTCAACTCCGGAGGTTCAAACCATTTTGGCATAAAGGCTTCACAGGAAGCTAGACTTACCACTTGACTGTGGTCTCAGATACAGGTCAGCTATCCCTCACTGTACCCCTCTTCCTGTAGGGTCAGGGGAAGAGGAGGAGGGAGACTACCCCATCCTGTCCAGGAAAGACCTGAAGATCTTAATATTGTCATCCTACCATGAAATTAAAAATAAGGCAGAATCGTGAAATCCAGTTGATAGATTCAAAACTTCGAGCAGCGCTTTAATCATCACACGTCTTAACCTCTGTGTCTAAGTGAGTATTTGCATATGCTCCTCTCTAGGTCTCTCAGAGGTGCTAAGCCACCCCCAGCCCTTCATGGATCCAACAGCTCCATCCCCACTTCGGCCACTTCTGCGAAGACTCCCACTTATTGAGTAAAATGTTTCCAAGTACAAGTGTGTTAACTATTCTCAGGAATTAGTAGTTCCGTAGACTGAAAGAATTAATCTTATTGGGTGATGACAATGTGTTCATCGACTTTAATGGACCAAGGAAATCTGGTCCCCAAAGCACTGAACGTGCTATTCCTGGGCATTCATTTTCTCCTGTTTCCCTTAGGAGCCCCTCAGCCACTGAAAAGCCACTGTCCCTGGTCCTCCACCCACAGAAAGACTATTGAATTGAATCATCACTGTGTATCCCACCCCCAAAGATACTGCTTTGCCTGTCTAGGCTTTCTCCAGGACCCAAAAATAAATGAGTACATGAACCTGGTTTATTAAATTAAGTAATGAAATACATTCAAGGCTTCTTCCTTCTAGTTCAGCTTATGTTTCTCCTTATATATTTGCTTATCATTGACTTCCATGCCTTCAGAAGCGCACATAAAATAGCAACAAAAATTCTACACTATGAAATAATAGCTATAATAGGGGAAATTTTTCCCTGAGAGTTCAGAAATTCTAAGTTTAACTTCTTTCATGTTCCACCCACCACGTTGAGTAGTTCATCATAACCCCCTTTTTTTCCTGGTTATATATAGTTTTAATACCCTGAGAAATAAAAGTGCTGAACTCTATCTGGTATTTTACTGAACTCCTGAACTATTCTGAGTTAAGTATGACAGATGCTGTAATGCTTGAGCCAGGGAAGTTGTTCTTTTAGTTCAACACGCAGAACATTTCCATTAAAAACCAGAGACCTCAGTTCTAACCTTGGCAATGCCTTCTCCATGTGATTTATTATTTTTATGTGCTCTGTAGTCCATTAGGGAAGTGTCAGTGTGCCTTAGGACTCAGATGCCTTTACATGGATTATTTTCCCCACTTTATTCTTCCCTCCATTTCAACCAGAAAAACAAAAAATCATACATCCTGTACTTTCATTTCATATCTTTTTTAAGTTATTATGAGTTTTACATTTTAAATTGTGATCCCAGTTAGTATTACTCTCTTGAAAGATTCTATGTTAGTGTCACTGAATTTATTTACAAACCAAAAGTTAAAATAGAAAAATATAATCAGTAAAACTGGGACAATTATATATTTACAAATAACTTGGAAAAGAAATAAGTCACATACAATCTTTTTGTCAGAGGATATTGGCAACATGGTTCGTTTTACCTATACCCATACGTCATTAAACTATATTCTTTAAACTTTTGTCTATTTCGTTACAATGTTTTCACTGTCACTTCAGAAATATATTATTGAGCTCAATCCCAGGATAACAAGACAACTGGTGATCTCTTTATGTGAAATGTTGATCTATCTATTACCATGTGAAAGTAGAGCGTGTTCTGTGTGTTTAGTAGAATATTTACAGACAGGTGAGAATTTGAAATAGAGTACTATTAATTGAGTTAATGAACAAACTCACTGCATTTTCTAATCTAGCTCTCAACTTGAGAGGCAAAAACTGCATCTTTACCCAGCAGGCAAATATACAAAAATATCTTCTCCTTTTTATGACTTTATTTTGCTCCTTGAAATTCCATTATGGTGGTGACCCTCGCTCAATAATTTGATTTTCCAGCCACAACTGGAAAGGCATAAAAATCTACAGACATTTGTACCATCCTCTCTTTATTTTGGTCAATATTTCTAATTCCTTTTTAAAGGTACTTTTAAAATGCTTGGTCTGTTGTGTGTTTTTTTTTTAAACTGAAGTTTTTGAACTTGTTAAATTAATTGTGGTGCCTACTCGCTCGTCATTTTCTTGATGAAGAAAGAGAGGAAAGAAGAACAATACATTATTATTATTACTACTTATTAAGAAGTGATTATATGCTAGGTACTGTGCTGGACACTTTATATTAACTATTGCTAATGCTTCCATAAATCCTGTCACTTGTCTCATTTTGCATTTAAGGAAACAGAGACTCAGGAAAGGTAATCAACATACCAGAAACCACACAGCCACTAAGCAGCACGGGAAATACTCTCTCTCCACTTTCTGGTCCAACATCCCAGGACCCACTGGAGGGTACTAGTGGCTCTCTCCAAACCAGCTGTCAAATACGGTAGGCCCTTCACAGTAGCTTCTCAACCCCATGCTCATAAAGGCATCAGCCATTCACTCTCTAAGATGTTACTATAAAAGCTTAATTACTCTGGTTAAAGGCTTTGATGGGAATCAAAATTAAAACATCTTGAACATAGAGCTAAAAGTGGGGGAAAACTTTTACCAAAGGCCTATTACAGGCCAGGTACAGGACATGCATTCTCATTTAATTCCCACTGCCCTCTAACCTGGGTCCAGGTTTGAGCCTTTGATCACTGTAATACTCTCTCATAGTGTGAATAAACATTCTGAGAGAGCTTTTGGTGAAAGGAGGGTGGACAAGGCGAAGATTAATAAAAGCTAATACACAGTTCTTGCTAATTTGCACAAATCCTTTGGAAGAAAGAGTAAAAGATTTAAAAGTATACTGCTACAGGAAGTTATGGACCCTGTAAACTCTTCATTTTCTGTATTTCCTCTCAAATTCTGTCTACTAGCATATGTATAAACATACATTTATTGAAAGTGGGAAGAAGTATAATAAAAATGTAAATGCCTGATCCTTAACCCAGAAACTTCCCACTTCATAAATATTTTTGTAATGTTTTTATTCAGCTCAAACAATGTCTCGTATTCCACCAGGTTAAGCTCAGCATTATATGCGAAGAGGTGTAAGGCACATTGAAAATATAGTAAGGATGCAAGTAATACTCAGCTTACGTTGGTCAAGAAGGTGATGACGAATAAATAACATAGTAAAACTTAGACCAGGAGTAATATGTGCCCCCAATAAGAAAGATCCAGCTTCCAATTGTTTGACTGCAATGCTTATAAACTTATTTTCAACATAGCTCAGAAATTCTCATGATCCAATTCATCTGACCCATATCATATGTAGCAAAAATAAAAAAGGATTTTACATTTTAAGTAAGGAAATGGCATGCTCAGGTTTAATTGTTGCAAGGAAAACTCAGGTGGTACAGAGGATGGATTGGTGGGGACAGTCTGGCAACAGAGAGACCACTTGGAAAGCTGTGGCAATAGTTCTTGCAAAAGGTGGTTTGAATGTGGGCTATTGACTTCAGGTGGAAAGAACAGTTTGAAAAACTATTTAGGAGAATATTTTTTGAAAGTTGGTTGGAGTTGGGAGCTGAAAGGACACAAGGCGTGGAGAATAATTTTCGTGTTACAGAAAGAGGACCAGGTTTGAGAGGAAAGGCAATAAATTCAGTATGTAGCACTTGGTTGCTAGCAGAATGTACAGATGTGCAGCTGAGTATCGCAGAGGCCATTGGAAATCAGAATTCAGAGCTCAGAATGAATGTCTGTTGAATAACTGGCCTAGTACACTTTGCTATGAAAAAATCCCATAGGTTCATAGGTCTTTGAAAAAAGGGAGCTAATTCTTTGTTGTTTTTTCATCACCATGTATTTATATCACATTCTCTTTCAAATACAGGGTGTCCTTGGGTTACGACAGTCTTGAAATAGGATGTTGCAAGTTTACTAGCCATAGCCTGAAGACTATAAGTATCCTTGTAATTTAAATACTCTATGAGAGGAATGACTTTATTTATTTATTTATTTATTTGTTTGTTTTTAATTTAAGTGAGAGGAGGGCAGATAGAAAGACAGACTCCTACATGTGCCCCAATGGGAATCTACTCAGCAATCTCCATCTGGGGCTGATGCTTACAACCCAGCTATTTTTAGCACCTGAGGCAGAAGTTCCACAGAGCCATCTTCAGTTCCCGAGACCAACATACTCAAACCAATTGAGTCATGGCTGCAAGAGGAGGGGAAGCAGGAGGGGAGGAGAAGCAGTTGGTTGCTTCTCTTGTGTACCCTGACTGGGAATTGAATCTGAGACTTCCACATGCTGGGTCAATACTCTACTACTGAGCCAACTGGCTAGGGCTGACTCTATTTATTTAAAAAGAAATGTTTCTGAGTGCTTATTATGTACCAGG
Organism: Saccopteryx leptura; assembly: GCF_036850995.1. Classification (NCBI taxonomy): domain Eukaryota; kingdom Metazoa; phylum Chordata; class Mammalia; order Chiroptera; family Emballonuridae; genus Saccopteryx; species Saccopteryx leptura. The sequence continues at coordinate 71,009,387 of NC_089506.1, read as the reverse complement.
TACTGCATTAGGTGCTTGAAATATAATATTAAACAACAATAGGTACAAATCCAGCTCAAAGAGCTTTCCAGTAGAGGAGGAGGCAGATTTCACTCAACTAATCACACAGATGAAATCACGTGATCAAAGAAGACAAAGTTTACCATTCTGTGATGCATAAAGGCAAAGAAGCTGTTCTAAATATTTGACCATGAGAGTGATAGAGTGATATTTGAACCAAATTCTGCAGGATGAATACAGGGTGGGTGAAGTGCAGTAAAGAAAAGGCCCTGTGGTGAGAGGGAACATGCTGCGTTTGAGGAACTGAAATAGTCCCGGAGCTGTGCACAAAGGGCAGGGGGGTAAAATGCTATAAAATGATGCTGGGGATGTAAGCAGAGGTTATAGGTCTTGTAAAAATTTAGTCCTTAAACCAAGAACAATGAGAAGCCACTATGTTTTGAATAGTGAGATGACAAGATCCAATTTTCATCTTGGGAAAGCCATTTCATCTACAATATAAAGGACAGATTGGCTCCTTCTTGTCATGGCTAAAATGTTACCCTTTGGTGCTCTTTGCCCAAATTGATTTTCTCTTCTCTTCATCTTTGCAGAATGCTGATAACCATTCTGCAAGGGTTGGGCCAAGCTACGGTAGACTTGGAAATGATTCTTGTATGTCCATATAAGATGCAAGCTGCCATTCCTCTGGTACCTGAGGCAGCTTTGTGAAGGTTGTTCGAGTGAAAATGATGAAAGGATTTACCATGTATAAATCCATGCCTGGCAGAGAGTATGCTGTGAGAAAAGTGAGGTCACTTGGGTTCTAGTTCCCTTGCTGCCACTTTCTGGCTATAAAACCATGGGAAAATCATTGCGAATCTTCCCACTACAGATGCCTCATCTTCAGAATGAAGGTAGGGCAATGAACAGGCTCTCTTATGCCCTTCTGATTCTATTGAACAAATACTGAAGAAAGGGTGATTCTTAAGTAAAACAACCACATGGTTCCACAGGCAAAGCAAAATGTGTTGATACAAGAAAACTCACATAGCCAGGGTCTGCAGTAGAGCCTGCAGATATATACTATAAAATTTCAATTCTGCCCTTTTTATTTTTTGGTTTACCATTTAAAACTGAATTTTTATATGTGAAACAAAACACACACCTAGATTGACTTCCATTTATTAGCTAGCATAAATATGTTGAAATTTGTCTTTGAGCTCTTAAAAAACCTAGGTAGATACAGTTCTTTTCCATGTAAATCAAGTTTGCAAATAATTAACAGACAGAATTATCATTACTTTTTTTTTTCACAATCTCAAATCCATAAGGAATATATAGCTAACTTAAGTTTCATTTTATTAAATTGTAGAATACACCATAAAATACTGATACTACAACTTGCATCAAACAAGTAAACATTTGTTATGGGGACAGTAAAATTTACTTTTCACAAAAGGAGCCTACAGTAATAATGCATTCAATTCTATTTCCCAGAATGCTTCTTAAGTATGTTAATAAAGTCTTTATTGTGTCTGCTTATAAAAGTCGCCACCATTTCCCATTAGAAAGTCTCTGTTTATTCATCAAACATTTACTGACAGTGACTGCTGGGAGCAGCCTCAGATTTCCACTCCATTACACGTTTGTGGCATAAAGCACATTAATTATAGATATATTACAATATTCAACTCATTGAGGAAAAATTAGATGATCAAGGCTCATTTTCCTTGACAATAAGCAAGTTAATGAAAATACTAATTACCTGATGATGAAGTGGAGCCTTCAGGATTGAATGCTTAGCATCTGTAAAAGAGTTCTGTGAATCTAGCATAGAATATTAAAGCCAGGAGCATTGAAAATCTATGAGGTGGTCCTAGCAATTGTCTAATGCCCTTTAATTAGACAATAAAGGATAATCAGAGGTGAGGCAGAGTTTTTTTTAAAACAAATCAAGGAAGTCATTAAAAAGTCATATTCTTTACTTAAAAGTTTTAAAATAACATTATGTGGGACAGTAACCTGTCCAGAGTCACAGGAGTAGCTGGCAAGACTCAGAATAGAAACCTCTGTAGTGAAAGCTTGAACTCTTAGCCTGGAAGCTCAATTACAAACCAACAATAACAAGGACTTTACAATCTGCAAATCCACATTTGCTTTTCCATTTCCCAGGACAAGCAGCAGAAAAGGTAAAACAAAGGATCCTTGAGATGGTCCGTTGAAGGCACACAGACTGGAATTCTGGCTTTATCCATTTTGAGGGCAAACAAAGATACATAAAGGATTCCCCACAACAACCTACCCTCAACCTCTCAGTATTCATTCAACCAACATTTACTGTGGGCACCGAGGAGTCCATAGTGACCAGAATGTTCAAGGTTTCAGCTCTCAAGGACGTTACATTCTAAGGATGAAGAGGGCCTGGGAGACAGCAAACATGATAGAAGAAAGAACATCAAGTGCTACAAAGACAATAAAACCGGACAATATGGTCGAAGGGAAATGAAATAGGGTAATTTAGTAGTCAGGTATGAGAAACTTGTATTGCGATCTAAATTACAAGACACAGGAAAGTCAGGCTGAAAGAAAAGCACTGCAGGCAGAGAGAGGAGCTCCATGTGTAATTTTAAATTTTCTAGTAGCCACATATAAAAATAAAGATAAAATTTACTTTAATGTGTTTATTAAACTCAATAAAAATATATTATGTGAAATATAAATCAACTTTATCTTAAATAATTATACGAAGAATAGACTCATTGTCTACTAGGACATTGCCATCTTCTCTTAATTACTCACTTTATAATAATGCCAGACATATTTTTAGCCATTTTGAAATTATAAGGGAGAAAATTTGGTTTAAAATTTTCCTTCTCTTACCTTCTGGAGGTTTAGACTGAATAGTGATAAACTCCAGGCACAGAAAAACCAGATCACATCACATAAGGGGTTGAGAATCCTAAAGAAGATGCTCTTTCCTAACAAGCACGTGAAAAGGTGCTCAACATGATTTATCATCAGGGAAATGCAAATTAAAACAACAATGAGATATCACTACACAGCTTTGAAGATGGCTAAAATCCCAAAACCTGGCAACACCTATTGCTGAGGAGGATGCTGTGCAACAGGAATTCTCTTTCATTGCTTATGGGAATGTGAAATGGTACAGCCACTTTAGAATACGGTCTGGCAATTTCTTACACAGTTAAGCATAGTCTTAACATATGAGTCAGAAATCACACTCTTAGGTAGGTATGTACTGAACTGATTGAAAAACTTACGTTAATGTAAGTAGTGAGTTCTCAAACCACATAAATACATGAATGCACGTAAAATGCATATTTCAAAGTGAAATAAGCAGGCTTTCAGCTTCCATGCTGCATGATTTCAATTAGATGATGCCACTCAAAAGGTGAAACTATAGAAACGGTAAAGACTCTGATGGAAAATAAAGAAATGCTAAGTAAATAAATAAATAATGTAGTATTGGATTATAACACAGCATATACAATGCTGAATTCAGTATCACTGAATGCATACTGAATAAATAAATATATGGGAAAAAAGAGACAAATCTACACAGAAAAAAAAACAACAAGTAATTTACATCGATACTCCACTCTCAAGGAAGTGGAGTGTAACTATGCATAAGGGCTACACATAGAAGGACTTCCCTCCAAAGAGTGTGGAAATAGGTGGGCAGTAACTTTATAGTTGAGGAAGCTGATAAATATTTTCTCAACCAAGTGACCAGGGTTAGCATCAACCTTAATAAGTCATAATGATAGAATGTACCCTTGACATAGGATGAGGATGGCACTGTATCTCTATGGTCTTCCTCCCAAAAACACACTGGCGCACTCTAATCGAGAAACACCATAATTGAAGGATGTTCTACACAACACCTGACAAAAAAGGGGGGAGGGGAATCTGAGAAACTTTCTCAGCCAAGTGGAACCTAAGAAGACACGATCTCTAGATATGATATGGTATCCTCGATAAGATCCTGGAACAGAAAAGGGACATAAAGTAAAAACTAAAGAAATATAAATAAAACATAGACTTTAGTAAAAAAAAAAAAATGTCAATATTGGCTCATTGATCAGGACAAATATACCGTATAAAGGCAGGCTGTTCATAATGGGGGAGATTGGGATGCGGTGTAAGGGAAAACTTTGTAGTGCCTTTGTCATTTTTCTGTAGATCTAAAAGTATTCCAAAATAAAAGGTGAATTTTTTTAAATAGGCCCTTTCCACACATGCCTGGATTATTTCTCATACTGGCAGTCTAAATCAGAATAAGCAAACTGCTGAATAGATCTTCTGATTTTGTTCCAGCACCAATTTGTATTTTCTGCGCTCTTTCGAATTCAACTAATAGCTCTGCCCAGCCTCTCCCTTTTCCTGTGCATTATCCATTGAACGGGTTCCAAAGCACTCCGCTGCGGAGGAGCCAAAGATCCTATTTGATGGATGCTCATTTCACACACCTGTTTTGGGGTCTTTGATTGATGTGCTGGCATACATCTAATGTAACTTCTCTTAATAGGAAGTGAGGAAAACATACATTTGTGCAAGCCACAGTCCAGTGTGCTGCTCATTCAAAAGGCTTAATTTAGAAATAGTTACTTAATAATTCAGCATGGACAATTCCTTGATTCCCATTGACTTTCAATTCAATCAGCAAAGCTGCCTCTTGGATTTTCCATTATTATGAAGACTGATGTATTTTATAAGAGCAAACAGCTGCTCTGGCAGATTAATGTTCCTTCTTGTCACCCTGCAGTGAAAGCTTACTTGGAATTCTTCTCTTGTGAAGAGAACTTTGGATCCAAAGAATTTAACTGGCTGACCACCAATGACTAGTGCACTTCCCTGCCCTGTGTCTATTATAACCCTTGACTACCAAAGTCCATCAAGATCTTTGGCTAGATAGCCCCTCCTGAATTAACTGTCACATGTAGTAAAATACCCAAGAACTTGGAGTTGAGAAAACTAGACTTTCATTTCAGAATTCTCATTTTCTCTGGACAAGTTATTTTACATCTAAATTCTTTATCCTCCCCCATTAAATAAAGACAATAATACTTGGCGAGCCTGACTCACAAAGATATGGGAGGATTACACATTCATTCAATAAATATTTCTTTTCTTTTCTTTTTTTTTTTTTTTTTTTTTTGGCAGAGACAGAGAAAGATTGAGAGAAAGGGACAGATAGACAGGGAGGGAGAGAGATGAGAAGCATCAAATCTTTGCTGCAGCACCTTAGTTCATTGACTGCTTTCTCATATGTGCTGTGACTGGGGGATGCTCCAGCAGAGCTAGTGACCCCTTGCTCAAGCCAGCGACCTTGGGTTCAAGCCAGCGACCATAGGGTCAGGTTTATGGTCCCACGCTCAAGCCAGCAACCCCGCATTCAAGCCAGTGACCTCAGGGTTTCGAACCTGAATCCTCCATGTCCCAATCCAATGCTCTATCCACTGAGCTACCACCTGGTCAGGCTCAATAAATATTTCTTGAGGACCTAGTGTGTTGCAGATAATATGTATGAACTGAGGATGTAAATATCAAGGGGAAAAAACTACTCTTTTGATATTGCATTCTAGTAGACAGACAGAGAATAATAAAATAAAATATATAGTACTTAGATGGTTACAAGTGCAACTTAAACAATAAACAGGAAGGAGGTCAAGAACTCTTGGAAAGGAGGAGAGATCATTTTAAATATTCTGGCTAAAATAAGCCTCACTGAGAAGTGCCGTTTGAGTGAAGGTGACATTCATGATAGATTTCAAAAGAAAGAGTATTTCAGGAAAAGGAAACCAGCAAGTGTAAAGGTCCTGAGGCAAGAGGATGCTAGAATGTTCCAAGGGCAGCAAGAAGGCCAGTGTGGCTGGAAGAGAGGGAGCCATGTGGAGAATGCTCAGAAATGAGGTCAGACAGGTAAGAGAGAGGACAATGGGGTCATGGAGGGCCTCATGGACCATTGTCGGGACTTTGGCTGGTACTCTGGCTAAGAAGAGATACCATTAAAGACAGGGAGCTCTTCTGAACAACATTAGATGATCTGCTTTATATTTTAATAAGATCATTATAGGTAGAGAATGGACGAGGGGCAAAGACAAAGGAAAGGAGTTTAGTGAGTTCTCTGTTGAAATAACCTAAGGAAGAGACCAGGAGGCCTTGGGAAAGGATCCTGGCAGAGACAATATTTTAAAATGACTGGATTCTAAATATATTTTGAAGGCATAGCCAACAGAATTGTCTGGAAGATTAGATGTGAGATATGAGAAAAAAAGAAACATTTCTTTCCAAAAATTTTGTCTTGAACAATTGAAGAGATAGAGTTACCATTTACTGACACAGGAAATAAAGTGTTAGAAATAATCAGGAAGGGCCCTAGCCAGTTGGCTCAGCAGTAGAGCATCAACCTGGCTTGTGGAAGTCCCAGGTTTGATTCCTGGCCAGGGCACACAGGAGAAGCCACCATCTGCTTCTCCACCCCTCCCCTCCTCTTTTCTCTCTCTCTCTCTCTGTCTCTGTCTCTCTCTCCCCCTCCTGCAGTCATGGCTCAATTAGTTCCAGTGCATCAGGCCTTGGGTGCTGAGGATGGCTTCATCGAGCCTCTGCCCCATGCAATAGAGAAAGCTCTGTTGCGAGCATGGCCCAGATGGGCAGAGAGTATCGGCCCCAGGTGGGAGTTGCTGGATGGATCCCGGACCAGCGTAAGAGAAAGTTTGTCTCTGTATTTCCCCTACTTGCACTTAAAATAAACAAATAAATAAATAATTGGGAGGAATAGGGAAAGCACTTTGTAGTTTAGCATTTATGCGATGAGCTTTTATATAATTTCGGTGGTTTCAGTCCTATGTACTCTTCTGACGTGAGGAAGGTACCACTGCTTGTTTTCAGTCTTATTGTGTAACCTGCCTACGACAGGCTTCCATGTATAAGAAAGTAATTAATATTATACAAGTGTAAAACATTTATGTTATGAAAGAAGTGTTTGGAAAATAAGAAATTATTAAAATGGTTACAAAATACTAATTCATTTCCTTCACCCAGTTTTCTCCTAGCTGTACTTTGCTAGTTAAAGGGTCACCTACTTGTCACTGCAAGAGTCTTAGAAAATGTGTCTAATCCTCTTAAATACATTTAATTCTAAAAAAGTCTCATTTCTTATTTTGGTAAGTAAGGTTAAATTCTATTGGGTACACAGTACAAACTGTAATCAAAAGATGGAGAGGACCTTTACTACTACATCTTAAGATGTGTGCTTTCTCTCCAGTGTTTTGTTTTGTACAGGTTTTGAATTACTTTAACTAATATTTTGTGTATTGAAAACTGCATATGTATTATTTTGATTGTTTTCGCTAGTTTACTACCAGTAAAAACAACTGTTAATCACAGAATTGAAAAAAAAACAAACAAAAAAAACCTTTCAGTTCAGTTCTGGAAAGGTTATGCTTGATAAGCCTGTTAAACATCCAAGCGAGGTTAAAAGTAGACAACTGAACATATGGGTATGAGTTTGGAGGAAAGGACCAACTGAGGACAAGAACCATGTAAGTCATTAGTATATAGATGGTATTTAAAGCCTTGAGAGTTGACTTGTCACCAAGGAAATGTGAACAGTAGAGAAAAAGTTTCCTAGACTTCAGATCTGGGACATCCAATGTTAAGAGGTCAAAAAGACAAAGAGAAACTAGAAAGAACATGAAGAAGTGGGAAGGGTTGAGAACAAAGCAACAGAAGGGGTATGTGGTGGTAGTGACCTTGAATCCAAAGGAGGAAAGTGTACTGAATAAAGAAAAGGCAATTATCGAACATATGAAATACTGCTACTAAGTCCCGTAAGATAAGGTCTGAGAATTGGCCTTTAGACTTAGTGATATGGAGGTCAACGCAACTTCAGTTGGAGGCAAGAAAGAAGGCACAACTGCAGTGAGATCAAGTGTTAATGGGAATTCCTGGTGTTGATAACCGCACTGTGATTACATAAGATGTTAACATTAAGGGAAGCTGAGTGCAGGGCATATGGAGTCTATCTGTACTATTTTTTGCAACTTGCCTGTGAATCTAAAATTGTTTCAGAATAAAAAGTTGGAAACAGTACATGGGAAGAAATAATTGGAGGCAGTAATACAGCCAACACCTTTCATGGAGTTTTCCTGTAAAGGTATCAAAAAAAATGGATGGTACCTTGAGGAGAAAATGGGGTTACAAAAGGTTTTTGTTTGTTTGGGTGTCTTTTTGTTTGTTTTAAGCTAGGGAGAATGTATGTATGACAATGGGAATCCTGAGGTAGAAAGATGATGCAGGAAAGAGAACAGTATGACAAAGGCGATGTCCTCGAAGGGGGCTGTCCCGTAGTTTGCCTGTTCCATGAAAGGCAGGTGGGAGCAAGCTGCTACTGCATTCAGGTAGATGTGCAAATGCTGTCTGATTGCTTCAGAATCCTCACTTACTTAAGGGAGGAGCAAGGTCAAAGAGGAGAGGGAGGATGGAGGCAGGAGTGCTGGAATTCTGAAGAGAGAGAAAAGGAGTGCAACAGTCCGCGAGAGTGGGAAGAGTTGGTGATAGCATCTGAGAGTCTGGACAGTGATTAGCATACTTACAGGAAGAAAACCCCTAGGGCTAAGAGTACAGGGGTGAACTGGTTGACTTTCTATTCTTCTCTCTTCTCCTAATTATCAATAGTAGTAACTCTATTTGAGGGGCCAAGTCAAGGAAAAGGCCCAAGGCATTGGCATAGCCCACCTCCATAGTTTAGTATTGCAGTTCCCCAAATCTTCACACACCTAATGAACTAACTCAACTTGCCTTCAGAACTATCTCCAGTGCTATGAAGCAGAAGTCAGTTCTCGCCTATGCCCCTGTTGGACCTGATCATGTTACACATCACAGACATAAGCATTCAATGTTATACTTAAAAATCTATATATAACATTTTAAAGCAGTGACATTATTTAAGAATAGAAAATCCAAGAGGAGAGCTGGGGGGCAAAAATTGACAAGGTCCATCTTCAGTCGACCAAGCACTGCCCTGTGATGCTGTGTCCCTGCTAATTTCACAGGAAGGGTATGTTTCCCCAGCTAGCGGGACTCACCTCAGAAGGAGAGTTGCAAGAGAGAAGCGTCCCAGGAGAATTGCCTCTCTCCACTCAGTAGCCCAGGGGAAGACTCCTAATTGAGTGACATTTCAACCAAAGTCAATGGAGATTGTTACTGCCTACCTAATAAGTCTCCTTGTTCTTCAAGCTGGTCCCTGACCCTTGGGGGCAAGGGGTGAGGAGGCAGGTGTCAAGGTTCCTGGGCTACTGGCTAAATGTGTCTCCTGCAGAGAACAGAAGAATAACCGGGACTAACACCTCACAGACAGGGAGAGGTGGAGAAGTTAAACAATGATTTTAGATCATTTGGACTAAACGCACCTGGTAATAAAGGCGAAAGGAGAAAGGGAATTTCGAGTGCTATGGAGTCTGCTAAAGAATGAAATTTCCAGATGATTGTTAGTTATCCACTTCAGTGCCATTGAAATAACTGAATAGATTCCTTGCTCCTCAGAAATCCAGATTAAATTGGACAAAATTCTTACCCTAGAGATTTTCTACATGTCCCCCCCACCTGCACTTGCCTGTAACAGCCTTCTGGGAGCCTTTCTCTTTCGAAGATGTACAGCACGTGGGTTTTTCACAACTGTGATGGTGAGAGCGGTCCATTTTCCTTTGTTTGTGTAGTTTCTCCTAGTGCAAGACCCTAGTTGTTTGTTAGTATCTTGGTTTTGACCTGAGCTTTTTAGCATAATTTTATCCCTACAGCATGGCATGCTGCAGTTATGTTAAAGAGACCGTGGGAATATGGGAAAGGAATTACCGAGCTGGCATCTCGAGCCCCGTTCCAATATTTACAGGGAACTATTTGGCCAGGAAGCCCTAATGCATCCATGAATAATAATACAATTAATTTGGAAAAGCTTTGAAAGCTATAACATCTTTAGTTTTGTTTCGTCTTGTTTTTTCAAATAGCAAAATCACTTTTCCTTTATCTCTGAAATGCCGTCCTCTCTGTATGTCACGGCTGCCTCAAGCTCCTTTCTACTGCCTGTTTTAATTTGTCTTTAATATCAGATGTGCCTCATCGATTTCTTCTGTGTATATTTTCATTCTGAATAATTCAGAGGCACAATTTTCCCCCCATTATGGTCAATAGCAGGAGCAAATTTTGAGGATAATCAATTGAGCCCTGACTGACGATCCCTGCTGTTGATATCCGCAGAAGTGAGAGAGAGCGATCAGCAGGGGATAATGCGACCCAACAGTCAATCACAGCTATCAGCGAATGAGCTGACACGGGTTTACATGAGGAGTGGAGAGCCATACCTCCGGCCCGCGAGGGCTGCTAATAGTTCACTGTTTTCACTTTTCAGCACACAGCATTCCAGCTGTGCCAGAGAGAGTTGAGATCCGTTCCCATATACCTTTTCTTTTCTACTAATGTTGATTAAAAATGATGTTTTAAGGTGTCACCTTTTATATGAATAGGTACATCACATACACATCAATTCTTAATGATTTGTTCATATGTTAGCCAAGCTTTTTCCAAAATAGAGTAGGAAAATTGGAAAGGTTCCAGGAAATTAACCCAGGGAATAAATGTCACTTTTTAATTCAGATAATATGGTTGAAATTAATTATCATAGAGCTGACAGAAACAATGCAAGTTTGTCTAGTCTCCTCTCACCTGCGGTAAAAAGCACATTTGATGTGCCTGCTTTGACGCTGGCCCCCATCCAAATCTTTGACACACCCAATTGACTACAACATTGGCAGCCCTCTAATATAGGAATCCAAGTATAACAGTAAATATTAGCCCTTCTGTACAATATGACTCATACAGTCAGAGTAGACCTAGTAAGGATCGGGTTGTTGGACTTAAATAGTTATAGTATTTTATATTTTCCATCTCTTAAGGCACTTTCATAAAATTGTGCTTTAACAGGATATGCTAGAGGCAGGCGGGCTTTTGCATTCTCTTAGGGATACTGAGATCAGAACAAGGGAGGAAAAGGGAGGCTCAGGTTAACCCGAGCAGTTCAATTTCAATTATGTACAGTAGATGGTCTTTTTCAGGTCTGATGGTTTTTGAAAATTATTTGAAGGTCTGGTGTGATTTACATGCAGTTTGCCTTGATCTTTTGAAAATAAGGGCTTTCACACTACTCGACTCAAATATTTGAATGTAATTATATTTCTGCTTGTCATAAATAGATATTTCTAACTCTCAAAAACAACCAAGCAATCCCTAAAGAATTGCTGGTTAGAAAATAAAGGTTATAGAGTTAATATTTCTACAGTAGTTATCTAGTTTTGCCTATCTTCAAAGGATATCCATACAATTACCAAAAAAATCTGAAGTTAATTGTTAAATAGCTTTTATTTAAATAATAGCTCAATATATGCAAAGTAAAAGAGGAGATTAGAAGTCCTGGCTTAGTTTATCATAGATAACTCATTTATAAATCTCTCTAATTTATTATTTATATCCTTATACAATAATCACTCATGCATATAAACACAGCTAACCTTAAATTTGTATTCTAATTTTTGTTTCTTTATGAAACAGGTATATTGGCTTTAGGATTCATTAATGTTAAAGGTGTTCTGAAGACATTAAAGGAGTACATTACCATTATATTTTGTGGGGGGAAAAACAGTGATTCTTTGTTCACTATCTTATTTTATGCATCGATAAATTTCTTGGAAAAAAAGATTACTCTCATAAAATTTCCTTGAACTAGCCTGACTGGGCTGTGGCACAGTGGATAGAGCATCAGACTGGGATGTGGAAAATCCAGGTTCGAGACCCCGAGGTCGCCAGCTTGAGTGCGGGCTCATCTGGTTTGAACAAGGCTTACCAGCTTGAGCCCAAGGTCACTGGCTCGAGCAAGGGGTCACTCGGTCTGCTGTAGCCACCTCCCCTGCCCCCGGTCAAGGCACATATAAGAAAGCAATCAATGAACAACTAAAGTGCCGCAACGAAGAATTGATGCTTCTCATCTCTCTCCCTTCCTGTCTGTCCCTCTCTCCTCTCTCTGTCTCTATCACTAAATAAATAAATAAAAAATTTTTAAAAAATTCTTGAACTAAATTTTAAAGTTAAAGCTGATAATCAAAAAAAAAAAAAAAAAAGATAAATTATTTGTAGAGTTAGGATTTATTTTGTAAATGCCAGCAGGCTTTTCTACTGCAAATTACATCAGTACTCATGCTCTAATTGATTTCCTCAGAACCAGTGATTACTTGCCTTGTTCTTGTTCTCAAATGGAAAACTAAAATTTTGGAGTGACAAACTCTCAGAATATTATGTGATAGATCAAGCTAACATGTTGCACAAAAATGAAGAATAGAATGAAAAAACTGATTACTTTTTTTGTTAATGGTTGGTAATATATGTAGCAACAGACATTTGCTAGAATGAATTGAATGCTGATATAGTTGATAGTAAAGTGGAAAACAGTCTATTCTAAAGCCACAACTAGAGTTTATTTAATAAAGCCAAAATTAGTAATACATATTAAGTCTTCTAGCTTAGTCTTCTTGATCAGCTGAAAGCATTTTACATGTTGGCATTAAAGTTGATATCCATGTTGATATCAAAATTATAGATCTTTTGGGTTAAAAGAGAGAGAGAGAAAATGTGGTTTGTGTAAGGAGGCCTGGTGCCAGCACCAGTGCCGGAAGTGCTACAGCGCTCCGACTGGCTGCATGAATTTAGCTGGACTCATAGATAATAATACAAGAACAGTGGGAGCTGCCATGTAGTGAAAGTTTTCTTTGAACCAGAAATCATCTCATACTCTTCACAAGAATTTTATTAGGGAGGTACCATTATTATCCCCCTTTTGCAGATGAGAAGCTAAGCGCAAAGAGGTAAACTATTTGCCTGAAGTTGCACATCTAGTAAGTGGCAGAGTCAAGGAGACTGAAACTCAGGGCTAGCTAACTCTTAACCACCATGAATATGTTTCTTCTGTATAAATATTGAGGGTGGAGCAAATGGCCACCTCCCACTTTTATCCACTGTGCCACCGCCACCGCCTAGTCAGGACCTTCCAGTTTTAAAGCCCCTCATTCCTCAGTTTTATATGCACCCCAAGCAGACAGTTTCCCAATTGTTTTTTTTTTCTTTTATGAGGGAACTACCTTTTGTTGTTCAAATGCTTCCAATCTGTATGGGGATAGGAGGGAAAGGGTGTGAAACTAGCACTGAGAAAAATGGGGAAGGGGCACCATGGCTGATTTACTGCTCTCTCCTCAAGAATTTTAGCAAATTGAGAAATGAGGCCATGGCAGTAGGTAATAATAATGACTTCTGCCACAGCTAGAACATCTTGCCCACTTTATTTATTTATTTTTATTGTTGATTTTAGACAGAGAGGAAGGGAGGGAGAGAAAGAGACAGAAATATCAATCTGTTTATGTGCCCTGATCAGGGATCGAACCCACAACCTTTGTGCATGGGGACAATGCTCTAACCAACCACGCTATTTGGCCAGGGCCATCCTGCCCACTTCAAATGGCCTTGCCATGGAGATATAGGACTATTTTATAGGATAACAGTTAGGTTATCAATAAATGGTAAATCAATAGCTGGAGGAAATGCTTCATTCTAACTTCCTTACTGGCTTTGTTCTTGGATCAAGCTTTCGAACTCATAGCCTAGGCAGTCTCCTGGCACTGAAAGACTAAAGTAATGATGGTGCCCTACATAAAGGACACCTCTGTTCAAAGTAACCCCAGGTCTTCAGAGAGTGAATGGAGAGAGCTCAAGAAAACTGGCACCTTGCTCTCAGGCAGAATCATAGGGTCGGGAGATATATATTGTGGGACAAGCAGAGGTTTGGGCCAAAATCTTTTGGATATGTTCTGTGTAGTTTTGAGAAATGTATGTCATTTTTTTTTTATCTTTGATCTCCTCATCTAGACAAAAAGTTTAACAAAACAAAACTCATAGGTACATCATCAAAATGGACATCAGCATAGGGTGGTTTTGAGGAACAGCAAGGTAATGAATATACGGTGGGTATCACAAAACAGGAGTGCTATAAGGACCATTTCTCCGGCTCTGCATTCCCATCATGGAGAGATACTTCTCACCGGGTCATAAAGAAAAGATATTATCTTACTCTAAAGTTGAAGTCCTTGAGTATTTAACATTTAAGTATATAAAGTTTTATTTAGGTTTTATCTCTAATTCAGAAAAAAGAACTCAGGGTGTTATTTTTAATGAAAGGTTATCAATCCTTTTTTTTAAATTAACTGATAGGCAGGGAGGCAGAGAGATAGACTCCTGCATGTGCCCCGCCCGGGTTCCACCCAGCAAGCCCCCTACCAGGCGATGCTCTGCCCATCTGGGGCTGCTGATTGATTGCTCTGCAACTGAGCTACTTTAGCACCTGAGGCAAGGCCATGGAGCCATGTTCAGTACCCAGGGCCAACTTGCTGAACATTCGACCATGGATGCAGGGGGGAAGGGGAGAGAGAAAGAGAGAGAGCAATAGAAGGGGGTGAGGGGTGGAGAAGCAGATGGTCACTTCTTTTGTGTGCCCTGCCTGGGAATCAAGCCTGGGACTTCTACATGCCAGACTGAGCTCTACCACTGTGCCAGCCAGCCAAGGTCAAGGTTATCGGTCTTAACACTTGAAACCCACTTTATTAATTCACTTCAGCTAAATTACTTACTGTAATCTTACTATTTAAAGCACACTTCAAAACCACAAGTGAGTTATAATAAAAAGATGTCCTTCTGCAGATTTTTTAAAACCAATAATCTACTTTAATTAAATTTGTGTAAAGGAAGGGCACCACCATTACACACTTATATTACCTGGCACAGTAAAAGGAATATAAAACTCATGGTAATCTCTCTTTTAGTTGGAAGTTGGAGTAAGTACCTTACTACAAACTTGGACATCCTTACAAAGGGAGAAGCTAGTACTAAAGATCCTGGATTGAGAGACACTAGGGAAAGAGAAAAAAAAAAAGACCAAGATCCTCATCAGGAGCTCTAACATTCTAGTAGTTGGTCTAAGCCAGCCCTAGAAGCCTGAGCTCATTTCTAAACTGTACAATTCAAGGAGGAAACATGGTCACGTGCCCTGGGTCCAGAAGAGGTACATGTCTTAAAGGTTCCATGGGTCTTTCTATACCCATAGGATACATCCCTACCTATAAATTTAGGTTTATAATCACTTAGCAGCATAGAAATACATTGAAGCATTATGAATAAAATTTCACAAAGTGAATGACAGTTTTTCTATATGTGCATTCAAAAAAGAAAAATGTATTTCTTATGCAGACCATAATTGTGGAACTTATGCTAATGGAAATCATTGTAACACTTTATTCATAAGGGTCATTTATAAATGATGTATAAATGTCCATAAATGTCTCTCTGATTTGCTATTAATAGTTAGGAATGCTATTACTTTTACATAAGCCAAGTGTGATGCCTTTCAAATAGAAGCAACAATAGGTATAATCTGTTGAAAGGAGTCTACAAACAAAATAAGCATACTTGCTTGGTTATTAACTACAATAAAGTATTTCCACATGGGTTATTTAAGGTTCTATTTAAATTTCATCTTTAATTTGGAAAAACCTCAGGGTGCTATTTTCAATAAAATGTATCAATCATAAAACTTGGAACCCAATTATTATACTTCAAATAAATTATTATACTTACTGTAATCTTACCATTTAAGCACACTTCAAAACTGCAAGTGAGTTGTCAATAAAATATATCCTTTATTCAGAATCTTTTCTGGGGTTTTTTTGGGTTTTTTTACTAAAAATCTCTTTCAATGAAATTTGTTTAGGGGAAGTCACTGTCACACACTAACATTATGCAGCCCAGCGAGGGAAACATAAAACCTACAGCTGTTGGCCGTTTGGTTTGCCCCTTCCATCCAAAGTAGGGAGTCAAATATTGTCTTGCCCTTCTTCTCACTGTATAGACAGGATGGTTTAAGAGAAGTGGAAGTTTCCGAATAATCTCACTGGAATTTGGTATAGTTTGTCAAATGTTCTATTAGTAGACTTTCATTAAATGATTTGTTTCAGATATAGAAGGAAAGGTCAATGTTCTCTGGGGTGATTTATTTAAAGGCAGTTTCGTTGGGATTTTGCACAGAGAGCCACGCAAGGTCCACGGGCAGTACTTGTTCCACTCTTCTGTGTCAATGTGGAAAAGCAGGCCCAGGAGAACTGGGGCTGCGGCTGGCCGCTGCAGTTTGGAACTTGATGAATGAGTTCCAAAGAGAGAGAACAATGACGTAAATTTCAGGTCAGGATTAAACTGTGCCACACTATATACAGAGAATAAATGGAAGGAAAAGAGCATGCCGGCCTCCTTGTCCAACTTCTCCTCGCTTCTCTGACAGCTTAGCCTTCCTTTCTGTATCCAAAGGCTGGATTTTAAGCAGATCCAAAGTAGAGGCTGCCCTCCCTGCAGACCGTTTTCAAGATGACATTTTCTTTAACTTACAGCTTTGATGCCTATTTTAAAATGCAAAATGCCTAAGAGAGAAAGCAATTTTTGTTTCTTCTGGGCACCACAAAGGATGACAGGCACCACTCTGTTGGAGGAAAGAGTGGACATCATGAGAGGAAGAAGAGTCCCAGGCTCAGAGGCCAGCAGATAGAAGACAATTCAGTCAGATTCATATTCTGCCTGAGGCCAGATTTGTCTAAAAGCCTCACGCTTTTGCACAGCTCCTCCCCGGGGATTATCAACCCACTGAGGGGTCACGTGTTTATGTCTCCAGTTTCACCCTCTGGGTAAACATCAGAACAGCTGCTGATGCACCATTCAATTACACTTCCATCCTTGGGCCTCATGTGGATGGTGGTTTTGAGAGAGGGAGGATTTTGGATAACGCATGAAACTTTCAACTCCTGTGAATAAAACTAGGAAGGCTTATAACCATGCCCAGGGCTCTCAGAGGCATAAGGTCTAGCAAAAGAGTAGAGATTTTAGTTAGAACATTGTTCATTATTCTAGAAGTTTCTTTTTTCTGACTGCCTTTTGGATTTTTATTGCAGAAATTCAAGATCGGGTGAAAAAATTATCATAAACATTGCTTGAATAAATAGAAAGATGGATGGGCCCTTGCTGGTTAGCTCAGTCAGTCAAGAACATCGCCCTGAAACAACTAAGTGGTGGGCTCAATCCCTGGTCAGGGCACACACAGGAAGCAATAAAAAATGTACAAATGAGTGGAACAACAAAATTTTCCCTTCCCCCTCCCCTCTCTCTCCTTTCTTCTCTCTGTCTCTAAAAGATCAATAAAAATTAAGCCCTGGCTGATAGCTCAGTTGCCTGGAGCATCATCCTAGAGTGTAGAGGTTGCTAATTCGATTCTCCAGTCAGGGAACATAGAGGAGCAGTTTGAGGTTCCTGTCTCTCTCTGTCTCCCTGCTTCTCTCTCTCAAAAAAAAAAAAAAAAATAAGAGGAGGAGGAGGAGGAGAAGGAGAATAATGGATGGATGGATGAACTTAATATGCCTAGGCTTTCTTTTATTTGTTTCACAATTCTATGAAGCAAGCACTGTTGTCAACCATGCTTCACAGATGAAGAAATGGAAACTAATAGGTAGCAGTTAATATCCATACCCCAATCTTTTTTATTCCAAAATCGTGTGTGTGTGTGTGTGTGTGTGTGTGTGTGTGTGTGTGTGTAGGTCACAGTTACTCTACTGTCATTCTTCATATACGTCAAGAAACTGAAACAACTAAAATCCTAATGGGCCAAAATCTGATCCCAGTGATATAATAGAGTAAGGATAGAAGGTTGAAAAAGATTTTGCCTTGCCTCTCTGGTCCCCAGTCACAGAGCACTTCTACTAATAAAGAGAGCTAAGCATCTTGGCCAGTCTTCCTCTCTGTGTTCCAGCTTTGATGTATGTGATATAATAAGAAAAGCCTAAGGAAATATGGTACTTGAGTAAGGGTTATATGTTCAACTTTGATTTTTTTTCCTGTTCTTATGATTTAGTCTATTTTAGACTTAACCTCATTGAAAGCATTGTGTTATGTACCAGGGATTCTCTCTTACCTTAGGAGTGACTCAGCTATTTAAGATTCCAGTGTCTTTAACTGGAGAGCCAACTTGAGGGAGGGAGCGAGGGAGGGAGGGCAGCACAAGTGAGGAATTAAAAATAGGACTGCTGAGAAAATGGATAATTTAATCCAGAGGGAAAAAATACCTGATACTATTAAAAGCAGTCTCTGGATTCTAGATAATTAATCTTAAGGAAGATACTGTCAAAGTTTTCTCCATTTTTCTGTCAGAGTAAGAGTATAAGCTTAAATTATAGTGAGAGGAATACAAGGAACTTCATACTTTTACCACTTTGCCACCAGAAAAACTGCATGTGTGTCAAGTTCCTGAGCTACTAGAATGATTTAAATCAAGCACATCTCTTTAATCAACATCTCTTTTGTAGAAGAAGCATGGGAATCAGAGAGAAAAGCTCAGTTTACCTGGGTCTGGCCCAGGAGAAGGGAGCACTAGGGCCTTTAATGGACTCTAGTCAACATTCAACAAAGGAAACAAAATAGAGACAAACTAAGCACACTAAATTCTACTATAAATGTCTTTGAGCAGAATGACCATATGGCTGCCTTTTATTGACAGTATCCAGGTAAGACCTCTAATTATATTAACTCATTTACTCTTTACAAGAAGCCTATTGGTAGGTACCATTTTTTTCCTCCATTTTAACAATAAATAAAAAAAGGTTTAGAGAAGTTATGTAATATACCCAAGCTTAGATGGACCTTGATAACATTATACTGAGTGAAATAAGTAAATCAGAAAAAAACTAAGAATTATATGATTCCATACACAGGTGGGACATAAAAGTGAGACTCAGAGACATGGACAAGAGGGTGGTGGTTCCTGGGGGAGGGGAGGAGGAGAGGGGGAAGGGCAGGGGCACAAAGAAAACCAGATAGAAAGTGACAGAAGACAATTTGACTTTGGGTGATGGGTATGCAACATAATCAAATGTCAAAATAACCTGTAGATGTTTTCTCTGAACATATGTACCCTAATTTATCAATATCACCCCATTAAAATTAATAAAAAATAACAAAAATTGCCCGAGCTAATACAAGAGGTGGTAAAACTGTAATTCAGGCTATTGTGATTCCAGTGTCTAATCTTAGATACTAATATCTAAGTCCAAATAACTGACAACTCAATCAACCTATTTTTTTTCCTGATATCTTCTATTAGACAGAGCAAACCAAATCACAAGAGAGCAGGAATCTAACTTTAAAAAACAAGTTAAAATGCATCTAAACTGTTCTCAGAGCAAAAATCAGCTCTATTGTTATCTCAGTTTTTCACTCATTTATTCCTTCAGCCAGTCCCCAGAAATGTGTTAAGAATTTATGTTTAAACTATTTAAACACAAATCCTGGAAAGACAAGCCATATTTGTAATATTCTATTATATACTATATGTGTCTACTACATATAACTACTATAAATGTATTATATTAATGATGCATGAGAAAGTTATACAAAATATTTTAAACACAATGTTAAAACAGAGATTAGTTTTTAAGGGGGCAGGGGAGTTTCTTTTTTACCACAGGTTAAATAAATTAACCATTCTATGAACATCACAGCTTAATGAACTTTTACTGCAGTATTTTAATGTACTTAGATGATTTACTCTAACAACTAAGAAAATGTCTTGCTAGTTACCAGAGAAATTCAACTATCTCTAAGCCTGTATTAAAATTCAGTAATATACAAATCAATATCGAGATAGAAAGAGGGAAGGGAGAGGAAGATCCAAAGTGTTCCTTGAGAAAACATCTTCTCTTAGCATGATGGACGATGAGTTTCCATTTACAGTGTAGCTCACTGGAGAAGTGCTTCTGAGGAGTCGAGGATGTTTGAGGAAATACAACTGGCCACCAGCCAACGACATCCTGCACTAGGTCTACCCATCAGACTAGAATAATCGAGCTCCTTCAGGGGAGCCCAGGGAGGAATTCCTGGAAATGGCCAAGCATATTAGATTTCACGTTATCCAACAACATAAAATGATATATTAATGTTCTCTCTGAATTAAAAATGTTTATTGATTTTTATAAAATCTTAGGTAATTTAACTAACATTTGCATTATATAGTATTAAATAAATATTTTAAGTTATTTCTACTCACATCACAGACTATTTTGTCCAAAATATATCTTTACTGTCTGAATATATGGCATGAACTGAGGTGATAAGTCAACTAAGGTTAGTTATCAAATATTAATATGTGTTAAATACTATAGTTATTCATAGAGTTCAAAATAATATATATTTTAAATGGGAGCATGTCTGATAGTCATATCAAATTGAAAGAAATTTGTGAATGATTCTGTAGCACCTGATAACTAAAATGAGGTCCGATATTATGTAAAACAAACAAGGAAAAGGTTTTGCATCAATTTCAGAATGATAGAAAACAAAGAGAAGGAGGCAGTGTTTGATGATCTTAGCTATGATGCTGGAGAACTTGGACTTACAGTATGTTAGAGTTACATTTAGGTTGGCTCTGTGGTGTGGCAGACTGTGTAAGGAGGGGCAGGATTGAAGGCAGGAACTCTAGTTAAGAGTCTAGTGCAACAGTCTGGGGAAGAGATAACAAGGGACTCAAGTCAGTGAGGCCAGGAACATCTTTGTATCCCCAGTGTCCGGTCTAATTCCTGGTACATGAAATGTGCTCAAATAATATTTACTAATTGAACTAAATTTATATTTCTTCTTTCATGTTCTGATGAAATCTCCATCTTTTGGAGTTCTAGTGACTATAATGATACTAAGGCTCCAGACAACAACTCCAAAAATATTTCATACAAAATATAACAAGAATAGATATGCTACTAAGTAAAATAAAGTGGGAAATTTCCAATTATGAGTATAATTCATCCCTTAAACATTAGCAATCCTTCCCACACTTTGCTGTACTTTTCCTGCACCTCAGGGATGAGGATAAGACTACAGGATTGTTTCAATCATCATTTCAATAAAGATACAAAAGCCAGCTAGCCAATCAACTGAGCAATGCTTAGTGCAGGAAACAAGCAAATCTACGGCTGTCATTGCCTATAAATATCATATACCTTGCTGGGCACATGATATGCACATAATAAATACTGATTGAAAAAAATGTTCTGACAGAAATTTTAAAAAGAAAAAGTGAGATTGACAATTTAAAGTAAATGCATATGAACATCCTGCTAGCCTGCAGCATAACTCTTACCTGGAAATCATAGACCCTAGGAGCTCAGGTCTATTAAGAAAGGCAAGATCCAGAATAAGAAAAGACTTCTACACTGTCAAATAAATATCAAAAATGTCAAGTCAGACTGGCCGGGCTCAAAGCCAGGAGCTGCCTGCTACATACTAGCTACAGTTCATGCAAGTTTGTTCACTACTTTGAGCCTGTTTTCAACTGTACCCTAACGTATAGGGCTCTTATTAAGATTCATATGAATGTAAGTCTCTATAAAGTGCTAACACATAATACAGAGAGTAATTATTACAGTGTCATGAGCTGAAAGGTGCTTCCTCCACATCCCTGACTAAAGTCATATGCTAACGCCATCAACTCCAGTACCCCAGAATGTGACTCTATTTGGAGATAGGCCTTTAAAGAGGTAATTAAGGTAATATGAGGTCATATATGTGGGACTTCACTCCATATGACCGATGTCCTTATAAAAGAGGAAATGTAGACATACAGTGAGACATCAGGGGCACGTGTGCAAAGAGAAGCAGCAAGAGGGCAGATACCTCTAAGCCAAAAAGAGAGGCTTCCAAAGAAGCCAACTTGCCCATTCCTTGATCTTGGACTTCTGGACTTTAGAACTATGAGAAGATGCATAAGCCGCCCAGTCTCATAGTATTTGTTATGGTTGCCGTGGCAAATTAATACATACTCTCATTGTCATTTTCTTTAAAGTAGCTTTGTTTGAGGGGGAAGAGAAGTCTGGCATTTAAGTGACATGTGATTGATGTAAGCTCCTAAACTTCAAGTATTTTTTACAGGTTCAGCATTTATTCCCACATCTAGTCTGGTGACCCAGCACATAGTACATTGTCAATAGGTGTGTGTTGAATGGATGAATGAATGGATGAATAAATATTAATAGGAAAATAAGTTTCTAGTACCAGGTATGCCACAATAGGCATCTGACAGGTTCACAAGAACAATGGCTAAATGCTCGTTATATGCCAGGCACTGTGCAGTAAAAACTATGAAAAGCAAATACAAGAACATGAATTCTTAGGAGTATGAGGAATTTTACAGTAAGGAAAATGGTCCATGTACCACTGCATGATCTTTGCAATGACAGCTGTGTAATCACTTGTCCACAGAGGCAATGCTGGGTAAGGAAAGGTGCACTAGGCTTGAAGCCAGAGTCTCTTGTTTGCTTTCTTGTTCTGCCACTTGTGAGAGATCCTTGGGAAAGTCACTGAGCCCTTGAGCCTCAGTTCTCTCTTCTGTAAAACAGGAATATTGATACCTGCCCCACCTAGGACATAAAGCTATGACCAAATGAGAAGGTGTGTATCTGAAGATGCTCTATAAACCATTACGTGGATTAAAGGTATCTTGTTCACGATGATAACTTCGAATCATTAATAAATATTAAGCCTATATTCTGCATATTAAATTTTTATATGAAAGGAGGTACGTAAATTTTTTTTAAAGTGTTCCATTGAAGTTGGTAATCTAACATTGAAATGTTATTCTGAAATATTTACCTATGTTGTAACACTCATGCCTGACCATTCTGAATAAATGTCAGACCATTCTGGATAAAAACAAATGGGTGGCCTTTATTTTTTAAGATTGCATTTCTGATAATAATTACTTGAAACTTTTTTGATTTAGGAAGTTCTGACTCTTAGATTTGTGATTTTCTAAAAAGCATTGTAGTAGTCCTAATTAGCAAGTTCCAGTGAAAAATAAAATGTAATCTTTGAGTAATAAGAATACAGAAAAAAATATATAAGATGTGTGCAAACAGTGATGTAGTTCAGATTTTCTAAGTGCTCATTTTTTCTTAGTGGTTTGTTTTTAATGTGTATATATATCACTGATTACTTCTAAAAATTTAATATAGAAAACATAAAACTTTATTCCAAAAACATAGGCAAAACACATTTTCCTCCTGCATTACACAAAACTAATTTAAAAGACAACAAAAAACAAGAGAGGAGAAGAACACAAGAAAGAACTATAGATAAGTAAAATCAATATTGAGCAAAACCCTGAGGTTTAATTATCTATTCAATGTTTTTAAAATATTTCCAACTCTTTAATTTTTCAATAAATGGTAGCAAAAAATTAATAAATGTTTGGATTTCTGCTTAAATATTGCAAAAACAAATCTTCTCAATTGTTTTTTTTTATTTATTTTCAGTGGGGGAAAAAAAGCCTAGCTTTATGCTATGCATATGGACTATTACATTTGTTCTTAGAGAGGCAATAATACATCAACTTTAATAGAGTGACGTCATACTAACATAGTCTACTGGAACACCATAACAACTTTTAAATTCAAGTTGCCTTTTTACAATGATAAGCATGAAAACTTTAAAAATATCTTAGTAATAATATAGAATCTTGGGTTATTTTTTCCAAGGTATTTTTATCAAGTAAATCTGATACAAAAATTTCCCTTATTCACTTAAGTGGAGAGTAATAATTGGTTCTAGCCTCACATTTGTAACCTATGTATCATCATAGACTTTGGTAATGTATTAAGACAGAAATCCTTGACTTATTTGCTTCCCACAATTAATATGTGAATACAGTCAGGTGACTGGATATATTTGGTGGGGATGCACTGTTGATGAATTCAGAGTTAGAAAATAAGGACTGCTTTACAAATTTAATGTCCTCTTATGTAATGTTCCTGAGTTTGCCCCGAAGCATCATTATTTTGATTTGTCTTCAGACCAGAAGAATGACAGACCAATTTATAAATCCAATAAAACTTGCTGCACTCAAGAAGAAAACTATTTTATATATTTCCTAAGTGTTTCACAGTCTTGAACTGTTTGTTTGTTTTTTCTCTGTGAATCTTATTTTCTTTTCAGGTAAGTTTTGATCTTGCCTTTCTCAATATCGACAGATTAGTCAACAATTCCCTATGCTAGTGTAGATACTACTGATATAGTAACAATAACTTATTTTTTCATAAATTTATAATTTGAGTATCTTACATATATTTTATAACTTATGAAAAATTCCAAACAATACTAACTTGAAAAAAACTAACACAATGAACACGTGTACTTTCAATTTAGAATCAACAATTGTTAGTATTTTTTATATTTGCTTGATTATTCTCTACACATATAATTATAAACACACATATATTTCCCCAAAGACATTCTCAAATATACCACTTCATTATTATACATAAGAAAAATTTTTAATGGTTACTGAACTTTTATAGAATAAAAATTATTGCATAAATATCACCTACATCTAAATGATATTCAACTTTTTCTAATAATCCTGAGCCTCACAGAAGTACCACCTTATAGTTTGCTTGCCATTGATATTATTGTTTTTATTTTATATACTTCATGGAGTTGTGATAGTTCCTTATTGTCTTTTCATCCAGATCAGTCCCCCTCCTTGCTTTCCTTATCTTTCTTCATGATATTAAACTTCTTTAAACATTCAATTGTCTCATACAGAATATACTACATACTGAATTTAACTGAATGTTTTCTCATGGTGCACTTTAACTCCTACCTCCTTTTCCTATATTCCTTAAACTAAAAGTCAGATTAGAGGTTTCATTAGATTTACATTATCCTTGTAGCAGGGAGTCATAGTAAAGGTGGTGACCACCTGACCTCTCCATTGGAAACTCACTTTTTACCCATTTCACTTAGGCCATGAATATCCTGTTCCTCCGCATCCTTTCACCCACCAGCTTTAGTACCCACCACTCATACTCACCTGAACCAGTGATGACATTAGGAACCATAAAATGGTGATTTTCTAATTTCATCATTCCTTCCACATTAGTTGACATTTTTCCTTAAAGAGGACTCTCGTTTTGTTTTGTTTTTCCTTCCTCCATAATTTGATGACTATTTTTAATATTTTATATTAAATCCTTATACCTTCTCTAATGTAAATAATACCATCCCTATTCTATAGGTGAAAATGAAAGCACAAAGAAGTTTAGTAACTTGCTCAGCATGGCTAGTAAGTGGCAGAAAAAGATATGGAATTCAGCTCTCTGCCACATATTTCTACACAGTGGCCAGCATGATATACAGCCTCAGTTGATACAAAGTGTCTGTGTGATTCATCAGCTACCAATGGTTTTCCTCCTGAAGTACCTCTGCTATGAAACTGTGACTAGGCCTCCCCTTAGAAAATTCCAAGAATCAGTATCTAAATGTTCTCAGTACAGGATGTAGGGTTTGGACTATTATAAATAAAAATAGAAAATAGGTGATGTGCTGGCCAGGAATTGAGATGACATTTCTCACCCCACACTACAGTAACTAAAAACCACACAGAGAAATCTGGAAAGCTATTAGGTGGGGAGGTGGGGGAGAGAATGGGCCATTGACACATCCACAGTGTTAGACCAAGTTCCTTGAAATCAGAAGTTACACAATTTTTTGATAATTTCCTTAATGGAGGAAAGACGATTTTCTTAAACATAAAGCTAATAGTGTTTTTCATAATTAAAACTACAAATGTTGGACAGTTTGAAGCTGGAAAACCTGTACATTCTCCATCTACCTATATCCTTCCCCTCCTTTTCTCTAACCTTATTTTCCCATCTACAAAATACAGTGATTACTAAGAGTGTGAGAGGTTATGTAAGACAGTACAGGTAACAGTTTCCACATAGCATGCTGGCACCATTTCTCTTAAATTTCTTTTCTTCTTTTCTCTTCTCTCTCACCCCACTGCTATTACTCCTTTCTGGAAAGAAGCAAAATGGTTGACCACTTATAAAAAAAAAGTGACTTAATTTATTCTTTGATAAACAAATATTTCATAATAACTCTGTATGATTAGATAGATAGGATGCAAGATCATTTTAAAAAAGTAGTAAAAATTTTCCTAGAAAGTGGCAGAGAGAGCATCCACTGTAACAGTTTAATGTAATAATAAAGGTCTGCACACTGGCTTGGGAGCTCTGAGGAAGAAACACCCTCAGCACCAGGCTCAAAGAGCTTTTAAAGGTCTGCATCTCCCATAAGCACTGACTAGGGATGAACAGTTGCTTCATTTCCTTGTTACAAGAAAAAAAAAAGTGTATGGCATTCTGTTTATTTTAATTAAATAAAAATCTAAAAGGGGGATTAATATGAACATGAGCTGATCTCAAAGAGTAGGCTTGTAGAAAAACTTTTCCTGGGAGATTTGTTAGAGAGTGAGAACAAAGACTCTGGGACCTTGGAAATTATCTTTATGAGCAGAATTTGCACATGAAGATTGGGGGGAGGGCATGTGCACAGGCCAGGCCAGAGTAGTGCATTCCCAGAATTATTCTGCCGCTTTTACTAGACATTCTTCATGGGTGGGAATCTTCGGGCTTATTTTGTCAGAAGGTCTCAGACCCACACCAACCCACACTTAGACAACAGAGGCCCAGGATGAGTGGACTGCCCTTGGGAAGCCCCCACCCCAAGCCTTTCTAAAGTTCAAGCAAGCCTCCTCCTCAGTGAACTTGCTGTGCCACCTTGGGTGAGTCATTTAACAGCTCATGTCTCAGTCCTCCTTTGTACATAGCGATGAAGATGCTGACCTTCCTTCCAGGCCCAATTTGAGGAACAGCTCATTAGCAATCATCAAGTACTTTGAAAATGTAAATGCTGAATTATAATTTTAATTAACAAATTAACCTCGTTGCTTCTCATCCAATCACTCAATGATCAAAACCATTGGCTGACC
Organism: Saccopteryx leptura; assembly: GCF_036850995.1. Classification (NCBI taxonomy): domain Eukaryota; kingdom Metazoa; phylum Chordata; class Mammalia; order Chiroptera; family Emballonuridae; genus Saccopteryx; species Saccopteryx leptura. The sequence goes on along the minus strand of NC_089506.1, from coordinate 70,982,386 downwards.
CAGGAGCTTCTGAGCTCTGAGTCCAGTATTCAACCCCTCACAAACATGGCTCCTCCAGAGACCCACAGGGGGTCCTTTCATGCCCCTGTCACCCTCACTTAGCTGGTTTTCTACCACTAATCAAGACACAGCACACAAAAGTGAAAGATATTCAAGTTCATGCTTGACAGACACTTCAACTCCAAGGAAATTCTGATAAAGAAAATAACAGGACCAACCCTAGGGATTTGTGGGACTACATTTTCTCTGGGTTTGTGAAAGTTTTCAATTATTAAAGTATGTATTTGTTAATTTATTTTTAATAAATATTTGCTGAACACCTAAAATGGGTATTTAAGAATGAAATTATAGATCAGCCAGTAGGAATCCTGTAATAATAAGGTCAATGTGCTATAGGCTGGTGGATCTTGCTAGGAGATTAAACCAGTCTCAAAACCAGGTAGTTAGTCACCATACAGCACATCCAGTGCCTAGCAAGGGCCACGTGGTGGCCAAGGTGGGGCTGCACAAACAAGTTTCCGAGTGGGTGCCTGACCTCACCTGGATCTCAGCCCTCTCAAAGTGGTGAGTTTTCAAGCACACCTTTGTGAAGAGGTCTCCTTATTACAGATGAAGACATCAGTCAAGCCCTGGACTGGATTTTAACTGGACACTCTCCAGCATAGGATAATAAGAGTGCCAATTCCTGCAGTACTAAATACACTTAGCGCTGAAACCACAGGTGCTTCCCCTATCACTTGTTGAATGAGTCGGGTCATAAATTCAAGTGCAAATATGTGCCAAGAATATATCCCATTAGCTGGACTTGCATATTTTTACTAAACTTAATTAATAATTGAATGTAAAGTAAAGCATGCAGTCCTAGTTTAAATGGCCGTATTTTCTTTCACACTCAATCTGAGTCATTCAAGAGTTAATGTACTTGAATCATTCAACATTTCAGCACCTATTATTAACCATACGCTTGGTGTGGCTGTACCTGTCATAAATTTATAAATAAAGCCAACCTGGAGAATGAGCCTTGGACTGGGAGGTAGGAGGTAGATTCAAGACCCAAGTATGCCACATTCTAACCCCTTGCTTTAAAGCAACACATAAATTCTTTTCATTTGAATGTTTTAATTCTTTTAGCTTAAAATACCTCCTCTATAAAATGAGAATATTAATAAATGTCCCTCTTATATCCAGGTTCATACTAACGGAATGATGTATGTGAAAACATTTTGTGAATTATTAAGTACTCTACAAATTACAGGGGTGAAAATGATTATTATTTCTATTAAATCTTCATAGAAAACAAAAGACAAATCTCCATGAAATAAGTGAATTTGGAAACTCTTCATTGAATGAATAAAAAGGGTATGCAGATATTATTAGTACAATGTCTATAGGTAACAATAACAATAAATATGTATAGATATTATTATGAGGAGGAGAATGAGAAAAAAATTTTCTTCAGATTCTGTCTTTGATTAAAATAATATAACTGGCTTCAGTGTGTTTTTTACAACTATCACATTTATGATCTTTGCAATTAACTTCCTAAATATTCCTATTTAAATGAAATGCTTCAAAAATAATGGATTCAAAAAATTACCATATGTGGCAAGAATAAAGAACAAAGCACATTGTAAAGAATAAAGAACATTGCTCTCCATCCCGAGAAGACTCAGAGGTTCCATAGTTAATAAAATTCAATATATTCTCAGTCAGGACACACAAACAGAATATATTTTTGAAGATTATTCAACTCCCTTGTATTGTATCACCAAAGCCATCAGAATGCTGCTATTTCTTATGATGAAATACAAAATATAATAAATGGGGCACAGGCAGGTGAAATGCAGTATAGACTTCCAAAAAAGAGCCATGAAACAAGTTTACATATATTAGCAAATATTTATAATTATCAGAATAATAAAGTTAAAATATTAAAGTGACTAAAATATTATATAATATATAACACATTTCATAACAATGTTAATTTAGTCTTTGTCTTGCTTCCTGGGATTTTCTTTTTTAATGAGAGGCGGGGAGGTAGTGAGACAAACTTCCACATGCACCATGAGTGGGATTCACCAAGCAACCCTATCTGGAGTCCATGCTTGAATCAACAGAGCTATTTTTAGTGCCTGAGGCCAATGCTTGGACCAAGCAAGCTACTGGCTATGGGAGGGGAAGAAGGAGAGTAAGGGAAGTGGGAGGGAAAGAGAAGCATATGGTCACTTCTCTTGTGTGTCCAGACTGGGAATCAAACCTGGGACTTCCATAAGCCGGTCTGATGCTTTATCCACTAAGCCAACCATCAAAGGCCGATCTTGCTTTTTAAAATTTTATTGGTACATTATTCTAAATACTTTTGAAAATATTCATGTGCCATCTATTATTGATTTATATACTATAATTCCTAAATAATTTTTCTATTATTCTATATAACCAGCCTTCATATATATTAAGACATATTTAGGCCTTGGCTTATTGGCTCATTGGATAAAGCATTGGCCCTGTGTATGGACGTCTCAAGTTCGATTCCAGGTCAGGGCACACAGGAGAAGCAATTATCTGCTTCTTCCCCCTCCCTCTCCACTTTCTCTCCCTCTTTCCCTACTGCAGCCAGTGAGTGGCTCAATTGGTTGGAGCATCGGCTAATGCTGAGGATGGTTCTGTTGGTCCCAGTGTGTCTGCCTTAAGTGCTAAAAATAGCTCAGTTGATTTAAGCATTGGCCATAAAGAGGGTTGCCAGGTAGGTACCAGTCGAGTTCAGGTAGGAGTCTGTAGTGTGGGGTGAGAAAGAAAGGAAGAAAGGGAGGGAGGGAGGAAGGGAGGGAGGGAGGGAGGGAAGGGGAGAGAGAAAGAAAGAAAGAAAGAAAGAAAGAAAGAAAGAAAGAAAGAAAGAAAGAAAGAAAGAAAGAAAGAAAGAAAGAAAGAAAGAAAGAGAAAGAGAGAGAAAAAAAGAAAAGGAAGGAAAGAAGGAAGGAAGGAAGGAAGGAAAGAAGGAAGAAAGGAAGGGAGGGAGGGAGGGAGGGAGGGAGGGAGGGAGGGAGGGAGGGAGGGAGGGAGGGAGGAAGGGAAGGAAGGAAGGAAGGAAGGAAGGAAGGAAGGAAGGAAGGAAGGAAGGAAGGAAGGAAGGAAGGAAGGAAGGAAGGAAGGAAGGAAAGAAGAAAAGGAGGAAGGAAAGAAGGGAGGGAGACATATTTGGAAGTAGATATGCACTGGATTCTGCTTCCCAAGATTGCTATTTTAGGAGACAGGAAGATACCAAGTTAGAGTTCCTGATGGAATAGAGAGAAAGACAGAGTCACACTCTCTTCCCTCCTCTCTTTACCCCACCACACCCTCTTTGCTCCCTCTGTTTTTAGAGCCCTCAACAATAAGAACGGTAAAAACTGTTAGAAAAAAAACCTCAATATTTTTCAAACATTTTTTTCCTTTTATTTAACAGTATCTTTATTATTTATTACTACATAACAAATCACCCCCAAACTTGGCTTCTTAATGTAATATAACAAACATGTATTATTTCATAGTTTCTGTAGGTCAGGCATGTAGATACCGTTTAGCTAAGTCCCTCAGACTCAAGGTCTCATCTGAGGCTGCAATCAGGTTGTCGGCTGGTGTTATGGTCACCCCAAATCCCAACTTGCGCTGAAGCGTTCGTTTTTAAATTCACTCACTCACATTGTGCAACCAGGCTGAAGGTCCTCATATGCTGTTGGACTAAGGGCGTCAGCTCCTCACCAGGCCACCTGGGTATCTCCATAGGGCTGCTCATGGCAAGATGCTTCCCTTAGGACAAGTGATCCCGGAGAGTGTGCAAGGCAGAACCACAAAGGTCACAGTCTTTAGAACCTAATCTCAGAGATGACATCCCAGTATTGTTGCCATTATCTATTCATTAGAAACAAGTCACTAGGTCTAGCCCACACTCAAGGGGTTTAAATAGCATTGTATAGCAGACTTAGGTCACTTTAGAAAATGCAAAACAGTGACAGATGAGTTTATTTCTGATGAGATGAAACAAAATTAACATGTTCAGGATGACTAACTCCACTCATAAAATGCTTTTGATGAATTCAAGTTGTTTTTCCCAAAAGAACCTAATTTAGTCAGTTTCAATATTGTTTCTCACCAAATTCCTTAACAGTACAAAGTGCCTAAGATGTGCCAGGCACTGGGCTTGCTGCTGAAACCACAGAGAGATTCAGTGTTGAACTTTGTTGTTTATTTCCAGGTCTTTGAAAATTCTTTTAAATTTTTAAGTTACTTGGGTTCGGTTTGCTTTGGTTGAAATAAGGAACAACACCCCACTAAGTGAATATGCACTTAAATGTGCCCTTTAAAAGCTGCATGGACTTTAGATTCCCTAAATAAATAAGGTAGACTCAGTTTACAGTTACACAAAGTACCATTAGGTCGCCTGTCCTATGCCACAAAGGTAAGAACAGATAATGAAATAAAAGAATCCATCTTACCTGAATAGCTATCCATTTTCCTATTCACTAGGATTGTTACATTTCTCTCTGCTTAACAAGACAGTTTAGAATCATCATTAATTTCACAAACCTACTTACGTAGTTCATTCTTTCTCTTTAAACTCATTTATTGTTTGATTTATTGACAAAAATCACTATACTCTACAACTCTGTTAATATTAACCCCTTCTGCTTTTCCCTGCCCCTGTCCTTGCCTTAAAGCATTTGACAATTGCACCACACAATTGGTTCACATCCCCTCTTTCCATTGTAAACATACTGTGCTTTATTCTAAATCTTTGAGGCCACCTTTAAAACTCCACATCAGATATGCTTTTACTCTTCGAACATTTTGCTCTTCAGTAGGCTTGTAATCAGCCTGCTTTGACTAAGTCATTCATAGTTGACAACATCATCTTTCCATATAAAAGATTTTGAGCTTCACCTGCATGCAGTGAACCAAGTCATTCCTATTCCAAGCATTAACATTAGATTTTTCACTGTCTCCTATAAGTGTTGTTTCCTGTCTAAAATCAGAAAATGGGAAAGTCTGCAAACAAAATAAGTCAGTGATGCAAGATACCTGAGTCCTAGGTCAGAGTTGGTTCTTTAAAGTAATTTAAGGAGAATTATAATAGCACCATGTGCTGGTAGTCCCCCTACCTACACAAAAGTGAATTCAGTTACATTGCTATCATATTTTAGTATGACAAAATAAACGTCACAAAGCAAACAGTTGAAGAGTACTATTCCATTGAGAGTGCTATTTATTCAAAATTTCCATGGTGATAAAAAAAATGTATCATACAACATACATTTCTAGTGTGTGATAGCACATCTGCTTAAGGCTCTGACATATCTGGTCTAATTCATCTGAATGAGCAAGCATCACAAGCGTTATGATTCTCAGGGATCTGGAGCTCTGAAAAACTTAAAATGTAAAGTATTTCTGAAGAAAGAATTATAAAACAAAATTAGTTACACAACTGAGTTGCATAAACATGACTGCATGACTGGAACCGTGAGTAAATATAAATTTTAAGTGTGTTATAGCAGTGAGTGGTCATAAGAGCATAAATTGCTGTCACTGACAATCAGGCAGTCTGGGACCCATAGGGAAACTCAATGTGTTCATGGCTTCTACTGTGGTTAGCAATACATTATAAAGAGCAAAACTGGGCCTCCAGAGGCAATCTGCAAAAGGTTGTAGACAGATGTTCTGAATCTTAGAGTCCAACAGGAGTGTATTTAGGTCAAGGAATGAGGTTGAACAGGGAAAGAAAGAGCAGAAACAGAATTTGTTGTATGACCTCTAGAAGCCATTTCAATAGAAAATTGTCTTGATGTGTGCTTTCTAAAAGAGAAATGAGATTAGCTCTGAACTACAGTTAAACTAACATAAAAAATCTGAATCAAAATTACTTTACATTGGAAATGTTTCATTATCTGAGAGTTTTAGGAGATGGTTCACAGAAAATAAATTGTTTTTAAAACAGAATTCAACATACCAAACGGTTGTATGATTTTCTTAAATGAGGCTTGTTTTATATTAGTCATTCAGTCAAATCAAACTTTCTTAGAAGAGTCATTTTAATTCTTCTACATAACTTTCCTCCTCTTAAGATCCATATAAAATTGATTTGTTCACTCTAAACTTAACACTTAAGGCACACTGAAGTGGCTGAGATTTCTTTTTTTCCATATATATATGTTTATGTGTGTGTGTGTATATATATATATACATATACATGTATGTGTATGTGTATACATGTATATATATGGGAAAAAGAATAAAATTGTATTCATTAGATTTATTTACATGCTAATATTTATATGCTAATATTAATTTATATTTGTTATCCATTTTATATAATGCTTTTCCCATATATACATATGAAATCAAAATTATATTTGATTCTTCAGTGAGATGAGGAAACACAGGAGTAGACTCTTATGTAAACTCAGCCTGTATCCTAGATGTAATCTTGCTACTCCTATATAGAAGGAAACTGTGATTACAGCTGCCTACAGATAATAGAAATATTTAAACAATTATGCTAGAAAAAAAACACAAACAAAAGAAAATAAAACAAAAAAACCCCCAAAAATTATGCTAGCAGCTATATAACCAAATATCTACCTCTTCTTCCTTCTCCCCAACTTATCACTCCTTTGTCACTACTTCTGCTTTCCCAAACCCTACATCAGACTCATTCATCATGTACCACTCATTCCAGGCCATACCACCTGCGTTGAATAAACCTGGTTTCTAAAAATTCTCCAACGACTACAAGCTTACTGTATTTCTACAGTTTGCATCACCCCTACCTTCCAATCCTGTCTAAACCCCTCATGAAAAGAATGAGAAATGACATCAGTTTTTCCCACATAAGATCCATGCAACTTCTCATTAATAGACAAGGATGATCAATTCCAACTTTCACCCATCCTCCCATTTTGAGGTGGTCCAGTTAAAGGATGTTTGCTGATAGTTGGGTATCAACTCCAAAGAGTTGGACCTCCTGAAAAGGGGATCCACGTACTGGTCTGAGCCTGGATTATATCCTCCTGTTTCTGAAAAGTGCACTGATGGGTAACATCAGAATATCAAAATGTTACTACCATAGTCAAAGAGACCTGTTGTGAGAATAATAAAAATATGTTTACACATGTATACCACATTTCTACTCCTGTGCTTGGAGCTATGGAATTCAAGAACGTAAGGAATCATTCAATATTTCATTCAAATATAAAAATAATGACTTAAAAATAATAATCCAAAACAGATACTTACACCTCCTTTTTATAATAAGGATAACAACTTGGTGTTCATTTGAAACTTTAATAAAAGAGTGACAACTAAAAACATATTATATCATACCAAAAATGCATATGACATTTTTTGTAAGTTAGATATGAAGCTATCAACCACAAAATCCTTGACTAAGAAAATGAACAACAACAAAACGACTCCCATTAAACACCAAAGCTGAATTTCCCCTACTTTTATTGCAACCCTCTTTTGTGGTTCTGGTTCAGGCCTTCTGTTTACCTAGTTTACAAATGACTGTCTTTTCTTTAATAGTAAGAAGAAATCCTAAAGAAAAAAACAGAAGCAAGTGGGTGGCTGGAGACCAAAGCTCCACGTGTCTGAAATAATGAGTCGTGCAGATGCTCATTCTCCTGATAATTTCTCTATAGGGCTTAGGGATGGTCATAAGATTCAAACACACTCTTCTTAGTCTAACTCTTGGACTGACATTCACAATGACTTTTTCTTACCCTTAGTATGTGAGAGGAAACATTTTAATTTAATTGACACAATCAATTCATAAGCAAATGGTTACATGCATCTTTGTCCTTAGTTTTCTCTTGGCACTGCTGGGATAGCTAAAAAGAATAAAGATGACCTCTGCTTTTCTACTGTTTAACATGTGACTAAACAAAAATACAAAACACAAATTATAACAAACACGTAGTACTTATTCTACATATGCACTGTACCAAGTGTTTTAATTATATTAGTTTATTAAATTCTCCCACCATCCAATGAACCAGGGGTCCCCAAACTACGGCCCGCGGGCCGCATGCGGCCCCCTGAGGCCATTTATCTGGCCCCCGCCGCACTTCCGGAAGGGGCACCTCTTTCATTGGTGGTCAGTGAAAGGAGCATAGTTCCCATTGAAATACTGGTCAGTTTGTTGATTTAAATTTACTAGTTCTTTATTTTAAATATTGTATTTGTTCCCGTTTTGTTTTTTTACTTTAAAATAAAATATGTGCAGTGTGCATAGGGATTTGTTCATAGTTTTTTTTATAGTCCGGCCCTCCAACGGTCTGAGGGACAGTGAACTGGCCCCCTGTGTAAAAAGTTTGGGGACCCCTGAAGTAGACTATATTATCGCCACTTTACCAATGGGGAAAGTAGAGCACAGACAATTTATGTAACTTCCCCAAGGTCACACAGATAATAAAATGCAGAGCCAGGATTCAAACCCAGGCATTCCAATTTTGCAGGCTGTACTCTACCAACATGTTCAGTGTCATATGAATTTACAGAAAATTTTAATTTATAAGTAATGAGGACTAAAGAGTTTGAAGTAGGCTTCATGAACAACGTGGAATGGGCTTGGAACTCGGCAAATGTAAATACCCTGGTCAAGTGAGGAGCAAAAAAATCTGGCAAGAAGATGAACTATGAGCATGGGGTGACCATGGGGGGACAAAGAAGACAATCAGCCCAGAAAATGAGGAATGAGGAGAAATTAGATGAGATGATTAGGACAAGGGAGATTATGGGAATCCAGACCATTTCTAGTAAAAATTGAATTCCTAACAGGGTAAAGTTAAATTGGGTTAAAAGACATTGCCAAAAAAAAAAAAAATGTATCATACTACATTCCAACAGAAACAAAGTTTCTCTTGAAGTGTAGATCTCTGTAAATGATTGTTTATTAACAAATCAGAACAGGGGGAAATACTGACTGCAGGTAAAGATCCGTGTTGATTTTCAGATAGCACCGGAGGATGGTATCAAAGAAGCAGAATGTTCAGTGCTGAGTGACAGTCCGTGTTGACTTGGACTCAGTCTCTGTGATCTCTGTCAACTAGAGATATGGGTCAAACTGGCGCTCGAGCGGAAAGCAGTGAGAGCCATGAGGCCTGCCGGGAGGAAAAGCACACCGAAGGGGTTTTTCTCAATGCCACCTTCTCCTTGGAAGAGCTCTTTGAAAGATTCTTAAAGGAAAATCAGCTGAGACGTAAAGACTAATTTTGTCCTAGCCACCAAAACGGAAAGGGAGGTGAGGACACGGATGTGGAAACACATCTAAATCATCTCTTGGGGAAAATGTGATATGAAGAATGAGCTGGCCAAAAACAGAGTGAAAACTGGAGAAGTCAGGGTGCTTGAATGTGTCCCCATAAAAGTTAAGACCGCAAGTAAAGTTGGCTAGCTCGGGAACATGGCAAGAATACTGGAAGAACAGGGAGCAATTTCATAACTTCTTAATCTTCCAATTCTCCAGTGTTCCAGAAAAGAAAAAGCATGCTGGATAAGAATGATTTATTGAGCAATTATCTCTTTTCTCCCTGAGCTCTCTGGAACTGGACAGCAGACAAGTCTGGTGAATTATATTTGTGGAGTTCTATGGAAGAGCTTCTTCTCAAAGATGCATAACTTTCCCGGCAGTCATGAGGCAACTCTACTTTCTTCATAGTTTCTGACATTTTAACTTCCCCTTCTCTGTCCCTTTCTCAGTCCTTGACGGTTCCCCACTGATTTAGGATTGTTTACTGCACTTGTCACTACGTCATTATGATTATCCCCAGGATGTTTATCCAAGCCCCTCCCTCCCTTTGCTCATCTCCCACTGTACCTTCCGACCAGTCCTTCACCGCGCTCTCTGCAGCCTGAGCAGGTTGAGTCCCGCTTCCCTCTCTCCTCCTCCAACCATACTGTCTTGGTTTTCCCATCTGCAAATACCCTGCAAAAGAGATTTTCTGGGCTCTCCTCCCCTCGTGGGTCTCTTAGCCCCTCAGCATCCCAAGTCTCCTCTTACTCTTGTCCTCCTTCGCTTCTCATGACTGCTGTGGTTACCGCTGACAAACGTGAGAGGAAGGATCTGCGGCACAGTTGTACTTTTGGCTCAGAAATTACTCAGATTTGATGTAGGTAGTCTAAGAATGCTGAAAAGCCTGTTTGAACTGAACACTTTGTGTTCCCAAATGTGGTAAGCTGGTCTCGTTTTTCATCTGCTGTCATGGTTAACTGGCAACCTCCAGTCACGGGGTAACCATCTGGCTTCTCAAGCACACTCGGACAGACAATTCCATGAAGAATGCCAACAGGTTACAAACCATTAGATCATGTTTCGGCTGAGTTTTTCTAGCAAGAAGTACATACCAGCATCTTAGACCAATTCTGGTACATTGTTTATTCAAGAAGCTTTGTTCCAGAGCTGCTGGACTCCTGATCATGCCAGCATTTTCTGCATTACAAAGTCGAAGAAAAAACAAGTTTGGGACTGAGTATTTCCACTGACTCGGTGATAGTTATCAAACTCATTTCACTTAAGATTTTAGGTTGAACACAAATTGGGCTCCCTGAAGGAAAAGACCAGTTATTTACTCAGGACATTAAAAAAATAATAAGCTCTTTTTATTTTTTACTTCTATTAAACAACCAGAAAAGGACAAATTGTGCAACAGCGGGAAGAGCACTGCAAATACCAGGGTTACCAAGAGTCACCTTGAAACCTTTAAAATAATTTAAAATGGTGATAGAACAAGTAACACTGTGTTTCTATTGATGCAGTAATCCTTAACCCTTGAACCTAACTTGTACTTGCCCGAAGAAGTCAGCAGAGCTGTTTCTAGTTGATCTACCAAGGCAATTTCCCATATTTTGATTGATTGTGAATGGTGCTGATGATTTTTCTCTTAAGTTATACACAAAGCACACACACCAAAAAGTGACTCTTGGTTGAAATTACTCATCTATGAAAAAAAAAAGAAAAATCATTTTTTAGAAATCATTTACAGCGAATAAATGGACCAAGATAATATTGTACTGTGAGATCTAAATACATCAAAGATAAGTGGAAGTATCAGAACTATAATTTCCTCAGTTCTTTGCATGGTAACCAAAGCAATTCCAAGAAGCCTTATTTTATTAGAAATCAAATTTCTTAAGTATCACATATTTAAGTTTATAGTAAACAGACAGCTATCTTAGAAGTGGAGTTGTGAAAATGAAATTCAAAGGTTTGAAAATAAGTAAAGGAGAAGCAAGATGCTTTAAATCATTAATAACACAGCACATGCACACAGAGATACAAAACCAGCTAAAAAAGCAAGGACAAAATTAAACAGTAATGATGATTTATAGTAAGATACTTTGAGACATGACAGAAGTCTCAGTACACCAAAAGGAAAATCTTGTTTGCTCAAATTATTTGTTTCTTCCATCTAATGAATGTAATTCTAATATACAAGTGATAACACTGGCATTTCTTTGAAATGTTGATTCAGTTTAATTATGAAAATCACCAAGGTATTTTCTAGCTGCTGCATCACTCCCTGTACTAAGATTAATCACATCAACATCATTCATTTAATCTTCAAAGAGGAAGCAGTTGTCCACAAAAGCCTTCAAATAGCTTCATTAGTGCAATTTTTCAGTCTCAAACACTTAGCTGGCAGCTTATGATTGAGAGTAAGGTCATTATATTAATCTATTTCCTAATCTATTTTTTAATGTTTCTACATATAATGTAGAAATGTATGAGTATGAAGTTTTGCCTTTTCTTTGTTTGGCGAAGAGCTCAAAACATGTAGAAAATATGGATTGTGATTAACAAAATATTTGTTCTCTTTGGCAGCAATTCATGAAATGTAATCTACAGGCCCTGAACTGATGCATTTTCCCTTTTGGGGTTTGGTTAATGTGAAAAGAACTGGACCTAGAAATGTTGTGTTTTCTTATCTCTGTAGACAAAGAAAAACTTGAAGTATGAGAGACATTTCCTCAGTTCAGGAACTAGAGTTAAAACAGTGTTGCAAATAAAATTTCTTTGGTGTTTTCAAATGCAAGATGGATTTGATATTGAAAAACAGAAGTGGTCAATTTCACTTATGTTACTTTACTAAGCGCCCTTCCCTTTGTTAAGAGCGTTAATAATCTCTTGCAATATTGAAAACCAATAGGTATCAGAGTCTATAAAATAACACTGTAATATTTGATGCACTGGTCAAATCTCAGTATCAATCATTAAAAATTACTTAGATGTAATCAAAAGCATTCTCAGAGAGACACCGAGTAAAACCTGGCACCAACAGGGTGTGGTGGTGGTAGAGTCATTTGTAATTATTGTACCTACTCTGAAGGGTTATAAATGTGTCAGAAAGTAAAATTTGCTGAGTCCCATTACCCAGAAGTAAAACTTGCTAACTGGTGCTTTAAACTTTGCATCTTATAAAGAAATGATTTATTTGACGTTTGACTGGCCCACTTGCAGAAATCATTGCATTGCAATATTCAGTGACTGTGCAAAGGGGAAAGAAAGAATAAATCATGAAGAGACATTCTCAAGTTAATATCTGGTGATGATAAAATGCCAAATTTTTAAGGCAAGATCTGCCCATGATGGAGCAAATAATAAGGTATGCTGGGGGATTAGGCAAAGAATCAGGGCTTTTGACCATAAAAACAGTCCATAACCCATTGCATAGATATGAAACAATTGCAAAAATTTTGTTTTCACAAATTATGTAAAGACAATTAAAACATTTAAAATATGAACTTCTTTTAAATGACTTTAAAATTAAAGTATGAGTTTTTGTGGGACTGAATTCTAATTAATACAACAAAATTTTAACATAAAAAATAAAGATGAGAAGAACCCCAAAAGGTCAGGGTTGCCCTTTGTCCAGCTTCATGTGGAATCACCGGGGTAAAATGGGACTGTATGAATGAGGAGCAAGAAACTGCATTATTTCCACAGGCATTCAATATGATAACCAAGAGGGAAAACCTTTGTGCATTCCTTCATTCATATATTCATGAAATGTTATCTGCTATATATAAAACTATGTTAAATTCTGGGAAATATGAAGACAGACAAAATCTTTTCTTCTGAGAAGCCTTTACTATAGTAGAAGGCAAAAACACACAACATGTCTTTACAATAGAAGTTCATGTGAGGTAATTGACAAAGAAAAGAAATAACATGCCTAAGGTTTCCCAAATAGATTTCTTCCTGTCTGGGAGACCAGGATGGCTTCATGGCATGACAACATGTAGGCTGTTAAGGATAATTAAGATGTTGAAAGGTCAAGATTGGTAAAGAGAAGATTAAAATTTTATAGTTTAAAATACTTTATTTACTCTTTCAGATATTTAATGCATTTTGTGTCCTCTGCAGAGAATGGTAAAAGTTATTTTCAGAAGTGTCAAAATAATTTTTATAATAATAAACAAGTTTAGGAAAGCTCAATGCTCACTTCAGTTAGCATTTTGAACCTAAGTATTCACTTTAATGGTTAATTTCCAGCACTTAATGAAATTAATACAAAGTGAGATAAAAATAAAAAACAATAAACCTGAGCAAGTGAAAAACATATTTTGAAAAAAGCTTACTTTTCAAATAATAAAACAAGTTTATTTCTATTCATATAAACTCTGACTTGAAAACAAAAATGATCATAATTTAGGAAAAAATGTTTAAGACTCTCAATTATATGGTTTAGTGAATTTCACATATATACATGTGAGTGTATGTGTGTGTGTGTGTGTGTATCTATCAATGTCTGAGATTGGAGATAAAAACTTGGTGGTAGATAAAAGTTAATCCCAAAAAAATACTGCTATTAATATAAAAATTCAAATATTGTTTAATAAAGGATAGAAAGAAAAAAAGTAATTCATAGACCTTACTGAATTCATCTAATTCACAAGCACTTCTGATATGTTTCTGGTTTCAATTTATCATCTTAAAAGTAAAGAACTTGTCACATAGTACTAGATAATATTGGGAAATCAACAAACACAATTAGTCCCAAGAATAATGAATGTGTACTTCTATTTACAGGCATATACAAGAGAAATACAGGTGCCTTGAGAAAATATGAAGAGTTCAGGAAACAAAAATGATCACATACAAACTAATTCCTAATCTAGGTCCTATTCTGAGCGCCTGGAATTCACTTACTAATATAAGAATATGCAGCAGCTCTTTTAACTGTAACTGAGAAGCCTCGTTCACAGAACTCTAAGGAGCATAGAATCACCTTTCTGACCATCTTTCCTGTCTCCTATATATCCTCATAAAATATTTACTGTTCTTCTGAATGACCACTCTGATTATCCTTAGACTCCTTTCAGATTCCCTGATGATGTCATGGAAATGTTAAACCCATTATGCTAAGTTAGGACCTCCATCTGCAGTGACCTCTTGGCACGCGCTTCGAGGACAGCATGATATTTTTACATAAAAGTTAGTCTTCATTCAAATGCTCGAGGTCTGATCCTGAAAAAACACTGACAGCTCAATCAACCCTAATAAATACTTAACTAGGTCCATGGAAAAAAATAATAATACAATTCCCCCAAAAAAATCCATTACACATTCACAATTGAGCCATAAAAATGTCTATTAAGGATACAATTGTTTTATCACATTTTTATTGAAAAACAAGCATTTATTCTAATTTACAGGTTTAACCAAAGGTGGTAGATGACATTCCTTTTCATTAAGCTATTAGGGGAGTGAGGAGTGATGGAAGCCAGTTCTAATTATCTTTAATGTAGTGTTTCAAATTGATCATGTATAATGCAATTATAATTCATAATTAAATTAATTTGTATTGATTTAAGATTTTATAATTTGTTAACAAATGCGATGTAGTTCATTTATTTCCAAAAACTAACATTAATATTTTTAAAGTACCAAAGCATTTTCTTCTTTTTACTTCTTTGTCCTCATTTAAAAGTTCACAAACTTGTAACTACTTTATGCAGGTAAAGGCTAACTTCAAAACCTTATAGGTGGGCCTGACCAGGTGGTGGTGCAGTGGATAGAGCATCAGACTGGGATGCAGAGGACCCAGGTTTGAAACCCTGAGGTCACCAGCTTGAGTGTGGGCTCATCTAGTTTGAGCAAAAGCTCACCAGCTTGGACCCAAGGGCGCTGGCTTGAGCAAGGGGTTACTAGGTCTGCTGAAGGCCCACAGTCAAGGCACATATGAGAAAGCGATCAATGAACAAGGAAGGTGTCGCAATGAAAAACTGATAATTGATGCTTCTCATCTCTGTCTGTCCCTATCTATCTGACTCTCTCTCTGTCTCTGTAAAAAAAAACCTTATAGGTGGAACTTCTGAGTATTTACATAATTTCCTCCAAGAAATGATGTCTCATACATTTGGATGTTCACAATCATCTGAGTTAAAAAATATATCTATCTCTGAAACACCTTGTCCTTCTTCATCTCCTAACTATCCCACCTGCAGCAACTGCCTTCCTGGCTGGCTAGGACAGTCCTTGCACAAACACCAGCTTCCAATGAAGTGACTGACTCAGGAGACAAAGCAAAGCCATGTAAATGTAGAACTTCTTTCCCCAACATTACAGGGAGATGAAGCAGAATCCTGAAGCCAAGGAAAGGCCCAAACTTTTCCCTGCAACAAAGCTCAGAGAGTTAGAACTCCCCAGACTTGTCCCTTCTCTCCTCATCCTAACCACACCCAAGGAGTAAAGTTCCCTCAGAAATCTCCACATATGAAGGCAAAGCAGAGAATCAACTAATAGAAAGTTCAGGAAATCCAGGAATAGCTCCTTCCTCTCGAGAACGGAAGGGGAAATTGGTAGATGTGAGACAAGAGAACAGGATGGATTAATGACTCTGAAAGCTCCTGCACTACGTTTTTTGTTAAGAGAAACAAGTATTGGACAAACTTCCAACTCAGTCTAACTGGTTTTGTCACACCCTAAAGAATTATTCCTCCACCTCCTCATACTTGAACTGGAAATCCAACCGGGTTCATGGCATAAATCACTAAGAGACTGGTCCTTCCTAGAAGTAACAGGACGGTTCTTACACGGAAGGATGGGCCTAGAGTTGAGATTTTTTTTTTTCATGTCTTTCCCTGAATGTATTAAATGCCTTAAGGTCCTATGAGGAGGAAATGAAGTAATCTGATGTGGAAGGGAAGAGCCAGCTTGGAAATGGAAGTGAAACATTTATGAGAAAGACACAGAAATGCGAAGGATTTCCCAGTTTAGGCAGCCTTCTGAATTTAAGAAGTGCACGCTCAAAGCAAATTGAGGCAGGATCACCGCCTAACCCCTCTGGCGCCTTCGCACCCGGGAAGTTTGCTGCTCACTAGCGACGCCTCCAGGTCCCAGGGGAAAACGAGCTACTGCAGAAGCACACCCTGGACACGTCCCGGGCTAGGAGCCTAGCTCGTTTCTTAGGGTCGCCCCAACCCGACGTCCCATCACGGAGCGCCACAAGCCGCCCGCCAGCCCTGCCCAGCTTGGACACGTCACTAGAGCCCCACTCCAGGACCGAGCTCTCGGGCGGCCCAGGCAGGGGAGTGTGGAAACGTGCGGAGAGAGTCTCCCTCCCGTTATCACCATGAAGTAGTAGATTGGGCAGCCGGAGCATGAATTGATCAGGAAAGACAAAAAACAATTGAACACTAAATTTAGTTGGAACAGACGCGGGGCTCCGAGGCAGTGAAACCCAGGGCAGAGTGAAGGCGAAGGCAGCGGGGGCTCAGGGACCCTCCCCCTGTATTGGCCACCTTTGACTTAAGATACAGACAAGTGTGAGCAAAACTTTCAAACTTTCTCTACCCCCTCCCTTATTGAATAGCGCGCGCGCGCGCACACACACACACACACACACACACACACACACTCACACACTCACCTGCATGCCCTCCAGCAAAGAAACAAAAACAAAAGTAAGGGAGGAGGGATCCAAACTTGAGTGGCCTGCCAGGCCCTGCCCCTCCCTCAGCCGAGGTGCTACCTGTCCACACCTCACCCAGAGCTCCAAGCCAGAGGGACTGCAGCCAAAGGACACACCTTGGGGATAAATACCTGCCATGTGTTCAGTTGCTCAGGTTTCTGAGGCCTGGGTTAGCCCTGCCTCATCACCAACTGGCAAAATTGGTTCTCCAGTCTGACTTCTGAAAATATCTCTGTTTAGTCAAGCACTGGCTCCAACAGATGAGAGTCCCAGGTGTCTCATTCTCCCCAACACTACACAGAGAAACTCTCACATGGGTCGTTCCCTTCGCCAAAGATTGCAGAAAGACTCCTGAGCTGGGAAGGGATTTTTACACTAAAAGGTGCTTGAAGAAGAGAGGTACAAAAAGTGTAGAACAAAGAGTTTCAAGTTCTTTACTATACAAGAGAATAAAACTAATTCACTCGAACATAACACATTATTTTCCTTAACTACATAGTAATACTCAGAATGGTGGTGTGTATTCCCCTGGTCCTGAGTTACAATTATGCAGTAGACAACACTGCAACCCTGAGATTGAAGTTCCAACCCTGATTTTTCTAGTGTGTGTTGTCCCTGGAATTGAGATTTAAAAAAAAAAAAAAAAGTCCTACCATATAGGAACTAGAACATTGGGGGTGGGGGGGGTCCATCCATAAAGGAACTCTTCTAAGATTTTTTTAACTGATTTTTAATAAAGTCCTAATATTAAGGCTGACATTTGTGAAGAGTGACTTTGGCATTTTATACTTTTTTTTTTTTTAATTTGTGATCAGCAGTGCAGGTTGTTAAGTTTCCAAGCAGGAATCAGCTTAAAATGCTTGGATTCTATTATATGTACAATTTAATCACAGGTATTTAAAATAGACATTTCCATCTAAAATCCAATCAGAAATCAACACAGTTCCTCCAGGCATTAGATGATCATCTGGATTTCGCATTTGTAAACTGAGAGAAATAAATGTGACTTGTAGATACCAAGAGGTCAAGTACGGCTGCTCAAATATTTTTCTTACAAAATGACGGATTTATTAGACAAATAAGTAGCCCGGCTGATGCAAAACCCCCAGTGATTGAATTTTGACGTTAAGTCAACAACAACTCGAACTACATCAGTGCTTCAAGATTTAGTTATGATGGTAGAGATTACTGAACAAATAAGAGCCAGAAATGAACACAGATTTCTGAGGATCTGCCCCTGGCACCCTCTTCTTGACATTCTCCTCCATAGGCTCCCCCTATTCAGATTGTATTATAATTAAAGAACTTGCTTGTGCCTTGTGATTGGGAAAGAATTTTAAAATAATTAGGCATATTTTTCTGTTTAAAAAAAAAAAAATAGAACAGGTTCAGGGAGAAAGCCAATTGAGTTTCATTATAAATTCTTTCGTGGCCTGAAAGCCATCCACTATTACAAGGGAGGGAGCATAGAGTGGGTGTTCAGTTTTCTTTTGTTTTTTAAATTTTTTACTCTCATTAAGAGTTTTTGATAACATACTCTTCTATCCTTCCCGCTTCCTTTCCTTTAAAACACCGCTAGTTAAAAGATTTGAGGACTTTGGCCACCTTAGGATCCCACTCAAGGATCCTGATCTCCTGCTAAATAATTAAACAGTTCTTAGAATTTCGGGAGTATTTAGATTTCACCATTCCTAGGTCAAAGGCTAACCTCCTCCTCAATGCAGTCATCCTACCTACCTTTGGGGAGCTGGTCGTGGTCCTGAAAATCCTGCGTGAATCTTGTAGGAGAGGGCACCAACCATGGAGGGTTTTGCTCCTCGTGAAAGGGGTTTAAATAATTGCGATTACATTTAAGCATAAAGCAGTTCATTTCTCATCTTTTCCTAGAGAAAAGGACTAATCTGTTCATAGTGTGCTCTTATTCTGTGGGTGACTTTCTTATTGTAGTGGAATTGGTGACTAAATTTCCATTCAAGTCTGTTGAGCTAGCCAAGAACTCATTCTTTCCCCCCTTTTCTTTTATTCCTTGATTCTCGGCTATAGTTTAGTTCCTTCCTACTCTATGGAAATGCTTAGTTTGCAAGACCAAATTTATATGTATTTTAAGGCTTCGTCCGATCAAAAGTTTGGGATCATTTTTC
The DNA here is from genome assembly GCF_036850995.1 of Saccopteryx leptura. NCBI lineage: Eukaryota > Metazoa > Chordata > Mammalia > Chiroptera > Emballonuridae > Saccopteryx > Saccopteryx leptura. The sequence goes on along the minus strand of NC_089506.1, from coordinate 70,963,299 downwards.
TTTGTAGCTAGAAATTTGTTTTTTGAATATCCAGGCACAGACCGCTAGAGGCAATAAACTGGTACTAGATTTTTATCCCAGATTTTATTTAAATGTAGTAATAATTGCATTTTGTAAAATAAGTTGCCCATCCAGGATTCTCTCCCAGTTTTTCATATTCCCCTCTCATGTATGCATATACCCATAATTGCTATCGATGTTTTCATCATTCTGGTTTTTAAATCATTTATTGAATTAGTTGTTTTCCCAAGCAATAAACCTGGAAGTACCAAATTGCTAACCCTAAAATAAGCAATAGAATTCATAGGTAGAAAAGGATGTTTCATAATTATTTTGTCACTCCCCAGGATTAAATAATAAGTTGTACAATTCAAGCCCTTCTATGGGAGGGGGACATAGTTTTTTATTCTTCTTCCTTTTTAAATATTGAGTAGTATTTTTAGTCCAACAATGCATTTGTTTACAGTTTGCCTAAATTTGTTTCTGGATTTATATTTCAATATGCTCTTTAGGATGCAAAATTCCTGTCAAATTAAAGAGTGTTCATGTCTTGTCCGCTTCCAGCAAATCACTTGCAGCACCTCATAAATCCAGCTGGGGTTCCTTCCATAGCCCTATGCTGCCGAAATCATTATTGTCCTGCCTTGTTTCATGTCAGAGGCCTCTTTGCCTCATCTGTCATGAAACCAATTTCACTTTATTTACATCCATTTGCTAGTTTAATTACTGTGCTGATGAATAGCCTGAAGGAATTAAGTTACGAGTCTTTGGAAACCCAAAGCGACAGATATATGGGCTACCTTTTAACTACAGGGGAAGAAATGAAGGCTAGTGTGGCATGCACCAAAATTTAAAGATAATAAGTGTTTCTATCTACCCAGCTACTCTTGAAATTCAGGACGATCCTGACTTTATGCATTCACCATCTCCTGGATGAAATATAGTGTTTTAGGACCTCTCATGTTTACAGATTTACTGCAGTTTTCTACACTACAATCCAGTTCTCTATTTTTAAAAAAGCTTTTTGTCTACTAAAACAGTGACAGATGATTTTTAAACCAAACCAAATGATCTAATGTACTGGTGTTTTTAATTACAGGTACCTACCAATGTTAACCTTTCCTTGTAACTGATGCTTTTGTAAAAATAAAGGACATTTAACACATACAGTCTCATATACAGTTCAAAGTACTCCACTTACACACTATAAATAATGTCACAGACCAGTTACATTTTTTTGTTTATCATTGAGCACAGATTCACAATTATCTTCTTTAATGTATTTTTAAATCATAAATAAGAACTTTGTGTTGCCTCTTTCTTTTACAAGTCCAACATAACAGAGTACTGTGAATCTATGTTAATGACAGAGAGTTTGTGGTGGGGTTGAATAATCTGTGCTCTCAAATATATATAAGTAGTCAATCATTTGCATATATTTTTTTTAAAACCTAAAAGCAATAAATTTTTAGCCATTCCTTTATCCTATAAATTAACTACTGTGGTATAAGCCTATTAATCATGACACTATTAAAAACATGCCTACTAATCATGACAACATTAAAAATCACTTTCAAATTTCCTAAATGTTATCATTAATTCCCAACTTTAAAACTGAACATTGATAATCCAGAGATTAAGTCTTAATATGGTTCATCATCACTGACTACCATTTAAAACAACAATAAACCTGAATTGATATTGATTTTATATTTTCTCTATCCCCAGGTAGCATCACACATGAAGATAATGTAACTTTTAAATTTAAGTGCCTATATATTTCCCTTCTATTACTCTGTTTCTGACAGTTTAAAATCAGTACTTTCATTTGATTTCTCTACAAATGGTGAGTTTAAGGCACATAACAAACATAGCCACCATTTCAAGAAAGAATGTATGAATTTTTAAAAAAATTTAATGTACTTACTCATTTATACCATCACCATGTTGAGTACATAATTACTTCTAAGGTTGTGCAAACTTTCTAAACTATTACCTAATGGAATATTTTTTAAACATTCAGGGAAGGACAAGAAATTCTTCTAAACAAAATAGAAATAAGAAAGATGGGGATTTTAAATGTTTTCTCATTTTCTCCCCCTCCCTAATGAGTTAAATATATTTTGCACCCTATAGACTCTGCAGTTTTTTTTATCATTAAAGCCAACATGAGGAAGAGATAAAAATGCAAACATTTTACATGTACTATCAGAAGAACTAAAGATGCTGAAAAACTACTGTCTATGCAGCTCTAGATTAATAAATTATATATTTATTAGCAATCCTCCAGGCACCTCTCCATACCCCCCTATATCTTCTAAAAACACATTTGCCCCATTCTTCCTCTTCCACTAATTTTAATAAAGCCCATCTACTAAACAACTCACATTACAAAAACAAGTTTTTTTGTATCAAAGAGTTTGCATATAAAAGTTTTGCAATAAAGGAACCCTAAACAGGACCAGAAACTGTTCCAACTCTTTTAGTAGAGATTTTTGAACAGTCTTCCACTTGACAGAAAGGAAGTCTGTATTGGTTGAGTCTCTCTGGCTATTTTTATTCACTTTCTTAAATGAAAGAAATGAGAATGGTGGGGGTTTAAATGCTTTTTCCTTTTTCTCTCCCCCTCCCCATCACTCTCACTCTCCCCCTTCCGAAGACCCTCTTCTCCCTCTTCAGCTCTTTTTGATTAATAGATCCATGTGGCTAACGGCCTGACATATGGTGTGCGAAGCAGCTTGAGATAGTACCTTAGGCATCCCCTACGGCCATTAACATATTAGGGGCTTATGTGCAGTCAGTCAGACCTCATCTAGAGCCCAGAGCCTGCATTTTCAGAAAGGCTGCACCCCAGAGCTGTTTGATACAGGGTTTCAATAATGCACCACTCTTCAATTTTAAGGGAGTTGCTTCTGGTGCTGAAACACCGTAACAAGAACAGGAATAAAGTTGAGAAAGGCTCAGTTACATTCACCAACAGCAGTAAGATTGTGCTTGCATCTGTTTATATATGGATATGCACGTGGAGGCGCAGCTTCAAGCCCACAAACACGCACCAGCTCCTGAGTATTATCGGTAAACATCCAACGTTGGCTGCCTGGATTTATTTTGTTTAAAAATTTATTTTGTTTAAAGTCCTCTTTATACCGGGAATACCAACAGTACAATAACAATACAGTTACTGATAGAAATGATTCAAAAGCAAAAACAAAATACAGCATAATGCTTAAGAAAGAAACTACTCTGAATCATGTAGCTTGATCCTTTCCCTAGTAGAAAAAATTAAATACATTTTTACTTCTCTAGCCTTAAAATGAGAAAAAGAGGAAGAAAATAATGAAAATTTTAACTTTAAAGATTTGATCATATTTTAGATACATTTTCAGATTAAATCCCTGGAGAGGTAACTATTCTTGCTCTACTAAACCTGAAAGTTTACAAACAAATAAAAGTCTTCACAACTCAGAAAAATAGGGAAAGCCTCTAGTATGTTCATATATGCAATACACACACATATAGGAGTGTATGCATGTATAAATTTTTGGCAGAGAAAAAGATAATTCAAAATCAAAGCAGACATTCATTCCACTTGAAGCTTATGCAATTCACTTTAACATCGTAACTGAAGCTTTAAATTCACTTTGCCCAACGTTCTCCTTCCAGCCTCCTGCTGATGCACCACTGTACCCCTTTTTGAACTGTTCTCTGGCTGTTTGCTGGCAAATAAATGCTGTTTCGCTCTATTAAACCTTTTAGGCAGTTTCATCTTTGGATTTTTCAAATACAGAGCTAATAAGGAGTTGCTTTGATGCTGTTTTACTTTCAAACTATAGCCTCGAGGCGTTAAAACGTGCAAAAGGTAAGCGAAAAAGTAAATTGCCACGAGCAAGGCGCACCCTCCCTTTCAAAATCGCTCCGACCCTCTGTAGTGCACTGCGTGGCAGCCGAAAGTCTCCTATTCTAGTGCAGAACTACGTCCCGTTGGCAGCCTCTGGGGTTCTGAACTAGTGCCACGTTACCAGAGGGATGAGGAGCGCGGAGGTACTTCTAAGTTTAAAAGCCCTGGGATCCCTTGGGGGAGGGTAAAAACGGGAGGCAGAGACGGTAAAGCTTCCCAAAAGTTGATTTCTAGTCAAAGAAATAGCAGATGAGAAGTGAAGATTAAGAAACGGCAACTTGTTTAAGCAGCCAGTAATAAAACTTTTCCTTAAGGCATGGCGACAGTGTGCGAGAGCCTGCTCCTGAGCTCCAGGCTGATTTCAAACCTCAGGCTCAGGTTACACTTTTGGAGGGAAGACCCCGGCGCGCACTCTTGCCTCTCTCACACTTGATCTCCCTCCTCCCCCACCCCCTCGCCCTTAGTTGAATATAAGCAAATGAAACAATCGAAACATGTATGTTTTTCTTTAAAACTGGGATAAAAGAGTCCTCCGTTCAGAGACGTCAAGGTTCTTCTCATTCAGGTATATTTTCAGAAGAAATGCAAGCCCCCGGGACATACCTCTGCCCGGCATCAAATGGATCCTACCTGCTTTTTACAAATGCCTGTATTTTCATTGCTAACTCACAAGACACATTTTAAGTAGGATACTTGAGCTCCAATCTCAGCCTCAGAGCTCCTTGTCACATTCTGCTTCTCTTTCTTTTCCTTTCATCACAACGTTTTTGGAAAGTCGCATAAGTGATCAAAATTAACATAAATCATTATTAGTTATTAGGATTTGCTCTAAATTACACTGTGAATATCGCACCAGCCCCATCTGCCGCCCCTGCTCTCGCAGCAATAGATTGCAGATAAAATAAATGTCCTTACCCCATTAGAAGGTTCCTGTCTCTGTAGCCAAAAGCCAAACAAAAGCAATAAATACCGGGCTTTTCCTCTCCACTATTCAGCTGTGACTCTTTTCATCAGCTCTTCCTCTAGAAAAGCTCGATAGCGGCCTGAAAATATTGCATTTTATATCACCAAAGGGCGATTAATATTGCATTAACTGTATTTAACATTTTTAAGCGCGAGTAATCTACAATGAATTTGTTTCTGTTAAGTACAGGGGGTATCAGAACTACTGAAGACCACTTAAGATATCTGTATAAACATATTATTTGTCTCACACTTCGTATTTTTTATATAATGTTAGAGTGTAGCACGCGATGTTTGAAGTGGAAGAAGCCGTGCTAATTGTCTGCTTTAAGTATTCTGACACTGATTGGAGACAGCCTGGTCCCTGCCTTCATTAAATGTTTATTGTCAACACTTGGGGGGTTGGGGAGACTGGTGTAAGTGAATTTCCACGGCTGGCAATTGTCAACACTTTGTTTAATTCTGATCCGTACCCACAAAAATTTGTCTACGTTATGCTGCACTGAAGCCAGGAGTCAGAGTTACCAAACTTTTATTTGCAATTCATTTTACTTATCAATGCAAGCAGTCTATTTTTCTTCCTCCCCCAACACCCTTTTTTCCCCTTCCCTTTCCAGGCTCTCTGTCAGCTCCTCCTTTCCTCTTTCTACCCTCTTCTTTGCTAAATCCGAGAGAAGCGACCTCTGGGACCTTCAGAGTTGAGGCAGGGGATAGACGCAGAAACTTTTCGCCCCACTCCTGGATTTGCAGGAGCAGGACGCTGGTCTCGCTACTTGTGCTTTGCCAGCTTATCTCTCACCAAGATTTTCAGTCTCCGTTTTGCGATACAGCATTCTATTGAATTCTGCGAGACGAAAAGCCCTGTGGTCAGCCCTCCTCTCGCCCCGGGTATAAGTCCTTGCCTAATAAATACAAATCCATAAGTAATAAATACAAATCCATAAGGGCTTTGGTGATGTGCACCTTAACAATAAAACAAAAGCCAAGGTATTATTGCTCCCAATTCCTTTTATTTATTTTTTTTAATGTAAACCAGTTTTGAAAGTTTTGTGGTGTTTAAGGCGTCTGTTGACTTGGACAAACTGTCAACCATTTGGGAGGGGAGTATTTTTAACCTCTGTGTGACACCGGTCCCTTCCATTTTTTTCCCAGGACGCACTCAGAGACGCTTACTGGGTGGGAGATGACCTCCCAGAGCGCTTAATTACCAGCTGCGGAGCGCCGGCTCACCACTGAGGGACTCGGCGCACGTACCGCGCATGCGCGGGCTGGCGCGCTCCCCACGCTCCTCGTGCTCCGTGCGCGCCTGGTCCGCCCAGCGCTCCCCGCGGTCCGCACCCTGCCGGCCACACCTGCGCACGCGCGCTGGCCTCCGGACCTCGGGGGGCTGACCGGCTCAGTTCCTCCGCGGCCTGGCCAAGTCCCGACCCGAGCTAGTAGGTCTGTGGCTGTTTCGTCGGGTGGCAGGCGCTGCAGCCTGCGGCAGCTGGAAGCCTCCGGGCAGCGCTTCTCCGGGCGACGGCGGAGGGGCTCAAACCGATCACACCGCTGCCGCTTGCATAGGGCTTCTGGGGCGCGGAGACTCCCCGCGTGGACCGCCCTGAGTGGGTGGGTGTTTCCATGGCAGGGAGATCACCTTGCATGGGTCGAGGGAGGGAGGGTGGGTCCCTCCTCGTTGCAAATTCTGACCCAATCAGCTCTGCCTTTGGTTTGAAACGGCACCCACCACCCACCCGTCCCAAAGACCGAAGTCTCGCCGCGGAGACAAGCGGGCTGCAGCCCCACCCGGCCGCCTCCGAAACAGCTCCCGGAGTCGGAGCAGCGTTTGGCCGCTCCGGTTTCGCGGCCCTTCCCGGCCCTCGCCCAGCCCTCGAGTCCACCAGATTTGGGGGAGGAGGAAAGGGAGGGCTGCCTGACCCCTATCAAGCTGACTTGGAAACAATTCGTAAAGTTTTTAATTAGCTTCTTGTTATCATTCATTTTATTAGTTTCCAGAAGTCTCAGGCTATGAATTATTCAAAGGGTAAGCCAACTCGAGAGGTGCGGCCGCGCGCCCGCCAGCCTGTTTCCGGCCGGGCTCGGACCGCGTGGCTCGCCCGCTGTCCCGGAGGGCGTGAGCCAGCCCGGCGCCACCAGCGGCGGTGGCACGAAGGTTTGATCAAATATTAAATAACGTAATTATTGCGACAAGGCTTATCTCGCAGGTGGAAAGAGTCCTCTCTCCCCGTGAGAATTGGATTTGAGTGCTCTTTTTTTTTTTTAATCAATTAAGCTTGCGGTCTCTTTTGAAACCACCTGCGAGGACTGAGTGGCTGTCTTCGTGGGGCTAAGACTGCGGCGGCAATAACACTGATAAGCAGAACCATACCAGATAATTATCACCTTTATCGTCCCGCTGGCCACCAAGGCTGTTTGAATAGAGTGGGGAACACTGCTTTTAGCCAGGGTCAGAAATCACAATTCCAACTTCACTAGACTATGAAAGCCCGTACACGTGAAAGATGGAGCAGGAATGCTTCTCATAGGGATGGCGGGAGAGCCCAGGGCCACAGGGCCTGGGGTCGGGGCGGGAGCTGGACAGGTGAGTCCTGGGGTCAGGGCGCCCTATCTTCTCTAAGCGCGGCCACTTGTAGGAACAGGACCGAAGTAGTTTGTCACAAGAAAGTAAAAATCGATACAATCACGGCAGTATGTGCCTACGGTTTATTTATGAGAGTGTAGTCGAGATTGAGGGCAATTTCAGACCACGCATTAAACAAAAATTTAGAAGTTAGTTGATGTCTCTTAAGGACATCATTTCTTAGACCTACAGAAGGAACAGGACTCGAAGCTAGGACGGGAAAATTTAAACGAATGGATAGCAGAAGCATGGCAGGTGCATTTCATGATTATTTTTCTTTGCCTTTTCTACTCCACCGTCGCCTGGATTTCCCGAGAAGCTGAAATGCAAACGGAGAACAATTTCCCCGCTTTCTCGCACTTATTCTTAGATTGTTCTTTAAAAGAACCAGAGGCATTCATCTTGGTAGTTCCACTTACTGACTGGTGTTGTGAATCCGCTTAGAGTAAAATTCCGCTCTTCAGCACCAGAAAATTTTGAAAAGCCAATTACCCACTGAGTGGCTATCTTTTGCATTTTCTTCAGGAGGACATTTGTTAGCTTGTTTATTTCTTTGTTTCTTCACAAACTGACACTTAAAGTTGTCTTAGAATAGTCTTATTATCCCTGCCGGGAGTACACAGATTCACTCACCAGATAGCAAAGCATTTCTTGTTTTGCATAGTTTCCTACTACAGAAAATAGGAAACTCTGCAAAGCATGTATTTTCATGTTTTATTAACATAATATTGTCTTCATTTGGTAAGGATTTTACTTAATACAAAACAAATGCTTAAGTTATTTTACATACATTGGTCATCATTATATAATACAAATGTATTTGCAACATTTCTTTTGGGGCAGATTTTCTTTAAAGCAGCCCTTGTAAATCTTTTCATTTGTTCATTTCTGGTTCTCCAACAATGAAATTGGTCATACTTTTCTATAAAATAATGTGTTTTCTTTTTTACAAATGCATTTTATTAAAAACTTTGATGACATTTCAAGTCAGTGACAACAGAAAAAAAATCAATTTTGATGGAAGAGATCTATTTAAAAATACCTCTAAGTACTTTTTAAAAACATTAACAACTGTAAAATCTCAGCTTTTTTAAAAGTACTATTCTTTTTTGAACATCAAGTGTTTTGTTTCACAGATTTGCCGGTGAAATTAAAAATATTTGGCTAAAGTAGGATGATTTCAGAAGATACAATCCCAGCTATTAAGAAACTTTGTACATTTGGCATCTGATCTAATCCCAGGTCACCAAAAGATAAAGAATCTCTGGTCCCTTTGGAGCAGTAGGTGGCACAGTAAATGTTCCAAATGAACAGAGGCATTTGTCTTGGGAGTGGGACAGATAAATGGATGGGTTTTATATTTATTAACTTCCAGAGAAAAGTCATATAGTTACAACATTCTTAAAGAAACATTTTTAAGTTAGAACAAAATATAAAAACCTCCAACTACCTCTGTCCTTGAACCTTGATTTAAGTATTTTGGGGGTGCCTGATTATTTATTAGCTTTCACTACTTTCAAGTAAGGACTGTTGTGTAAGAGTTTTTGCAGTTAAAAAAACTGATATACAGACAACTAATATAGAATTCATTTTATTCAGAGCACCACTTTTCACATGAGTTGTCTGAAAGTGAATTCTGATTCAGCAGAAAAATACATCATTCTCACCCTTCCCCCTCTTTTCATCCCCTTTTTAACATCCTCCCCTGTATTTTTGGTTGACTTGAGTCTCATTTGCTTACCGGCTCTACCAGGATTTGGCCTAGTATAGACACAAAAATGCACCCAAATCATAAAACTGCTCTTCTTTCAATTATATTTTATTTGTAAGTGTACTGGGACACATCCCCTGTCGTATTTTGGCGCGTAGAAATGTTTCTGATAGAAGTGGAAAGGGGAAAAGATAATAGAGCAAAGACATAACCAAGGAGAAAGCTCAGCAGACATACATGGACAGATAGATCAATCCATGAGACATTTTAGGAATAACACTGGCAATTTGTAACCACTGTGTGAGTGTGTGTATTAAAGAAAATATTTACAATAATCTTCCTTTTTTTACTTTTCCTCTACATACAAGAATATGACAAGAATGCTGTGTTTTCCGTGAAAACAGGCAGTAGACTGTGAAATCACACTATTCACAAAACGGTCTATCAGAAAGCTAGCCCAGTTTAGTGCTCAGTTTCAAATGCATAGAATGTTTGCGCTGCAAACAATGATACACAACGTAATTAAATAAACAATGCCTAACCAGAGTGAGACCTAATTGTGATTTTTTTCTGCACTTCTCAGATCATGCATGATTTCAGTCTTCTTGAATGGCAGGGTTTTTTTCTTTTCTCATTTCTTCTGTTTTCAATTTTTTAGTTCTTATTAAAGGATGGTAATATACCATCTCCACACGAGATCAAAAGAGTATCTTGTGCACCAAACAGGCATTTTACCTAACCACCTCAACTGTCTTTCTCATCTTTTAATCCATCATCAGTTCATAAGTACCTTGATTATAACTATGAAGTACTATATATGATTTTCTATTTGGGAGACTGGTAGTGCAAATTAAAGTTCTTGCTACCCAACATTTATCCCCAGCAATAAATTACTTTTGAATAATTAATAATAATAATAATAATAATGAAACATAGTTGTTCTGCCCCCCCCCCCACATGCAGACCCTTTTGAAACAAATGGAGGACTTTAAACATCTCTTCCTTTCATTTAAGATTTAGTTGATTTTCCTCAGAGCCAAGTCCTGCTGAACTGAAAGCAGAAACTTCCCAGTATTTCAATGATTTCATGTTCTCCAAGAGAGAAGAGAAGGGGACCTAGACGAGCCAGATGGATTTTGTTCTGTGGAGGAAAAGGGACAGAGTATCTGTCCTAGAATCTTCTACCTCATCAGTTTATTTGAGTCAATAGGAAACAAAATTCAGTAGGTAATTTAAAATAAACCACTCAGAAAAATAAATAAAAGGCCAAGAAGGTTCTGTGGCGGGGGTTGGGGGAGATTTTGAAATAGTGTTTCTAGATTTTAGATAAAAGGGCAAAAATGAAAAGAAAAAAATCATTGTTAAAATTGTTATATTCTAGAATAAAATATTTCTTTTGGAGCTCCTAAATTCTGCTTTTTAGTCAGCTCAAAGACTACCTCTCTCTCCCTAAACACCCTCACCCATCTAGGTCACAGGAAAAGTTGGACTTCACCTAAACAGGCAGTTGTGCCCCCTCCCCTCTCAGGTGTCCCCCCACTCCACGGAGCCCAGGCCACAGGAGTGTAGACCAGGACCCTGGGAAACTGGGACTTCACCTCAACAGGCACTCACGCCCCCATCTCCATTCAACTGCCCCCCCCCTTCTGGCAAAGGAGAGCAGCCACGAGTCTCTTTGGATCACAGAAAATAAATCAAAGAGGACGTTGGATGGGGTAGAGGTGAGACTTAGTGGGAAAAATTAAACACACAGAACAACGAGCTTCCCCACCCGGAATCTCACCTTCCAGTTCGTTTGGTTTTCATGTCTCAGTTCAAGTGTGTAGGGTTGGGTCAGTGGTAATAATGGTGGTGCTCTTTTTTTCTCTTCCATAAGGGGGAATAAAGCTGCAGAATACGGCTCCCTGGAGTTAAATTTCTAAAGAATATTTTATTTGCTTTTGTTTTGTTTTGATTTAGTTTGTCTTTATTTAGCTTCTGGTGGTTGGTAGGTTTGTTTTTGTACATAGTTCCTTGGTCCCCAGGAGATTATGATAAATGTCTCTGTTCCAAAACAGTTCATTTCCCTACTCTTCCCAAGCCTCCCCCTACCCTAGCCCCCAGATCCATCCTGCTCCTCAAAACCCGTCCTCCAGTCTCCGCTTTCCTTCCCCCACTCCCTACTCAGCCAAATTCCCCCTCTTCTCCCTGCCAACCTCTCCAGTGTCCAAACCCAGCACCCTTGTTCTCTAGGCTGAGGGAGGGCGAGGGCCGGGAGAGCAGAGGGGGCAAGAAGGAGAGCGGTAGAGGAGGGATTCTCCAGTGCAAGCAGGATAACGGATGTTCCACACCCGGGGGACGCAGGCACGGGAAAAACCCCCGCGCGGCCCCTCCAGCTCCCGCTCTGCCCCACCGGCGCTCCCAGCCTCCTCAGTAAGTGGCGGAGAATTTCATCCGCTTCTGCTTCTGTCTCTGGTTACAAAACCACACCCGCACCACGTTCTTTTTGAGGTCCAGTTTCTCCGCGATGGCCGCGATCTTCTCGGACGAGGGCCGAGGCTGTACCGCGAAGTAGGCCTCGAGGGAGCGCTTCTCCGGCGCGGCGATGGAAGTCCGCTTGCGCTTCTTCTCTCCGCCGTTGAAGAGCTCGGGCTTGTTCATTTTCTCGCGCTGCGCGCCCTCGGCCTCCTCCAGCCACGCCTGCAGGATGGGCTTGAGCGCGATCATGTTGTTGTGCGAAAGCGTGAGCGACTCGAACCTGCAGATGGTGCTCTGGCTGAGCGAGCCCACGCCCGGGATCTTGAGGTTGGCCAGCGCCGAGCCCACGTCGGCCTGCGTCACGCCCAGCTTGATGCGCCGCTGCTTGAAGCGCTCGGCAAACGCCTCGAGCTCGCGAGGGTCCGTGTCCGAGTCGCAGATGGACGCCAGGCCGGCCGCGCCCACCACCGCGGCCGCCGCCGATGCCGCCGCCACCTGCCCGGCCGCCGCCGCCGCTGCCGCCGCCGCCGCGCCGTGGTGCGCCGCCGCCGCCACCAGCCCCGGGTGCGGCAGCCCCGACGGCATGTTCATGGCGGCCGCGGCCGCCGGGTGCGACAGGTGGCTCAGGCCGTGCATGTGCGGGTGCGGGTGCGCGGAGCCTCCCAGCAGCCCGCCGCCTGGCCCGCCGCCCCCGCCCCCCGGGCCGCCGCCTCCGCCGCCGCCGGGGCCGCCGCCGCCTGGGCCGCCGCCGCCCCCGGGTCCGCCGCCCCCCGGGCCGTCGTGGGCGCCACCGCCACCGCCCGCTGCGCCCGCGCCGCTGGCCCCTGCCATGAGCGCCAGCGAGGGGGAGGAGATGTGGTCCAGCAGGTCGCCGGGCTCGAGCGCCTGGTGGTGGTGGTGGTGGTGGTGGTGGTGCGCGAGCGGGACGGTGGACGTGGACGTGCAGGGCACGCTGTTCATCGTGTGGTACGTGGCGTCCGGCTTGAACGGGTGGCTCTTGCCCTGGGACACGGCGATGTCCACGGCCGCCAGCGCCTCGGCCCGCGCCAGCAGCGTTTCGTCTAGGCTGGCGAAGAGGTTGCTCTGCAGCTGCAGGCGACACAAACCAAACCAAAAAAAACCACACAACCAAAAAAGCAAAATGCAAAACAAAACAAAACCACACACAAGCCGGAAAGTACAACAAGCAAAGAACGAACACAAAGCAACCAAAATAACAACAACGGGGGTGGGGGTGGTGAGGACCGGGAAAGCCCGGACGGGGGACACGTTGGGGATGAGACGGGGACGGAGAGAAGGGCCGGGAGTGTGGAAGGTGGACAGACGGAGAGAGAGGGGAACACGGGAGCACAATCCGGGAAAGGGAGTGAGAGACGGAAACGGGGAGGGAGGGAAGAAGAAGAAATGGAAATATAACTCGGAGCCTGGGACCCGTGTCGCGGACCGAACACGCTGAGATTGCCTTTCCGAGGCGTGAAATTAACAGAGAAAGTGGAGCAAAGTCGGAAGTCATGGCTCCACCGCTCCCCACTCTAATCGCAGGCGCTCGACACGGAAGCACGGGCGACAGGAACAGGACATTAAGCGCCACTATACAGACTGCGCCAAGCAGCGGGACTCCTCTAAACCCCCTGCCTGCAACCCCGAGCCGGGACCTGTGCACACACCGGCGCCCCACATGCAGCGCCTCGGAGACGGGAGGGGGCGGGCGCGCGGGCCGGGACCGCGGGCGTGGGGTGCTTACCGGCGGCGTGGGCAGGCAGGCCCGCCGGATGGCCTCGGAGCTGGAGTGCAGCGACGGGTACTTGTGCTCAGGGAGGGTGGGATGCATGGCAAAGTGAGGCTGCTTGCTGTTCATGGACATCATCTTGACGGTCTGGCATGTAAATCCACAAACACTCCGAAAGTCCGCGGAAAGTGCGCACGCCGGCTCCCCCGGCCTCCCTTCCGAGGCTGTAGCCGCAGCAGCTGGCGGCGCGGAGGCGGCGGCCGCACTGGGGCTGCTGCTGCTCCTGCTGCCGCCGCAGCCGCCGGGCGCTTCCTGTGACCGCGCAGAGCGCCGCGCACCGGCCTTGCGATCCCACTTCTCCAAGAGCTCTAGCCCCGCGCGCGGACGGGATGAACTCCTCTTACACCTGAGCCCCACTTCTCGCGGCCGGCCCAGGGAGCTCTCGCGAGAGCTCGTGGGCCAGCCACGCTGACAGGCATCAGCTGTCTGGTCTGTCTGACGCGCGCTCTCCCACTCGGCGTCGCCGTGCGACTGCGCGCGCGCGCGCTCACCAGGCAGCGACCGACGCGTGGGAGCCGTTCTTATAGTGACCACCAGCAAGGACAGCGCAGGTGATGCACCTGTAGCTGCCGGGGCATGCGCGGTGCTCGCCTCACCTTTCCCACCGGGGTTCTGGCAAGATCAAAAAGGGCCAGCTATTGTCTGAGGGTAGGCATCTTTTAAGTAGAGAAAGGCCAGACGTTCGCACGCAGCTCTGTGGTTACCCCTCTTCTCCCACTCCCGCCCCAGCTCAAACCCTGAATATATTCGCATTATTTAGGCACACCTCCTTTCCAGGATGTCTAACAAGCTGTTATATAATGTATACAGCTGGGCATTTGTATGTTAAATTATGCCCGCGCATTCCTCTGTATACAGTATAAATAACAACACAGAAATGCAGAAGGTGCTGTCTTTTGCTCTAAGAACCTGTTTCTTTTAAGGTTTATAAATAGGTTCCTGGAGAATAATCGCGGTGACAGACATTTGTTTGAAACAGTCAGACGCTATTGATTTCCACATAATTTAATTTCCTCCGCATACTTTGTTGTTGTTGTTTTTGTGAATATAACTATGTCAGGCACCGACAGTGACAGCCACTTAGGAGCCACAAGGAGCGTGTGCTTTCTACTCGGGAATGGCTGTTGAAATGAAATCGTGCATTTCTCTCGCTCTCTCTTTTTTTTTTTTTTTTTTGTCTCCTTTAACTGTATACAAACCCACATTTCAAACGAGCTCCGGGTGATCTGAGGCTTCTAGTAAACAAAAGGAAAAATAGTTAACAGGGTGTAGTTGGGATCCTTTCCTCTCCTCAGCGTGTACACACACACACACACACACACACACACACACACACACCACTTTGTCCTGAAAACTCCAGGAAAAGGAAATCGCTTCAGAGAAAAAGGGGATACGATGTTGAAAGCAGAAAACTCTTTTTCCTTCTATCGCTTTGGCTTCTTCGTCGTATGTATAATTTTCCTCAATAGGAGACAAGATTAAGACAGTTTATCGAAAAACGTAATTAAAATATTAATTCAAACCAATTTGAAAGAAAGGGCCCAAGCTCTGGTTGGGCTTTTATAGTATTTACTTTTCTTGTTAAAACGCAAGAAAAAGAATAAATCAATTACCCAACTTATTATATAGCCCTCATGTGGAGGGCAGATCAGGGGCCTTCCCAGGGACTACAGTTCAGGTGCCTGAGTCCCCAGGGACGCAGCGCTAGCCCGGGGTGGTGATAACAGCCCAGATGTTATCACATTTGGGGTAAGAGAGCTGGAGATCGGCAAGGGGCTGCTTATGAGAGCCGGAGACCAGATAAATAATTTTTCTTATCTCTTTCATACCAGAGATCTGTATTTCCACCAAAGAGCAGATCTCATTTCTATAAATCTAAATTTGCGTTTGCGTTGATTTTTACCTTTTCTTTGGACAAACGGCTGTGTATTTAGCATACTCACTCACTGCTCAGATTCCAAGAGGAGTTCACAGGCGTCACCAAGGCTTTTTCTTTTCTCTCTACCCGTCCCTCCCCCTTCCCCAACTGCAGCCCGAGAGAGGAGTAAGAGGGATGTTCATTTGCTGGTGCGAGAAGGAGCCGCGTTTCCATCCATTACGCGGTCCCCTGGGAGTGCTAAATGCAACTTTATCTCGACGAGGAATGGACTAGGAGCAGGACGTCGCTGGAGGGAGCGAGTGAGTCCCAAGCAGTAGTTGCAGCGGGTGTCCAGGCTCAACCTAATCTTTCCTGATCCCTTTCGCGGTGGTTCCCCGAGCTCTCTCTCAGGGAAGGAAAGGCCTGGCTGAGGGCGAGCGCCAGGACTCTGCCCCTCCTCCCCCGCCCCCGCCAAGGGAAACGCTGGTCTTTAGGGACCTTGAAGAGTACAGGAGTACAGAAACGACAACAGCACAGATTTGGGCCCCAGGTGGACCTCCAGAGAGCGAAGCGAATCCCAGAGTACCCGAAGTTCATCTCGGTTTACCCTCCAACGCTTGGAGGGCGCCAGTAAACCCAGAGGAGAGGCACCTGTTTTAAGGTCAGGAGTTCACTGGCTTGCCGAGACTCCACCCTTAGCTTACGTCTTTGGACAGCGGAACCCTTCTTACCTTGGGATGAGGTCAGACCTTTGCCCAGAATATCTCGCTTTTCCGAGGGCTAGAAATATGAAAGCTGTGGGTAAAATTCTCAACCCACTCCCCAACCAATTGATTGGAAGTCCATTTAAGGAACATCTGTGTCCACCTTGGCGCTTAGCAAGGTGCCTGTCACAGAGTAAAAACTCCCTATAAAACAATAGATGTGTGTAGAAAGGAAGAGAAAGCAGATGGGGAGGGACAGGAGCAAAGCCAGAGAGAGTTCAACAAGCCAGGGTTAATGGGGGGGGGGGGGGTTAATGGAGTAGGGGGACAGCCGGGAAGATCACTAAAGGAGTCTCCTTTTTCCCTACAAAGGAGATGGAGACTGAGCCAGAGGGGTGTGCTGTCCTCACACAGAGCAGTAAACCTTGATACTGGCCTGTTCTATTTCCAAAGAAAATTATTTCATCCCTCCCTCATTTACTTTCTACCTTACCTTCCTTCCTCAAATGCTTGCTGAGCACCAGTCTGGGCCAGGGCAAGACATTGAAGATAAAAATGAGGTATCTACCGCCTGATCTGTGGTGGCGCAATGGGTAAAGCGTCGACCTGGAATGCTGAGGCCGCCGGTTCAAAACCCCGGGCTTGCCTGGTCAAGGCACATATGAAAGTTGATGCTTTCTGCTCCTCCCCCTTTCTCTCTCTCTCTCTCTCTCTCTGTCTCCTCTCTCTAAAATGAATAAATAAAATCTAAAAAAAAAAAAAAGGTATCTACCCTCCAGGACGTGGCAGTCTCTGAGACTGAAGCAGCTACAGGTGAAGAGGTATTTGTCATACAGGTGTGACAGGTGCTATAAGAGGAAGTTGTAGAGAAATATGATGATGATGCTTGGAGAATTATCTTGCCATCTCCCTGCTGGGCCTTAGCTCCAGGCTAGAGAGTGGGGCACTGTGGTGTATCTGCAGGCACTGTGGTGGATCCTTGGACCTTATCAGCCTTTTCCTACTTACCCCAAGGCAGTGAAAGGAAAGGGTGGTGGACCAGGGCTTAACCCACCAATATGTCACTGTTTTGTTTTCCCGATTTGGCAAATGCAGTAACTAGTTGGCCCCTGCCTAGGCTAATGATGCCCACATGGGGTCTGAGCCTTGGCATACATTCCTGGGGCAAGCTCTCTTACCCCCCCCCCCCCCACACACACACACTTCTTGTTTAATGTCCAACACAGATCCCCCCCCCCCCTCCCGCATCTCATAGCTTGGCTTTTATCAAGAGGGGGATAATGAATGCAAAGCTATTGATTTCCAAGGAATTTCTGCCTCCAGGGATAGGGAGTCTATCATCTGGATCAGAGACACATTTCTTTCCTTCATTAATTAATTTTCTCCTCCTCCTTTGGCAGGCCCCACTTAACATTTCCTTTGGCAGAACCTCTTTCCCAAGCTCAGGGAAAAGACACTGGTTGGTTGGAGTGAGGACCCGCGACAGAGGCGTTGTGCCAGGGCCTGCACTGTTGAGGAGGGGTGAAGTCCCCTCGCATTTGACCGCCCTGTACCCCCCTCTCACCCCGTCCCCTTCCCCACACACATAAACACAACCAAGTTCGTGGCAGTGTGCCTGGCAGCTGCTGATGGCTCGGGCTGCCTTTCTCCTTCCAAAGAGGCTGGGGGAAAGTTAGTGCTGAACTCAAGAGCTGCTCCCTGCACGCCTCCCTCCACCCCCCATTAGATCCAGTTATTTTTCCGGATTCAGACAAAAGGTTTTAGCTCTTTGGAATATCCAGTTAAGTGTGTGGAGGTTGTGTGTGTACAGGAGGAGGGGATCTGGTCCCACTTGCAGGCCCAACCACCTCGGGCTCTGGCCGCCCTAGAGGGGCTCTGCTCCTCTCAGACCCGGGCCGCCTGGTGTCTCTCGGGCTGTTGTCCAGGTTGACGGTGGGCATTTACCTCGTGCAGGGGGGGCGCCCAGAGTCCAGAGTCCGCGGCGTTAGTAAAAGCTTGGGCTGTTTTAGGCGGTGGGAAGGGGCATGCCGGGAGGAGCGGGCCTGCGGGAGGGGGTTCGGACTTCGGAAGAGGGGCTGCTCCAGAGGGTACCGGCGCACACCCGCTCCGACACTGGTGTTGGAAGGGTGAGCTAGGGAAGCGATTGGTGCGGTACTTCCGCTTCTACTCCGGGCCGCCCTCGCAGGGCCACGCCTGGGCTGTTCTGATTCTTGATCTCTGGTGGCGCTAGCCCTCCCGCATCCGGGCCCAGTCCCTCCCGCGGAGACGAATGGGCTCCTCGCCGACCCTGCCGGGGCTCCTCGGACCGCCCTACCCAGCTCGCACGGCCGCGGCGCCCACCCTGCCGGTCCCGGGCAGTGGCCCAGCCCTCTGCCCCCCACAGAGCCAGGCTCAGCCCTAGCCGCGGGTCCAGAGCGGCGCTCTTGCCGATAGGGCTGGAGCTGTCGTGGAGGCCGCTCTGCTTCCTTCCTACCACGCCCTGCCCGCTCCTGGGGCCGCTGGTCTCCCTCGGTCCCCAAGGTCGGGGGGCGGGGGATGAGCTATTGGAGCCGGTGGGGTGGATCTCAGCCCCGTATTCAGACAGGGTTCCAGCTAAGATTCGCAGAGTTTATGGAGTAAGCCGGTGGAAAACCCACTGTTTTCCATTTTCTGTTCGTTTCATTGAAATGCATCTTCCGTTGGGTACATTTTCCTGGACGTCGACCACGCCACCTCGAGATACCCCTGATGTCTTTGGAACACGAATGATGAGTCCCAGTAAAGTTCACTGCGGGTCATTATCACTCTTGGCCCTACGTAAGGAGAGATCTATGTATATATCTCCAGGCCAGTCTCTCTGTGGACTTAAAACCCACCCACCCTGTGGAAGCCCTACGGGTGATACAAGACACTACATCCCCGCCCTAACTGGGGTCTGCCTCCCCCGCTCGCTGGGTGCCAGAACCAGTGTTGTTGTCCGAGTAAGCAATGTTGTAGCACTAAATATGGCTGGCCACAGGCCCCAGTGATTTAGGTCCCAAGAGGAGCAGAGCCACCCTTGGTCCAGCGAGGCACCTTCAAAACTGCAAGAGCGCGCTGGTCAGAGAAGGGGTTTCGAGTTTCCTAGGATAAAAACAACGAACAAACCAGCTCGACAACAGATACACACAAATGGAGAGAGCTCCATTTGGCGCAGATAAATAGCAGAGGACCCTCAGCCCTCCTTGAGCGCAGTTCCCCGGACCGAGAGAAGGACTCCGTCGCCCTCCGCAGGCTCAGCTCTGCCTGCAGTAACAGGATCCCCAAACGACCCAGAAGCCGCGTACGGAAGCGCGAAGCCGCGAGTCTAGACACCCTAGTGTGGAGCTGAGTGCGTTCGCTGGGCTCCAACACTTGCCGGCGCCGCCGCCCGCCGCCCCTCCTCCTCGCAGCCCGCACAAATCAAAGCCCTTTGCGAGGGACTGGGAAATAGTTGCCTTGTCATGTAACACATTGCCCTGATTTATTATAAAATTTTAACTAAATCATGCATATTTTAACAGCCTTTAATCACTGCATGAAAATTTAATTCATGGACTGTAGCGCGTTTAAATAAATGAAGTGTTAATTCATTAGGATTAATTAATTTGTTAAAGGATTGTGTGTAAGGTTAAGGTGGAAAGAAAACTCTTTGTTGGTCTCGCGTCTTAATCGCCAGGTTCGTGAGTGGTAATAAAATGAGAGGAAACCGCAGAGCCAGTCGTTTCTTAGGATGGAGACTGGGCGGGACCAACTGAGAGAGCCCTCAAAAGCGCAGGAAACTCCGGCCGGAGGGGCGCCGGGCGGCTCGTGCTCCAGATAGAGGGGAGGAGGGAGGGGGAGCGGCACTGGCTTCGGGTATCGGGAAGGCTGGGTTCACAGGAACTAGAAGGAGGAAGGACCACTTAGAGCCCGGGCTGGCGGGCTAGATCTCACCCGCCCCCACCCCCTCACCCACCCCCACCCCAGCACAAAAATGATGTAAGGCGAGGTCGCGCCTTCCCGCCTTCGGAGCGCTAAGTCTAGTCTTAATGACAGATGATGTCAGTCCTGCCACCTCCTGAGCCTTCTAGCGCCCAGGGAGTCACTGTCTCACCATCAGGCCATGGACCCTAGTGACGAGGGTGAGCCTGGAGTCTCAGAATATGCTCGGAGAAAGAAGGCGGGGCAAAGACAAACTTGCAAGCGCAGGCTGGAGTATCTGGAAACCTTTTCAATCAGGAACCCTGACTTTAGGGAATGGTTCTTTCTGCACTTCTAAGAGTAGGCTGAACAGGCGCCTCATCCAGCATAGTGCAGAAGAGATGTCTTCTTCCACACTGATCTCTTATTCATCCCTAAAATCCCAATGCAAATAGTAACCCCGTAAAACCATCTCTTGCTCTCCTCAACACGGACACTTTTCCATTTACCACTGTCATAAGAATTATAATCAGCCAGAACTAGGTCCTCCTTCCTCACAGGATGTCTCAGTAAATGCCTAAATCAAATCCTTGCCTTTGAGGACTGGATCTTTCTACGCCCAAATTATAAGTGTCACACAGGGCACACACTTCTACATACTTGGTTAATCCAACACTTGTTGGGGGGGGGGGGGGGTCTTCTCCCTGTTAAAATTTAGCAGATTTAGGAACTAGTCTTTTGAGAAGTGGAGCTTCAACTTCCTTTCAACTTCCTTTATCATGTGAAACTGAATCACCCTAGCCTTAGTTCTTAAAAGAAACCTACATTTAATAGATGCTTCCTCACAGAGTGGGGTTCCAAGAATTAGGTAATAAATGTTCACAATACACTCTAAGATCATTGCTTAAAAGGTTTTCTCTCTGCCAAGCATTATTAGAAGGATCAAGTTACATCATGATAGGCAAAGACTGTGTTGTACGACTCACACAAATAGGAACGAAAGACTTTCTTAGGAGGATTTGGGAAACCCTTCTAATCTAATAGGCCACATTCCATAAAGTTAAATTGTTAACCTCAGTTTGATGTTTTCTATAAATATTCACTGAGACAAAAGCAAGGGAGAAAATCTAGTGCATATATTACTTTGAAAAACTGAAACCATTGAAGTAATATAGAAACAAGTCCCTGAAACATCTTAAGACTTTAAGACCAAAGTCCTCCCCTTGTTCAGTGTTAACTTTGCTTCAAACCAATGTAAATATGAGATTCTAGGAAAACAAAGCATATTTGAAATTAAGGGGCTACAAATCATAAGGTCCACCATTTTCAGAATTGGTCTTAGTTGAAGCATTAAAACAAGAAAAAGACGTCATTTTGGATGAGATTATGATTTTGAAAAATAAAAGATAAACACAAACGGTCATGTCAAAAAATGTTTAGCATGTCACAATGTCTTAGATACAGCATTTTAGAAAGATGAGCAGTCAATGAATGCTGTTTTTAAAGACAGGAACTGGTATCTTCTTCCTTTATCACTACTGCACCTTTTTCTAACATTGCCTTAGTGCTATTTTTTTTTTCTTAGTGCTATTTTTAAATTCAACTAAATGTCAATGTGAATGTTTATAAACTTAAAAGTGGCACATACACACTCCCAACACTGAGTTTCCTTTTAGCTGAGTCAGCTTCAGGAACAAAGGCAGGAATTTAAATGCTACTTGAAAAAAACAACATGCTAATACTTCCAAAATTTGCTTAAAAGATTCCTTGGCAATTTCCTATCTATTCATTCTTTGGGCTAGAAATGCGAAGTTCCTTGCATAAGGGAGGAATACAAGCTTTGGGGTTAGAGACTCAGCTCCACAATGGTTCTATCCCATGTGAGCTGCATGTGACTACTATTCCTCAATTCACTTATTTGTGAACTGGGAATAACAGTTGGCTAGCAGAATTTGAAGAGTATTATGAGACAGAGGTTAGCAAAATACTTGGGTTTCAATAAAAGACAGTTGTGTGTGTGTGCGTGTATAGTATATATACTACTCAAAACTATGTGAGACCACCATATTTGCCATGACATAAATTATGGTAAAGAGGTAAAAAAGACAGATGAGAATGTGTGATTAAAATAAAATCCTGCAGAGATTATTCCTTGCGACTGAAGAATTTACAGGTTTGATTAATTTAATACATGAAATACTGTATGGGTAATGGGGCAGTGCTTCTGAAGCAGCTGGGAAACACTCGGCCCAGTACAGACACTCACACTCCGGGCGGGCGTAGTAAATCAGGTTACACACAGGTTCCATGGCACATGATCATGTATATATTTTGATTAAAAACTGATACATTCATGGTACAAAAGAATTACAGAGAGAATAAGAGGCTTACCCCCAAATTGATTCTATTCAGAAAAATTTTAATTTCTACATTTAATAAAATTTCAAATGTATGACCACTTTGTCAAAGATATTTAAACTGCTAACATCTCTGAACGTATCCATTAGCTTTTAACATACCAGAAAGATAAAATGATACACAGATACTTATTGGAAATATAAATGATAAAACAAAAAATGCTTTAGATTAGCTTTTGAAAATTTTTATTTTGGCATTTTATTACTTCTAAAAGTGGAGGGCATTATTCTCCAAATCATAAAAGTGATTTGTTATTATACTTTTATGGTCTTGTTGAATCCTTAGGGTCTATAATCATAGGGGTCAGCAATTTTTCTGTATTTTAGGCTTTATGAGACATAAGGTCTCTTTCATAACTATGCAACTCTGCCACTGCAGTGCAAAAGCAGCTATAGACAATATGTAAACAAATGAGTGTAGTTGTGTTCTAATAAGACTTGATTCAGAAACACTGGAATTTGAATGATCATTTTCCGTGTTATGAAATATTCCTTCGATTTTTACAAACATTAGTGTAAAAACTAGTTTTAGTTCACAGGCCTTTCACAAAAACATGTGCCGGCCAGATTTGGTCCATGGGTCATTGTTTGTCAAACCTTATGTTATAGAATAAATTAAAAATAATAAGTTTGACTGGTCTTTATAGGCTAATTCAGTCTCAGAGACAACATCAGGAATTATAGTGCTATGACATCCTTTATTCAGTTCACATAGAAAAGCATGCAGTACTAATGTGAAACAGGACAGTATTAAAGTAAAATGTGCAGTGCACAGGAGCTAAACAAGTCATTAGCATACAAACCATTTTTAAAAACCTATCTAGGCATACCAATATACTTTTTCAGAGCCTAAATTAAAAATTGTGCTTAGCTCACCTATTCTCCCCCCCAACACTCATGAAAAAAATTTTTTTGTCCTCTATAAAAGATATTCCATTAGCCAATTGAAACTTCTTTTTCTTAAGAACAACAGTGCAAGCAAGAATACTACCATGCATGAGTTTTCACAGAGAACATTAACATGCAAACAAAAATCTGATCACTCCAAAAGAGCTTCCCTGGCAGATCCACATAAGTGAATCAAGAACTTGTTGGTGAGTGCTGTTGCACCTGCATATCTGGAACAATGAAGCTACCGTGCTTAGGCTCTTCCAAACCCACTGTTCCATGCCTTCTTTCCAAAGTAAGCTCAATTTTTTTTTTAAATTTTCAATACACACAAAAAAGATGAGCAAATGGAAGTTATCTGACATGAAACAAATATATTCATATAGAAATCTATTCTTTCACACTAGCAAAATGTTTTTTAGAAAAACTGAACAAAACAATATTAAAAATGCAAACATACCTTTAAAAAAGTAAATGAATATGGTCTAAGGCAGTGGTCAGCAAACTGTGGCTCGCGAGCCAAATGCGGCTCTTTAGCCCCTTGAGTGTGTCTCAAAGGCCAGTTTAGGAGTACCCTAATTAAGTTAGTAACAGTGTGCCTACCTATATAGTTTAAGTTTAAAAAATTTGGCTCTCAAAAGAAATTTCAATCGTTGTACTGTTGATAATTGGCTCTGTTGACTAATGAGTTTGCCGACCACTGGTCTAAGGTTAGACTGTTATTTCTCCACAACAGCCCTGAATAATAGTTAGGCCACCACTAGACTTAAATAAAATGGGGCAGGCAAAATAAAATCCATCCTTCTTTAAAGAAACTAAACTGTCTTATGACCAGTGTGTAGAAAACTCAGTTTTATTTAAAAAATACTAGTTCTGAAGACAACGGAGGCTCATTAATAGGCCATTGTATCTAATAGTTAAATCAAGATTCAAAACAAAATACAGATACAAACCGGATACATATAATACTCATTAAAAAGAAACTCTCTGCCTACCTTCTGGTCAAAGATTTCCAAATGAAAATTTTAAAAAATGAATAAACTCTTCAAATTGAACAAAAGTATTCTGGGTACACGCTAATTCACCATTCTCACTTGACATCTGACTAAAGACTATCAATTCAAAATTGTGTAGAACTTTTATGAGGGGGAAAAATGGAACTTTAAAAAGTTATATTCCTCTCAGGATAAAAACATAAACGAGACCTTTCTAACGAGTCAACTTTTAGTTGCTTTTGATGGGCTGGCATTGGAAAGGCTGCCCTGGATCTTTCTTTTCGTTGATTGGTTCACATTTTTATTCCTCTTTTCAGGCACGAAAGTAGACCAGGGAGACTGAAGGTGGTTATGAAGACCATGCATCTCTGAGGACATCTTAAACAATGATGACCCAAACCTTTGATCTTCAAATAGCCTATGTGAACTGCTTAACAAAACACCTTGAGAAAATTCAGTCTGAAACAAACAGCTTGGAGATTTTATTTCATTAGTTCCTGAGTTAGAACTGGGATGGAGTGAAAAATCTTCACTCATTTCTTGGTCAGATGGAGAGAGGAGAAAAAAAGACGAGGATTTCCATTCATTTCCATTTTCTAACTGGTCATTAGTTAAAGAACCTTTGGACAGGGTTGACTTAGTTCCTTCTTCCAACTTATCTGGTTCCTCAAGAAATTCACTGCCTTGAGATGATTTGGATAACCCGTCCAATTCCACTGACTTAAAACCGTTATTACAAGGGCTCTTGCTATTGTCTGACTCAGACATCATTGAATCCAGCTCAGAGATTTTGTCAAGGTAAGCTGCATCCATTGAGGCTTCGCTGGATGTTCTTGTCCGATTGATTTCAAAAGAGCGAATAGAATTCAACCTTTTGGATAAACATGAACCTGATTTCTCGCTCAATTTTGAAGAAATTTCTCCAACAGAACTTGCTATTGTGTTCCCGTCTGAGCTTTCAAAATCCAAGCTTTGGGTATAGCTTGTGGAACAACAATCCCAAAACCCCGTCTTTGGGGAAGTAAAACATTCTGATTTCTTTTCATTTTCACTTCGATCATCTTCTGAAGAATCTTTACTACAAACATTTGGAGAATCACAAAAATCATCAAACACCAGTTTTCTGAGATGGTTTGAGTGCTTTTTGGAACTTCCTGCTTTGATCAAAGAGGTCTCTCTATTTTCTGGAGTACTGAGCTGAAGGCAACTAAGGGATAATGGAGTGCAAGGAGCTGGAAGATCATAGAGTTCATCTTTGTAGGGTGCACAGTCATTTGGCTTATTACCCCATTCTCTTTCCAAATAAGTATTCATACCTGTATCAGTCACATCTAACATGGTTTCCACCTGTTTTTGATAGAGATCTTTGTTCTTAGAACAATTTAGTTCTGTTTTGCTGGTGCTTTCCTGCCGGGCAGAACTGTTAGAAGGCTGTGCCAGATGAGAACTCAAGGTCGATGAGCCAAGCTGTTTCCTGGCACCATCACCTTGATTCTTTGATGGCACGTCCTCCTCGCTGCTCTTGCTGCCTTTGCCATCTGCAGAAAGTGCTCTCTGGCAAACGGAATTCATAGCTTCCTTCTCTTCACTTGAATTTTTTAACTGTGCAATTTGAGATTCTAGTTCCTCTATATACTTATCACTTCGTTCCAGGGCTTTCTTGAGGCGACTGGTTTCACGTTCATATTGTTCTACTTTGGACTGAAGAGCAGCTACTGCAAACCTTCCAAACCTGCAAGGAACGGAAGATAGTTAACCTTACAGTTCAAGTTTTTTTCTTTCCTTTTCAAAGTTTCCGAGTGCTAATTGTCTCAGCCCATTCTAATTTCACATAAGTGATATTTCGGATAACTTAAGAAGAGGAGAAAAACAATGTCAGATGTAATATCTTTAAAAAAAAGGATTTTTCTCACCTATTTAACGATCTGTATATGGTAATAATGGCAAAGATCTAATAGAATACTTTTGTGGTAGCAGACAGGCAGAAACTTGCTGAAGATTTCCCTCCTAAGAGCTAGCTCTTTCAATTCAGCTCATATATGCATGAAGAGTTACCCCCTAAAACAATGGCAAAGTTTGATGATAACATTTGAACAGTGGTACACATCTTTTTAAATGTTTACATTCAATCATTTTCCTATCGTACAGCACTGTTTTATAATATAGTTCTTGTACAATGTCACCTTGTCAAACATAAAATGCCATTGGAAATTCAGAAATTTTAGCAGTCCCAGCAGGGATGGTTTTAAATACTTATTTGGATCCTTTCAATTATAGCCACACTTGATCTGAAGCTTTTAGTTGGGCTTTCTGAACACTGGGCTTTAATTTACTTCAGTTATACTTATTTTTGGCATTTTATAATTATGTAAGACATCAATCTAATTTCCTACAAGTTTGAAATATAAAGTCAGTGCTTGTGTTCCAATATACCATGCATAAAAAATTTTCACATTTTCTGAAAAGGAACATTTTGGAGAGTAAACGAAAAAGAACATGCCAAAAATTCATCCCTTTTACTCAGGATTATCTTGTTTTTAATATTCCCTTAAGAATGGGTATTGGGTTCAGCTCAGAAAACAATTTTTGAGTGCCTAGTATGGGTTGGTGGTAGATCTGGAGCTGGGGTACAAAGATCAACAGACTGTCCCACCTTTAAGGGACATAAAATGTCTACCTTAAATTCCATCTGACCAACAAGGAAAATTCTATCTTTCAGAAAACTGCTTCTATGAGCCAATAAACATAGCCTTACATTCTAACCCCATAAAAATAACTTCTCTCCACAAAGGTTCTTTGCTTAATCATTGCTTTGATTAATTAAATATTAATCCATGAAGAATTCAGAGGTTGTCTCTTTGGAGGAAGGTAAGTTGAGAAGGCAACTTATTAAAATTGTTTTACCTATAGGTTTATCTTTCTATTTCCTTTCCCTAATAATAAAAATAATTACATTAATAAAATGTACTAAGTATTTTTTAAAAACTGTAACAGAGAAGGAACCAACAGTAACTGTACTTCTTAAGAGCCATCACTATATGTTCTATGACTCTCAGTCAACGCTTATCACCTCCTTCTAAATTATAGCTGAATTTACTCTTCAACTTCCCCTCAAAATGAACCTGGCTCTTGTCACAAAGGGAAAAAAGCAGGGGCAAAGATACGAATAGATTCATAAAATCTCAAGGTGAGAAAGGGCCTTAAAAGAGTTGTTGCCCAATACTGATCTACTCACTGCAATTAACTGAACTCTCAGAAAAGAGCATATTCACCTTCAACCTTAAAAAGTAAAGCAAAAACAAAACATAGGTATAACAGAAACAAAAGCAACCATAATAACAAGCCTTCCTGTTTTAAAGACAAAGTTTACTACTATAAGGATCTGATTAAATGAGAGATGGAAGTGTTTCCTTCTTTAAGAAATATATTTTGGTTTGTAAATGTTATATTTGACAGAGTTGTAATTTCTGTAAGAGAATTTTTAAAAGTAGAGAAAGATCTTGAGTTCTTGATTGTAACTTTCCCGGAATAACCAAATAACCTACATATTTTTAAAAGGAAAAAACAGTGTAGCATGTTTATTTAATGCACACAGTAAAAGTGATAGCCTTAAATTTGCTTACATCGATAACATTTTTTTTCTTAAGTGCAATTTTTATAGTAAAGATACCCTAAGATGAAATATATCAAATGCTTTAAAATAAATAAATAAATAAAAGAACATTTCTCAAAATACTAGGTTCTTATTCCAGGCTTTAGCCTAAATTCTCAAATGTAATTCATTGTAAGATGCTATATTTGCTCCTATGTGCTATTTTTTCTTTGTTTTTGAGAGAGAGAGAGAGAGAGAGAGAGAGAGAGAGGACGGGAGAGCTATGAGAAGCATCAACTCGCAGTTGTATCTCTTTAGTTGCTTATTGATTGCTTCTCCTATGAGCCCTGACCGGGGGTGGGGAGTGAGGGGTTCAAACTGAGTCAGTGACACCTTGTGGAGGCCAGCAACCTTAGGTTTCAAGTTGAAGATCCCACATTCAAGCCGGCAAACCTGGACTCAAGCTGGTGACCTCGGGGTTTCAAACCTGGGACCTCAGTATCCCAGGTCAGCGCTCTATCTACCACTAGTCAGGCTCTCCTAGGTGGTTTTTAAAAGAAGCTAAAAGATGGTTCTGAGTGAAGTCCAAATGATAGCCCTAACCATGTTTTTTTGTTACTTTTGAAATAAAGCTGAAATGCCATGAAAAGTAACAACAAAGGCCAGCAATGAAGCACATAGGAGGAGAACAAACAAGCAGAAGTCATTGATGGAGCTGCCTGTTTTCTAAGAGGTCATTGCCTTCAATTCCCCAAGGTTCCATTGCAATACCTGACAAGTCTACAATACTTTGAGCAATCAGACCATTTTGCCATACTAGTAAGGGACCTATGCTGATAGGCAAATGAACAGAAATGCATAATGAAAGCCATGGAAATGATCAATTAATTCATCAATCCATGCAATTTATTTGTTTTCTGTCTCTTCTCCATTAGAGTATAAGCTCCAAGAAAGCAAGGAGTTTAACCATCTTAATTTAATGCTAGCCCCTTAGAACAATTCCTGGTATACAGCAATCTTTCACTAAATATTTCTTTATTTGCCCTACATGCATTATTTTATTTATTTAAAATAAATTTATTGGGGTGACATCGGTTAATAAGATCATATAAGTTGCAAGTGTACATTTCTATGATACACAATCTGTATATTGCATTGTGTACCCACCACCCAAAGACAAATCATCTTCCATCACCATGTATTTGGCCCGCTTTACCCTTTACTGCTCCTTCAGCCCCCTTCCCTCTGGTACCACCAACTGTTGTCTGTGTCTATAAGTTTCAGTTTTATATTCCACATCTGAGTGAAATCATATGGTTTCTAGCTTTTTCTGACTGCCTTATTCTCGATGTCCATCCACATTGTCACAAATCGCTGTACTTAATCTTCTCTTACGGCTCAGTAGTAGTATTCCACTGTATGTCTGTACCACAGCTTCTTTATCCAATCCTCTGTTGAAGGACAGTTTGGTTATCTCCATGTCTTGGCCACTATAAATAACGCTGCAATGAATACAAGGGTGTATAGATCTTTGCAAATAAATGTTTTTGAGTAGACACCCAGAAGAGAGATTGCTGGGTCACACAGTAACTTTATTCTTAATTTTCTGAGGAATTACCATACTGTTTTCCATAGCAGCTATACCAGTTGAATGAATGTTATTTTCTTATTTTAAGATATGTCAATGCCTTAAATCAAGACGGCCTGAACACCAGATAAGCCTAAGGTCCTTGGGCCTCTTTTACGTGTAAGTATTACGAGTCACTATATTACTAAAGTAAATGTTGCATATATTTGACAGGCTTTTTTTCCAATGACACCAAGGAAACAACAGAATATGACACACACAGTCTAGTTTTATTTTGTTTTCCACTACAGCCTTGCCATTCTACAATGCTCCATCCAAAAAAAATCCCTTTCCACTTACACCTTAACAAAAGAATGCAAACAGATGAGCTTTCTGACATAGATATTAGGGATGTTTAGCTTATCCTAGATATCTATATCAAATTTGGCAAAGAGCAATTTACTTGATAATACAGAAATAACAATTAGGAATGCATATATGATGTTAAACTTCCAAGGAAGAAGAAAATGAGGATAAGAGTTCATTTAACTTTGGGTTTAATACTCTCTTATTCACACTAATTCCAGATATTTCCAGAGTATACGTCATTAGATGAATCAATGCTAAGGCAAACCGGAGGGATTTCTAACACCATTTACTATACTTCCTAACACCATTTACTATACTTTTCCTGAGCAAATTTCAAAATGGAGTATTTTCATAAACATTCCATTAGAGAGCAAAAGGCTTTGATTTTCAAAGTAGCAGTGACGGCCAAAGGCTTCATTATGTTAGAAAAAATATCGTAGAGCAGCATGGGAGCTGCAATTGAGATCAGAAGTATGTTCTGCCATAATCCAGGAGAAGCTTCAAGTGTTTTTCATCTTGCAATGGTAACTGATGTGTACATTCTAGTTGAGGGATACCTTGTCCAAAAAGCTACTGAAGTACAAGACTGTTTCTATCTCCACTAAATCTGAGAAAGTCCTATTGGTTTCACCTTTGAGGTATTATTATAACTATTTTAAGATCATTTCCAAAAAATAACTTCCAAGACCACAATTACTTATAAGCCCATCACACAGGAGGACTAGCATATCCTTGAAAAGAGGTCAGAAGAAAGCAAATGTGGTAAAAGAATAAACGCCAGAACCAAGTATCAAAAGAACTAACACCTAGTGTTATGCTGCATTAAACTGGTTGTGTAAACAAGCAACTGACTTTGCCTCTCTCTGTTCCAAAGGCATCCCCAACAAAAGGGATAATGCAGCACATGTAGTGGGTTGCTGAGACCAACAAACTTCCGAAACATCATCTTGAGGAACAAGGGGAACAATGGTGAAATGAGCCCACCTGCCTCCCATGCATTTTTGATTTTATATCTTTTCCTTAGTTGCTAGCTAAAGTAATTGTGAAGCAAAGTGAAAGCAATCTTTGGACCTGGACCAGCTTTTGAGATCTAGCCTGACTGACAGATTTTCAATGTTGACGTCCTTGCTGTACACGGTTTGGATATGCACAAATTTGTTTGCACAGTTTAATTAAATAACACTTGTCACTTAACGAGACTCAAATTAAAGTAAAACTTCACTGCTTGCTTTTCAGTTCACAGAACACTACATAAATAACAGATGTGTATGATGATCAATGACCAATCAGATCACTTCTTTCAAGTCTGAAAGTGACTGATCACTATGATCTGTTATTCAGTTCACACACGGACAGTAAGTAAAACAGATAGCTGTAGTGCCACACGACATTTTACAAAAATAGATAATCAAAAGACAGAGTTAGCCTACAAGGTTGAAGGTGCAGCAAAGAAATGAAAAGCAACTAACGCTAGAAGTAAAATTAGATTCAAATACAAATTGTCATTATTGAAGAATAACTGATTGTGGGAATGTTGAAATTGTCACTATTCGAGAGCCCTTAGACATGCTAAAGAAACTGGGGAGAGGCAAACTTACTGACATAAATGAGAAAAGTGGTTGTGACAAAAAGGATAAAGACATCTAGAGAAAGTGACAGGCTGGCAAAAACTTCACATTAAAGCAATATGGAGATATTTCACGACATTGAAAGCACTATGGATAAAATGTTGGAAGTATAAAAAGTTAGGAGTATGACAGTTCATTACAGCATTAGAGAAGACGCTAGCTTCATATATAAGTCATGTAATAAGACGGCAAAGCCATTATTCAGATTACTCTCCATAAGTTTTTTACAAAGACTTTAATTCTCGATGTTTCTATTTTAAACTGTACTATATAAACATTAGCTTAATAAATAAATACCAGTTTTACTATTTTTCATTTGCATATACACTTATAACTGACAGTAAGAGATATTTTGACAAATTGTTAAAGGTTAAAGAACAATTAGATTTTTTTTCCCATTGATTATTAAGATTGCTTTGCATGGTTTTAACTTAAAATACTATTTTGATGGTCCTATATAACCGTGCAAAGTGACGATTACCAATACTAGTAAATGTGCTGCCAAAGCCAGCACAGGATTACCTATACTCAGGTAATGGCTGGCATGTGAGAAAAACAAGTAAACTTATGCACGTCTCAAATATTTTTATAAAAAATTGCCACACTTACCCTAAGAAAGAATGACCAATTCAGGGTCACTCAAGGATTTTATTGTAGAATTAGTTGCCTTTCTACATAGCTGCAGTTGCCTATCTTCTCATTCCCTGACTTTCCGGGACTTTAGAAAAGTATCTTCTTGATTTTAAACATGGAAGAGAGGTAGAGTTTCAGAGGGAAGAACTTTCCATTGTTTCTTTCCATTTCCTAGAAATTTCCTCCTAAAGCATCATCCACCAGTTAGAGATACCTTAAATTTGCAGACTCCTCTTTTTGATCACACCTAACTTAAGTGATAGCCTGTACAACAAGCTCCTTCGGAACCGGAACTGTGAGAGGAGCGGGAAGAAGTGGGCGAGGCCCCAGTGCAGTGTGGTGCCCTGCCTTGTGTGTAGTGCACGGCGTGGGGGCATATTTTAGGGAAAGAGGATAGAGAAGACCAAGACTGCACCAAACTCAACACTGTGTTTGGTGGCCGGGGCCATTCTCTTTCACCTGCTTCCAGAGTTCTGGTGCGTTACATCTATTCCACCCTTGTGCATGTGTCGGGAGGGCAGGGGGGCAGAGCATATCTTTAAGCCACGAGGGAACTTTAAGAAGCAGTTTATATATTTTTATCCACTGCTTAACTGTATGACTTGCTAGTATTTCTACAAAAAAATTTTCCCTTTTGAAAATTAAGCACTCATTTATGAAAATGCTACATTCCTAGAAAACTTGTTAATCATAAATATACTGTCTATGGCCAATCCTAGTCATGAAGTTAATTCCACAACAACATATTAAATAATAGGAGGCAAACTGAGAGAGAACAGAAAGACATTCTCCCCCCTGAAGAAGCATGACAAAGTTTTTATTCCCTGGACTAAAATGAAATAAGAGAAAAGTGAACTTTTGGGATATAACTTACCAAAACTATGTGTTAAAATAAATCGTTAACAGCAATGTAACAACTACTGACAATGACGATGACAGTAACAATAGCAGCAGCCACAACTTACTGAATGTTTACTTGTGTCAAGCACATTGCGATATGCTTGATATGTCTCTTATTTAACTTAATTACCATATCAACTTTATAAAGTAAAATCTGTTATTACTAATGATGAGAAATGAGAAACCTTAAAAGGCTGTCTCTTGTTCAAGGTTATGCAGAAAGTTAGTAGCAGAAAAAGGATTTGAATTCAAGTCTGTCTGAAAGCAAACACCATGTCTGAAACCATATGAACTGTATGAACATGAGATTTCTTCTTAAGTAGTATCAGTAATATCAACACCTATTTATACTATAAGACAGTTTAAAATGCAAGCCCAGTTTACTGAGCACAAAGTCTGTATAGACAGTTAAAGGACTAGCATTGTTGTAATCTTTATTAATATATACATTTGCTACTAGAAACATGGAGAGAAATTTTTTAAAAAACCTACAAGATGTGGGAAAACAAGATGTGAATATAAAAAGTGGATATTTGTCTAATACCAACTATGTCTTAGATACAAGCTCAAGAATATTTTGAACCTTCCAAATTCATTTTTTAAAGTAGCCTCGCAGGAAACCATAGCCTCGATAGAGCATCCTGGCAAATGCCAACCCAAAAGGGTGTGTCTAGTTTAACCAGAAACATGGAGACGGAATTTAAACCAGAACTGTGAACTGAAAGCACCATCTTTAGTGGACCAAGTATAGAAAGTACATATGATGGTCTGTCTACCTCGTGCACAATCAGCAGCTATCTTCAGTACAAGAAATAATGCTACTTATGTGAAATAAAATAAAAATGTAAATAAAAATTTTAGGGCCTAACGATCACATAGGTACTTGTTTCAGGGTCTAATACTGAGGAATAAAAAAATACAAGCTATCTTTATGTTGTATCTTAGTTTAATCACAAAATATAAAGTGCATCAGTATCTGTAAGAATGAGACAAAGAACTGACACCCTTGAGGACATGCTCCTCTACCTTCCAAAAGTTCTCTTTCAAAACTGAAGGGGGAAGCTTTCAAATGGAGAGCAGATTTTAAAAATAACAGCTCGTACTATTACCACAATTTTAAGGAAAGATTTGTGTGTGTGTTTATTTTATTAAACTAAGTAGGCATCTGTAGTAAAAAATCGTAGTGTCAAAAATTCTTGTTGAGATACCTAGGAATGCTTAACAGAAACAACCACAGTGTTGGGCAGCATAAGTAAATTAAAAGGGACAGATTCCCCTTTTGGTAAGTCTCTAAAAAGGGCTAACGCACATACACACACTCACTGCCTGTGAAGGTGGACTACTCTTTTACTGTAAAATAAATTCCATTCTATTTGATATATATATATTTCATTAGATTCCATGCAAAAATGCCCTATTTTTCTGCCCAAAAAGATTGACCTTAAACTTTACATTGGCATCAGTGGGGATCCTAATCTTTCATGGCATGAGAGGACCTTAACACTCGCTATTTCATATCTTTCTACAGTTCTAAAATAAGAGTAATAAAGGAGATTCACATTTTTCTAAAACACAATATCCTTAACAACAACATAATCTCAATAGTTTAAAGAGTACTATTGTGTGAAAAAAAGCAAACTTTAAAATCTCTGAACCAGTATCTATCTATACATTTTCATTATAGTTAAACCAATCTTTCTCAGCATGAGGAACAATCTGAAACAAAATAAAACAAAAAACTGTGATTCAGCCACCCTGTAATCATTACTGAGATGACATTACTGAGGACGAATGTATGCGGAGGGGCTATGAGAAAGGAAAACAAAAGAAATAGAAGGCATCCTTGTTCTCAAGCAGTTCATATTCTTTCTGACAACCTTATTGCTTAGTCATTAGCGTGCACTGCAGGCTGCTAAAATACCTTATCAATACAATAAAGACAATTGACAGAAAACTGCAGTCACTGTCCACCCCCAATTAGCTGAATACCCAGAGAAGGGCCCCTCAGGCAGCTAAGGGGCCTGAGCACACCTGACTGTCACCATCTGGCCCCAGGGTATCATCACGTTCCCCTGAGAGTCTACAAGTTCCCCTTCCGGGAACACCCAAAGGGCATAGCAAAATCACTCACTGGATCAGGCTGGGGTCAAATACCAGGAATCATGGCATTTTCAGAGTAGAATCATGAGGAACAAAAAAGGCCAGAATAGGTCAAGAAGGGACAATAGCCAAGGCCAGCAAGCCCAGAGATGCTGCTGAAAAAGCCAAAAGCCAGGAGTAGTAAGTGATACAGGAATGTCTTAAAACATAGTTTAGGAAAAGCAGACCCATGAAAGGGAAGGGGCCACAGCTCAGAGACAGCAAGCATGGAGACAGATAAGGGCAGGAAAACCCGGTTCAAGAAAGGAGGCTCAGCCTGACCAGGCAGTGGTGCAGTGGATAGAGCGTCGGACTGAGATGCCGAGGACCCAGGTTCCAGACCCTGAGGTCATCTGCTTGAGTGTGGGCTCATCTGGTTTGAGCAAAGCTCACCAGCTTGGACCCAAGGTCGCTGGCCAGAGCAAGGGGTTACTCGGTCTGCTGTAGCCCCATGGTCAAGGCACATATGAGAGGTCAAGGCACATATGAGAAAGCAATCAATGAACAACTAAGTAAGGTGTTGCAACAATAAACTGATGATTGATGCTTCTCATCTCTCTCTGTTCCTGTCTGTCCTGTCTAACCCTCTCTCTGACTCTGTAAAAAAAAAAAAAGGAAAAAAAGAAAGGAGGCTCAGCTAAGAACCCCTGTCCAGGAACCAGGCAAGCCCTACCATCGCCTCAGGCCTTTCCCTTTCTACCTCCCAATCTTTAGTGCAGTTTAGGAAAATTTAAGGAAATCCCTCTACTCTTTTCATTTGCAGGAAATGCCAGGAACCTGATTTCCTGCCTTCTTAAACCCTTTGTAATTTAAGTTTCAAGAAAGCTCAACATTTTAATTTCTTGGTCAGTTCTCTCCAAGTGGCAATATAGAGGACCCTTTCCTCTGCCAGTCCCCAGATAAGGTGCATGTGTGCGCACAAACAGGTATTTTACATATACACGTATACAGGTCACATTTAAAAAATATGTCTTAACTCCAAGGACATGACAGATTAACTGACTGTTACAGTCACGGAAGTGGTCAGTACACAATGTAATCTTACAATAATTCGATAGGACAACAATGGGAAGAACAAGAGGAAGAGTTTTCTCTGTCTACAGAAATCACGGAGGGCCTCACAGATAAAGTAAAAAGTGGGCTAGATCTTAAAAAATGGAAAGGAATTAACCAGGCAGAATAAAAAAGAGAGGCTGGGGCATAAGCAAATGTACAAAGACATGTCACAACCTGG
Source organism: Saccopteryx leptura (assembly GCF_036850995.1). Classification (NCBI taxonomy): domain Eukaryota; kingdom Metazoa; phylum Chordata; class Mammalia; order Chiroptera; family Emballonuridae; genus Saccopteryx; species Saccopteryx leptura. The sequence continues at coordinate 70,927,037 of NC_089506.1, read as the reverse complement.
CAATTCTGCGCCCAGTGAGAGACTGAGCGTGGCCAAAGCAGAGTGCAAGAGGGGAGACTGAGAGGAGACGAGAAGGCTAAGCTGTGGCCCTCACATACTCTACTAAGAAATCTGGATTTAATTTGCAGGCAATGGGGAATCACCAAGGTTATTGAGCAGGGGAGTGAGATGATAAAATTTATATTCTAGAATGTAGGCAACAATAAAGCAGAAGCTCAAAGGTTATATGAGTAGGATAGAAGAGCAAGCGGTTGGAAGATTGTTAAAATAGACTAAGCAAGACATGTGGATCTAGAGCAGTGGGAGTGAGAAGAAGATAGATTACAAAGGCATTTCAGGCAGGACAGACAGAAAATACTGAACAATGAGGTGAGGGATGAGGAGAGAGGTGGAGAAGCAGAGGAAGACTGGAGTTTTTATCTTAGGCAATCAGATGCGTAGTAAAGTCATTAAAGAGAACAGGAACAAAGCAAAAGGATAAACAATCTTGGTGGGACGGATAATGGATACAATTATTTACACACACAAGTCTACCAGTTCTTTGTACCAAAGATACATTGTGCCAAAGATACAAAATTAACTCCTTTAATCTTCATAATACTGCATTATCCATATTTTACATGAAGAAAATGATGGCTCCAAGAGGTTAAGGATTTATTGAGTGTTATTTATTTAATTATTCAACAAATATTTAACAGGTGCCTTTCGATGATGGAATTTTCCAAGTGAAGGAGACAGCAGCTAGGTCCATACCCTTGTGAAGTTAAAGTTAGAATAGAGAAGGCAGACAACAAACAGGTCAAGCAGTTAAAAGAACAAGATAATTCAGACAGCGAGAAGGGTGAAGAAGACAGTAATACTATAGCACTGGCTGAGCATTAATCATGGGTTCTAAGTGCATTTCAAGTTTTAATTCATTCCATCCTCACTACAACTAGGTAGGTACTACCGTCTCCATTTCACAGATAAAAGATAAAAACTGAAATACATCAAGGTTAAATATCTTCCCCCAAGTCACAGAGCTGGTAAGTAAACAAAACAAGTCAGTCGGAGGGAGCCTGGCTCCAGAGCTCATAATCACACACCATGCTGCTTCCCCACACCATGATGTTATTACCACGTATCACACAAGACCGAAGAAGGGAGGAGAAGGTGCTGAAGCAGAGGCCTGTGTTTGACTGAATGAGCTGAAAAGGCCTCTCTGAATCTGATAGTGAAGGACAGAGACACATAAAGATCTGGAAGCAGAACACTGGAAGCAGAGGGAAAAGTCAGCATGTTTTAGAAACAGAGGAAGGCCATTATGGCTGGAGCAAGATGTGCTGAGGAAATGAGAGTAAGATGAAGTGAAACAGGTTAAATGTAGCCTAGCTTTAGAGAATCTGAATTTTATTTTAGGAAAACACTAGACGATTTTAGGCAGGAGATTTAAGTAATTTGATTTCTACTTTATAAAAAGACAATTTGAGTATGGTGAAAATGAATGGGGCAGGGGAAGAAGGGCAGAGTGAAAGCCCGGGAACGAGAATCCGGGCAGCAACTACAGCATGGATGCACTGGACCAAGGATGAGGACGGGGACAGCATGAGATTCAGATGCTACTAAGAACAGTGAGCATTTTAAAATTTGTTTATTTCTGGAACTTGCCATTTAATGTTTTTGGGACTGCTGTTGACTGCTGGGGTAACAAACTGTGGAAAGTGAAAACAAAGCCATGGATAAGAGGGGACTACCAAAAAGTGATTTGCCACTTAACAACAAGGATACGTTCAGAGAAATGCATCGTTACCCAGTTTTCCCTTGTGCGAACATCATAGAGTATACTACACAAACCTGGATGGTGCAGCCCACTTCTGTAATTGTATCTGCTATACTTTTATACAGCTGACAGCACAGTAGGCTTGTTTACATCAGCATCAGCGCGCGTGTGCGCGCACACACACCTACAGTAATAACACTACAATGTTAAAATAGCTACAACATCATTAGGCGATAGAATTTTTCAGCTCCATTATAATTTTATGGACTATTGTACATGTGGTTCACATGACTGAAATACTATGTAGCACATGACTGTATTTTATCTCTTTGCTCTAAATTTAAGATATAGGATTTCAGGTGAAGGTATAAAGTAGATAAATGGAAACAATCCAGTTTACGAGAAAAGGCAAGACTTAAATTTTCTTTTGTAATCTCATACACAGGTAGATATTATTAAAGCCATGGAGATAGATGAGATGATGCAAGGAACACAAATACAGCAAAAAGGGGAGAAAACACAGATTGTAATCTATGACGCCTATGCTTTCCTCTTTAGAGCACTTCTCTTCATGTACTAATAACAGGACAGACTGCTCACTGTCCAGAGAGTACCTGGAGCTTTTACCTTCTCTAAGAAGGAGCTGGGGCATGGGTGAAGAAGGCTGGTTCATAGTGACAGTCTTGGGGCTGCCGTGCAATAAAAGAGCTGCTGCATTCAAGGACTGATTATTAAACCCACAGATGGCCTGACCAGGTGGTGGTGCAGTGGATAGAGTGTCAGACTAGGATGCAGAAGACCTAGGTTCGAAACCCTGAGGTTGCCAGCTGGAGCACAGACTCATCTGGCTAGAGCACAGTCTCACCAGCTTGAGAGCGGGGTTGCTGGCTTGAGTGTAGGATCACAGACATGACCCCATGGTCGCTGGCTTGAGCCAAAGGATTGCTGGCTTGAAGCCCAAGGTCACTGGCTTGAGCAAGAGGTCACTCACTCTGCTGTAGCACCCCACCCCTACTGTCAAGGCACATATGGGAAAGCAATCAATGAAAAACTAAGGTGCCACAATGAAGAATTGATGCTTCTCATCTCTCTCCTTCCTGTCTCTGTCCCTGTCCCTCTCTCTGCCTCTTTCACAAAAAAAAAAAGAAAAAAAAAAAAGAAAAGGAAACCCACAGATGTCACTAAAGACACAATAATAAGAACACATAACATTCCTGAACCTGTATTTATGGAAAGTAAGCCATTAATCCAATTATGACCAAGTTTGATACAAATGATGTGAAGTTTTATACATGGAGCTCTTACCCTACGCTATTACGGTGAGTTAAGAGTTGGGTGCAATAGCTGCTCAGCCGAAGCCTCCTAATAGCTGGCTACATAGCACAAATCCTGCTTAGCAGGCCTATGGCCAAACGAATGGCACAAGAACACAAAGAACTTGGAGAGAGGGCATGGAACTTTCAAATGCTTTATAAGTCAATTCTTCATACCTCTTTAAGCTAAAAAAAAAATCACTAAGGAACTCCTAACGCTATCAAGAACAAATATATCTACATTTCCTGGCACAGTGTAGGAATAGTAATTGAAGCCAAGGGAATTTAGGAATCCAGAAATGCAATACTTTCGGTCTTCCTTTCAGCTTCTCATCATTCTTGTTGTTTCTTACCATGTGGAGTGTGACACTCTCGGTATTCCCCACGAAATTGGAGACTGAGAACAGGCCTTCCAGCTTAGAGCAAAGAGTAGTGGATGTAGTGGAGTCATGCTAACCAGTTATTTACTAGGGTGATGACGGCCACAGTGGAGAGATGTATAAATTACATAAAGGACTTCTGCTCTGATGAGCTCAGAAGAAAGCCACCATCTTTTCTTGAGCATACTTTTGGCTGCTACTGGGGAGAAGGGATTAGAGCTGAAGGAACCGCACAGTACTCCTATCACCTCAAACTGTTTTCTCTTGCCCAGAATGTTCTTCGCTGCCCTAACTGAAGTCTCCATCCTCAAAGCTGGGCTCAAGTCCTGCTTCTTTGAAGAAGATGCTCATTACTAAAACCTACCTGCCACTCTGTAAATGCTTGTTGTTTCTCCTATTTGGTTTAGTATCTACTTAGTGTTTAATTTTTTCATACATTTTTGTCTTTGCCTTCATTAGACTATGAACTTCCTGGAGGCAAGGACCATGTTTTTTTGGTTTTAATTTTTTATTATAAAAGTGTTCAAGCATCCATAAAAGTACAGAAAACTATGTAAGAAATGCCTACCCCTGGCTGGTTGGCTCAGCGGTAGAGTGTCTGCCCAGTGTGTGGAAGTCCTGGGTTAGATTCCTGGTAAGGGAACACAGGAGAAGCAACCATCTGCTTCTCCACACCTCCCTCTTCTCTCTTTATCTCTTTCCCTCCTCCTCCTGCAGCCATGGCTCAATACAGTAAGTTGGCCCCGGGCACTGAGGATGGCTCCATGGCCTTTCTTCAGGTGCTAAGATAGCTTGGTTGCTTAACAATGGAGCAGCAGCCCCCAGATGAGCAGAGCACTGCCCATAGGGGGCTTGTCAGGTGGATCCTGGTAGGGGCACATGCCAGGAGACTGTCTGTCTGCCTCCCCGCTTCTCACTTAATAAAAAAAAAATGCCTGAATACTCATCACCCACTTTGAACAATTATCAAGATTTTGCCTCATTTCATATACACACACACGTGCATGCCTTTTTTGTTAAAATGTTCAGTAGTACATATTTTAGTATGCATTTCTTAAAAAATAGACATTTTCTTAAGTAACCACAATACTTACACAAAATTAACAATAATTCCTTGGTATCATCTAATATCTAGTTCATATTCAGATTTTCCTAATTACCTCAATGTCTTTGACATTTTATTATATTATTATTTTTTTTAGTGAGAAGGAAGTGAGACAGAGACAGACAGGAGGGAGAAAGATGAGAAGCATCAACTCATATTTGCGGTACTTTAGTTGTTCATTAATTTCTTTCTCATATGTGCCTTGACTGGGGTGTTCCAGCTGAGCCAGTTACCAGTTGCTCAAGCTAGCAACCTTGGGCTCAAGCCAGAGAACATGGAGTCATATATATGGTCCCATGTTCAAGCTGGATGAGCCCCTGCTCAAGCCTGTGACCTTGGGTTGTCAAACCTGGGTCCTCAGTGTCCCAGGTTAACACTCTATCCACTGCGCCACTGCCTAGTCATGCTATTTTGTTAATCAATATCCAAACAAGATCAGTATATGGTCGACCCTTGAACAACACAAGGGTAGGGGTGCTGATCCCCAATGCAGTTTAAAATCTGCAGATGCTCAAATTCCTTATATAACTTCTGACTCTCCCAAAACTTAACTGTAGCCATCCTTGCAATCTCAGGGAATTGGCTCTTTATATAAAATGGTATAGAACAAAGCATACACTCAGCCCTCCTCCCCCACCAATTCCCAACTGTGGATCGAAAATGCTGTCTTGATTTGTTGTTGGCTGAATACACTGATGCGAAACCCTAGGTATCTGGAGGGCCAACTGTATGTTTATTGAAAAAACAAATCTATATATAAGTGGATCCATTCGGTTCAAGCCCAAGTTGTTCAAGGGTAAACTGTCCTACATTTGGGTATTATGTCTCTTAATTCTCTTTTATGTAAAGCAGGCCTCCTCCCTGTCCCAACCCCCCTCATTTTTCCAATGATTTAATGAAGAAATCAAGTCATTTTTCCTATTGAGCATACCACATTCTGGATTTGTCTGTCTTGTTCCTTATAATCCTAGGGACTGTATTTTTCATTCATTTACTCAACAAATATATATATATATTAGGAGCAGAATACAAGCCAGAACTTTATAAAATGCAATGGCTACAACAATGAACACTACTAGAGTCATAAAACAAATAATTACACAAAACTGTAATTATTAACAATTGTGATATGTGCTAGGGAAGGGAAAGTACAAGGCAGTAAGATAAATTATAGCAAGTAAGCCTCAATTGCTGTTTTGTATACTTCAAAGCACTTTGTATAGTGTTAAGCAAACATTCAGTATTTCTGGGTTGGCTGGGGCATGAGTTTTCTTTAGATATCAGCCTTGTAAATTAAAAGACATAGCACCACTTCTTCAGTTCTAAACATCAAGTCTGATTCTCTTATGCGTCTGTGTTAAAGAAAACTGAAAGGGCAGGCCCTGGCCAGCTGGCTAAGTGGACAGAGTGTCGACCTGGTGTGTGGGTGTTCTGGGTTGGATCCCTAGTCAGGGTACACAGGAGAAGTGACCATCTGCTTCTCCTTCCCTCTCTCTCTCTCTTCCACTCTTGTAGCCAGTGGCTTGGTTGGTTCTAGCATCAGCCTCAGGAGCTGAGGATAGCTCAGCTGATATGAGCAAATGCTCCAGACAGGGATTGCTAGGTGGATCCTGGTCGGGGAGCATGCGGGAATCTGTCTATCTCGAAAACTGAAAAGGCAAATAGATGGTTTCCCCTTGGTGAAATAAATTATTTCAGAAAAGAAAAAACTTAAGAACTGTCTACAAAAAATCAAGAAAATGATCAAATTTCCTGACCATCAGTTTGGATATCAGTACAATAAGTTTTTGACAAAGAACCGAATGGTTATTATTGAAACCTAGAAGAACATGCTTAGTAGGATATCTGCCACACTGCTCAACAAAGCTTGTTAATGCTGAGGCAGGAAAAGTATCCAGGTATATTGTAAGTTTGGACAGAATAAGGGTAAAAGATAGAATAGAAAAACAGTAACAGAGGAGATAAATGATAACCCAGCTCCTCATTTTAAAAGATTATAAAATTTAAGTAAATTATAAAATGTTACTTTTATCATACTGTCTACTTAACACCAACCAGATGTTAGTCTAGTTTTAGGAAAATAACATGATTTTTTTCAGTATCTTGAAAAGAAATATATTCTAGTATGGAGTAAATTGTGTTCTCCACTCCCATCCTGCCAAATTCCTTTGTGGAAGCCCTAACGTCCAATGTGACCATGTTTAGAGACAGGGTCTCTAGGATGTAATTAAGTTAAATGAGAGGTCATAAGGATGAAGCCCATATCCAATAGGATTGTTACCCTAATCAGAAGAGGAAGAGGTACCAGGTCTCTCTCTCTCTCTTTCTGACACATAAAAACACAGTGAGAAGGTGACTGGCTGTCTATAGACCAAAAAGAGTCCTTGACAGAAACTGAAACTGCCGAACCTTGATTTGGGACTTGTAGCCCCAGAACTGTGGGAGAACATCCTACGTTTTAGCCACCCCACCTGTAGTATTTTGTTATGGCAGCCCAAGCTGACAGATATGCCTTCCTAGTTGTTCTCCTCTCTAATCTAAATTTTAAAGCTCTCCTGAATGGCTTATAGACTATATCTGCATAACTTGAAGGATATGTCAGAAACTAAGGCCATGTGTAGAAAAAACATTCCCTGACATCTAGGCAAGTAGACAAGAGAAAATATTTGGTCAAGGCGCTTTCTAATCAAGGGAATAGAATAGATGATTTTAATTTGCTTGCATGTACTTTTAAACTCGTGAATTTTCATATTGTTTTCTTTTTTTTTTTTTTTTTAAATGAATTTTTATTAATGGTAATGGGATGACATTAATAAATCAGGGTACATATATTCAAAGAAAACATGTCTAGGTTATTTTGTCATTAGATTATGTTGCATACCCCTCTCCCAAAGTCAGATTGTCCTTCACCATCCTCTATCTAGTTCTCTGTGCCCATATTGTTTTCAATACAATATTAGGTGAACCAGACCTGGGTATTTTTGGCCGTGTCCAGCTTCTCTCTGAATCCCACTAGAGTCTGGTGATGCAGAGTAAACAAGGCTATAAGGCTATACCTCAAATGCAATGCATTTAATACCTCAATGCACTGCAAACTGATCTGGAAGAGGAGTCAGTTCAAATTGTTTTTTAAGTAAAACTGTCCCCTTACACCAAAGGGAAGAAATGGAAGTTAAAGACAGCAAATCCTAAGTTACATGGGATTCAGAAGTGTGGCTGCTTGATAGAGTCCAGGCTTCTTCAGGTGAGTCTTCAGTTACTTATCAGACTGGAGCCATGGATATTTAAAAACACACATCCTGGTGGCTAGCATTAAATCTGAAATCTGGTGGGCAACCTTTCAAGAAATAAAAGCTACAAACAAAATGGCCTTAGTTCCATTCAGCATGCTGTGGGAAATGGCTAATGGACAGGCATTACTATGACTGGCAAGGCGAGCTGCCAATAATGAGAGGAGCAGAGATTCAAAACCACCACATAACAGCAACATTTCCTAAGCTTATTTCACTCATTTGTCAAAGTAGGACATTATCTGAAGTGAAAGCAAAATGAGGTTGCAGAGCACAGGGGAAGGAACTATTTAAAAGGAAAGCAGTTTCTTTCTCTGTTGGTTATCTCTGTTTTGAGCAATTATGGTTTACTTCTACCATTTCCTGATACTACATTTTGTTTTACTGAAGGCAACACTTTCTCCTTTTCAAATGCCAAGCAGAAAGCTATTGCTAGTAGAAAATATTTTTATTCTGCTTTGTCTTTTTCCACTAGGAAGAAAGGAGATCTAGTGGTTGGACGGGAAGAAAGTGTAGAGTTCCGATACACCACCCCTCAGAGAGGGATGAAAGCCATATTCTCGTTTCATTTGTCTTTTTTCCTAGAAGAAAACCCTCAAGCACTGTATCCCCCACCTTTTCTCCATCTTCAACTCTTAAGTCTCAACTGTTTTCACATTTTAAACAGACAACTAACTGTGACTCAACACTTGCAATCTTGGACATCTTGGACAGGAATGAAAACTATCCCATCATAAAGAAAGAGTGCCATCATTAATAGTTCAAATGAGCCCCCACACCCAGAGATTAGTGCCTTCAGTTCTTTCCAACAGGCTTTTTAGTGCAGTGGGTAGTGTAAAAATATAACGGGGCTGGCTACAGGGTTCAAATCCTATTGACACAGCACACTAGCTGCATGGATTCAGATAAATTAATTTAATCCTTTGGTGCCTCTGTTTCCTTATCCGTAAATGGGCAGCAATATTATTGCTGAATGTTCTAAACATGGTAACATTATACCATATGCAATTATTTGCAAAACCAATACTAAGAGTTAATTCTTGAACTATAAGATTGTACATCATAGGCTGCCACTGGCAAAGAGAAAGCACTATATGAATGTTAACTATTAAGAAGATTATTTCAAAAAACCTCTAAAGGGCACTGTGTTCGTCTCCTACTCTGTTAGTACTATTAAATAGTTATATATGAAACCAAGTGAAAGTTCATGGATTTTAGGTTATGAAACAATTCTCTTGCTCATCAGATGAGAAAAAAGAATAAAAATGAAATCCTTTCTTCAAAATTAGCCTTAACTAAGACCAAAATTTTATAAATAACATAACTATATACTTGATTTTTAGAGGTAAGACATTCTACTTAAACCTATAGGCTTCAATGAAAAGTCAAATGAAAAACATATGACAATAACAGCTTTTTCTAAAACATTTACATAATCCAAAACATTGCTCTGTGAACAAAATACATACTTCTGGGGTGATCTGTTATCAACTTCAGCCTTCAGTCGTAAATTCTCCCTCACCAGGCCACCATTTTCCAATTTCAGTTTTTTATTTGCCTTGAAAAGAGTTAAAAATAATTAAGCACAAGCTAAAATAAAAGTGCCTTGTACAATTTATAGCATGAGCCATCAGTATTTTTTAGTGATAATATCAGAAAACTGAATGCTGGAACGTGGCCTTCAAAAACAAAATCACCACTGGGAATGACTTATGAAATTGTGAATACAACCAAACATTTTAAATCCATATTCCCCAAGCACTCTGCAACTCTCCTATCCAGGGAAATAAACAGAGCTGTGTTAGTTAGTCATTAAGGGACTATACTAATAGCATTTTTTTTTCCTTTTTCACATAACTGAATATTCTAAACATGGTAACATTATGCCATATGCAATTATTTGCAAAACCAATACTAAGAGTTAATTCTTGAACTATAAGATTGATTCTTGATTGCTACTTAAAAATAGTTTTTAGTGATAATAAATCTAATGTGATTAAACTGCTTGCTTGCTTTCTTCAAAAAGGCTTTCCCAAATACCCTCGCTCACAACTTTTGAGACTCTCAAAATTGATTTAATATTTTCTAATAAATTCTGTGGATTCTCTTTTACTTAAAAAAGAAACCCAAGCATGATTTTTTTTTGAATTCTATGATACCTAAAAATTGCTTAAAACATTAATTGCTAGAAAATCTAGAGGCTCAATATTGATTCTAGACAGTCTAAAAGGTAGTTTGCCTAGATTTTGGAGTTTTCTGAAAAGTTATTTCCTTTAAATCCCCTAGTCATTGCATTTTTGAATTCCAAAGAAAAATAAGACTCCCCAGTGTAGAAACCAATCTCATTATCTTGCAGGAGAAATTCTTTGTTAGACTAGAACATTCACAACTGGGTCACAGAACTGTTGTCAACAAAAAGATTTAAACCAAGAAAACTTAAAAACAGATTTCCAAAATTTGACCAATGTTTCTGAACTGTTGTCAACAAAAAGATTTAAACCAAGAAAACTTAAAAACAGATTTCCAAAATTTGACCAATGTTTCTGACTAATTTCCAGGTCTTCTGACTACATTACCTGACCAGCCACATAAATATCCCCCAAGAGAATGACAAGAGAAGAAAAGCAGAGAACATTATTTTGGGCACAAAGCCTAACTTTCTTAGATTCATCCAGGTTCCTTTTGGGCTCTGAGCACCTGCTTCTCCTCGTGGTTGTAAATCAACCAGGATTGTACAGGGTTAATTCTTTAAGTGACTGATAAACACCATTACTGCCCCTCTGAAGATTAAGGAAAGTCATTACTTCCTCATAGACACAGATAATGAATTAAGCTCTCAAGCACAGTACCATAAGAGGAGGAGGCACTTAGTGAATGCTTTTTGATGATGACGATAAGCTTAAATTAGAAACTCATTTGAGATTTCTTTTTTCCATCCCCTCTGTATTGTATCGCTATATTGTATCTCTCTCTCCAGTCCTGTGGCTCCCTAATGTTCTCTTTATGGGCTGGCTAGTTCCTCAACTATCAGGAGATATTTTCAAGTTCAGGAGAGTTAGGAGGGTAAAGATTACAAAGGCCAGAGTTCTGCCTATGTGTTGCATCTTAAAGAGTAATGAAGTCTTCAGCTAACTATTCTGCATTCTCAAAACTGAATGGATAATGATAATGGTTCAAATGGTTCAAAACTCATTCTGTCCTGAAAACATCAGAAAAATGATGTCCATTTCAGTCGTTCTAAGTAGTCCTTTATTCTGAATCTTTTCTACCCTGTATTTGATTTATATTATGTTATTCTGTACTTCACATTTAAGTTTTGCCTCTGTAGTCTATGTTTTTAAATTCATTTATGCCCCAGTCTGTTGCCTAGTACTACCTAGCAGCATCACCAGGCATCTAAAATGGGCTTATCAAGTATCCAAAATAATTCTGGGGTCCCTGAGTATTGAATTTAACATGTGGTCTTTAAAAAAGCAAAGATAAACTCTGTTTTATGTACTTTTCTTTTCCATATATCCTCTATACCACACTTAGGAGCAGGGTAAAGTTTTCATAGCAAGCCTCATGCTCTAAGAATTATTTACTACCAAAAACTTAATGAAGTTTAACAAATATAAAGGAGACCGTACAGAACTTACTATGGCTCAAGAGGAAGGAAAGTTGAGGGGACATGGTAATAGATACTGTAACTTCCCAGCTGTCTTCCTTTCTATGCCCTCTTCTCTTCTTAGACAAACCAACATGCTGATGTTGGCCATCAAATACCGAAGGAACTACACACTTCCCCTACACTAGTAATAAACTTAGTGCAATTATGTCTGTAGTTTCTTTTATTCTCTAAAAGCATCAAGTTCCTTTCTTTCTCTTATCTAGGCCTTTTCTGAGCCTAAACAGTACTTTTTTTTCCTAAAAAGTACTGGAGAGAGAGATACATGGGTATGTGAAAATAGCTTAGTATTTGCACTAAGTTGCAGCTATTTCTCTGCTACTAAGGATCGGAGGGTGAGTATGTGGTAGTAGTTCTTTAAAATATCACATGGAACTCATTAATGACTTCAGAAGGCAAGATTAGTAATTCAGTAGAGTAACAGTATTTTAAGGGACTGCAGGTAGGCTGAATGGGTAGCTGTGGACCTGGAGACCACAAAACCATCTCCAGGCAGCACAAGAGAATTCCACTATGGATAAAACTGAAGTCAAGCTAAAGGATGTCCCTTAGGCCAACACGGCTCTTACAGCACTTGATTACGCTCTCTCATGACTACACGCATTACATCTCCTTTCCTAGACTGGAAAATCCGAGAGGTTTGGCTTTTTCACCTCTGCTTTCTCTATCTCGTTGGAAGGATGGAAGGATAATTGAAATAAATAAATAAATAAATAAATAAATAAATAAATAAATAAATAAGCCTGTCTCATACAGCACAAAGAGGCTACTCACAGCTCTCACGGAATTAGGCATTAAGTCTTTAACTATTTACAAGTTTAAATATCAGAGAATGGTACTGCTAGAAAAGATATGGTCCAAGTCTTTCATTTTATAGGGAAGGGAATGGATATATATTTGTTTTTATGTATACTGGGTAGTCACTGATATGAGCTTAAAAATGTTAAGGTAAACCACAAAGAGAGAAAATAGAAACACATCCTTCAGAATGATGTCACTCTCCTACAAGAAGATGCAAACTCATACAGAAGCTCTAGAGTCTCCAATTATAGTCACAAATGGAACCACCTGATATTTCCTGGCAGCTAATGACATTTAACGAGAAAAAGTTTTCCTAGTGATTATAAATGCTCATTCAGGGATTTCTGTCCTTTCCCCATAAACCATCTAAAGATGAGTCAAGATAATATGGCTATTTATACTTTTGAAGATATTTATAATATTATAGAATTTTAAGAACTATAATATAAATCTAAAAACTACAAATAGAATTTTAGAAACAATCACAACTTACCTCCTTTAATTTATCCATATCATCTTTCACTTTTTCATAGATTTCATTAGCAGTTCGAAGTTTTTTCTTCCACTCTGTTACAGTTTCAGGGTCAATTTTACTTGAATTATCAGCAACTGGATGCTTGTCTTCATTTTGGTTACCCTGCATTGAGGTTAAAGGATCTAGAATAGTCTTGATCTGAGACTCCAAGCTGAGATTTTTACTCTTGAGCTCTTCTATCTCTTTCTGCAGACAATCTATTTCATCCTGAAAAAGCAGTGCATAGCCATTAGGGAGACACAAACACTAAGCACATATATCTATTAACCTAAGGCCAAAGTGTTTTTAAATTTTATATTCAAAATTCTGTAGATACACATATTCTTTACATATCAGAATTGTTTTGTAGGCAGAAACTTACAACTGAAATTCTCAAAATATATTTCAACTCAGACAAAAACTGGCATTCCCACTGCTTTCATTTAAATTCAATGATAGTTTGTGATTTTAAAAAACAAAAATGTCAAATCTTTGATTCTATTTAAGATATCTAGGAAATAGAGTCATATGAATTCAATAAGAAGTAGATTCCGCAGAAGAAAATTCTAAGGCTTGTTTAATTGCTTTACTAAAATTTAAAATATATAGATTTGAGACCCTGGCCGGCTGGCTCAATGGTAGAGCATTGGCCTGGCGTGTGGAAGTCCCGGATTCAATTCCCAGCCAGGACACACAGGAGAAGCACCCATCTGCTTCTCCACCCTTCTCTCTCTCCTTTCTCTCTGACTCTCTCTTCCCCTCCAGCAGCCAAGGCTCCACTGGAGCAAAGTTGGCCCAGGCGCTAAGGATGGCTCCATGGTCTTCACCTCAGGCACTATAGTGGCTCCAGTTTTAACGGAGCAATGCCCCAGATGGGCAGAGCATTGACCCTGGTGGGCATGCTGGGTGGATCCCGTTTGGGTGCATGCAGGAGTCTGTCTCTCTGCCTCCCCACTTTTCACTTCAGAAAAAAAAATGTATATATAGATTTTGATGAAGGTGATCTATTATCGTTTTGTTTGATGTTTATATTTTTGCTTCTCTATTTGAAGTAAAATTTGAAACCATATACCATTTCCTTCCACTTTCCATTTCTGAAGAATACCTGCAGTTAATTTTTACCTTTCTACATTCTGTTTCTTCAGTTACCACAGTGAATAATCCAAGTATTTGATTTCTCTATCTGGAAATGCTTATTGGCTCAAATCCAATTATTAAACATTTGGGCTTGAACTCTTTTCTGTGATATAATTTATTCATCTATAATGGATATTTCTTAAACTAAGACTGTGAGAAATTCTGCTGTAGGAAAATAAATTCTAAGTAGTTCAATATGCCAGTAATCTCCTAAAGGATTAATCTAATTAGTACCTAAATATGATAAATATTCATTAAATATGTAAGAATACATTTCTGAATTAACAGGTAGTTCTATTTACTATTTTAAATTATATTTCAAATTAAATAGCATCATAAAATGAGAAAATCACTGTTTTAATTAACATATTAATGAATAAACAAATATAAGTAGAAAAACACTTATGGACGTTTATTCAGTAATTTCTTTATACCCCACTTTATTTAAAAAAATTTTTGAGGTAGCTAAAAGAGTTTTCATGTACATAGTTTAAATTAAAGATATTTTGTATTAAAAGAAGATACCAATACTATCCTCTCTTTAGTCAACAGAAAAGAACACCTGGACTTAATATTCATTATTCAAATGTATACGTATTTCATTAGCATGAAGTTAATTTGGAAAAATTCCATCACCGTGTCAAGTCACCTTCACAGAAAGAAAACTAGGGCATGATCTCACTTATATATGGAATCTGAAAAAGTCAAATACACAGAAGCAGAGAGTTAAACAGCAGTGGGGAGGTGGGGGAAATGGGGAGAGAAGTGGGGCGATAGGTTAAAGAGTACAATATTTCAATTATGCAGGATAAATACGTCTAGAGACCTAACAAACAGCATGATGACTCCAGTTAATACTGCGCTGTATATTGGAAATTTGCTAGGAGAGGAGATGGACATGTTAATTAGCTTGACTAATATAATCATTTCACTACCTATGTCTATCAAAACATCATGCTGTATACCTTAAATATATACAGCTTTTATTTTTAAAAAACCCCACATTATTATACATGCAAAATAATTTAGGAAATACCATCTTTCATGCCAAAAAAATCTCTTTGCTAATAGTTGACATAGGTATATTTACTTTATCAGACTTGACCAGGCTTATAGTTATCACTGAATTTATAGGCAGAAACCAAAACAGACTGAGGACTACAGTCACTGCTTACCAGAGCACTTGTGGGGGCTGGAGGACCACTTACAAGAGGGTTTCTTTATCTCCCAACTTCTTAGGGAGCAAATACCTACAAAATGATGTGTCTGTTTATTTTAAACTAAAAGAAAGAAAAAACAGAAAAGCTTCTATCTGTTCCTTTCCTCTATTTGAAATAGGAAAGGAAAAAGATAAAGAACTTGTCAAATATTTTTAAATTGACTTTTAAATAAGATTTCATGGACGAAGTCCAGGGCCTGATATAGCTCAGTTTTACCTTGACTTCAATGCTGCCATCATTTTAAATTTTAATGATGATTTACCTCATATTCTTTGTGGAGTAACTCAAGTCTAGTTTTCCGAAGGTGCTTCCGGACTGTATGACTTAGCATAGGTTCACTTTCACTTGTCCCTCCTACGTGAAAAAAACAAAATCTAACTTTTCATTCTAATTTGGGCAGAATGAAAATAAAACTGAACCTTTTCTTACTGTTTTACATAGTTTCCCAGCTTAATTTCTACTTATATACATATTTGGGGCTGCCATCTTGGCTTTTAAAAAAGATAAATATCAAGTAACACCGTAAGAAATGTCTTCAGTAAAATACCATGTTGAGTTCACTAATCTAAGTATCTTGTTATAGTAAACTCAGGAAAGGTAAATGCTATGTTTCATTATCACATTTAGACTACTGTAAATTTTGAATACCAATTTTTAAATAATGACAAAACCAATGATTATATTTATATTTAAGTAATAAATTATATAGATTATATATTTTATATATATATAATTATCAAATATATCTTATCTATATATAACATGTACATACACATTATGATATAATTTATTCATTCAGGCATATCTAATTAATGGTAACACACTGAAAAAATTGTCAACTCACTGATTCTAACAATCTAGTTATAATGGATTAGAAATAACAGCATTATTGTATAACAATGATTCAGATACACTCAAAATGAATTCTTCCCAAGAGCTCTTCACTTTTGTTGTGGTTTCTTCTTTGTACAGGGGGTCCTCGGGTCATGACACAGTTCCATTCCTAAGACAGTGACGTAACCCGAATTTTGGTGTAACTCAAAACACACCCCAGCTGAACAGAAACAGAACACTTGCACTTCTAACAGTCCAGAATGGCGTAGGTAAGCATACTGGGGACGCCACTCCCTCGCTCACATGTGCGTTACTGTGTATTCTTCTACCACGTGCAACCACACTGGTTCACCCAGTAGTCTGTACGTACAGCACTAATGGAATAAGCCAAAACACTCACATCTCGATTTTTTTAAGTTTTTATGGGAGTGAGCGCCATAAACTCGAAATATCGTATGTCAAGACTGTCATTACCTGAGGCCCTGTGTACTTCTTAGCAGTATGATAACAAAGGCATTTTACAGATGTTCTTTTTCAGGACATTCTATCCAAATGCAAGGATAGATGAACTATTTTACTTGAAAAAATGAATGAACTATCACTTAGACATATATGAATGAAGGCAGGAGATGAGATGTGAAGAGAAACTGCTAGAAAAAAAGCATTCAAATTATTTTAATCATCTATCTCCATATTTTGCAAGAAAAGACTTGGTTCCTCGGTGAAGTTTAGAAGAGAAAAACCATAGGCAGAGAGGTTAATGCTGTAGTGCACAGCACAGCAGAGAAATGCTCTACCAGACTTCATCCAGCAGCCAAGGAAGAAAGCTGGGCCCTCTCTGTGTCCTCCCTCAGAGTCCTTAGTTCCAAGTCCCACTAGTTCTATGCTAGCATACATCTTCCTTTCCATTCCCGTGCTGAAAGTCTTACTTAAGACCATTTTCACTAACTTGGGACTAACACAATGACTTCTCAAGGGTTCTGAAAGGTGCTTCCTAAACGTAGCTACTGAAAGATTCACTTTCAATTTCTCCTAAAGCAAAAAAAAATTTTCATTTTTGCAATCTAAGAGAAATAACTTATATGAGTAGAAGAAAATTCCTACACTAAAAGAGCTCTTTAAATGTTTTCTTTTTCAAGGATCTTCTAGTTCAAGTTTTATTCTCCACCTGACCTGCTCTACTACAGCACTGAGTGTTCTTTTTGACCCTTAACCCAGACTTACATCTGTCTCACCTGGGCAAGGACGTCCTCCTACCTGACCCGCTCACATCCTGTCTCTCCACTACAGCCCAACTTCACATAATCCACTGAGTAACAGTCCTCAAGCACATTTGGATCATGTAGCTGCCGTACTCAAAACCATCATGCCGCCCTGGCCAGTTGGCTCAGTGGTAGAGCGTTGGCCTGGTGTGCAGGAGTCCCAGGTTCGATTCCTGGCCAGGGCACACAGGAGAAGTGCCCATCTGCTTCTCCACCCCTCCCCCTCTCCTTCCTCTCTGTCTCTCTCTTCCCCTCCCGCAGCCGAGGCTCCATTGGAGCAGAGTTGGTCCGGGCGTTGGGGATGGCTCTGTGGCCTCTGCCTCAGGCGCTAGAATGGCTCTGGTCGCAACAGAGTGACGCCCCAGATGGGCAGAGCATCGCCCCCTGGTGGGCGTGCCGGGTGGATCCCGGTCGGGCGCAAGCGGGAGTCTGTTGGACTGCCTCCCCGTTTCCAACTTCAGAAAAGTACAAAAAAAAGGAAAAAAAACCCATCATACCCACCTCACCCTTCTTTTCACCCACAGAGCAAGTCCTTGGTTTAATTTGTCACTCAAAATTCTCTGCACTACAGCCTCGATTTGCCCTGTCAGTCTTATTTCAGTAGTCAGACCCAAACTAGACTACTGACAATTTCCAAAAACAGGCTTTATTCCCTCTGCATAAAATGTCCTTCCTAATCTTCACCAGTTGGAATTTTATCCATCCTTACATCTCCAATTTAAAAGCCACCTGCTTCATGAGATGCCCTCTTGATGCTAGGTTAACTTTCCTGTCTGAATTCTCTGGGCCTCTTCTTGGCCTTTAGCATTTGCTGCTTTATACTACAGTATGTCTGTAAAGTCATGGTGCACTTTTGACCGGTCACAGGAAAGCAACAAAAGACGACAGAAATGTGAAATCTGCACCAAATAAAAGGAAAACCCTCCCAGTTTCTGTAGGATAATGTGGCAGCATGTGCGCATGCGCAGATGATGATGTAACACCGTGTATACAGTGGAGCAGCCCACGGCCATGCCAGTCGAGATGTGGACGGTACAGAGGAAAGTTCAGTGTGTTCTGTGGCTCGCTAAATTCGAATCCGTGACCAAAGTGCAACGTGAATATTGGCGCGTTTATAATGAAGTGCCACCACACAGGAATAACATTACTCGGTGGGATAAGCAGTTGAAGGAAACCGGCAGTTTGGTGGAGAAACCCCATTCTGGTAGACCATCAGTGAGTGATGAGTCTGTAGAGGCTATATGGGATAGCTACCCAAGGAGTCCTAAAAAATCTGTGTGTGAGCCCATATCGAACTGCACTGAATAGGTATGAAACTGGGAGAGTTTTCCTTTTATTTGGTGCAGATTTCACATTTCTATCGTCTTTTGTTGCTTTCCTGTGACTGGTCAAAAGTGCACCATGACTTTACGGACACACTGTATTAATGTTTTGGTCGACATGCAAAACCCCGCCAGAACGTAAATTCCATGAAGCTTTAAGGTTTCTCCTAATACCTTGGGCTCCTCAGCTGCTCCACTTATAGATTATATATCTGACCAATCCATCCAGTATGATATTGGCAAAATAACAGCATTGAAAGTTGTCTTCTATGGTCTTCTTCCAAATATACACTATTTGACACTGTTTCAAATCTGTTTCTATGTGACTATAAAATGGGCTCTTACCGATAATCTCTTTGCAAGGGTTTTCAGGAGTGATGGGGACTCTGCAAGCTGGACACTGGCTATTATTCTTCAACCACAAATCGATACAAACTGAACAAAATACATGGTTGTTGATGCATATGACAGGCTGGCGTACCTTTGAAAAAAAAAGAAACATTACTTTTAGTACAGGGCAATAGTCCTACCTAGAATCCCAATAGGGTTAGTTAAAAGCAAGCAAATTGCTTGTCTGGAGAACAGCAGACAAAGTGTAGAAGCAGAGTTGCTGCTTCTGCTACCACGCTGTTTCTCATCCATGTTTAACAGAGGTACGAGCTGAGATAGCTGTCACAGAGGCCGAAAGTTGACATATAGTGTGGAGCAAAGTAGGTTTATAGTTGTTCATATGGAAAATACAATAATAAATAATAATACAGGAATAAACTGTGTTTTGTGTACTCACACCTGTACGTCTACATTTACCCCACTCTGTATTATGAAATGGTTTTATTTTGTTTCAAACCAAAAAGATAATGCATTTTGTTCCACTAAGGCTGGGACAATTTTCCTTAAACTACTCTATTTTAGAAATATGAAATGAGGAATAGAAGGTTCTTTTACAGAATAGGTCTTTAAAGATCATTTAGTTCAAGCACCCATCTGATACTTGAATCCTCCCCTTAATTGATTTTTCCATATTACATAGCAACAGCAATCAACAATTAAGTATCTTACTGGACACTTTACTAGAAACTCTCCCAAACCAAAGGCATGAAAGCTAAAATAACCCTAAAAGGCATGAGTACCATTCTCATGTGGTATATAATCTAAATAGCAAACAATGTTGACAGATATTGATATACACCAAATACACAAATCTCTGACTCCATTTAAACTAGTACAAATAATAACACTTTACATTTATTTAGTCCTATATTTCACAAAGGGCTTCAAATACGTTTTCTCTTTCTCTGTTTTTATATGTTTACCTGCGAGGTAAACAGAGTAAATATACTTTACAAAGAAAGAAATGAGGCGTGAAAAACTTAGGCGGTTTGCTCAGGATAAACTAGATATTTTGACTGTGTTTAGTTGTTTAATCTGAGGGAAAATAGAAGAGAGAAACTGCTTTGATTCTTTACCTGATATTATATATTTGTTTACATATTTATTGTCTATCTCCCCTATACGAATGAAGGCTCCATGAAAGCAAGAACTTCCTTAGTTTCATTCACTTCTAAATCCCTGGTGCCTAGAAGACTGTCTAGTACACAGTGGGTAATCAATAAAGGTTTAATACTTGCCATTAAGACAGTATTAAACATTCAATTCAAGTTGGGGAACTTGATAGAGGGGAAAATAACTTAATATTTTTCAAACAGCATTAGTTTAACAATAAAGAAAGTAAAAATGTTTAGGCTTTTACTTGATTTACATGGTACTTTTACTGTGGAACTCAAAATACCTTAAAGCCATTATCACTATTTCCTGTTCTAATAATAATAATACTGCTGTAGAGCCCTTTTGCATTGGGACTGGAAGAGCAAGGGAAAGCAGAGGAAGTCCAGTAGAGGGAAGAAAGAGACAGATCCGCCACAAGCCACTTTCCACAGAGAAAATGCTTGTCCCCCTCAGTATATGAATACTCAGAATATGAGTGTTAATTTTAAAGGAGCCCACCCTGAAAGAAATCAGATGTACAGTGATCCATGCCAGGCAGGTAATCAGTCGAAGTCTCACTACGAAGTGCTCTCTGCTCTTAGTTTGGTTTCCAAAATTCAGATGCTCCCTTCATTATGAACACTAGCATAAAAAAACTAAACAGAGAAGATAATTCAGCATCGATTTAAGCTTCCTCTTAGTGAAACCAATTCTAATTCATTCAGTTCAACTGATTTGACTGGACTATTTAAGTAAATAGATGACCATGAAGCAGTGAAACTCATCTTCCCAAGTATTCTACCAACAGCAAGGAGGGGGTGCTTATCTGGGAACATGGTGTCGTGATTTATTAGAAATACATATATTTGATCACTCAGATAACCTAATTATATTTCTCAGATATCTGGTCTTCATCCATTGCTCCTGTTCACAGGTCCCAAACGCCTTGGAATTTTCTAAGTGATGAGAGCAACATGGTATCTCTTATTATGTTAATGAGGTGACTTTTGAACCCCACCTGAGGTTGGGGGCTGGTTGCCAAGAGGAGCCAACTTTGAGGTCAGAGGATTGGAACTTTCAGTCCTATTTCCTGATTTCCAGAGACAGGAGAGGGGCTTGAGGCTGATCAGTCAAAAATGGCCCAAAACTCAGTCAATAATGACTAGTCATGAAGCCTCCATACAAACCTAAAAGGGCAGCCTGTCAGCCCTTTCTCAGGGAACCAAAGTGGCTCCACATGCCACCAGGCGGCCCCGAGCTCCACAAGGAGACGTTCCTTTGTTTAAGAGCTCACCCTATGTATCTCTTCATCTGGCTACTGATCTGTTTCCTTTAACATCCTTTATAATAAATCAGTCATTTAGTAGGTAAATAGGGTTTTTAAAGTTCTATGAGCTGTCTCAGAAAATTAATCAAACTCATGGAGGGGTCGATTTACAGCCAGTCAGTCAGAAGGTACTGGTAACCAGCTGCACTTGGGACTGGCTTCTGAAGGGTGGTCTTTGTGGGACTCAGACCTTCCTTCACCTGAGAGAGAGGGGTTTGAGCCACACATAGCAAAGTTCCTAGGATGTAAAGAGAATGAGATCCAAAGCACAAGGGGAGACTTGGCTTATAGAGGAGTGAACATCTGTCTTCCACTGTTACAAAAGGAAAAACCAAGGGTGGGAAAACCAACACAAAGTGTTTGGAAAATCGGTTGATAGGAATATTAGAGAACTATATTGCAACTGTCCTAATTGCTTATATTTTGTCATTAAATATGAGGTGAGGTTACCAACCGAAAGTAAGAAGCGAAGAGGGGCATCAACTTGAGTAAAAAGAATAAAGCAGTTATTTTGAAAAGTGAGAAAGTAAATTTACTAGGGACATGTAGCAAGATTGCCAAACACTGTTGAGTGCCTATTTGAGGTCTGTGGTTTTGACTGTAAAGACCTATTAACACAGGTGTGTATTTTTCTTATCAACTTTAGCGACTCATGTTCAGGCAGGAAGTATAAATAAATGAGTTGAAGTTTTGCCAAGGAGGAAGAGAGAGACAAGGGACTGATGATAATAAATGGCTCTGGTTAATAAGGGAAATGAGTACTTGAATGGTAATGACAGTGAAAAAGTGAGAGTCATAGAGTCAATGGATGGGTCTGGGCCAAGCTGAAGTATTGCCGAGAGTAGGTGTGATGGGAGGAGGGTCAGAGACTGGAGGTGGTACAGTTTCTTTCTCTAATGTTTTGTCTCAGGCCATGGTATTTGACAGTTCTTTTTCTCTCTTAATCTCATGTATCTCATGGTGTTAACATCTTTTCTATGGTGACAACTTCTGAGAATCCTATCACTGGCCCTCAGTAAGTGGCAGAGCTTAGGCATTGTGAAATTAACCTGGGGCCAACTCCAGCTCTGCCACTTATCGAAGTGTTTGACCTTGGATAAGCTCTTTAGTTACAAGGGGCATCAGTTTCTGCCTCTGACAACTGTAGTTTAACCTAGTACACTTTTCATTCAGTGTTGTTTACGATTTCTAGTGTAAAGACGGAAGCACAAAGACTTCCAGATAGCAATACCTCAAACAAACACAGGAATGGAAAGGTAACAATATTGCTATATCCACTTGCCCCGTAGCCAAATGCATGTAAGGATCTTGTAGCTGCCTTCTCGATAACATATCCAAAACCAAACTTGGCCTCCTCCACATACTCATTCTTCCTACACTCCCTCTTGTCTAAACTAATGGCAACAATCCTCACCCCCTCAGAGCTGTCTCCGACTCATCCTTTTTACTTCTCCTCAACATCCAATCTGTCACCAAATCCTAGTATCATTTATCAAGTCTAAGAAGCCTAAAATTTTAAGATGCTCCAATAAGTAAAATGAATGAAAAATGCTGCCAAATGCAACTCTAAGATGCCATCACTTGTAAGATATAATACAACCAGGTTTCAGAGATGTTATAATGTGGATAAAAAGTACACCTCAGAATAGTTGAAATATGGTAACTCTGCCTCTGAATATTCTTTTACCTATCACCTATCCCTTCTTTTCCATCTTCACCTCAGTGAGTTCAGTTTCTCATTTTATCCCTGATCTACTGTAATGACCCCTCCCAAGTGTGCTTCCAAATGTTCTTTCCTGGCCACCTTTCATACTGGTGCCAGAGCCACCTTTCTAAAATATGGATCAGCAGCTTTCATTGCTTTTCTGCAAAACAGCAATGGTTTCTCTCTGCTCGTAGTTTTAAGTATAGCATTCAAGAGCAATACAATCTGGTTCTCCAACAGCTATTTCCTTTGATCTGCTGTTTCAATATTTGACATAATCTGCAATTCAATCACACAGGTCTACTTGATGTTCACCAATAATAATACCAGTAGTAAGGCTCCCTGTTTACTGAACTCTTTCCTTTTTTTCTATCTCTCTCACTCTCTCTCTTCTCTCTCTGTTTCTTTTGTTTGTTTTTTTAGCTAGAGAGAGAAAAAGAGAGAGAGAGAGAGAGAGGAATAGGGACAGACAGACAGGAAGGGAGAGAAATGAGAAGCATCAACTCACAGTCGCGACACCTTAGTTGTTCATTGATTGTTTTCTCATACATGTCTTGACGGAAGGTGGGGGGGGGGACCTCCAGCTGAGCCAGTGACCTCTTGTACAAGCCAGTGTCCTTGGGCTTCAAGTCAGCAACCTTTGGGCTCAAGGTAGTGATCATGGGGTCATGTCTAAGATCCCATGCTCAAGCTGGCAACCTCAGGGTTTCGAACCTGGGCCTTCAGTGTCTCAGGTCTATGCTCTATCCACTGCGTCATACCTGATCAGGCTGTGCTCTCATTTCTTATTTTAATTTGTCCTGATGGTCCCCAGTTTCCCCAATCCCTCCCACTTTTTAAGATGAAAATCAAATGCTATCTCTTCTACAAGTCCTTTACTAATCCTTTTTAGAAGTGCCTGGGTCTTTGTCATCCTCATAAGGGTACTTGTTATGCACTGATTTAATGTTCACTTCTTTCTGTGTTGTGCTATACTAAGAAAATTGTTTACCTTCTGCCTTCTGTGTTAGATTTGAGGATCCTTGGGGGCAGTGGGAGTGTCCTGCTCATCTTTGTACTCATCTACAGCACCTGAAAACAATGCCTCACACATTCTAAAATAAAACTGAAGTTTGATGCATTAAAAAGAAAGGCTGAGATAAAGCTTCTAAAAGCACTTCAAGAAACAAAAGGTCAATGGCCATTGTGGAAAAGCAAAAGTTTAATCTTTTCACTTAGTCCACCAAAATGATACACAAGAACAACCAGGCAGACTACTTGACTCCGTATGCTAAGAGCCACTGGCAATGTCACCTATAGGAGAATCATTTTCACTGTTCAGAATCTGGTATTGTCACTGTCATGGTGTTGGATTTTTTGAAACAGTTGACTAATTCATTTCTTTGTATCAAGAACTTATCAGATAATGATTTCCAGGTTTAAATTTAGCTTAGAAGTATAGAAACCCATACAGGAGAAAAAAATTGCTAAACCAAATTATAGTACTGTTACTTATTTGTAACCTACAGAAGCAAAATAGAAAGAACCTATCCCTCTCTCAATTCCTGTCACACTCATCCTCTTCAATCCAGATCCCGCTCCAACACCAAAACACACACATAATGTTCTTTAATAAGATCTTCCCAAGACTCATAAATAGCCATAATTTGCCTATGTTATTAGATTACATCTAATTTAATCTCAAGTGAGACGTCTGGTAATAAAACAGTACTCATGAAATAAAAATGCAAGATGACAATGGCAAGGGTAAGTGACAGGTACAATTCCAAACTTGTGGATTAAACATAGTGAAGTGACAGGACAATGCCTCCTGAGGCTAGTGAGGAAGAGGAGGAAGAGAAGAGAGAGTCAGGAATGAAAGCGGGCTCTTCCACTGGAATAGGCCTGTGGGGGAAGGCAGTCCTAGGTGCAGAGCGATTAACCCTGTAAGTCTGTAACCTTCTACCTTTTAATAAAACCAACCGTGGACCACATCTGACTGTCACTCATGGTAAAACACTGAGTCGGCCAAAAAACATATTACATGCAACACCAACTTGGTTTCACAGCTTGAATCCTAATTGAAGAGATAAATATCTGGAATTATCTAGAGATAAACTGGTCTGTAGCATTCTGGCAGCAGTACCAAAATGTCACCTAACAGATATTTTGGACTAGATCATTACTACATTTCTGCTGGCCCACTAGTCCAAAGAGCTCTTATAGTATTGGCAAAATGGCTCAGTATCATTGGGCAGAGAGAATCCCCCTTTAAGACTGAAATAGAGACAGAGACAGTAAATACAAAATGTCTAAACTTTCCAATTTGGGGTACTACATTTGTAATCAAAACACAAAGCACTGACCACCTGCATATTTAGACTATCTTCACTATGTCTTTCCCCCCCATTCCTGCCCCCCCATCCCAATCTCTTTAGATTTAAGGTCTCCCACACCCCCATCTCCTTTAAGGTAATATGCACCTTTCCCCCCATCCCCCACTCCAGTGTCATCCCAGAAATAATGGTTCCTTAATTCTGTTGAACAATCAAAAGAGAAGATTGCCGATGTCAAAATTTTGGGACAAATGGTGAGGGCAGCCCAAGAATGACTATGTGGAAGAGGGCTAGGCAAGGTGGACACAAAGACAGATTCAGAGGCAGCTGGAGATGCTGTGTGGGAGGGTGAAGGGACACTGGGAACCCGGTGCTACTCCAAGCTGAGCCACCACCAGTACCCGAAACGAGTGAGGTGTGTGGGGAAGGGTGAGTAGCACAAGTACATCAGATCTGCTCCAGCTGTACAAAAGGCAACGGTCCTCCGGAACCAGTTCAAATTCTTAAATGTACTGTGGCAATTTCCAGAACAAGTCCCACTCTGCTGGGAAGGCAACGCTTCATCCAGTGAGTGCACTGGCCTCACAAAGTAACTGGGAAGAAGTGACTAGAAAAGGCTAGTTTCCTCAGTTTGATGGCCTGCCCCATGCCCACAGTGAATATACACAAGTATCTAGTGTTGTTATGTGCCAGACTATGCTAAGCACTGCATAACATTGAATTCTCCCATAATCTCAAGGATGGGTGTTGATACTATCACCATTCACAATGTACAGATACGGGTAACTTCTCTGAAAGAGATTAACTTGTTCTATAAAGGTCATTAAACTAGTAAGTGGAAGAGCCTTAAGACTCATGCAGAGGGAACTCAGGCCCTCAACCACACTTTCCTGCCTCCACAGTAGACAGAAAAAAAAAAAGCCTGTTTAAAAATTGTTAATCTTTTATTGTCACATTTAATTTTAGAATACAGCTTAACTAATACAGGGAAATAAAAGAGAGACCAAAAGTGTCTGCTGTTATGAATGAGGTCAAGTGAATTTTTAGGACATAATCTACTCAAGACAAATGTCAGCAAAAGAGGTTCAAATACCAGTTTAATAAGAAAACTAAGCCTTATTTTTATTTTTTCTTAAAGAGAACATTTTTTATATTTAATTTTTATTTATTTATTTTAGAGAGAAGAGAGGGTGAGAGAAAGAGAGAGAGAGAGAAAGGGGGGGGAGGAGCAGGAAGCATTAACTCCCAGACTAGTGCAGGGTTTTGAACTGGCGACCTCAGCGTTCCAGGTCGATGCTTTTATCCACTGTGCCACCACAGGTCAGGCAAGCCTTATTTTTCTTATTAAAAAAACAAACAGGGAAACCAGCCACTCTATCTCACAGCCCTGGTGAGAGGAGTAAAAGGAAATTAAATGCATAGGAAAACATCCTGTAATCTGCAAATCATTACATTCTACTACGTACAATTTTTGTTAAACACAAAAAGCAATCAACCGGGCAGAACACATTTTCAACACACTTACAAAAGACAGCCTATTAACTAATGGAAACTAGATGGAACTATACAATTAAGACCCAGTAAAAATTATTTCCCAAAGATACTTTTACCAGCCTTTAAAGGCTACTGTTGGAGGAAATGCACTCAGAATTTAACACATATTTCTGGAACCTTCATGTCACGGGCCAGATGTGGACTATACCAAATAGAAACATCACCTCCTTCTCTCTCAGCCCTGTATAGGTAGCAGTAGCAAATGCCAGTTAAATACCACCCTCCAAGACAGCGTCCTTCATCTCTCCAGTCAGAATCGATCAAGCCAACCTGTATGTGCTCTCACAGCACATTTGCTACTTTGTTGGCATCTCATTCTGATGACCATTAAGAGTTATTAGTTACTTCCAGCCTGACTTCCTACTACAGTATTTCTTGAACTCAGTAAATTCACACTGAACCCCAAACAACCTACAGCAGTTGATCTTATTGGCTGGCACTCAAATATTTGCTCTATGAAATTTATATTTAACAATTCTAAGCCTGCAACCATAGGTTCAGTTTGCACTTGGGGGTAAACACACACACACACAACACACAACACAAATGTGATAACACTTCAGGGTAGAAAAAAATCTAATTGTTCACACTTTCTTCCTTCTGTATCAACATGGTGAAGAAATATTCTTTTAAAAACCGAAAAAAGAGGCACAAACGGAAAGGAAAGAGGAGACCAATGCATCAGAATACTTAAAATTCCGTATCGAATTCAAAACTGCTTTCTCCACCTTGTTTCACACACACTTTAGGTACCTCTAGCATGACAAAGGGTATTCTATCTCGTGACTGGTCCGTCCTTGAAATTAAAGACCGCGCCTCCCATTCTAAACACCCTCAGGGGCACGTGCTATTCCCTTTCCGAATGCTGAACCCAGCGCACAGGGCTCTCAAGGCTGGGTTAAGCAAAAAAGAAGGACCTGGAGAATGGAAAATATTCCCCAGTAGGCCCAAGAATAGGAACACTCTAGGTGGGGAAGGGACGAAGAATTCTTAAGTGAGGTCTCCAGGAGATGTGCTTTCAGGGACTTCAGTGCACGCCACACGCGTTGCACAGAAGCGTAGAACACTGCTGGGTACCGCTTCGGACCCAGCCGCCAGCGACGCCGGCTTTGGCCGGGGGAGGCCGCGGGCGGCGGCACAGCCGCCTCATCGCCCTCCCTGCAGACCCCAGGCCGCTGTCATCCTCCTTCGGGAGGCGCACGGATGAACCCATTAATCACCGCGCGCTCTGGGTCCCCCGGGACGCGGCCTCCCCTCACAGCAGGAGGACGCGTGTGAGCGTCTTCACCCATCTCGGCGCTGCACGCCAGTGCCCGCTGCACGCGGAGACCGCACTCGGCCTCGGAGAGCGACTTCATACCCGATCCCGTTTCGTAGCTGTGCCCGGAATTACCCATTACCTTCCCCAAGCAAATGTGGCACGTGATGGGCAGAGTGAGCGACAATGTAACGTTCTGCACGGTCTGAGCCATGGCAGCGTTCAGAATCCCGCCAACACGGAAGTCCCGCCGACTGCGACTCCTTGCAGCGACTGGGGCAGCGCGAGGCTGGCTACGGCAGCCCGGCAGGGCCAGAGCCCGCCGGGAGAGGAAACGAAAACGCGCTTTTGAAACGCGCGGTCTTGCAGAATTTCCCCTTTCCTTCATTTCTTTCATTAAGAAAAGCAAACAAACAAACAACAACAACAACAAAAAAAACCCACAACTTTCCTCTGTTCAAGAGCTGCAAGATTTCTGAAAATGGAAAGGAAGGATATTTATTACAGGGATCGAGGATCTTTAAAGTTTAAAGGAAAGAGTAATAGTGTTGAGAGGAGAGGAAGATAAATAAAGGCGGTTTTAAACCCCTGAATCTTTCCGGGAGGGTAGGATGGGGGCGGGGGAGGTTCTGTCTAAAGATTAAAGCCCCGCTCAGTCTGCAAACACACGGTGCAGTCAAAACAGGAGGAGAAAAGACAATCTCTACATTTTAATTTTTCAAAACAACTTTCTGCCACTCATAGCTCTCTTTCTATTTGTAAATGATGTAATGTCACTTAAAATCAACACACTGATCATCTCTTTATCTGTGTCTGAGACGTTGTGGGTACACTTAATCGCAGCTTTTTCTGAAGACACGCTTTCCCTGCTGGACTTTCTGTGGTTTCTATCTAAAATGAAGTTTGAGAGTCTCAGCCACAGACTCTGATTTACATCCACAGGTGAGAAAGCTGCGGAGTGTGAACCACACTCCCCAAAAGCACTTGAGTTTAAAGCGTTTAAAAAGTTCGTTTCAGGTGCACAGTTGGAAATGAAATGTACCACTGTGCTGTTGAACTCCGAAGAAGAATGCATGAGGTTATAAATTTCCATTTTCTTCTAATGAAAAAGAAAACTCTGAAAGTTCCTAAATGAATTTTGACTATAACAGATTTGGGATTTAACTGCAGCTTTAAGTGAGGAAGAGCCAATGTGATCAATTTATGCAAATACACTCTGTGAATAAGGAGATTTAGAAACAAAACAATGGAATTACTTTTAATAATCTTTCAGAAAAAGATGCAGTATAAATTACAATAAACTGCCTCGTTGTTAAAGAGGTTCTGGATCTGCACGGTGAAGGTAGAAATCCTTGTGAAAACAATTTCCTAGCTCTGCTGGCTTCAGACAATTTATTTAACCTCTGTTTCTTAGCTTCCTGGTTGATGAAGTAGGGTGTGTGTGTGTGTGTGTGTGTGTGTGTGTGTGTGTGTGTGTGTGTTCAGTGATGTCAATGCAGTGTATGCTTACTATCAGGTCTATATATATATAAGGAACAGACAATAATGATATTGGATCCGCTAGTAGTTCACTTGAAGAAACCCAAGTCCAGTTCAAAATAAGCTAACAGGTGACAGAATTCTTCCAAACAGCTCAGTATCTTCATCGCCTGGGAATAGGAGACTACCATGTGCTAGAAGTGGAGAACTGGGAAAATAGCCATATTGATTGTCTGTTTAATGCTCATTTTTTCACAGTGCCTGGCATAATAGTCATCCGGTTTGGCTATTTCCTGGCTGTTGTAGTCATATTTAGACGGGGACTAGAATTCACATTCCTGGCTAAAGATCTCAGGCTTCAGAGTGAAGAAGCTCCATACCATTACCCACTGCCATTCAAGTTTCCCCATTACTGTGTTCCTTTCCCCATAATACTGTGTTTTTCCGTATTTTCATCTTGCCCATTCCCTGTTCTCACCTTTCTGATACCAAAGATGGTATTGTAGGGCCTGAGTGGCATGTAGGTCTGAGAATGTCCTGCCTCCGCATCCATGCCTGGAAACAGTGCAGCGAGGAGATGTGTTGAAAACAATTCTTTTTAAAAGATCTTTTTATTGCTGCTGGGACAAATTCATTTCTTGTTAATTTTTCTGGTAATTGGTGTTAACACTCAGTCACAAAGATAATTTTTAAAGTCATAACCAACATTTTAAGAAGAATGTTAGAATCTAGTATATTTCCAACATCCCTTTATACATTGACTATCATTGTATGGCTTCTCAGTGCTGTTTTAGCGTGCTGTCCCTATATCTATATCTGTGCAGATCACATTGCTTACAATTGGTTGTTTATGTGTTTGCCCAACAAAAGACTGTTTCTTGAGTTCAGGGATTGTGTCTGATTTATCTAGTATCTGGTATGAAGTGACTATTCCACAAACTATATTTTCTTTGGCTACAAACTACCTTTTTTTTATAGACCCAGACTATTTTAAATATTGTTTTTACTTGCTTTTCACTTCAGAATGGAAAACTGTATTGCTTTTTGCTAATTATAAAAACAATAAGGCTCATCTTAAGAAAATTAAACCATCTAAATATATATAAAATAATAAGCAGAAGTTCCTCTATGCTCATGCCTCAACTCTCTATCCTGTGGGGTAATCAGTCAATATTAACATTCTAGAGCATATCTTTACAATCATTTTAATTCATCTATTACTGTGTGCTAAGCACAAATAGGATTGTACCTCCTTTGTTCACTAATGCTTTGTAGATGAGTATACACACACACACACACACACACACACACACACACACACACATCTGAATAATATTGTTAACTGTCCCAGTTGATTAGAATTTTCGGTAGGTCCAGACTGATTCCAGGCCAAATCCTAGGCTTTGCTTTTAATAATGCAGATGATTTACAGCCAGAAACTATGCCTTCACTCTACTCTATGAAGGGTATTTCCTTTTTTTTTTTGACAAATAATGTTCTAAATAGTCATTATTTGACCAAATTTTAAAATAATGTTGCCGTTGCCATTACCCCAATAGGAAAACAAAGATTACAGGGCCCACTGACTTTCTGCTACATTTCTTTTACAACTTCTTAGTAGCCTGAGGGGGAGTCCTCTGACCTGAGGTGTTCTATCAGATACAGCCCTCGGATGAGCTAAACCCTCCTAAATCCTTAGAATTATAAACTTTTAAAACTAGAAAGAATCTTTGGGGTTTTTTATACAAGCCTTTCTTTTTATAGATGAGGAAACTGAGGCACAGATAAGGTAAACCACAAGTTAATGGTAAAATTGGAGCTAAATCCTAGATCTTACTTGGACACTCTGATATTGTTGGCCCAATGCCTTTGTGTAAATGCAAGATCTATTATTATTAATAAAGTAATTCAGTAATAAAAAGTCAGTCATAATTGAATTTCTTTCCTGAGAAAACCATCAAATAGCTATGGAACACCTTTTACCCCTTGTTTAAATCAGAATCATTTTTATGATAAATTATTTAAAAGCAAGTTTAAAAAAATATAAAATCTTAAGTGCTATTAAAAATTGATTAGGAATGCATTATTCTTTCATTGACCCAGTTCAGATTGTTTTTTAATTTTTTTTGGTCAAAGCTAATAAATTTGAGTAGATGTTTCAGACAGACGTTTTGTAATCATTTGGTCATCAGTCAATTAATCACAACTTCATAAATATTGATTTCAGATTGCATTTATTTTTCATTCCTGAAAGACAGTCTTTTGTTTTGTTTTGTTTCAAATTTATACACACACACCCCCACTTGGATTGTGGTTAACACTGAGAAAACTCATAAAAGTTGTATTAAAAATTAATCAGAGGTGCTGGCCCAGTTGTATGAATGTCTTCTTCACATGGTACCATTTTCTCACATGCTGGAAATGAGCTAAAATGTCTGAAGATATGTTTGTTATTACAGCAGAGGAACTTGGCTTTTCCATGCACATTCGTTTTTTTTTTGTTTTTTTGGAATAGACTGCTGGAAGTTAGAATTCATTTATTTAATGTATTTTTGTTGAAAACATTAAGGAACAACTAACTCAAAGTTCTGTTCCATGGAGCTTACATTCAAGAGTTATGCAGTGCTGACTTGGAACCAAATCCTAGCCTCTTCAGTAGCTGTTGAGGTTTTAATACTGAATCTGCACATCAAGTTTGCATATAAACACAGCATAAGGGTTGCAGAAGAAATAAATACATGTAATTAGTTATTCCACTAAAACACAGTTGTTAAGTGTGAGTAAACAGCTATAAATCAAACAATGTCCCTGCCTATGTTTATTCATTCAACAAATATTTTATTGACTATCAATGATGTGCCAGTCACTGTACTAGTAATGAGCCACTATATAAATGACCCAAATCATCTAACCTACCATAAAATGCTTATTTCTAGTACTTTCTCTTCTGGGTGCTCTTATGATTGGTTAGCCCCTGGGATTATGACATAACAAGTTATAATTTTAAATATTTAAAAGTGTTGTAAAATTGGGTGATTGTTTTAAATAAGGTAATTTTTTTTAAAAAAAGGTATTTTAGTTCCACTTAAGGTTGTGGCACTTCACAAATGTTTTTTAATTGCTAGAGAATAAATGGAGAAGTATCATTTCTGGAAATATCCTAACAGGAACTACAAACACAAATACATGATGGGATTTGCCAAGGTAACAGAATGGGGAACCCAGATCCGAGATCCTGGCTGTTTTTGTCTTTAAGTTGCCTGTCAGAGCACATTTCTTTTCTTCCTGCCCATAGGGTGTGAGCAGACCTTCCAAGGTGAGATCCTCCCATAGGAACTCAAAACCAGGCCCCTGTTTTCACCCTATTTATGGAAGCCCTATGAATATTTGTATTCTGTCTGAGTGCACCTCTCCGACAAAAGCATCCTGCACTGGGCAGTGGCAGCCTCAGCAGCTAGCTGGAGTCTTGCCTAGTTGCTTTACCTCTTTTAGGTAAGGCATAAACACCTCTGCACACTTGACATCCCCAGTCGCTGCTTTAACAGCTGAGTCATTTTTCACAAGGGTTATTTAAGATATGGCTTCATTTCTCCACATCACCATCCTCAACTCTTTGATCTATGACTTTTCTTCCCCCCCCACACACACACCATTCATTATGACTGAGTCTCAAATTTTATCTCTTTCGTGATGCTTTTCCTGTCCCTTCCAGCCTCCTCATAATCCCCTGGCCTTTCAAATTCTTTATCATTTCTGATCTGTATCAACCAAATTTTTTTTTTCTTTTTTAACCACATGTAGTTACTCTATAAGCCCTTTTTAATAACAACTGTGGGTCAAGTACTATGACAATGTTAAAGCTGAAATGTTGAAAGACAGATTTAGCCCTGTCCTGGTGACGTTTATAGTATAAATGGAGAAAGGCAAATGTATTATTATGTCACCAGTTCCATAGTGAGTTTATTCTTACGGGAATAGAGAGGGAGAGCCCCTACCTCAGCCATGCATGGAGGCAGAGATGTTTCTATTGAACTCCACATTTTGAAAACTCCCTCCCTAACTCAACTGAAGTTCCATTATTTACATGTGGCACACTGCTGTACACACAGCGAATCTCAGCAAATAGTGGCTGATTGGCAACCTACTCCTTCCGCAGCTCTGTCTCTCTCTTTCTTTCTCTATTTACATGTCACCATTTTAGAAGGTATATTAGTTTATTTGAGCAGTTGTTTTTACAATTCAAAAGAACAAGTGTGTGTATATATGTGTATTCTTACATAAGAATGATGTTTCCAAACCATCATACTAATTTACGTCTTTGTGCAAGAAATAGGAGGATCTATTCAGAATAGCAAGGCCACGGGCTACAGGCCTGTGGGGTATTCCGACGGAATGACTCCTTCTGCTAGGCAGCATTTAAATTCGACTAGGAGGAAGAGGTGCATCCACAGAACCGAACAGGTCGTGAAGGAGATTTGCTCCGAAACAGCTGGGGGTATCATACCGTAAAAACACCTTTCTATCATCCCCTTTCCCTCTGGGATAAACCTGAAGGGAAGGGGGGAGGGCACTGTAGGGAAGGGGCAAGGGAGATGTTGAGGGGAATAGGGGGGAGGGGGGATGCATTCAGGGTGACCCTAGAATCTATGTAAACACAATTAATTAAATTAAAAACCAAACAAACAAGAAAACCCTTCCTTCACTCTTTCTCCACCAGCTAC
Organism: Saccopteryx leptura; assembly: GCF_036850995.1. NCBI lineage: Eukaryota > Metazoa > Chordata > Mammalia > Chiroptera > Emballonuridae > Saccopteryx > Saccopteryx leptura. The sequence goes on along the minus strand of NC_089506.1, from coordinate 70,892,589 downwards.
TTCCACTGTCCTCACTCAGCTCCCTTAGAGTGCTGGCCTTCTATTCCCGGAAGCTTGAAGAGGCCTCTGTTAGGCTAGGACTCCTCAGCAGCTGGGCCTGACTGCCAGTCACACAAGGCGTGCAGTTCTGTAATCACTTGAGAACTGCATACACAAGACAGGTTTGAAGTTGCAGTAATTTAATAATTAAATCATAGTTATTTGGGAACACTTTTTCTAAAATCCTCTCATTTTTCATCATGGCTTATTAGTGAAGGCACGCCTGCTTTTATTACAGTTCAACTTTCGTGACTGGGGAAGGTAATGCCTGATGGGGGCAAGGGCATGAGCAAATAGGCTCTGCACGTCACCAGGAGTTAACAGAGTAACTGACATCTTTTTCATGCAGTGGACAAATATTGCTTTTCACTGAGACTGGATTCAGTGAAAGCGATGTTTGTTTGCTAGCGCTGCCGTAACAAATTACCAAAAACTGGATGACTTAAACAGTGGAAATTTATTATCTCACATTTTTGGGACCTGGATCTGAAATGGAGGTGTCAGCGGGGTTATTTCCTTCTGAGGGCTGTGAGGAAGAATCTGCTCCATGCTTCTCCCCCAGCTTCTCAGAGTTTGCTGGTGATCTTTGGCACGTTGTGGCTTATGGAAGCATCACTCTAATCTCTGCTTTCATCTTCACACGGTAGGTGTTCTCCATGCATGCATGTCTGTGCCCAAATTTTTACTTTTTATAAGAATGACTGTCATACCTGATTAGAGGTCTGCCCAACTTCATTTTAATTAATTACATACGTGATGACCTCATTTCTGAAAAAGGTCACATTATGAGTGAATGGGAGTTAAAACTTCAGTATGAATTTGGGAGGCAGGACACAATTCAATGTATAACAGCATAACAGCATCCATGAATACTGTTTACAGCGATGCATGATTCCCTGCCCCCTGGGCACATGGTTGTCTGCCCTGCCTGGCTATCTTGTCTGTGGTGGAGCTCTGGTTCCGGTTTGGCAAATAAGATGAAAATGAAAGTGTTGTGGTTTGCAGCATTTTGTTTCCTTTTCGAGGTTGTTGAGAACTCTCTTTCACTCTGCCATGGTGACCAATGACATTTAAGACAGCTCCTGCTCTATTAGTTTCTGTTCCAGAATAAAGCAACATGGAGCAAACTCTTGACTTTTTATTTTTATTTTTTATTTTCCATTGATTGAGAGAGAGGGAGAGAGGGGCAGGAAGAGAAAGAGAGAGAAGCTTCAACTCATTGTTCCACTTAGTTGTTCCATTTAGTTGTGCACTCATTGGTTGCTTCTCTCATAAGCCCGGACCGGGTATCAAACCTTTGACTTCTGTGCACCCGAACAACACTTTAGCCACTGAGCCACCCAGCCAGGGATGTAAACTCTTGACTCTTGAAAAGCAAATAGCCTGAAAGAGAACTAAACTTTTATAATTTTAAGTGACTAAGATGTGTTACCATAGCATAACCTAGTCCCCCTGATATAATAACTTTAGGATATGATTTATTTTTGTTTACTATATACTTTTTGTTATGAACTGAATAGTGTCTCTTCTAAAATTGTGTTGAAGCCCAAACCCTCAATATGAAAATAGGGATGTATCTGGAGACAGGGTCTTGAGGAGATAATTTAGATGAAATGAAATTGTAAAGGTGGGACTCTAATCACATTGGATTGTGAACTTCCTGAAAGCTTTGTTTCTGTTTGTTTGGTTTTTATTTTTAATATTTTTCAATATATTAAAATTTTTAGAATGCCAGTGCAGTATTACAAATATTGTGTATTCTGAAAATTTACATTTCACATAATAATTTCTTTGGCACAAAAAGTACAATATACTTTCATGTTGCCCAAAATAATTATAGGATTCATCATAGAATATTAATCCCTGGAACTATAGGCAGTGTTATCTTTTACAATTTTTGTTTTGTTTTTGTTTTGAATCCATGAGTCACATCCATGTGTTTCATAAAACCAATTAGTGAGTGAAGAGCAGGGCAGCCCAGGTCTGAAAACTCCTTCTCCTTCTCCCCGCAGCCAGGGTAGACTGGCGGAAATAGTTTATGTGAGACTCATGTTCACCCCCTGCCAGCACGCAGGGCCTCCGTCGTTGAGCTGACTTCCTCCATTTTTCCCATCCCCTCGTCTTCACTTCTACCTGTCCTGCTTGCAACCAACAAACACTCTAAGAAACTTCCAGTTGAACACAAATACACAGTACAGTACTGTGGCAATAATAAATACTATTTGTGCTGGTTTGTTGATGTAAAATAGATTTTTTTTAAGATGAAGTATATATTAAAAAGTTTAAGAACTAGTATCCTAATATACATATTTAGGCTGAATGATGGCTGTCTCCTTTTAACATCATCAGTGTGTCTCTAATGAACTATTTACATTCTTTTTGAGATAATGTGTAAAGACCAAATTTGAGTCATGTGATAAAGGTAAGACTTGGGCCAAATGAATCTTCTCATTCTCCCCCACCCACCCACCCTAAGCAAGGAGGTATATTACCCACCCAAGAGGCTTTGGTGAATGCTTTCCTTATCTGCTCTCATTTCTACCTCTTCTAACCCTTATATAATGCATAGAGTTACACATGTGTTTTCAAAAAATAATCTAAATTTTATTGCTCTGGCTTTGCCAAAATCAAGGGGAAGCAAAAAGAAAGAGTCTCACTTTTATAATTTCTTTCTCAGACACATGACTCTAGCAGAGCTGTAAAAGGTAATTCAAAGAGAATAGTGGTTCAGGACAAAAGACATTTCTGGTATGTGTACTATATATTTCTTATAACCACCCTGATAGCCAGCCATCCTTCCATTTTTATAGTTAGAAAATTGAGGTTCAGAGAGGTAACAAAACTACATAGCTATTTAAAGCTGTAAGTGGATTTTCTAACTTGTGTTTCTGTGGCTGTTCATTCAACATTCATTTATCAAGAATACACTATGTTTCAAAAAACATATATAATGCCCGGAGGATATTAAACTGTGCAAGACATAGTATCTGTCCTCAAGGGGCTTGAATCACTCCAGGCTTGAGATCCATTTAAAACTTGATCAAACATAGTGAGATAATATAGCCGTAACAGCCACTACTTATGGGGTACTTATTCTAATCAGGTTGTGAGGTCTACACAGTGATGTGGGGACCTTAAGGAGGAAGTCTCTTTCAGGATAAGGATCAGCTAACTTTTCCCATCACAAGGCAAGGGTAATTAGACTATCCAGCAGCCAAAGGGGATAGTAAGGCCCCTCAGAACAATAATAACTGTGTGTATAGAAAGGAGCTGGCTGGGTGAGTGGGAGTCTTTGGTTACTAAGATGGGTATAAGAGTTTGGCTATGTGATGGGTGAGTAGGAGTCAAGAATATTGCTGATTTTTTAGCTGGATACTAAGGGGTTCGTAGCGGTGATGAAATATATAGGTAATTACTGAATTTTATAAATTCACTCAAGATTTAGTACTGTGGTCTTAACATAGATACTTTCTGCCTAGAAAAATGAACACTTTCTAAAGTGTTAAGTTTATAATAATATTTGTCATGAAGAACTAAGTTGCAGGAAAAGATGACAATTCATATCAATTTTTGTTATTGTTGTTGCAGGAATTTATTTGGAAAAACAGTCTATCTCAGTATACTTCAATATGCAAACATTTCCAGAAAGGGCACTCGTCTCTCTCCCTTTTTTTAAAAATGATTTTATTTATTCACTTTACAGAGAAATACAAACTCATAGTTGCTTCACTTTAGTTGTTCATTGCTTGTTTGTCATATGTGCCTTGACCCATCAAGCCCAGGGTTTCCAACCAGCAACCTCAGGGTTACAGGTCGACACTCTACTCACTGCGCCACCACAGGTCAGGCAACGCTCGAGTCTTGATTTAAAATCTATACCTAAAAGATTAATGAACGAGGAGAGTTCAAGTGTAGCATGTTTATATACGGTAGATATGAGAAACCAATACATTAGGTAGATAATGGATGGGGAATCACCAGAGGATAAAATCTTGTTAAATGATAACTGGATGTTGTTAAAAATGAATTTTGAATTCACCAATGTTTGAGTACTCTGTCATTATGTAGTCATTTAACCATTTTTCAGATGGATCTGCAAGGGATAAAACATTATAGATTTTTTTTTTTTTTGTATTTTGTATTTTTTCGAAGTTAGAAGTGGAGAAGCAGTCAGACAGACTCCCGCATGCACCTTACCTGGATCCACCCTGCATGCCCACTAGGAGGTGATGCTCTGCCCATCTAAGGCATTGTTCTTTTGTCTCCAGCCATTCTAGTGCCTGAGCCATCCTCATCACCCGGGCCAACTTTGCTCCAATGGAGCCTTGGCTGAAGGACAGGAAGAGAGAGACAGAGAGGAAGGAAAGGGGAAAGGGTGGAGAAGCAGATGAGTGCCTCTCCTGTGTGCCCTGACTGGGAATTGAACCTGAGACTTCCACATGCCGGGTGATGCTTTACCGCTGAGCCAACAGGCCAGGGCAAAACATTATAGTTTTAAAATAAACTTTTAAAAGTACAAAAGCACTAGTTTTCAAAATCAAAGTATATGCTAAATTACGAGGTATATGTATGGAAAACTAAATTACTGCCTAAGCCCTTTTTTAAACAGGTAAGATGTTTTATTTAGAATATACTTGCTTTTTATGGAAACATGGAGGCAATGTTCTGGAAATGGAAAGCAAGGCATGAAGGAAATTTACTCATTCTGTTAAATAGTGTATTTATGCTGTATACACACCTCATTTGCATACCTGCTCTTATATACCCATGTGACAAGTATCTATTATGCAGAATTCAAATAACTAGAATGCTTGAATAACCATTGATACTATTCAATTATAACTGAAAATCTTGATTATGATTCTGTGACTCTGAAGGATCTTGAGATGCCTCTGGGATTCTCAGGGTATATTAAAGTATATCAAGGTCAATATTAATGTTAATTAGATTTTATTATATTATTTGAATATTAGTTATCACTTTGTGTGATTCATTGTAGCTGTCATTTCATCTAGTTATTTGACGTGTTTTAATTTTCTATGAGTGAATATTCACAAATGTTTCTATTTGTGAAAAAGTGAGTTATCATGTACATTTGATTTTATAACTGGTCATCAGCTGTGTGTATAAATGTGGCATTTAATAAAATGTCCCTTTAATATAAAAAGAATATAACCTATATGCCCTACTATTGCCTTATTTATTTGTTTGCTTCTACATTTAATTTTTTAAGTATTTGGTAGAAAAAAGATTTCTCTTGGTTTATGAAAAAAATTGACATGTAGTAGTGAGTGGTGGCAGTGAGCACGTTTTATTCTCTAGTGCAGTGTTTTTGTTCTGTAGCTGTTGTCTCTAGTTGTCCCCAGTTCTGATCATCAGTGGTGATGCTAAATGGAAAAAAGTAGCAAACAGTTGACAGAACATGCTTTTTAATTCGCACTAGATATGCAATCCCTAGTACATTAGATGTTCAGGTTAGAAAACCTATTCTTTTGGAGAATTCTTTTGTTTCTCTATGCCCAAATGGAAGAAATAATGAGAGATTTGTTTTCAGGATAGTAATGACCACCACTTACTGGATTCTAGTCATTGTTAAGAGCCTTAAGACTTCTGTCCACTTAATTCGCAGTAGTGAAAGCCTATGAGATTGTTACTATTTTACTTTTGAGAAAACTGGGGTTCATTCATTCATCTAACAAATACACATTTAACACATACTAGGAGCCAGGCATTGATCTAGGTTTGGATACACAGCAATGAATAAAATAGCGACAAAGTCCTCACTCTCTTAGAGTTTCTATTATAGTGTAGGCTCAGAGAAGTTTTGACAGGTTGTTTAAGATAGGACAGTTATTGTGTGGTGGGACATAGAGCATGTGCTCCTAACTACTGTTTCAATATTATTTTCTCAGTCACGTAAGTTCCAAGGGGAACCTCAATCTACAGTGCCTTTTGAACTTTAAGTTAAAATGTCATAGAATCTATTTGGTTCTGCAAGTATTTCTGAGAGTCTACTACACATAGCTGAACAAAAATAGCACAAGACTGAGAGTCATCCTTATAACTGTGGCTCATACACGTTTTAGGGTCAAGTTCCCAAGCTTCTCTGGCCTTACAGACAGAAACTAGATGTAATGTCATTGAGACAGTCTAATTTTTCAATGGTCTATGTGACTAAAATTTTAGATGTAGTGTATAAAAAAATGTATGCACTTCAAATGCATATGACAGATGCTGACTTTGGGGAATGTAAGCCTTGCATAGAATTTTGTGATTTTCAAAACTCTATCAAAGCATTATCTGCTTAGCTCATCATTATGACCCTGTGAGCAGACTCGAAAGGTGCTATTATTTCACTTTTACATTTGAGAAAACTGAGGTTTAGTGGCTGCCTTAGGACATGGAGCTACCCAACATTGGGACAAAGACTCAAATCCTCACAAATTCTGGCCCAGCTGTCTCTATTTGGAGGACAAAGATTGAGCTTGTCTTAGACAGAATTGCTTATTAATCTTGTAATAGAGTCAAGATGCTATGAACAAAGATAAATGGAATATGGACGCAACCTATTCTTAAAATACTTGTAGTTCAATGGGAAGTGGGCAGAGGACAGAATACTTATACACGAATTACTTCTGAAAAGAAATAAAATGACAAGAGTGTTAAGAGAGATTCAGAGAAGTGGCAATGGGTATTGGTTGCTGGGAAAGACTTTATTTTCATGGGTATAACAGAGAAAACTTCGTAGGAAAACACCACTTGAACTTGTCGTATAGGCATATGAAGTAGGGGAAGGACATGCTAGGTGGAGGTATAGCAAAAGTTATGGAAATAGGAAAGCCTTAAGGAGCAGCCCACAGTTCATCTTAGCTGGAGCATAAGCTGGGTAAGGGCAACAGAAGAGAGGCCAGTCAGATGGGTTGAGGCCAGTGATGGAAGTTCCCTAGGACTTTGGACTTTGTTTTGTAAGCTTTTGGGAGCCAATGGAAATTTCTGACCAGTAAGGTATGTGATCAGAGTTATACTTCAGAAAATCTGACCTATCCACAGTATACAAATGGATTGGATTGTGAACTAAAACAGCAGAATATCACACATGCTGCATGCAGCCAGAAATAAGAAAGGTGAATCTCAATAGGCTAGAATATTGAAAGATTTTCTGGAGCAGGAATGTGTTAGCATGGGCTTAGAAGAATGGTTGGATTTACTGAGGAAAAGTTTTGGTAGATGTGGATGAGGATCAATGAGATTATAGCATTCACTTTCATCAGGGCTCTGGTCATTTTAGGAATAAACTGGCATGTACCTTTTGAACAGCAAAGTGAATAAACAGGATTGTCCCAGAGTAATCCAAGAGTTCAATTCAGTAAGCTCTGCAATCGACCCAGAATGCAGTCAAGGGGACATGTATGCTTCCTGGGCTGCATGACCTAATCTTAAGGCAGGCTGAGGCCAAGAGGAGTGCCTAGCACCACTTTGGGGGCCATGAAACTAATTCAATGCTTAAAGAGAATATCAACCTTTCTGGTAGTCCCAATAGCATCATTAGATTTATAGAAGATAGGTGGAAGAAATCAGACCAGGTGTCTGGACAAAGCACAGAAGCTCAGCCTAAAGCAATGTAGCTCTGCTGTAAACAGCTGGGAAACAGCTGCAACTGAGACTCTGCTGGCATGCTGCTGTAGTGACAGGCGTGCTCAGTACCAGGAGAAGTGACATGAAATCTGCAAGGCTAAACACTGGGGCATCAAGCCTTGCAGGCTGATCCTGAGACAAGCATTAGAAGGCAGGCCTCTCTGCTGGTTGACTTACTATATTTCACTTGCCCAGGAAAGAAAACTACCAGCAGATTATCCTTCTTGCTTCAAAAGGAGAGAAGGGAGCTCCATTTTGAGTTTCTTGGGTCTTATATGCCATTGCTTTCTATATAGCAACTCTCCTGCAATTGATAGACTTTCATTTGTTAGTATGGTTAAGAAGTTGTCCACGGTGTTTATCATTTTATATTCCTACCAGCAGTGTATGGGAACTACAGTTCCTCCATATTCACTCCAACAGTTGGTAAGGTTAGGCTTTTATAAGTTTAGTCATTCTAATAGTGTGTAGTGGCATCTCTTATGGAATCAATTTGCATTTCCTTAAGGGTTTTTCACGTGTTTATGTGCCATCATATATCTTGTTTGGTGAAGTGTCTACTCAAATATTTTGCCCATTTTTAAAATTGAATTCTTGTCTTCTTTTTTATACATTCAGATATAAGTCTGTCGTCAGACTTAGGCTTTGCAAATATTTTTATTTCCTCATTTGTGGCTTCTCTTTTTATTTCCTTAACAGTATCACTTAAGAGCAAAAGTTTTTAATTTTGATAAAGATTTTGCTTTTTTCTTTCCCATTTCTTTGATGGTATCAAGTCGAGGAGTGAGGCAGATTTTTGGCCCACCTTGGCTAATGTTCGAGCAGGTTTTATGGAAACTATCATCAGATCTCAAGTTCACCTACAACTGGCACTCAACCCACTTCAAAGGATTTTGTAGATTTTCTTTTCAACACAAGCGGATTCCTTAACAAGCATCTTTTTTGAGTTCCTTATATCTTGAAAAATGTGACTAATGTAGCAATGGAAGATTTGATTCTGAGCCTTGTGATTCATGGTAGCAGATTTCTTGAAGGACACCTCAAGTGACTTTAAAATATTGACTATTCCTGATCATTTGTGTCATCACCCAAACCCTTTGGAGGCAACAAGGTTGCCTTTTGTCTAATAAATGTATTTGTTTACTTAGAGAGGATAAAAAGTCAAAGCTAAGAACAACTGGCTTTAATTTCCAGAAAAATATCTAAAACTTTCTTTCTTTTTTATTTATTTATTTATTTATTTATTTATTTATTTATTTATTTATTTATTTTTCCAAAGCCAGAAATGGGGAGGCAGTCAGACAGACTCCCACATACACCCGACCAGGATCCACCCGGCACGGCCACCAAGGGGCGATGCTCTGCCCATCCAGGGCGTTGCTCTGTTGCAACCAGAGCCACTCTAGTGCCTGAGGCAGAGGTCACAGAGCCATCCTCAGCACCCGGGCAAACTTTGGTCCAATGGAGCCTTAGCTGCGGGAAAGGAAGAGAGAGACAGAGAGGAAGGAGAGGGGGAGGGAGGAGAAGCAGATGGGCGCTTCTCCTGTGTGCCATGGCTGGGAATCGAACCTGGGACTCCTGCACGCCAGGCCAATGCTCTACCACTGAACCAACTGGCTAGGGCCTAAAACATTCTTTAAAAACTATACTTCATGCTCCTCTAAAAATAATTTCTAAAAGTGTATTCCTATATCAGAACCATCTAAGTAAAAACAGGTATTTATTTTCAACCTTATATTTACTGAAGTACAATTTCTAGACAGTGGGTGATTCTTATATACAACTAAATTTGAGAACCATGGGCAAAAAATATTTTTTCTTTTATGTTCAGTTAGTTATAGAATATTAATGCTGACATATGTGTTGCGGCCAAAGGGTCACAGGAAGGCAGAATTTATATCCAATCTCTTACCTTTCACATTTAAAACTATGTGCTTCCAAAGAACAGGTAAGGAAAACAGGAAGAGGTTTCCTCATACCTGTCTCTGGGAGAGAAGGAGTTAACTCGCAGGATGCTAACTAGCATGGCTGGATTATTACCTGCTCTAGGCAGGAATGCACCTAAGTCTTTTGGCTGCAGGCAACAGAGTCCCTAAGGGGAGTGGGGCAGATGCATCTGTGGTTGGGAGGCATTATTTACTGCCTATTCTGTGGGGCTGAAAAAAGTGGATGTCATTTTATTGAAGTCAGAATGAATGGAGGAGAATGGCAGAAGTCATTTCCTAGAGGTTGGCACTTGGCTGTAGAGGTATAATACATATTGCAGCATAGTTTAAAAAAAATTTAACAAAAATCTAACCTCTTGTAATTGTTTATGGTAATTAGTATTTACTTATTTTCTATTTTAATTTATTTCTTTTTAGAGAGGGAAAGGAAGGGAGAGAAAGAGAGAGAGGAGAGAGAGGGAGTGAGAAACATCAACCGTAGTTGCTTCACTTTGGTGGTCTATTGATTGCTTTTTGTACATACTTTGATGGGGGGAGGGGGGACTCATGCTCACAACCTTGGGATCATATTGATAATCCTGTGCTCAAGCCAGTGACCTTGGGATTTTGGGATTTCGAATTTTGAATTGGGGACCTCAGCTCCATCCACTGTGCCACCACTGATCAGGCTATGGTAATTAGTATGTTAGCACAATGCTATAAAAGAAATGATGTTTATCATGAAATATAAACAGTGGGCAAGTAGGACATCCCCTTCATCCACCACCTGAGACCATCTAAATCCAGTAGAAATTTGCAGCCATATTGGACATACACTGAATGTAATTTTCTACCTCCTTGCTATTGTCTATGTATTTCCCCCAACTCTTGTCAGCATTATATCTATCTTTTAAAGATAGACATAAATATCAAGCCCCTGCCCTACCCCCCACCCTACTCCTCCAGCTGGAAGTTCTCCACATCGTGCTTACCACCTAGTTGCCCCTCTTCTTCCTGCAGGAGCCAGCGCTTGGCCCAGGGTGTTTCCTCACTGTCCTCATAATGCCAGGCGCAGGCCAACATCTGTGTCATTATACTTGCCACTTCTCCCCATTCTCTAAAATGTTTCCCCCTTCCTACTATTTTAATACTACCTACATTTTAAGATCCGAGTAAATCTTTTGTCTTTCTCAAGTTCCTGCCTGGCCATGGGTGTCTACCATTTCTGCCTCGTTGACTACTCTAGCAGCCTGTACTTCTTTGACATTTTTCATAATTTGCATGATTCATCAATTTTTTAATGAGTTTTATCTTCCCAACCAAATTATTAAGTTTCTCTAGGCTGAATGTCTTAAACTTTTCCACATTCCCCTATAATGCTATCACAGAAATCTGGCAATTCAAATGTTTCCTAGTGAAATTCAGTATCTGAAGGGAGATTCTAAAGGCTGGAGTAATACACAAAGCTATATTCCAATCTGCAGTTTAGGACATATCTGAGTCATATCTGTATTTCTCATCTCTCACCAGATGGTGAGTGTCTAGATGGCAAGGAGTTTCATATACATCTTTGAATTTCTAGTGGACAGTAAATTAATATTTATTAAATTAATGATTAGAGAGTACTTCCTGGTAATGTCAAAAAGCATGATATACTGCCCTCCTTTCTCTCAACAGTCTTTTTTCTCTCCTCCCCCAATTTGCTTTTAAAACTAGTATCAATGAACAGAACTGCTTAGACGTAAGTACCTCACATATACTCTGTTTCACACCTCTGTCTTTTCCCTCAACCAGGGCTCATTGGAATGCTCTTTCTATCCTTCTGTACCTTTCTTTACCTGCCCAACTTCAACTCATTCTCCAAGCTCTGGCTCATAGTTTCCTCTAGGAAATCTCATCAGAACCATCAGCAAGTAAGTCTCCTCTCCTCTGTGTGTTCAGAGGACCCTCTACACACTTGTATTTTAGCCTTTATTACATATTGTTGAAATGTGCTTGTATGTGCTTGTCTCCCTGGTTAAACTATACTCTCCTCCCAGTCACAACTGCATTGTGTTTTGACACAGATTATTTCTCAACCTAACTCTTACCCATTCCCCATACCTCAGCTCACTCAGAGTCTGGTATATCATAAGCATTCAACAAGTGTTTGTTAAACTGTTGGCCAGTGCTTCTCAACCAGGGGGTTGAGAATATTTATATATTTAAAGATTTTATTTATTGGGGTTTTTTTTAGAGAGAAAAGGAGAGAGAGAGAGATAGAGAGAGAAGGAGGGAATAGTTGCTTCACTTTAGTTGTTCATTGATTTCTTCTCCTAAGTGCCTTGACCAGGCAAGCCTTGAGTTTCAAACCAGTTTTGAACCTCAACATTCCAGGTTGATGTTCCATCCACTATACCACCACAGATCAGGCATGAAAATATTTTTGATTGTCACAATTTGGGGAAGGGGTTGCTACTGGTCTTTAGTAAGTAGAGGTAAGGGATGTTGATAAAGATCTTATAATACACAAGACAGTCTTTCCCTCCCCCCCTCCCCACACCTCCCTATGAATAAATAATTATACAGTACAAAATGTTGATAGTGCTGAAGATTAGAAAGCTTGGCCTAAATTGTGGTATGAAAAACATTGTTTGTTAAAACCAATACTTGGAAAAATTTTGAGGCTATATGATTTATTTTGGGGGGAAGACTTAGATCTGCATTACAGTTGGGAATAAACTTCTGATAGGTTAGTGAAAAGGCTTAATTTCTAAGTGTGATCAATGTTGAAAATTAGAATTTAAAAGCTTTTGTTCATACAGGGTTCTGTAGATTTACTAAAAATCTCCCTGTGCACCTATTTAAATTAGTTTCGGGTAAATTTTAAAAGATCAGACCTTTATGTGTGAAAAATCAATCCCGCTGGGATTCAGAATAGCTTCTCCTGGTCATTTATGAATTAAACTGGGGAACTTTTTGAATTTTATGTACTAAATGTAGCCATACTTCCACATAAAACCGCAGGGCAATTGTACTTACGCAGGAGAGACTCTGGTATGTAACTGCACGCAAACATGGCTTTCAAATGACTTCCACTCACCTACTTAGACCAAAGAGGCTGTCAGTTAATTTAACAAACTATCTCTGTTCCCTGATCTTTGGGCCATAAAAATTGTTCATCTGCTCAGTCACAGACCATTTAATTTTGGATGCATCGTTGCCAGTTGGTTATAGTAATTAGCATCCCCTATATTGTGGCAGCTTCCCTGAAGCTATGCTAAGTAGGGTTGCACTTTTGTGTGGAAACATAAGCTGGGTTGTGCAAATGAGCCTGGCCACCCATCTTAGAGACAGAAGCCCTAACTATCATCTTCTTGGCTCGGGTGCCTTCCAAGCCCACCTGCAGATCTTATTTACTGATTATTAATGACAAGAACTGTAGGCAGCTGTGAAAGGCACAGCATGGCAACTCAAAGCTGCAACTCAAAACTATCCTCCGTGGGACTGTAATTTTCTTGAATGACACCTGACTTCATTTTAACTTCTTTCTTTGCTCCAAATGCACTTGTGCTGGAGAAATGCAATAGAAATTCAATGAGCTCCATGTTTAATAGGCAGACTTGCAACATTTGTTGGTGCATCTGTTAGTTTCCTGGCAGAAGTGGGGCATTTGGAGAGGAAATATACATTTGTGTTTGTTCCAGAGTTGGCATACAACCTGTAAGGTGATGATTCAGCAAGACCCCTGGTGAGATACCATAGAGCAAGGTTACCTAGTAGTTCACTAGCTGCCAATCTATGGAGATCATATATTGTATGGATTTAAAAATCAAATTTGATTGAATAAATAAATGTTAATCTTCAAATAGTATTTAGTGTTCAAGCTTAGCAGATCAGATTTTTACTTCACTTTGAAGGGACATGGTAGTCTGTGTAAAATGAACTGGCTTCATTAGAAATGAAAACTGAATTTAGTTCTTTGGAATGCACACATCTGCATTTTAGTTTGTACATCTGCAGATTTTCGGTTTCCCGGGAAACCACCATGCAAGAGTTTGCAAGGGCTCACCACACATTGCTTTATATCCAGAGTACTTTTATTTCTTTTTCTAATATACAGGAAAGCAATATTTCATCAATGCAATTCATTTTTGCATGTTTAATTTTCAGATGAATAGGACAAACACCTTGAATGTAATTAAAAATAGGTTATGTTATTTTCTTCCATTGAATGATGCTAATGCAAATATGGGGCTTTAGCTCACATTAGTTGCCTTCTTGTCTTTTACTGCAAGGCTGAGTCATTCAAATGAATAAAAGCATCTTAAGTTGAAATTTTGGGGGATGAGGAACTTGTAAATTTTATGATGGATTAACCTACTTAATCACCATATTCTCTAACCACAGTGAACTCTGCTAATTAAAAAATGATCTACATAGTTTGGGTACAATTAATCTTTATTTGCATAAGTTGTGAGTTAAAGTGAATATTACAAGTAGAAAAAAGAGCAACTTTCAGTATCCGGGGATTGGGCATACAGTGAGATGCCCAATGATATGACTGACAAGACATTATCAGTGAAAAGTGATAATGACTGACAAGACAAGACCAATGTGATTGTTAGTGTGGCTGTTTTTTGTTTTACTTTACCTTTTTTTTTAACAGGCATTTACAAAGGATCATTTTCCTAAATGTGAACACAAGCACAGAATCCCATTAGGAACAGTGGATATTTGGGGGGAGAAAAAAATGAGCCCAAGTCCAGCAATTTCTCATTTCATTTGTTACCCAAAAAAATAAAAATGAAAAGAAGAAGGAAAGCACCATGGACCACTCAACAGAATGGCCACAGCAGGAGAAGCAAGAAGTGAAAGAACTTTAGGACTCCCTTTTAGAAATTCCTTTAAGCTGCATCCGAGGGGCTACAGTAGGCGAAAAAAGTGGGACAAGTTTTTATTGTCCAAGATGTACGTATTTTTGTTAAGAGCGGGAATCTTTTAAAACCAGGATAGAAAAGCTAATCTCTGCTTCCAATTGCCTCCCACTCCTATTGATTTCTATTTTCAGGCAGCAAAAGTAGTCTTGCTTTTGATAGGGGAGGAGGAGAGGATGTAAATACTTGTCTAAGAGTATTGTGTTGAATGGCCTTTGGAAAGCTTTATTGACAAGTTCAACCTCAATTATAAATGAAGGGAAAGGCAAAGTGTGCGTAAAGGCAGTCTTTGTTATTGGGGTCTCCCAGCAGGTTATTCTGGTCAATGTCCAGAAAGAAGAAGAAAGTGAGGAGTTCAGAGCCACTAAAATTCTGTACTCCGTTTTACCACCCTCAATGGCTATGAGGGTGGGAGGATTCCTCCCTCTGGAGAGCAAACAATTTCTTAGGAGATAGCAAGGAACATTTATTTTGGCCATGAAGACTTTTCCTAGATGGGTTATTGGTATAGGAAGAAACAAAGCTTTAAGTTTTTGAACTTCACAAAGTTATTTTTTTGTATGAAACAAGCGCAAATATTTTGTTCAGTCTGGTCTGCTAGTTAACAGTAACGATTCATGTATCTTAGTGGTCTGTCTGTGGACTCTATCAAAATTTGTGAGAAAATAAAATGATGGTAATAGGCATAGAATCACATGACTGAAAGAAACCTCTCATTAAAAACTGAAAGGAACCTTTGCTAAGAAATGAGTTCTTCCCAGGAAACGAGCAAAGCATGACGTTTGCTTCACTGTGGCTTGCATTTAAAACAGTGGCCCGACTTCTTCTTTGTATCCTGCTTGTTCTGTGTTGTTATTGACTCCAAGAAAATAAAGGAACAGATGTAAGATAAATATATATAATCTGGTTTTCAAAAATCCTCTGAAGTGAATCCCCTATGCCTGCAGTTCGTAGGCGGGCCTGAACCTGGCTCCACCCTCCGTGCATCTGATATTCAGTCTGGGAAGTTCCCCTTGGGAAGCCAAGTCAGTGCTCTAGTCATTCACATCTAGAGCCAAGTGGATTTGGAGTGGATATGGGGAGGGGTCTATTAGTAAGAAATACAGTGACTCTCTGATGGTGACTCCTTGGTTTAAGAGTATTCAGCCAAAAAAATCATCTGGGACAAGTCCCATTTGTTAATTCTATTAAAATATATTCTGGATTAATTTTAATCGGGTAAGGTGAGACCAGCAGATCAGGTGACAACTGCCAAGAAGTAAAAACATTCACAGTTCTCTAGAAACAGGAGGCATGGTCTGCAGGGCACACAGAGAAACTCTGGGCTGTCCTGGAGTCAGAAAAGGCGAAAAGGAGGGCCACAAGTCTTTATTATGTTTTCTGCAAGAAAGGCAAGGCAGGACAAGGTAAACAATTTAGGATTGGCTACTTTGAATAATTTCAGTAGGCTCAAGGTTATAGGAATGGTCTCCTTGTCTTGTACCTGGCCCTGGGGTGATTTAGGGCAGGACAAATATTGGCTTAGTGTTTGAGAGTCTTCTAAAAGAGATAGTTAGAATTAAGGGTTTTGAATTGGATGGTTTTCATGTCAAAGGTACAAGGAATTAGCTAACTCTGGAAGGGAAAGTCCATCCTGTGATCCACAAGGACCCCAAGGCCCAAAGCACCTTAAAATATAGAAAATAAACAACATGATTAATACACTGGCTCTGCTTCAATCATAAGGTTCTGTCCAGAAGGACTTACCTTTAATCAAAGGTGAGATTTTGAGTTTGACTGGATGTTGGGTTTTTTTTCTTTTGCGCACAAGAGAGAGAGAGAGAGACAGACAGAAATGAAGAGAGATGAGAAGCATCAACTCATAGTTGCAGCACTTTAGTTGTTCATTGATTGCTTCTCATACATGCCTTGACTGAGGGCTCCAGCTGAGTTAGTGAACCCTTGCTCAAGCTAGTGATCTTTGGGCTCAAACCAGTGACCATGGGGTCATGTCTATGATCCCTTGCTCAAGCTGGTGAGCCAGGTCTCAAGCCGGCGACCTAGGGGTTTTGAACCTGGTTCCTTAGTGTCCCAGGTCGACTTTCTATCCAATGTGCCACTACCTGGTCAGGCTGAATGTTGGTCTTTGAGAAAAATAAAATGAGATTTTGATAACAGATGGAAGCTTATTTTAAATGTTTAGCCAAATAACCCTCAAGGGATTATAATAATGATTATACTTACTATTTATTGATTCATTACATTTAGCATATATTAACTTACTTTTTTTGATAATGTAGGTACTGTTATCTTCATTGTAATATAAATAAACAAAAGATTAGAGGGGTTTAGCAACTTTTCTATGGTTACTTCCATCAATAGAAAACAGGGCAGTGATTCTTATTCAGTTCTGACCATAGCGATCAAGGCATGTGCTCTTAACCTTTACACCCAGACTCTGAGGTTTCACAGAGCAGTAAAAACAAAACAAAACAAAACATCAACCAACCAACCAATCAACCAACCAACCAAACAAACAAAAGCTGCTAAGATAAAAAGATTGACTAAGAGTTTCCAACATTTTACAAAGCAATACCATTTGAAAAGTAGGGTGTAAAGCCAGTAGCCACGGCCACCATCAGAGCCACCTGGCCTGTGCAGGTTTACATTTGATTCGGACAGACAGTAATGAAGCAACGAAGCCAAGAACTGGTGGGCCATTATCTTTAATCCTAGCTTGCACCCAGTGGGCAAGAAATACACACATAGTGGGAAAACACTTCCCTTTCCATTCAGGGCTCCCAAAGCCACTGACTCATCCAAGTTTCCTAGAATTAAAGGCCCCACCAGCCTTATTCACCTGTGTTCCCCATCTCCTTCTCTCCGCACAAACTCTGTACAAACTGGCTTCTCCTTCAGCACTCTGCTATCTTGGCTGCTTCTCTGCAATGCTAATTTCAGGAACAGAGAGAGAGCAAGCGAGAGAGAGAGCCCCCAACTGCTGTGTTGAATGAAAAGTTGCTGTAGTGCCCTCATTTTTATCCTGTCACTTGGTTGGTGTCTGTCTGAGGGGCACCGGTTTGGGATTGTTGTGGGGAAGCATGACAGTACTGAGGACTGACGAAGGGTCCTGACACCTCTAGGCACGGCTCAGGATCAAGTGTCAGGCCCTACAGGAGGCCATCTCTCAGTATTGTAAAGAGAGACACAGGTTAAAGTGGCAGATGAAAGCGATACAGATAGAATCATCATTTTTAGATGCCCAGAGCAAGTTGGACAAGGGATGAAAGGAATTTAAAGCAAATATGGAAAGAGAAGATGAATTTGGTATCTTGTTTTAGTGGAAGGTAACAGGAAAAATGGTTTGCTCATAAGATGAAACTGAGCAAAGCTGATGAAGACAAACTTGAAGGATGATTGAATAAGGACATGAGAACTTTTTGCAAGGATAACTGGTGATCAAATGTTCTCTATTCTCATTAGGGACAAAAAGGGGACAATGGCTAAAATAGCAGCAGGAAGGTAATAAATCAGACATGAGGAGAACATGATGACTCTCAGGTTCCCGAAATATTGGAATTAAAAGTAAGACGCCCTGTTCTGAATCCTTAGTCTCATTAATTCTTTTCTGTTGACCAATATGAAGGATGAAATTCATTTTTCTGATCTTCTTATTACTATTTAGAGATAAAAAGAAGTTCTAGAACAGGTCTTTCCACTTGCATTTTACTTTTTTTTAACTTCTTTTTTTTTTTTTGTTAAATATTTTTACATTTATTTTCAGAGTTATTGTGGGACAAGGTCATTGAGAGGGTATGTCTGCTAGTTGACCAGCGAGCTGAACCTGAGAAAGCCTGGAACTTCTTAACCCTCCCTGTTCTTGAAATGCACATTCTGCTCAATATTCCCACACTAAAAGCTGTTTCAAAGACTTATCCTTGAGTGAGTAAAGTGTTTTTGAGACCTATGGACTGTGTATATAACTGAACTCTGTTAAGGCCCCTGCATAAACTTTTAAGGTTGTGGTGGCCAGGGGTGGAAGACAACTCTCATAAGTAAGTTCTCTTGCTTATTTAAAATGTCACCAGCCAATATGGAGTGGTCTGCCTCTTTCTTCAGTCTCTCCTTGCTCTCTGAGTATGGGGGCCAATGTGCCAACCATCAAGCTATAAGATTGAAGTAAGAAACTTTCTTTTTTAAAGTATGGAAAGATAAATAAGGTAGATTGAGAAAAGAGATGTCCTATGTAGGTCTCAATTTGGCCTTTAGAAATGACAGCAATACTGTGTCTATATACATGTATACTAATATTACCCATGACTGTGATATTATGTCCAGGAATATATAACTCAGCAATTCAAGAAAAAGGTTAGGGTGAGGGGAGTGTGAGCTTGTTATAAGGGTCCAGTGAAGTCAAGCATAGTGTATGATAATGTGGCACTCAGGAGACCCGAGTTCTTGATTTTGCTTTTACCTGTATTCTATCAGTTTGGGAAATGTTAGCCTTCTCTCTGCACATTTACACCTTTGCACTTACTGTTACTCACTAACAAGTTATGGTTATTAAAAAGGAAGCAGTACACGTGTCTCATGCTTCTTAAACAAATATTCTTAATGACAAAGCACATTTGGGAGTATGATGTCACTACGTCCATTATCTTTACTCTTACAGCAACCTGGCAGGGGAAATATAGTTTCCTCTACATTTTAGAGGAAGAGTCTGGAACCCAAAAAGTTTAGGTGACCTTCCCAAAGCAACATGTGCATGAGACAAGATTGAAACTCAAGGCTGTCTAGCTCCAAAGCTTGTTCTGGTACAATGACAAGGTCTTCTTTGACTGTGATGGGCATAAGGACTACCTGGGGACCTTATTAAACTGTAGACTTTGATTCCATAGGTCTAGGACTTAGTCTGAAATTCTGCATTTCTAACACGCTCACAGGTGTTGCCTAGGCTGTTGGTCCCTGGACCACACTTTGAGTAACAGGTATTATGTTGCTTCTCCTTAACAAATATGGTAGCAGTCTTAAGTTGTCTTCTTCCTGAACTTATGGAGAAGTATTTAATCTTTCACCATGAAGTATGATGTAGGCTGTAGTTATATTCAAAATACCTTTTGCCAAGTTGATGAAGTTCCCTCCTATTCATAGTTTGCTGAGAATTTTTATAATAAAGAGATGTTGAATTTTGTCAAATGCTTTTTCTGCATGAATTGATATAAGCATGCAGTTATCCTTGAACAGACCACTAAGGTGATAATTAGATTCATTGACTTTCAAATGTTGAGCTACCCTTGATTAATACATTTTAAAATAATATTTATTTTGTGCTTAAATTCTATTTATGGTATGTATTTATTGAAGAACATTCAGAAATTAGAAAAAGAAAAATGTAGATAAAAACTACTCAAAATATCACTACCCAGAAATACTAATGTTAATATATTTATAAACTTCCATACAGTTTGTTTTTTTGATGGGACCTTTCCATGACTCTTAACCTCCCCATTGCCCTAGTTTTATTGAGAAATGGTTAACATACATCATTATATAAAGTTAAGGCATATAGCATGATGGTTTGATTAACATGTATTGCGAAATGATTATCAAAACAGGTTCAGCTAAGATCTATCTTCTCACAGAGATACAATAAAAAGAGGAAAAGAGAAGAATAAAGGAGAATAACATTCTTCTTGTAATGAGAACTCTTACGATTTACTGTCTTAACTTTTCTACAATTCAGTGTAAGCTAGTCATAAGCTGCATGTTCCATTCCTAGGACTTATTTACCTCATAACTGGAAGCTTGCACCTTTGACTATTGTCCTCTCCTTCCTGCACTCTTGACCTCTGGATTTCACAAGTCTGATCTCTTTTTACATGTTTTATTTTATTTTTTAAAAGATTCAACATTAAGTGAGCTTATACAGTATTTTTCTTTCTCTGACTTATTCCATTTAGCATAATCCCTTCAAGTTCTACCCATGTTGTTGCAAATAATAGAATTTTCTCATTTTTTATGGCTGAATAATATTTCATTGTGTGTGTATACACACACTCTCTCTCTATATATATCTATACCAATAAATATATATCTATATATATCTCTATCTATCTATTATATCTATATCTATTGATCGATCAATAGATATTCTGTCATACCACAATTCCTTTATTCATTCATCCATTGATGGACATACTTGGTTGTTTTCTTGTCTTGGCTATTATGAATAATGCTGCTATGAAATGAGGGTGCAGATATCTTTTTGAGTTATCTTTTTATTTCCTTTGGATATATTCCCAGAAGTGGAATTACTGGTTAATTTGAATATAGTAATTCTATTTTTCTTTTTTTGAGGATCTTTCACCCATATAGTTTTAAAAAACACTTGTGTTTTATGTATTTAGGTTATACATATATAATATACATCTTCCTTTTATGTAATATTTTATCTCCAACATTTAAAAAATTTTAATATACCAAGCATGCTTTTGCCACAGTGACTTTGCACTTCCTTTGGTCTGGAAAGCTCATTGGCAGTTAGGTTCTGTTTTGTTTTGTTTGTTGCTAGTTTTTATCATTATAAATACTAAACATCCTCATACACAAATCTTTGCTAATTCTTAACAACTTGAATTAAATTCTACAGTCAAAACTTTAGGATCTGAGGAGAGACAAGATGGCGCTGGAGTAGGCGGACGTACCAGCATCTACCTCCCAGAACCAAAGTGGATTACAAACTAATTTTATGAACTATCAGCTGGAAAAACCAACTTTGGACTAAACTAAAAGGACTCTTCAACCAAGGAACGCTGAAGAAGCCACACAGAGACTAGGAGGAAAAGCGGAAACGCGGAGAGGGCTGCCCAGCTTCTCGGAGCGAACGGCAGCAGGGAGAGACTCGCGTGGCGGGAAGTGAGTTTAGCAGAGGGGGAAGGGTCCTGAGCCCCAGGAACAAAGCCCCAGCCTGCAGCCCCAGAGCCCAGAAGAAGCGTAAGGACAGTATTTAGCTGGAAACAAGTCAGGATACTGTTTGTGAGAGAGTCTGATTTCTCAGACCCAGGATCCTTCTTAAAGGGACTGCGCAGAACATCTCTCTCACCCGGGGCTCCTGGGGACGGAGGGAGAGGGGAGAGAACCACAGTAACAGGAAGAGAGTGAAATCTAGGAGGCATAGGGAGAAACATTTTGGGAGATAGCCACCCTAACCCCTGGGACGAGTCACTCCCCAAAGCTGAAGTGAATATTTCCCCCGGAAACAGCAATACCAGCAAAGGGAAGCAGGAGAGCAGCCAAACAAGCTCCCCTGCAGCATTCAGAGCAGAGTCGCATAGAAGGAGGGAGCTTTCGGGTCTACAGTAGTGAGTCTTAGGGTCCGAGCTGCAACGCCCCCACCCACGCGGCTGAGGGCGAGCCGGAGGGCGGGCGGCAGCGGGAGACAAAAGCGCGGTTCTGCTGGCAGGGTTGGAAGCTGGCTGGCCACCACTGGGCTCAGGTGTGAGCTCAATCTTGCCCGGCTAGGGAGAAGGGGGCATGCAAAAGCGGCCAAGCTCAGCTGCCAGCAGCCTGTAATCCAGCCTCCGGGAGAAGGGCGGGAAACCCGGAAAGAGTAGAAACCAGCCCCAGAGCAAGGGCAGAGGAGCACATCCCTGCCCCGCCCGTGCAACCCAGGCTTGCGGTCTGACTTGGTAGCCGGCTCCTCCCGCAGGGGTGGAGCCAAAAGCCCAGAAGAGGCGGAGTTCCGCTACGGAGCTGAGCTTGGGCACGCAGCCCTGCCTGGTGGTAGAGCCAAGGCTAGCAGCTGTTCCTTGAGTGGGATCATCCTGCAAAGGCAGGGTGAAAGCTCGGAAACAGGCGGAGACCCGCAGCTGAGCAAAGGTGCTCGCCAGTGCCCTCAGGACCGAGCATAACGTCACACACGTGGGCAGGGCAAAGGCCAAGGCCACCAACCCTTGTGCACCTGAGCACATGATCACAGCCACTCCCGTGAAGAGAAAATGCGGAGGCAGAGAAATACAACACAAATAAACCAAGAGAAATCCCCAGAAAAGGACCTAAGTGAATCAGATATAACCAAATTACCAGATGCAGAGTTTAAAATAACGATTGTTAGGATGCTCAAAGATATTAGAACCACCATAGATGGCCATTACGAAAACCTAAATAAAGAGATAACAAATATAAAAAAGGACATTGAAATAATAAAAAAGAATCAGACAGAAATGACAAACACAATATCTGAAATAAAGAATACAATGGAAGGAATTAAAAGCAGGATGGATGAAGCAGAGAATCGAATCAGTGGGTTAGAGGACACAATAAATAAAGGCACAGAAGCAGAGCAGAAAAAAGAAAAGAGACTCAAAAAGTCTGAGGAAACTCTAAGAGAGCTCTGTGACAGCATGAAGAGAAATAACATCCACATCATAGGGGTTCCTGAAGAAGAAGAGAAAGAACAAGGGATAGAGACTTTGTTCAAACATATTATAGCGGAAAACTTCCCCCAATTAAGGCAGGAAAACGTTTCACATGTTCAGGAAGCACAGAGAACTCCATTAAGGAGAAACCCAAAGAAACCAACACCAAGACACATCATAATTAAATTACCAAAGCTAAATGATAAAGAGAAAATATTAAAAGCTGCTAGAGAAAAAAAGACTATCACCTACAAAGGAGCCCCCATAAGGATGACTTCTGACATATCAACAGAAACATTTGAGGCCAGAAGGGAATGGCAAGAAATATTCAAAGTAATGCAGAACAAGAACCTACAACCAAGACTACTTTATCCAACAAGGCTATCATTTAAAATTGAAGGAGAAATAAAAAGCTTTACAGACAAAAAAAACAAACAAACAAAAAACAAACAAAAAAAACTCAAGGATTTTACTGCAACCAAACCAAGGCTGCAAGAAATGCTAAGGGACCTGTTGTAAACAGATCAAAGGAAAAAAAGAATATAGCAAAAGAGAAAAACAGTTTTAAAGAAAAAAATGGCAATAAACAATTACATATCAGTAATAACCTTAAATGTTAATGGATTAAATGATCCGATCAAGAGACATAGGGTAGCTGCGTGGATAAGAAAACAGGACCCATACATATGCTGTCTACAAGAGACACACCTTAAATCAAAAGATGCACACAGACTGAAGATAAAAGGATGGAAAAAAATATTTCACGCAAATGGAAATGAAAAAAAAAGCTGGGGTAGCAATACTTATAATCAGACAAAATGGACTTTAGAACAAAGACCATAGTTAGAGATAAAGAAGGTCACTACATAATGATAAAGGGAGCAATCCAAAAGGAAGATATAACCATTATAAATATCTACGCACCTAATATAGGAGCACCTAAATATATAAAGCAGACTTTGATAGACTTAAAGGGCGAGATCAACAGCAATACTATAATAGTAGGAGATTTCAATACCCCATTAACATCATTAAATAGATCCTCAAGAAAGAAAATTAACAAAGAAACAGCAGACTTAAAGGACATATTAGATCAACTCGATTTGATAGATATCTTCAGAACCTTTCACCCTAAAAGAGCAGAATATACATTCTTTTCAAGCGCTCATGGTACATTCTCTAGAATAGACCACATGTTAGGGCACAAAAGCGGGCTCAACAAATTTAAGAAGATTGAAATCATATCGAGCACTTTCTCTGATCACAATGGCATTAAACTAGAAATCAACCACAATAGAAAAATTGAAAAACATTCAAACACTTGGAAACTAAATAGCACGTTATTGAACAATGAATGGGTTAACATTGAGATCAAAGAAAAAATTAAAAAAATTCCTAGAAACAAACGATAATGAGCATACATCAACTCAAATTTATGGGACACAGCAAAAGCAGTCCTGAGAGGAAAGTTTATAGCATTACAGGCATACCTCAAGAAGCTAGAAAAAGCTCAAATAAACAACTTAACCCTGCATCTAAAAGAACTAGAAAAAGAACAGCAAGTAAAGCCCAGAGCTAGTAGAAGGAAGGAAATAATAAAGATCAGAGCAGAAATAAATGACATAGAGGCTAAAGAAACAATACAGAGGATCAATGAAACCAGGAGCTGGTTCTTTAAAAAGGTAAACAAGATCGATGAACCTTTAACAAGACTCACCAAGAAAAAAAGAGAGAGGACTCGAATAAATAAAATTAGAAATGAGAGTGGAGAAATAACAACTGACACAACAGAAATACAAAATATTGTAAGAAAATACTATGAAGAACTGTACGCCAAAAAACTAGACAACCTAGATGAAATGGACAAATTCCTTGAATCATATAATATTCTAAAAATCAATCTGGAAGAATTAGAAAACCTAAACAGACCAATTATAACAAATGAGATTGAAACAGCTATCAAAAAACTCCCAAAAAAGAAAAGTCCTGGACCTGATGGCTTCACAAGTGAATTCTACCAAATATTCAAAGAAGAACTAACTCCTATGCTTCTCAAGCTATTTCAAAAAATTCAAGAGGAAGGAAGACTTCCAAACTCCTTTGATGAGGCGAGCATAATTCTGATTCCAAAACCAGGCAAAGACAACACAAAAAAAGAAAATTATAGGCCAATATCCCTGATGAACTTAGATGCAAAAATCCTCAATAAAATATTAGCAAACCGGATCCGGCAATATATGGAAAAAATCATACACCATGATCAAGTAGGATTTATTTTTGGGAGGCAAGGCTGGTACAATATTCGCAAATCAATCAATGTGATTCATCACATAAACAAAAGAAAGGAGAAAAACCACATGATAATTTCAATAGATGCAGAAAAAGCATTTGATAAAGTCCAGCACCCATTCATGATCAAAACTCTCAGCAAAGTGGGAATACGGGGAACATACCTCAACATGATAAAGGCCATCTATGACAAACCCACAGCCAACATCATACTCAATGGGCAAAAATTAAAAGCAATCCCCTTAAGATCAGGAACAAGGCAGGGGTGCCCCCTTTCACCACTCTTATTCAACATAGTTCTGGAAGTCCTTGCCACAGCAATCAGACAAGAAAAAGAAATAAAAGGCATCCAAATTGGAAAAGAAGAAGTAAAACTATCATTATTTGCAGATGACATGATATTGTATATAGAAAACCCTAAAGTCTCAGTCAAAAAACTACTAGACCTGATCAAAGAATTTGGCAAGGTGGCAGGATATAAAATCAATACTCAGAAATCAGAGGCATTTTTATACACTAATAATGAACTGTCAGAAAGAGAAATCAGGGAGTCAATCCCCTTTACCATTGCAACCAAAAAAATAAAGTACGTAGGAATAAATCTAACCAAGGAAATTAAAGACTTGTACTCAGAAAATTATAAAACATTGATAAAAGAAATCAGGGAAGATACGAATAAGTGGAGGCATATACCGTGCTCATGGTTAGGAAGAATAAACATCATTAAAATGTCTATATTACCCAAAGCAATTTATAAATTCAATGCAATAGCAATGAAAATACCAATGACTTACTTCAAAGACATAGAACACATATTCCAAAAATTTATATGGAACCAAAAAAGAACACGAATAGCCTCAGCAATCCTGAAAAGGAAGAAAAAAGCGGGAGGTATCACACTTCCAGATATCAAGTTATATTATAAGGCCATTGTACTCAAAACAGCATGGTACTGGCATAAGAACAGGCACATAGATCAATGGAACAGAACAGAGAACTCAGAAATAAACCCACAGCTCTATGGACAACTGATATTTGACAAAGGAGGTAAGACAATACAATGGAGTAAAGACAGCCTCTTCAACAAATGGTGTTGGGAAAACTGGACAGCTACCTGCAAAAAAATGAAACTAGACCACCAACTTACACCACTCACAAAAATAAACTCAAAATGGATAAAAGACTTGAATGTAAGCCGTGAAACCATAAGCATCTTAGAAGAAAACATAGGCAGTAAGCTCTCTGACATCTCTCGCAGCAATATATTTGCTGATTTGTCTCCACAGGCAAGTGAAATAAAAGACAGGATAAACAAATGGGACTTTATCAAACTAAAAAGCTTCTGCACAGCTAAAGACAATAAGAACAGAATAAAAAGACAAACTACACAATGGGAGAATATATTTGACATAGCATCTGACAAGGGGTTAATAACCAAAATTTATAAAGAACTTGTAAAACTTAATACCAGGAAGACAAACAATCCAATCCAAAAATGGGCAAAAGAAATGAATAGACACTTCTCCAAAGAGGACACACAGATGGCCAATAGGCATATGAAAAAATGTTCAACATCGCTAATGATTAGAGAAATGCAAATTAAAACCACAATGAGATATCACCTCACACCAGTCAGAATGGCGCTCATCAATAAAACAACACAGAATAAGTGCTGGCGAGGATGTGGAGAAAAGGGAACACTCCTGCACTGAACACTCCTGCACTGCTGGTGGGAATGCAGACTGGTGCAGTCACTGTGGAAAACAGTATGGAGATTCCTCAAGAAATTAAAAATCGAACTGCCTTTTGACCCAGCTATACCACTGTTAGGAATATACCCCAAGAACACCATAGCACTGTTTGAAAAGAAGAAATGCACCCCCATGTTTATGGCAGCATTGTTCACAATAGCAAAGATTTGGAAACAGCCCAAGTGTCCATCAAAGGACGAGTGGATTAAAAAGCTTTGGTATATATATACTATGGAATACTACTCAGCCATAAGAAATGATGACATAGGATCTTTTACAACAACATGGATGGGCCTTGATAACATTATACTGAGTGAAAGAAGTAAATCAGAAAAAACTATGAACTATATGTTTCCATACATAGGTGGGACATAAAGATGAGACTCAGAGACATGAACAACAGTGTTGGGGTTACAGGGTGGGGGGAGGAGAGGGAGGGTGTTGGGGGAGGGGAGGGGCACAAAGATCATGGCTTTTCAGCATTTGCCATATTCCCCCCTTAATCTATAGACAGACAGCAAATATTTATGTATGGTGTTCCCACTATAAAGACTGCTGTCTTAGGGACAAATGCTGATAAACTATTTCAGCAGTTCCTCCTTCTTCAAAGACTTATATGTAAACATAGAGCTCCATGTTTCATAGGACATACTCAAGCTCACTCCATGCTCCCTGGAGCTTTAGCACAAGGGAATGCCCCCCCCCCTTTTTTTAAATATTTTTTCTTTTATTTATTTATTTTTTGTATATTTCTGAGGATGGGGATGGGGAGGCAGTCAGACAGACTCCTGCATGCGCCTGACTGGGATCCACCTGGCATGCCTACCGGGGGGAATGCTCTGCCCATCTGGGATGTTGCTCTGTTACAACCGGAGCCATTCTAGCGACTGGGGCGGAGGCCATGGGGCCATCCTTAGTGCCCAGGGTGGATTTGCTCCGGTGGAGCCTTGGCTGCGGGCGGGAGGAGGGGGACGAAGAGGAAGGAGAGGGGGAGGAGTGGAGAGGTAGATGGGCGCTTCTCCTGTGTGCTCTGGCTGGGAATCGAACCCGGGAATCCTGCACACCAGGCCAATGACTCCGACGGGTCTACCATATCATGCTTTTTACTTAAAAAAAAAAAAATTTACATTTCTTTTGAATGCTGATGAACAGGAGACACCAAATCTTTTTCGCCTGCAAACTACTACCTTCTTTATTAGATCTAGCTAATAACACTGTTCTGTCTTTTTTCCAAATAGCTCCAGATATATGGAAAAGATTTATATAGGCGGATGGGGATCCTCAAATCCCTCAGCGAGATCTTCTGAGAATGGCTTTTAA
Source organism: Saccopteryx leptura (assembly GCF_036850995.1). Classification (NCBI taxonomy): domain Eukaryota; kingdom Metazoa; phylum Chordata; class Mammalia; order Chiroptera; family Emballonuridae; genus Saccopteryx; species Saccopteryx leptura. Next base: position 70,864,318 of record NC_089506.1, on the reverse strand, counting down.
GATACCTAGAGGCAGAATAAGCCCAATAGAGATCAGGGGAACTACCAGCTTTTAGGATACACCCTTAAAGGCTTCAACACCCCAAAGGAGTCTCATAGGATGCCATCTGGGTCCTGCTTCAATAGTGGAAAGGAAGGTCATTGAGCTAAAGCCGGCCAGGCTTACACGCCTCTGCTGTGAGGAAACAGGGACACTGGAAGGTGGGCTTCCCCCTTGCTCCTCTAAGGGAGGGTTCAGTCTCTTCCAGCCCTGCTCCAGCCACCTATGACCTAACCTTGCCCAGAAAGCTGGGGTTTGCCACTGAAGGCTGAAGGTGCCCAGGGCCGTTGGCCCCATCTACGACACTGTGGACGAGCCTAGGGTATTTCTTCCAAGAAGCAGGTAAACTGATCTCATTCGCACAAGGGCCACTTAACTATGTTTTGCCTGAATAGTCAGGTTTTTTATTCTTTCCTCAAAGATCTCTGTTGTGGGTGTTGATAGTCCTATTTTCTGCTGCTTTGCTTAATATATAGTATTTCCTTTATCCCTCCTACCTCAATGCCCCACTCATATTTCAGGCTGGGACCTACTCCTAATTTAGAGCTCTCTTTCCTCCTTTTGCCAACTTGTATTATGAATTTACCTTTGCCACCCAGCTTAGTGTATCCCAAGGTTCTCTTTACCAGGCCACAGTCGCAGAGCTCCAGGGAAAAGCAACTGGTCTCAACTCTCCAGGCAGAGGAGAACAGAAGCTCCATATCCATGCATGCTGCAAATGGCTTTTTCCAGTCTACCTGAATCATTACCAGCTAGAAGCAGCGGTCATTGGGACTTGGACATGAGCTGCAAAGTATAGAATGGTGACAACAATTCCAGTGCCATGTGGACTTTTCCTGTGGGGAACTTTCCTGGACTCCTGCTCCCTGTGACAGCTCCTAAGAGACTGAACTGTGGTTGGGTTGCATTTTTCAGGGATTTGGCATGGTGATGGGGCCAACTTGGACTTGGGGAACATGTTAAGGACACTACTCTTTTAGGGATTCTTGCTGTATTGGCCAAGAGTTTGCTTAAAGGCTTTTAATCACTGTAAAAAAAATAGAGGACTGGATGAAGAAGATGGGGCACATATACACCATGGTATATTATTCAGCTAGGAGAAATGGTGACATCGGATCACTTATAGAGGAATGGTGGAGTCTTGGTAGCATTGTGCGGGGTGAAATAAGCGAATCAGAAAAAAACAGGAACTGCAGGATTCCATACATTGGTGGGACATAAAAGCGAGACTAAGAGGCATGGACAGGAGTGTGGTGGCTATGGGGGTGGGGGGAGGGAAGGAGGGAGCGGGGGAGGGGGAGGGGTACAGAGAGAACTGGAGGGAGGGTGGCGGAGGATGATCTCTCTTCGGGTGATGGGTATGCAACAGAACTAAATGACAAGATAACCTGGAAATGTTTTCTTTGAATGTATGTACCCTGATTTATTGATGTCACCCCATTAAAATAAAAATTTATTTATAAAAACAAACAAACAAAAAAAACTTTAGGATCTTAGTGTACTAAATTACTTTTCAATAGCAGCGTATAAGAGTGTTTTGTTAATATCTTTTCTTTTAGTAAACAAATGTTGTTAGGGCAGCTTTATGTTCACACCAAAATTGAATGGAAAGCACAGAGAGCAGAATGAGTTCCCATATATCCCTGACCCTTCACATGCACAATCTCTTCCACTGTTGACATCTGCACCACAGTGAACATATATTGACTCATAAGTATTATACAAAGTCCATAGTTTACATTAGGGTATAGTCTTGATGTTGTACATTCTGTAGGTTTTGACAACTGTTGTATCTTTTAAATTTTTTTAATCAAATTGCTATTGCTGTCTCCTATTTTAAAAACAAACTTACATTTTTGTATTTACTTAAGAGATTCTTACATATTCATTTGTATTTATGCTTACTTGCTTTGCTTATGCTATCAATATGCTTTTATTTGTGTTATTCATTTCTAAAAGCTTTTTATATATTAAGGTTAATACATTTTTGTCTTTATTTATTATGTTTTCCCCTAATTTGTCATTTAATTTTATAGTTTGCAGTATACAAAGATTCAAAATTTTATTTATTTTTTTATTTATTTTAAAGAGAGAGAGAGAGAGAGAGAGAGAGAAGAGGGGAGAGAGAGAGGGAGGAGACAGATGAGAAGCATCACTTGTAGTTGCTTCATTTTAGTTGTTCATTGATTATTTTCCACATGTGCCTTGACCGGGGGCTCAAGCCAGTAACCTCTTGCTCAAGCCAGTGACCTTGGGGTGATGTTGATGATCTCACACTCAAGCCAGTGACACATGCTCAGGCTGGCAAACCAGTGCTTAAGCCAAGGAACCTGTGCTCAAGTCAGCAACCTGGGAGTTTCGAGCCAAGGACCTCAGTGTTCTAGGTCAATGTTCTATCTACTGTGCCACCACCACTCAGGCTAATATTTTTATTTAGTAAATATATTAATTTACTGAAATCTCTTAATAGTTTCAATAGTTTTTCTATTGATTTATAAAGATTCTTTTTGAGAATCTTACCATATTTAAAAGAAGGCAGTATTTTCTTTTCCTATTTATTTTTTTAGCAATGAGTATATACATTGTTTCTTGTTCTTTTTTGTGTTGGCTGAGATTTCTAGAATATTGCAAAAACTAGCAATGATAGTGAGCATTTCTTTGGTTTCTGTGTTTAATTACCAAGGGTCTAGTCTTCTATCCTTTAGAATTATCTTTATCATTAGCTCTTAAAATAAACTTTTGCATTGATAATGCTGCTATTTCTAGGTTACAGTGAGTTATGATTAACAATGAATGATTCCTGATTTCAGTGGGAATACCATTAATTTTTGACCATATAACTTCGAGCACCTAGACACCAGGATAGGACCTACAAACGTTCAATTTAATTTTCTAAGCATGTCTTAGAAATCTTTCTGGCAGCAGCCATTACCTGGTGTCTCCCCCTGGCATTTCTTTACTCTTTAGCAGTATATCTAGAGCACAAAAATCAATCCAGACTTAAGGTGCTGAAAGTTCTACATTCACCAGAGGCTCCAGAGCAAAATCAGGTCTCCAATTATCGGAGGCTGTACTGTTTGCATCATTTGGCAGAACTCCTGAGAACCACATGCTCCTGTCTGACCCTCGTCCCTTGGATTGGAAATCCCTCAGAGCAATCATTCTACTGCTTTTCAGGGCCCAAGTGCCACCTTTCTCCTCACTCCTAGTCTCTCTGGGACCTGCTGATGGCAATTGATTTAGAAATCCTGTGACCAACCAAATCCTCTTTGATTCCTGTCCACTTGGAATTAAAGTGTTCTAAAGGAACTAGAAGAACTGGAGGTGGGGAGTCAGATAAACCATTTGATTATCTCAAAAAGCATCACTTGTATCTAGAGGGACAACTCCTCAGAATTCTGGAAATCCCAGAACCTGCTTTTCTGAGTGAGGGGTAGATGGTGAAGGAATGATCAAGGTCGCTTCCAGCTTCTTTCACATAAAGGGCTTTGCTCTCTTTAAAGGCCATTCTAACAGGGTGGGTAAAAACTAAGATTGGGGCCTTGAAAATAAGGATTTGAATTGTGACTCCAACACTTTTTAACTCTTTGATCTTGTGTAAGTTACTTCTCTGTATCTTGTTTTTTTTTTTTCAGTTACAAAATGGGGATAATAAAGGTATATCTTCTAAGATTAAATGAGAATATGAATATAGTATAAAGTTATAGATATAAATATTATATATGCCCACACACTCATGTATTTAGTTATCTATCTAGATAAATAGATGTTTAGGTAAACAGATACACTGTGGGGCAAAAGTAGGTCTACAGTTGTGAGTATGAGAAACAGTTTATTCTTGTATTATTATTTATTAGTTATTGCATTATTTTTTATAAAAACACTGTAAAATTACATTTGTGCCACTCTTGTATAGCATTTAAAACAAGTGCACACATATAGAAAGTTGCCATTATTAAAATGAAGCCTGGTAGCCCTCTACTTTTGTTCTTAATACAACTACTTTGGCCTCTTAATTAGCAGAAAAATCTTCCCAATTACTAGCATAGCATGTCACTTTTAGATTTTAGTAGTGGATTACTTTTTATGTTTTTAAAAATACTTTATATATTAATAGTTATAAAATATTCCATATGTATTTAAGTATCAAGTTAGGAGTCTAATAGATGCTATTTAAAGTCCTGCTTCCAACTTTGTAATGTGGGGAAAAGTAATGGGGATAAAAAATAAAATGGGTTGGGTAATTCTATTAAAATTGTTATTTATATAAACAAAAGCATTCAAAACTTACTATGACAGCTATATTACAAACTAATTAATATTTTCGCATTTATGCCTACTCTCGGCATTTTTTTAGTCTTTGCTTAAATACCCCAGTGCCAAAAGTAGTGACTGGCAATTATAATCCAATACCTTTTTCAACTGGATGCAAATGTAAATACATGTCATCTGCATGTACCATTATTACTTGTTCATCACAATGGGTCGCTGCTGTGATTAAAGGTTAGGGTTCAGGTGATTGATAAAGGGGTTTTATGATCTCATTGCGTACAGTACCAATGGGTCTAAGGCGTTTCTACTTAAAGTTTGGTCTGCATATCAGGCTCATTGGCATTATTTGGGAGCTTGTCAGTAATATGGAGTCTCAGGCCCCTATCAAGACTTACTGAATCAAACCTGCATTTTAATAAGACCTCCACGTGAGTCAGAAGAACATTACATTTTGAGCACCCATGGTTCAGTGCAGCGGCTCTTGAACTTTTCTCTATAGTAAAATTGTAAGGTCGGTGAATAATGGAGGATGATCATGTGGGGAACTCAGACCCTCCTGGAAACTTTGGCTAGGACCGCCCACAACCAAGCATGCCAAAAGAAACTACCCAGGAGCCCTTTGGAAAAGAGCGACACCTCTGTCAGCCAGTGAGATTTCACCACGTCATATTAGCTCAATCACCCTAGGGACCCTTTAAGTATCTCTCACACGGGTCACCACTTGCGACTCCCCAGGCCTCCATGTTTCATCGGGGCCAGGGGACCTCATCAGGTGGGATGCGCACTCTGTACTCAATAAAGCCTTTTATTATTCCACACTTCATGGCTCCGGCCCCTTCCTTCTTTCTCGGCGGGGGAAAATACCTTACACAAATCATCTGGTAAGTCTTTGCCAGGGCATCTCATACAAGTAAACCAGGATCTCTGAATGTGGAACACTAGGCTTTTGTATTTTTGAAAACTCCCCATGTAATTCCAAATGCACAGCTTTTTTGGGGAAGCACTGGTCTAGAACTATTGAGAAATCATAAAAGAGGATCCCCTCCACTTCTCTTTTACCTTCAGTTTCAACCTGGAGTTTGTGAGCAAAAGCCACCAGATTAGAGAAAGGAAGTTACATCCTTTATGGAACTTAAAATCCCCAGAGACCCAGGCTTTCAACTCTGTATTTTCATGACTTTAAAGTGCTCATAAGATGGGATAAGTTGGAGTGGTATTTCCTCTAATATGATTTGTGTTTGACAGTTTCTAGTGAACGTTACTCAAGGTAGAAGAGTGACTAGTGATATAATTACCGTATCTTACAGTGCATCTTGTGTCTCTCCCTGGAACCCTTGTTATTTCCATTTACAGTGATGGTATCCCTGAGTCACTGGAAGACACCATGTGAGCAGTTTGCTGGGGGAGAACCTCCACTCTGAGTAATCAGTATGCAGGCCTTGGCTCAGCACCTGGGTGATGAGGCCACATCCTAAAGAGCACCACCATCAATGCTACTTTGAGAAAAACCTATGTCCACAAAGTTCCATAAGTTAATTTTTTTCCCTGCTAGGGAGCTACCTTCATTTACATTGACTCTCAATGACCTACCTCCAGGCAAACACTCGCTTGCAGTCAGAGGTGTGGTTTAAAATAGAACTGTGTATGTAATGAATCACAATTTCCACATATGGGTTCTTTTGCTATCTTATGCATGCAGCATCCACAAAGCTTGTGGTCCTGGATCAACCAGGCTGTAGGTAGGAGCTTAGATAAGGAGCCAAAGAGGTATGCGAATGAGAACTGAGCTACTACTCAAAGCCTTGTAGACTTTCTAACACCTCCCTTTCTCATTTCATTAATGCAATTATAGCCTTATCATTTTTTTTCTTTTATACACTCACTTGTGACTTGGATCATTAGCACCTGCCCTTTGCAACAGGGGAAGCTGACTTGAGCTGAAAGGGAAACAGCAGGAGAATAAGATTCAGCTTTCTTGGCAGCCTTGCAGCTTGAAACAGACGTAGAAAAATAGAGACAATATCACAAATAAGCAAAGGTATTGTTGGTTCAAGTTTTTGCAAATAATTGCTTGGATGCAGGCAATTTTAATGTAAAAAAATACCCTTACGGGATTTGGGAAAAAAATTAATCACCTGAGATATTTTAGTTTAAGAAAAAAACCCAACTATTTAGCATGCATAGTGGCAACTTATTCTGCTGTATTTTAATGTATGCAAATATAGTTCATATTGCAACAATAATCTCATGGCAGGTCTGAATGAAGCCAATGTAGGTGGCACTTTGATCCAATTTTGATTTGAAATTACTCTGAAAAGATTATGAGTGCATTGTGTGGTGGCAGCGTACAGATAGTGCAGAGAGAGAATATTGATCTTTTTACACTCATTTTAAAATAGAGAAAGTGTTGTATTCCAAATGATGTGATTAGGCAAACTATTAACATCATAAAGCTCTCCATAAGATTTGCTTTTTATGTCTCTTGGACAAACAAATCAATATGGAATTCTATTATTAGTCTACTGTATGCTTGTATATTTGGGCATTATTTAACTTAGATATAAGTTAAATAATGGGGGAAGAGGGAGAGCTCTTGATCTTATATAACCAATTCAAAATTTGTCTTAGAACCATTACAATTTATTTCACTATAAGCCATAAATATCTGCTGCTCTTTAATTTAATCATTAATCTTTTTGGTGGATCCATAGTTGTAATCATGTTGCAGAAATGTTGTTTACCTACAGGTAGTGGTGCTTAAAACCTGAACATTTTCAGTCTTGCTGAAATGTTTTGATGTCATCACTCAGTAATTACTGAGTGTCCATTATATGTAGAATTCTTTAATCTGTGGAGGAATCTAAGAGTTTTAGAAACCTTGAGCCTTAGCCTGAGGGGGAAAAAGGGAAACTAGCATTTATGGAGTATCTACTTTCCACCAAGCACTAGGTTATTTTCATGATAGCCCAAATGGTCTCTGAAGCAGCTGTTATTATCTCTGTTTACATGTGGCAAAACCGAACCTCAGAAAACTCAGTTGTTCAAAATTACCCAGCTTATTAGACAGAAACTAGGATTCAAACTCAGATTTCTCTTATATCAAAACTTTGCCTTTCCCATTAGAAAGAAATAGAACAAACAGTCAGTTTGCCGTGGTCACAGCTTTTACAGACTAATATATAAATGTTGATGGGATGCTAGAAAAATTAACCGGAGTCAAAGTTAGTGTTTTAAGCATCTTATATGTAAGTGATACAGTTACCCTCTTCTGCCTTGCAATGTTGTTATTCTACTATCTTCTGCTTTGTAGAGTGTTGTGCTAATTTACTAACAAAGCTGAAATAATTCCTGAAATTATAGATGTAAAAAAGCACTTTCTACTTTTGACCATTTTTATGTAGCCTTATGTTTCAATTCTTATTAAACTTGACAAGATATGGACTATTAAAGTGGAAAATTACTAAGAAATAGATTATTTTCCAATAATCAATAAAAATAGATTATTCAATCTGAAAGCAAAATGAGATAGTGTTGAACTGATTCTATATGAGTGATACCCTGTTTATTACACAACTGCTTCTTAAATTACCCACATCAACAACTTTGATGAATTTATGTACTTTGTTGACATTATGTGGATTTCTTTCACAAATGTTAGTAAACCAACTTCTGGATGATAATTCTTAATACTTATTGTGTTTACAGATAAGAGAGAAAAATAAGAACCCTTTGGGACAGATAAAATTAACCTGGGTTAGACTTCCCATGTAGTGGCATCTTCCATGGGGTATCAGTTTCAAAATTAGGCCACCATTGTTACAGGCTGACACTGTTTGACATGGACCAGAATTCTGTTGAGCAATTTGAGTGGTAATACCTTCAAAATCGCAGGTTGTGCTACCTTCTTATATTATCATAATGCTCGTTTCCTGTTAAATTAAATAATCTCATCTTTGGCATATATGAAATATTGAGTTTATTAAGGCAAGCTTTCTGTCCCTATTTAGGGCACAATCTCCTGCTGAGCACCAACGAGTGAATTCTAAAAAAACAGACAGTTTGCATGCTATAGAATGATTTGAGGGTCTCTGAGCTCTTTGGATGATTATCTACAACAACTAATCCATAAATCAATACTGATATTATGACCTGAGAGTGGCTTTATTGTATTCTACATATTAAAACATAAGCTTCTGATTTTTTTAAAAACAATATGCTGATTTATCTTTTTTGAAGTCATGGCATGGATTCTAACAACACAAGATTATTTTAAAAATTCAATATTAAATGTTCTCATTTGAGTCAAATGAGAAATAAGCAACAAAGATTAAGCCTATATCACTTAGGAGGGCTGCTAGTTTGATACAATGAGAAGTGATACTTAAGCTGCTGTTATCCATGAAATGATATAGAGAACTCTGAAATCAAAGGTATCTTTTAAAATACAAGGTATAGGCCCTGGCCGGTTGGCTCAGCGGTAGAGCGTTGGCCTGGCGTGCGGGGGACCCGGGTTTGATTCCCGGCCAGGGCACATAGGAGAAGCGCCCATTTGCTTCTCCACCCCCCTCCCTCCTTCCTCTCTGTCTCTCTCTTCCCCTCCCGCAGCCAAGGCTCCAGTGGAGCAAAGATGGCCGCAAAGATGGCCCTGGCCCCAGCGCTGGGGATGGCTCCTTGGCCTCTGCCCCAGGCGCTAGAGTGGCTCTGGTTGCAACAGAGCGACCCCCCCCCCCCCCGGAGGGGCAGAGCATCGCCCCCTGGTGGGCAGAGTGTCGCCCCTGGTGGGCGTGCAGGGTGGATCCCGGTGTGGCGCATGTGGGATTCTGACTGTCTCTCCCCGTTTCCAGCTTCAGAAAAATACAAAAAAAAAATAAATAAATAAATAAAAAATAAAATAAAATACAAGGTATATATATCTCTTAGGTCTGGAGCGAGGCCACTACACCAAGAGCTGGAAAATCTAGATTCTACTCATGATTCATTTACTGTCTAATCATCAAAGCAAGTCATTAAGACCAGTGCCATATTCTGTGGGAAACCTTACCTCCCAATAGAAGAATAAACCAACTATTAAAAAACTATGGCTGATAATAATGTCTTGGCATGCTTTTTTCCTGCTGTTTATTTTCTGAAATATAATTATATCTGATTTTCCATCTACTTGTTGAAATTTCTGATAATATTAAGCTTATATTTTCCATTAGCAGCTTTTTTGTTGTTAAATATGACCTCTGCTTTTAAACTTTAGAATTGGTTCATGCTATGTGAGTGTATCATTATTGCTGCTGTTCCAGTCCATGACTTATTGTTTGCAGTGATAATAATAGTTTTTATCTTTTTAAGCTCCTATTTGAAGCTTTGATGGAAGGTCATCATTTCTCTTCATCTCTACTTTCCCTGATTTTTCTTATTTCTCAAAATCTGTATTATGTGCTTTCCTTTCACTTTGGGACCCTTCCTATATGGTTTTATTTATTTTAAAAATGCGTTTTATAGAAGTGCTTCCTTTTAGATGAATAAGACCCTGTAAAGAACATTTAAAACTTTATCTGAGATTCTATTTTATGACATTTTAAATGTTTTAAATACAAGACAGAAAATGAGAGTCTGGGCGCAAACTGGTTTTGGGAAGGAACAAAAATCAAAAGAAAAGAATAAGAGGAAAGTAAAGAGGGGAAAAGAGAGAAAAGGCAAAGAAGCTTTGAAAACTCTATTCTGCCTTTCCACATCAGGACCTGGCATCTTTGACATTCTTCTGCAGGCTGGGAGTCCCTGCAGCATCTCCGTTGTTTTTAAAGAGTCTACAGGGCTAGTGCATGTGCTCAGTCATTGCATGTGCTACAGAAAGTGGTAATGTATTTAATGACATGTGTCTAGTTAGTCACCAGTCACACAAAAAGGACGTGAGGCAACACTTGCCTTTCTTTCTGTGTTTGGGAGAATGATGTGGGTCAGGACAGCCAGGATATTGTTTCTGAACAAGTTCTCCCTCCAGATTCCAACAATCTTGGAATATCGGGGGGAAGGAAGAACATGCCTACAATAGTGCATGGCGCATAGCAGAAATGATTAGTGTATAAATGAATAACTCAGTGGCTGTGAGATGAACATGAAGCTATTCAGGTCCAATTGGAGGCTTAGGAAGGCAACAATTCTAGACTCTTTGATCATGGAAACGCCAAGGTGAAGTCATACCAAGATCTCACTCAATCTAACCCTTCACATTTTAAAAAATGGATTTAAAAATAATATGATATAAGAAGCATAGATTTTAAATGCTCAGTTCAGTTTACCAATTATGTAGACCCCTGTAACCACTGTCCCCCTCAAAATATAAATAATCTAATCATTTCTGAAAGTTCTCACATACCTGTTTCTAGTCCGTCTTCCCTACCTCTACACCCACTCTGAACACTTCCTTAGATTCAATTTGCCTCTATTTGGATTTCATGTAAATTGAATCTGTTTTTTATTTCATGTAAATAGATGTGTGACTTCTTTTACATAACAATGCTTTTGAGAGCTACCTATGTTGCATGCATTAGTCATCCTTTTTCATTTTGGAATAGTGTTCTAGTTATATAGATATACTGCAATTTACTCATTCATTCTTCTATTAAGAGACATTTGGGTTGCTCTCAGCTTTTGGATACTATAAATAGAGCTGTGATAAACAATACAATTACTCCCTATCCCTAATTCTTGGCAACAACTAATATAGTCTTCATATCTATTATTGATATTTTGTCATTTCAAGAATGTTATATAAATGAAATAATACAGTGTGTAAACTTTTGGATTTGGCTTTATTTATTTAGGATAATTTTCTAGAGATTCATCCAAATTGTTGCATATAACAATGGTCGGTTCTTTTTCATTGCTGAGCAGTAGTCCATGGTGTTCTACAGTTTGTCGAAAGCAGTCACCTGTTGTAGGATATCGGGTTGATATCAGTTCTTGGCTATTAGATATAAAGCTGCTACAAACGTATCTGTACAAGCTTTTGTGTGAAAATAAGTTTTTATTTTTTTCAGATAAATTCTCAAGTGAGCAATTGCCAGGTCATAAACTTAGTTTTATAACAATCTGCCAAATTGTTTCCCAGAGTGGTTGTGCCTTGTAACATTCCCATTAGTAATGTATAAATAACAGTTTCTGTACATCCTCTTCAGCATTTGGTATTGTCATTATTTTTAATTTTAGAAATTTTGATAGGTGTCTAGTAAAATCTCATTGTGGCTTGAGACATTAATTTGTGCTTCCCTAATGGCAAATGATGTTGAATTTCTTTTCATGTGTTTGTCATATATATGTTCTCCTTGGTGAAATATTGGTTCATATTTTTTGCCCATTTTCTGACTGATCATTTGGTTGTTGAGTTTTGAGAGTTTCCTATATATTCTAGAGAATGATTCTTTGCAGTATTTGTGTTTTTTCTACTTTATTGTTTGTCTTTTTGTCCTCTTAACGGTAAAAGTTTTAGATTTTGATAAGCTCTAAATCAAAATTTTCTTTTAGGGATTATGGTTTGGTATAAAGTTGAAGAATTCTTTGCCTAGCCCCTTGATCTTAAAGGTTTAATTCTGTCTTCTCTAAAGTTTTATAATTTAATATTATGCCTTTTAATCTGTGATCAATTTGGAGTTAATTTTTGTGTAAGGTATGAGATTTAGGTTAAGGTTCTTTTTTCCCCTTTGTCTATGATGTCCTATTGATCCAGCACACCTTTTGTCATTGATTTGCTTTTGTGTCTTTGTCAAAAATGGGTTTATTTTTAACTTCTCTATTCTGTCCCATTAATCTTTGTGTCTATTCATCCACTGATATCACACAAATTGATTATATGGCTATATTGCAAACCATAATGTTGAGTAGAATAATTCTTCCCATTTTATTCTCATTTTTAAAGACTTCATTAGCACCTGTGCCTCTCCATATTAATTTTAGAATAACTTTCTCTATGTCCATAAAAACGTAGACAAAATCCCTTTGCTGGAAATTTGAGAGGAGCTTATAGATCAATATGGGGAAAATTAACATCTTTATCATGTTGAGTGTTTTAAAATATAAACACAGTCTATCTTTTTATTTATTTAAGTTTCCTTTGATTTCTGTAATGAAGCATAACATCATTTACAGCATATGATTTTTACACATGTTTTGTTAACTTTATACTTATGTATTTTATTTTTTTTGGAGCAACTGTATAAATAGGATTTTACAATGCAGTTATGTGTTCCTATCTGATCACTGTATATTATGTGCGCTGGGTGGAAGGGGCAGATAGCTTGCATTTTACTTTATAGGATGTTAGACTAAGAGAAACCACATCTTAATGTGATGGAAAGAACTGAGCATCTCCTAGATTTCCCAGACTTTGAATTACATTTAATAATTAGATACAAATTTTGGGTTGTTCTTTTTGATAAATGGGTAAACATGTTTTATGTATGTGAAGTAAGGAGTACCTGCATCTTTGGGTGGCCAAAGAGGTGGATCATGGCAGAAATAGTCCCCCTAATATTCTGTTATTCCTTTTTACACAATGATAAGATTTTTAAATAATCACAAAATCATTTGTCTTATGGTTTCATTTTCAACCTCATGTGCACCTAAATATGGTCTTGTGGTTAAGCCTGGCCAATGGGATAAAGGTGAATGCAACATATGGAATCTTGGAGTAATACCCTTATAGGAGTAAGTGTAGCCTTCTCGTTCCCCTGTCATCCTTCCTACTATCTGAAATGTGAATGCAGGGCTGACCCCATTCTGATGTGAATACAGGAAACACTCTTTATTTACATTAAGAAGATGTGAGCAATGGTAGGGATATTAGAGAAACAAGATGAAAGAAGCTAAGTTCCCTAAAGTGTGAAGATACATCAACCAAAAATGGTTTATATTCAGTTTTCAGTCTTTATACAGTGGTTGGACCTGCATGTTCACCTGTAACTCTTCTGATCAGGAGATAAGTGCTGTTAATATTTTCGGGCAGGCGGGGTATAGGGAAAGGAGAGTAAAGAGGGACAAATATACTGTGATGGAAAATGATTTGACTTAGGGTGATAAGTACACAACATAATCAACAGTTCAAATGCTATAGAAATGTTTACCTGAAAGCTATGTACTCTTATTGATCAATGTCACCCCATTAAATTTAATTTTCTAAATAAAATTTAAAAAAGTATTTTGGGGCAACACTTTGTAGTCATTTCTCTATATAAATATCTTTTTTATTTTATTTTATTTTATTTTATTTTTTTATTTTTACAGAGACAGAGAGAGAGTCAGAGGGATAGACAGGGACAGACAGACAGGAATGGAGACAGATGAGAAGCATCAATCATTAGTTTTTCGTTGCACGTTGCAACTTCTTAGTTGTTCATTGATTGCTTTCTCATATGTGCCTTGACTGCGGGCCTTCAGCAGACTGAGTAACCCCTTGCTGGAGCCAGCAACCCTGGGTCCAAGCTGGTGAGTTTTTGCTCAAGCCAGATGAGCCCATGCTCAAGCTGGCAACCTTGGGGTCTCGAACCTGGGTCCTTCAACATCCCAGTCCAATGCTCTATCCACTGCGCCACTGCCTGGTCAGGCTCTATATAAATATCTTTATATGGATGAGATTATACTCTATTTTTTACTTCTATATACTTAGTTTTACTAAACAATATATTGTGACTGCCTTTATTTATTAAAGGAAGTACATGTACGATTACAATTCAAAATAATGACCAGTATTCCATTTATTCCACCATAATTTAATTAAGCATTTTTTGTTATTGTTGGGTAGTTTTTGTTATGATAATACCGCAATGAACATCTTTGTATATAAATCTTTCACCACATTTCCGATATTTTCTTTAGAAATGAATCACTAAACTTTATTATTTGAGCGAGTATAAGCCTTCTAAAACTGACAAATGCCTCTACAAATTATACTAATTTATATGATAGACACTGTGTGTTCTTTTCTTTTTACTAAGATAATTAACATTTGAAATTCACTGTGAAAACAATAGCTTATTTTTATTTTAAATCGCATTTTAAAAATAACTAAAGCCCTGGCTGGTTGGCTCAGTGGTAGAGCGTCGGCCTGGAGTGCGGGGGACCCAGGTTTGATTCCCGGCCAGGGCACATAGGAGAAGCGCCCATTTGCTTCTCCACCCCCACCCCCCTCCTTCCTCTCTGTCTCTCTCTTCCCCTCCCGCAGCAAAGGCTCCATTGGAGCAAAGATGGCCCGGGCGCTGGGGATGGCTCCTTGGCCTCTGCCCCAGGCGCTAGAGTGGCTCTGGTTGCGGCAGAGCGATGCCCCGGAAGGGCAGAGCATCGCCCCCTGGTGGGCAGAGCGTGGCCCCCTGGTGGGCGTGCCGGGTGGATCCCGGTGGGGCGCATGCGGGAGTCTGTCTGACTGTCTCTCCCTGTTTCCAGCTTCAGAAAAATACAAAAAAACCCAAACAAACAAACAAAAAAACTAAAGAGGTGGAATGCTTTTTTTTTTTTTGCAAGAAAGAGATGAGAAACATTAACTTTTAGTTGCAGTATTTTAGTTGCTCATTGATTGCTTCTCATATGTGCTTTGAAGGGAGGGAGGAGGCTTAAGCCTTGCCAGTGACTCCTTGCTCAAGCCAGTGACCTTGGGCTTCAAACCAGTGACCACTTGAGCTCAAGCCAGTGACCATGGGATTGTGTCAATGATTCCACGCTCAAGCTGGTGAGCCTTTGCTCATGCCTGCAACCTCAGGGGTTCAAACCTTGTAAGCTCAGCATCCCAGTTTCAAGCTCTATCCACTGTGTCACCACTGGTTAGGCAAGGGGGAATCCTTTTTATAATATACATGAAATTCCTCTTCCATAATTTGGCTATTTGTATCATTAAAAAAAGGTAAATTTAGACACATTAAATTTTGAAGTTTGTTTGAGCAAACGTTGTTTCAAATTGGGCAGTACCAAACCCGAAGTGGTTAAGAATGCTCCACCAGCAGGAGCTAAGGAAAAAATTCTTTTGTAGAGAAGACATGGAAGCAAAGCAAAAAAAATGATCTATAGGCTCTGGCTTCAGGTTACCCTATCTGGGAGAGCCTACCTGGCTGTTTGTGATTGGTTGTTCTTAAGTTTTTATTTTATTTTATTTTATTTTCATTTCTAGATATTCTATATTTAATTTCTACAACAGGCTTTCTTTTTCTCCAAGTTTAATTGACTTTATTGTGGTGACATTTGTTAATAAAGTCATATAGGTTTCAGGTGTACAATTCTATTACACATCATCTGTATATTGTATTGTATGTTCCATCACAAGTCAAGGAAGTCTTTATTTCTTAACCTGACGCATTTACAGGAACTGACTCTGGCTTAAGTTTCCTTGCATTTGCTTATGCAAACTGCTAGAACATTGGAGTCACCTCAGTTGAATGGCCATGTTTAATTACTTTCACAATATTCACTTCTTGTTACTGATTCTTAGATAATGTTTTTAGTATTTAATTTCTATGAATTCTTTATATTTTGAGAACACCCCCTTTTTAAAAACATTATGACATATATTTTTGCAATTGTATTTTATGGTTTTTAACTTTATATTTTGATATACAGAAGTTCTAAACATAAGACTATTCCAAATATATTAAAATTGTTCTTAGTTCTTCCATTAGTTTTATGGTTAGGAAGCATTCGTTCCTTCTGAAATAAGAAAGTCTTTTTAATTTTCTTATATATTTAAAAGTTTTACTCTTACATCAATTTCTGATAGCAACTTAAAATATATCTCAGTATAGAGGAATCTAAATAACTGTTTCCACATTCAAAGTGAGTTTTATCAGTGACATAATTTGAATATTTCATTCCTTCTCCACTATTTTATGATGCTTATTTTATTACATATTAAATTATTACATTTATTAAGGTTTAATTGAGCTATCTATGTCAATTACCCCATTTATTCCTTAAATGATAACTATATTTTTATCAGCTCTTTTAAGTTACAGTTGAAAACTTAAATAAAAAGCCAAAGAATAACAATAATTATTCATATTTCTACCACTCAGAATTAATATTGATTAACATATTTAAATTTTTATTGATACACAATTATTTTAGTGATTTTGGCTTTTTAATATTTTATATCATAATTGATAAGGCAATTTCTTCATAACTTTTTTCCAAAAGTTTCTTACCTATTTTTACTTATCTATTCTTTAAATAAAATTTAAAATTATTTTGTTAGTTCTCCTAGAAACTCACTAAGAGTTTATTTAGAATTTTAATAATCTATAAAATAATTTACAAAGAGTTGATATTCCCAACCAGAAAAAGCAATTCTCTTATTTTGTTTATATTTCTCAAGAGATAGATGCTCATAGTTTTTATCTACATAAATCACACATAGTTTGAATCATATTATTGCTTGGTAACTACCATATTTCCCCATGTATAAGATGCTCCCATATATAAGATGCACTTTAATTTTGGAGCCTGATATTTGGGAAAAAAAATGAATTACATACAGTTATTGAACTTGTTTTATTCACCACAATATTCATACAACAAAAACAAGTATAAAAAAGTGGGAAATTCAGTAAAAAAAAAAATCAAAATCTATAACCACTGTGTAATACACACCCAGCTTTTAGACCTGAAATTTTTTGGAAAAGGGTGCGTCTTATACATGGAGAGATACAGTAATGATTCTTTAAAATTTTGACATCTTTTTCACCTGTGTATCTTCAAATTGGTTATTGCTGGTATACTTTTACATACTTATTATTACACTGGATTTGAGGAACTTAGTTTAGAATGATTGAGTACCTTACCCAAATTATATATGGAGTGGAAGAACAAGATTTGCACCCATGTCTTGTTACTTAAGGTACAGTACTCTTTCCATTCTATCACATTCTGACATTGGCAAAGACCTAAAAACTGTTAAGAACTAGAATACCAAGCACTGTGTCAAGTGCTATAATGGAGAAACAACATTGTGAGAACTGTTCTTTGTATTTAAGATCCAGTTTCTAAAAAACAAAAACCAAGTTGAATATGTGGGCAGTTGATTACAAAACAATGAATGAAATCAGGCCCTGGCCTGATAGCTCCATTGGTTAGAGTGGGTTCCATCCTTGGCCAGGTATATACAAGAAACAACCAATGAATGCATAAATAAATGAAACAACAAAATCCATGTTTCTCTCTCTTTCTTCCCCACCTCTCCCTATCAATCAATTAAAAAAAGCCAAAAATTTTAAAAAACATTGAAAGAGGTCAGCACAGTTTTCTTGCATTAGGGATTGCTTAGTGGACGGACCTCAGTGAACTGAATAACTGAATGCAAGATGAGATTACTAAATTGTCTAATTTTGTTGTTACCCACTCAGCCCCTTTTTTGGCTGCTGCACTTTTTGAACTGCTCAAGCTTATTTTTGTATCAGTTCCTAGACTCCTGTGGCTGTGTAGTCACCAGCGTTAAATAAACACTCTACATCCTCCAGCTGGATACCCTGCTCTTTGAGAAATGTTTGTCGTTTGAGTGCAACAAGTCCTAATGAATCTAGGTCCAATTACATAAACTTATTAAATATTATATGAATAACGCTGCCACCACCGCTGATGTATGTTGTGATTCATTCCTGACTCGACTGACAATAAATATCCATTCCCCCAGAAGGATAAGCTTTTGCAGATGGCTACCTCTGTTCCGCAGCTGGCTGCTGTTCCCTCAGAAAGCTGACTTGGCTCCACAGCTGCAGAAATGACAACATAATCAGGATGCTGATGTAGAGCAAGCCTGGAGCAGAGCAGGAAGGGACCATCTATCACAAGATACATTTCTTCCCAGGTACACGTGTAAAAAGAAGATGCAGGATGACATCAGGAGTAACGTTTGTTTATCTGACATTTTCTATTTCTTGAACAGATACCCTCAGGGTTGTGCTTTTGAAGAGAGTCAATCATCTAGGTAGAATTCACATGACTTTCTAACTTTTCCTAAGAGGTTTCTTTCAGAACATTATACATTTTAATATAATTATATTACATTATATTGTCTTCATTATATTATTTCACATATCGTCAGTGTAGTCTTGTCTTGTTCCTTTTAGGATGATTTTGGTTTCTGGAAATAACTGACATTTGTTAGCAATTAAATCTATTGGGTAAAATTGGTAAACAAATAGATACTTATATTTTTTATGATGATTGAGATGTGATGCTGATGTGGCAAAATTGATTATTATTTGGATTTTGAACTAGCTTTAATGATTGGGGAGGGATAAAACAATGGCAGCCTTGTTAGTTTATATAGATTTAAAGGTTTATAATTCCTGCTTTTTTTAAGGCCCAAACTCACTTGTAGAAATACATTTGTGATTGCTTAGTTAAATGTCAGTCATATTATCTGAATACTTTCTTCATGTGTTGTAAGGAAATTGTGGGATTACCCAAAGCCTCACTATATCCTTTTGCTGCCAAATTCAGATTGCTTCTCATAGTGTGCTCCTTGTCAAGGTGCTGGACAAAACCCATTTATAACATAGTCTCACCCAGTCACTGATGGAAGGGCGGTCTTTGAATATAAGAATAATTGATTGATTAATTGAATCCCTTGGCCATTTTAGCGGTTTGCTTTCCTGAAAAATTGCAGCCATTTTATTTCTTACTTCGTTATAGTTTAATGAAATTCAAATTTAAATGCATTGTTCTAAGGGATAGTCTCTTAACCTTGTTTATGAAGAACTTAGAAAGACCACTTAAAGTAACTTTGATAAAATGTTAAAGGACTTACTCAGCTAAAAAAACTTTTTTTTCAATTACACCTTACATTCAATATTATTTTGTATTAGTTTCAGGTGTACAATATTGTGTTTAGACAATCATATACTTTACCAGGTGTTTCCCCTGATATTTTCAGTACCCACTGGTACCATACATAGTTATTACAATATTATTGACTACATTTCCTATACTTTAAATCCCCATGATTATTTTGTAACGACCAATCTCTACTTCTCAATCTCTTCACATTTTTCATTCATTCCCCCAAATGCCCTACAGTCTGGCAGCCATTAGACTGTTCTGGTTTATCTACAAGTCTATTTCTGTTTTGCTTTTTCACTTATATTGCTTTTTTAGATTTCACATATAAATGTAATCATTTGATATTTGTCTCTCTGACTGACTTAATTCATTTAACATCATAACCACTAAGTTCATTCATGCTGTTGCAAATGGTGAGATTTCATGATTTTTGTAGCTAAGTAATATTCTATTGCATATATTTACCATAGTTCTTTTATCCACTCATCTACTGATGGGCACTGGGGTTGCTTCCATAGCTTGGCTATTGTAAATAATGCTACAATGAACTTATGGGTACATATAATACATTCTTTCGAATTAGTGTTTTGGGTTCTTTTAGATACATACCAAACATGGCCATAGATATCTGAAAAGATGTTCAATGTCACTAATCATCAGAGAAATGCAAATTAATACCACAGTGTCATCTCATACCTGTTAAAATAGCTATCATCAATGAAACAATAAATAACAAGTGTTTGTGAGGATGTAGAGAAAACGGAACCTTGGTGCATTGTTGAGTTTTTCCAAAAATTAAAATGGAACTGCCTTATGACCTAGCAATTCTATTTCAGCTTAACTTTAAGAAAAGTAGACTGGGCCCTGGCCAGTTAGCTCAGTGGTAAAGTGTCAGCCCGGCGTGTGGAAGTCCTGGGTTCGATTCCAGGCCAGGGCACACAGGAGAAGCACCCATCTGCTTCTCCACCCTTCCCCCTCTCCTTTCTCTCTCTTCCCTTTCCGCAGCCAAGGCTCCATTGGAGCAAAGTTGGCCCCGGGTGCTGAGGATGGCTCCATGGCCTCTTCCTCAGGCACTAGAATGGCTCTAGTTACAGTGGAGCAATGCCCCAGATGGGCAGAGCATCACACCCTGGTGGGCATGCTGGGTGGATCCCAGTCGGGTGCATGTGGGAGTTTGTCTGCCCCTGCCCCCTGCTTCTCACTTCAGACAAAACTGCCCCCCAACCCCCTTAAAAACAAACAAACAAACAAAAAGTAGACTGGATGCTTAGATTTTGAAATCCAGTTGTCTAATGATAATCGTAATAAGCCAGAGCAGTCTTAAAAAGAGGAGGAAGAGACACACTAAAGAGGAATAAACAAGAATTCTGAAAGCACCAGTAGTGGAATAGTTGCCACACACACTAAATGTGTACTGCACATGCACTGCTTGGTACATTCCTTGTGTTATCTGTTATTTCTTGCAATTACTGTATCAGAGAGTCATTTTCCACCTCATTTTATGGATTAGGAAATTAAAGCATCATACTCAAGATTACATGGTAATAAGTAGTAGAAATTGGCTTGAAAACCACATCTTGCTAACTTACAATCCCATTTTCATTCTCCTATGCCTTACTTGATTTGAACATTGGCTAGGGCTCTAAAAGTTGGATTGGCCTTTATGGTAGAGGAAGGAAAGGAAGCTGTTTGTTTCTTCACTTCAGCTAACTTGGAACTTGCTTCAAAATGTAAAAGTGATATTAAACATAAATACAATAATAGCTCTGTTAGGGCCCCTGGAAATGTCATTTAATAAAAAAGGTGGAATTGATCTGCTATATACAATAGTGCATGGAGTGTTTCTTTATTAAAGAATAAAAGCATTTCATAGTCATTATTTTGCATAGTCTAAAATATGAGAGGGAGGTTATCTCTACACAACATTACACACTTTGATATTCTTATTCACTATGCCATTTCCACTTTCTGATGCAGCATTTACTGTTTAGTGTATCTCCCTCTGAGGGCTTTCTTCCAGATCAAAACAAGAGTAGCACGGATTATTTTGGTATGTGCATTGCTCCTTCTCTGAGGCGGAAATGTTTGCTTTTAGGCAGTAAGGTCACGGGGAGACTAGCTCTGAACATAGAATTTCAAATATAGTCTTTCCTTGGTTAATTTACATACTGTTACTGTATCACCTGGCAGCTTTGCAGACAACATACATTCAAGCGCAGCAGGAAGTTCGCTGTTGCCCAGTGATGGACTGAGATTTAGAGGAGATGGAAAACTATTATACATCCAGTGAAAAGGTTTTGCTTTGTTGTTGTTTTTTTTAAAAAAATAATATTCTTGTCCCCTCTCTGCTTCACTTAAATAAATTTTGAAAATGTCAAGAGGGAATCTTTGCTTTGTTTGATTCTTTGTTTTGTATCATCTTTCTTGATGATATTGTTTATCCCCTTCTTTTCCATTCCACTATTTTAAATGCTCATTTTGTAATTTCTTGTCACATTTTTGTTAAATTACTTGTTTAATTGTTCCTTCCCCCCATTAGACCAGAAGCTCTCTCTGTCTTGTTCAAAACTGTATACTCGCCTGACCAGGTGGTGGCACAGTGGATAGAACGTCAGAATGGGATGCGGAGGACTCAAGTTCGAGCCCGAGGTCGCCAGCTTGAGTGCGGGCTCATCTGACTTGAGCAAAAAGCTCACCAGCTTGGACCCAAGGTTGTTGGCTTGAGCAAGGGGTTACTCGGTCTGCTGAAGGCCCGCAGTCAAAGCACATATGAGAAAGCAATCAATGAACACAACAAAAACTAATGATTGATGCTTCTCATCTCTCTCCGTTCCTGCCTGTCTGTCCCTATTTATCCCTCTCTCTGACTCTCTCTCTGTCCCTGTAAAACAACAACAACAAAAACAAACAAACAAACAAATAAAACTGTATACTTAGCACATAACCTAGCATTTGAAAACTCATGGGCTACTTGTAGAATGAGTGAGTGCTCATTGAGTGGTTGGCTTCAATGATTATTTACAGAATTGCTAGCACTTCTGCACCCCCACCCCCAGTATTCAATCAGATCATTATGTTTATGAATACATGGTATCTTATTCTTGCAATATAATAACCTGAACATGTAAATATATTTTGCAAAGAGTATAAAAAAAGACTAGGATAAACTGAGAAATTGGGCAGAAAAAATGAGCTCCCATATATGCAAACAGAGTTATCATTTTTTTTCTCCTGGTGCAGAGATTGAATCCTCTCCAACTTAAATTTTCCTCTACAGCTGTTCACCCATGGGGACTCTGCAAACTTCCAAAGCTGTGCAGCCAGGAAGCCTGCTGAGAGATTGTCGCCCATAGGGAAACTGAGGGGTAGTGCTGACTCTAGCTGCCAGGACCACTAAAATTTATTTAGATTTTAGCATTATAATGCAGACAATGCCCACATCCTCAGAAAGACACAAGTTTAAGAAAAGGAGACCAATTTAGAGGATATGCCTACTTTATTTTTTTTCTTGAACTGGAAGAAGATAGGTCATACTGAAGACCATGTAAGGTCCTTATTAGATTTGTATTTATTTGTTACAATTTTTATACTCTTACTCAGAAATAATACAAATATTTATCTACTTAGAGTAAAACACTGATATAGATAAGTTAGCTTAATTTAGGTCAAATTTATTCCTCAATCACATTGTAAGTCCATTTATTTCAACTTAACAAATATTTATTTGGCCACTTTTTCTATGGATAATGAAATGTGAATATGCGATTTGTATAAATATAGTAGATATTTAAATAAAATTGAAAAAGGAGACTTAATTGTTCAAGCCATATACACAAAAATTAACACAACAAAAATGTAGGCTATATTTAAAAAAAAATAAAATCTAAGTTGAAACAGAGCATTTTATGGTAATCCTCCTTTTTTTAATTTAAATTTTTCTCTTATCAGTCCATGTGATTGTTATTTTCCTTCCAAAGTCTGCAGGCTAAGTCCAAGAGCTGCCAACCCTATGGACCTGAGATACTTGGCAACTAACTAGGATGTTAACATTTCAAATAGAATTTGGATCTTCCATTTCCTTAGGCAAATGATTGTTCTTCTGTCGCCAACTCCAATGATGATCTTTTGTTTACGGAAAAATTTGAAAAAGAAGTACTTGGAGTTTTTTCTTTCTTTTTTTTTAAAGTTAACTTACAACACAAAAACAAATTTGCCGGGTATACTACGGGGTGGGAAAAAGGAGGTTTACAGATGTTTAGATGGAAAATAATATAATAATTGATAAATAATAACAAGAATAAACTCTGTTTCACATACTCAGAATTGTACACCTACTTTTTCCCCACCTCTGTAATAGTAGCTTCTGAAAAATTTCTTAAGAGAGTGAAATGATCAGCCTGACTGATGGTAGCGCAGTGGTTAGAGCATCACTTGGGGCACTAAGGTCCCAGGCTTGAGCTCAGCACATAGCCAGTTGCTGACTTGACATGGGATCATGGACATGATCTCATAGTGACTGGTTTGAGCCCAAAGGTTGCTGGCTTGAGCAAGGGGTCATGGTTGGGCTGCAGTTCCCCCTTCCTCACCCCCGTCAAGACATATATGAGGAGCAATCAATGAACAACTACACAAATATGTGTTGATGCTTCTCTTCTCTCTCCTTTCATGTCTCTCTCAAAAAACAAACAAACAAACAACCCCCCCCAAAAAAAAAACAACCAAAAATGAGAGTGAAATGATCAGAAAGAAAAATTAGGAAATATTTGCTTTCCATCACTTAAAAGACAGAAACAAAAGTAGAACAAACCTTCTCCATTCTGAGGAAGTGGAAGAAAGCTATAAATAATACAATTTCAGCTTGTTAATACCATGTGGTATTTGTAATTTCAAGCTATTTGATGTATTTGAAGGATAACATGACCCAAAGTCTAGAGTTTGGAAAACAGTCAGTTTGTGCAGTGCACATGGCTCCCATGAAGCCCGAGGCACATGCTCAGGTACCCCAAGTAGCTTCCAAGTACGAAGTCAGACACAATCCATTGGCTTGCTCTTTAAGACTATCTTATTCTGCTGGTTTTGTCTACCTCTTCTGCATTCACTTAGTTCTGATCAAACAAATAGAAGCTCTTAGCCCTGTGAGTACATGACTAGCCCAGGTTAGATAGAGTGCCTGGGAACCCAGTGGGCAATGTGCTATAACGCTGCCTGTGTGGCTGAACCAAGAACGAGTTTGGTAGGGGATGGTGTAGGGAAAAACAGAAGAGCAAAGCTAACTTAATCACAAAGAAATTGAGCAAGGGAGAGGGAGCTGCTACTCATACATTGTGGTTTGAAGTCCTATGAATTTTTGGTAAGTCCCATTAATTAGAACAGCCTGAGGCAGTGAAACACAAAACTGGTAGATTCTGCTGGTGTGATGGAGTTTGAATTAGAAGATGCTATTAGGAAAGGCAGGACTGAATGGAGCATCCTTGGGAAAGGCGGTTGGCAGCATGTAAGCATAAGGGCATATCAGACGGGCTTCCCGAAGGGCAGGGCGTGTCTCAGGAGATTCTGAGGATGAGGCTGAATTGCCTTATTTAAAAATTTTTGACTCAAACAATTTTAGTGTGCATTGTAGACTCTCAAAATGCTTATTTTTTCTTTTTTTATAAATTTATAAATTAAATTTAATGGGGTGACATTGGTCAATAAGAACACATACGTTTCAGGAAAACATCCCTATAGCATTTGAACTACTGATGGCGTTGTGTGCCCATCATTCACTCACAGTCAAATCATTTTCTGTCACCATATATTTGGCCTTTTTACGCCCTTCCCCTCACTCGCCTCCTTCTGGTAACCAACCACTTCACTTTTGTCTAACCAGTCTTGGTTTCAAGATGTATGTGATATGCTCCTTTGACTAAACAAGTAACATTTTAGTTTGGCTTCTATTTTTCCTTTAAAAAATTTACATGGTTACATATTCTATCATAGCCTAAAATGGAATTATTCTTTTCAAGTGGCACCTTGAAAATATGGCACATAAAATAAAAATAAAACCAGACAATGGGAGCATATGCAATAGGCTGGGGGTAAAAAAGACCCTGTGCAATGAGAGGTGAAGGAGAAGTATGACATTGCAACTTTCCCCGTTGCACTGTGTTAGTTGTTACTTTTTCTTGCTTTGCCTTATGCACCTTCTTCTACGACTTCGGGTTGTGCTTGTGTTTTCATGCCAATGCTTTTTGTGTCTGTCTTTTACTGTTACAGAGCCCCCACCCCATCTCCCATTTTCCTCACCCTGTGGAGAGTGCAATGCCCTTTTAACCAATGTTTTTATGACACTACTGCATTTGTCCTCACCAGACAGCACCTACCCAAATGCCTCAAGTGATTTGCTACTCACATGTATCCAGTTCCATAAGTTAAGGATATGGATACAAGAGGCATGCAGTTCCCTTTCCAGATCACTTTCATAAGAGTGCAATAGGTATGCTTTAATAAGAGTGAAATAAATACGCTTTCTTTCTTAGATGAAAATGATTCCAATGTGAGCACGAGTAAGGCAAGAACCTTGATGATAGTTTTTAGCTGTAATGGCACATGGACAAAGTTCTCTATAAACCTGGATTGTTTTCTCTTGAAATCAAAGGTGATCATCTCTGGGCTGGGCAGCTGAGTATAGGGAGCTTCAGGGAGTGTCAAGATGAACGTCACACAGTAGTGTGTGCTCAGCCACATTCCACTTGACTCTGGCCATCCAGAGTGAGTCTGGTGGTTCTCTTCCATCCTTGACAATTTTATCACTCTCTAGGGCAGAGCTCTTTCTACTGTTGTTCATTTATTCTAATAAGAATCCAAGTCAATTCAGCATAATTGGTAGAGCATTTGCTATGTATACTACACGTGCCAAGTGCAAGAAATAAGATCCAAAAAAAAAAAGAGTTGCTACCTCTGTTTTGAGGGGCTTCTAGTTTCGTGAGGGATACAGGTATTTCCATAAAGGATGAAAGGGTCAGCATCTTGAGAGTTTGCTTTCATTCCTTTTTCTTGGGTTTTTACCTAGGACCTATTCAATTTTACCCTGTGGAGAGAACTAACTCATTTCACACTTTCATTCCAGGAGAGGTCTCCCCTGCCACCCTTTCTACAAGAGCAGCCTCCTGCTCAGGCACTCTGTTCTTTCCTGGCTAAATTGTCTTTTTAGTATATAACATCAATCACAGTATATATTTTTGTTATTTTTCTTACCTATTATCTGTCCTCGCCTGTGTGAAGGGATTTTCGTTAGCCTTATTCATTGCTATATCCCCTGTGCCTCAGTAAATATTTGTTGTATGAATAAATGAATAATTAAATATATGCACTCATTCTTTCAATAAGTACCTAGCGTGTGCCGTGTACTTGGAATGAAAATGGTGAATAAAATTTCCATGATCCTGTCCTCATGTAGTTTACATTTGGTGGAAGAGATTGACATTAATTAAATAGTCACATAAACCTGTAGTTACAAACCTTATTCTTTTATCTTGTCCTCATAAATCATATTGATAAGGACAGTAAAATTGAATATTTCCTGGCAAACAGACCTGTTTAAGATATAATAAAACACTATACTACCCTCTTCTAGTCTGTGTAGAATTTGGAAAATAAATTTGACAAAGAAAGGTAATATTCTCTTTGTAGAAAGGCATTTTCTTACCTGTTTAGAATATTTATTCAGTGGGGTGTCACCCAGATTAAAGTGTTTAACGTATTTGACCGCAGAAATATTCTGGATTAATTTGTTTTCAGAGGAATCTCGTATTTCAACACATAAACTTTAGGACCCTACAGTGCTATAACAAGGATATCAAATTTTTCAACATTAATTGTGTACTAGTGTAAACCCATTGATTTTTATTGGCTTCTGAAGTAAAATTTGACAACCCCATCTGAATTTTCAGTTTCAAAACACACACATTTTGTTCACAAAGTGCTTTGGATAGTTTTACCTTGTCATTTTAAAGGTAGATATGATTTCTTTGATTTAAGATTACATTTTTAGGGGCAGATATAATAACATTAATTTTATAGGATTACTTATAAAGTATGTTAATAAGCAACTGTTCAAGTTCCTCTTCTATTCACTTGCCAAGGAGTGATTTGAAAGTTTCATCCTTGATTCGCTTTAATACTATAACACCTTTCTCATTCATTCTTGTTCATTTCCTATCATAGGCAATCTTCTGAGTAATAGTTGTTAAATAAAGTTGTCATATACATTGACAGTAATAACTGAACTATCACTGCCCACAGGCCCCCTCCTCCATTCCCCCAATTTTAGTATCGCAGAATTAACCTAGCACGTTTTTTTAAAAAAAGATCTAAATGCATACCAGCTGCAGTCTTTTAAAGTCTCATATCATTTTGTTAGCACAATGCCTGCCTACGTGAGCAAAAACATGGGAACTGCATCCTAATGCTGTTGACAAGATTTTTTATTTTCATGATTACTTCTCTGCCTTTTTTTTTTTTATTTTGCCTGCAGGCAAAGGTTGGCATACATGTCAAGAGAATGTTCTCCAGCTGGGGCCTGCAGTACAGAGAATTGTATATACCAGAGGGCTCATGGGACTCGAGGCAGATTATTATGGTAATATTGGAGGCTGCTGTCCTCTCCCTCCCACAGCTGGGCCGCCTCTCTCATTGTAAGTATTGAAGCAATATGTTTTGCAAATTATACGTTGGGAACAACAGGGACCCAGTAAAGTGAGGAAAAAGAGAAACATTGCAAAATGTTGCCTTTAATATTATATTTTTCTTGTTCATCAAGCAAAATAAATTAAAGCTTTAATTTTTTTAAAATTAAATGAGGATCATATATTGAAGAAAGAGCTATTAGAGTAAAAACTTAATATTGATTTTATTGAGAGTTTTAAGAAAATATTGTTACAGAGAAATTAGACAGTAGCCTGATTCAAGAGAATCACGGTAAGATTACATAATGGCCTTTATTATGGATTTCAAAAATCCTTTTGAGTCCAATGAAGCTGGGTTAGCAAAAACTGCACAAAAAATATCATTTTAATTAGTGCTAATGTGATCTCGTCACGGTCCAGCTGTTTCACGCAGGATGAAAATGCGTGTTACTTTATTAGTAATGCATCTTAGAAAAAAATGTCACTTCTGATTTCAACCATTTGTTATCAGGTACATTTTAATACAATAGTAGAGCAACATGATTGATTTGGCAAAATAAGGCATTGGTTAAATTAAAGGCAAAAAGACTTAAAAGCCTTCTTATCTGAGGAAGAAATGTTTTCCTTTCATTTGGCCTCCATTTCTGGAAACATTAGTAACAAAACAAGAGTCATCTTTCTATTTTTACTGCAGATTTTGAAGATGTATATAGTAAAGAGTTAAAATGTCAATAATTCATAAATGAACATTTTTCCCCTTATTGAGCGCAAAGTTCCCCCCCAATTTAAAGTTGTAGGTTAATTTGAACAAATGCTGTTTGTTAACAGCTTTGTGCTGCTTTAGTTTTCAATAATTAACTTAAATTTATTCAGCAGCAAACATTTTTCACATCTTTCTCAATAAAGAATCTATAACTCATTGTTTTGGGTTCAGCTTTCATTATTTTAGCCAATCTAAATGAACTTCTTTATTTAGATATGAAATTCTGCCTCTTTAGAAAGAGAGCTACCTTCTGATTTAAAAACTTAAGAGTATGGCTCAAATCTTTCTCTTAAATTCCTATTTGGTTTAGTAAGATTAAGGCTTCTCATACGGCATGATAATATTATGTACAGTATATTTATTTGTCATATGTCTAGTCCTTTGCCACAAACCTATATAACAGCTCACCATGCGGAGTCCTGTGCCAGATAATATATTTATCCATGCTACTTACTTGATATCATGCCAATATATTTTATCTTGCTATTGATAGAGGTGTCCATGTACAATTTACTCCCCTCAGCTAGATATTCATTTAAGAGGAATTTCATAAATAAAAGGCTGGTAAGAAGTGATCTTCAACATAAATGTCAGCCTCTATGATCTTTAGTGAATTATAGCTATCATTTGGAAGTGGTAGTGGAGGGGGAAAAGCCAGCGAGTCTCTATTGTTTTTCAGCATTGTTTCTCATTATTCCAATCACTGTCTCAGTGTTCAGTCAAAGACCTCAAATGCTCCCCTTGATTGATGCTACCAGGGAACTTATTTGTCTCTTTCAATCCTCTCTTGCTTGCTTGATTCAGGACAGCGCTGTTTTACCAGCTTTTTAATTCTTATTGTCATAGGAACTCAAGCAAGTTTATTCCTTTGAAGTCTGAGATACTGAACAAAAAGCAACTTTTGGTTTTAGAAAATGGGCACTTTTCTCAAGGATTTCTGCCTGTGCTGTCTTAGTGTAGGAGTGCCTTTGTAGGCAAACCAATTTTATACTAAGATCGGTTAACTGTGAAGCAACCGATCCTTTTGAATGGGGCCAGTGAGTGCTTGTGTGCTCTCTCTCTCTCTCTCTCTCTCTCTCTCTCTCACACACACACACACACATACACACACACACACACACACATTATTTTTCTGTACATAATGTCATGTTATAGTGAGTGGTAGTTACCTGAGCTTCTCTTGTGATTTTCTTAGTGAGAGAGTGTGGGCCCCATGAAGTCCTGAGCAAGGAGTAGAGACTTGCATCCCTATTTCTTTGATCTACTGGTTCCTGTATCGCGGACCAGTGTATGCTTCACTAGTGATGAGTGGATGAAGTAACAGTCCACATTAGATATACTCTCCTTATTTTTACTTAACCTTTTTAGTAATACGGAAGCATGCTTTTTAGGGTGATTTTTCAAGTATTTCAAATACAGGTGTTTGTCTGCCTTATAGCTGCTCAGAGCCAAGGTGAGGAAAATGACAACCAGCAGCGGCTGCAGGATATTTTTCTCCATTTCTCTCACAACCGAGAGAGATACATGTGGCTAAAGCTGGGTCCAGACCCAGGTCTGGATTTCTATCACATGAAAGACAGGATTCCTATAGCACTAAGATCGATACTGAGCTTAGACGGAGAAGAAGATGATCGTGGTGGCTCTCAGTACTAGCCAACTGGACTGGTGACTTTCAGAAATAGTGTGCCACTTTTGAGGATACTCATGATATTAAGTATATTCAATCCCTGTTAATTAATCTTTATTAAATACATGTTATGTGCAAAGATGTGGCCAGGCACTGTGGGGGGATACAGAAAAAGTGAAGATATAGTTTCTGCCCTCAAAGAAGAGTTTACAATTTGCTAGGAAGATGAGGGTAAAGTGTGTATAAGTTAAATGTCCAGGATCTAAATGGGGACATAGACATCAAGGGCTACAGGGCACACGGAAACCATGGGCTAGAACACGAGGCCAGGCTTCAGATGGAAGAGCTGGATGGAAAGGACAATTCTGGGGGAGAGTGAATGTTGCAAGTCAAGGGAGAGAAGTGAAGATACAATGCGAACATTTCAGTGGAAAGTTTCTCAGTAGCAAATGAAGAATCTCTGTCCACTCTGTAACTCAAGGGACAACTTAGTGATAAATTTTAATGGGGACATTTTCTCAGAACATCATGTCTGTAGGACTATTGAAATAAGTACTGATGGGTTGTAGTCTAATTTTCCATGGCTAGAAAATTAACAGCTTACTTGTATGTTTTCCATTTAAATTTCAGATTATATTAAAGTCTTAGGATAGTTTCCATCAATGCCCAAATTCTTCTGGAAGTGTTGCTCATACACTTGGCTCCATGTGGGCAGATTTATTTAGTAAAAATCAATACTTTCTTCATCATTTATTGAATATAACTTCCTTTGACTCAAGTAAGATCTTTTCATAATGAGCACTGGTGACTTCCACATAGATATATCTTTTCACAGTCCAAGGACAATTGCAGATTGCTAAAGCAGTCCAGAAAAATGCTAGAGGAAATGTCAACAATATTCTGCCAATATTTAGACATGATTCAAGTGGAGAATCAGACCTAAGTGGATTTAAAGACTTGAAAACAGGGTTAAAGCCTGAGTGTTTTTTCAGGTGATGGGTTCCTTGGCCTTCCTGTTATCATTTCATTGATCTGTTTTATGAATAAAAAGCTTTCCTCGTGTTTAAACTTCCTTTAGAGTTAACGTTCCCATTATGCCCCTTTTTTCAAAGCACAATTAGAGAAAAAAATATTTTGATAATCTGGGTAGCTACTTTTTTTTTGTTTTATTGTGACAGAGAGGGACAGACAGACAGAAAGGGAGGGTGACGAGAAGCATCAATTCCTGGTTGTGGCACCTTAGTGGTTCATTGATTGCTTTCTCATATGTGCCTTGACCAGGTGGCTACAGCAGACTGACTGACCCATTGCTCAAGCCAGCGACCTTTGGGCTCAAACCAGATGAGCTGGCGCTCAAACTGGTGATCTTAGGGTTTTGAACCTGGGTCCTCTGTGTCCCAGTCTGACACTCTATCCACTGTGCCACCACCTGGTCTGGGTAGCTTTTTAATACTCTATTATACACTGATAGATCCTTAACTGTACTGTCCTTGTTTCATCACATATTATTTCAAGATTAAGTTTCAAAAATTCTTTCCTAGTATAGAACTTTGGGGGCCCTATAGCCCTGTTTCTAAATTGTTCATCAGGATATTAAAGACGTAGTCCCAACATGAGCCTTAGGGGCCTTCAGCAGCATCAGTTAATTTGGGCCTAGTATGCACTGAGTAAATAATATTGTATGGAAGGCTTTAAATATATGCTATATGACTTATATATTGATATACATGTAAATGTTCAAAGTGCATTTTTCTGTGCAGACTTGCCCAAAGTGAAAATTCCTGGGCCCCACCATAGACTTTCTGAATCAGAATCTTTGAGCAAAGTTTCATGAACCTGCACTTTTAACAATATCACTAGTTGATACTTATATACAGTAAATATGAGATATGCCAGTATAGAATATTCATAATGCAGATAGTCTTTGTATTTAATCTAAGAGGAAACTGATCTGGTCAACAGGCAGTGAAATGTGAACTACCAGGTTTGCTTCCAAGAAAGTCAGGCTCACATGCTCATAGCTTCGTTAAGGTCCTTTTATATGTATCATGCCTTTTAGTTTCCACAACTCAGCTATGCGGGTAGGTGTCTTGTTTTTCCATTCTACATGGGCAAATAACCTCAAAGAGGATGGTGACTGTGTAAAGATTACCCAGGAATTAAGTGATGGAATTGAGATTCAAGCCACTATGTCCCAGCTACCTCCACGGTGCCCTGTGCTGGTTTCTCTCTGCTGCTCAGTGGAGCTTCTTCAGTGATCTGCTACTATAGCTTTAGGGAATCAAGTTCTTTTCCAGTTACATAAAGAATACTTAATTTGGAGGAAAACTACTGATGCTAACTTGCACCATACACTCAAATTCTTTCTTTTGAACCGCCTCTGCCTCATTTGCTTAGCAATGTGAAGATTGAGTGGGTGTGTGCAACAGATGTGGAGAAACTTAACACCACATTAAAGATATTGATACTAACCCTACATTTAGTTTATGAAGCTATGGAAAATTAGAAGGGCAGTATAGAGGCTACCAAAGGTATGGACATGAGAGATGATGTCATTAATCCCCATCCAACCCTTCCACACCTCATCAAAGTAATTAGTTTGTAATATACTGTAGTAGGTAAAGACAAGGCTCCAGAGTCAGATAATCTAGGTATAAATCTGCCTTCCATGACTAACAACTAACTATGTAGCATCAGGCACGTTGCTTATATTTCCTGAACCTCGATGTTCTAACCTATAAAATGGGAATAATGATAGAGTCATCCTTACAGCGTTGTGAAGATCAGATGAAATAATTCAAGAAGAACTTCTAAGAAAGCATCTGATATGTTCTAGCATGGTCCATAAGTGCTATTTATGTTAAAAAGAAAAGCCAAGCTCGGTGTCTGCATGCAGTAAGTAGATTCTTAAAGATGTATGCTGAATATAAGGCTCTATCCTCTTCGTTTTCTTGCCTTCAAGGGCTTAGTGCTCTTTGATAGTTTCCTTTTCTTCCTTTCCATCTCTTTAAAGACGGCCTGATCATAGCCATTTTACTAAGTAGGATGCTCTTTTAGAACCTGTATAGATTCTGTCCTATTAGGAAATGCTATTTTTGTTTTGAGATGAGAGAATGGGTTGGGAGAAAGAAGAGAAGGAGGGCAGTGGAGAATTTTTTCAGTCATAGTTGAGCACGGACTGTCCCATTTCACTGGTCGCTCTCATTTCCCCTCCCCCTCCTTCCCTGCTTTTCTCTTTCTGCTTCAAGACATCCAGATGCTGGCATCACTGTCTTTTGTTTTTTACTTTGCAGTTGTGCTTGTCCAAGGCTTCAGCTCGCCCTCATCCAGCCACCATTACCTGTTTCCCTCCAGTTCATGCACCTTGGAGGGGGGCAGGTGTCATTCTTTAAAATGGAAACTTTCCAAGTTAAGGTGCAAATAATTAAGTTGACTAAAGCAATTAAATCAGCATTTACTTAGAAAGAACCACAAATTATGCAGCTGGTAATTATTGTAGGAATAGGGTCATTTCCCCTTCCTCCTTTGAAAAGTAGAAACTTTCCCCTGGGCTGGATGGCTTAGTTGGTAGAGCATTAGCCTGATATGCAAAGGTCGCCTGTTCCATCCCCGGTCAGGGAACTTACAGAAACAGATTGATGTGTCTGGCTTTCTCTCTCTCCCTTACTCTTTCCCTAAAATAAGTAAATAAATAATTTAAAAAGAAAGATAAAAAAGTAGAAATGTGAGTAAAACTGTTTAGTGTTTGGATGCTCATCGGATCCACAAAGGGAGCCTGTTCAAGCCACATGGACTGCTGACCATCCCGTTCCCCCAACAATTCTAACCCTCCCTCTGCTCCGCCCCCCGCAGGGCACCAACACTATAGGAATAAGAAGTAGAAATAACGCTGTGAGTGTGTTAGTCTGTATTTTTAACACAAATCTTTTCAATTCTTTCATAACTTATTGGAAAATAATCAAGTGGGTTTTTTTTTTCTTTAAAATCTGAATAAATTTAGCTTTGTGTACCCAGGTTTTGTTGTGTCAGAGGGTCTTTGGCAAAAATTAGTAGCAGACTATCTTAACACCTTCAAATTATATTTTGAAATTGTATTTATAATATTTTGTATATTTGGACTATTTTATTCTGTGACTGCTATTGTAAGAGAAAGAAAATTATTTGTTCTTTCACGTTTATGACAGTCTTGAGTATAGGCAACATGGGATTAAATAAAAGAAGATTTCTAACTGCTCTAGAGTCCCTGTTTATGTGTACTCTGTGAAAAGTTTTCTTAAGGGACTTTTATTTTCTGATTCTTTATCAATTTTATTTCTCTATGTATTATGTGGTGCATTACTGCTATTATTTTTGTTTATCTCTATATCACTACTGAAAAAAGTATTGTATTTTCTTTTCTAAGGTTTTTTTTTTGTTGTCTAGGATAAACAGCATCAAAATTTAAATATTTATGGTAAAGATCATTTCAAGAGGTGTTTTTCTTTTCTTTCTAACCATTGCTAACACAAGACATTATAAAAGAACAATATGAAAAAGTTAAGATAATATTTTTCTTTATTGGTGTTTTCATGCTGTTTTCTGGTTGATTTATATCATTATTTAGTGCTGAAACGTGAGACCTGATAAAATAATAATGCAAAATACTGTATGCTTGCTTGGGTTTTATTGTATCAATTTGTATTGAAAAAACATAAAATATTTAAAAAATAATAATGCAAAAATTAATTAGGTCTGATGAACACTGGATTGTTTATTTTGACAGTTCTTCAATAACTGTGTTTTGGTTCTGGGGAGGACGCACTGTTGATTTAGAGGAACTGAAGACTTGGTGGGAGGGAGACTGAAATACCAACTGTCACATTCTCTCACTCCCAAGTGTTTTAATTTTCTTCAAGAATTCCACAGAGATTCTATGGGTTGTTGAATTGTTTGTTACCAGTCAGGGATTAAACAACAAGTATTTATTACAGACAGTTTGCCAAAGTGCTTTTCACCTTGTTATCCAATGTCATACTTATACCAGCTCTGGGAATAGGAACTGAACCTCATGTTGAAAAGACTACCTATTAACCTTGTAGCTAAGTAACCACCAACTCTGATTCCAAATTCTGAAATGTACCCTTCTAGCAGCTAGCAAGGCCTATGCTAAGTGTTTTATAACTAGTCTCTGATTTTTCACACCAATTGTACAAGGTGGTATTGCTGTGCTCTTTTAGAGATGATCAGATCAAAGCTTAGCGAGGTCAAGGGGCTTGCCTACTATTAGGCATTTTGTGATACCAGGATTGAAGTGGGTACTCCTGATGCCAAGGCAGCAGTGAAATGTCATACTGCCCCAGTGTCCTTTCCTCCAGTTTCCAAAGAGATCTCACCCTGTATTATCCATGTTTAATTCTTCAATCAGCCACTATATGCCAACATTTCCCAGATCAACAGTAAAAATTTTAAAAGCATTTGAGTTAGCTTCTGTCCTTTCATATGGGTTAAAAAAAAAAGCCAGACTTGGAATCTTTTATTAAGATTTATTTTTGCTTATTAAAAAGGGCTAAAGAAAAAGTTCTTTCAAAATCTATATAATAAGGCATATTGGTGAGCATTTGTGATGGTATAGTGTGTTAGCTAAAGCAAAAGAAACAAACTTAAGCTATGAAAGAAAAATGCAACCTAGTAATTACCACCATTTATTCCGTTTCTCCAGGGTACAGGCAAGGGATGATGGAAGGATGCATGAAGAATGCAAGACAAAATCCTTATCATTGTGGTAATTATAAGGCAGCTGTGAGTAGACCAAATCTACATGTATGTTCACTGTATTTGTTGTATACTACCAGAGAAATCCTGCTTCTATTTGGGCATTTAATATTTGCCATCTCCTTGGTACAACCCTAGCTCCAAGATTATTTGAAACATCTATAATTGGGAATTTTAAATAACCAGGAAACACTTTTGCTTTCAGCCAATATGTAGAGTAACAGGAATCAGGTTTATTCTCCCATCTGAAACAAAGAAAACCAGACAAAATATTTGAAACACAAGGTGAGTTTTGTAATTGCTCTTGCTAATGGCATGGAGCGAGTTTCCAGGCTATGGCTCAGAAAATAGGAACCCTGGTGTCACTGGCAGACTCCCGAATTGAGGAGACAGAGTTGTGAGTATGGGAAGACCAAGGCAGCTGGAGTTCCCAGGACAGAGTATTTGAGAAGGATACCCAGAGATCTGCAGATGGTTTTCCTTGACTATTCATCTGAGTACTGATCACTGCCTGCATATGAAGAGACTACCCACAGGTGGGAAAGGATCATCTAAATGAATTAGAGGGAAAAATGCCTTGCACACCCACAGGGCTAGGAATAGTGCCTGTTCCCACCTGCTAGACTAAAATATTATAATTCATGGGGCATCGGTAGATTATTCAGAGGAGATTTAGCTAAATAGTGGGGGAAAATGAAGCCCTACCAGGGGTCCCCAAACTTTTTACACAGGGGACCAGTTCACTGTCCCTCAGACCATTGGAGGGCCGCCACATACAGTGCTCCTCTCACTGACCACCAATGAAAGAGGTGCCCCTTCTGGAAGTGTGGTGGGGGGCCGGATAAATGGCCTCAGGGGGCCGCATGTGGCCCGCGGGCGGGCCGTAGTTTGGGGAAGCCTGCAGCCTACACTATGCAGACCTCTGATCTCAACTAAAAAAATATTAAAAAAAAGACCTGAAGAGATCAGACTGTCTCCATGTGACTTACAGAGCTCCAAATATTTAATATTTATAGGCGTACACAATATAACCAACATCCAACAAGAAAAAATTTACAATGTCTGGCCTCTAGTTAAAGATCACCAAGCACACAAAGAAGCAGGAAAATGCTACCATTAATGAGGAGAAAAATCAATGAATCAAAGTCAATGTAGAATGTACATATACTATGTTAGAATAACAGACAAGAACATTAAGATAAATGTTTATGGCTATATTTCATATGTTTAAAAAGTGAAGTTAATTGACTTTGAGAAACAAAAACATTTATACTTTGCTGATGAGATTATAAAAAGGTACAATCATTTTAGAAGAGTTTGACATTTTCTTAAGAACTTTTTGTTGGGGGGTTCCTTTTTTTTTGTGAGAGGTAGGGAGGCAGAGAGACAAACTCCCACATGTGCCTTGACTGCAATCTACCTACCCAGCAATGCTCTGCCAATCTGGGACCACTGCTCTGTTGCTTAGCAACTGAGCTATTTTTAGCACCTGAGATGAGGCCATGGAGCCATCCTCAGTACCCAGGAACAACTTTGCTTGAACTATTTGAGCCATAGCTGCAGGTAGGGAAAGGAGAGAGAGAGAAAAAGAGAGAGAGAGAGAGAGAGAAAGAGAGACAGAAGAGGGGGAGGAGTGGAGTAGCAGATGGTCACTTCTCCTGTGTTCCCTGCCCAGGAATTGAACTTGGGACTTCCACAGGCTGGGCCGATGCTCTATTGCTAAGCCAACCAGCCAAGGCCATTAAAAAGTTAAACATATATCTTCCATACAATCTAGCCATTCACCTCCCATATATTTACCCAAGAGAAAACAAAGCATATGTGTATAGAAATGTTTATAACAGCTTTATATGGGATAGCAAACCTGGAAACAATGCAAATGTCCATCAAAGATGAGTGAATAAACAAGTTATGGTATGTCCATATAATGGACTACTAGTTGGCAATGAATAGGAATAATAGGAATAAATTATTGATATATGCAACAGAATTGATGAATCTCAAAATAATTGGGTTGAGTAAAATAAACCCTTTCTTCTGAAAAAGAGTATATACTGAGTAATACAATATTGCACAACATCCTGTATGATTCTGTTTACAGGGTTTGGCAAAAGTATATGAAACAAGAGTTTATTCTTATATTATTGCTTATTAATTATTGTATTATCTCCCATACAAACAACTGTAAACTTACTTTTGCCCCACATTGTATTTAAAACTTTAGAAATTTTAAAACTAATCTATAGTGACAAAAATTAGATTAGTGGTTTTTTAAAGGTAGGGGAGGATTATAAAAGGGTATGAAAAAACTTCTGGGGGTTACTAACTTATTTGTGGTCATGGTTTCATGAATGAGTATAAGTAGATAGATAGATGATAGATAGATAGATAGATAGATAGATATCTAAATATCAAGTTATAAATCCTAACTATGTGCACTTTATTATATGTCAATAATACCTCAATAAAGTCATTAAAAACTCCAAGAACAAAAGTATTAACAAGGCTAGACTATAACAACAAGAGAATCATTTGGAAAAAATCAGTATTTTCAGTTGTTTAGCACTTTATCAGTTCACTCATATTTTACCACTTGAGAATCTTGTCTCCTTCTTAGGATCTTTTAAGTTATGTTTCCATTTATAAAAGTGTCTTTATTGACCTTCAGGCCTGGTCCTGTAAGTGACTCTCTAGATAAGTGACATTTAGCTTTTCTTTACTTTTCTGCTTTTGGAGTTTTCATTGATGCCGGTCATTCCCCTGCTTATTTCAAGAAACTATTCAGTCATTTCTTTTTCTAGACTTGTATATTGTAAAAGAAAAAAGCCCAACCCAGTGAAATATTTATAAGCTTCCACATTTTGAGCACTTTCTGATGTTAGAGTATATGTATTATATTGGGTACATTCAATATATACTCATTATTAAAGTCATTGATCATATTAATTAGCAGATGGAGGTCAAGAACGCTAAGTACATTCCCTTAAGGCAAGAAAAGACCAATGGAAAAGCTTGTAGAAATATAGATTAGTTTGGGAAAGCCTTCAAGGTATGTAGGAAAATAAATATTACTGGTTTTTTAAACCAATAAGAATAATATAAAGCATTGGTTTTTAAACCTGGCTACATATTAAAATAGTGGCTTTAAAAAATATCCATGGCTGGGCCCAAGCTGGACCAATAGACTGAGAATCTTTTGGAGTGGGGCTCATTGCTGGTAGTTTTAATCTCCCTAGATCAGGGGTCTCAAACTCGCGGCCCGCGGGCCGCATGCAGCCCGCTGAACAATTTTGTGCGGCCCGCAGACTAATCCACGAAGTTCAAAATATTTTGGATAAAATTAAGTAAGCCTAGGGGCCTACTTGTATTTTTCATTTCTCTAGCATCCTAGCTAGATATTAGCTTAGTTAACAGCAGTAGTGATGCGAACTACAGTTTCTGGTCGTTTTGTGACACTGAGTAAACTGCATGTACGATTGTGCTTGTTGTACTGATTTTTTTTTTTTGTTTTCAACTGCAGTGAGAAAAGTGTTGCGTAACAGTTGCCTTTTGTAGACCTAGTGTGGCCCGCCGAACGGCTGTGATCTTGCTCTGTGGCCCACATGCTGAGTTGAGTTTGAGACCCCTGCCCTAGATGATTCTAATTGTGCTGCTAGGGTTCAAGAACCGTGGTTATAGCTATCTGGATCATGGGCTTTAGACTAGAATGACTGTCCTCTGGCACTTACAACTTGAAGGACACTAAGGGAGGTATTACAAAAGTGGGGTTCAGCTTTGAATGCACATTGGAGTCCTCTGCAGAGTTTTAGAAACTCCTAATGGCTAGGTCACTCCTAAAGAGATTCTCACTCAGTGGTCTGAGTACAGCTTTGGCATAGAGTTATAAGTAAGAAGCTACTCAAGGGATTGTAGTGTGTAGCCAAAAAGAGAACCACTGCTCTAAGATGACCTTCCTCCTCTATGATTACACTTCATAGTGTGTGTGTGTGTGTGTGTGTGTGTGTGTGTGTGTATGAGGCATATGAGATGCTCTCATGAAAGCTCTTAATATGGCTGTTTGGCTTACACTGAGTAAGCAGCTAATAAAATGTAGTAATTATTTTTGTATTTTCTGAAATTCCTAATCTCTGGAAAAGTGAGATCCATACAAGAGAACTCCAGACCTATGAACATTTTGCCAAACTCTGGAAAAGTAAGATCTATAGTTAAGAATCTAACCCATATAGGACTGTATGAAGGGGCATTTCATATAGGATAGGGCTGAGGCATAATGAGGCTTTGCCAGTGTTTCAGGAGTAAATCTTACTGCCTTCAATGAAAACATTGATCTTATGCAATAAGTATTGGCTTGGAACGGTGTGAATACAAGGGCCAAGCGAGACTGGTAGGCTGGTTTTCTGCCTCACTAAGGAGCTGGTTGAAATGAGTTAGCTGATAAAAAAAAATCCTGATTTTTATTAAAAAACATTACGTTGGCCAGTGATTTGATTTTGGCTGTTCAATATGATGTTTTCCTGTTGTGAGAGAAAAGTCACTAAAAGCTGAAGACAAACGATGCCTCCTAAATGCCCAAACTTGGGCACCTAAATAAGCCTGTGCCCAGACTCCCTGGGTTGACTCGAGGTGGTAGCTGTAAACCACTGTGATATAAATAGCCGTATGCTGTTAGTCATGGGCCATTCTCACCATCAGCATGATGTACCCAGATCCTCACCACCACCACATCAGTCCCTTTCCCTCAACCTCCAGCCACCTCAGTCTCTCCTAAGGCAAGGTATCTCCTCACAGTACTACTTTGATATTGTGACTCTCTTAAGATACTACATTAGCTTCTAGTCTCATCAAAATAACCTTTCTGGCTTGAGGTACAAGACCAGCCTCCAACTCCTTGATCTATTTGCTTTACATCCTAGGACAACAGAATCCACAGACACACCTACTTGTCATCACCTGTGAAGGTCCCTAGTGTCTCTTATGCCCTCACTCTGTTCATTGTGTCAGGCTGGGGTCATTATTCCCATGTGACTAATGAGACACTTGAAAATCAGATATATGACATATTTTTGCCAAAAGCACACAGCTGGTACATGGTAGAACGTTTATACCTCAATTTGATGGTAAAACCCAAGGTATTCCACTGTTACTATTTGTGTGCTGTAAGTTTCCCCTCACCAAGTACCATGACTTACATTTTTGCCAGTGCTGTTAGGTATTTACTGTATGCTTCCCTGATAAATATCCCTGGTTCTGGACACCAAACCCAGTATAGCTGAGATGCTCTCCTTCATTCTAGCTCTCCAGTTGCCCAAATATATTAATTAGAACTAGTGGAAATACCATTTCTTTGTTTCACTTGGGGCTGACTTCTGCTTTATTGTCATTCATATTTATGTTTCATTTATTCAACTCTGTCTCAAGGAGAGGGGTGGCTCCATCACCCTTCACAGTTCTTGGGGAAGGTTTTGCAGCAAAAATATATCAGCTGCCTCAAGGGCAGTGTGTTGTCAGTAAATATCAGGCTACTTCCCAAACCCAGTCAAGTATGTCGGCATATTGGGACCATGAACACACCGTGTCTGAATGATGAAACAGTTCTCCCCTCAAGGGGTTTATAATCTAGTGGTAACAAGAGCGTGTTGATAACAGCAACGATAATTTCCCTTAAATTTTTTATTAGTTGAAACGTTAAAACTATTTAGAGTAAGTTACCCAAATATACTCAAAACAGGGACAGGTGCTTTACTTTAAATTTCTCCAGTAGGAAACCTGAAGAAAGTGGACCAGTGACTTGTTTCTCTCCTGATGGGAGAGGCACAGTCTCTCCAGCGAGCTGTGTGGTGACACTGATACGTGCCTGGTCATGTCTCTTTTGCAGTGAGATCCAGGGGAAATTGTGAATTTTATTCTTAAGAGTGTTTGTAATAATTGATGGGCTTCTTGAGCCCATCTGATAATTAGGAGAAAAGCACAGATAAATTAGGTAAAATTTTGAAGAAACTGTAACACCCTGCACTTACAGCGAGGCAAACAAATTTTCTTTATAAAATCACTGACTGTGCTATATGGACAAGTGTTTCAAGTTAGTCACAGCACAGGGCATCACAGGACAATTCAAAAAGTATTTACGGAGCACTAGTGATGTGCTGGGTACAGGGGTGAAAATGACAGGCACGGTCTCTCATCTCACAGGGTTTCGATGGTAGTTGAGGGGTGGAGGGTGAGGAGGAGGAGGTGGCAAAAACCAAGCAAACTATCAAGTAAAAATGTACCATAAAGAAAATACTATAGGGCCAACGGAGAAGATTTAGGAGGACTCTAGCAGGCACTCAGAACTACAAGAGCAAGGTCTCTGTGGCAGGAGCAGGCATAGTACAGTACAGACCGAAGGGCAGTGTGGCTGCAACGGACAAAGTGAGAGAGAGGAGGCGTCATAGAATAAAAGGAAAGGGGCCCATTCGTGAGGCACCATGCAAATTTTGGCTCTTACTCTGAAATAAAAGATAGAGTTTTTTTTTTTTTTTTTTTTTTCTTTTTTCTGAAGCTGGAAACGGGGATAGACAGTCAGACAGACTCCCGCATGCGCCCGACCGGGATCCACCCGGCACGCCCACCAGGGGCGGTGCTCTGCCCCCCAGGGGGCGATGCTCTGCCCATCCTGGGCGTCGCCATATTGCGACCAGAGCCACTCTAGCGCCTGAGGCAGAGGCCACAGAGCCATGCCCAGCGCCCGGGCCATCTTTGCTCCAATGGAGCCTTGGCTGCGGGAGGGGAAGAGAGAGACAGAGAGGAAAGCGCGGCGGAGGGGTGGAGAAGCAAATGGGCGCTTCTCCTATGTGCCCTGGCCGGGAATCGAACCCGGGTCCTCCGCAC
Source organism: Saccopteryx leptura (assembly GCF_036850995.1). NCBI lineage: Eukaryota > Metazoa > Chordata > Mammalia > Chiroptera > Emballonuridae > Saccopteryx > Saccopteryx leptura. The sequence continues at coordinate 70,821,525 of NC_089506.1, read as the reverse complement.
GCTAGGCCGACGCTCTACCGCTGAGCCAACCGGCCAGGGCAAAGATAGAGTTTTGAGGAGAAGAGTGTTTTGTTTTGAAAGTAGTTGTGTTTTGAGGGAATCACTCGATCTCCTGCGTTGGGAACAGACCATGGAGGGTTAAAAGTAGCAACAGGAGAGAGCGTTTAGGAAGCTTCTGAATAACTAGAGAAAGAGAAAGAGAGAGAGAGAGAGAGAGAGAGAGAGCTTGGATGATGTGGTAGCTGTGATAAGAAGTGGTCAGATCTGGATATGTTCAAATGATATCTAGATCTGAGAGAACAAAGAGGTAACACACAAAGCAGAAATTTCTGGCCTACACAATAGAAAGTTTGGGGTTGCCAGGAACTGAGACTGGGAAGGCTGCAAGCGGAATAGTTTCAGGGGAAGATGGGGGGTTCAGTTTGGGGCATGTGAAGGATGAAGTGTGCCAGAGGCCTTAGTAAACCGTTAGAAATAGAAGTCTGGAGTTTGGGGAGGGGTCTGTTTTAAAGACAATGTTTGGGAATTGCCAGCAAGGGCGGCATTTAAAGCTTCGGGATTGAGTGAGAGCCCCAGGGTCCAAGGTCCTGAGGAAGAAATGCAGGACAGATGAGGAGCAGGTCTTCATGGAACTTGCCTTCCAGAGCATGCGCAGAAAAACTACATTTTCCTCCTTTCCTCAGCGTGATTTAGTTTGATTTCATCCACTAAAAAAACCAACCAAATAAACACACACACACACACACACACACACACACACACACACTCCCTCTCTCTCTCTCTCTCTCTCTCTCTCTCTCTCTCATTATCTGGCTCTACTCTCAGATGACAGTATTTACTGATTCCTGAACATGTGTGAATAGTTAACACCAGGATAAAAAAATGATCTTAAGAAATGGGGACTTATCTATGAATTTTAAGAACCCTCTAAGCAAAATAAGATATATATATATGATATATATAATGTTTAATGGAGCAAAAGTGTTTCTTCTACTATGTTGTTCATATAACATTTTAAATTAGCAGAATCTAAGAGTAAAGATGATTTTGCCATAACCTGTTTTCTCTTGCTTTGAAGTTGGTTTCTTGGTCCTTTCAATTATGAAATCACTAAACCCAAGCTTTGTGTGGGATTGGAACATGATAGCCACATCCGTGTGGGAGTTTTAAAATTAAGGATTTGAATAATTCTATGCACTAAAAATGTTGCTATCTGAGAACAAGTGAAAATATGAATTATTTCTTTCTGTTCTAACTCTAACATAATAAAGTAAGGACAAATACAAATAAAAAATAAGAGGCTTAATTCTTCCTGCTGTATACATAAGGGGAAAGAGCTCTTTTTCCTCCTTTCTCTTTAGAAAACTTACCATTGTACATACTTCCTCCTCCCAATATATATAAATTTGTTTGAAGACTAGATTGGCATTTTGTCAGCTTTTTTACTTGAAAATGTCTTTCTTAAAGATCTAAGAGCCCTCTCTTTGAAATTTAAACACCAGGAGAGATAGTAGTACCCACTCTCCCAGTTTCTCTGGGAGGGTATGAGTCTAACTTCCAGTGCATGCATTGCTCAAATTCAGAAAATTACCTCCAGCCATAAATATGTGAGAAGTTTGACTTTCTGTTGTATAATGCCAATTATCTAACCCAGGTGGTCACCCCAATTACCAGGTAAAGGTAGGGTAGTTTATGTTTGACAAACAGTGCTACCAAGTCCTCTGACTGAGAACATGTATGTAATGGGTTGTATCTGCGTGGTTATGTGAAACAGTTGGATTTTCTTCTGTCTTTGCAAGTTCTTAGCTCACTTCCTGTGATGCACAGCACATTCTGATTTAATGCTTATTCAATAATAAAAATGTTTTCTTTCTTTAGTACAGAGAAGATTTCTGGGTTAGGAGAAAATTTTGTTTTTAATTATATTTCCACAATATTACTTTTCTAGTAAAAAACCAAATTACTGACATGCTTTGATTCTCTAAAATTTCCTTTCAAATGTCCATGGGTGATTTATTTCTTCCAGAAATTTATTACTGCTCTTATTAGTAGAGTTGACGATTGAAGACTAGATTCTTCTGCTCTTAGGGATCATTTCAATCACTATATTCTTGATAGAATTAATTTTTGGTTCTTTTAAAATGTTATATGTATAATAAGATAATCACTTAGAGATTTAGCACCATATTAAAGTTCTGTTGGTGTATATATAGTTTACTAGGACTGTCATAACAAACTACCACAGACTGGGTGACTTAAACAAATGAAATTTATTTTCTCACAGTTCTGGAGGCTAGAAGTCCAAGACCAAGGTGGCTGCAGGCTGGATTTCTTCTGAGGTCTCTCTTCTTGACTTGCAGATGGCCACCTTTCTCCTTTGTCTTCACATAATCTTCCCTCTATGCATATCTGTGTTCTTACTTTCTCTTCCTATCAAAACACCAGCCATATTGATTTAAGTCCCACCCTAATGATCTCATTTTAACTCAGTTACCTCTTTCAAGATATTATCTCCAAATACAGTTATATTCTAAGGTACTAGAGGGTAGGACTTCAACATATAAAATTTTGGCAAATGCAGTTCAGTTCACAGCAGTGTACATATTCAAGTTATTATTCAAGTATGTGCGAAGGTAGTTTGATCAAAGTTCCTTGGAGGTCAGAATGTGACTATCATTTACAACAATTTTTATTAGATTAACACTCAACATTTGACTTCTCTTAGTTACTATAACCAATATCTCCAAATTTATACACAATCTTTTTCCCTAAGAAAATAGAATTGTTTTGATTAATTATTAGTTCCTTCACTGGAAGAAATTATACCCCAAATCCTTTAATGCAGCCTCAAGTTGGCATAACAAATTACCTCTTAAACATGGTAGAATTAGATGTCTTTATTTTTAGCTCCATCCTAAATCACATGCTTATGGAGTTAGCTCCCAAATATTAATTTTGGTCAGTAATTAAAACTTAATCTTCTTGATGTTCACTATTGTATGTGTGGGAGAAGAGATAGATGCACACCTTCTCATAAACTTGCACTCAGGATAAAATTAGTGTTTCCCCTAAGATATTTTGGTGACTCACAAAGTGACTTGCCACAGGCCTGACCCTTGGAGAAAGGAGAAGAAAGATGAAGAAATGCTAAAAGGTGGACATATTTTCTCCTCAGACATTCTATTTGTCTTCTTCTATTAGATTTATTTTTGGCATGCAGAAGAGCACATCCATATGGGGAACATTTTGAAATTGCTTGTGAAGAGTAGGCATATTTCCAAGAGGAAATGTAACCTTGCCTTCATCTGGCATATCAGATCAATGCACTGTGAAAGATCATGTTCAGTTACCTCATTTTTTTTTGAATTAGAATTAATGGCTCATTAGTCTTGATCATATCAATATTATAACACCACTTACATTTGATAGAAAAGGGAAGAAGGCTGATGGAGTGCACTTACTCCCTTTTGCTCTTAGTGAATAGACCATGTGCCAGCCTCAGGGAAAACCAGCCAGATCTTGAAGGTGGCCCTTTTCAAACAGTCCCCATTTAGGGCCAATATGGACTCTTTTATAAAAGGCTCTTGGAAGAAGAGTTAAAAGGTTCTAAAGGTTTGGGGTCACTTGGGACATATATCAGTGTTCCTCCTACTTTAGGCAGCAGGCCAGAGTCGGGGAACCAGACACCCTCAGCATTTCTTTGACCACATGTTGGGCCATATGTTGGAAACTGGAAAAAGAGACATTAAGAATCTTCTCTTGAACATCTCTCCCATAAGGCTTTTTCATTTACAAAGGAGCATATAGTTCTGCAAGTCTGAGAGAGAGAGGGAGAGAGAGAGAGAGAGAGAGAGAGAGAGAGAGAGAGAGAGAGAGAGAAAGAAAGAAAGAAAGAAAGAAAGAAAGAAAGAAAGAAAGACTCTTTTGAAATAAAAATAAGAAACATTGCCAGGCACAAGATGATATTATTTAAGATTTACTCCTTTTCAATTCCTAAATTAGGCCAAATAAAACAGTAAACAAATGGTCTCTAAAATCAAAGCAAAGCAAAACTAAAACTTTCTGGACAGAAACACCAGAAGTCAGGACTCTGACTGTCATATTGACTTCGTCGGTAGCTAACTGTGTGATGGTGGGTTGTGGATGTTGGTTCTTTTTTGCCTGGACAGCACCTTTTCTTTTATTGTTAAGAGAATTAGCCTCCATCCCCATCTCCACCCTGGCTGGGCTCTACATCTATGATACATTAGTTAGTATCTTACTTCCCTAGCCAGTGATTGGTCAAAGATGAATACATGACCAGACCAGTCCAATTAGAGTCTTCCTGGATTTTGCTGGAATTATCAGGAAAGAGGCACTCGCTTTTCACTGAGATTATGAATTGAAAGGATAATCCAAACTGGTAGCTGCTGGTCTCTCTCCGCTCCACACACAGGCTGCCCAGAGGAAGGTTGGCCTGAGAAATGCCCAGACAGAGCAGAGTGAGCTAATGCGTCTTTGAATCCCTGGGCTTGGTCACTGTCAGAATTTCTTTCTATTCCAGGCTACACGTCCCCATAGTTTCGGGTGAGACTTTGTCGCTTGGAACCTGCTTATTATACTTCGAATATTTAGATTAATCTTCCTGAGAATTCTTTTTCTTATTTGTGAAGAAACATAGTCAGTTAGTAGATTTCTAATTTTTTTCCTTTGAGCATTTTAAGACTCATTTTTTTGACACATTTTACCTAATACTTTGTTGTGATATTTATCCTCATAGACAGATAGTAAGTCTCTAGAACTCTCTAGAATTTCTTTCCAAAATTTTCTCCTATTATTTGTAATTTATGATAATGATACATGGGTTAAATTTATATTAGTGATGGATGAAGTGTTTGATGAGGAAACTCATAGTATAAATGGGATCAGAGAGCCACTAAAAACCTGTTCAAACAGCTTTCAGAAAAGAAGGTGACATGAGTCAAGTCTATATCTATTTATTAAAGTAAGTCTACATGTTAAAATAGCTATTACATCTGATTAAAAGAAATAAAACTAAATATTTTCCTAAAAACTTAATAATTAAGATTAGTCCATCCCACCAACTATCTCAATTCTATATGCCAGTCAACAGTATAGAGTCAAAGTTTCTTTATGCAAATATTCTTAACAAAATCTCCTAGTTATGGTTCTTGTTCAGTGACATGACTACATGCTAGCAAAGAAATGGAATTTGAGTAGAGAACAATTTGCCTTGAGAAAAGGCATATGAGAACTTGCTGATATTGGTAAAGATTAACCAGCATGATTTAAAAAAATAACTAAAGAACAGTGTTCTGAGTTCAGTTTTCTTTCATTGTTCCCTACCCAGATTTATTAACCTTAAGGACAAGACTGAATTATTTAGGGACAAGAATCTAATAATAAACATTTTCTCCTCTCCTAACTTTTGGAGAGGCTCACAGAATTTTGCTAAGCTAATTTGGAAATGGAGATCCAGTGTTACTGGAAATGTCCTTTTGACAGCTCTGGAAATACGACGTTTCTCAGCAGAACAGGCTCAAAAGTGCAGCAGCGCTTAGCATTCACCACACTAGGAAGCCATTAATTAGCACACTTTGCGTCTCCTCAGATTTGAGTATATTGATTATAAAATGAGGAGAGAAATTATTGAAATGGAGGAAAGGAGGGCTTGGATAAACAATATGGGTTTTAGAGTGCCCAGCCTTTACTAGGCTATGGCGGAGTGGTTCCGCGCATGTCCATCCTGACGACCAGCTCTCTCCAGGGCAGGGCCTCTCCTCACTCCCTGCGCCGACTGCTGGCATGCTTGCTTTTATGGACAGCATGCTGTTGACTCACTGTTGTGTGGTGCCTTGAAAGTGCTTAGGCTGAGGTTTTAGAAGAATAGTCTCACTACAGTTGTGGGGTCTCTAATGTACCGTCAGGAGTAAGTAGGGAAAAGATAATTCATTTTCTAAAGCAGAAGTGACTTAGGAAATCCCTGATGGGGAAGTTTATTTCAGACTATTCTTGAAATGTTTTCCAAGGCTAATTTCTAAGAGTAGACCCTGCGGTTTGAGTGCCTCTGCCAAAGATATCACAGATGCATCGTTGGAAAAGTGGATGGATGGATACTCATGCGTTATCCACTTTGTATGGCTCGGAGCAAGCAGACACATAGTGAAGGGACTATGTTCAATTACTAACAACATAGTTGGCAGGCTTCCTTTCTGCTTGCAGAGAATGAGCTCATCTCACAAGAATTTCTGAGGACTATGTACCCTGTGTTGGGTCAGCGGTTTTCCAACCTTGATGCGCATGAGAATCGTTTAGGAGCTTGCCGCTGAATTACCAATTTCTAGGCCCAGTCCCCAGAAATATTGACTTAGCAAGCCCGAGGCTGGATTGAAGAATTTGATTCTCTTTTGAGGTTGCTCAGAAATGTCCCTGGTACCCTAACACCTTTCTAAGTGCCGTGGGGACAGTACAAACTCCTCACTGAAAATCAGTCACAATGGTCCGATGAGTCTCAAAGGCCCACACAGGTGACAGAGATGATGGCAGAGCCCCATAGAAGTTGAGACAGAGAGACACTGCTCAGGCACACACAGCAACAGGGATTTTAGAGTACTGTGGGCAAGATTCAGACATGAAAGTGTTTTATGAACAATTCAAAAACTAACCTGAAACTGTAAAGAAAATTAGACCTGATCTAACCAGTCCATTATTTTGTTTTTCTTTGTTTGTTTGTTAATTTTTGGATAAGGCACATGGGAGCCATAGAAGTTAAGTGACTGGCCCATGATCGCTGAGTAAGAGTGGAAGGGTGAGGCCTGGAAGCAGAGACTTCTAACTGTGTCTAAGAGAAGCCTGGGAGAGGCTGCCCTGGATGTGATGGAAACAGGCACACAGACCAGTATCCCCATATTAAAATGACATGGGGACACATGGCTAAATGTTAATACCGTTTTTAGATTTGGGTTGACAAAGCAGAGGATGATGTGTCAATAATTTTGAGTGACATATAGAGAAGATTCCATTTACAAAGAAGATTGAGCAAGGATTCTAATGTATGCATTTCCATCATTGACTTAGATATACATGGATAATATTATAGTAAATAAGAATTACTGAGCATAAATTATGTGTTTAGGTTTTACATGAATTAACTAATTTAACCTTCTTTAAAAAAAGACTCTATAAGGCAGGTAATATTATTCATAATTTACAGTTGTGAAATTATGACTCAAAAGGATTAAGAAACTTGCCCAAGTTTGCGCAGCTAGTAAGTGATGAAGTGTGGATGCCAATCGAGGCTATGTGTCTCCCCGGTCCTCTGTAAACCAGCACTTTTTTACAGAAACTTACACATCAGCTTACAGTGGCTCCACACTTGGAGAGGTGACAAAGTACTGGATGGCAGGAATAAGATTTTGAAAAGTTCTTGATGGTCTGAAACTAATGATAACATATTAATAAGGACAAAAGTAAAATTTTACATTTGAGTTAAAAGATCAGTTGCACACATACAGAGATGCTAGTAAGACCTGACTTGAATACAATCCATATGAAAAAGACTTAGGGGCTTCAGCTAACTTTGCATCATACGAACAAATAATGCGAAGTGGCTGTCAAAAAGTTTATGTAATTTTAGGCATCAACCAGCACAAGGTAGATAAGTCCCACTGCATTTTAAATATGTGAGATAATAATTGGAGCTAATTGGAAAATAAACACATTGGTGTATTTTTCTAAGGAAACAAAGACCACTACGTTGAATTCAGAGGTGGAAGTCCTCTGTATTGAAAAGTGGAAATTTGTGGATTTTAGCAGCCCAGCAGCTGTTCCCTCATATTCTCTCTCTCTCTTTAGATAACAGCACTTTCCTTTCCTTTATAATATTCCCTACCCTTACTCATTCTCTGTGGTCCTAGTGGAAATGTCAATCAGAGTACCCTTGTGCTCTACTTCCCATTCCTGTCCCTTGGTCAAGAGATGAGCCTATGTCCCAAACTTGGCCCTACCTTATATTTGGGAATCTTTTCTTTTCTTTTCTTTTCTTTTCTTTTCTTTTCTTTTCTTTTCTTTTCTTTTCTTTTCTTTTCTTTTCTTCTTTCTTTCTTTCTTTCTTTCTTTCTTTCTTTCTTTCTTTCTTTCTTTCTTTCTTTCTTTCTATTCAGTGAGAGAAGGGGAGGCAGAGAGACAGACTCCTGCATGCACTCCAACTGGGATCCATCCAGCAAGTTCCACTAGGGGGCGATGCTCTGCCCATCTGGGGCATCCCTTCATTGCTCAGCATCAGGGCTCTTAGCACCTGAGGGAAATCATGGAGCCACCCTTGCACCAATCAAGCCATGTCTGCAGGAGAAGAAGACAGAGAGAGAGAGAGAGAGAGAGAGAGAGAGGCAAGAAGGGGAGGGGTGGAGAAGCAGATAGGCACTTCTCCTGTGTGCCTTGACCGGGAATCGAACCTGGGACATTCTCATGATGGGTTGATACTCTACTACTAATCCAATGGCCAGGGAGGATTTTTTTCTTGAACAAAGTGATACATGAGCCTGAACTGTGGTGGTGCAGTGGGTAAAGCATTGACCTGGAATGCTGAAGTTGCCGGTTAAGGCACATATGAGAGTTGATGCTTCCTGCTCCTCCCCCTGTTCTCTCTATCTCTTTCCTCTCTCTCTCTCTCTCTCTCTCTCTCTCTCTCATTCTCCTCTCTATTTCTCTAATAAAAATGAATAAATAAATAGAAAATATCCAAAGTGATACATGAGTAAAAAGGTAGTTAGGGCAGAATAATTGTGAAACCAGCCTCTGCAGGAAACTATGTTCCTCACTAAGTTTTCTGCACACTGCCCTGGTTTCTGTGTTCTTGAAGTGCACAGCTCAGTCTGAACCTAGTACATTTCCATGGGTCATTCTTCATGATAGAGCAGTCCGTTCATTCAAATAACAGTAACACTCAGCACGCAGCCCTACAGACATTGGCTTCTCTTTCTCTTTTTTCTTCTTGTTCTTATATTCCTCCTTGTTTCTCTTTTTTGTTTTTAGATTTTTATTTATTCATTTTAGAGAGGAAGGAGAGAGAGGGAGAGAGAGAGAAAAGGGGGAGGGACAGGAAGCTTCAAATCCTATACACGCTTTGACCAGGCAAATCCAGGGTTGTTTTTTTTTTTTTTTAATTTTATTTATTCATTTTAGAGAGGAGAGAGAAAGGGAGAGACAGAGACAGAGAGGGAGAGAGAGAGGAGAGAGAGACAGAGAAAGAGAAGGGGGAGGAGCTGGAAGCATCAACTCCCATATGTGCCTTGACCAGGCAAGCCCAGGGTTTGGAACCGGCGACCTCAGCATTTCCAGGTCGACGCTTTATCCACTGCACCACCACAGGTCAAATCCAGGGTTTTGAACAGACAACGACAGCATTCCAGGTGGATGCTTTATTGACTGCGCCACCAAAAGTCAGGCCTCCTCTTTTTTCTTCTTTAGTGAAGTGCTACATTCCAAACATGTGTAGGAGAGAATATGAACACAGCAATAATCTCTTCTTAGCAAGTTTAATAAAATGGAATCGTGAGTGTGAACTGTTTCAGACACAGGGGTTCATTTGTCTGGCACCACATGGGTGATGAATTCAGTGAGAAAGTATAACTCAGATGCTAATTGAGGAAAGGAAACAGTTAGCAAGGCAGGCATAAGACTTAAAATAAGAAAATAAAATAGCTTATTTGAGAAGAAAGAAGCAAGAAAAAGAGGAAATATTAAAAGAAAAGGAAGAGAAAGAAGATGTTGGTGGCAGTATTTTAGTTTACCAAACACTTTCACAGATTTTCTTTCTTGGTCCTTGTGAACTTTTGAAGGTAGGTCTGGCTACCCCTAATTTCTAGGCAAGCACCATAGGGATGGAAAATATGACTGTCTCCAAGCCTCAGAGTTATAAGAGTTACATGGCTAAATCATGTATTCGTGCCCTCTGCTCTTCCAACCACCTCTTCTACTCTAACCAAAATGTGGGCAGGTGGCTGTGTTTGGGGGTAGTCACACATGGAATCAAAATATGGAACCATGTTCCCGTGAAAGCTGGAAGGAAGGAAATGTAGTCTACTATTAGCTAGAGATTTCTCTCAAGCAGAAGGCCCAAGAAAAGAAACTGGTTCCAAGGGGAGTTTAAGTACCTGATTCTTGCTGTGAACACTTGTTTTGTAAATTAGCCACACTTGAATTCTAAATCACTATAGGTGCAGCACAGCCTTTGATATAAGACTAAGCTTATTTTTCAACAAACAAAATAATTGCTCAACACTGGTGAGTTGGTGGGAAGGCGGTAGGGGAGAGATGGCTTTTTGAAGAACTATTGCTGCTACCCGGGTAATATTCTGAATACCTGAAGCTGCAAAATAATGGTATTGATAAGAGAAATAAATCTGATCCTGATTATTTTATGTCAAATTGGTAGAAGATAAATTTTTATGTAAGTATGCAGAAAGGTAATAAACCTGCTTAAGGAACAAATTTAATGGTTTCTAAACCTATATATTTCTAGTAATTGTTTATACTTTTAATTTAATACTATTATTTCTAGCACAAAGCTTGTTTAAAGTTGCAGAGATATTGGAATAACACTGAGGAATCAGAATTTTCCAAAAGACAATTTCCAAGGGAATTCAACATGGTTAGATACAATTCCATCATGTTCACTTCTTTGTCTCAAAGATTTTTTTGTAAGTATATTTTGAACAGATTTCAATAGCTTTCCTCCACTCTCTCAGGAATGTGGGACGTGAAAAGGGAGGTGGGATAAGTCTTAGAGAATTTTTCTATAAATTATTTTTTTGTTTATTCCTAATGGCATCACAATTTACACGCAATTGAAGAAATTAAAATGTCCAAACTTAACGTGATGTTATTTTCAAAAATCAAACAAGTGTTTGATAGCAGTTGGCAGAGACTTTCTAGGAATAGTTAAATGAGGCATCAAGCAATCAAGAGAATCATTACTGGCTGTTCTTTGGTTCCTGTAAAATTAATATGAACTTGGCTGCTTGAATCATCACACCTTCCAATTCAGTATCACCTCGCTCCATCCTCAGATCGCAAGTCCGGAATTAAGCTTTACAAAGCAGGTTTGAAATCTGTTGGCAAGCCCATCTGGAACACTCCTGCTGCCCTTGCTCAGGTTCTGCCCCTTCTGGGGATATACAAAACCCTCTGTCTCCAGGGTGGCCAAGTCAGCACTTTCCAGGGGCACTTAGAAAGGATGGCACCCCACCTCTGCATCAACACAGCCAAATGCCCAAATTATTGGTAATGGCATAATGGGGAGTAAGCAGGGACGTGAGAAAGGGTCTCAGGAAATACTCTCCCAGAGCAAGTCAATATGAATGTGCCGCGTCTTCCAGAGAGAGCTAAAGGTCTGTCACCGGGATTCTGCACACTTGGGCTATTAATACTGTTGCTCGAGCCTCTCCGCACGTTGATCAAGCACGACCAGTGCATTAGGCTCCTGGTGGAGCCGACGTAGACGGAGTGTCTGCTAACCGAGGCACTCCAAAATGTTCCGCAGGAAGCAGCTCGCGCTGACAGGGAGAGAGGAATGGATGGGCTGCTTCTGAAGTCTCTGTTTCTATTATAAATTAGAGGCCTACTTTAAAAATGAGCGAACTATAAATAATGTACAACAAATCAAAGGCCTTTATTACCACCATTGTATCCAGGGTTTTGAAGATAACTCATCTACCCAGCACATTTATGAGGCTTGTCCTGCGTTGCTCACCTCAATTTCTTTCATAATGATGTTTACTAAGAAAAAATAAAACAAAACAAAGGGAAAAAAAAAAACACCCAGGATGGAATACAGTCTCATGTCATCTTTACTACCCAGGCCCCAAGGGGACAGAGTTTGTTCTTGGGACAATCTATGTAAGGTCTAACATGAGTCCGTCTTTCTCATCCTCTCCAAAGGAACCAGAGTGGACAATCCCGGGACAAAGTCACCAGGGCTGCTCCGGAGGCCCTTAAAAGCGAGTACTGATTTACTCAGCTCTTCTCACTGTGCCTGTGACTGCTTTCAGCTCTGCTAGAGCTGACACTTCATCTCTCTCCTCCTCTTCGTTGTAGTGACCAAGGCCTGATGACCATAACCTTGACCATCTTATTGTTGATCATATTTTATCATTTCCCCACTTAACAGTGTTGAACTTACGTTTCTTTTTATGGCAAAGTGACCTGACCCCTTCATAAATAAAATGCCAACAGGGTCTTCCCCTAGGACAGATGGAATTTAACAGAAAAATACTAAAAACTATGGCAAAAAAAAAATAATAATAAAGGCTTCTAATGTATTAAAATATTGCAGAGGCTTAAGTGAAAAAGAATGAAAAACTAGATGTAAGAGTGTATCTGAGTCATAAAATCTTTTTGAAAGTTGCTGTATTGAATTAGAGTAGGTAAATTTGACAGTTGTGGCTCAGGTCAAATACTCTAAATTCCCAAACCTGACTGCCTATCCTATACCCTGGGCCCTACTAAAAACACAGGCTTCCTGGATTCACACTGGGAGATCCTCTGCATCAGAAATGCGGGGTGGGGCTCAAGAACCGGCACCTAAGGAATCATTGCTCAAGAAGAGTAAATGGGTTAGGTTGCTAGCTAACACCTGTACTTCATCTGTACATTTACCTGAATGAAATAAGGTAGATCAGATAGGGCTAGCTCCGGTAGTTAGCTTGGTGTGTGCAAATGATTCCAGTTGTGATTGGAAGTTGAGATTATGGCAGGTCTTTTCATTGTGGTATATTTTTATTTCTTTGTGAGAGGTTTTAAAGAATATAACGAAAGGCATTGTATTTATTTATTTAAAGACAGGTGTTTTGGTAGCTGTATTATCAGAACAAGAATCTCTCCACAGATCTTGATAACATGATACGAAGCGAAATAAGTAAATCAGAAAAAACCAGGAACTGCATTATTCCATACGTAGGTGGGACATAAAAGTGAAACTAAGAGACATTGATAAGAGTGTGGTGGTTACGGGGGGGGGGGAATGGGAGAGGGAAAGGGGGTGGGGAGGGGCATAAAGAAAACAAGATAGAAGGTGACAGAGGACAATCTGACTTTGGGTGATGGGTATGCAACATAATTGAACGACAAGATAACCTGGACTTGTTATCTTTGAATATATGTATCCTGATTTATTGATGTCACCCCATTAAAAAAATAAAATTATTAATTAAAAAAAAAAAAGAAATGAGCTATCAAGCCAGGAAACATATGGAGGAAATTGAAAATCACATTACTAAGTAAAAGAAGCCAATCTAAAAAAAAAAAAAAAAAAAAGAATCTCTCCACAGTCCCCTCATGTCATTTTTCTATATGTGGCTGAAAAATCTTATCTTCTTAGACAACATGAAAATGTGGAGAACAAAACAGACAATATACTGCTAGCATAGCAGATCTCACACTTTCTATTTATTTATTTTTTGATTGATAATCAAGTTTATTGGGTACATGTTTCGAGTGAGCAACTCGATCAAACATCCTCTGCACACTGCGTCATGTGCCTATCCCCCCCGAGCAACGTCTCCTTCTGTCCCCATGTCACCCACCCTGCACGCCCGCTTCCACTTACCCGCATCCCCTTTCCCTCTGGCTATCACTGTATTGTTATTTGTGTGTTACATATATTTTTTGCTTAATCTCTTCACCGTCTGTCATCCAGCTCCCCAATCTCTCTCCCTTCTGGCAGCTGTATCTATGTCACTGTCTACATGTATACATGTGTTTTTTTTTCTATTTTACTCATCGGTTTCTTTTGTTCATTCGATTCCACATATAAGTGAGATCATATGATATTTGTCTTTTGCTGCCTGGTTTATTTCACTTATAATAATCTCTAGGTCCATCCATGCTGTCACAAAAGGTAAACTTTATTTATATATATGCATTTTTTATATTAATTAATTTAGGTTTTTACAGGCTCTGTAGTATTACATTGTATAAATGTACCACTGTTTTTTATCCACTCATCTACTGATAGATATTTGGGCTACTTCCAATTTTGGCTGTTTTAAATAATACTGCAATGAACATAGGGGTACATATATTCTTTTGAATTAGTGTTTTGATCCACTAACAGAAGTGGGATCAAGATAATCTGATAAGGGGTTAATTTCCAAAAAATATAAAGAACTTATACAAATCAACACCAGGAAGACAAACAATCTAATTAAAAAATGGGCAAAAGATCTGGATAGGCACTTCTCCAAAGGGGACATACAAATGGCCAATAGACATGAAGAAATGCTCAATGTCACTAATCAACAGAGAGGTACAAATTAAAACCAAAATAAGATATCATCTCACACCTGTCAGAATGGTTCTCATCAACAGAGCGCAAACTTTTTAAAGATCCCTTTACAGTCTCAAAAAATTTTAAGGACCCCAAAGAGCTGTTTTTCTTCCTCTTTTCTTTTCTTTCTTTCTTTCTTTCTTTCTTTCTTTCTTTCTTTCTTTCTTTCTTTCTTTCTTTCTTTCTTTCTTTCTTTCTTCCTTCCTTCCTTCCCTCCCTCCCTCCCTCCCTCCCTCCCTCCCTCCCTCCCTCCCTCCCTCCCTCCTTCCTTCCTTCCTTCCTTCCTTCCTTCCTTCCTTCCTTCCTTCCTTCCTTCCTTCCTTCCTTCCTTCCTTCCTCCCTCCCTCCCTCCCTCCTTCCTTCCCTCTCTCCCTCCCTCCCTTTCTTTCTTCTTTCTTTCCTTCCTTCCTTCCTTCCTTCCTTCCTTCCTTCCTTCCTTCCTTCCTTCCTTCCTTCCTTCCTTCCTTCCTTCCTTCCCTCTTTCTTTCTTTCTTTCTTTCTTTCTTTCTTTCTTTCTTTCTTTCTTTCTTTCTTTCTTTCTTTCTTTCTTTCTTTCTCTCTCTCTATCTCTCTCCCTTTCTTCCTTCCTTCCTTCTTTCCTTCCTCCCTCCCTTCCCCTTCCTTCCTTCCTCCCTCCCTCCCTCCCTCCCTCCCTCCCTCCCTCCCTCCCTCCCTTCCTCCCTCCCTCCTTCCCTCCTTCCCTCTCTCCCTCCCTTTCTTTCCCTTTCTTTCTTTCTTTCTTTCTTTCTTTCTTTCTTTCTTTCTTTCTTTCTTTCTTTCTTTCTTTCCTTCTTTCCTTCTTTCCTTCTTTCTTCCCTGAATGGGTTATATCTATTGATAGCAACCATATTAGTAATTAAAACCAGGAACTTTAAAAATATTTCAGTTCATTAAAAATAACATAATGAAGCTATCACATGTTAGCATAAATAACATTTATTTTGAAAAATATATTTGTTTATATGGAGAGAACCAGAGAAGTAATTGCTGAAAATAGAAGAGATTACGAACTTTCTCAAAAAGACAAAAGAAGAAAAAAGTTCCCTTAGCACAAAAGTTGGATAAAGCTTATGGGCAATTCTTTACTTACCTGAATAAAAGGTTCCAACCCCAGAACACCACAGAGAGGCACCTCAGAGTCAAGCAAAAATAACTATATTTTTCAAAACAAAATAGTTTGTGAAGAGTAATATTGTTTTGCAGTTTTACAAACCTTTTATGTCTGGCTTTATAAATAGCAGTTGCATTTTCATCTGCTTCTGCATTCAATGTGCTGCAATAGGTCCTTTTGATTGTAGCATATAAAGAAAATGAAGCTTTATATGTATGCATATTAGAAAAAGGAGGTCCCATGGGTTCCAGGGAAGTGTTCCAGGGATTTGGGCCTTTCAGACCATACTTTGAGAATGACTCTTGTAGAATTATCTCAAACTCCCTTGCCCCAATAATGAGCTAGAGTCATCAACTGAAGTCACTCAGCCATTTGATCTCTGGTGGCTGATTTGAATCACAAGGGTTTCAGATCTAAGGACAAAGGACACCTAGGTTGTCCAGGAATAAACCATCAAGAATAAAAAGGTCCTAGAATGAGCCGTGTTGTGGGATGTTTATGGAGAGTCACTGTGGTCAAAGATGTGAAGGGTTTCTCCAAAGGAGGAGTCTGGAAGAATTGCTACATAACATTTCTACTGCTTTATAATCCAAAGGCAGCCCAAGCCCACTGTTAACAAAATATTCTTGCCCTGGCTTCCTGGCTCCGTGGTAGAGTGTCAACCTGGTGTGTGGACATTTTGAGTTCCATTCCTCGTCAGGACACAGAAGAGGTGACCATCTGCTTTTCCTCCCCTTCCCCTCCCTCTTCTCTCTCTCTCTCTCTCTCTCTCTCTCTCTTCTCCCACAGCCAAGGCTTAACTGATTCAAATGCATCACCCCGGGTGTGAGGATGGCTCCATCAAGCCTCCACCTCAGGTGCTAAAAATAGCTCAGTTGCAAGCATCAGCCCCATATGAGCAGAGCATCAGCCCTAGATAGGGATTGCCAGATGGATCCTGGTAGGGGCGCATGTGAGAATCTTGCTCTGTCTCCCCTCCTATCATTAAAAAAAAAAAATCTGTTTTATCTCTTTGGGGCATTCAAATGACTTAATAAGTCTTGCTCCCCTGCTTGACTCTGAGGTGCCTCTCTGTGGTGTTCTGGGGTTGGAACCTTTTATTCAGGTAAGTAAAGAATTGCCCATAAGCTTTATCCAACTTTTGTGCTAAGGGAACTTTTTTCTTCTTTTGTCTTTTTGAGAAAGTTCATAATCTCTTCTATTTTCAGCAACTATTTCCCTGGCTCTCTCCATAGATTAGCCAATTTAGTTAGTCCATGGAATAGGTTACAGTTTTAATTTTTTTACAAGTTGTCTCATTGTCCTGAGAATCTAACTGTAGAATTGATCTAGTCTCATCAATTCTATGATCCTTCTCTAGAGTTTCTGCCTCAACCTCCTCAATCCAGTAATTAAAATGGTCAACCATTTTCACTGCAAAATCTATTAAGGAAGGACTCCCTTATGGCATGGGTTCCAGAGCTTCTCTCAAATAGGTTTAAAATCTGTTGGCTCTTTCATTGGACTGGGATGCAGAAGACCCAGGTTTAAAACCCTGCAGTTGCTAGCTTGAGTACGGGCTCATCCAGCTTGAGCACAGGCTCAGCAGCTTGAGCAAGGGGTCGCTGACTTGAGCATGGGATCATAGACATGACCCCATAGTCACTGGCTTGAGCCCAAAGGTTGCTGGCTTGAAGCCCAAGGTCGATGGCTTAAGCCCAAGGTTGCTGGCTTGAACAAGGGTTCACTTGCTCTGCTGTAGCCTCCTAGTCAAGACACATATGAGAAAGCAATCAGGGAACAACTAAGGTGCCACAAAGAAGAATTGATGCTTCTAATCTCTCTCCCTTCCTGTCTGTCTGTTCCTGTCTGTTCCTCACTGATTCTCTCTCTGTCTCTGTCAAAAAAAAAATCTGTTGACTCTTTAGTAAATTTTAAGTTAATGTTCCAGATTACTTACAAGGTCACAATTATGGCCAAAGACATCTCCCATGTGTTGGCTGATTGTTCGTAAAGTACTTTGTGCATAGACATCATCCTCTGACATTCTGATATTAACATCCAAGACAAGTTAAGTCAGGAGAAGCTTCTTTTCTTCTCCACTATCATTTTCCCCCCTACTCTTCCTACCTTCTTCTTGCAGATAGAGATCTAGGATTGCCTGGAGCCAACTCCAAACTTCAGTAGACAAGTATCTGCATCTCAACTTTTGCTTTCTCTTGCAAGTACTTTGTGGAATTTCTAAAGACAAAGCAATTCAGGTCAAAGGAAGAGAGCTAACTCTTTGTGGTAGTACCTTTCTCTTCTGTCTTCTGTCCTCTCATCCACACTCGCTGATCTTTTCAGTAGGAAAGGAAATTAATGTTTATTGAATGCCTCCTATGGCCCAGCCATTTCTATAAACGTTAAATATTTCATACAATCATAACTAACCTTAAAAATCATTACTTTTGTAGGTAGATAAGCATATGTTGCCCAAGGTCATTCAAGGTTTTGTCAGATTTCAGCATTCAGCTTTTATATTAGTGCTGTGCTGCCTTAGCCTGGGGATGTTCTGGTTGACCTCCTTCTAGAGGCAAAGTTGGTACATTTGAATCTTCCTTCTCATTTTCTTAAATAAAACTCATTTTTAAATCCTGCCAAGTCTATCCTTGTCATAATCCTCATAGAGGCCTCTATGTACTTTGATTCTACTTTAAGTGTATTACTTCAGGCTTTGATTCTGTCTCAGCTGCCTTCCAATGATGACCTCCTCACTGGTCCCCCTTACTCTCCTCTCACCTTCTTCTGAAGCAGCAGACTGTGAGGGTAGTGGTCAAGGGCTAGGCTGCTGCAGTCTGATAAACTGGATTCAGATGCTGCCTATGTCAATGAAAAAGAAGTTTGAAAAATAGGTTGGCCTGACCTGTGGTGGCACAGTGGATAAAGAGGCTACCTGGGCCCTGGCCGGTTGGCTCAGTGGTAGAGCATTGGCCTGGCGTGCGGGGGACCCGGGTTCGATTCCCGGCCAGGGCACATAGGAGAAGTGCCCATTTGCTTCTCCACCCCCCCCCTCCTTCCTCTCTGTCTCTCTCTTCCCCTCCTGCAGCCAAGGCTCCATTGGAGCAAAGATGGCCTGGGCGCTGGGGATGGCTCCTTGGCCTCTGCCCCAGGCGCTAGAGTGGCTCTGGTCGCAGCAGAGCGACGCCCCAGGTGGGTGTGCGGGGTGGATCCTGGTCGGGTACATGCGGGAGTCTGTCTGACTGTCTCTCCCCGTTTCCAGCTTCAGAAAAATACAAAAAAGAAAAAAAAAAAGAAAAAAAAAAAAGAGGCTACCTGGAATGCTGAGGTCGCTGACTTGAAACCCTGGGCTTGCCCAGTCAAGGCACATATAGAAATAACTACAAAAAATAGGTTGGAGGAAGACAATAGAGAACATTAACTTGCCATATAAACCTCCAGCTGACCAGAACTGATAGACATTCTGTGTCACATATTCTTGCTTCCATATATTTATTCTTTTTCACATTTAATTTTCTGAACATTAGAATTCCATTATTCTTCAAGACTCCAAACCCAATAGCATCTTTTTCAAAAGGGCTTCTCTGATCTTCTCCATAGGAAGCAATCTGTTCATCTACCTTGTGGACTCCCATAGCTCTTTATTATACTTCTCCTTTCTCACTTCACTATATTTTATTATCAATTATATTTGATTATATATTTATCTACCCAACTAGAATATAAACCTCTTCAAGGTAGGGGCTATGTAGTGTCAATATTTCCATTTCCCAAGTGTCTGTAGTGTCTTGCTCATAATGAGAATTCAATAAGAATTTTGTTTGAATGACTGCGATGTGAGTTTTTATCTAATTTGCCTCTAGAATAGCTACCATTCACTGAGCTCTTTCTTAATGCCAAGTACTGTGGGGAGAGCTTTATGTATATTGTCTTATTAAATCTTCACAACTCTACGTAGTATTTATTCATCTTCCCATTTTTGAGAAGAGGACACCAAGGCACAGATATGTTAAGTAATTTGCCCAAGGTGACCCAGCTGGTAAATGATATGATCTGGACTTGAACACACTGCTAGTGAACTTCAAGTTCATGCTCATGTCCACTGTATTAGAGTACCTCTCTGGTTGTCAAAGAAAGGCTCTCTGGAGCAAGATCAACACACACATATATACCGGTACTTAATTGGCCATCGGGCTTGCTGCCATCACAGCAGTTGCATCCTGCACACCCATAGCTCTACCTTAGCTGAAATGTACTTCCTTTTTGGGGGGGAAGGGTGAATTATAAAAGCAGCCACAGGGAGACCTGACCTGCCGGCTCTGCTCCTAGGAAAAGGTACTGAGTGCCAGGACCATCGACAGCAAACTCTCCCAAGGATGTGTCAGCATTTATGCCAGGCTGATTAGAATGCAGCAAACAAATCACTCACTGCCTCGTGTGCAATGCATTGCAGCTTATTTGATAGCATATTTATGCACATATCTTCAGAAACAATATTCTGTAAATCTTGTCTCAAACCCTTGGGGAGATATTGGTTGTAAGCAGGAAATCAGCAAACACATTGATCCTACATGTTCTGTGATGTTAGTAGTCGTCATGAAATTGAATTTCATCTTAACATATTAAAATCAATAGACAGTGTTCAGTTTAATTTAGAATGTAAATGCCATCAAGGGTTTTCAAGACAAAGAAAATAATAGTTTGCAACTCAGATATGTATGTATCATTATACAGGCCATTTACCAATATTTAGAATAAGTCTGACCCCAGAATAGAAAAATATCTATCAGCTTGTCAGACTAAATGGGAACTCACGTTCTCAATTGATAAAAATCAGTAGCTAAGAAGAGGTTTCTTTTAGACTCACATGGAAAGTTTAGTTCTTTTCATAATTTTATTTTAAAATTTGTTGTTTTAAAATCTCTAATTTGTATGTCAGAGAGAATTTACCTCGTGTCAAATTTCAGTGGGAGAATACCGAGAAGGTTTTTGCAGTATGTTACAAGACCAAAGAAATTTCTCTCTGATTCGTGTAGGACCTGGTGATTCTCCTTATTTTGGGATTTGGGAATGAAGTTCAGAGTGCAGGGGCTTCCTAATACTCTCACAATCTTGTTATGCTTCCTTCGTACAATCCTTTCTAATTTCTTAGATAAAATGAAAAATAGTAATTATTGTGACTGTTATTGTGTTTGATAATTGTATGTTTATTGAAGAGCAAAGATATGCCAAAGATGACATTAAGTTCTTTACATATGTGATTTTAGTTAAGCATCATTAGTATTTCTATTTTATAGAAGAGAAGCAGAGACTTTGAAGACTAAAAGCACCCATCCAAAGTCATACAGTTTGCAAGTGACAATCAGAATTCGAACCTGGGTTTGTGGGACTCTAGAACTAGGCTGCTTTTCCGTGACTGGCCCAGAGGAGGCAGCACTGCTCTCTTGGAGAGATCTTTTCTGCATTCCCAGAGCGCAGAAGTCAGGAAACCTGTAGACACAGGGGTGCTTAGCAGCAGTGATTTCATGGCTAATACCTCCTTCCATTCTCATCATTGCTGCTGCTTCTTACAAATGCAATAGTTCTGTAAAATCTCTTTCAAATACCTAAGAGGCTAAATAGAAAGTAGTCAATATGGTAGTTTTCTAAAGTACACAGCTCTGTGCGTCAGCCTGTAGAGCACAATCTATCTTTGCTCTCCCCGAGACGGGCCCACGTGCTGCCCAAAGAGTAGGCAATCTTCCAGCCCAAGATGCTTATCGCCCACACGACCTAAGCACTCTGTCAGTGGTATATCAGCAGTCCCACTTTTATCCTTAAAGGAATATAAATTCTCCTCTGGTTTCTGGATTTCTTGTGGTGATTGAGTAGGGCTATACTTTTAGGAGCCACTTCTTAGGTTAGGATCACAATGCTGTTGTGAGGTAATGTCTGAAAAGCACTTTGAGCTCCTTTGAGAAAGGTGCTACATCAATACCATGTATTATTATTTATTATTATTTATTGTCAGCAGGAGATGCCTTTTGTTTTCTTCCCTGGATACAATAATGCTGTGGCTTAGGTAGATTTCGGGGGCGGGGGGGAATGTTCCAGCAACCGCAGGCTTTGACGGAAAAGATGCCGGCTGCATCAAGGATACCTCTAGGGACAGAGGATTGGTTTAGTGCCACAGATGAAGGACAGACTCTGCAATTGTGCAAGCCAATTGCACTCCTCTTAACAAACAGAAGCTGTGCTCTCCTTATGATGGGAATTGAATTTTGTGGGGCAGGCTGGAGGAGGAATGGATTTTGTGTTTCTGGCAATAATGAAACACTCTTTAAAAAATCAAAGTGTTCTATGCATTAGCATGTGAGTGGGGGTTCTGTTTCTTCCTGCCCAATTCTATATGTGAAATGTATGTTTATCCCAAATTGACTTGGTTGAGCTCAAGCTGACCCCTTAGGGCCCTAAAATGAGCATTATCCTTCTTGGTTGCTACAAAATTCAAGTTATTATTTAAGTCCCAACTCAGTCGCCATGATTTCCTCCTGTTTGAACTTCTCTAAATAGCTATTGTGATGTTATATTGTGTTCCCCACAATATTTTTATGTTGAAGTTCTAACCCACAATACCTCAGAATGTGACTGTATGGGGAGCTAGGGTAGTGAAAGGGGTCACTAAAGCTAAATAAATAAGGTCATTGAGATGGCCCTAATCAATGCGAGTGGTGTTTTTATGAAGAGAGAAGATTAGGACACAAACTTGCATAGAGGGAAGACCATGTGAAGACACAGGGAAATGGTCATTCATCTACAACGCAAGGAGAGAGAAGTCAGAAAAAAAAACACCCCTGAAAACACCTTGATTTTGGACTTCTGGCTTCCAGAACTGTGAGAAAATAATGTTCTGTTTGTTAAGCCACCCAGTCTGTGGTACTTTGCGATGGCAGCCTTAACAAACTAAGGTAGTGCCTAAGAAGTAAAGAAAAGATCATGCTCTTATAAAGTTTTGCTACTCAAAGTGGGATCCATAGGCTAATGGGATTGGTATCACCTTAATTCACCTAGTAAGAGCTGCAGAATCTAAAGCCCCACCCAGAGCTTTGGAATAAAATTATGCCTTTTAACAATATCCCCAAAGATGTGCATGCATGTTAATGTATAAGAAAACCTGCCACTGAATGATTCAGTTTCACTTAAAAACCATCCCAAAATTTAGTGTTTAAATGAGCAACCATTTATTGTTTTTCCTGATTCTGTGAGTTGTCTGGGTCATTGCTCTGCTGGTTTTGCCTGACTGCATGTGGATGCATTCATACACCCTTAGCTAAGCAATTGTACCTCTTGAGAGTTTTATAACTTATTGTTTGTTTGTTTGTTTTCATTGTACATATTATATGGTCACCTTATATTTATGACCAATGGTACTATTTTTCCATATGTGGTGGGAATATAAAATTCCATTGTAGATAAATATACTTTTTTAGAAAAGGAGTCAATGCAAAGAAAATTGTTAAGTAAGTAATGGTATAGGCTGTATGAGGCTATAGTAAAAATCATGAAGTTAGTGTATGAACTACTGGAGTTTGAGAAACACTCTGAAATTTCAAAATTGGCAAATTATCCAAAGAGTTTAAAGCCCACTTACTACTTTCAGTATATGGTAGGGAAGTGGAAAGGTACCAGGCCATTAAGATAGTTCTTTTCCTTTAGACCTAAGAATCAAAGGGGAGTGCAGGGTGGAAGTGAGAAGCACTTCCCTATTTCCCTTCTTGCTGTGTTTCTCTTCACCCAGGATTATTATGGTAATATCAGCACCTGACATTTATGTGGGATTTCATGGTTTGAAAAGCTCTCACATGTGCTTCATGTCGTTTGATCTGTAAAGCATTTGATCTATATGGCATTTAATCCTATATAGAAAGTGAGCAGAGTGATTGCTTGTCTTTGAAGGAAAAAAAGTCTGGCTATTGTTGGAGCCATTCTCCCAGGAGGAGCAGAGCATTTCCTATCTGCATAGTTTTCTATAAGGCTGACCCTATTTGTTGGAGGTCAACTGTGCCCTTGGTCTTCTGGGAATTGTTAAGGGAAGCAGAGTCAACATTAACTGCACATTTTTAAGGGAAGAGCAGGGCCACTGGATTGAACCGTGGAGACTGGTTGACCCTGAATCCAGGACCACTGCTTTGTCACATTATTGTCCTTTGCAGCCCTGACTCATGGTCTAGGTAGAGGCATTAATACATGACAGTATTGGCATGAAGTACATGCTCTCTACAGTCTTCCCCATCCTTCAAGCATTAATTGAAATAATAATTTCTTTCTCAGGTCCCTTGAGGTGCATTTGGGGCCATCTCAAAACTATGACTGATCAAGTACTGCTATTCTCTGGGTCTTCGAGCAGAGTTTTATGTTTGATTTTAAAATGTGTGCCTGACCAGGCGGTGGCGCAGAGCGTCGGACTGGGATGTGGAGGACCCAGGTTCAAGACCCCAAGGTCATCAGCTTGAGCGTGAGCTCATCTGGTTTGAGCAAAGATCACCAGCTTGAACCCAAGGTCACTGACTCGAGCAAGGGGTTACTCGGTCTGCTGTAGCCCCACTGTCAAGGCACATATGAGAAAGCAATCAATGAACAACTAAGGTGTCGCAACGAAAAACTGATGATTGATGCTTCTCATCTCTCTCTGTTCCTGTCTGTCTGTCCCTATCTATCCCTCTCTCTGACTCTCACTCTGTCTCTGTAAAATAAAAAAATAAAAAATGTGTGAATCTCCACTTCTCTACCAAGTTTTGAAAATTACAGGCATATATTTGTGAAAGTCTTACTTTTTAAAAGGCAGTTATGTGTACCTTATCAAACAGTTATTCAGACATTCTTATGTGTTAAAAATATTCCATAAAATACCACCTGAGTAATATTTTAACAGGTGGAACTAATAATATAATAATTTACCTGAGAAGTATAATTGGTTTAACATTTAGAATAAAGGCTACTTACTTAAGTAGTTATAGATTTTAATAGTTGGCTTTCTAAGTTTTTATGTAACCAAAAATTAAAATGATTAATGCTAGATCTCTTGACAACTCTACAGAATTCAAACTTAAACTCCTATGAACCCTTCTTTATCATCTCTAATATTGAGGTGCATTGGCTTTTTTCATCCCAGGCGCTAAATTTTACTTAAGGAAAGTGTCACACATTATTTAAAGGCTAAATAGTGTTTCTGATTATGTGTTAAACCCTGGGCATATTTTGTTTATTTGTGTAATTACTCCTCTTAGCTGTGAGAATTTGGAAGTGCAGGTACAGGAACAAAGTCTTTACAACTTATTGTATCAGTTCCATATGTTAACTTTTAAAAAACCACACATGTTCAGTAGCAAGATGATGACAAGCTACAATAATTCCCTAAAATAACTTTTCCAACTTCCCATAATAATGCTCATAAAGATCTTAATAGCTTTTAGAAGACACAGACTCTTCAAAGCTTCCAAAATGTTTCATGACACTGAAATACACAGAGATGGGGAGAGCTACTCTTGACTGACACTTCAGAAAACAAGGGAGAGTTAGGATGCATACATTTTAGTCAGAAGTAAAAGTATAATAAAGGAAATAAAGATGAATAATTTGAAAAACTTGAACATTCCTGAAAAAGTAAAGCTGTCACTCAACCATTTGGCAGCGTTCAGGAGGGAGGGGGTCTTACCATCTGTGGTTTGAGGAACCCAGTCGTAGCCACACCTGCACTTTGAATCTGAACAGTATGGCTGGTGGTAAATTGGATGGAGGACATGTTGACCCTTTCTTCTGCCTCTTGGATGAAGAAGTAGGAGCAGATAACCGGTCGACTATCATCTATTCTTTAGGACATATCTTCTGCATTGGCTAAAAGAGAAGCAACTTCTCTTTTTGTATATACTATTATTTCTAGTATCCAATACATCCAGAGTTGAATAGTGGACCAATGCACCCTGGAATCCTGGAACATATTGATATATTGTTACTAGGTAAAGATTAAGTACACAAACATACACACACAGACTGTAATTTGGAAACTATAATTTGTTAATTTATCAGGTCAAATTCTCTCACTGTAATTTAATTGCCAATAAATTTTATTTAAAAAACTTTAATAAGAATGTTCAGGCCTTAAAAAAAAAAAAAGAATGTTCAGGTCTTTTTTTTTTTTTTTTTTTTTTTTTGTATTTCTCCGAAGCTGGAAACGGGGAGAGACAGTCAGACAGACTCCCGCATGCACCGACCGGGATCCACCCGGCACGCCCACCAGGGGGCGATGCTCTGCCCCTCTGGGGCGTCGCTCTGCTGTGACCAGAGCCACTCCAGCGCCTGGGGCAGAGGCCAAGGAGCCATCCCCAGCGCCCAGGCCATCCCTGCTCCAATGGAGCCTTGGCTGCGGGAGGGGAAGAGAGAGACAGAGAGGAAGGAGGGGGTGGGGGGTGGAGAAGCAAATGGGCGCCTCTCCCATGCGCCCTGGCCCCAGGAATCGAACCCGGGTCCCCCGCACGCCAGGCCTACGCTCCACCGCTGAGCCAACCAGCCAGGGCCTGTTCAGGCCTTTAATAGCCATCTTTTCTTAACAACTTGGTTAATGTAGAAATCAACAATAACTTTAAACATGCAAATATGAGAATATTATATATTCTAAAATGTATGGTATATTTAAAGATATGCTCAGAAGTATATTAATAATTAAAAGAGAGACTGTAAATCATTCAACCACTGAACTCAACAATTAGAAGAAAGCAAAGGAAATCTCACAAGGAATGTAAAACGATAAAAATAATAAAACAAGTGGCAAAAATTAGTAAATTAGAAAAAAAAGCATGTTTAGAAAATGAATCCAAGAACAGGTTAATTTTTAAGAAAGTCAACAAAATAGGAAAGTGCTTAGTAAAGCTTTTAAATAATGAGATAAAATACAAATATATGAAATTAGAAATAAGAAAAAATCTATAACGTCTTTCATGAGCATTCTATTATAATTTTTTTAAAAAAACATAAAAAGCAAGAAAAATATTATCTC
This sequence comes from Saccopteryx leptura, assembly GCF_036850995.1. NCBI lineage: Eukaryota > Metazoa > Chordata > Mammalia > Chiroptera > Emballonuridae > Saccopteryx > Saccopteryx leptura. The sequence goes on along the minus strand of NC_089506.1, from coordinate 70,795,077 downwards.
ATATGTGTCTTGACCAAGCAAGCCTGGGGTTTTGAACCAGTGACCTCAGCATTCCAGGTCAATGTTTTATCCACTGCGCCACCACAGATCAGGTGAAAAATTATATCAAGATAATTGTACAGCTGATAATTTAAAACCTTTCAAAATTTATTGAGGAAAAAGAGTATGGAGAAAAAGTGATATGCATTTGGGCAGATAGCAGTATGCCTTCTGTGATCCTAGAAGCACATGTAGAGACAGGTCCTTGGGCAGCAGGAGTTCCTGAGTAACTACAATAAACAGAGCCCCCTACCGACCCCATTGAACATAGAGCTTGAATGAGAAATAAACTTGTTTTAGGATATTGATATCTTGAAGTTGCTTGTTACTAATTAATCTTGACTGATACTACTTATTTAAAAATATATTAACAGCATAGAATAAATAACTCTAAAACAGATGTATTTTCTAAAAGAATATTGTATGTGATAAAGTGGAAAAGTCACAAAGATTAGTTAAACGGAAAAATAAAAATTTTAATTCTCATTTTTATACCATAAAACAAAATAAATTTCACATGGATTAAGGAGTTAAATGTAAAAACTCAGGCCATAAAAAAATTAATAATAACTGTGATTACTAAAATTCTGAATAAGGCTATATGCTTTTGAGGGGCTTAAAAAGACTTTGGAACTAGAAAAAAAGTTATTTTCAAAGATAGCCTTATAAAATTTAGGTTAATAAATGTTGGGTTAAATACTGAAAAATCATGACCTACTCAATTGTCATTCATTTCATACATAAATATATGTTTAAATCACAAGAATAAAGTCTAATAAATAATTCTTAGCAAAACTCATATCTTAGTATATAACCTTTTACAATCAACATTGAATTCATCTTCTAAAATTTCAAGGCATCTTTGGCCAGAATTAAGAGGATGAGTTCTTGACTTGGCTCTTCTGTTTATCAGAACATAATCTGTGGGAGGTGGTTTCTTTTCCTGTAAATAAAGATATTGGAACAGGTGATCTTTAAAATCTTTCCAGTTGTTAAATACTGTGATGGTGTAGCTATCCCTGTGAATAGTGTAGCTATCTGCAGCAATTAAAATATTTTCAAAATATTACAAGGGAATATTAAGTAGTACACAAACAGACTGGTTTAAAGGGAAACCATATATTTATAAAAGCATACATTAAACAAGTTAGTCTTATTTTTCTCTTGGGATTTGAAAACATGTTGCATGTGCATACTTGGATAAAGTACAAAGAAAATATAACAGTCTCTTATTAAAGTAAAATTCCAAAATTTCATGTTCATAAATTCACCCAAATGACCTGGAGACCTATATTTTTGAGGAGTGAAGTTTTTGCAAATTATTTAGTAAGCAAGCCAACCCATGAAGTAAAAGGATCATAAAAAATATTTAAGTCATTTATTTTGATATGTGAGGTTTGATTTTAATTATTTATACAATTTCATAGTGCAGTAACATCTTGTGGTATTTTTCAATAAAAATTGAAGGTGTCTAAATAGAAGTTATCACTAGAGATTTTTGCTGTTAATTTTTTGCAGAAATATTTATTGAGTCAAACACTAAATTTAAGAATAAATTACACTCAAATACATGAGGTGTGATAAACCAAATGTATTTTTAAGTCACAAAATACAAGAAAGTAGAGATGTGCTTAAGGGTAGGAAACGAAGTAAAATAACCAAGTAGTGACTTTCCCCTTGCTCCTCTGAGCATTCTTCCTCTCAAGGCCAGAAGTGAGACTTTGGACTTGGGAATGAAATCCCAGGTTTCCCTTCCACGTTCGCTGATGAGAACAGGTGTGTCAAGGGCAATGAAATAGCAGGTGAGGTAAAGGTCTGTTATTGATGGGAGCATGATTTTCAACACTCATTTATGAAGCAGCTCTTCTGTGGCAGGCACGGTATTAGGCTCCAGGAATGTAAAGGTGAACAAAACAAATTCTTCCTCTCAAAGAGCCCAGTCTAGTGTACAGACAAGCATAGGTATTAATTAGGGGAAATTACATTATGATCTGTAGTATATAAACACCCAAAGTTCAGTGGTTTAACACAGCAATTTTTCAACTTTTTCATTGCATGGCACACATAAACTAATTATGAAAATCTCACAGTACACCAAAAAAATATTATTTTGGCCAAACTGACAACAAAATTAAGTATAATTTTGATTCATTCACACTAGATGGCTATTGTTGTGTTGGCCATTGTCATTTTTTAAAATTTGAAAATCTAAGGGAAATGGGGTTGGCACCCCCAGACAAGTCAGGTTTTGCATGTTTTAAAAATTCTTGCAGCACGTCCATGTGCCGTGGCACACCAGTTGAAAATCACCAGCTTAACGTAATATAAATTTACTTCTTAATAGAGACCGGCCTTCTGTATTGTCATTGAAGTCACAGGCTTCTGCCAGCATGGTCTTGCTTCCTCCTAGGACTGTGGGGTCATCTGTTAGATCCTAGAATTTAATGAGAAGAGAAAGTGTGGAAGATCGCACTAGGGGAGTTTATGGGTCAGAGTGACGTACATCACTTCTGCCCACATTTCATTGGCCAAAACCTTGTCACAAGGACATACTTCATTGCCAGGGAAAGTGGGGAACATAGACCAGCTTTGTGTTTAGGAGGTGACAGAAATGTATTATAGTGAACACATTTGGTGCACAGTTACTGTAACAAAGGTAGAATATGATGCACAGTGGGGGCCGAAGGAAGGGGGGGTTGACCCCAGCTGGAGTAAGCTGACACAGAACAGGAATCTCATTAATGGCAGCTATCAAGCTGTGATTGTAATTATGGGCTCAATAAATCCTTATAGAATATAAAGAACCAAAACAAATTTTGAATTATGTTAAATAAAACCTCAGTTACCTTATAATACAGAACTTAGTGTTTTTTACTGAGATAATTGTTGATTTTTACGCTGTTGTTAGAAATAAAACAGTGATCTCTTGTACACTTGACCTGGTTTCACCTAACTGTAGTATTTTTAAATAACTACAATAGAATATCACAACTAGGATATTGACACTGATATAGTCACACAATCTACCAAATTTATTCAGATTTCCCCAATTCTACTTGCACAAATTAGTGTGTATCTGTGTATTTATTTCTGTCAATTTTAATAACAAGTGTAGGTTCATGTATCCACCACCACAGTCAAGATACAGAACAGATCCATCATCACAGGATCCCTTCCACCTCCTTTCTGTCCCCTCCTCTATCTCTAAACTCTGGCAACCACTCTTTTTACCTTTAGTTCTAAAATTCTGTCATTTAAAAAATGTTATACAAATAGAATCAAACAGTATATAACCTTTGGGAATTGACTATTTTATTTTTGACTCAGCGGATATTCTGCAGAGTCATCTAAGTCATATTTACCAATAGTTCCTTGCTTTTATTACTGAATACTAGTCAATGGTTTGGATGGAACAGACTGTTTAACAGACATCTGAACTTATTCCAGTTTCTGGTTATTACATAAGGTTGAAGTGAATATTCTTATACAGTTTTTTTTTTTTGTAAGAACATAAATTTCCTTTTCTCTGAGACAAATACCCAAGAATGCAATTTGCTAGGTTGTATGGAAGTTGTGTGTTTAATTCTGTAAGAAATTGCTCAGTTTCAGAATGACTATACTATTTTACATTCTCATCAGCAACATATGAGAGGTCTAATTTCTCTGCATGCTAGCCAACATTTGGTATGGTCATTATTTTTTCTTTTTGGTGCTCTGGTAGTTGTGGTTTTAATTTGCATTCCCTGATGGCTAATCGTGTTGGACAGCTCCACCTCTGCTTTTTGTTGTTGTTGTTTTTCTGAAGTGAGAAGCAGAGAGGCAGAGACACAGATTCCCACATGCTCCCTAGTGGGATCCACCCGGTAAGCCCACTAGGGGGCAGTACTCTGCCCATCTGGGGCGTTGCTCTGTTGCAGCCAGAGCCATTCTAGTGCCTGAGATGGAGGCCATGGAGCCATCCTCAGTGCCCAGGCCAACTTTGCTCCATTGAAACCTTGGCTGCAGGAGGGGAAGAAAGAAACAGAGAGAAAAGAGAGGGGGAGGGGTGGCAAAGCAGATGGGCACTTCTCCTGTGTGCCCTGGCCAGAATCTAACCTGGGACTTCCACACACCCAGCTGATGCTCTACCACTGAGCCAACTGGCCAGGGCCTCTACCTCTGCTTATTTGCCATCTGTAAGGAACTACAGTATTTTTTATTTGAAATGGATTATATAAATTTTCTAGTTCTTATAAATAACTTCTTTTTATTTTAATTTTTAAAAAATTCTGAAAAATTCCTGTTGATTCTTCTACACTCCATCTAAATGCCCTATTTTCTTTGAAGTCCCATTCAACTCCCGAGTCTGAGTTAATGAAAAGTGTTTTTCAGGCTTTTAAAAGCAGAATGAATCTTTGTCTCCTCTGAGTTCCAGTTTGTGCTTTTGTTGTAGCAGTTGGCAAAGTGTGTTTTCATTAAAGTTCTAACCTGTCTATGCTTCCCACTAAGCTGTGCCCTGAGAGAAAGAACTGTCTTACATACATATAAATATATAAATATGTTTTCCTCACCAGCACCTAGTGTGGTGTCTGGTGCACTTAAATGTTTTTAAACTCTTATAATGAGTTTAGATATTATGTTCTGCCTATTTCCCAAAAGGATTTGAACATCTATTTTTTGGGTAGGCGCTGTGCTGGGCACCTTTGTAAATGCTATCTCATTTAGATCACAACCAGCTTGAGGAATAAGGATCTTTATCAATTATTGTGCAGATAATGAAGCAGAAATTCAGAGAAGTAATTTGAAAGTTATCATTCCTGTAAGTGGCAGAGCTAAGACTTGCCTGTGGAACTTCTCATTGCTGTGTTACAGTTGCCCCGAGGGGGTGCAAATCAGTTGTATTCTTTCCCTTCTCACCCATTGACTATTACAGTATTCATCCCTGTACCCTAGTGACTGCATGTGCCTCCCTGGCCCACGTCCAACTCAGAATGGACAATGAGCATTGCTACACTTCCACTCCATGTTCTGCTCTGCACTGAACACCTCCTTCTCCACCAGCTCCTAGGCTTAAAGGTTCTATTAACCTCACCTCACAAATGCCAGTTTCCCATGGCTGTCCATTCTCTCTAGTGACTGTTGTGACCTTGAGTTTTCCCTTCATACTTCACTTCCATTTTTTCTGCGTTCTTCTATTTTATGCTACCGATTTCTCAAAGTAATTATATTCCATCCAGCTGAACATTTTCAAGGTCTTATAATGCAAAAATTGATCAAATAAGCTGGATGAAGAATACAAAGATGGAAAGATCAGACTGTTTTTGTGTTGTCCTTTTTGCAAATGACAGAAATATATACACATAGAATTTAGCAAGCAAGAAAAAAAATTAGCTTATCTAATTGAAAATCTAGAGGTAGACTTGCTACAGGACTGGTGGGTCCAGGTGCCCAGCCAATGTTATCAGAATTGTCCCTCTCACTCTCCCTTTCTCTTTGCAGGTCTTGCTTCTCCTCCTCTCCGGGATGGCTTTATGCTTAGCCAGGTCCTTGGCTGCATTACTTTTCCATCATCAGGAAGTCATCCCCGAGAAAAAAGAATAACTATTTCTTAACAGCTCCACCAAAATCCCTCGGGTGGATTGCATGGCCTGATTTGGTTCTCCTCCCTGAACCAATCACTGTGGCCAGGAAGATGGAACATTCTAATTGATCAAGTCTACTTTAGCCACACCTGAACCCAAGGGAAAAACTCACTGAATGACTTAGACTGAGAGAGGGACTGGTTCCCCCAAAGTAAAGAGATACAGACATAGAGAGCAGACCAAACTAGTAGTTATGCCTAATGAGGGCAGTATGACATTAGTTCATGCAGGGAAAAAAAAAAATCTAGACAAAGGCCATGACACTAGGAATTGAGAAAATAGTCTGACCTTCAATTTGGGAGGTGGGTACTATTATGTTGTCAATTTTATAGATGTGAAAAATGACGCTTAAATAAGAGAAATACTTTGCCTGTGGTAAATTATGTATGGCTACATGACTCCAAAGCCTGTGCTCCTAACCACTGGGAAGTCTGAGGAAGGGAATTGTGAAGGAAAACCAGCTTACTAGAATACTTACCCCAGCTGCCTAAATGAGAAGGGTATGAAGAAGAAATTTCCTGCTTCTTGGGTTCCCCAATTCTGTTGCCAACAAGACTGAAGGAAGGTGAAGAAGAAAGGTGTTTGGAGCAGCCTTATCCTAAACTAGATTCCTCAGCCTTGGCCCCACTAACATATTAAGCCAGATAATTCTTTGTTCTGGGGGGCTGTCCTGCATATGGTAGGATGTTTAGCAATATCTCAGGCCTCTGCCCAGTACATACGTGTAGTACCTGCCTTCTGTTGTGACAACCAAAAATTTTTCCGGAATTGCCAGATGTGCCCTGGGCACCTACTCCTCACCCCACCTTGGTAACCCTGCCCCGTTACCCTGAAGCTGTGTTCTCCTCCATCCTCTTGGCTCCACTGTGAGGTTCTGGGGTTTGAAACTCGCTAGTCTCTCATAGGTAACTCCCAAACAACCTCCCTTCTCTATACTCCCAACAAGATGGATTGCATCTCTTCACCTTTGCTTCTTAGAATTCTGGGCTTTCTGGGAAAACTTGGGGGAAAAAAATCCATGGCTTCCGTGGTCCTGAAATCTCTTGTTTTCAAACAAAGAAGACCATATGGAATGGGAAAGTCATATAGACAGTAGATCAAAAGTAAAGTCATTCATAATTCGTCATTTCAACTGAATTTTGTCATTTAGATTGCCTCCATTACAGTCGAGGCCATAGAATTAAGGAAGGAAATGTTACTTTTATCATTTACAAGCACTGTGACCCAGGCCAAAACAACTTTCACCAGCCTCAGTTCACCTACTACAACGTGGAGCTTGTACAGTGTACAGTGCTGAGCTATCACAAATCTGGTTCTGCATCAGCAAGAAAAAACTAAGTATTTAATCTATACCATTTCAGATAAAAAAAAAAAAAGAGTTTAGAACTGTCTAAGAAACAGCTTCTAAAAATGTCCACCCAAAAAAAGAAAAAAAAAAGAAAAAGATTAAAGGAAACCATTTTATTATGCTTCAGAAAATAATTCATTTGTGTAGGAAAATTGTCAACCCTTGTGGGTTCTATTTAGTTAACTAACCTTTTCAAATTCTATAAGATTCTAAACATGTAAGTTTGGGTATTATTTCTTATATAAAGAAAATTATTATGGAAAAACCATTTCTTCCTTTTGTTGTTTGTAATTGGAGAACTTTAACTGTTACTTGGGCTTTGGCATCCTCCCACTAGAGAAAGGAGAGGCCTCTCAAACTCAGTTATAAAACAAAAGAAAGTGACTTTCAGAAATAGAAAAGGGGAGAAGAAATAGGTAAAAACATATCTACTTTTCTCTTTATGTCTATGGACACCCAGAAAGGAGATACCCAACTAAGAAGGGTTCCATGTGGACTCAAAAAAGAAAAAAAAAGAAAAAAGAGCTTAGCAGCCATTTCTTTTCTTTTCTTTCTTTTACTTTTTTTTAATGAGACAAGGGTAAATAGACTCCCTCATGCGCCCTGATCAGGACCGACCCCGTGATCCTTGTCTGGGGCCGATGCTCAAATCAACAGAGCTATCTTCAGTGCCTGCCTGGTACTGACTCTCAAACCGAGCTGTGAGAAGGGAAGAGGGAAGAGGAGGAGAGAAGCAGATGGTCGCTTCTCATGCAAGTCCTGACCAGATACTGCAGCCAGGATATCCCCAAACCAGGCCAATGCTCTATCCACTAAGCCAACCATCCTGGGCCACAGCAGCCATTTCTACACAAGAGCATTTCATGCAGACTGCACTCAGGGATAATTCTGCACTGAACTACCTGCATCTGTACTGAAATGCCTGCCTGTACTATATTTCTGCTCTCTAAACCAGTCCTTATAAAGGAGTTTCTGGGATCCTATTTTGACCAATAGGACTGAGGCTTTCCCCATCCAATCATAGCTCTGCAGCTATCATCCCCATCAGCTTCTTCACCAACCAATCAGAGTGGGTCTATTATGACCAGTCAGGACAGTACCTTTTGGACCTATCAAACAGCAAGGATTAGGAGTACTCGTTTTTATGAGGACAGACCAATGTGAGGGTAGGGGCTTGTCTGTCTATATAAGCCAGTGCCCTGCTGGCTTCTGGGCACACCTTCCTTTTCTACCAGAGACTGTATTTCTCTGGCTGAGCTGAAACGCTGAAGATGTTTCACCAGAGCAGAGGTGTTTGGCATTGAATAAAATTTCTTTCCTCACCACACCCCAAATTGAGGATTCCTGTTGGTGCTAAATTGGTGCCAGTGACCACTGGTTGACATGTCTAATTAGTAGCACAAATATCACCTTCTAAATGATTCTCTAAGTATCAATACCCTGCTAAAATCAAATTTTTAAACTTTGAAATTACTGCCAATATCAAGTAATAGACTAAGAAACAAGTGAAATTCCCTAACCTGTTTTTGTCAGAGCCAAACATCTCTTTCCATCTTGTGGCTCCAGTCCTCTAGCGCCCCCTGGCTATTTTCTCTTTGGGGACGCAGAAATTTACCCTTTTGTTCATCTATGCGTTTTTCCTCTCCCCTTCTCTTTTTATTCTGGTGAAACACCCTATGTCTTACAATTAGACTATATCGATTTGCTATCAGCAGGATGTGAGTTCTTACTGAAAAGGAAGTTTCAAAAAGACTTTCTAAAAAAATGTGTACTATTTATGAAAACCCTCGCAAAATATATCACACATTTCCATGACTTAGTTAACAAAGAATTGACCAAATTTGAATTTTTCTTACAAAGCAATCAGGTGAAAATGTAGAGTGATGTTCAAGAAATTGAGTTTTATAGGCCGAATTTACTTTTACTTATTATTTCAACAAAGATTTATTGAACACACATTATATTCCATACATGCTTTAGTGCCTTTATATTATATTTATTTACTCCTGATTGTTACAATTTTGAGGTACACTAAATGTCTATAATATATAAAAAGTAAGAAACACACATTTTTGCCTACATTAAACATTGTTTTAAGTTTTCAGGAAGCCTAGAGAAAAAATAAGAAAAAAAAATGCAGTCAGAATGTACTGAAGTTTGACATATTTATATGATATGTATTCAAACCATTTTATCTTGTTTTCTGAGTCCTAGAAACCTTCACCTGCAGACTTAAACATGGTTGCAAAACAGTCTGATAAAATAATTGTGGTAAAGTCCAAGAATATCATTTTAATGAGAAAGGAGCTATACCTGACTTTTTTCAAGAACAGACTATATTTGATCCAATTTAAAACAAATGAGACTTTCTACTTATAGCTGACACTTTTCACTTCTGTGGGAAGCAAACAGCAGAGGCTACAGCCGACAATAAGACAAGCAGCTAGTACGACTGTGAGAGAGGCTGAGTAGCTAAAACACTTCGAAAGACTGTAATAAGAATCAGCAAATGTAGAACCACCAACTCCATTGACAAAGACTTGATTTTAAAGTGACCTTTGAGAAACTGCAAACGCAACTGAAAAAAATCTTCACAAGTCTTATAAAGTCCAATCAGAAAATAATTGCCCGTTAATCAGCAAATATGGCAAGAATGCTGCTGCATGTACCAAAGACTGAGTGTAAAGAGCAGTCTGGAAAACAGAAAGTAATTCACACAAATGGGGAACCACATGGTGAAAAGATGAGGTGAAGAGAAATAAAGGGAAGCCAGATCGGAAGGACGTGAGGAGCAATCTTACAGGAGAGGAATGGAGAGCCATGGAAAGAAACAGAGGAACGACACGATTAGATCTGTGCTTTGACAACATCGTGGGCAGGAGTGTGAGAGCAAAAAGAGAAGGCAAGCCTCAAGACAGCAAGAAGGACATTTAGACATAACAAAACTCAATTAATTAACAGAGGCTAATGGCTTTAATGAGGTGCTAGCTGTGGGAATGGAGAGGAGGTCACAGAGACGTTTGTGAAGTCAAAGCATTGCAACCTGATGGCTGTGATTGAATACCAGGGAAGAATTTGGAGATGTGTCAGGAACATTGCCTTGATGCTCCCTTTCAGGTTGGCTGTAATTAGGTAAAGGTGATAGGAATTGATATCTTTTAGTGCAAGCTGCACTTCATTGAATATATTTGTCTCTCTAATTTTACTGCACAGAAAGCACTTAGAATTCCAGCTTCTGTCCCTGAAATTCAGTCTGATCTGCATTAACTTGGAATATTGATTGGCATCTTTGATTTGCCAGGTCTACCACCAATCTGGAACTTTAAAAGCAGACTTGAAATATAGATAGATAGATAGGCAGAACACGTGGAAATTGACATCTAAACTCAAATTTAACGGTCCTCTAAGAATATTTTATGTAGCAATTGGTCTATAGGGTGCTGATATTTCACACATTATTAAAAAGTAATTTTGGGAGGATTTAGAATTTCTCAGATCTGTTGTTTTTAGTTGAAAAACAGGTAGCTGGTGGGAATTCACAGAAAAATAATTTGATAAAATTAATAAAGAAACTTAATGTTCTCTGGGCAATTGCCTGCTGCCAATGTGCTAAATCTTTTCTGTTAACTTATTAAATTATTGTTTTATGAATCTTCTGCTGAACTATATCCAAATTGAATGTTTTGCCAATATTAATCCCCTACTGGTGGTTCTAACAAAGAATTCTCTTTTAGGGACAGGTCTTTTTCCTTGGGGAAGGAAATAGAGTCAGTGATTTACTGATAAAGCCACCCAGTATATACATCATCTCTGCCCCATATATCAATGTCACAGGCAACAGCTTGCTTTACTAAGTGATTCTGCAGTGTCTTCTCAAAGACTGTTTTGTTTAGTGATCAGATCGAAGTGCCAACATGTATGCTTTCTAGTATCATATGGATTATTTTTACCTTTAATAGCACAATTAGTTCAGAGACATTTTTATGGAAGGATTTCCATGGCTGAGATTTTATCCCACCATATTGGTCTACTTAAAAAAATATATGTTAGTCTGTATATCACTTGTGTGCACTGGAGCATGGATTATTTGCAGCATGCTTTAAAATGCTTTGTTTGCATTTGAAACTAAAATGTTATTCTTGTTACCAATTAGAAGAATTCTCATATTTGCAGCTCTCCTTAACTGACCAGTTTTTAATTTGGTGTTAATTATCTAAACAGTTTGGGAGACTAGGCTGCCTTTTCGTTTCATGCTATTAAGTGGCATTAAACATTCCCTTCAAACCCTTGAACATGGAATGTAAAACTAATAAGTGATGGCTTTGTGAAAATTTACATTGGGGTGAATAGAAAACCCTAAAGGAAAAGGACCCCTTTGATGATGACTGACAGATAATGACAGAGCTTTCCATCTTGATTTGAAAAAGAAGGTTTTACTGAGTGAGTAGTTCAGTTTAACATCTTTGTTGGTTGATCCTGGGAAGGACTTTAGGAAGACAATTGGAAGGACACAGAATTTTTTTTAAATAAAACATTAAGATGAAGAAAAAGTTTTTAAAAATGGTATTTTGAAAACAGGTTATTGATTTTCCTCTCATATTCGTGATGCAGACGTTTTAGCAAGTTCCATTTCAAACTATTTCTCTGTAGAAGCGTGTTGTGCTATGTACATAATCTTCAGTGAGGAATTCTACTTGCAGCATATTTTTCTTCAAAGGCTTTGCATTTCTGCATAAAAAGCTTATTAATTATTTGTAGCTGCTTGTCATCGTGTTCTGATAATAGAAGGCTGGTCAAGGATAATAATTACCACTTCACCTTTCTGGATCATATATATCTACTATTCCTAGTGCAATATTACCCAAAGCATCTCTCCTCTCCCTGTACACAGGACCAAAAGTGCAGGCACATCATTTATTGATAAGACAAAAAGAATGTAATGAAATTATCAATGTTCTTGAATTAATTATGAACATGATTAAGAAAGCTAAAATCTCAGGAGCCAGGATCTCATTACCCATTCAGTCTTAGGGATTGCTTTCATTCAGCTAGGCAAAAAGGCTTTGAGCAGCCCCACAATTGCCTTCCTCTCATTTATTTGTGCTAGAATTAAGGTGTATTTGTTTGGTTTTCTCCTTCTTCAGATTGTTTCTCTGTCTTGATCCATTTAGCAAACTGTTTCCTCCTGTAGCTCAGAAGGATGCACCGATAGGGCCTACATCTCTGTCTGCAGTCTGCACACCTTCTTGGGAGTGCATTTCTCTCAACTCATTTTGCTGGAGCTCCTAAATATCTCTCAAGGTAAGTCTGAGAATGTAGCCAAAAAGTTCTTTCAGATTTATGTCCGCAGCTATACAACAGTTCTGCCTGAAACCCACTCAGCTAGGCGCCTTAATGACATCATTATTACGCTGTGGGTACTAGGCTAGATTTTACATGGAGCCTGCACTGTGTCGTTACTTATCTTCCTTTCTGTGTGAATAGATGAATAGTACTTGTTTAGAGTGGGGGAACGGTTCAGAACTAAGAGGGAACTACATTTCTTTCTTAAATCAAATTTCCAAGGGTAGAACAAAAAATAAGCAAAAAGTTAAAGTCCATTTAAAATTTATTCAGTGTTCAGATATCCTGACTGCGCTGAAATTTCTGCCCTCTCATCTTCACTGTTACAACTGGATTGAGGGCGACTGAAATGTAATACTATATTTAGATATATTTAAAATTTTCCAAGTGTTCCCTTTTGAAGGCCTTCTGAATTTCTGGGATTGTAACATTCAATGTAGAAGAATACTGAATCGATGTCTGCTATAAACTATCTTGGAATTGTCCTAATGGTATCTAACTGAACTGATCTTTTTTTTTTTTTAATTGACCAAGGGTAGTTTGACAGCAAACTTTCCTAATTTGATAATAGGTCATTTATAAGCAAGGTTATTGATAAAGCAGGTAAAGTGTCAGCATGTGTTCTACAGTCATATGCAGAGTGATTACAAAGCTTATACAGTTGAATGTTATTTAGGCTTAAATATATTAATAGAGGGTTTCTATTCTTGTATGAGAAAATTAAGTATTGTGAGGATAAGACAGGAAAGAAGAACTATAGCTTTAGGCCACTGAATAATTCTAGTATATGTGATACTAAACCCATTGATCCTGGTTTTCTTTAAAGTGATGGTTTGATAAGATTGCTAAAATATCCAGGAATCTGAATGCATAAAATCATTGAAAAACCAAAGCATGTTGGAAGTGATATGTGACAAAGTGATTTGATTATGGCTCACAAAATATAAAAATGGCCATCTCTTAAATCCTAGAAACAATCTTGACATTTGAAGATTTGTCAGAAAATGCGATTAAATAACACAAAGGAGGAAGGTTTTTTGCTGTTTCTGCAAACGTGCGCCCACTAGATAAAATATTTAGATAATTATGTTACATAAAAAATATTTATTTCATACTAGCTGAATATCTAAGATATCAAAAGGATATTGCTGAAGTATTACATGCTTCCTAAACATAGTATATTTTAATTCAGGGGCACATGAAATATTTTAGTCCTTGTATGTTTCCTGCTGCATTTTTGAGTTTTATTAATTTGATAAGCAAATGGTTACTGGCGCTTATGAAAATTGCAATTGCTAGGCATCATTTTGCTTAGTTTCTATGTTAAATAAATTCATCATAATAGGTGATTTAATTTGAAAGGATAAAAATGCAAAAAGGCACCGAATCCTGTTTTCAGACATTAAACATAAATAGCAGTAAAAATAATTACTCCCTTTATGAACCCAGAATGCGAGGAAAAAAAAAAAAGCATGTTTCTTAAGTAGAAGCTCCTTGTACTTCATCTCATTCTGAGAAAATGGAAATTTCTCCGAATTTCTTTTGATATTTCTTTCATATCTTATCAAAAAGGGAAAAGTGAATCATAAAATATCCTGCATGCCATTTCTACATGAAAGGAACGAACAGAGTCCCATGTGGCTCTCTCAAGGGGAAGCCCATTATTGTGGCTCTCTAGGTGGTCGTCCGCACTTCAGCAATGGGACCTGATCAGGTGAAAGAGTTTGGAAGCTGAAGGAGACATGAATAGCAGAGGCTGAGGTGATGAAGGAGAATGGGTCGCTAGCAAAAAAGTTGGTGAAGAACATTTTTTTTTGGGGGGGGGTTGTTAATGTCTAAGGATCAACACATTTCTAAACAACAAAATACACCCCAAAATCAGTTATTAGTGTCATAGCAGGCCAGGTGCAGTAAATTAATGAATCCTGAATAAACTTAAAGTGGCATTGGTAAAAAGTGTTTAAAGGCTGATCTCAGAGAAGCAAAAAAGAACACTTCTAGTTTACAAAGTAACTGTCAGAAGCATTATGGTTCCCATGTATTTATTAATTTCGATTGCGATAAAAGGAAATGACCATTCTGAGGGTTATCACTAAGTTCACCTAGTTCACAACATTTGTAAACTAACAACTGAATGACAATGGAGAAGTTTGAATATTTGCCCCATTTTTTGAATGGAAAACTATGTGTGGGAGGGGACTAGGATGATGTTCAAAACCATGCATGGCTGGTACCAGATTCTGTTTTTCTGTACGTGTCTGACTTTGACACTTTACACTCCTGATACTAAGAGAAAAGGTGAATGTATTTAAATTTAATTGATATGGAGATAAAACATCAACCAAAAGTAAGTCAACATAACTAATCTTAAATATTTAATACACTACTACTGTTTTTGTTCAGAGCTTAAATTAGTACCGATATCCAGAAAGGGCTAAAATCTCACAGGTAAGTGGAGTTATATATATTCACAAAGACTTCTGTTTAAAAGCAGCAAGGTATGCTAGAAAAAGCGTTAGCAGATATTAGGAAATTTTGAATCTGTCAACCTCTAGTTATGACCTTGGATAAGTGAGCTATTGAATCTCTCAAAGCCTCCATTTTCTCTCTGTAAAACTAGTGGGGTAAATTGATAACATTTAAGTCCCCCTCACACACTAAAATCTATTATTTTACATCTGCGTGTGTGTGTGTGTATATATATATACCCATTTGACTGTGCAAATAAGCCTGAAATCTGTCTTTAGCATTTATTTATGCAGTGTTAAGCCATTCAAGAACATTTTTCATTTAGAACCTATAAAACTCTAATATCATATGCCTATCTGACATTCCTGCTAACTTAATTCCTGAAATGCAGGCTTAATTTGCTCTTAAACACCCCTCCATTTGCATTTATGCTGATCTGTGCCTCTAAGCAGTGGGTCTTGCTTCCCAGCAAATATGTTTTTAACAAAATCCCCCAAGTGTAAAAAGAAAGAGTTGTTTCATCTTCTCATTCCTCACAGCAAGTTGTTGGGGGGTCTTAGCAAATTGCTAATAGGGTCATTAAGCTCCTGCTATGTACATCTACTGAGTGAACATGGAATGGATCACTAAAACTAAAATTGGATGGCAAGTTTTGGTAAGAAACCTCAATTCTACAATCTCTCAGAGCAGTGAGATTTATAAAAGCTGTTGGTTTTGAGAACAACAAGGGGTGTTTTGCAGTGAATGTCTTCCCTGGGAGTTTGAAGACAGGCAGTGTGGGGGGAGAGTCCGAGCGTCCTCTGTGGTGGGGGTCAGGTCGGCCCCGAACGGGTTAAGGAGAACTACCTGCTTGAGATTGGTTTAAATCAGTAATGGATCATCTCATCAAACTGCTGTTACTAGATATTACCCTGCTATCTGCGTCCTCTGATAGCTCGGATAAGAAGTGCTTACCACAGAGGAGGACCCTAGAGGGCAGATACTGTTTCCTGTACCTCGGGGAGGAAAAAGCTATACTGCTGGATCAGTGACTTTTCCTAACAGCAAGTAAATCCAGGCCTTATCGAGTTACAGCACAACCTGCACTCATGTTTTATTATTCTCATTAGAGATTTAAGGACTAATTCCAGTTGTTAGCGTTTAGCAGTTTAATGTTTTCCATAGATAAGAATTAAGATACTTCTGGGGGATTTTTTTATTTGCTAAAGCTTGCAAAATATAATGTGGCGATGCACTCAACTCACTGTGATGTAATGTGGTAGATTTTCTAAATGTCAGGAATGTTTGTGAGGCATACATTTTAAAAATTTAAATCTCATCGCTGAATTTTTCCAAGTTGGATGTGTACCCATTCCCCTGAAACATGGCTTGCTTTGGGAGTCCAAATCAGCTGTCCCTCTAGAATGTGACTCAAGGGGCTGGACTTGATGCCCTCATAGCTTGTCTTTAATTGCTGTGTATTTTCTCAGCGTAAGTTCACTTAAGTGTCGTGTCTGATTCAAAAGAAAACATTGAGCAACATCTAGTTTGTAAGTAAACTTGACTTTGAATTATTTCCTTGAAGTGAAGCTGACTTTCCTTCCCGAACAGGGGGAGAAAAGCTGTGACTGGTATGTTCATTCTATTTCTGTTTTCAAAGGCATTACAAAGTGTGAATTTGAAAATAACAATCCAGCCTCACTGTCTGCTTGTATACAAACATCGAATTAATGTTTTAATGACTTTCCAATAATGGCTGTTGTTGTTCAAAGTTAGTCTTCTTTACATTCTTGAAGGAAAATAAAAAATCATTTTGAATAAAATTGTTTAATTTAAGTTACAAGTGTGATAAAATTAGTACTGGAAATAAAGTTCAATGGTTAATGCCATGTTTTGGTTATATTTATTGAAATTTGCCTTTTTATATAAGACCTCTAAGTGAAAAACTTTTTTTTTTTATACCATTGTTTTGCTTGAGTTTCTCTTCAGATTTTCATGGCCTGTGGTTTGTGGCTGGTGGTATGGTGCCTTTAGAGACAGCTGAATTCCGATAGGGTCAGTCATGGGTACTACAGTTGTCAAGTTTTGGGGTAGTTTAGAAGAAGATTGGCTGTATGCAAATAGAAGTTGTTTTCTTTCAGAAGCATTCAGTGGCTCACACTTTGATATCCTTTCTTGGGAAAACATTTTCCTGAGATAAAATAGTCCTAGCAGGCATGCTAGAAGAATGGTCTACTTTGTGGTGGGTCAGGAACCCCAACTATGGCTACAAGGTAGGATTAATAATATAGTAATAACACATAACAGCTCCCATTTATTGTGTACTAGACACTGTGATCGTATTTTAAATGCATTCTTATGTATCAATGGTTTTCAAGGAAATTCTCAATGTGTTAAAGTTACCTTTTTAATTTTTTAAGACTGGGGGACCTATTCTAGTGAATGCTTTGATTATTTCTGGCTTTGCAGGCTTTGTGCCTGTTTATGTCCCAGATTGTTTTTCCCTTTTATTCAGTGATACTGTCTCTGCCAGAGAAATTTAACATGCTTGTTCCAGTTATGTTACTGAGTGCAAACCTTTCTTATACAGGAAATAAATTTATTATGAAGAGCCCCCAGTAGAAGCCTTGGAAAACTTACACAGAGCTGTGCTGTGTCCAAAATGCTGTTCAGTAGGTTTTGCAAAGCGCCCAGGTAACAGCTGGTGCAGGCCATGTGCCAGCTCTGACAGCCCATATGCTCTCTTTAGTGCAGTAATTATCTCAACACAAAACTCTGATAGCCTGGTCTACTGGGTCCAGTTTCCCTAGGTTAAATTGACTCAGTGGCTTTGTTAGTAAGTTCCTTTGGCACAGTAAGAACTTTATCAAGAGTTTAAGTATTGGGATTGGCTTCAAAGACCAATATGACTGCTACTTTCAAGACAGGTGGCTTATTAACCCTAAGAGATTCTAGGTGACAATTCGTTAGCTGTCACCCGCAGCCGCACTCTCATTAAAGGTCTGTCGTTTTTTTCTGTCAGATACCCGGCATCGGGATGGTGATTAACTCATGTTTTGGTAGTAGGCTAAGAGTTCTGAGACAGGCACAAAGATTTCTTCTGTAGTTCAGTAGTGATATTTGGAGTGGGAGGGTTTAAGCAAGGAATTGTAGAATAGGAGAAGAGATGAAGAAAAGTGAGCTGGATCAAAACGGGCATGGGCTGTTTCACTTTGAGCAGCACAAGGAAGACTGTTATCTCTTTTTATGTTCCTGTGCCCTCTGAGATGTTAACAGTAACTCTGAGTGTGTAAAATTCATGCTAGAGGCCCAGAGTCCTTATTCGTAAGTGGTTTCCTTCCTTCCTTCCTTCATTCTTCCCTCCCTCCCTCCCTTCCTTCCTTCCTTCCTTCCTTCCTTCCTTCCTTCCTTCCTTCCTTCCTTCCGTCCTTCCTTCCTTCCATCCTTCCTTCCTTCCGTTCTTCCCCCCTCCCTCCCTCCCTCTCTCCCTTCCTTCCTTCTTTCCTTTCTTCCTTCCTTCTTCTTTTCTTCCTTCCTTTTGCCTTTCTTTCCTTCTTATTTTGTTTTCCTCCTTTTTCCTTTCTTTTTTCTTTTTCCTTTTCTTCCAAGAAACAAAACTATCCAAGGGACCAATTGCAATAAAACTATATAGATGCAAATCTGCGGTTACAATACAGACAAAACTTCCCATAAATTGAGCATTCATGATCTTGAAAATTGTTGCCTGATATGGAGTCATAGAATTTGAAACTAGAAAAAGGTCATATGCTATTAGCATTTCAACTTCTTTCTTGTCTTCTGTTCTTAGCACAGACCTTGAATGAGGACTGTTTGTCATGACATACTTTGTGTCAGATACAAGTTTAAACCTCTCTTGGTCTATTCCTATGTCACTAGGCTCATGATCTTAGCAAGAACATTAAGCTACTAGATCTTTTGGTCAAGACCAGTCTTCACTGTGCTAAGATTATGGGAGTAATATGAATGGCTGCTTTCCCAATGGACCTTGTGTGAAAGGGAGTTTCAGATATACCTTCCGAGGAGTGGTAGCATTCTGTCTATTTGAATCAGTAAGTGGCATAAAGTAATTAGATTATCTCAGTTATTCTTGAATTTTAAGAAAAATTCAAGCAAGTGTTCTCTGTTTTGTCAGTGAGACTTTAATTTCTTGTTTTGAAGTAGAATTCTGAGGTAGAGTGGAATGCAATAAAATAAATGGCGTGTAAGGTCCAAGAGGAACTGGGTTACATACACCTTATTCAACCCCATAGCACCCTTAAAATTGTGATCATTTTATTTCTTTCATTCTTTATCTCAAACAAGCTAATCTAGTTCTGGCCCGGCCTTACCTTGTTTATTACTGTAACTTCAGAGGGTAGAACAGTGCCTGGAACATAGCTGATGCCCAGTAAATATTTGCTAAGTGAATGAATACATAGATTGAAGTTGGTTCTTTTCTTCATAGAAACAACTGTAGCTGTAAGTAGCAGTGCACAATCTGGGGTGGGTAGTGGCAATAGGAGCAACGTGGTCCTGAGTGTTAGGCCATCTGGCTGGGTGGGGATATCTGACTCTTTTGGTGACAATTCTTTGCTAGAAAAGTTCTGGGTGTCCAAAGCCCTTTTTGGTGACCGAGGTCCAGGGACAGGGACATGACCAAGATTGATTTATTTCTAGCTGGGCTCTTGAAATTGGTTTACTACTAATGTTATGTCATTGCATTATTGTGTTTTCAATTTAATACAGCAAATTATAACCCCAAAGAGCTTCTGTAGAAAGCTAGACGAGCTAGTTTATAAAAGCCCAAACATGGACATTCAGTTTTCAACTTCAGGTAGTTATACTTCTAAAGTCATTATTTATATGTTGTCAGGAGTACTCACCAAATTTATTGACTTGTACATTATTCTTTGCAAATAAGTTCTGGCTGCTCTCTGCATATTATAATTAAAACGACAGGGACTTTAATCATTTATGAAATTTTAAACTACATACTGAATATAAATGTATCATTCAATGTGATGGAATGAATTAAATTCATCACTGTCAAATAACTGTATAAAAGATGAAATATCTCTCATCCCACATCATTAACTTATGGAAGAAAGAGCCAGATTTGCAAGCATTGTAATAATACTTTTATGATCTCTTAAGGACACTTTGAAAACTAAGACATTTGGCATATACAAGAGAAGTATTTCTGACCAAAATGTTGATTTCTAATTTTATCTGTAGAAGCTTTTTTTTTTTTTTTTTTTTTTTTTTTAGTTTTGTGATAAAGAGTAACTTTTGCTTAGATAGAATCAAATAGATGAAAACTCTTTTATTGGACGATAACACATATGTTTTTATTACCATGATATACCTAGGTATACATAGAGTTTGGTAATCTAAATCATAAAATCTTCACTGTGGGTTAAAGGGTAATTTGAAACAGGCAGGTAGTTGAAATATTTATCTGGTACAGGTAGTTAGCTGGCATTTGATCAGTTCTCAACTAACCTTTTGTGCATATCTAGACACAATCTCAATACCAAGATCGCTAAGGAAAACAAAACCAGATTTTATAAGCAATGATTCTGATAATTATTTTTATTCTGTACAAAATTTGTTACTATCATTACTATTCTTAGCTGATATCTATAGTTGTTATATGCTATGGGATTCAGTTCAAAATATATTTTACAAGATAATTTTATATCAGAATTTTTATAAAATGTGATGATCTACATTTATCATTTATTGATTTTTTTTTTCAGAAAAACATAGGATATAGACTTTTAAACCATTCTCTCCCAAACAAACTAAGTCTTTTCAAGTTTCAAGTATTTTATCTGTTTTTTTTTATTTCCATCTTTTCTTGGGCAGAGCATTTGTTAATACATTGATTTTATATTCATACATTTAATAAACTTTTTTTTTAATTGAGCTTTTAGGAGGGGGTTTGATTTGGAGGCCAGAGAAGAATGTAATGAATAAAATAAACTAACAAACAAAATAGAGACAGCTTCGTAGATACAGAGAACAGACTGGCGGTTGTCAGAGGGGAGGGGATTTGGGGAGCTGGGTGAAAAAGGCGAAGGGATTAAGCAAATAAAAAAGGCTTCATAGACACAGACAACAGCATGGTGATTACTAGCAGAATAGGGGGTGGGGAAAAGTAGAAGAGAGTAAAGTGGCAGAAGGAGACTTGACTTAGGGTGGTGAACACTTAGTACAACATACAGAAGATGTACTGTAATATAGAACTGTACACCTGAAACCTATATCATTTTATTAACAATGTCACCCCAATAAATTCCATTAAAAATAGAATCTGAGCCCCTTCTTTCAAGGAACGTTTGTATAAAGGAGGCTACACAAGTGTTGGTAAGACCTGAAACAGTCATTGCTTTTATAAACTTATGAAATAATTAATTAATTTGGGGGAACAAAAGTATGAGTTTTTTGGTTTTTTTTTTTAATTTATTTTATTTATTCATTTTAGAGAGGAGAGGGAGAGACAGAGAGAGAGAGGGAGAGAGGGGAGAGAAGCTGGAAGCATCAACTCCCATGTGCCTTGACCAGGCAAGCCCAGAGTTTCAAACCGGCAACCCCAGCATTTCCAGGTTGATGCTTTATCCACTGCGCCACCACAGGTCAGGCAAAAAGTATGAGTTTTATTAAGACACTTGAAACTACCTCTCCAGCTCCCAGTTGGACAACTTCCTGCCATTTTTTTTCCAACCAATGTAAGTAAACATACCATGACTAGAAGGAAATGAGCCTTTCGGGGTGTTTTAAGTCGTGCATTGTATTTTTATATAAATTAAAATAGGAAGAAAATTTTAAACCCATGTCATATTGGAAACCAAATTTGAGTTTTTACAACAATCAGTGCTATGATCACTGATATTTTTATCTTGTAAGGAATTTTAGATTGGGTATTATGGGAGTGTAATTAAATCATATTAAATTCTTATTCTTTGGCCCCATGAGTTTTTGTACAGAACACCAAAAATCAAGAAATCAACATAATTTAGAATTTTATATGCTATATTAACTGCAAGATATGCAATGTATCTGTTGTTACTTGAAAACTATTTTTGAAAAGTAAGACTTATTTGGAGGTGGAACAGAGTGAGGAAGTCTGTTTAAGACTTGGAAATGTATAGCAAAAACATATATTGCTGTGGACTAATATTTCCTGCTCCCACAGAACCTGGCAAAGCAGATTAGAAACCAGTGTAGCTTGGCTTTTTATATTGTGAAATTAACTTTACTTCTGTTTTAACTAGCAAGAATAAATAGTAACAAAACTACAAAAATGACTGTAGTAATTAAAAAGAAAATATGCATACACAATCCAGAGAAAGGGATCAATAAATTAAAGAAATATTTTAGATGAAGAAACTTGCTATGAAAGGTGTTTTTATTGTACTACACTCTATTTTGTTTTCCAACACATGGGTTTCTATCTGGGAAATGTATTCAACGTGCCTTTTGCCTGCCTTTAAAAATGGTGTTACTACTTCCTTTATAGACTTTTCTTGCTCACAATTTTAGATATGTGTTTTGTTGTTGTTTGTTTTCACAAAGCAGCTTTTTCTCATTAGCCTGCTTTAGGAACTGATAACTGACAATTTTTAACCCTTGAGGTTTTTTATGCTCGCTGACCCCGGGGAGTGATTTTTTTTTTTTCAAAAAATGGAATTAGTTTCAGTTACAGTTTTATTAACTTAAAATCATGTTTGTTTGATAACCAATTTATGGAAACAAGAGGAACATACATTTGCCTTTTTAAAATGTTGCTTTACATATTTTTAAAATAAATCGATCGCACTCTGGATGGTCAGGAGGCATGAAGGTGTCCATGAACGTTGGTGCTACTCAAAGGTTAATACTGACCCTCACTGTTCAGAAAATGATATGAAAATTATCAGTCTGTTTGAAAGCAAGAAGCCTTGCTGCAATGCTTTGCCAAGATTTCTAGCAGGATACAGCTAGCTATATTATAGTTCTGCAACTGTAGATGGTGGTAGTTGGTGCAAAGTAACAAAGCCTGGCTCAAGACAGAAAGATGCTGGCAACTTAAGCATCCCTTTCTAATAGCTTTATGATAGGACCCTTTATACTGAGAGATTTCTATTAGGTTTGAAATATAATTTTCACAAAGTTGCCACAGAGTCAGAGTAAAGCACGTTTGCTAAACCCTTTATATTGTCTTCCCCCTGCCTCTCAGTATTGTTTCAGAATAGAAGGTGAAACTGTATTCCTTGGTGTGCAGTTTAAAGTCAAGAGCAGCAATATTTAGCACATGCTTGGGCAACCCTGTTTGAAATCCACGCAGACCCTCTCTGGTGTTCTGATGTGCCTTCAGGGGATGCTTGCCTGTTTGTAGTT
Organism: Saccopteryx leptura; assembly: GCF_036850995.1. Lineage (NCBI taxonomy): Eukaryota > Metazoa > Chordata > Mammalia > Chiroptera > Emballonuridae > Saccopteryx > Saccopteryx leptura. The sequence continues at coordinate 70,771,896 of NC_089506.1, read as the reverse complement.
TGTTTTCTTTTGTTTAAGGTTTCAGCTACTGCATTGACTAATGATTACATAGCAGTAAACTCTCGTCCCTGTTAAATTCAGTAGTGATGCCTCAAAAGCATTTTCCCCCTGTGTGACATAAAACAATAAAAGAACTAGACAAAACCCCTTTTGAGGAAGAATAATCCTTTGTTTAAAGAAAAGAAAAGGCATCTCCTTCACGCCAGAGGGTGGAGAATTCAAATCAAAGGCTGAGCTAATTGATAAAAAAATAAAACGAATGTTAATCCAGAAATTTTTTTAGCAGTCAGTAATTATTTGTTGAAAATCATTACGAATGTAAAATTTTATCTGTGATAACTCCTTTATCATACTCATTCTACAGTATTTATTGAACACATTATTATTACTTGATTGACACTTTCTCCTCTTGAATCTAAACTCTAAATAATAAATCTCTTCAATATGCTGTTATCAGCATAACTTAGCAACAGAATTTTGGTCAGATATTTTTTATTTTTATTTTTTGTAAATAGCTGAATGGTTAATTTCCCCTTGCATTTGTTCTTTAAAAAATTAAAACTGTTAAAAAATATAACTTATATATCACAAATTTGGCTTAAAGTTTAAAACAAACTATAGATTTACATAATGCACATTTTTAGTCTTTAGGTTTACCAATGCCAAGTGCAAAGAATTTGAACATGCCATTTAATTGTTCTTTCTGCAATTTTTTTAATGAGACTTGTGGCCATGATTCGGGGTGATAAAATCCTCTTGATTTGCCTCCAGTTGTCACTGGTTGAACCTCAGGGAATGAAAGATTAGTTACGGTTGCAAAAGACTTATTATTTTAAACTGGAGAATTTTTAATGTTCTTAACCCAATTAAGCAGAGAGTGAAGAATCTATCAATATTGTTGTCAGTTTATTAGAGACAAAAGTCTTCCAAATTTTAATTTAGCTGGAGCTGCTGTTCAATTTCTGCCTTTAACTTAAAATAGAGTAAGATTGTATTAAATTAGTAGATGACCCCAATGCCTAAATGTCACATCACTAACACAAGAAAATTGCCTTGTGATTTGAACAAATATTTTGACCAATTAGCAGGATTTCAGCCTTCATCTGATTTTTAATAGCGTGTTTTTTTATTACCCAAGTCCTTGAACAACGTAAGCAAGCTGTACAACAATTTGTATATGCTTGGACTTGGAGTGAGATTAATATGTGTGCTTATAATTTTAATTTCAAAACTCCAAGGAAAAAAAAAGTTTTCTTTTTAAGTTTAAGTAATGAATCCAAGAGACCACATTCAGGCTACAATATAGTCCAAGTTGGCCCCAAACACAGGTGCTCCCAGTTTGAACATCATGTCTGGCTTTTCTGCAGAGAAACGAAATGAAAGAGCAACTTCAAACACAGGTGCAAAACCCCGCATCTGTGAGGGACAGCCCAAAACCATGGCTTTCGCCTGACCGTTTTCGGCTTGTAAACCTCGTCCTCCACGGAGCACCTGTGTCAGAACCAATCAGAGATGTGTATAAATGTTATCAACACCTACACATCATTACTTATTCATCAACATCAGCACCAAGTATTGATGCAAACATGCAAGGGTGTTTTTTATTTTCCTATGGAGCCGCTGTTTTCTGAAGCTTATGTCCATTTGCCGGATGGCTGACGGGAAGAAGTGAAATACACAGATAAGAAAAATTTGGAATATTTCAGGCGTTAAACCAGACAATCATTTGTGTCGGTATTACTTTTTAAATCTACTGCCCTTGGTGAGAAAAATGGAGATTCAAACACATTGATTGCCTAAAGGCCTAAGTTGTAGTAATTGCATCCATCCTTTGTGGAGTACCTTCACCGGTGCACCTCCTCCCTGGTCACCTAGTGACTTCTCGTTCGTTGTCTGATTAGCACTCAGAGAACCTCTATTTGAAGCTGTATAGGCCTTGGCTTTTCGATAGCATCAGCAAGCAGCAGAAGCAGCAGGATCTGGCTTCCTGGCCAACTCCACAGGCATTTGGGTTACTGGCTTTGTATTTGCCTCTGGGTCTTTCCTGAACGGGGCTGGAGAAGGGATTTGGGGCTGTTAGAGGCCTTGGAAACCATTTCTTTTTTGACAATTTAAATTTATGTGGTTTTTAATTGTCTGTAAACAAAGCCTTTTAAATCTAGCACTAAACGTCCATCCAGGTCAGCTGGCATCCAAAGGGATGGTTGCTGATTTATTTCAGAGTCTGCTTTTCTTTTCCTAAAAAACCCCCTCTCAATCAGTTTATTGTCCTCCAGTAGAGATGTACAAAACACACAAATCACTTGGCCCCTCCCCGCCACTTTGAATGAATAGATAAAAATCCATCTGTTTTTTATCTGCCTGTTCTGAGGAGCCAAATTTGTGTCCTTTGTGAAAAATGGCCCCAGCGATACAATTTCCTAGCAAGCAGCTAGAGAGATTGACCAACACTTGGGTTTTTAGGCAGTGATGATTGTAGTTGAGAAACTTTCAACCTAGTTATGGCTTTAAATGGTCATTAAATGAAGATCATTAATGCTGTGAATAACTGAGCTGAAGATGTAGCACAATAAATATGTGTTGTTTATCATGGTTCACAGATTATTGATTACACACCTTTCTTTAATATATATATATATATAAATAATTGGGGGAAAGGGTGGGGTAGTGCAAATGTTCGGTTTTGTTTTCTATAGATTGCCACACAACTGGTGATAGTCTTCCGAAACCATAATTTAAGACGCAGACACATGCCTGGCGGTAGGGCCCTGGCTTCTGGGAGCTCAGGGAGACTGGGGCCCCGGTTCTTGCCGGCAGCCGGGGGCGCCCTGGCTACTCCCGTGGCTGCATCCAGCCTGCAGGGTCGGCGCTGCAGTCGGCCCATTTCTCTGACGGCCCATTTCTCTGACGGCCAGTTCCCTCTCTGCCGCCTGCGTGAGGAAATGAACCATGACAAATGAGGAGAGACATAGAGCTCTTAGGGAAAAAGACGCCTAAACCCACAGAGCCACTGTGTTCAAGTAAAAGCAGTCAGTGCTGAGCGAACTGAAGATTCAAACTGTGTGGCACAGGGCTCCTGTTGTAAGCAGCCCTGGCTCAGCTTCTGAGAAATACAGCAGAGCTTTTGAATAGTCCTTTATTTGTCTCCCATGATGCCTCAGTTCCTGTTTTGAGAAAGAACCCTAAAACCAAAAGAACACTTTTGGTTTCTTTTTCTAAATGTGTTTGTATATGTGAGTAATCGCATATGGAGGATTGATTTTTTTCCCCTTCCAAGTCTATTCCTAGTTTTCAATAGTGCCAGATTAGAAAAGAACAAAAAAAAACTTGCCTGTGTTTTTAGAAGAGAGCAGATTTGATTCCTGACTTTGCTAGTTATATGTCCACAGGCAAATTACTTAATTTTTCTGGTCACTTTTTCTCATCTCTAAATCCAGAATAATAATATTTATTATGCACAGTTGAAGTATAAACTAAAATAACTTACATAATTTAGAACACAGCTTTTTATAGTACTGGTACATATTTGCACCAAAAACATTGCAGACCAAAGGAACAATTTAAGAACTAAACAATAAATGATAATAAAGAAGAAGGAAGAAGGTTGGAAGAAGAGGAAGAAGAGGAAGAAGAGGAGGAAGAGGAGAACCACCCTAGTAAATAGGAAGACTATTTAGAATGAATCCCTAAAATACAAAATTATGAGAATTAAGTTAAGACTGTAAAAGAAAGTCATGGATTCAAAATAAAAACTGTATATTATAACATCCCTGCTTTAGACAAAATAAAGGGAATTTGATGCTTTAAAAATGGTTTGTTATGGAGAATAGATGTTTGAAATGGAACAGAGACTGTCCTGATGCAGGGATGAAGAAGCTGACACATGAAAATCGTGAACAGAAGCTGGAAGTCTGAGCAGCTCCGCAGAGGTGAGCCCCACCAGCATGGCTCCTGCAGGGCATTGGAAAGGAGAGGGTAGAGGAGACCCTGTACTGCCTCCACACATTCTTCCCACCAATGTCAGTCAGGCCTGCCTGGGGTTTGAGCAGTACATTGGTGGGTACACATCCAAACCAGGAAAGACACTGTACAGTTGGCTTCACAGATCCATGGCCTTTAGTTAAACTGTTCTGCAATAAAATGACACTTGTTAGAATTTCAAGTCCATTCAGGATGAAAATGTAGCTAGAATCCTACTCCCTTACCATAAGGTCTCAGTGCAACTTTCTTTTCATTTAATCCTTCATTCATTCATTTGGCTAACTTTGAAAAAAAAATACATGATGTCTCAGCCAGTGGCTCAGTGGATAGAGTGTTGGCCTTGCATATGGATGTCCTGGGTTTGATTCCTAGTTAGGGAACACAGGAGAAGCAACTCTCTGCTTCTCCTTCCCTCTCTCTCCCCCTTTGTCTCCTTCTTCCCCTCTAGCAGCCAATGACTCAGTTGCTTTGAGTTGGCCCTGAGAGCTGCAGATAGCTCCATTGGAGTGCAACAGCCTCAGGTGCTAAAAATAGCTCAGTTCTCAAGCATCGGCCCCAAATGTGGTTGCCAGGTTGATCTCGATAGGGGCTTATGCGGGAGTCTGCCTCACTACCTCCCCTCCTCTCACCTAAAAAAAAATTATAAAAATAAATAATTTATATATATATATATATGGCAACATACAGTATTTTATTAGTTTCAAGTGTACAACATAGTGATTCAACATTTATATATTTTACAATGTGATCACCACACTAAGTCTAGTAACCATTTGTCACCAGGAAAAGTTATCACAATATTATCAACTATATTCCCCTTCACCTTTTTCATTCATTCTTCCACCCATCTCTGCTTTGGCAACCATCTGCTTGTTCTTTATTTCTATGAGTCTATTTTGTTCATTCATTGCTTTTGACTTTTATTTTAAAATTCCACATATAGATGAAATCATATGATATTTGTCTTTTTCTGTCTAAACTATTTCACTTACTATAATACTCTCTAGGTCCCAACTTGTCACAAATGGCAGGATTTTATTCTTTTTTGTTGTTGAATAATATTCCATTGTACATATATAACACATCTGACTTTTGTTTAGCATCTACTGAGTGCCAGACACTATGCTAAGCTCTGGGAATGAAACTGAACTACAGAAATATGTTCTCTGGCTTCTAAGGGATGGTATTATTTGAGATGGTCTTACCCAATCCTATCAGCATCCTGCCACTGTGGCTTTGGAGCCCTAGGATTTCCCAGTTGATCAATATGTACCCAGCTGCCCTTTAGCAAAGCTGAAGCACACTAAAGGCACCCAGGGATTTCTATTAATATGTTAGCTAAATTTAGCTAGATCCTATGAGGAAATAGGTGGAGGCCCAATGGGTTTAATCTGAGGTCTAAGGTCAGCTAGGGGAAGAAGATAACAAACAGTGTGTCCAGATAGTTACTAAAATGAAATAGATAATGACTACATAGATAGACAAATGGAAACTGAAATACACATTTTTGTTTCCTGACCACTCTCTTCTCTGATTATAATCATCCTTTCTGGGTTCACCTTATTCTAGTCTGTTGAACTGGAATGTTAATTCACTATCATTATTAATAATAACTTTACTTAGATAATTATATTGTTATTGTACTGAGTTACAAAATAAGCTATTAATTAGCTATTACTATTGAATAATAGCTAATGTTTAATAATGGTTTATGTGCCAGGTACACTGCTAAATTTATCTCATTTAATTCTCACCTCAAAGAGATGGAGATTATTATAACCTCTTGCAGATAAGAAGCTCAAATATGTTAAGAAAACCCTCCAATACCATATAATGGTCAATGGTGGTTCACATCCAGGAATTCGTCTCCAGAGCTGACATTCTTATCTCTATATTCTGCCTCCTTCAAGCATTCTGCCTCTCTTTAGTTGGTCAGATTAGTTAGTAAATTGATTTTCATCCCCTGTGTTCTTAATCTGGGATTCTTTTAACTTTTTTCTTAAAGAAAATTCCAAGCAAACAAAAGTAGAGAATATAGTATAACAAACCCCATATGTGCACCATTCTTGGATGCTCTTTGCTTTCATACCAGGTCTTGACCTGTCATAGTTAACCGTACAGGTAAACTTTACATTTCTACTTCCCCTACTGATTTGATGATATGATTGTGGCATTCTTTATGGCCATGGTGGTTCAGAAGAAATGATTTAAGGAATTTTCTTTTTTTAAACTCAGCTTTATTGAGATTTAATCAACATATATCATTGTGTAAGCTTAAGGTGTAAAATGCAATAATTTGATACACATAGAAGCATAGAAGTTGTGAAATAATTAACACTGTAAGGGTTCTTAACACATCCATCACTTTTGTGTGTGTGTCTGCTGAGAACATTTAAGATTTACTCCCAACAATTTTCAAGCATATAATAACATATTGTTAACTATAGTCACCTGTTATATGTATTAGATCCCCAGAAGTTGTGTTATTTAGCAAATTATATGATAAAATTATATCATATAATTTTATTATAGAACCAACTATTCAGCTATATTAATAAATAACAACTAATGTTGAATAATGGTTTACTAAGTGCTAGATACTGTGCTAAATTTATCTTATTTAATTCTCACCTCAAAGAGATGTTTGTAGTCTTTCACCAACATCTCACCAGTACCCCCAATCCACCTCCCACTTCTGGCAATCACCACTCTGGTCTCTGTTTCTATGAATTTGGTTTTTAAAAAATATTCTTCATATAAGAGAAACATACAGTCATTTATAGTTCTATGTCTTACTTCACTTATCATAATGTTCTCGATGTTCATTAATTTGTTGTGTCCATGTCTTAGTAATCGTGAATAATGCTGTAATGAACATAGGGTACAGATACTTCTTCAGGACAGTGATTCCATTTTTTTTTCAGGTACATACCCTGAGATAGGATTTCTGGATCATATGGTAGTTCCATTTTTAATATTTTAGGGAACCTACATACTGTTTTCCATGTGGCTATACCAATTTACATTCCTATCAACAGTGCACAAGGGTTCTCTTTTCTCTACATCCTTGAAAAATTTGCTGTCTCTATCTTTTTAATAGTCTTTTTTTTAAGGGAGAGAAGGGGAGATAGACATATTTCTACATATGCCCCCACCGGGATCCACCTAGCAACCCTTGTCTGGGGCTAATGCTGGAATCAACAGAGCTATTTTTAGTGGCTGACGTACTTCAACCAACCAAGCCACTGCCGTGGGAGGGAAAGAGGGAGAGAAGGGGGAGATGGAGGGAGAGAAGAGCAGATGGTTGCTTCTCCTGTGTGCACTGACCGGGGATTGACCCCCGGGAGGTCTGCATGCTGGGCCGATGTTCTATCTGCTGAACCAACTGGCCAGGGCCATGATAGGCATTCTAACAAGCATGAAGTGGTAACTCTTTGTGATTTTTTAAAAATTTTATTTATTTTTTATTCATTTTTAGAGAGGAGAGAGAGAGAGGGTGAGAGAGAGAGAGAAGAGAGAGAGAGAGAGAGAGAGAGAGGAGAGAGACAGAGAGAGAGAAGGAGGGAGGAGCTGGAAGCATCAACTCCCATATGTGCCTTGATGAGGCAAGCCCAAGGTTTCAAACCGGTGACCTCAGCATTTCCAGGTCGATGCTTTATCCACTGTGCCACTACAGGTCAGGCTCTTTGTGATTTGATTTCCCATTTTCCTCATGGCAAGTGATGTTCAGCAACTTCATGTACCTGTTGGCCATTTGTGTGTCTTCTTTGGAGAAATGTATAGTCAGATGTCTGTTCATTTTTAAATTAGATTATTATTATTATTATTGTTTATTGAGTTGTCAGAGTTTCTTAAATATTTTGGATACTAACCCCTTATCAGATATACAGTTTACAAATATATTTTTCCCATTTTGTAGGTTGCCTTTTCATTTTGCTGATTGTTTCCTTTTGCGATGCAGAAATGTTTTAGTTAAATCTAGTCCCACTTTCTTAATTTTTAAATTTTATTGCTTGATGTTTTTGTATTATAATGGAAATATTATTTCCCAGACCAATGTCGAGGAGCTTTTTTGTCTCTTTTGTTCTAGAAGTTTTATGGTTTCAGGTCATACATTTAAGTCTTTAATCCATTTTGTGTTTATTTTTGTGAGTGGTGTCAGATAGAGAGGTCTAATTTTATTATTTTGCATGTGAATATTGTTTTCCCAATACCACTCTTTGAAGAAACTACCTTTTCCCATAGAATAGTCTTGGATCCACAGTCAAAAATTTGTTGACTATATATGCCTGGACTTCTTAATCTGTTCTATTGGTCTACATCAGTGTTTATGCTCATACCATACTGTTTTTCTATCCATAGCTTTTTTTTATAATCTGAAATCAGAAAGTATGATGCTTCTAGCTTTGTTCTTCTTTTTCATAATTGCTTTTTTTTTTCTGAGAGAGAAAGAGAGAGAGGAGGCTGGACCATTGAGCTGCTCCTATATGTGCCCTGACTGAGAATTGCTTTGATTATTTGGGGTTTTTCTAGTTTCATATGACTTTTAGAATTCTTTTTACTATTTGTGAAAAATGCCATTGAAATTTAATAAAATGCCATAGAGATTTAATAAAACCCATAAATAGCTATGGATAGTATGGACATTTTAACATTATTAATTCTTCCAATTTATTAACATGAATAGCTTTCAATTTATTTGCATTTTCTCCAATTTCTTTCATCAATGTCTTATAATTTCCATTATACAGATCTTTCATCTCCTTAGTTAAATTTATTTCTAAGTATTTTATTGTATTTTTATGTTATTGTAAATGGGATTGTTTTCTTTATTTTTTTTCCATGTAGTTTTTTTGTTAGGTATAAAAATACGACTGATTTTGTATGTGGATTTTTGTTATCTTGAAACATTACTAAATTCATAGTTTTTTGTGGAGTCCATTTTCTAAATATAAGATCATATTATCTGCAAACACAGACAATTTTTCTTTTTTCGTTTTCTGAAATGGGTGCATTTTATTTCTTTTTTTTCTGCTTAATTATTTTAGCTAAGACGTTCAGTACTCTGTTGAATAGGAGTGGTGAGCCAGGAATCTTTTTATGATACTTTAACCACTTCCAAGCCAAAATTATCAGTCATGTTATTCTAGGGCTTAAATTGGACAGATTACCATTTAGGGCTTCTTATATGCTTAACTTTGTAGTGGCACATACAGCAGATTGGATGATTGCAAAAAGTGACTCTTAATGAATGCTTTTTAATGAATTAGTTATATGAAACAGAGTGTAATATTTTAAAAATTCTGGCACAGAGAGTATGACCTGTGTTGGTGCAGTGGTTAAAGAATTAACCTGTTCAAATCCCTGGGGATGCCCAGTCAAGGCACATACAGGAAGTAAGTACTCTGAATAGATGCTTCCTGCTTCTCCGCCATCTTTCTCTCTCTGTTTCTCTCTGTTTCTCTCTCCCTCCTCCTCTCTCCAAAATTCAGTAAATAAAATCTAAAAAAAAAAGTTTTGTGTGTTTTTTAAAATTCTGGCATAGGTATAAAAAGGCATGAGAATGCTTTTAATTTTTCTAATGGGGATAGAAGAGTTTTCATATTTTCTTTCTTGTGCCAGGGGATTTTCTAAAATATTTTTCTTATTTTAAGAAGTAAAATTGTTTATAACCTGTTCCTATAAAACTAAGGTACCCAGGAAGAGAATTTTTCATGCCAACACTTCTTAACATGTCGTTAAAGAAGGTTCAGGAAGAGGTCTACTGGTCTTAGACTGGGGGGATAAATTCTGGTAGGGGCCAATGTGAGTGATATATCACAGCAGGCATGACCTTGCAAAACCATTCCTTTGGAGTAGCAGACTCTTCCACTTTGTGATCGTGTATTGTTTGAAGCTTGGTGTTCCCTGAAGCTTCTTCCAAGACTCAGTTTTCTTCAGACGCTGCACATTGGCCACAAAATTCTTGCCCTGTACCAGGGAGCAAATGAACAAATCTAAGGAGATGGCTCTTCAGTATCTAATTTCAGCCCTACCTCTCTCTCATCTCTAGACACATTAATCCAACTACCTACTGGAAATTGCCATAGAGATGTCTCACATTTTCTTCAAGCCTAAGATGTCTGAAATAAAATTCATCATCTTTCCATTAACCACTCCTAGAAAAAATGGGAGAAGGAGTGGTTAATGGAAAGATGATGAATTTTATTTCAGACATCTTAGTCTCCCATTTTTCCTATAAAACAAAATGGTACGCCCCAATTACTTAGCCCAAAACCTTGACTCCTCATTGTCTCTTCTTCTCCACTTGCCATCAATCACCATGTCCTGTTGAGTCAGCTTCCTAAATATATCCGCTATCTGTCACTCTCACTACTGCATGCCGAGCCTCCATCATCTCTAGACTAGAGAACTGTAAGAGTTTCCTAATGACAGTCTTCTAGTCTTGTTTTTCTCTAATCCGTCTCCTTTTTTTTCCCCCACCAAAGCGCTTTATCTGAAATGCAAATATGCCAGTGCACGGCCAGCTTTTCAAATGGTCTTTAAACTTTTCAAAGGTTCTGTATTGCCCAAAGTTCATACTTCTTAATTAACTTAGCAAGCCTCTCCAGCTACCTTCTTTCTGCATGTCTTCTTGCACCCTGGATTTCAGACATGTGATCTGTTTGTGGTTCCAAAATACACTGATGTTTCCCCAGTTCTGTACTTTTTCCCCCGGTTTTCTTTCTCTTTCTACCTACCCTCAGCAATGGCAGCGTACTTATCCTCCAAGATTACCAGACTCAAGTGTTTCCTCCTTTAAAGAGCCTTTTCTGGACCACTCTCTAAATCAGGGGTCCCCAAACTTTTTACACAGGGGGCCAGTTCACTGTCCCTCAGACCGTTGGAGTGCCATCACATACAGTACTCCTTTCACTGACCACCAATGAAAGAGGTGCCCCTTCCCGAAGTGCGGCAGGGGGCTGGATAAATAGCCTCAAGGGGCTGCTTGCTGCCCGCAGGCCAGAGTTTGGGGACACCTGCTCTAAATGCAAGGGTAGAATTGACTATAAGCTTATTTGGGTTTCTATGTATCCATTAGAATCTAAAACCTATCTAATTAATTTCACTAGCATTTTAATATATCTTATTTTCTTTATGAACAGGTTTTTGTTTCCTCAACTCTTAGTGCCAGTTTCTGGCATATAATATGCTGAATATATTTTGGTTGTTTGCTTGATTGAATGAATAACTGTATAGTTCTGAAGAGCTTTTTTCTTATAACCACTAATAGGTTTTTAGATTTTATTTCCTTTTCATTATCATAAAACTTTTCTCTATACTGCTAAATGCTGTTAATGAAAGTAACACTTTACATAGAATAATTATCGTGTTTTATATCACTATTTCCAAGGCCCCAAGACTTATTACTTTATTTTGTTACATAGATAACACCTCAATAATGTTAGATTTTAAATCCATTTCTATAACCACTTTTAAAGGAATACTTATGGGTTTTGCTATTATCACTTTTAAAATATCTTCTTTCACTTTTTTTTGGTGTGTGTGTGTGTGTGTGTGTGTGTGAGACAGAGACAGAGAGACTCAGAGAGAGGGACAGATAAGGACAGACGACAGACAGACAGGAAGGGAGAGAGATGAGAGGCATCAACTCTTTGTTGCAGCACTTTAGTTGTTCATTGGTTGATTTCTCATATGTGCCTTGACCGGGGGTCTACAGCAGACTGAGTGACCCCTCGCTTGAGCCAGTGACCATGGGCTTAAGCCGGTGAGCCTTGCTCAAACCAGATGAGCCTGCACTCAAGCTGGCGACCTCAGGGTCAGGAACTTTGGTCCTCCACGTCCCAGTCCGATGCTCCGTCCACTGTGCCACCACCTGGTCAGGCCCTTTTTTCACTTTTTAAAAGCAATATTGTCTCTTCTAATAATAATAAATATGCAAAACAGGTCAATGACATCACTTTTAATTTGGTAATTTGATTCAGTTCCTTTGGATACTATTATTAGGAACTACCTGATATACAATATAGATTTGGTAGATTTGATTAGTTCAGGTGGAAAATCTTCTTTACGCCTTCCTTTATAAATTCCCTTCAGAATGTATTGAGAGGTTAGCCTTTTCCAGGCACATACTAGGTAGGAATATAAAGACTGTAAGCATGATTGCTTACCCGAAGGACTTCAAAATACTGAAGGAAGATAAGACGGTTGCATAGAAAGTTATAACATGAAGATTGAATAAATACCAGGAGAAATATACAAAGTGCTGTGAGAATGTAGAAGAGAGACATGTCTAGTAAGAAGGAGAATCGAGGGAAGGCTTTATGGAAGAAGGGGACTATTAAGCTTTGTTTTGAAAATAGGGTTGGATTTCAACAGGTGAAGAATGGGGAAAGACACTGCACAGTGAAGGACATGGGTGGTGGGGTGAGGTGGAGAAAGTACCTGGTGTGTGGAGAAAAGAGAGTGCAGGGAGGATCCGGAGCACCCAGAGGTGGGGCGTTACTTCTAGTAGATGTTGCAAACTGGAAAGATAAGTTTTCATATTAAGGAAGCCCTTGAACACTTCACCAACAGTCAAGACTCGCAGGAGACATTTGATCATAGCAAAGAAACTTTATTTCTTCTGCTGTTATCTACCCACAGTAGCATATTATGTTCCCCTTATCATTTTATCCTTTAGACTCTGCATTTGCGAAGAAACTGCCATATCACTTCTGTTTGGAGACCTTCTTTAACCATTATGAAATGATGCTTTTTCCCCTTTAGTCTTTGGGTTCAATGTTTTACTATTTGAACTTTTGGCACTTTTTTTTTTTTTGGTTCCCTTGGGGACACTGCTGTTAGAAACTGATATGGGGTAAAATTGTTCTATAATTATATTCACTGTAATAAAGTACTCTTATCAAAATCTTCTAGTTCTCTACCTGTCATTTGATTTAAATATTATAGTCCCCGCTTCATATCAGTTGTGTCATATTAATGATGTACACTGAGAAGTGTTCTCTTGGGAATGTAGTAATACTTATTTTATTCATTATTCTTTTTAATTTTAAAAATGCAGATTTCAGCAACTTTCAGGGGATGGGGACACAATGTGTCAGAAGTATACTGTGACTCTTTTCTTCCCATGTGTCTTGTTGTTTCATCTATCTTTAAGGTGCTTTTAAAAGTTTTATTTAGATAAAATTTATATACCATAAATTCACCCATTTTAAGTGTTCAATTTAATGAATGTTTGTGTATTTAGAGTACAACCATCACCACAAAATAATTTTAGAACATTTCTATTACCTTAAAAACAAAAGTTGTACCTAATTACAGTCATTCCCTATACCTATTGTCAGCCCTACATAATGATTAATGTACTTTGTCTGTTTATCTTTGATTAATTTTTTTTATTTCTTGATTTTAGAGAGAAAGAGGAAATAGAAGAGAGAGAGAGAAAAAAAAAACATTGGTTTGTTGTTACACTTATTTATGCATTCATTGGTTGATTCTTTTATGTGCCCTGACCAGGCATGGAACCCACAATCTTGGTGTATCCGGACAATTTTTTAATTAACTAAGCTACCCAGCTAGGGCTTACCTTTTTATATAAATGGAATTATACAATATGTTTTCTGTGTCTGGCTTCTTTTTAAATTTCAACCATGTTGTAGCATGTATCAGTACTTCTTTCATTTTTATTGCCAATACTGTATAGCTAATACAACATTTTGCTTATTCATTTGCTGATTGATGGCCATTTGAGTCATTTCCACTTTGGGACTAGCATGAATAATACTGTTATGAACATTAGTGTACAAATTTTTGTGTGGACATGTTTTCATTTCTTTGTGGTAGTCCTGAGTTGAATTTCTGGGTTTTGTGATACGTTTGTATTTAGCTTTTTAAGAAAGTATCAACGTATTTTCCAAAGTGGCTGCTCCAGGTTACATTGCCACCAGAAATGTATGAGGTTCCACTCTCGCTGCATCCTTGTCAACACTTTCTATTGTCTCAGTTTGATTTTAGTGCATGAGGTGGTGTCTCATTATGGTTTTAATTTGCATTTCCTAAATGACTGATGATGTTGATATGTTTATTGGCCATTTCTATATTTTCTATGGATAAATAGCTATTTAAATCATTTGTTCATTTTTAAACTTGTCCTTGGTTTTTTTATTATTAAGTTATAATGTTTATATTAATCTGGGTACACATCTTTTATTAGGCTATATGATTTCAAACATTCTTTCATTCTGTGGGTTTTACAATTTTTTTGGTCTTTCTTACTTTCTTGATGGTGATTCATGATGCTCTAAAATTGTAAATTTTGACAATATTCAATTATCAATTTTTACTTTTATCTTTGGACTTTTAGTGTTTACCCAATTTTTTTGAGGTACATGTCACATTACTTTATAGGAACTCTATTGTTTTGTTGATGATTACATAACAAACAGAGGCCTTTATTACTTTATTTGCAAGGTGATTGGGCCTGCTTTCCATGAGGCATCCATTGATCTACTATGGATTTCCAGAAATTATAGCAGTGAATTAAAATTACAGCTTTGGGAGCTCACTGCTTCCACAAACTTCTCTTATTCCTTCTCACTAACCTAACCTTAACTTTGGAGTGGTAGGGAATCTCTGTCTTGAGAGCTTCAGAGGGCCATAGGAATTACCCATAGTACATTCAAGGATGACTTGTGCTTGATATTGTTGGAAACAGACTACCCAAACCTGCTCACCTGGACTTTGTCCAGGTATCCAGAACTCAATGCCACAAGCAGGTTACAAAAGAGTTTAAACTAGCAGCCAGAAGGACTGGCTTATAGTCTTGTATCTGCCCTTACTTGTTTTCCAACTTTGACAAAATTACTTTATCTTGCTATAATTTAACATTTTTATTTAACAAAAGAGCTTTTGAATTTCTAATATTTCTCTTTTACAGGAGTGGTTCCACAAATGGCCCACGGACTGGTACTGGTCCGCAGCCCAGGGGTTGGGGAACCACTGATTTACAAGATATTTTGTCATCAAAGTAATTCTGGGCATTGTGAACATTTTCTTAACTTCCAGCTGCTATTCTTGAGATACCAGGAGCCCCCATTACTCACAGTCAACAGTAAAATTTACCAATTTACATGTCAGGGTCATTTGAGGATCTTTCTCAGTGTGTGTGTGTGTGTGTGTGTGTGTGTGTGTGTGTGTGTGTGTGTGTGTGTGTGTGTTTGTGGTGGGTAAGAGTGTCATCCTGTCTCCCCTTACAGTTCCCCATCCCCCACTGGAAATTTATAAGATATTTTGGTTCTAACAAGCCACAAGCATGCTTTGGGTTGAGATGCTAGAGATGCTACTGACCATCCTACAACACACAGGACAGCTCCTACGACAAAATTATTTAACCCCCAAATGCAGTAGTGCCAAACTTGAGATTCCATCCTGCATTAGAACATATTTTTATTAATATTTTAGAGAACTTCTCCTCTCTTGCTGTATCCAAATACTTGCTTTATTCCAAATCTCAACTCCAAAGTGAAGCCTTCTTTGTTCATTCTAATTCATAATGATTGTTTTATTCATTTTCAGAATTCCTATGCTACTTGTTATTATATCACTAATAGACCTAGTACAATAAAAAATAAAACTATGACTGTAGACAATTTCTAAGCAATAAGAAATATATATTTAGAAGCTAATCAATTAAATTTTATGATTTACAACAGTGGTCCCCAACCTTTTTTGGGCCACGAACCAGTTTAATGTCAGAAAATATTTTCATGGACCGGCCTTTAGGGTGGGACAGATAAATGTATCACGTGACTGAGACAAGCGTCAAGAGTGAGTCTTAGATGGATGTAACAGAGGGAATCTGGTCATTTTTTAAAAATAAAACATTGTTCAGATTAAATATAAATAAAACAAAAATAATGTAAGTTATTTATTCTTTGTCTGCGGACTGGTACCAGTCCATGGCCCAGGGGTTGGGGAACCACTGATTTACAAGATATTTTGTCATCAAAGTAATTCTGGGCATTTTCTTAACTTCCAGCTGCTATTCTTGAGATACCAGGAGCCCCCATTACTCACAGTCAACAGTAAAATTTACCAATTTACATGTCAGGGTCATTTGAGGATCTTTCTCGGGCTCTTCATTTAGGGCTCAACCCAGGAAAGAACATCTCAAGAGGATAAAGGCCCTGCTCGGCCTTGCTTAGGGACAGTCTGCTAGAGAAACAAATGCAGGCCTGGCTGAGAGTTCATAGCAGGGCCACTCCATGGTATTCACAGGGGATTTATTTTCTAAAATAAATTTCCTTGCACTTTTTCTCTGTATGTCACCCTGTTTTAACATTTTCTATTTCTCCACCATAGTATGTAGATCATGAAAAATTATCTTTGCCAAACTATGAACCAGCTTTAGAAGCACATTCTAGAGGTACTCATGGAAACATTAAACAGCACCAGGTGCAAAACTGACCCCTAGAGGACCACTACTCAATATGCCCCCCAGCCTGACATTTAACCATTGATGACTTCTGAATAAGGCCCTCTGACCAACAGCACATCAATCAATAGTGTTCTTCCAACCCTGCATTCCTAGAATCACTTCTCTTTAGAGCTGACCCCATTTATTCTCATTAGTTGTTTGACTCAGATGGTATAGCTAAAATTTAAAAGCAACTGCAAATGACATATAAAGATTATAGACTCAATGTGTGGTAGACACAATAATTTTCTTCAGTTTTCATTTGACCTTAACATGTTACTGAAAGAATTTCTGTCCTCCTTTCACGCAATCTGCTTTCCCAATTGTCTTCATGGAGCTTTAATTTGACCATGTGAACTCCGTGTTTTTGCGCATGTGTCTGTATGTCAGTGTGTGTGTGTGTATAGGTGTGCATGCAGAGGGGTTAAGCTGTTCAATTAACATTAGATTTTATATGATAGTCTCTCTGTGGAATATTTATTATTCAATGTTATAATTTTACTAAATAAGTCCAACCAGTAACTTTCCACTTTATTCATTTATTTAATTGAAATTTGATAAAACATTTTTTAGAAATCATGTTTTTATTAATAAACTTTGTTTAATAGAACAGTTTAAGATTTACAGCCAAATTGAGCAAAAAGTACAGAGAGTTGTTATAAACTCCCTTCTTCTTCCCCACACTTCCAACTTCTACTATTATTAACATCTTGCATTTGGTACAGTACGTTTGTTATCATTGATGAGTCAATAGGAATATGTTACTAAATAAAGTCCAGAGTTTACATTAGGGTTCACTTTTTGTGTTATACAGTTAGATGAGGTTTTGTCAATATATAGTATTATGTATTCATCATTACAATATCAAACAGAATAATTTCT
This sequence comes from Saccopteryx leptura, assembly GCF_036850995.1. Classification (NCBI taxonomy): domain Eukaryota; kingdom Metazoa; phylum Chordata; class Mammalia; order Chiroptera; family Emballonuridae; genus Saccopteryx; species Saccopteryx leptura. The sequence goes on along the minus strand of NC_089506.1, from coordinate 70,754,555 downwards.
TGCCTTAAAAATCCACTGCTTGGCCCTGGCCGGTTGGCTCAGCGGTGGAGTGTTGGCCTGGCGTGCGGGAGTCCCAGGTTCGATTCCCGGCCAGGGCACACGGGAGAGGCACCCATCTGCTTCTCCGCCCCTCCCCCTCTCCTTCCTCTCTGTCTCTCTCTTCCCCTCCATTGGAGCGGGGTTGGCCCGGGCGCTGGGGATAGCTCTGTGGCCTCTGCCTCAGGCGCTAGAGTGGCTCTGGTCATGGCAGAGCGACGCCCCGGAGGGGCAGAGCATCGCCCCCTGGTGGGCGTGCTGGGTGGATCCCGGTCAGGTGCATGCGGGAGTCTGTCTGACTGCCTCCCTGTTTCCAGCTTCAGAAAAATACAAAAAAAGGAAAAAAAAGAGAAAATAAAATTAAAAAAAAAATCCACTGCTCTCCACCCATCCATCCCTCTCCCTTCCTCCTTCCTCCCCGTGTCCTGGCAAGGTAACCATGATCTTTTCACTATCTCTACAGTTTTCCCTTTACCAGACTGTCGTAGTGGAAATCATGTAGTATGCAGACTTTTCAGGTTGACTTCTTTTACTTTGCAATACACATTTAAGTCTTCTTCTTATCTTTCATTTTTATTTTGCTATTTTTGATAGCTCATTTCTCCATCTTGCAGAATAATATTCCATTGTATAGCTGTACCACAACTTGTTTATCACCTATTGGACAATATATTGATTGCTTCCAATTTTTGCAGATATAAATAAAGCTGCTATAAGCATTCTTGTGCAGATTTTGTGTGGACATAAGTTTCCTCTCACTTGGGTAAATGCCTAGGAGTACAATTGCTAAGTCATATGGTAAGTGTGTGTTTAGCTTTGTAAAAAATTGCCCAACTGTCTCTCAAAGTGTGTACCATTTTGCATTCCCACTTGAAATGAATAAGGATTCCTTATGCTCCACATCCTCTATAGCATTTGGTATTGTCAGTGTTTTAAATTCCAGCCATTCTAATGATCTGTAGAGATAGCTATTGTTTTAATTTGCAATTCCACAATGACATTTTGATGTTGAGCATCTTTTCATATGCTTATTTGTTATCTGCTTTTATTCTTTGGTGAAGTGTTTCTTCAGATTTTTTTACCCACTTTTTAATAAGATTGTTTGTTTCCTTCTTAAGAATTCTTTGTGTATTTTGAATATAAGTCATTTGTCAGATACGTTTTCTGCAAATATTATTTCCCAGCCAGAAGCTTCTTTTGGTTCTCTTAACACCTTTAATTTTAAGAAGTAACTAATTACTAAACCGAGAATCAACTAGATTTTCTCCTGTGTGGTTTTCTGGAAATTTTATCTATTTGTATTTTGCATTTAGGTTCATGACCCACTTGAGTTAATATTTGTGAAAGGTGTAAGGTGAGTGTCTACCTTATTTTTTTATTCATGTGGATGTCCAGTTATTCAACACCATTTGTTGAAAATATTATTCTTTCTACATTGGTTTGCCTTCGCTTCATTTTAAAAGATCAGTTGTTATATTTGTGTGGATCTATTTCTGTTCTTTATATTGACCTCTCTATATTCTGTTCCATTGGCCTATACATTTTTTTCTTTCACCAATACCACACTTTCTTGATTACTACAATTTTCTGGAAACTTGAAGTAGAGTAATGTCTATTCTCTGACTTTGTTCTTGTACTTCAATATTGTGCTGGCTCTCTGGGTCTTTCACTTCTCCATATAAACTTTAGAATTAGTTTATATATATCCACACTTTGAGTCTTTCTATCTATTAACATGGAATATCTTTCAATTTATTTAGATCTTTGATATTATTTTTCAGAGTTTTGTATTTTCTTTATATATGTCATATATATTTTGTTAAATTAATACTCAAGTATTTTATTTGTTTGGTGCTAATGTAAATAGTGTTGTGTTTTTTATTTTAAAATTCTATTGTTTATTGCTGGTATATAATTTTTTTTTTAATTTGTATATTAGCTTTGTATCTTGCAACCTGGTTATAATCATTTGCTAGTTCCAGGAAGTATTTTTTTTTTAATTCTTTGAGATATTGAACATAAGTAATCATCTGTAAACAGAGACAATTTTGTTTGTTCCTCCTTACCAATATGTATATCTTTTATTTCTTTTTTTTATTTTTTCAAGAAAAAGAATTCCTTTTATTAATAGCATTTACTGGCACTTCTAGTACAATGTTGGAATACAGTGGTAAGAGGAAACATCCTTGATTGTTTCCAATTTTAGCAAGAAAGCATATAGTTTCTCCCCATTACATATGGTATTATCTGTAGAATTTTAAATAATATTCTTTGTTGCCTGACCAGGCAGTGGCACAGTGGATAGAGAATTGGGTTGGGATGCGGAGGACCCAGGTTCAAAACCCTGAGGCCGCTGGCTTGAACGTGAGCTCGTAGACATGATCCCATGGCTGCTGGCTTGAGCCCAAAGGTCACTGGCTTGAGCAAGGGCTCACTTGATCTGCTGCAGCCCCACATCCCCATCAAGGCACATATGAGAAAGCAATTGATGAACAACTAAGCAGTCTAAGAAACCGCAACAAAGAATTGATACTTTCATCTCTCTCCCTGTTTGTCCCTATCTGTCCCTCTCTCTGTCTGTCTGTCTGTCTCTCTCTCTCTGTCATACACACACAAAATTCATTGTCAATTGGAGGAAGTTTTCCTCTACAGCTTGTTGAAAATATTTTTATCATTGTTATGAATGGATTTTGGGTTTGTCAAATGCTTTTTCTGCATCCATTCATATGATCATATGATTTTTTTCCTTTAGCCTGTTGTTCTGATGGATAACATTAATTATTTTTGAATGTTAAATCAACCTTGCATGGCTGGAATAAATTTCAATAAATCATGCAGTATGATTTTTTTTCATACATTGTTATATTAGATTTGTTAATTTTTTGAGGAATTTTGTGTCTATATTTATGGCAAGTATTGGTCTATAGTTTTATTTTGTTGTAATGTTTTTGTCAAACAGTTTTTCTATTTTATTTCTTCCTAATGTAGCACCAAAATGAAACACCAATGACCAATAGTTATCAATAGAATTGTTCTTATTTCTCAGTTTATAAGTTATCCAAGTTGAATTAGATGACTAGTTTTCAAAACCTTAAGTAATTAGAGAAGTTTTCCCCCCAACATTATTAAGATTGAGAGATTGCTTTTATTTTAGATATAGTCAGCCAATTATATGGAAGTAATTTGCTAAGTTTAAGGTCATGGTTCTAATACAAATTTTCTTTCATACTCATCAAATATTTACATAAATGTATCAGAGGAAAAAGCCTGCAAACACAAAATTATAATTTATATCTTAATATCAAGATTAGAGGATTGGAATGAATGATTTCTTCATTTATTAGTTGGTATTTTGAAAACTGATTTGACATAATGGAAAAGATAAGAGACCTGGTGATTTTTTTTTTTTGGCAAGCAGTAGATAGCCATTTTTATTAATTTGTTTCAGAGAGATTATCACATGTGCAGCAAAAAACTTAAGCAAAACTAACCCATACTGATTACAGTAAATTTTAAATCTGTGTTGTAGGAGATTTTTACATAATTTTAATTGCTCAAAATTAAAAATTTTCAATTCTTTGGCAAATTGAGCTGGGTAAAACTTGGCTACTAAATCCAGACAACTGCTTTTGTAGGATGAGAATCAAAAAATATTATTATTATTATTATTATTATTTTTTTTTTTTTTAATAATTTTATTTTTTTAATGGGGAGACATCCATAAATCAGGATACATATATTCAAAGATAACATGTCCAGGTTATCTTGTTGTTCAATTATATTGCATACCCATCACCCAAAGTCAGATTGTCCTCTGTCACCTTCTATCTAGTTTTCTTTGTGCCCCTCCCCCTTTCCCTCTCCCTCTCCCCCCTCCCCCCCATAACCACCACACTCTTATCAATGTCTCTTAGTCTCACTTTTATGTCCCACCTACGTATGGAATAATGCAGTTCCTGGATTTTTCTGATTTACTTATTTCACTTCGTATAATGTTATCAAGATCCCACCATTTTGCTGTAAATGATCCGATGTCATCATTTCTTATGGCTGAGTAGTATTCCATAGTGTATATGTGCCACATCTTCTTTATCCAGTCATCTATTGATGGGCTTTTTGGTTGTTTCTTGTCCTGGCCACTGTGAACAATGCTGCAATGAACATGGGGCTACATGTGTCTTTACGTATCAATGTTTCTGAGTTTTTGGGGTATATACCCAGTAGAGGGATTGCTGGGTCATAAGGTAGTTCTATTCTCAGTTTTTTTGAGGAACCACCATATTTTCTTCCATAATGGTTGTACTACTTTACATTCCCACCAACAGTGTATGAGGGTTCCTTTTTCTGCACAACCTCTCCAACATTTGCTATTACTTGTCTTGTTAATAATAGCTAATCTAACAGGTGTGAGGTGGTATCTCATTGCAGTTTTGATTTGCATTTCTCTAATAACTAAAGAAGATGAGCATCTTTTCATATATTTGTTGGCCATTTGTATTTCTTCCTGGGAGAAGTGTTTGTTCATGTCCTCTTCCCATTTTTTATTGGATTGTTTGTTTGTTTGCTGTTGAGTTTTATGAGTTATTTGTATATTTTGGATATTAGGCCCTTATCTGAGCTGTTGTTTGAAAATATCATTTCCCATTTAGTTGGCTGTCTGTTCATTTTGTTATCAGTTTCTCTTGCTGAGCAAAAACTTCTTAGTCTGATGAAGTGCCATTCATTAATTTTTGCTTTCACTTCTCTTGCCTTTGGAGTCAAATTCATAAAATGCTCTTTAAAGCCCAGGTCCATGAGTTTAGTACCTATGTCTTCTTCTATGTACTTTATTGTTTCAGGTCTTATGTTTAGATCTTTGATCTATTTTGAGTTAATTTAAGTACAGGGGGACAAACTGTAGTCCAGTTTCATTCTTTTGCATGTGGCTTTCCAGTTTTCCCAGCACCATTTGTTGAAGAGGCTTTCTTTTCTCCATTGTGTGTTGTTGGCCCCTTTATCAAAAATTATTTGACTATATATATGTGGTTTTATTTCTGGGTTTTCTATTCTGTTCCATTGGTCTGAGTGTCTATTTTTCCGCCAATACCATGCTGTTTTGATTGTTGTGGCCCTATAATATAGTTTGAAGTCAGGTATTATAATGCCCCCAGCTTCATTCTTTGACCTGGTGATTTTAAAGGTGTACCTCTATTAAAAAGAATGATGAGCCCTGGCCAGATAGCTCGGTTGGTTAGAGCATCATTCTGAAGTGCAGAGGTTACTGGTTCAATCCCCAGTCAAGGCACATACAGAAATGACTTGATGTTCCCATCTCTCTCTTCTCTCCCTTTTCTTCTCTCACTGAAATCAATAAATTAAAAAAGAAAGTATCATGAATGCTTGATAGGACATAATTAGGCTCTAACTTATGACCTGTTTTGAGGGATTGATATACATTTTCACATTAGCAAATGACATACCAAAGTATTATGAAAACTAAATGTACCTCAAACAATTAACTTATTTTTATGTTCATGATTTATTTTGTTGTTTATTTTCATAATCTACCTAGTATTTCTGGAAGTCAATGTTAATATCACTTAACAGTTATATGATTAAGAGCCTGGTATAATGACCACCACTCCACAGTAATGCCCCCACATGGAACAAACAAACAAAAAAAACACAATCTGATTGTACTTTACCCTGTTAGCTCTTAATAATAATGGCAAATAAGATTAATAGATTAATAGAATGCTACAGGTGTGACAGTTGCTAATGTGTTACAGGAATTAATTAATTAAATTATTACAACAACATGAGGTACCTGAGGCACAGAGTCATTTCATAAAGTGTATAAGGTCACTCAGTTAGCTGTTGCTACCACTAATACTTAAAGTTAGTGATACAAATTTAGAATTTCCATATGTTGTACTATACTGACTTCTAATACCCAGACAAGAAAATATCTTCAAATTTCTTTAAATAAGTTCTCTTTTTCATCTGTTGGAATCTTGCAGACACTTTATTTATTAGGTGAGAAGAGGAGAGATAGTGAGACTCCCACATACACCCTGACTGGGATCCAACTGGGGCTGGTGCTTTAATCAACCGAGCTATTTTTAGCACCTGCAGCTGATATGTTTTGACTAACTGAGCTGTCCTCAACACCCAGACCAAACCTTAAACCAGTCGAGCCACTGGCTATAAGAGAGAAAGAGGGAGAGAAAAGGAAGAGGGAGGAAGATAAAAGCAGTTCGTTGCTTCTCATGTGTGTCTTGACCAGGAACCAAACCCAGGACAGGGACATCCATATGCCAGACTGATGCTCTATCTGCTGAGCCTCTGGCCAGGGCCATTGCTGACACTTCAGGTAAAATAAAGAAAAAAAATAATTTTTATTTATCTCCCTTAGTGGTAATCTTTAGATTTCATTATTAATTTAACTCAAATTCAATTGAATTATATGATTTAAACCCCCAAAGGGTATTTATTAACTCTTCTAACTGGAAAGTCTCGGAGTGCCTCTTAACTTTAGGCACAGTTAGATCCAGGAACTCAAATCTTATTCTTGGGTTGGTCTTTTTCTACATCTCTCTGATACATTTTATTCATGCGATGGACCAAATGGTCTCCAGTATTTACATCCTAGCAGCTTAACAACCCAATGGAATAGTTAATTATCTTTCTATTAACAGAGTATTTTTTTTAAAATAAATCAGAGCTTATGATTTTGCTCAGACCTATTTAACTTACAAACCTCCTAGGTGACCTCTATTCTACTATGAGTTGCAGAGACTTTTACAGTTTTGGCCTCTTTTTGATGTTTACTTTTATCTAAGAATGTAAAATATCTTATTAACATTGCCCACACATTACACTAATTCATTTTTTATATAGAATTAACTTAGAATATTTATATAGAGATGGCCATTATGATTTAACTTCCTTAATACACTGTCCCTAATTTTGGTTGTTCGTATTATGATTCTGAGGTAGGAGAGGAATGAAAACCTCTCCCCAAAGTGTTGAAATGGTGAACTAGATGTGATGATTCAAGTCATTAGCTTAGGTAAGGACTCAACAAGGGCTGACTGACAATATCCTCATATTCTCACTTATATCCCTGGCCCTCAGCACTGCTCCAAATGCTGACAATGTAATGAAGATCATGACCAGCTCTCCATGTAATAGGATATTATTACTCTCTAAAGCCACAGGGTGTCCTATCCAGTCTCCATGAGTATACATGAGAGCTTGGCTCTCCCCTGGGCATCTAGGAGTCCTTGGTCTTTCTTAAGGTTTATAAATGCTTCAGGAAAGAGCAGAGAAGAATCCTTAAAGGGTAAGCAAGATAAATGATAGTGCAAAGATTCAAGGCATAGCCAGGCTCATGATTCTCCCCTACCTCATAAAAATTTTCTCACTCATACGGATGATTGGCAGGTGGAATCTGGCAATGCAGCTGGCCTTTGCAAGTTTTCTCTTACAAGTAGGGTTGGAGTTGGTGTCTGGTCTAGCACAGCACTTGTACAGTGGAACAGTCTTTTTTTTTTTTTTTTTTGTATTTTTCCGAAGTGAGAAGCAGGAGGGTGAGGGGGAGGCAGGAAAACAGACTCCTGCATGCGTCCAACTGGATCCACCTGGCATGCTCACCAGGGGGCAATGCTCGGCCCCTCTGGGGTGTTGCTCCACTGCAATTGGAGCCATTCTAGCACCTGAGGTGGAGGCCATGGAGGCATCCTCAGCGCCCGGGCCAACTTTGTTCCAATGGGCCTTAGCTGCAGGAGGGGAAGAGAGAGATAGAGAGAAAGGAAAGGGGAAGGGTGGAGAAGCAGATAAGCACTTCTCCTGTGTGCACTGGCTGGGAATTGAACATGAGACTGTCACACGCCGGGCTGACACTCTACCACTGAGCCAACTGGCCAGGGTTGGAACAGTAATTTTTATTATGGTCCCTTTCCTAGTCTACTTCCTGGTACTTTTCTGAAACGCATGCACTCTGGAATCTTGCTCTGAGATGGAGTCTTTCTTAGGCATTCCCAACTTCAGAGCTAGTGAGTGCCTTCTTGCTTGGCCAATTCTCTCTTCTTTCAATCTCTTCTAAGTCTCAATCCGCTCCGCTGGTCCTCTTACACAAAAGTTCTGTAATGTTCCTTTTCATTCATGGTGGGGCTTGGTGGTCACTAGTTCAGAGTGCCTAGCTAGACCTCAGCAACATAAAAATGCCTTGATTCTTTAAGAATAGAAAAAGCTTTTACCAACATAAGTATTCGTAGAAGAAAGTTGGTTTTCTTTCTACTTTGAGGATTTACTCTCATCATAAGAGTAAGTCAAATGGCTTTAAAATCAGTAAGAGTAAAAGCAATTAAATTTTTTTATTAGGAACACCTGGCGTGCAGAAGTTCCGGGTTCGATTCCCGGCCAGGGCACACAGGAGAAGCGCCCATCTGCTTCTCCACCCCTCCCCCTCTCCTTCCTCTCTGTCTCTCTCTTTCCCTCCCGCAGCCGAGGCTCCATTGGAGCAAAGATGGCCCAGGCACTGGGGATGGCTCCTTGGCCTCTGCCCCAGGCGCTAGAGTGGCTCTGGTCACAACAGAGCGACGCCCTGGAGGGGCAGAGCATCGCCCCCTGGTGGGCGTGCCGGGTGGATCCCGGTCGGGCGCATGCGGGAGTCTGTCTCTCCCCGTTTCTAGCTTCAGAAAAATACAAAAAAAAAAAAAATTTTTTTTTATTAAGCACATGAGTTGAACTTTTCTCATCTTACTTCTCTTCTACTACATAGCTAGTCAATTCACCAATTCTTCTCTGCTTCATTCTTTAGAATCAAGCAAAAACGCAAATGGCACCTTGGTTTTATCTTTTTTCTGGGTGGGTCATTCTTGGCTCATCACTGTCCCATACAATTCATTGCAGTGATGGGTATGTTCCATATCTGCTATTTTATTTGATATATAGCTAGTGTCATTGAGAAGCTGAATTTATATATTTTAAGTCTAATAATAAATATAAATTCAAATAGCTACTTGTGGTTAGTGGCTCTCAGACTAAAAAAGTTTAGGTTTTCTGGAAAACAATTTAATATAATTTATCGAGAATTCCAAGATATTAGTACATATATTTTATAAACTTTATTTAATTTTTAGAACAGTTGTAAAGTTCACAGTAAAATTAAAAGGAAGGTACAAATATTTCCCATATATCCCCTGCCCCCCTTAATATATTTTTATTGTAAAGCAAATTTTTATTCCAAGGCCATATAATCAATAAAATGTTCATATGTAAGAATGTTTATCATAATACTTATATTCAAAATAAATTGGGAAAAGTCAAGCCTTGACTGTTAATATTTTGGTTTAAAAGAAAATTTAAATACATGGGTTTATGATGATGTTATGGTATTAAATAAATATACGTGGATTCAAACTTTTTATATTCTGTTATTCCAAATTTAAATATACATACATAATATATATAATTGAAATAATTTAAGAAAATATAAAAATATTAATGGCTTTGATTTTGAATAATGAGTATATGGATGATATTTGTTTCCTTTTAATATTTTACTTGTAATTTAAAAATTTTATTCAATGAATGGAGATTACTTCTTAAATAGGAAAATCCAAAAAAAAAACATTTAAAAATATTTATAAACATTACAGAAGTCATAGAAAATAACAACTGAGAAAAGGACATTGAATTTGACAACTAGAAGGCCAGTGATGGAATTTGAAAGAGCAGATTAAGGTAGATGGTGTTGGAACAGGTCAAAGAGGATCAGAGTGAGATGGGAATAGAAATCTAAATATATGGTGAAGGAAAATGATTTGACTTTGGGTGATTAGCACACAATATAATCAACAGTTGAAATGCTATAAAAATATTTACCTGAGAACTATGTACTCTTATTGATCAATGTCACTTATTAAATTAAATTTCTTAAATAAATAAAAAAAGAGAGCTGAAGTCATCAGGTTCTGCCTCCTCTTGAGAACGTATGGCTCCGAAATAGGAGAATATTTCATAATCTGTATCATCTTTTGAGTGCCTAATAACTATTGTACTTAATTTTTATATTTAACTGAAAAAGAACAAACATTATGTTCATTACAATAAGAAAACTGAGACTTAAAGAAACTAACTTGTCTTACAAAAACAAAGCAATAATACTAAAATCTGTTGACTTTCCACTTTGCTCCATTGTTTCTTTTTTCTTTTTTTCTTTTTTTTTAAATTTTTCTGAAGCTGGAAACCGGGAGAGACAGACAGACGCCCGCATGCACCCGACCGGGATCCACCCGGCATGCCCACCAGGGGGCGACGCTCTGCCCACCAGGGGGCGATGCTCTGCCCCTCCGGGACGTGGCTCTATTGCGACCAGAGCCACTCTAGCGCCTGGGGCAGAGGCCAAGGAGCCATCCCCAGCGCCCGGGCCATCTTTGCTCCAATGGAGCCTTGGCTGTGGGAAGGGGAAGAGAGAGACAGAGAGGAAGGAGAGGGGGAGGGGTGGAGAAGCAGATGGGCACTTCTCCTGTGTGCCCTGGCCGGGAATCGAACCCGGAACTTCTGCACGCCAGGCCGACGCTCTACCACTGAGCCAGCCAGCCAGGGCCCTGCTCCATTGTTTCTTATAGAATAGCAAATAACGTCATGGCAATGGTGTATTTTATTTTATTTGTTTCAGCTAGTGAAGATCCATCTGAGCAAGGAGGCAGGATCACAGAGCACTGTGCTTTTCTTTGTAGTTAGTTACCTTGACAGTAGAGCAGAGCAACTAACTTAGGAGTTTGGACCCAAGCCTGCCTGGATTCAAATCTTTGCATCACCTGTCACTCTCTGTATGACTCTGGGCACTCCACTGAGCGGCTCCAGCCTCAGTTTTCTTATTTATCTAATGGGAATGATAACATCAGTCTCAGAGAGTTGTTATGAAGATTAAGAGGATAATATAAGTAAGAGTATCTAGCACAATGTCCAGCACAAACTACCCTTTGTATGTGGTTGATTAGGTTGTTGTTATTATTTTTGTTATACTATGATTGAATTGTCTTTGATTTCTTTGAGGTGGTAGAGTGCAGATCTTGATCCTTTATATACTTAGAAAGATTTTATATTTTAATATAAAAGGAAATAGGCCCTGGCCGGTTGGCTCGGCGGTGGAGCGTCGGCCTGGCATGCGGGGGACCTGGGTTCGATTCCCGGCCAGGGCACATAAAAGAAGCGCCCATTTGCTTCTCCACCACCCCCCCTCCTTCCTCTCTGTCTCTCTCTTTCCCTCCCGCAGCCAAGGCTCCATTGGAGCAGGGATGGCCTGGGCGCTGGGGATGGCTCCTTGGCCTCTGCCCCGGGCGCTAGAGTGGCTCTGGTCACGGCAGAGCGACGCCCCGGAGGGGCAGAGCGTCGCCCCCTGGTGGGCAGAGAGTCGCCCCTGGTGGGCGTGCCTGGTGGATCCCAGTAGAGCGCATGCGGGAGTCTGTCTGACTGTCTCTCCCCATTTCCAGCTTTAAAAAATTCTAAAAAAAAAAAAAAAAAAAAGTAAATAAAATTTTAGTCATTGACTGATTCATTCCCTTAACAACCTTATGTTAATGCCAATCATGTGCTCAACACAGTACGAGGAAGTGATGAAAGAATGAGGTAGACATTGGCTCTTTCCTAAGAAGCAAGTGGAGAGACCCTGATGTAAAGTGATCATTAGAAAGCAATTAATAACTGCTCTGATAGAGAAAGGAGCGGAGTGTTAGTGAAGCCTGGGGTGGAAGCACTCTGCCTGGGGCAGCTGCAAAAGGCATCAGAAAGAAGGTGACTTTTTATAATAATCATAACTAATACCATCTTTTAAGGTCCAAGAACTATTCTGAGTTTTGCATATTTTATTGCATTTGCTCTTCATTATCTTATCCTGCTTCCTACCTCTGACCTTCAAAGAGAAGTTGCAACATGAGCAAATTCCCTGGTATACCATCCAGAAAAAGTGAGGGTATAGATTTTCCAAGTGTTTTCTATGGGAAGCTACCTTTCACTTAAGCTACTTGAAAAGGACTCCACAATCAAATAAATTTGAGAAGTAAGTACTGTTTTTGTCTCCTGAAGTATTGCAATATATGGTGATCTTTTACAGATTCTGAAAAGGTGTTGAGATTTTTAAACTCAAATTTCCCCAAATAGCAAGTTCAATTTATGTAAAAAATAACAACTATAAAAACTTTAAGGAACTAAGTTTTATGGAATTCTGTGGAAATGCTGATATAGGCCATCTCTTATCTTCTATTTGCTTTCTGGAATACTCTCCCCTTTGCTCTCTCTTTTGACAGGGAAAAACATGGGAAGAATGGTGACTTCTGTTATTAATTTAAGATATTTCTAATAAAAATGGAACAGACTTGACATGAATGGCAGTAGTAGTAGAAGTTAAGAAATTATTAAGTGGCATAAAACAGTGGTCCCCAACCCCCGGGCTGCGGACCGGTACCGGTCCATGGGCCATTTGGTACCAGTCCACGGGCCATTTGGTACCGGTCCACAGAGAAAGAATAAATAACTTTCATTATTTCCATTTTATTTATATTTAAGTCTGAACGGTGTTTTATTTTTAAAAAATGACCAAATTCCCTCTGTTACATCTGTCTAAGACTCATTCTTGACGCTTGTCTTGGTCACATGATACATTTATCTGTCCCATCCTAAAGGCCGGTCCATGAAAATATTTATATTTTCTGACATTAAACTGGTTCGTGGCCCAAAAAAGGGGGGAGAGCACTGGCATAAAACACAAAACTAGAAAGTGGCAAAGCTATTTAAAAGAGGGCAACTTCCTTATAATTTAAGTTAAAACCTTGTAAAATTTTGGGAAAATAATGTTATGACAAAGTGTTCACAAAAGTAATGACAATTATTGTTTTATAACACTGAGTTAATATTATTTTGCTTGGCTTACTTTATCTGAAACCATTGCTAATTAAAATTTCACATTTTTAAAGTCTTTCAACATTCTAAAACTTGGTTTTACAATATTATCAGTCAACAAATAAGCCTTCTGAAATTACTGAAAAATACTTTAAGTAGCTTACAGTATTCAATTCAATTGTGTGATTAGTTCTCAATGATATGGTAGTCATGACCTGAAATTTCTTATCAAGTATAATGAATCTTTTCTTATGTCTAGTTAATTATTACAATTTGATGACTATCTGTTTAATGTAATGAAATTGAAGTCTAACACTTGCGCTTTAATACTTTGATGTGAGTGGTTCTAGAAGATTAAATGATCAGAGACATATTCCAAGGTTATCCCTCTCTATCCTGATCTTATTTCTTTTGCATTTGGGCTTTTTAGGTTTTGTAATGGTCATCAAATCAGAATTTCTCAGAGAAGCAAATGTTCCATTCAGTTTTGATTCACACTTCAAAACTTTAGTCATTATACTAAATTATACCTCAAATATACTGCCTCTCAAAGGAAAATACGAAAAGCCAGAACAGATCAAGGTGGGGTACGACCACGATTTGCAAAAGATCTGCTGCGGAGTTAGGCACCTGGAGCTGTCTGAGGCCCTTTCTGTCTGGGACAAGCAGGGTGGGGCACAGGGCGAGGATTCGGAGGCGCTGGTGAGTAATGTATTTCCCCATGTATAAGACGCACCTTGATTTTTGGGCCCAAAAGTTGGAAAAAAAATGTATTACATAAAGTTATTAAACTCAAATTTTATTCATCAAAAAACTCATACAACTCCTCAGCTGTGCAAAAAAAGTGGGGAATGCAAGTAAAAAAAATCTACAGCCACTGTAGAAGACACGCCAATTTTTAGACCACAAATTTTTCAGAAAAGGATGCGTCTTATACATGGGGAGATACGGTAATTTACCTCACCAGGAGAGGACAAGGCTAAAAATAGCAGGGTCTTGGTGTTCAGGAGGGTCTGCTTTCTTTTCCTCTTCTTAGTCAACTCAGATTTTACAACACCTCCTCCTTCCTATACTACCCTAACAACAACAACAAAAAAGAATTAACCAAGGTTTACTTTTTTAATTAAATGTAGTACCACTTAGGAAGATGTATGCTAATCTGAGGCCAAATCTGCCACTCTCAGCTTTACCACATGCTAGCCCCAGCAGAAGCTGTAAAGCTCTCGATAAGAGAGGTGCGGAGCAAGGTGCAGGTCCCCCAGCGATAACCTCCTGACTCCGACATTATAGGTCTTTCTGCTGGAATTGAGTTCTACATCTTACTCAATGGGTTATTGTCACAGATGAGTAATGAATGCACCCTGCCCAAGTCCCAAGGTGCAGGAGGCAGTCGGTCACTGGGAGGCCCAGCTGCGGGCAGCGGGGCAGGCAGAGGGAGGAAAGGCAGTAAACAGCACAGAGACAGCAGAGACTGCGCGGGACCTGCCGGGGGAGCAGCCTCCAGCTGGGCCCGCTGGCTGGGGCATGGAGGTGTGCATTAATCACAATGTTCCCTGGGCTAATGGGTGGTGCAGAGAAGGCAACCCCGACCACAGAACAAAGGCAGAACATGATGAACAGGGCACCTCTGCCTGCTGGGGGTTTGCAGGGTTGGTTTTTAGGTGAAATAGATGACAGTTACCAACACCAGCAAACTGATGGCAAAAGGCATGATTCGGTAGCACATTTAGGGTGATCTCTTTTCTTTGCTTCCGGTGTTCCCTTGTGAATCATTGGAATGTCTGACTTCCTGTCAGCTTCCTAAGCGGTTTGTTTCAGTGAATGGACTCCTGTATGAGAACAAGCACTGCAGGCTTTATATGAGTTCTGAATTAGTTTCTGGTTATAATTGTATAGATAAATGTTTCGGTAACTTCAGAGGTATGACAGATAACATCATTAATTATGATTTTAAAATCCTTGTGTGCAATGCATTGATATATTATTTTTAAAACTATCTTTCAATTGATTTATCAAATAGATCTACATTAAAATTAAAAACTTGGCCCTGGCCAGTTGGCTCAGTGAATAGAGCAGTGGCCTCATGTGTGAAAGTCTTGGGTTTGATTCCTGGCCAGGGCACACATGAGAAGTGACCATCTGCTTCTCCCCCCTCTCTCCCCCCTTTCTTTTCTTTTTTTCCTCCTGCAACTAGTGGGTCAATTAGTTCAAGCGTGGGTCCCAGGAAGCTGAGGATAGCTCAGTTGGTCACAGCAGTCAGCCTCAGGCACTAAAAATAGCTCGATTGATTCTAGCATTGGCCCTAGATGGGGTTGCCGGGTGGATCCTGATTGGTGGAGCATGCAGGAGTCTGTCTGACTATCTCTCCTCCCCTCACTTAAATAAAATAAAAAACTTGATTACCTGTCTTTAGTGAATCCTAGTGCTCCACTTGACCATTTACTCTTTAGAAGTGAGGGGGTGGGGAAGGGAATATGCCTCTAGTCAAGGACAGCAAAACTTTAAGAGTAGAAATTTAAAATATGTGAATAGAAACAAACTCATATATACAGAGAACTGAATGACAGCTGTCAGAAGGGCCAGGGGTTGGGGATTGGGTGAAGGGATTAGGCAAAGGAAAAAAAAAGCCACAGAAAACAGTATGGTGATTGCAAGAGGGAAACGGGGCTGAGGGGTAAGTAGAAGAAAGTAAAAGGTATAAATGGTGATGGAAGTAAACTTGACTAGGGTATTGAATAAACAGTTTAAGTACAAATGATGTGTTATAGAATTGTATCCCTAAAACGTATAGAATTTTATTAACCAATATCAGCCCACTAAATCCAATTAAAAATAAAGATTAATAATAGATGTATAGATGATTGATAGAAAGATGATAGATAGATAGATAGATAGATAGATAGATAGATAGATAGATAGATAGATAAATTCACCAAAGAAAAATAGCCCTTAAAACCCTAGGCTCCACCTTCAACCCCAATAAGAGCAGAACACCCAGGTCAGTGTATTCTCTCTCTCTCTGCGGGTAACCTCACTGTGGAGCCTCAAGTGTGCTGTGTAACTTCCAGGTCTTATAAGTGAAACCTCTTTTCTTTTCCAGTTTCTTATAAAGAGGAAATACGTGACCTATTTCACTGAGCTTGAGCTAAAGCATAGTTTTTAGAAGGTAAACCAACTGACATTTTATTTTATTTTTCATAGCAATTGTATAGAATCTTTTTCACTCGAAAAGTTTTTTATACTCTTTGCATTTGGAAAAACAATACTTCTAATGTTTTTTAAGCATTAAGTAGTAAGTATAGTAAGTAAAGCAGGCTGGGAAAAATAGGAGAGACAGAGTTTCTCTTCTTCAAACCACGAGTGCCTAAAATATCTACCTAGGCAACATGGTGAGGTGAATTTCCTGACTGGTCAACACTTGGACCAGAGAAGGAACAGTTCACGTCACCCTTTTTTCTTTTTGTAATGATATAATTGTATAATTGGGTTAAAGATACCTAGTAATCCAGGAAAACTATGTTTCCATTTTGTCATTCAGTGCACTTTTTAAAATTAAGTAACTTATTTTCATTGTTATCAGCTGTGGAATAGTAATGTCTTACCTCTGCCCTTTCAAATCTATGCTGATTGGAGAGGCAGTATGTTAGAGACATGGAGCCTAGTTGTCAGACAACCTACAATCTAGTTCTGCATGGCCAATTTTTTATTAATTGTTTGGCTTTGGGCAAGTGATTTTATTTTGAGGAATAGAGAAGATCTCCTCTTTCTTAACTGCAAAGTTCAGACTTGGCAATAGAATTTCATTGATTCTTTTCTCATTCCCCTTAAATGCAATTAAACTACAACATCTTTAAGTCTTTCTACTTGCCTTTGAACAAGGATTCAGAAATGTAGATGAAATATCTATCATGACCTCAGGCATGCTATTTATTTCAATAACTATTTTGCTAAACACACACATAGTAAATAATATAAAGTTTCCTCATGACTTAAAAATGGGGGAAAATAAGGTTTTTACATATGACAGAGAGCTTTCTAATAACTGCAAAATTAACAAATCAATCACCATAAGTTTTGTTTTTAAATTTGCTGGGCTGTCCTGTGATTTCTTTTGGTAGTCTATCTGGACATTTCTGGCTCCCTTTCTGTTAACAGTTCCATCCTCACCTATCATTATAATATAGTCATCAGTGATCGGAGTACAAAGCAGAGTGTATATTTGTGCAACTAACTACCCAGGCTTTTGTGGTTTAAGAGTAAGTGCTGGGTCATCATCTGGATAAATATATTTGGTTTCCATGGTCCTAGAAATAAAAGAGTTGAACCAGAGAACCCATAGCGGCTCTTATTTTAGAAAAACAGTTGCCTATTCCATCCTTTAGAGCAATTTAGAGTTCTATTTTGAGCCAAGGAAGGAGATTGAATGAGTACATCATGATTTGAAAAATCAATTCTGTTAGTTAACCTTCAACCCACAGCAGTACCCCAGTAGGCTCAGGTCAAATGAATATTAATGAATGGTTTTTTTTTTTTTGAATGTGTGATTCTAATGGGTATTATTAATTTTTATGCAAAATTCTTAAATTTTACAAATGAATGAACTAGCTTAAAAATACACAAAATGCATGATTTCCAAAAGAGAAAGAGGGAAAATAACCCTCATAAGTAGAAGACACTGAGCGTGGCTCTGTACATAATCATCTTAAAAGTCTAATTCAGTTTAAGGTAGTAATTGTAGCTGAGAATCTGAAAATGTTATTTAGCTACAGACACATCAAATATATAGTTCTTTTATGTTATGATATTCCTTTAGAACCCTACAGATGTATTAAGAAGCAAACTCATAATGTATTGAAGACTGATACAGCAGATCTAATCATGGAAGGCATGAGCACGTGTTTATTCCTTGCCACACAGAGGTTATATTGGTGAGAAAAATACGTTCCTGAATGAAAATAATTCCAGGGCTTGCTCTTCTAAAATGGGATTCTTTCTTTAAGAGTTTGTTGTGGCCTGTGCATTTGAATAGCTGCTAAAAAGAAACTAAGTTCTTGTTTGAATTTAAAACACGGGGATCCATTTCTGCCTAACCGTCTTGTAGCAGCAAGCACATTCCCTGAAGTGTATCCCATCTGCTTTGGGGAGCTCTCATTGCAATATGCAGTGATTGCAGGATAAGCACACCATTTTCCTGTCAATACTTTCCTATTAGCCTCCTGGATCCATACATCATCATCTTGCTGGCCTGCAGTTTGCTTATCTTTGTCTCTGAGGCTGCCTTTGATTTATCTAACACCCAAGCTAATGAGGCATGGAGCCCAGGGTGGCTCCAAGGATAATGCACTCCTGTATAAAAATGCTTAAGGAAGGATCAAGTGTTAATCCATTCTAGACTAAAAGGCCTAGCCCTTCAACAAATGTTGTATTTCTTAATCGCTAAACTAAGACTATAATAGCTCCCCCTAAAGCTACTACCATCAGTAAAACTATACACACTAACTACATGCAATTTACCAAAAAAAAAAAAACACCCTGAAAATTGGATTTTAATTTGTACTGCTAAAAAAAAAAGCCCAAAATAGTTTCTACCTTAGCAACTGTTATCACCATTATTTGACAACATTCTTATGCAAAAATAAGTCAGCTTTAATATTTAATTTACAGTAATAGTTTTATATTCCCTCTCTGGGACTTATGTTTTTCTAAGGACAAAATAACAGAAGCTACAATGTTACTGTGGCAAGGATAAATCAAACCAGCTATTTCAATAATGGAGGTAATTACAAAGTTTACGTATCTGAAATGTACCCAGTGGTTAGGGCTTGTTTAATTAACATAAAAATCTTAAAGTTGTCAGCAAGTGTGCTGGTACCACAAAAGCATTGTTCAAAATGTATTTTAAATAGTAATGATTTTTCACTATTTTAGTTATATATATTTTAGCCTTTAAAAACACTTTTTTTCCAGATACACAGTAGATTCTACAATTATTACAACTATACAGTACAGCACAAAGAAGCTAATGACTATTTAATTGAGTCAATATAAATAACCTAGAAACATAGGCCCAAGATATTTCTCTTAGAAATAATGTCCAAAGAGAAGATTTATATTAATCCACATGCATAGACAATCCCCAGGTATCTACTTCTTCTATTTATTTCTCAGTGTAAAGAACCTTAAATTCCCTGTACTTCTGTATAGTCTTTAAAATATTTTGTCCTTTCTATTAATCATGTGCAATGAGAGATAAGATGCAGAATATTCTTTTCTTTATAAATTTTTGTCAGTACTAGGATCAAAACTATTTATTCAAAAGCAAATAAGGAAGGAAGAGAGAGAGAGAGACAGAAGGGAAGAAGAGAAAGAGAGACACAGAGAGAGAAGAAAAAGACCAGTCTGTAACCATGCAACTAAATTGTGGCTAAAGTCCCAGGAGAAAATGACTCCCTTGGAATAATGGTTTAACAAGAAAATTCTTCACCCATTGGTTCACTCTATGACCCTGAGGACTTGGCCCAGGTAATAAGTCCCTTTATTGGTCACTAACCAACATTATTGAGAACCAGGGTGGAATTTAATGATGTGACATTATTGGGAATTATTATTGAGATGTAAATGATCTTCAGTTGGTTTATTTAAGTCACAAAAGGAACCTAGTTTAGAATGAAAATTACTTATTGATTATTGGAGCAATTAACAGAATAAATTTTAGTGCTGGTATTAACCTTCTAAAATCCAAAACTGTTGCTGCTTAAACTCTGCAGAACAGCTATTTTTTTTTTTTTTTCTGGAGGAAATTTATCCTTAAGGAATACTTTTTAAACAAGAAACCAATTGCCAAAATTTATTCTAAAATATTTGAAGTTCTTCCATTTTGGCTTCAGTGGCGGGTAGGGGCCATGCCAGAATGAGACAGAGCTGCACAAACTTAATTGCATAAGTAAAGGAATAGAATATTCCATTTGCTCTACTAAACAAAAAAATAAAACAAAATCTTTGAGGTCAATGAAAGTATATTGTAGATTTCTTGTTTTTCTTCCTTTTGCTAACATCTGCCAGTCAGTATCATTTATAGGATTGTCTCCTTTAGTTGTAATTCTTTCTTTCTGTTATTAGTTTTTATTATAAAGATAGGATCAATTCTTAGAATATGGCCTTTTTAGCACTGATCATCATTTCTATGACTTCTAAGAAGTGGTAATGGTGTGTACAGTTATGTACACAATGGTGAAAGTTAATTAGATATGTAATTTAACACCCAATCTTTGAAATTAGTGTGATTTTTTAAAAAAAATCTATATTATTGCCATTAGCTTCAGCCCATGCTGCTGTGCTGGATTCTCTTCAAAGAAATTTCTAGTGGGCCCAGTCTGTTAACTGACATCACTATGACATCACTGACATTACGTAGTCTTAAAAGATATACAGATACCCCAGTGAGAATTTGGGCTAAATTATTGTATTAGTTTCTTGGTGCTGCTATAACAAAATGGCTTAAAATACAACAGAAATGTTCTGGAGGCCAGAGTCTAAAATCAAAGTGTCAGAATGGCCACGCTCCTACTACGGAAGCCTCTAGGAAAGAATTTTCTTTTGCCACTAACCAACTTCTAGTGAGTAACTAGTATGTGCCAGATTTTTTGTAAGCTTTTTAAAACTTTTGCAAGAACGTACTATAATTCCAATTTGCACATAAAGATAATGAGTTTTAGATAACTTACCCAAGATCACAAAGCTTCTCAGTGCTGGAGGCAGCATTTAAATCATTCTTTCCTATTTTAAAATTATACTTTTTTTTTTTTTTTTTTTTTTTGTATTTTTCTGAAGCTGGAAACAGGGAGAGACAGTCAGACAGACTCCCGCATGCGCCCGACCGGGATCCACCTGGCATACCCACCAGGAGCGATGCTCTGCCCACCAGGGGGTGATGCTCTGCCCCTCCGGGGTGTCGCTCTACCGCGACCAGAGCCACTCCAGCGCCTGGGGCAGAGGCCAAGGAGCCATCCCCAGCGCCGGGGCCATCTTTGCTCCAATGGAGCCTTGGCTGCGGGAGGGGAAGAGAGAGACAGAGAGGGAGGGGGGGGGTAGAGAAGCAAATGGGCGCTTCTCCTATGTGCCCTGGCCGGGAATTGAACCCGGGTCCCTCGCACGCCAGGCCGACGCTCTACCGCTGTATACTCTTTTCCCAATGCATTCTTCATGAATTAAAGAGAACATGAAGTGCTTATACTTGGCTTTGTAGTAGATTCAGTCTTTACATAAAGTTGTGTTAAATATAAATGCAGATATTCAGATTTAAGAGAAGAAACCAAGATTTAGTCACAACCACAAATGAACACCATACTTTTGACCCAAAATTTGGGGTACTCTGAAAAACAATGGATATTTAGGTATTACTTGAAACATAAAGGTTTCACCCAATGTCCACTGTTATTATTCCACATATTTTAGGAAAGATATCCATTCAAATTTATAAAGCAGACCAATTAAATTTTTAAGAGGTTGAAATAGCTGAATAGATACCATTCTGGAGAGGTCTTATAGAGTGGATTTTGGTTGTGACTACTCTATTTATATATATTAATATATATATTTTCAATTTGCTTTGGTGTAAAGTTTCTAATTCAACAATATGCTTGCAGAAGCTTAAATTACTTTATAAAAACAGCTTAAATGAAAAGGGAAAAATGAGTTTTTAGAAATTATTTTATTTCTTTATTGCACAATTGATAGATAATAAAATATAATTTTAATTAGACTTTGCATTTATTTGGTTATCAGTGAAGGTTAGCACTTAAATTTATGTTTCTTGGCCATTTATAATGACTTTTTTTTCTGTTTATACCCTTAATTCTTTGTGTGATATGTGTTTAGGGATTGGCCTTTTTTTAACAATGGTTTGCAAGAACTTTTTCTATATTAAGGATATTGACCATCTGTCTGCCATATCTGGCTGATACTTACTATTTTTCCCTGCTCACATATTTCTCTTTAACTTTGTTTCTACTGTCTTACTTTTAACTCCCCATCCCTCTTTTAATTCTTATGTAATCAAAATTGTTATTTTGTTTCTTTATGGTTCTCTTTTTAAGGCTATGTTTAAAAGTCACCCTACCCCTCAAGATTATCTAAGCATTTTCTTCATATTTTTATGATTTTTATTCTCATCTTCATCCTTATAATTATTATTTTATATTTTAACCTTTAATCTTTGTGATGATATTTGGCCCAAGTTTCCAGTCTCCATTCTCATCAAATACCAGAAAGAAATACTATTCTCCTTAAGTAAAATAACAACTATGATACACTGAACTAGAGAAAGTTGCTCCTTGCCAGGGGATCTGCTACAGAGTCTCACTCAATCTCAGGTTCTTTAGCCCATGTTAGGTAATATGAGCTAAAACCCATATGCTGTTAAATTGCCTCACTCATCCCTGTCTCAGTTTCTTCATTATTGAACTGTGGGTGTCACACATGCCTCTAATTCTTCAGAAATTCTTGCTCATCACATAACTGCTCTTTGATTGGGCCATTCATTAGTTAAGAGTACCAGATCATGTTTGTCACAAAGATGAAGAGAATTGCAAGTGAGCAGCATAGCCTCTCTGAGCCTGTTTGCTAATCTTTACAGAGAAGATAATAATAATACCCATAGGGTTGATATGAAAAATAACTAAAATAATTCATATAAAGCATGTAAGTGCTATTAGAATTACAGCTAGTGTTATTAGTGTTTTACAACAACCTTCTTTGCATTAGCATGTTGCAAAAGATATGCTATAATGCAGATGGCATTACAGTTTCAATCTTATTCATTTTTATTTTTTAAGAATTGAACTGCAAGATTAAACCAGACAAGTTAATCAGCTTCTTAAAGATTAATAGTGAAATACACAAACCAGGTGGAGAATATAAACTACTTTTCACTGGAACATATACAAATTCATAATTAC
The DNA here is from genome assembly GCF_036850995.1 of Saccopteryx leptura. Taxonomy (NCBI): domain Eukaryota; kingdom Metazoa; phylum Chordata; class Mammalia; order Chiroptera; family Emballonuridae; genus Saccopteryx; species Saccopteryx leptura. Next base: position 70,731,675 of record NC_089506.1, on the reverse strand, counting down.
AATGTAAATTTCATTTGAGTCAGCAAAAAGGTACACGGGGCTTTGTTCTCTGAACCAATTTAGCACATTAGGTCAATAGCAGACAATTGAGCAACTGTCACTCTCCTGTAACTGTATCTATCAGAAACAAGGTGTAGTTACTAACTTCCATAGCACTTATTTAGTGTCCTAACACTACAGTTATTATAAAGGGGTATTGTTAGCGCTGGGCAAAGTTATTTACTTTTTTATCTCATTCACCAATAGGTTTCATCATCTTTCAAAATATTTAAGAATAAAATTGTCTTAAATTATGCTGGGATCTTTTAAGCTTTACTCACTACAACAGAGGAAACCTTAATTTTGTGACTGTGTGCATGTGTTAACCATTGAAGATATGCTTGCTTCTTGTATGTTATAAACATAAGCATATCTTGAGATGTTTTTTGAGATGATATTTTTTCACTCTACATAATACCCTATTGTAGATAAAAATTGCTCCATGTTAATCATAGGCATTATTAATTAAAAACCACATGCTTAGTAATTAGCCCGTAGGGTTTGTCTTCCTGCCAGGATAGGGAAGACTCCCTGGATAGAAGATTTCACACCGACTAAACTGATGCTGTGCTTGCTCTTAGCCAAAAGGCCAAGAAGGAAGGCAGTCCACTGGCTGGAATTTAGCAACCAGGCAAGTGTTTTGGTCCCTGCTGGACGTAAAGTATGACCTGGGTGCCATGGGGGCTCTCCGATAAAGGAGAAGACAATGGGTACAAAACCTAATGAGCAGAAAGGACCAGTGGAAAAGGAAGTAAACAATAATACAGCTAACAAAAGATTGTTCTTAGTTATTAAATATTTCAAATTAGGTAATTGGTGAGTATTAAAAACTCAACAGAATTTGTTTTATTAAAAGTTCTTCTCTGGACAAATGTTTGCTTTCAGACCAAAAGCTACGTTATTTGGAGCCAATTTTAGTGGATACTGTTGATTGTCTGCCCAGAAGCTGCTCCTCTTTGCTTCCTTTCAAACAGGATTTTCTGTTCAGGTGTCTACCCTCTCCATAGCCCACGTGATTCAGGGAAAGCTACATCCATACCTGAAGGGTGCCCTGAGAAGCCAATGGGCACTGGGAATTTACCTGGAAACTGTTGTTGGTGAGTTATGGTGGGCATGTGACCAAGTTGGATCAATCAGATAAAGAAAGAGGTGTTTTATTCCACAGTGGGAGGAAGTCAGTTTCTCTCTTTTTTATCATTGAACTTCAGCTGATGCTGATAGGATCCTGAAAATCTAAAAAGAAAATTTCTCAGCCACTTTCTTTTTCCTTTTCAAAGTCTAACATAAATCATGTTGATTCAGGAAAAAAGTGAGACCCGTAGCTGGGTACCACGCTAGACAAATTGTTTCAGCGCAAAGATCGAAAGTCATCGTCTGGCTGATAGGCACAGAAAGGAAGCACGCCTGCCCAGAGCTCATTTGCATGAACCTTGTTCCCCAGGCGGCAATTTTAGCCACCAGCAGAGTGAGCTTCTTTTCTCCACGGGTTCTGTGACTTCCTCCTGGGCTGACCTTTTCTTATTGCAAATCCAGCCTCCATAGTCCATAATTTGTGCAGCATAGTAAACTGCAGGTCATTCCCCTGTGCAAGGTCATGGCATAACTGGCCCTCTGAGCACTTGCGAGAGCTCTTTTTCCTTGCCTTGAGACTCATCAAACACAAACTGCCCGTGTCTGAAGCTGGGACTTCATGACTTGCTTGTAAAAGGGATGTTTCTCTGAAATAAACAAACTGTAAGAGAAATTAAATTTAGAATATGTCTTTCAGAAAGGAAGTGAACTGTTATTTTCTATATCCATTCTCAGGGTACTTCTGGCAATGTGGGTGCATTTCTTTGAGCAACATAGGGGAACATGAACATATTATTGTTTTACATCTTTAAAAATAAGACTTCAGATTATTTTTATTCATTAAATCTACCTTTAAAGATTTATTGATAGGGCCCTGGCCAGTTGGCTCAGCGGTAGAGCGTCGGCCTGGCATGTGAGGGACCCGGGTTGATTTCCGGCCAAAGCACATAGGAGAAGCGCCCATTTGCTTCTCCACCCCCTCTCCTTCCTCTCTGTCTCTCTCTTCCCCTCCCGCAGCCAAGGCTCCATTGGAGCAAAGATGGCACGGGCGCTGGGGATGGCTCCTTGGCCTCTGCCCCAGGCGCTACAGTGGCTCTGGTCACAGCAGAGCGACGCCCCAGAGGGGCAGAGCATCGCCCCCTGGTGGGCAGAGTGTCGCTCCTGGTGGGCATACCGGGTGGATCCCGGTCGGGCACATGCGGGAGTCTGTCTGACTGTCTCTCCCCGTTTACAGCTTCAGAAAAATACAAAAAAAAAAAAAAAAAAAGATTTATTGAGCATTATTTCATGTCACGCTGAAATGGTGATATATAAAACCAGTGGCTGGTGATATGTAAAACAGTAATCAAGATCCTTGCTCTCATGGTGCTTATGGTCTGGAGGGGAAGTGGGCAAAACTCAGATGAATACACAGATGAAAGTCATAATAGTTCTGTATAAATTCTACGATGAAAAGATAGAATATGCTTGGAATGCAGAGACAGGATTAGAGAGAATTTAACTTATTTAGGGTAGAGGAAACAAGGAGAAAGGAAAGGAGAGACTGTATTAGGAAATGGAACATCCTGTGCAAAGGCACAGTGGCAGGGAAGAGGGATCCCCTTAGAAGAACTGAAAGAAAGTAGTGTGTCTTTTTGGGGGGTGGTTCAAGATGAACCTGCAGAGGGGAGCTGCCAGCCATGTAGGACCCCATAAACTAGATTAAGAATATCCTATCCTAAAATTACTAATTATTGAGATGTTTTCAGGTGGGAGTGGCTATATGTAAAATTTTATTTTATTTAGATAAGATCACTCATAATACAGAATGCAGAATAAAGTGGAGGAGAACAAGAGTGGAATTCTGGGCATTTTTTAAATCTTTAGATTTCACAGCAATCTCCTTTACGGCTGGTTCTCTCACTTCTCCCAATCTCCAAACATGAAAATGTCCTAAAGTGTTTTTATAGTCACTTCCTCAATGATCTCACCCAGTTTCATGCCCCAACATTTATATAAACCGTATTTGTATCTTCAGTTCTAGCCTTTTCCCACACTGCCAAATACCTTGTGACCTCTTTGACATCATCTGTTGATATCTAATAAACCTCACACACAGCAGGTCCAGGAGCAGATCTCTTGATCTTCCCCAAACTTGCTTCTTCTGTCATTTATCAATAATGTTAGTTATTGGCAACTTCAGACTTCTAGGCTTAAAATCTTGGAATCATCTGTAATTCCCTTTTCTTTCCCAAAAGGGCCTGGGTCTTTGTGAAAGTTGTTCACTGTTGCATCTTTAGTGCCTAGAAAAGTACTTGGCACATATTAAGCAATGAATAATATTTGTGGTTAGATAAGTTCATCCTTGCATTTTTAGCACTTAGTTGACTCTGATATGTACATACTCAGTAAGTGTTTCATAAATGAATGAATAGAATGACTTAGTATACCTTTCATTGTCAGTCCATTGCCCTTTGAAACGGAGAATTCAACAATTTTCCATCAATTCATTCACATGGTAGTTGTTCAATATGTCTTTGTTGAATGGCAACAGTTTTTGAAGCCTTTTTAGGCTGCCTAGCTCACAAAGCTTTGTGATTTACTTGAACCCCTATACAGCAACATTGACTATTGGTACTGTTCATTTGTTATCAAGGGGCCTTATATGGCCTGGGTCAGAACCCAGCTGTACCCTGAGATTTTGGCTGGTCGACCTGGAAACCCAAGGCGTGTTAGTGGAAGTTGATACATAAATGAATGAATAAGTACACAAATACATGTAAATAAATTGAGGAGCCTGTGCTGAGAAGGTTCCACCAAGTTTGTCCCTTCCTCCAGTTAATCTATGGAGATGAGATTTACTTGTCTGCACTTTCTGAATTCCGGTCAAATCCTGCTTCTGGTTAGTTCAGAAGAAGGATAATGGCAAATGAAGGAAGCCCCTTACCAAGTGTAATTCCCAGGAGATGTGCCTGAGAATTGAGGTAGGGAGGGGGCTTTGGAGAGGATCTTGTTAATGTGAGGATTCTAAGTTCTGGCCTAGACCTTCCACTTCAGAGTTTGGGGTGGGGTGAGAGATGCCACAGGGGAACAAATCTGTACTCTTACCAAGCTTTCTCAGTGATTTGTGCACTAAAATCTCAAACCCAGTACATTTTCTGACTAAACAATGAATTTTGACACTCCCTTCAATAAGTTCATCAAGTCGAGAGCACTGTGTATGGTGCCAAAAATGGCTCTGTAGAGAGCAGATCACATGCACAAAAATCTAGAAATTATCATTGTAGGCCTGTCTCCACTGGGAAGTTTCTGTTTCTCAACTAAATTGTACACACTCCGGTTCTTAATATCTAGGAAATTAGAAACAGCATTTCTGGGTGAATCAAGCTTGATGGGATAGAAACATTATCACTCTGAATCTAGAGTGGTTTATGGTAAATAAGAATTTTAGGATGAGAACAATAGGGTGGTAAAGTGAATAGAACTAGAACATATGCAGTGGAAGAGACGAGAGGGGCCGGCAGTGGTGTGGTGCTGAGATTTACGTAAGAGATGATAAAACTGTGACCACAGCTGCCGTTCTCTGTCCCTGGGAAGACAGACAGAAGAAACTAATTCAGAACTACAGCAACATGGATTTGAGTTCAATATAATATTTATCTTCCAAATGTTAAATGCTGAATTGAGTTTCCCGGAAATGAAGGTATAGAGTCTCTTTCAGTGAATGTCTTTAAAATTGGATAAGAGAAACTTGTCTGGGGTGTTTGAGGAGAGACATTGCTACAGGGCAGGGGCATAGGCTCAATGATACTTTTCTTTGGTCCCTAACTTTTAATTTAAAGTATTTTCAGAGTAATATTTTACAGGTAATATGACAAACAAAGCCTATACTGACAAATGAGTAAAAATCCAATAACTAAAGTAAGATTTCAGTAGGAGCCATATGGGAATTTGCCTTCACTAAATCTTAGGGAAACAAGATGAATTTTAGGTTTTTTATGTTCTGTTTCATGGAAAAATGAGATTCCTGATCTTCACCTACAAAGTGGCATGAGACAGCAGTTAATTATTTATACCTCCTATTATTATCAGATTAGCACAGCAGGTATATGCAATAAGCAAATGGATTTGACATTTTTCCCCTAAGTTTGCTTCTGACAGTCTGATAGCAGAATCATTTTATGGAGTTCTTCCTATTTTCAAGGATTTTTATATGAAATTTTATTTAAAAAACAGCATCATACTACAAAGCTAAAGAGTTAGTGAATAAAAGACTTAACTGCTGAAATAGAAGCAGCACCACACATGTTAATTTAAAATGTTTTTTTATCTGAGAAAAATATTTATTAATTTTTCAGTTCAATAATAAACTCCAAGTAATTATAAATTTTGCATTTTTTCTTTAGACTTATGATTTAATGTGTTCAATTATAAATTTGAGGAACAACTTCAACATAAAACATACACCTGTTACTTAATTTTCCAAACTACATATTTGCATTAATTTGAGAGGGATGCATAACTCTCCATCAAATGCTATCTTTTCTGGGAACAAGCTACACGCTGCATCTGGGAGCCCGTCAGCAGTACGTCCAGGTGAGCAGTGTAGTCATCTGGCTTTGTAAATTGCAGTTCCAATTCCACGTTGTGGCAGAAACACATTCTCAGCCTGAAGGCCATTGAGTGGTCCTTGCGGAATAAGGAACTGTGATTGAGAAGATTGTACCTGTCCTTCAAAGGGAAGAATTCCAGGGACTTTCAACTGAACTCCGTAGGCATGTGGTTTTTATGTCTCCACCAGCATCTTTAGAACTTGGCTTCCAGCTGGCTTCCTTGGCAGGATAAAAATCCTGTGCAACATCTCTTCTCTCAAGTTTCTGGCAGGTGTGTGCTGGATCTTGACTACTAAATACTTTGTAATTAGAATGCCTCAGGCAGTCACACTCATCTCACATCTGTAAGGGAGTGAGGGCAGTGTTAGCATGACTACGCTCATTTCTTTAACATCCCATGCCTATAGACCCAAGCACAGCTGCCTGAAGGGCTTGTGTTTGATGCATGAACTATAGAAAGACCTCAGAAATGAGTCTAATTATATGAGCATCTGAATGCTTTGTGGAAGCCAGATGCATTATGCATAACCAAGGCAGGACCATTACATATGAAAAAATAGCCCAACGTATGTACTGCCACCTTTTAAATAGCACTTGTCAATTTTTATGTTTATTATGTTTATTATCTGCCTTCCAGACACTGGACTGTAAGTTGCCAGAAGGCAAGGAATTTTCTGTGCTTCAGTCAGTGTTATGGTGATGACTCCTTGAACAGTGCCTGGCATAAAGTTAGGATCAAATGAACAAATGAATGAATATTAGCTATTTGATACTAAACATGAATTAGAATAGAACAAATAAACAAGGTGTGTTTATTTTGTCCAATGTAATCAAGTGAGAAGAGTATGTTATCCCTAAACTGTGTACTGAATATATTATTACTGGATAATCAAATGTGAAAAAAAAAGTAAAGTAAGAAAGGCAATATTCTGTCTATTGAAACTATTGATCTAAATGACTACAAATTCCTAAAAAGGAATTGAATTTTAAGATACCCAGATTGAAATATGTATAGATTTTTAGTGATTATCATATTGAGGAATAATTAATGATGAAATAAAATTATGTCAATGTGATGTCACATTATTATATTTCATCACTAACCTCAGCTTATGATTATTTTCACAGTTCCTGTTGCCATGTAATATCTTTAACATTAATGGTTTTTAGCTATAGTTAGAAGGAAGCCTTAAAGCAACTCTAATTAAAACTTTGGGAAATTTTTCAATTAGCCTGCCATTTTCTACAAACATACATCAAATAACTTTAATTTACAATTGTTTTATCTCCATTTAAAAAGAATAGCTTTTCTTACTGCAGTTAAGACTAACAACCTAAAATATCATAAAATTTATAAAAAATGGCCTTTGCATTGTCAAAATTTTAACATACTTTTGGATTAAACCTAATGTCATCAGTGTTTCAAACTACTTGAATATACAAATACTAGTCAGTTTTCTGAATAAACTGGATATAAAAGTAAATCTCACTCTCTCCGAATAAGTATTAGTCCATAACCATAAACATATATTGTTTGATTTTAGATTTTTCTTTTGTGGTCAATGAACAAGTTCAGATTCCTTATCATTTTATCCCTCAATTTTATCCTTTATTTCCTCAGTCTCTACCTCATACACCTACTTATGGGTAATAAAAAACACACACACACAATCTTAAAGGCTCAAAGAACAGGAATTATTTGAAATACTGGAGAGACCTTAAAATCCACCAGGCTAGGTTTTTTTAATTTAAAACACTGAGGGCCAGAAAGATGATGGATCAAAGATTATGTAATGATTTTGTGGCAGAGATGGGACTGAAATATCCCTTTTCCTTGGTAAAGTCTAATTTCTTTTGCTTTTCCTTTGGTGACCCTCCTCGGCATTTAGGTGGGGACACGAGGGGCGCTAAATTAATACTGGCTGGTTTGCAATGTACCAAGGCAGCATAAATTCCTTTGCTTTTTATATGGAATTAAAAGTAGTCGTCCTGTTTTTTGTTAGCAGTCTGAAAAACATCCTTAGAGAACATGCATGGATGCTGTATTGAGTATAGATACAGCATGATTAAGTAATGTCAGTAATTATTGCTAGATAACTGCTGGAAGATAGCTATTAATGCAAATCCCCAGTGAGTTAGTGATGGTCAGGAGCAGCTAAAGGAGGCAGAGGATGGTGACCATACAGGGGCATGGAATAAATAAATGATCAGAATCACCAACAGTCACCCTAAACCTCCCAAGCAAGCCAGCACAACTTAACCAAATAAGTGACTGGTAACATGCATGAAGTTGGCAGGAACAGTTGTAGCATTTATCCCTGCCTTTTATATCAGTGAGCTGACGTGTTTGCTTGTTAGAAATATATTCCCTTAGACTTTCTTCTGTTCTCTCTCAGCAATGCCATTTCAGTTTTGCCATTTCATTTATTTAGATATTTAAACTATATTTCTATAGTTAGACTTTTGAAGTGGAGTAATTTTTACATTATGTATTGCTGTATATTATAGTAAGTTTTATAAAACAATAAGGGAGTTGAAGGTTTGTCAGGTGATATTCATTATTTGTTCTTTCTAAGTCAGGTGACAAAACCTTTATTTCTTTTGGTTTTACACACAGACAAATGTAAATTCAGGAATACTGCCTGCAAATTCAGAAATGCTTTGTCTAAGGAGGTTTTTCCTAACTTTGGTTGCATCTGTCTGATTGACTGAGGGAAAGAGAATAGCTCCCCAGCTCATTCCAATCCCCAGGGATGGCTCGGCTTGCATCTGGGAGGTCAGAACTAAACTTGATGGTCCGATTATGACTTGGCACAGGAGGCAGATAAAGAAAGAGCAAGGTGATCCTTGTGGGTCTGGGACACAGCCTAGGACATTTCTCTGAACTTATAAAAAAGAAAATCAGGAAAATGTCACTTTATTGGCTTTAAATCTGATTGCAATCAACATCGTGCCAAACATGAAGGTAAAATCTGACAGTCTTTGTAATGTGCAAATAATTGCTCTGAATGATTTTCTAATAGTTTTCTACTTTGAATGAAATTTCTAACAGCATATTTGACAGTTATTACTTTGAAATATAATTTTACTGTTTGGGAAGTTAGAGGGGTTGAGAGAATTTATTTAACAAGTATTTTTGGTATCTATTTGAAATAAAAAGTAAAGATATAGTGAAATGAAGGAGAGAGAGCATTCTTGCAAAGATTTCACTGTAGTGCTGATGTAGTTTTAAAGCCCAGCTTGTATTGAAAAGAAATGAAACCAAAAATATCGATGTTAACATGTCATTAGTGACAATGAGATAAATTTTCGCGTAACCTTCACAGTCCTCAGAATATTGCTCTCATTCGTTTCTCCCTTGCAGTCTTTCCTTCCCTTGCCTTTCTTCCTCGCTTGCTTGTAGCTCTGGCTTTTAAATCATCATTAATTCCTTCTACTTCTTGCTCTTGGGAGGCCTTGCACTTTGAAAATATTTGACATTCAGGAAAATACACTTCATATGTTAAAAATCAATGGTGACACAATATTTACAGTCCAAAGGCCAAACATTTGGAGTTTCTTTATAGAGAGTAAGTGCTCAGAGACCAGCTTTGTGCTACTAAGCTGTAGACATCAAAGAATAATAATACAGCAGTTTTCAACTTGATGGCCCGAACGGGCTTCAGCCCAGTGAAGTGAAGTATCGAGCTGTTTCACAGATCTGTAATAAAGAGCCGGGGTGGGAATCCTTATTTTATCTTAATTACTAAGGAGCCCTTTGTGTCTCAGAAGTCCCCATGTTCTGTTTCAAAAGTTCTATCTGGAGAATCAGTTTATAGACTTGTGTCTACAAAGAATGACAATACTTTGAATTAGGTTTTAAGAAGATTCAAAGTGCAGCCAGAAGGGGAAATTCTTTAGCTAGCCCCTGCTATATTGCAGAGTTTCAAAGAAAGCGTGTGGTAGGTCTGTGATTTCGTAGAAGAACAAGAAAATGTAGTCCAGGCGTCCTCTGCCACTTAGCTAGCAAGTTTAATTTTCTTGGGTTAAGTGTGCGCATGTGCGCACACGCGCACACACACACACACGCGCGCACAGACACACACACACACACCACATAGCATTTATTAGCTCATTAGAAACTGCATTGTCTGGCCAAGGAGTATCATTTGGTTTATACATTTGACCCTTCACTGTTATTAGTTGCTCTTTACTAAATCAGCAGAAAGAGAGAGGATGGCAATAACTATTACTAAGCTAATAATAATTATCAGGTCCAAACATGATTATTGATGGCTCTGGCATTCTTTCATATGTGTGTGCTCCCGGTAATACTGATGTGCGACTTCTGTTATTGGCCATGAACTTTCTGTGACCTATCATTTATCATCAGATGAAGTTCTGCCTAGCCTAATAGTTACATTACGTAACAGAGCTTTCTGGTGGTGAAAGGAATCCGCTTAAACCACTGATGTGCTAGGGTTTCACATGGGGTATAGAGTGTTCATTCTCTTTACTTGTAAAAGAGACTCAGAGGGGGCTATATGAGCCCTTACTATAAAGCATTCACCTTGGAGAAAACTTTTGATGAAACCAGACAGGACCAATAAAGGATCACTCTGGGAATGGCTCAAAGCCAGGAAAATGAGGAGGATTTAGGAAAAAGGAACCCCTCAAGTTAGCAGAAATATAATTATCTGAGAATGGAGCTAGATATTTTCTAGTACGCACTCTCTTTTCCCTTCAGTTTCTGGATGGTGAGGTTGATAGTTTCAAGGTCATACATCCTATGTATGCCTTTTCTCACCAAACTACAAACTACTTTCAAGGTCATACATCCTATGTATGCCTTTTCTCACCAAACTACAAGGCTTTTCAGGGACAAAAGGCAGGAAAGACATGACATACAATCAATGTTTTCAGGACATCTTAGTGGCAGTTGCTACTAACATCACTGTCAAGTAAAGAAGTATGTCTTTTAGGTCTTTCTCTGAAATCATACTGGAAATGTCTGGCAAGAAGGTGGCTGAGCTGGGCTGGGGTGAAAGAGAAAGCTTCCTGGAGATTCAGAGCACATAGCAGCAGCATATGAGGATCCCAGATTGGCCCCACTGGAAAATCCATTAGCTAATCTGTCTTGCTTCATGCGGGACAATGGTCCAGGTGCTTTGCCTATTGCACTGGTGCATTTGGGAAGATTGCAATGTCACCAGAAGACCTATTGAAAGTATGAAAACTGCACGTATGTGAAGATGACTATTTAACTGATGGCTGTAGCCATTGTGGGAAAGGCCTTGCATTGTGGCCCTGGATGCTGGTGTTTGCTTATACTTCTGAACCTCTAAGAATTTCAAATCTCAGTAGGCTTTGAACTTCATAGGTCCGAACGACAGCAAGCCGGAAGCATTTACCAATGGGTAATTTTTCCTGCTTGATGTACACAAACAGGGAAGCAGCAGAGAACTCACAGGTTCTGTGCAGAAATCAAGGAATCTTCATTCCGGAAGTGCATCTCAAGGCATCTCCTGAAGGCAGTCCTGGGGAATTTGGAGGGTTGGGAGAGAGTTACTGAAGTATCTATCAACTGAGAGTCAGACTCCCTAACTATGGGACTATATTCATTTGCTAGGGTTGCCATAACAAACTAGGTAGCCTACACAACAAAAGTTTATTGTGTCACAGTTCTGGATGTTAGACCTCCATAATCAAGGTGCCGGCAGGGTTGGTTCTTTCTGAGAGTTTAAGGGAAGGATCTATTCTAGACCTCTCTTCTTGGCACAGGATGGCCAACTCCTCCCTGTGTCTCCTTATGTCATCTTCCCTCTATAAACATCTGCCTTTGCCCAAATGTACCCTTTTTTATAAGGACAATGGTCATTTGAGATTATGATCTTCGATAATGACTTGATTTTAACTTAATTATCTTTGTGAAGACAACTGCAAATCAAGTTATATTCTAAGTCATTGGGGGTTAAGATTTTAACTTTTTTTTTTCTCAGGGAAATATTCAGCCCATAGAGGGAAATCGTGGTGGCCTCTTTTCGATTCATTTCCATGGCAAAAGTGGCCAGCGGCTGTGCTCAGAATGTCAGAGAAATTCTTGGTCTGTGTGCGCATGTGCCTAGTTGAAGGCTTCCTTGGCCTAGGACTCATGGTTAGTTCACATTTCCCCACAGTGTTTTGACACCTAAAAACAAATCAATTTCCTTTAACAAATCAATTCCTTTTTTTTTTTTTTTTTAATTTTTCCTAAGCTGGAAATAGGGAGGCAGTCAGACAGACTCCCGCATGCGCCCGGCTGGGATCCACCCCGCACGCCCACCAGGGCGCGATGCTCTGCCCCTCTGGGGCGTCGCTCTGTTGCATCCAGTGCCATTCTAGTGCCTGAGGCAGAGGCCACAGAGCCATCCTCAGTGCCCAGGCCATCTTTGCTCCAATGGAGCCTCAGCTGCGGGAGGGGAAGAGAGAGACAGAGAGGAAGGAGAGGGGGAGGGGTGGAGAAGCAGATGGGTGCCTCTCCTGTGTGCCCTGGCCGGGAATCGAACCCGGGACTCCTGCACACCAGGCCGACGCTCTACTGCCAAGCCAACAGGCCAGGGCAATTTCCTTTTTTAAAAGTTGTTTATTTTCATACCTACATTTCCTATAAATGGGTTTTTTTTTTTAAGAAATAATTTTAAAAAGTCACAAAATCGGTGACTGAGGATTTCTTTAACTTACTTAAGATAAGCATGTACTCCTTTGGAAATCAACAAACAATGAAGAATAACTCCAATTTGGACTCATTCCTACCCAACCTGAACCACAACAGACTGTGGAAAGAACAAGCCCAAACCATCGACATTGATAGTCAAATAGACAGCCACGCTCTGCTGTTGCCTGTCTGACTAGCACCTCGTACAGCTGACCACAGAATCATGTCTCAGGACCTCTGAATGCCCTGAGAAAGGCCTATACAGGCTCCTCCTCCAGCTGGGTCTAACCCTCTGACCAATGGCTGAGAACTCTCTCTAGTAGCAGTGTTTGTTTTCTTTATGGAAGGGTACTGAAGAAACATTGCATCCTTAAATGCCAGCAGGAAGTTAGGCTAGAGGCAAGCCTGGATTTAATGAAAAGGCAAATGACTGGGCAGCACTTTCATTCTGAGAATAGCTACTAATGACCTATAGTGAATATTATTATAAAGATACAAGGAACTGGGAAAGAAGGCAAGAGTTGACCATGGCAGGTTGTTTCAAAATTCTTTGCTAGGTCAAGATAGAAAAACATATACAAACTAAATTTAAATATAAGTAAGAAGTAACTAAAAAGTTAGATCTTAAATGGCCTCTAGAATGTTGAAATTCACTCTGGAGCAACAAGGGTTTTATGAGTATTTGTAAGTCTATGGGTTTATGAAATGGTGAGTACTGAAGGCCAATGATAATCAATGATTTCGATGAATATGGATGTTAAAACCTGCATATCCTGATCACCTCCTTCAACTTGATCTTCTAGGAAGTTGAAATTTACAATAGCAGTTTGAAATGTTGCCCCAGTAAGTAAGTATCTCACCATCCTCAAAATTGAAATGATATGATCCAAACTACTCAACCTTGCATATCAAAACCCCTCCAATCTTGGAGTATAAGGAGTCATGACCACCAGGGAGAAGAGGAAGAATAGATTTTTATCGTTTTTCCCCAAAGCTATCTGGGAGAATAACACCATCACCAGCCTCCTGCACCCAGAAGAAATTGTTCAATGGTGCCAAGCTAGCCATACGTACAAGTTCAGGTCCAGCCACCCAAAGACAGGAAGGGGCCTTTCTCACAAAGCTATCCTGCCCATCTCTTCCAAACAGCCTAGGTTCCAGGCTGTGTCTTTAGTCTCAAATGAGAAGTCTAAGGTTAAAATGTGTCTTGACAGCCTGACCTGTGGTGGCGCAGTGGATAAAGTGTCAACCTGGAAATGCTGAGGTCGCCGGTTCGAAACCCTGGGCTTGCCTGGTCAAGGCACATATGGGAGTTGATGCTTCCAGCTCCTCTCCCCTGTCTCTCTCTCCTCTCTCTGTCTCTCTCTCTCTCCCTCTCTCTCTCCTCTCTAAAAAATGAATAAATAAAATAAAAAAAATGTGTCTTGACATACAGTTTTGTCCCCTTGCGCCCACCCTGGCTCTTGCGGACAGACTAGAATGAAAATAGCAATGACCAGCAGACAACTCATGTTTCTTAGCTCTTCCAGGGACACAGACATGTGGATATGGTAAAGACTCCTCTTCTCCATATTGACCTCAAAACAATTGCAGGTTGGAGTTTGGGCAAACCGGAGAGGCTCATTTGCATATTCTCTGACATCATCCGGGATCTTGTAAAAACCAACCCAGCTGGCATTCACAGCATACAGTACATGGGCAGGAGAGACATTGGTGTGAATAATCGGGCAGGCAACCGCACTGGAAGGAACCCGATATGCTGTCAGACCATGTAAGGGATGAAGTGGTTTTGACGCTGGTGGGGGGGGGGGTGTGTGTGCAGCTGGCCAAGGTAACCTAACACTGCCAAGTCAGGAAGAACTCTGTTAGGAGGCTCTGTAGTTCTTGGGGGTTTTTCTAAAAGCAAAGTCCTACTGGATGCACATCAGTTTACATCCAGTAAATACACTCCCCCCTTTTTTGGTCAGCAAATTCCAAATTCTCTGTAAATTCTGTCAGGTAGAAGTGTCTGTTTCTGACTTTAAATTAGCTTTTTCTGTACAAGCCATCCACATCGTCCACATAGTCTGGGGTGAGATTTGGCACAGATTGACTTTGGCCAGAACTGAACTAAACCACCTGGCTGGGAGACAGCAATCGGATCAGATCAATGAGAAGCAAGGCCCAATTGTATTGACAATAAGAGGGGACTCTCTGTTGTAGGAGCTGAACACATATTTTATTTCATAGTAATTCTCATAGTTATTTTTGCAAGCACATTTCCCCAAATCTTCCATTTTCTGTAGTGTACTCTGGTGGGTGAAAGGTGGTCATAGAACTGGTTCTGGTCTGTCCCAGATCACATTCTAAAGAGTCCACGCAGGAAATACTATTTAACAATCGGTTAATCACATATCTGTTAAACATTGACTTTCCAACTCCTAAGATCCACAAACCAGAATGACAAGGGCAGCTGTCTACTTCCTCACACGAGACGCCGAGTGACTTCCGGGGCTAAAAAGGCACCCTCCGGCAAAGGGCAGCAGTTTCTTTTCTTCTCTTTCCCAAAGCCAACCACCTCAAGGTGAAAGGTTCATAAAGTTAATCGGGAAAGTGGGACTCTCTTTCACGAAAATGTCGGATAAGCCTGGATGGCTGATCAGGAAGTTTACAGTGGAAGTTTTCAGATTTCCTAGCACCACCAGGGAACACGCAGGAGAAAAGTTTTGCATCAACCAACATCTGCCATCCGGTGAAGACAAGCTCGGAGCAGAGTCCGGCTGCCTTGCTCGTCCCCTGCTCGCGTTTCTCAGGCGTGGAGTGAGGCGAGAGTGGGTGTCGGTGGAGAAGACGTCTGTCTTGGGAAGGCTGGCCTTGGCTCACGGTCAAACCAGACAGCTGCCCGGGGCCACCAGGCAGGTGACACAGCGGTCCCGCTGAAAGTAAACCCTGTTCCAGGGGTGGCAGCAGCAACGCGCGGCCCCGCCGGCCGGCCGCAGGGGCGGGTGCGGAGTGCCGGCAACTCCGGGCGGGGTCCTCGGGCGAGGTCGGCCTGGGCTCCTGGCCCGCAGTGTCGGGCCTCGGGGACGGGGACGGGGACGGGGTCGCGCCCGCCGCCCGGGCTGCAGCAGCCGCCGAGGGAGGTGCGGTGGCCGCCAGCGCGGGGCCCCAGCCGGCGGGGCGGCCTGCGGGCTCGGTGCGCGGGGGGCGGAGAGCCCCGCCTCTGCAGGCGCGCAGTTTCCTCTTTTGAAGTGGAAGCATCTCCTTTTCCCTCTTACTGCCTCTGTCTCCTTCCCCCCTTTCTTTTTAGTATATCCACGTTGTGTTTTTGGTTCATTGGTTCTCTACTCCTATATTTCTTCTCCCTTCGTAATCCTAACTCATTTTTACTCTTTTGTTTCTTCGTTTCTAGCATGACATGCTTTTTGGCTCACATACTTTCCTCTCATTTCAGCCTTCTTTAAATATTGTTTTTCATGGGTCTTAGAAAGGCTGAAGCAAACACCTGAAAAATGTTTATTCGCTTTTGGCATCGGATTGTGAAATTTTTATTGTTTTTTTTCTATTGGATTGTTGTGTGTCCCACGTATTAACTATGCGGAGAGTACCTTGCACCACGTATAGATTGTCCTCAATAAATGCAGTTTGTTCTTCATGGTTTGAAGACTTACTTGGTGGTTTTGAAAAGAAACTGGGGAGTTCAGGAAAAAGGTGTTTTATCCTGATACCTCACTTCAGCTCACCCATCACTCGAGTTAAAAACAGAGACTATATACCTTTTTTGGTTTCCAGAGAAAGGTCACTGTCATGTGATGATATTAATAGAAGAAAGCAGAACTAATTGTTGGATATTTTCATCCATTAATTTCCCTCCCTTCTCGGCTCCCCTTTTTAGCTCATAAAATCAGTATTCCATGATACATTGCTGGTAAATATTTAATTGCCATTCTCAAAAAGGTGTTTTTCATTTTCATATTACCTTCCTCATGGCGATGAAAGACAAGATGGGTAACGCGTGTGTCAGTGAGTATATACTCTAAGTATTTTCTTCATAATAAAAGATAATATATACATTAGATCTCCAGTAATGGAGACCTGAGAGGTGCTGATGTGAAATGACCCCTGCTTTCCTAAACACACAGCGATCTAATTTGAACCTGTATGCCAATTACAGGCCTCTGTGGAGCAGTTTATGGTGAAACAATCACGTCACAATAGGATTAGAACACTATGCCCCAGGACCACAGGGGAAGCCAGCTCCAGCATAACTGCAGGTTTATTATTCTAAATTGTATGTAAACAGCATTGATAGCCACCTTGGTGCCACCTTGGTATTGTTTCTATAAATCCTCCATAGAAACAATCTGAAATGAATAGACAATGAGTCAGTAATGGCCTGTTGGTTCCCAGCACAGGGTTGTGCCACGGATTTGCTGCATGAATACCACTCACAGGGACTGGTCCTGGATAAACATTCACAAACAGCTCAGTGAAGAACTTTGCAGCAGAAATAGGTTTGATATTCAGAGAAATCATTGTGAATTGTGCCTCCTCCTTAATCTTATCTTGCAAAAATTAGTTTCAGGAGCTGGGCCATTTTAGACCTCTCAGTAAATTTCTGCAGTCATATACTTTCAACATTCCCTTCAGTTTCAATAAGATTATAGTGAATTTCCTAACAATGCCATCTGTCTCTGACAAATGTGAAGGAAGCTAAAATAGTCATGTTTTGATGATTAGGGCAGGTCTGAGGAGGAAGGTACGATGAGCAGAAGTCAAGCCACTGGAATGGAATTAACCATTGTGTTAGACAATAGTGTTGAAGTAATTATGTAATGCACAGTAGTTGATTGTAACATGGCATTATTATAGGGTCAAGCATATCCTCCTACAAATTAAAACCAAATACAGTAAAATTGTTCCATTAAACTCGGTGTCAGTTTTGTTTCTTAAAATTGTATAAAATCATTTACATCATACCTCACTTCTCCTTTGCTACATAAAAATAAGAGTAGAATATTTTCATTTGCTTTGCTAAATGTTGTCCTTCATTTGGGTTATTTATACATAGACAGTTTGTGAGTGTATGTGTGTCTGAATGGACCAAAATACTTCTGTAAAATAAAGGCTACTATTCTATATTTATTAGTGAGCTACATAAAACAAGTTATATATTGTTTAATTATTGTTGTTGGTAGAGTACAGAAACTTTTTATTTTTAATAAGAAAAGAACCTGCCTTACTAGGCGGTAGTGCAGTGGATAGAGCATCTGACTGGGATGCAGAGGACCCAAGTTCGAAACCCAAAGGTTGCCGGCTTGAGCGCAGGCTCATCTGGTTTGAGCAAGGCTCACCAGCTTGAGTCCAAGTTTGCTGGCTTGAGCAAGGGGTCACTCGTCTGCTGTGGACCTCGGTCAAGGCACATATGGGAAAGCAATCAATGAACAACTAAGGAGCCTCAACAAAGAATTGATGCTTCTCATCTTTCTCCTTTTCTGTCTGTTCCTATCTGTTCCTCTTTCTGTCTCTCTCTGTCTCTGTCACAAAAAGAAAGAAAGAAAGAAAGAAAGAAAGAAAGAAAGAAAGAAAGAAAGAAAGAAAGAAAGAAAGAAAGAAAGAAAGAAAGAAAAAAGAAAAGAACCTAAGGATGAATATACTATGTTGGAAAAAAAGACACCTTATATTTTCCCGAGCTGTTGTCATTTGGGTCTCTGGAGAAAGTGAAAGATGTTTAAAAGCACCTCTGCTCAGATTAGGATTAGTGGGGTCTTACTACCCAGGCAGAGAAATGAGCAATGTTCATTCACTCAGAAAAAATGTTTGAGTGCTTTTGTGCCAGTCACCATGAGAGACAAAATGCAGGCTCTACCCCAAGAATCATATAAGCTATTATTATTCACCAAGGAAGAGTTCAGAGCATTTAGTTAATTCATATTAAAAACAAAAACACACATGAAAATACACTTGCTGCTTGAGAGAGAAAGTAGAGTTATGGCTGTTGTGATAATTCAGCTGGAAGGCTGTTAAGCTTCTTAGTGCCCTGTTTAAAAACATGTGTCTAAGTCTTCTCATGCTGCCATAACAAAGTACCACGGACTAGATAGCTTAAAAAATAGAAATTAGTTTCTCACAGTCTGGAGGCTGGAAATCTGAGATCAGGGTGCCAGTATGGTTGGGTACTAGTGAGAGCTTTCTCCCTCACTCACAGATTGCCACTTTCTCACCAGGTCCTCACACTTGCAAGGGCCTTTCCTGGATACATGTGCACGGGGGTAGAGAGAGAAAGGGATTGTTTTCTATATAAAGCCATCAATTCTATTGGATTAGTACCCTACCTGTATGACCTCATTTAACATTAATCACATCCTCAAAGTCCTATTTCCAAATACAGTCACATTAGGGATTAGGACTTCAACATATGGAGTTTGCGATGACAAAATTCAGTCCATATGAACATATTACTTTTTTTCAAAGTGCAAGTGAGATTTATTTAAATAGTAGATTTCAAACTGCAGCCAACTGTTCATGTACTTAGAATAAGGAGACTATTGTACCTTGGAAACAGCACTCACTTGGAGGTAAAAGATCCGAATTTGAGCACTGGTTGAGCCGCTTGTCAGCTGTGTGGGGCTGGGCACTCTGCATCTAGCACAGTTAAAATAGATGTCTCAATCTTCTCACACACGTGTGCTCTGCTTAACAGAAACTTCTCCTCAGCTGCTGAGACAGAAAACCTCGGTTACAGTTCATTCCTCTTCCTTCTGTGAGACTTACATGAACCAGTCACCATGTCCTGAGGAGTCTACATGGGGCAGGCCTCCTTCATCACCATCGTTGCTTACCATTCCTACTATTTTGGCTTTATCACACACTAGTATTATCTCTGCCAGGTGTTATGGACTGAATGTGTCTTCTCAAAATTCATATGTTGAAATCCTAGACTCCTGGGTGATGGTATTAGAAGGTGGGCCTTTGGGAAAGTATTAGGTCATGAGGGCAGAGCCCTTCTGAATGGAGTTAGTTCTCTTACAAAAGAAACTCTAGAGGACTCTCTTGCTCCTTACGCCTTGTGGGGACACAGAAGAAGAATGTTATCTGTAAAGAAGGAAGTGGCCCCCCACCAGACACCAAATCTGCTAGCACCTGCATCTTGGACTTTGAAGCCTTCAGAAGTGTGTAAAATAAAAATGTGTTGTTTAAGCCTCACTCAGTCTATGGAATTTTGTGATAGCATTTCGAACAGACTAAGACAATAGTCAATAATGCTTCTGCTACCAAATCTTTCCCACAGCTGTGATGTCCTTTCCTATTCAGATATATTCTCCAGTTCCCTATTTATATAGAGGGTCAAGCCCAAACTTGACATTCTGGGCCTGCTCATAGCTGTTTCCAGCTGATCTTCCTAAATTGGTCTGTCATCATTTCCTTTTCATACTGCTGTTTCCAGAAAGTTGAACTCATCACCCCGGACTCTGCCCTCACCCCTCCCTGAAGTGTCTCTGATTTACCATGTTGAACTTTTTTTTCATGTTAGTCATTCAACATTAAACAACTATGTGTCAATGCTAAGCTGCAGTCATTGTCTTAGGAGCTGAGCCTGCTATGAAGGGGAGAAGAGATGGTCTGGCTTTCAGAGTTCATTGTCTACTAAAATAAGGCTAGCCATGTAACCCAATAGCTAAAATTTAATATGATAGATAAGAGCTCAAAACTGTAATGCTTGTGCGACCCATTTCTACATATCTGTGTCTTACGTATACAATTCTAGCTCACATGACATCTAATCTTTTATTCCCTTCTCTTATTTCCACAGCACTGGCACTTTATCAGTACTTTTCTTGTAGTCTTTATCACCTTCTCTCATATTTTAAATGCGTGTATTTTCATGTCTTGTTTTTTTCTCAATTAGACTTTAAGCTTCTTGCAAGTAATATCCATTCCATATTAAGCTTTGCGTTCCCCCACAGTACTTAACAGAGTATTTTATCTAGCATTCGTGAATGTGCTGACAAAGTAATTCCTAAATATGTGGAACCACAAGCTAAATTAGTGGACCCTTTAAATAAAACCACTTTCATTGAATAATATTGAAAACTTTTATGTTTTTACTAGGTTTTAGCTTATTAATTTAGTTCAATAAAGGCCCGATCACAAATTTAGGAACATGCATTTCAAAATTAATTCCAGAGGTTGAGCATTACATACAAAATGTATACAAGAAACACTTAGTACTATGTGTTACTGATATGTTCTAAGCATTTAAAAATAGATTTGCTTATGAGACTTTGTTAAGTGCTCTAGAGAGTATATAAAAAATAAGACTCTGGAGGCAAAGTCATATAAAAAAACCAGGAAATATAACTTTTAACTAATATTTCCAACATTAAAGAAATATAAGCCCCAGGAATTTTTATGCTTTTTACTTGCAAATGTTAGTCATTTTGTGTTCTAAATTATAATTTCCTTTTATAAAATTCTTTGCAACAGGGGAAAAAAATGAATCTATACTCTAGGAAAAAATATAAAATTATTGTTTATATCTAGTTCCACTGATATTATATTAATTATAAATACAAACACAGTGAATTGGCACTTAACATGCATTCACATTTTCATTTCATTCACACTATTGACATGACTCCTCATTACAACTCAACCAAACAAAATCTATGTAATTGCAATCGTTTTCATAAATCTGCCTTTGCCCTGGCCGGTTTGCTCAGTGGTAGAGCATCGGCCTGGCATGCAGAAGTCCCGGGTTCGATTCCCAGCCAGGGCACACAGGAGAAGCGCACATTTGCTTCCCCACCCCTCCCCCTCTCCTTCCTCTCTGTCTCTCTCTTCCCCTCCCGCAGCTGAGGCTCCATTAGAGCAAAGATGGCCAGGGCGCTGGGGATGGCTCCTTGGCCTCTGCCCCAGGCGCTAGAGTGGCTCTGGTCGCAACAGAGCGACGCCCCGGAGGGGCAGAGCATCGCCCCCTGGTGGGCAGAGCGTCGCCCCCTGGTGGGCGTGCCCGGTGGGTCCCGGTCGGGCGCATGCGAGAGTCTGTCTATCTCTCCCTGTTTCCAGCTTCAGAAAAATACAAAAAAAAAAAAAAAAAATCTGCCTTTAATCTCTTTAGTAGCCCAAAGAAAAAAGGACATATATAGTTAATTTTGCAATTCACAATGTTATTATAAAACTAAGGCATGCTAAATTTAAAAACTTGGAAATTATAGAAAATATTTAAACATACAGAAAACATCACCCATAATCCCTCTGTTTAAAAAGATTTAAAATGGCCTTATCCAGTTTGCTCAGTGGCTAGAATATTGGCCCCGTGTATGAATGTCCTCAGTCAGGGCACACAAGAGAAGTGACCATCTGCTTCTCTCCCCCACCCTCTTTCCCTTCTCTTCCTCTTCCTCTCCCAAAGCCAGTGGTTCCATTGGTTTGAGCATAGCCTCTGGAACTGAGGATAGCTCAGTTGGTCTGAGTGTCAGCCTCAGGCCCTAAAAATAACATGGTTGATTTAAACATTAGCTCCAGATAGGGGTTGCTGGGTGGATCTCGGTCAGGGTGCATGCAGAAGTCTGTCTTACTATCTCCCTTCCTCTCACTTAAAAAAATAAGTAATAAAATAAAAATTTTAAATGTTGGCACAATTTCTTCCAATCTTACTTTCCTAACATTTAAAAAAATTGCATGCCTTTTTCTTCTTGTCTTTTCCTTATTCAGTATTTATTGGTAGTTTAACTACTATATAGAATAGTAAGAAACATGGATGTCTGGAACATGGTATAAAGAAATCATACAGTGTGATTCATTGTTCTTTCTCTCCCACCTCAAACCTCTTGATGTTCTCCGGGCTTCTATGTTGACAAACATTCATTCAGAGTAATACATAAGCTAGATTCTGTACTGATCTCTAGATCTGGAATGACTTAAACAATGTACCTGCATTCAAGAATCACAAGAATTGCCAAAAATCAAATGCCATCACAGACACTGGGTTAAAGGTTGGAATATGGTAGAGCACAAACATAAAGGAAGAAATGATCAGATATTTTTATTCCAGAGCTTCTTTTTGTCTCACATGATCTGAAAAACCTCATCTCTTTTTCTAATTTCAAGCTGTTTTATCAATATTGACTTCCTACTAGAGCCAACATTAATATCCCCAAGTGGGACGAACAAATTACAGACAATAATTTCAGTTAAAATATGCTAAGCCTAGAATTTTAGATCAGATTTTTAAATTCCTTTTATCTTTATCACATAGCATTGTTTTACTGCAGTGTTATTGTTCTTGTTCTAATATTCATGAGCAAAGTCAAGGAATAGAGAAGTCTAAATTATTAGGTAGCAGTTATCATCAAATGAAATATATATTCAAAAAGTTAAAAATGCTGGGCCTATTTTTGAAGGTAACATAATCTTAAGACTTAACTCCCTGCTCCTTCATGCTCAAGCACATGTTCAGTTCAATGAACTCACGCCCCAGACTCTGATGCTGGAGAGACATGATGTTTATTGATGAAATACACTTCTTAGAAATTACACCTACCTAATTCTTTCCTTAGCAGAATGTTTGTCATGAATTATATCATTCATTTTCCTTCTGCCATTCTTATGAAATGCTGTATCACAATTTTAAGGCAGAGACCATGCCTTGTTTATCATGTGCTCCTTGCAAATCTCCTACCCCATATTAAGTGTCGAATACCCAAAATGTGTTTCTTGACTGGAGTTGAACCAACCTATACTGTTTTAGCTAACTTTTAAAAATTATTATTGTTTAAATATTTTTTTTATTAATTTTAGAGAGAAGAGGAGAGAGAGAAAGTGGGGAAGGGGGTAATGAGAAGCATGAACTCATAGTTACTTCTTGTATATTCCTTGACTGGGCAAGCCTGGGGTTTTGAATCAGAGACCCTGTGCTCCAAGTCAACGCCTTATCCACTGCTCCACCACAAGTCAGGCCTGTTTTATCTCATTTATTTAATGTGATCCATGTTGAATTTTGGTAATGTAAGTCTAAGCATGAAACTGAAACCAGTTCATGTTGAATCATTGCAATATGACTTTTTTCAATTACTTGAAGATGGAGGCCATGTGTTCCTCGTCTTTGCATTCCCAGAGACTAAAATATTGCCAAATGCACAGTGGGCACTCGCTTAATGCTCATTGATCTGAATCAAACAAAATTGTATTACCTTTGTTGGCCTGAAAAAAAAAATCATTACTATCCACATAATCTTTCACTTCATGTAAACTATCTGCAGTTCTAGAATGTTGAAGCTCCTATTTTTAGAAAAAAGCAAACCATGTCACCATGAAGTAATTTCCTCAGTTTCCCCTATATAACCTATTGGACGACTTCTTCATATGCCCCATTCTCACCATCAGCATTAAATCTTTCCTTGTTTTGCTATCATTCTTCGAGTTGGAGTTTTAAATAATGTATTATAAAAGAGGATGAAATATGTACTTTGATACGATCTTTTTTTTTTTTTTTTGAAATGAAGGAGACCCTCACAGAAGAGGGAGTTAACCACCCAAATGCAAACATAAACATTTCTCAGACTGAACTTCGCTGAAAGCCTCGTTGACGAGCTTTAAGGGAACTTGAAACTTGGCATAATGAAATCACACCCCTGAGTTTTGCAGGAAGGATTGCTGCACTGTAATATGTATTGTACTCAGATACTTAGATTAAAGATCTATTTTTATTTTTATTTTGTTATCAATTATGCATCTAGAAGAGAAATTCTATTACTAATGGAACCATTGAAATAGATACCTAGAGGAGTGGATGGATCGCTTTATTTCTTGTCAGGTTCTATATTAGGCTTTCCAAACCCCATTTGAGTATTTATCTACTGTTGTTATTGTTGTAGAGTAGTGCACCTGAGGGAAATCTGTAAGGGGAATGAATTGGCCTGAATTCTATATCTTATTCTGCCTTTTCTTGCTGTATATTTTCAGACAAGTAGCTTTATACCATACACAATAAGGAAAGACCTCATTTTGGTTTTTATATCTACATCATGAACTTTTTTTGTACTGTATTTATAATTGATATATACGTTATGTTACTTTCAGGCATACAATATAATGATTTAATATTGTATATATAGTAAGTGATCACCCCAATAAGTCTAGTTAACATCTATCTCCATACATAGTTACAATTCTTTCTTGTAAAGAGGACTTTTAAGGTCTACTCTCTTCGCAACTTTCAAAGTTGCAATACAGTATTATCAACTATAATCATTGTGTTACACATTACAACCCAGTGATATTTTATAATTAGAAGTTTGTGCCTTTTTATCCCCTTATCATTAACTTTTACATTTAAATTCATGTGCTTTTAATATGAGTGTCATTTTATCTTTGTGTAAGCTATTGCTCTGGACATATTATCCCCTTTCATAGACAAGAAAGTTGAGGTGCTTATTTACTCGAAGCTTAAAAGCTATATAATGACAGAACTGGCATTAATGACTGACTGGCTGTGAAATATTTGTAGTCAAGGTACAATACTTTCTCCTCACTTTGGAACTGAGCAACTTGAGATGTAAGGGAATAGGAAATACCTAACTTCTCAAAGAACTCAAGATCTCATTTCTAAAGTAACATTTCAACTCTTGCAAAAGCAAAGGATTGGAGGGAGGAGGGCTTTCTGGGGAAGGAAGAGACACTAGGACAGTGCTTCTCAAAGTGTGCTCCTCAGACCAACAGAATCACCATCTCTTGGCAATTGGTTAGAAATTCTAATTCAGTGTCCTCTCTACAGACCTACTAAGTAAGAAACCCTGGGAGAGGGGCCCAGCAAACTGCAATTTAATAAGCCTTCTGTGTAATTCTGATGCATTCCCACATTTAAGAAGCCCTGCTAGCCCAAGGGGAGCATCTTACTTAGACCCTGTGAAAGTTTTTTAGAATTTCTTGTTCCCAAGACTATGTCAACCAGGGTAGAAGTCAGCTATGATGGAAAGTATCTCCGGCAGGCCAAGACCTTGACCAAAGGCGAACTGGGGCCTTCGGGTACCAACGGCCACCTCCGTGCTTCAGCACCAGCACAGAGCAGCCAGTCTATTTGAGAAATCTGGGACACTGGAGCTGTTCAGGTTGTACAGCTGGCCGTCCCCGTTTGAATATAGAGGCAAGCTACAACCACAGAGAGCCAGGTTTGGATTGGAGACTATCTGGGTTCTTATTTTTCTCATCAGCACATGCTGAAGCCTAGAAAGAGACCTGCTTTCTCTGGGGTTCTTCATGCTCTAAATTCGCTCAACTCATTCTAATCCAAGGTCAACAGGTGACCTTGGGAAACTTTGTTGCACCTTTTGAGCTGTGATTTTCCTAACTGTAAAGTGAGTATAGTGCTGATACATGCTTTTAGATTAACTTCAAATTTAAAATAAGATGTCTGTGAAGCCACTTGCTGAGTTCTGAAGAGAGTTACAATGTAAGCTACAAACATGTTGTACCATGAGTTGCTCTACCTCAAATAGGCTCATGTGGTAACAATTTTTGTGGCTTTTAATAAGTGCTGTTTGTCCCTCAAAAATCTGTTTAATAAAAGTAGTAGTCTTTTTTTTCTTTTTTTTTTCTTTTTCTGAAGTGAGAAGTGGGGAGGCAGAGAGACAGACTCCCACATGCGCCCCACTGGGATCCAACTGGCATGCTCACCAGGGGGCGATGCTATGCCCATCAGGGGTGTTGCTCTGTTGCAACTGGAGCCATTCTAGTGCCTGAGGCAGAGGCCCCAGAGCCATCCTCAGCACCTGGGCCAACTTTGCTCCAATGGAGCCTTGGCGCAGAAGAGGAAGAGAGAGATAGAGAGAGGAAAGGGGGAGGGGCGGAGTAGCAGATAGGCACTTCTCCTGTGTGCCCTGGTCAGGAATCGAACCCAAGACTCTTCCACACACTGGGCCAATGCTCTACCACTGAGCCAACCAGCCAAGGCCTAAAGTAGTATTCTTAATTGTGATATTTAGAATGTTTCCATGGGACTAATAAAATTATTTTCACTTTGAATTAAACAAAATATACTATTTGCAAATATTTCCATATTTTTTAAATTGATATCATATGAAAGGGCTTATTTAGCATTTCTTTAGACCACTTGAATTGGAAATGAAGAATTCTGTTACCTTCCATGCAACAGTATTTAAGACAGAAGGGTTAACATTTTGCTCATTGTCACCATGGGAAGCTGATGGTTAGATAAGAGGGACAATCTTCAGGATTACTTGTGCCCAGAGGAAAGGAGTGGCCAGGAAAAGATGTCTGACAAAGATGAACATCAAGGAAATACTTGAAGGGCAAATTCTGTTTGTATTCCTGAGATTGGCAACCCTTGAGTCCACTATGAGTAAGCTGGGTGAACTGATAAAGGTGATAGGAGTGACAACTTTCTTTCTACACTAACTTAATGAAACCAAGATGTCTCAGGTGAGGTGGGGAGAAAAAACAGAAAGAAAGAAAACAGTAAAGGAGTGAGAAAGTTGATGAGTCTGAGGGCAGGTGACAGGTTGAGAAAGAAAAAGGCTGATTGTGAATTGGAGTTCTTAAAGACATAGTTCTATTATTAAATAAGTTTGGGAAATATTGGTTTAAGCAAAATTTAACAAGACAGTTTCCTACAAGATTCCTCATAGTTCTTAAAATTCTAATGTATTTTGTTACTCCTTAAGACAGAACTCTAGAATGTAGGTTTTTCTGAACACACTTGACCATGAGCCTTTCTTTTTTTAATGGAACACATCGACAAAATACACTGTGAGCGTGCTACATGATGCCAGTGGAGAAGGCATAAGACCATAAGTTTTGTTCCATGGTAGGTGGTTCTAAAGCTTCTCAAATTGTCTTCTAAGTTCTTTTTCAATTCTTAAATTCTATAGATCTAAACAAGCTCCTTCATCTCTCACTCCAAGAAATTGACAAGTGGTGAATGAAATATGCTAAGATTTTAGAGTATCACCCTTAGTATTAGACCACTTTTTCCAATGATATCATGCTATCACAGACCTATTTCTGATAAAGCATCTGTCACCTTTTATTGCATTTATTAAGGTGTCTTTCTCTAAACCCCACACTAGAACATTTGCTCATCCCTGTTATCTTTCAGTGTCTGGGAGATAGCACGTAAGGATAAATAAGTCCAGGAGGATTATCCTTCATGGAAATTTTGACAGAAGATCTTTAAACCTCTGGATACTTAGCATCATAAATAAAAAAACTATAGCTTTTGGCCTGGCCTGTGCAGGTACAGTGGGCAGAGCGTTGGCCTGGAATGTTGAAGCCACTGGTTCAAAACTCTGAGCTTGCCCAGACAAGGCACATTTGAAAAGTAAGCAAGGAACAATTAAAAAGAAGCAACTGTGAGCTGATACTTCTTGTTCCCCTCTGCCCCCCTATAAAATCAATTTTAAAAATCTTAAAAAAAAACTGTAGATTTTGCATTGGATTTTAAGCATGTGTGACTACTTGAGAGTTTTTTTTTTTCAGCTGTGAAATGGGATGATGATTATGGCTTTATGCCCTATTCACACAAATATATTTTCTTTAATTTTTATTTTTAATTTATTGTGTTGGGCCTGACCTGTGGTGGCACAGTGGATAAAGCATCAACCTGGAATGATGAGGTCACCTGTTCAAAACCCTGGGCTTGTCTGGTCAAGGCACATATGAGAGTTGATGCTTCCTGCTCCTCCCTTCTCTCTCTTTCCCTCTCTTTCTCTCTTTCTCTCTCTTTCTCTCCTCTCTAAAATGAATATAGTCTTTAAAAATTAAAAAATAATAATTTATTGTGTTGACACGGTTTCAAGTATCCCACTCAATACAATACCCTCTATACAGTGCATTGTGCCCCCTTTACAGAAATATTAAGATTAATTAATTA
Source organism: Saccopteryx leptura (assembly GCF_036850995.1). Taxonomy (NCBI): domain Eukaryota; kingdom Metazoa; phylum Chordata; class Mammalia; order Chiroptera; family Emballonuridae; genus Saccopteryx; species Saccopteryx leptura. Next base: position 70,703,429 of record NC_089506.1, on the reverse strand, counting down.
AGATCTATAAAGTACATTGAACTCCTCAAATAAAAGAACTTGATCATGACATTGCATATTATTATTAATACTAGTACTTGTTAATATCATTATTATAAATTATTACATACTTGTAATAATAGGTAACAGTGATTTATGAGGCTATAATAATTTTTGTAAGGTATCCTGAGGAGTCATAAAAACCAGAAATAAAGCTTGAGTGGTTGTGTTCACATATACCAATAGAATTATTACCTCATAATTCAAAATCCCTGTGCCTTTCATTCTCTCTAGTTATAAACCACCCAAGGGATTATGTTGACTCTTCAGGTCCTAACCAATCTAATTTAACTAATAGATTCTAAGTCTGTGTGACTGACCTCATCATTGCTTCAAATAACCATAGAGTGTTAGAATATTAGAGTTGGGGAAGACTATAAAGATCTTCTAATCCAATGGTTCTCAAGTTTGGCTGTGTATTAGAGTCAACAGGGCAGCTATAGCAATTATCAGTGTGTAAGGTACAATTAGAGGACTTCATAGTTAAGGCTCAGGCTTCAGCAGCTTTTAATTTTATTTATTTATTTTAGAGAAGGGGGGAGAGAGGGAGGGGAGGAGCTGGAAGCTTCAACTCCCATATGTGCCTTGACTGGGCAAGCCCAGGGTTTCGAACCGGCGACTTCAGCATTCCAGGTCGACGCTTTATCCACTGCGCCACCACAGGTCAGGCCCGGCTTCAGCAGCTTTTAAAGGCTACCCTGAATTCTAATGTGAGACTGCTTGATCTAGTCCAACTCCCTGTGTTCCAGATGACACAACACCAGATCTAGGGGGTGATGAGAGAGGGCCAGATTCAAATGGCTAGCTGTCAGAACCAGGTTTGGACTTCATTCTTGTGAAGCCTGTGCTCTTTACCTGATACCAGAGATGTAAGGAGTGTTCTGCTTATCACTCACTCTGATTGGCTTCTTGGAATGCTCTGACAGTAAGGTTCCTGCATCTGCATTTAGTTTGGCAGGAAAGAATGTGTTGATTGGTAGCAATGTCTGCCATGGAGGAAGCATCCAAGGGTACTATCAGGGGTTGGTCATCCCTGTATACTGGGCTGCAAATTTTCAATACCTCCATCTACCTACTTATTGTAAACTTTTTCATTCTTAGGGCTGATCTGTTTAATGAGTAGACACAGAAGCCTGTCTTTAGTATATCACATTTAAATAGGAAACTAAATATTGAGAGGAGAAGGAATCTATAAAAAAGAAGCAGACATTCTAACTCTTTTAGACTGTTACATGACCATCTATAGCAGTGGTCCCCAACCTTTTTTGGGCCACAGACTGGTTTAATGTCAGAAAATATTTTCACGGACTGGCCTTTAGGGTGGGACGGATAAATGTATCACATGACCGAGACTAGTGTCAAGAGTGAATCTTAGACGGATGTAACAGAGATAATCTGGTCTTTTTTTGAAACTAAAACATCGTTCAAATTTAAATATAAATAAAACAGAAATAATGTAAGTTATTTATTCTTTCTCTGTGGACCGATACCAAGTGGCCCATGGACTGGTACCAGTCCACGGCTCGGGGGTGGAGACTACTGATCTATAGTACCCATGACAGATCTTTGATTAGCTTATATGTATTTCTTTCAGTTTTTGGGTTTTGGCTATTGCTGTGGTTGACCAAATTATCTATAGTATCGATAGAAATAGACCTTGTTATAAAAACCTTGATTTAACTCCAGGATATTAGAGACTTTTTATCGGCCTCCTGAAGAATTCTTAATTTCTGTATGATGAAGGACAATTAAAATTTTTTTCCAATCTCATATAGATTGACACTTTAGTATAATGTGATAAAAATGATTACTAGTAAAATTAAAATATTTTCTTTTTTTTAATTATTTATTTATTTTTTTATTTATTCATTTTAGAGAGGAGAGGGAGAGATAGAGATAGAGAGAGAGAGAGAAGAGACAGAGAGAGAGAAGGGGGAGGAGCTGGAAGCATCAACTCCCATATGTGCCTTGACCAGGCAAGCCCAGGGTTTTGAACCGGCGACCTCAGCATTTCCAGGTCGACGCTTTATCCACTGCGCCACCACAGGTCAGGCAATTACTAGTAAAATTAAATAGAAAACTCAAAGATAAGCAAAGGGCAAGCTTTAATTTTTAATAGTTATATTCAATAGATTTATTAGCTTTTTAATTTCTAAATACGTTTTTGCAGTTTTAGTACTTGCTCTATCACAGACAGGTTAGAAACAGAAATAGTTCATGGGCCATGCTTTGAGTAGAACTTCTCTAGAACTGGCTTTGCTTCTACTGCAGCCATAGACAGGGTGACTGTCTTATTGTCCTCATGCCCTAAGTTCTGGGGGATTCCAGGCATCTAGAACACAGTGTTGATATGCATCAATTACCACAGTTCTAAGACATACAGTCTATCCAAATCCTAAACTTATAAGAACTTTAGTTGGAATATACACTTGAAAATAAAATTTAAAATATACATATCCATGTAATGTACTTTTCTTCTCTTTTCATTTTAAATATTATCTATCTGGGTAATTTTATATAATTAGAGATTGTTGATGATTATTATTTTACTCCTGTGTGGAAATATACACCCAACATTTTGCACAGATTAGAGAAGGTGGTGCATTTAAGAGACAATCACCTGGAGCGTCTACAGACTGCAGTTCATTCAGGTAACTGTGGGAGGGCTGCCTGTCCTCCGGAGAGTGCGGTGGTTTATCTCAGGGTCAGCAAACTCTTTGGTAAAGGGATAGTGAATATTTTAGCAGTTTCTATCAAATGTAGTCTCTGTTACATATTCCGTGTTTTGTTTTCCTTTTTATAACCATTTAAATTGTGATAACAATTCTTAGCATGAAGCTGTGTAGGAAGAGATGTCAGTAATATCACAATTTAAAAAATGGATGTGGGTGGACCAGGCTCCCAACCCATAGTTTACCAAACCATGGTTTATTTCCTCCTGAAACTGAAAATCTGGCTCTTTTGATTCGACAGTATTGGTATGAGATATCTACTGATGTGTAACAAATTTTCCTCAAACTGAGCAACTTAAAACAAAATTATTATCTCACAGTTTTGTGAGCAAAAATATCCAAGTACCGTTAGCTGAGTACCCTGGTTCTGGTCTCTCCTGTGGTTCAGTCAGCTGCTAGCTGGGGCTGCTGTCTCATCTGAAGGTTGGACTTCTCAGCTCATGCATATAATTTCTGGCAGGCCTTGGCCCCGCAACATGTGGACCTTCCATGAGGCTGCTTCATGACATAGCAGCTGGTCTGTGAGCTATCTGAGAGGGTGACAGAAATTGAGCAAGACAGAAGCCATAGTCTTTATCACCTCATTTCAGAAGCGAGGTCCTATCACTTCTGTTGTAGAAGCCAATCATACTCAAAGGGAAGGGATTACAAGAGCTTGAATACCAGAAAGTTGGTCATCGTGGGTCCCCTTAGAGCAGGGGTCTCAAACTCAACTCAGCATGTGGGCCGCAGAGCAAGATCACAGCCATTCGGCGGGCTGCACTAGGTCTACAAAAGGCAACTGTTACGCAACACTTTTCAGTGTCACAAAACGACCAGAAACTGTAGTTCGCATCACAACTGCTGTTAACTAAGCTAATATCTAGCTAGGATGCTAGAGAAATGAAAAATACAAGTAGGCCCCTAGGCTTACTTTTATCCAAAATATTTTGAACTTCGTGGATTAGTCTGCGGGCCGCACAAAATTGTTCGGCTGGCCGCATGCGGCCCGCGGGCCGCGAGTTTGAGACCCCTGCCTTAGAGTCTGCCTGCCTCAGTAGCCAAGTCTCTTTTCATCAGTGCCAACAAGATACACATCTGTCAGTTAAGATTTTAAAATGGTTTCTTCCATAAACATATTGTACAGTTATTAAAATTAGTGCTATGACAGAATGTAAAGATAAATTTGAAAAGCACATTATGTAAGTATTAATTTGGGGATTACTAATTATTATAAAAAATAATTTCTGCATAAAAATATAAAAAATATTTTGCTGTTCAGTAAGCTTAAGAGATGCTAATAATGAAAGTAATAACAAAATTGACTGATAAGTGAGACTTTGAAGTAATTTTAAAATAATCATTTAGCACTAGGTGCCTAGAATGAATTTATATGTTTTCCTTATATAATCTAATTTAATCCTCACAACAACCATCTGAGGTAGTTCAATTGATCCCTTTTTTATAATTGGGGAAATCAAGGCAGGCAGAGGTTTAAGTAACTTAAGAAAATTTTATAGCCAACGTGTGAGGGGGTCAGGATTCAGACCTGTATGTTTTGACCCCAGTACCCTGACTCTCATTGAGACATAAACACAGTCACACAATGTTAATATTACTTGAAGACTGGGAATAGTCCTTATAAAAAGTTAGTGCATTCACCAGTTAGAATACCACAATAAGGCCTTTTCTGAAAGTATCTTAAGGTGGACACTGACTCCAGTGACACAGAAAAAAAATACAAAATATTCACAACTTTAATATTATTGGTTTTCTACCAAATTTCAAGGAAGGGGAGGAAAAGTCAATACAAAGTTATGTATCTTTCTTCAAAGGTGCTTTCCCAAGAAGGTGCCTACTTTCTGATTCCAAATTTATAACCCTTCTATAGATCTGAACCATTGATTGTTACAGTCTCAAGAGAATGGTTTCTTTATAAAGCACAAAGGATTCCAGTAGTTGATGTGCTCAGAAAATGCACAATCTTATTTGCAATGTTGATAAACAGTTTATGGCACTATGGTATTATATGGGTTCTTAATCAGTATCACTGGATGTATTACTGATGATGAAGCTGACAACAGAAACCAGTTATTCTAGAATAAACACAGATATTAAGCTATTAAAAAAGACTGAAGATACATTCTTTATTTTTGCTATAATTTCTGAGGACATTTTTGGCTATAAAATTTTTATCCTTTTTTAAAATTTATTATTATTATTTTTTTTACAGGGACAGAGAGAGGGTCAGAGAGAGGGACAGACAGGGATAGACAGACAGGAATGGAGAGAGATGAGAAGCATCAATCATCAGTCTTTCGTTGGGACTCCCTAGTTGTTCATTGATTGCTTTCTCATATGTGCCCTGATCGTGGGCCTTCAGCAGACCGAGCAACCCCTTGCTCGAGCCAGTGACCCTGGGTCCAAGCCGGTGAGCTTATTTTGGCTCAAGCCAAATGAGCCCACGCTCAAGCTGGCAACCTCAGGGTCTCAAACCTGGGTCCTTCTGTATCCCAGTCCGATGCTCTATTCGCTGCGTCACCACTTAGGCATTATCCTTTTGATCAAACATTTTTATTTAAGAAAATAATCTGGCTCTGGTTGATTGGGTCAGTGGTAGAGCATCAGCCTGGTGTAGATGTGCTGGGTTTGATTCCTGGTCAGGGCACACAGAAGAAGCAACTATCTGTTTCTCTACCCCTCCTCCTTTTCTCTCTCTCTTCCCCTCCTATAGCCAGTGGCTTGATTGGTTTGAGCACATTGGCTCAGGTGTATTGGCCTAGGCACTGAGGATGGCTCCATGGAGCCTCACCTCAGGAGCTAAAAATAGCTCAGTTGGAGCATGGCCTCGGATAGGCAAAGCATTGGCCCCAGACAGTGGTTGTCAAGTGGATCCTACTCAGGGTGCTTGCAAGAGTCTGTCCCTCCGTCTCTCCTCCTCTCACTTGGAAAAGAAGAAGAAAAAGAAGACAAAGAAGAAGAAGAAGAAGGAGGAGGAGGAGGAGGAGGAGGAGGAGGAGAAGGAGAAGAAGAAGAAGAAGAAGAAGAAGAAGAAGAAGAAGAAGAAGAAGAAGAAGAAGAAGAAGAAGAAGAAGAAGAAGAAGGAGAAGGAGAAGAAGAAGAAAGGAGGAAAAGAAAGGAGAGGAGGAGGAGGAGGAGGAGAAAAAGGAGAAGGAGAAGAAGAAAAGAAAGAAAGAAAGAAAGAAAGAAAGAAAGAAAGAAAGAAAGAAAGAAAGAAAGAAAGAAGAAAGAAAGAAGAAAGAAAGAAAGAAAGAAAGAAAGAAAGAAAGAAAGAAAGAAAGAAAGAAAGAGAATCTGTATAAACTTCTGCTTGTCTGAGCAACAAGAAAGACTTTTCATTTTCTAATGTTGTTGTGAGATGGTTAGCAGTGGTTACTAGTTATTTTTTATTGAAATTTAGGTAAAATAGTCACAGAAAATAAGTGTCAGCCTTACATCACAGTTCTGCCCTTCCACACTTACCCATTAGCCTCCTGGGTCCCACTATGCACATGGGAGGCAATTGCTGCAGCCACATGTCTGTATATAAATGATAGAGAGATGTCACTTCTTGACATCTGGCATACAAGTTAATATTTAATTAAATTTTTTAATGAGTGGCTAAATGAGTATATAACAAGGCAAAAGTGAAGATGGAGAACAACTATAGGAATAGTATATTTTAAACCATGACTTTAAGAATAAATCCCAAGCTATATGATAACCTCTTCTTTGGGGCTTTTTGGCTCCATGATAAAGAAAAGATGATTAAAAATAAAAAATAAAAAATGATGTTATATAGATTCAGGAGGTCTAGATTTAAACTCTATGTCTAAGAAAAGCTACTTAACTTTTTCAATACTAACTTTCTCTTCTGTAACCCAAAGGTAATATCTATAATCCAAGTTAATGAGAGAATTAATTCAGAGAGTAAATGGCACACAGTAGTCACTTGATTATTTTGTTTTCTCTGAATTCCATTCTAGTAAAGAGTTTTATGTTTTTCCCCCTAAATCACAGAGAGCCTCTGTTATCTTGTCTCAGCTTGTTGTTTTTGCAGTACACCTAGGACCATCAGAGGACTTTCCTCTGCTTTTGAAATTGCTCAAAGATTTAGCCAAGAAATAGTTTAAAATTCCTGAACTCCAGTGAATGAGTAAATTAAGAAGACATTGAGGACCTTAAAGAGTCATAGTGCTTGGGAGAAAAGGCCACCCAGTAGTGAAGAAGAAGAAACCCCATGGATCGATGCTCAAACATGAAGAAAATATATATGCCACAAAGGGAAGAGGGAAACAGGCTCGAGCTGCCAACACGACATTCAGTCTTGCTGAAACCTTCCCTGCCTAATGGAATCAGGTTGGTATTCAGCCACTCTGATTCAGTCTTTTTGTCCTGCTGGCCCACAGTCAATGCTGTAGAAAGGACATTAACCCACACTCCAACTTCTCTGAGTCACAGTTAAAGCAGCTCAGGCTCAGGAAATTGCTCAGAACCATAAATAGTCTAAGACAAAAAGCCAGGCCTCCTACCTCTCCCAAATGTGTCTGATTCCCATCCCAATTAAATTAACTGTATAATAAATTCAACAACTTGCTTTCCATGCCATCTAATCACAGGTTTAGTTTCAAGCACCCGTCTTTCAGGTGCCAAATGAAGTGTGCCCTCACCCGTGTGCAGAGGTCTCCGTAAGGAAATGCAAATGAAAGAGTCCAGCGTAGGCAGGGCAGCTGTGGGCACTCTCTCACTGCTAAACGGCAACACTGTCCGTCCAGGTCCTCTCTGTGCTTCCATTTCTTGCCACAAACCTTCCATTTCTTTCCTAATGGCTTTTGCACAGTAAAAAGTACACTCATCAATAATGCACATTTTTCAGGCATAGTAAAAATGTTTGTGAAAAGCTATTAATGCAAAAGCAAAATGCCCGCATTACAAACACTAATCCCCCATTTAGTGTAACATTTTTTTTCTTGAAAGTACTTAAAACTAAGTCTGCATTAAAAAAAAATCCAATAGAAAAAAGGTCAGTTGAAGAACTAGCACAAGTGCACCTATTTAGAAGCCTTAGAAATTCAGGAGTTTGTCTAATAAATGTTGATTTTTTTTTTTTTTTACTTAAAAATTACACAGCTAATCTCTTTTGGAACTGATATAAAAGGTGATCAAAATACTCATGAGCTATCTAATCCAAAATGTTTTCAAAGAAGAACACATCTTACTGTGAAGTTAGAAAGCCCCAAGAAAGTCCGGCGTACAGTGGGAAAAGTGACAAACCCTTAACACCATAGTGGGGATACTACCAGTATAATGAGAGAAACTATTGCTTGGAAGCAGAACAGCTTTATTCTTCTCTCAGCTTCCACAGTCCCCACACCCCTGGAGTACCATTCGAGACAGTGATGAACTGTGGTCTCAATTCCCTTATTAGCTGTAAGACCTAAAAATTATATGTGCAATTAAAAGGCAAAATGCTGATATTACTCATAGGAAGCCCTTTGTACATTAGCAAGGTACAAAAGTCTGCTGACACTTTGCAACACAGATAGTCAGCAGGGCAGAAGATTAATAGAGGCTCATAAATTTGCAGGGTGAGTACAGGAGATGGGGCAGAATAAGCATGTTGTGTTAGAGATAAATAAAGGGCATGGTCAGCTTGACAAAACATTTAACAAGGAACACAACCAGTCCTTTCACACAATCTGCTTGGCTGGCTTTAGTCCATTTTATATAACTACGTGTTATTACCCCACAGCAGTTGCTGCTCATGTCACAAAGGCTTCCAGCATGACCAAGGGAAGGAACATTGGGAAGGCCACCAACTCTGATGGGTTACACATTGTTGCCTTGTCTGGTTACTTTCTCAATGAAAGGCCAATCTGACAGCAAAGGTGGCAACACACTCCAGGTCGGGACATTCTTGGGGTTAACGGATTGCAATCTCATTTCTTTGTGCTTAAATCACTTCACTGGAAACAAAGGAGAGTACTAAAATTCCAAAACAAAACCGTACAGGAAATATCCTGTGAAGCTACTCATCATGATGATTTCTAGGATTTCTGTGATAGGAATTGGTTTCATTTTAAAAAAAGAGACACATCTAATGAGTTAATTAAGTGAGCTTTATCCACCCTTTCTTTGTGATTGCCAGCTTACAAAATGCAATTTGTTTTTGTATCATATAAATATATTGATTATATGTATATATAGGAAAACCTCAATGGATTCAAACTTACTTTCTCTTTGCAATGATTCCCAAAGGAAGAGCTTATTTTAATGCCTATATTTGAAAAGTGCTATGAAAATCCCTCTTGAGCGTAACCTGTCTTGCAGGGAATTTGCTAGTTCCTGGTTTTAGTAGAGTTTGTCTCCTAAATTGCAGATTGTGCATTCATTGAACAAATGCCTCAACCCCGACTATATACCATGTTCATAAAACATGTAGCAAGGTCCATTGCTATGTGGAATATGAAGTTACCATCAAGAAAATTCCAGCTTCTAAGTAGCTAGCTGAGTCTGAGAACAATAGTCATGTGGAACTGCAACTGTCAAAAGCAGCCTAAGACGTTCCTATATGGGAACATGGCACCTACGACTGGAAGATCACCATAGCTCTGCTCCGAGGCCAGTCATAATAGTCCGTCTAATGCAGAATACTCCTTTAAGTTTTAGGGAAACTGGTTTAGGGAACTTGATCTCCTACTCAACCTCTCAGTCATTTGTGTTCCAGGCCCTGTCTGGAAGAGGAATCTCCATGGCCAGGATGGTAGTGCTTTCCAAGATTGTCTTATATAAGGTTTATCCAAAGAACTTGTTATTGTTCAGAATCTTGGTTCTCACACCTAAAGTTGCTGACTCAGCATGATTGAGGTAGGCCAAGAAATATGTATTTTTAACAAAACCTGAGATGATACTGATGCAGGCAGTCATTGAGCATACTGTTAGCAATTCAGCAGTGGATTGTTTGGAAAGCTCACAGACGTTGGAAGGATTTGGGGGTATTTTAACATCTTTTCTTTCTTTCTTTTTTTTTTTTTGTGGCAGAGACAGAGAGAGGGACAGATAGGGACAGACAGACAGGAAGCTGTGCAGAGACAGAGAGAGGGACAGATAGGGACAGACAGACAGGAAGGGAGAGAGATGAGAAACATCAATTCTTTGTTGTGGCTCTTTAGTTGTTCATTGATTGCTTTCTCACACGTGCCCCGACTGGGGGCTACAGCAGACCAAGTGAGTCCTTGCTCGAGCCAGCGACCTTGGGTCCAAGCTGGTGAGCTTTGCTCAAACCAGATGAGCCCGCGCTCAAGCTGGCGACCTCGGGGTCTCGAACCTGGGTCCTCCGCATCCCAGTCCGAAGCTCTATCCACTGCGCCACCGCCTGGTCAGGCTTTTCTTTCTTTTAATAGAACTGGTGGACTTAGATATACGATGGTTCTTCCTGGGGGCCTGTTTGCTATTTAGAAATAATAAGTTCCAACTTACTGTAAGCTCTGTGTGTGATAAATAAAGTCTCTTTTTCCTTACTCTGAAAGATATTATGGGACTTCACTCTTGCCTGGGGAGCATTGTCCAGTCAAAGAATAAAAACCCCTGTATACACACAAAGGCAGTGCTTTGTATGAATTAGTCTTCTAAATTTAGGAGCTGTATTAAGCATTAAAGCACCTGGTCACTTAAGAATAAAAGGGAGGAGCTAAAAGGCCAAGGAAGAAATAGAGTATGAGTTGAAAAAGTATTGACTTTTAAAAGCTTATTGTTAAGATATTATTTGTTGTATGGTACCTCAACAAAAAACATTTTTTTTAAGGAGACCTTAGATATGGAAATCCAAGTAACATTTATTTAACCTCAAGTGCCTCTCTTATACTCCTGCAGACAAACCTTTGAGAACTTTGTTTCATAGTGACAAAGAATTATAGCCACACAAGTCTCCTTGCTTATAGATTACTCCTCACATACACACTCAAAAGCATTCCCATCACCTGTCTGGGGGTTTGTTTTTTCATAATATGATTTTTATCAACTACAGTGGTCAAATAAAATAGGAAACTCTCACTTGTTTCCACCTAACATTCTCTTTTTTAAATTTAATTTAACTTTTTTTTTTATTAAGTGAGAGGCAAAGAAGCAGACAGACAAGTTCCCACATGTGCCCTGACTAGGAGCCACCGAGAAGCCCCCTACCGGGCAATGCTCAACCCATCTGGAGCTGCTGCTCCATTGCTCATCAACCAAGATATTTTAATGCCTGAGGCGAGGCCAGGAAGCCATCCTCAGCATCTGGGGCCAACTTGCTGAAACAATTCAAGCCATGGCTGCAGGAAGGGAAGAGAGAGAGAGAGAGAGAGAGAGAGAGGGAGAGAGAGAGAAGGGGGAGGGTGAGAGAAGCAGATGGTCACTTCTTCTGTGTACTCTGACCAGGAATTGAACCCAGGACTTCTACACACCAAGCCGATGCTCTACTGCTGAGGCAACTGACCAGGCCCTCTACCTAATAGTCTTGTCTCCTCTTTTCTCTCGGGTGTGTTGGTGTTGGGGGAAACTGCTTAAATGGCTGGTTTTTGGACTCTGAGTTCTGGATGAGTAGATCTAGTTCTAGGAAATGTTGCAATATAACTGTCAACCTTTTAAGAGATATTGGGTTGGAAAAATATGTTGGTGCTCTACTTAACAAGAACTATACTCTAGTAAAATTTTCATTTCAAACTGTGTTTTGTTATTAGTAAACAAGACTACACCATTTGAAAGACTTTTTATCCCTCTAGCTCTCTTTTAAATTTATGAACAAAATAATGCAGCCTGACCCAGTGGTGGGATTCAAATAACTTAACAACTGGTTCTCTGCCCTAATGACCATTTTAAGTATAAAAAAAACAATATACCAAAAGGTAGTTTATTATTTCATACATTTAATACTTACATGGCTTCCAAATGGGTGATTAGATAACCCTTGAAATCTAAATTACTATTGGTTCATTGTGTCCTAGCTTCCAATTGGTTTCACCATTCTGAGAACACCAGTGTACTCATAACATCTCTGAGGACTTTTGGGTGTAACATAAAGCTGAAACAAATGATAGCTTGTCACCCCATGGTTGTTTGACACTTTTTCTCTTTACATTATATATTTGTTTACTGAAATAATAAACATGAGGGAATCAAAAGGTAGTATTTCATCAAAGGTATAATGAGTTTTATGAAATGAATAAATAAATATTATAAGCATAGTTCCTTCAAATTTTTTTCACCTATGAATGGAATGCACATTATTATCGGCAGAATATACTGTTGCATAGATGAACATTAAAAAAAGAGTAAGACATGTAAATTTGTGATTTCTACATTGGGCGGCTGCCCAGGTGCCCACCTCAGAGAGAACCCTGAATACAAATGCCACTTTAACAACTGGTTCACGAAACTCAACAAAAAATTAGGTATTGGTTCTGCTGAACTGGTGGAAACCAGCTGAATCCCTCCACTGTCCTGACCAGGTGGTGGCACAATAAATAGAGTGTTGACCTGGGATGCTGAGAACATAGGTTCAAAACCCCAAGGTTGCTGGCTTAAGCATGGGTTCATCTGGCTTGAGGGTGGGCTCACCAGCTTGAGCGCAGAGTCACCAGCTTGAGTGTGGGATCATAGACATGATCTCATGGTCACTGGCTTGAGCCCAAGGTCTCTGGCTGGAGCAAGGGGTCACTGGCTCAGCTGGAGCCCCTCGGTCAAGGCACATATGAGAAAGCAATTGATGAACAACTAAGGTGCTGCAAGTATGAGTTGATGCTTCTCATCTTTCTCCCTTCCTGTCTGTCTGTCCCTGTGTGTCTGTCTGTCTCTCTCTCAAAATAATAATAAGAACAATAATAATGCACCTTTACTAAGGGACCAGGCTTGTCACAGACTTATCACAAACCATGTTAAGGATCCTCAACTATTCATATGGTTAAACATGGTTGCTAATCAGACTGAATATTGTTCACAGTTTCTAGGATCCTCTTGGCAGAAGCCTCATCTAAAAATGTTTTGATTATTTGAAAGTTACTAAGAGAGTAGATATTAAAAGTTCTCATCACAAGGGAAAAACATTTAAAACAATATGGGGTAAAGGCTGTTAGCTAGAATATTGTGATAATCATTTTACAGAATGTATGTGTGTGTGTGTGTGTGTGTGTATGTGTGTATAATTAGGTTGTCCATCTTAAATTCATACAATGTTATATGTCAATTATATCTCAATCAACTGGGTGGAGGGTATAACAAAACATTTTATTTATAGGAGACTGGGCACTTGCTGCTTCAAGATGAATGGTGCTTCAAAATTCAAGTCCTTTGTTAACCTTTGCCATCTGCTGCAAATATAGCCCTTTTGACCAAGTATTTGGAAGAAATAAAAATAAAACTCTCAACAACAGAATTTCATGTTTGTAATCAGCCTTATATAAGGTTAGTTATGTTTCTATTCAGTATGGATACACTTTCTAAAACATTCCCCCAAGTCGGTTATCCAGCTTCTGTTTGGGCATCTCCAATGATAGGTCATTTGTGATTTTACACAGCAGTCCTTTACATGGTTAACAAGCTCTGCCACAAATACTTTCTTAGACTAGAAGGTTTTATCACCAAATTATTAAACTTGGAAAAGTTATTGTGTGAAATTATAAAAGCTACCTTTTAATTTATTTTTTCTTTTAAATAGCATGTATGGGTTGAATTTTTTATTTAGAAATTAAATTTCATGAGGTGTTATTGATTAATAAGAATACATAGGTTTCAGGTAAACATTTCTATAGCATTTGAACTGTTGATTGTGTTTTGTGCCCATCATCCCAAATCAAATAATTTTCTATCACCGTATATTTACCCTTTATTACTTCCCTCCCCCCAAATCATAAAGTTCTTAAAAAGCTGCTTATCTGGTTGAGAGCAAAGGCTTATATTCTTATACATGAAAGAATGATTCTCCCAAAGGGATGGACTTATGAACCATCATTTTGCTGATTTGGATATTGAATAATACCATAAATTCATCTTCAACTCTTCAGCTTCCTCAAGATATATCATTTCTCATTCCAATGCTTCACACTTTGTGAATAGCATATATCCAACTTGGCATTATAATTATTTGTGAAATATGTGCTTTCTTCAATATGATTTCTTGATGCTAAGAATTGAAAGTTGTTCACAACAGCATCCAACTGACTCAACAAATTATTGAGCATATCACTGGGCTCTGAGATCATAAAGCAAAATAGAGCCTTCCCTCAAGGAATTTATTTTCTAAGGGTAGAAGCAATAAAGTAAACTGATTATTATGATGTGATGTAGTATGGACTGTGATAACATGATCTCCAGAATTAGGTGGGGATGCAGATGAATGTTAATATAAATATAAATGTAAATCTAATTTAGACTCCATGGTGGGAGAGAGGTTGAAGATGAACAAGACTAGATCACTTTGAACACAGAATCCTTTTAGTATGGTCTATTTATTAATGTTGTGCAAAGAATATTTATAAGCATGCTGTCAGGAGATGAAGGACTGGAAAAGTAGACAGAGTCCTGAAAATTAGGTATTTTTTATGCTTCAAATTTCATTCTAATGTGTTAGGTGCTATTAAATGATTTTATGCAGGGAAATATGAGATAACTTTGTACTTTAACAAATAATGTTCCAAAAAGGCTCTGAGCATTGGTATTATCTAGGAGAGATATGAGTAAGCCTTGAATTCAGGTGCCAACAGTGGGAACAGCTATGAGAGAAAAGTATGAGAAATATTTAGTTGAGTAGATGTGCTCAACAGAATGGTTTAAGCTATGAGAATGGGTTTAGAAGGCCAAAGTGGCAATTGAAGCCACAGATTTAGATGAAGTCTCTGAGACCAAAGAGTTCAGGAAAAAAAGAGCATCAGGCTGAGAACGAAGACTAGGGAACTAGGAAACTAAGGTTTAAACAGCAAATGGAGAAAGAGTTGTTTAATGTTAAGTAGCAGAAAGATGAGAGAAAAATTGGGAAATAATAATGTCATAGAAGTTTAAATGGAAGAGCAGGCTTAGAAATTCCCCTTGTTCATCCTATAGCTCCTTTCAAAGTGATGTGTTTCACAGGGAAGCAGCCCCAGGTGGTTCATCATCTAGATACATAAATGAGTATGTTCTGGTTCATATGTTTTGTTTTGTTGTGTCTTTTTTTTTCACCAAAGGAAAGACAATTTATAGGTTGGCCTATGTTCTCAAAGGAAGTCCCTGTGTGGCCTCAGTGGTGGTGGTACAGTGGATAGAGTGTCAACCTATAACACCGAGGTCCCAGGTTCCAAACCCTGAGATTGCCAGCTTGAGTGCAGGGTCACCAGCTTGAGTGCAGGGTCACTAATTTGAGCATGAGATCATCAACATGACCCCATGGTCCCTGGCTTGAGCCCAACCAATATTGCTGGCTTGAGCAAGGGGTCACGTGCTCTACTGTAGCCCACTGCCCCCTGTCAAGGCACATATGAGAAAGCAATCAATGAACTAAAGTGCCACAACTACAAGTTGATGCTTCTCATCTCTCTTCCTTCCTGCCCCTCTCTCCCTGTCTCTCTCTGTCTTCTCTCTCTCTCTCACATACACACACACACATGAAGTCCCTGTGTGAGAACCTTATTCAAATAGGTCAGTAGGACTCTCTTTAACAAGAATCTGGGGTTATACAGAGAGAGGTGGCAGCAGGTATTCTTACCAGATGGATTGTGTTTGTCTTTAAATTCTATGTTGGTTCTAATCCCACGTACTTCAGAATGTGGCCTTATTTGGAAACAGGGTTGGTGCAAATATAATTAGTTACGTTAAGGTGAGGGTATAATTGGAGTAGGATCCCAATTCCACTCTGACTTGTGGCCTTATAAGTAGGGGAAATTTGGTTACAGACACCATGTTAAGATGAAGGCAGCTATTAAGGTGATGTTTCTATAAATTAAGAGACAACAAAGATTGCCAGCTGGGGACAAGGCATGGAGCAAGTTCTCCCTCCCAGCTTTCAGAAGGAACCAACCCCGTGCACCTTGATCTCAGACCTCCAGCCTCCAGAACTGTGAGACAGTACATTGATGTAGTTTAAGCCAGTTTGTGGCACTTTATTATGGCAGCCCTAAGAAACTAGTAATAGGTGTATGAGTTGGCAAATACATAGAGAGAAAGCAGGCTACAGGATCTGTGAGGTAAGCAAAACCATATGCAAGTGGAAGCCACAAAAAAGAAGAGGTAATTGCTTGGAAATGGAACGACTTTCGTATAAAAGTGGAATTGCATCTTTACCCGTTGGTGTTTTGTTTTCTTTTGATGCTGTGATTAAACTACCACAAACGTAGTGGCTTAAAGCAACACAAATTTATTATCTTCAGTTCCAGAGGTCAAAATTCTAAAAGCAAGGTGTTGGCAGAGCTGCGTTCCTTTTGGAGGCTCTAGGGTACAATCTGTTTTCTTGCCTTTTCCGTTTTCTGGAGGCGGCCTGAATTCCTTGGCCTGGAGCTCCGTTCTCCGTCCTCAAGGTCGGCAGCATTGCACCTTCCAATGTCTTCTTCTCTGACCTCTGCTGTCATCATTCCATCTCCTTCTCTGACTCGAACCTTGCCTCTTATAAGGATCATTGTGATGATATTGGGCTCACCTGAAAAACCTAGGACAATCTCTCCATCTCAAATTCCTTAATTTAATTACATTACAAAATCCAGTTTTCCACAGAAGGTAACATATTCTGGAGATTAAGATGTAGATCTCTTGGGAGATTATTATTTTGTCTGTCACTGTAGGTTAGAGTGGGAAAAAGGATGATAATATCTTGGAGCTTGGCATTCAGGAAAGTATTTTGTAAACTGGGTAAAGTTGTTTATTTTATCTTATTCAGTCTCTCCTTTGATTGACTCACAATACTTGTAAGAGTCCAATAATTGTTGAATGTACCTAAATGTTTAAATCTCAACTTTTTCAAAGATTCTGAATTTTAAGTATAAAAATGTGTGATTTTGTTTGATGGTTGATTATGGAATCAGAGTTCTCAAATTAATATTGTTCTCCTTTCTGTCCAGTGAGCAACTGACTTGGAATATTTTG
This sequence comes from Saccopteryx leptura, assembly GCF_036850995.1. Taxonomy (NCBI): domain Eukaryota; kingdom Metazoa; phylum Chordata; class Mammalia; order Chiroptera; family Emballonuridae; genus Saccopteryx; species Saccopteryx leptura. Next base: position 70,686,594 of record NC_089506.1, on the reverse strand, counting down.
CTTAGGTAACTGGAGTCTATGTATTTTAAAATCAATATATGGAATTGCTGAATCTAGTTCATCTGACTATAGACAGTAGGGCATTGATAGAAAATGAAAATACTATTTATATAACTTTAAATCTGGAGGTTGCTAGGCAGTAAAATTGTCTTTGGATATTATTACCTATTTTAAAATGTATCATTTTCATTTCAGTCTTACTAGACTGATTCTTCTACTGTAGTAAAAAGAATATACATTCTACCATAAAAGTGAAACTCATGTTCATGGGATTAATTCAAATATTTAACAGGCACATGAAAATAAAGAGGACTGCCATTACTATATAGTAAATAATATACATGAATTAAAAATAATAAAAAAAAGAAAAGAAAAAGAAAATGCATTCCACAGGGGCTAAAACATCTTAATTGTAATCAAGTGTGTTGATTAGTAAGGAAATTTAAAAAAAATGTATCTGATGATTAGTGACAGATTCTTTGCCTGTAGGAAAAATTAAATAATTTGGCATCTCAAAATATAAAGAAAAACTAAAAGAGTATGTATTGATCGTTCAGAGTAAATATAAGTAGATATCACCTTTGTTCTTATTTTTAAAAATTACATGTTCATTACAGAAGCAAGAGAGACAAAACCAAATATGTACAGATACATTCCATAATTATAAGGGTATTCACCATAGGGCTGAAGAATGCTAAGGGAAGGAGGGAGCACGTTTAAAATTCATGAAGAAGATGATCATAGGAAAAATTTCCCAACTGATAGCTTTCCAAGGAAGGGAATAAAATATTCCCCTTCTATGATTTTTTTTTCTTTTTTTTTTTTTTTCTATTTTTCTGAAATGAGAAGTGGGGAGGCAGAGAGGCAGACTCCCGCATGCACTTGACCGGGATCCACTCAGCAAGCCCACTAGGGGGCAATGCTCTGCCTATCTGGGGCGTCGCTCTGTTGCAACCGGAGTCATTCTAGCGCCTGAGGCAGAGTCCATGGAGCCATCTTCAGCGCCCGGGGCCAACTTTGCTCCAGTGGAGCCTTGGCTGCAGGAGGAGAAGAGAGAGACAGAGAGAAAGTAGAGGAGTAAGGGTGGAGAAGCAAATGGGTGCTTCTGTGTGCCCTGTCTGGGAATCTAACCCAGGACTTCCATATGCCCAGCTGATCTACAGCTGAGCTAGCTAGCCAGGGCTTCCCCTTCCATGATTTTTTAAACCTAAATTTTATTATGAAAATTTTCAAACATAAAGTTGAAAGAATCATTTTATTATGCTTGCTTTATCCATTTGCCCATCTATCAATTCTTCAAAGTTCTTAAGGCGAGTGTGACACTTCCAGTTTGAAGATGATTAAATTGGTTATGTAGGGAGATGCCTTGGATCCATGATTCTCAGTGGGAGGGAAGAGCAGTGAAGTCTGAATTACCCCCACCTGCTTTCCTACCCATGAACCATAGCTGCTGCTACTGATGTTTGTGTATCAAGCAGGCAAAATTGTGAAAAGAACTGCTGACTTATATGTTTTAGTTTGTTTATCAATCTTCTAATTCCAAACAAATATTCAATCACCTTTTTCTCCTGGTCTCTAATTTATTTCCTCCTTTCTAATAAGAACAGCTACTTCATTTTTTTTTAAAAATAACAAACAAACAGGTTTATTTATGCCTTAACTCTTTTTTTTATTTTTTTGTATTTTTCTGAAGCTGGAAACGGGGAGAGACAGTCAGACAGACTCCCGCATGCGCCCAACTGGGATCCACACGGCACGCCCACCAGGGGCGACACCCTGCCCACCAGGGGGCGATGTTCTGCCCCTCCAGGGCGTCGCTTTGTCGCGACCAGAGCCACTCTAGCGCCTGGGGCAGAGGCCAAGGAGCCATCCCCAGCGCCCGGGCCATCTTTGCTCCAATGGAGCCTCGGCTGCAGGAGGGGAAGAGAGAGACAGAGAGGAAGGAGAGGGGCAGGGGTGGAGAAGCAAATGGGCGCTTCTCCTGTGTGCCTGGCCCGGAATCGAACCCGGGACTTCTGCACGCCAGGCCGACACTCTACCACTGAGCCAACCGGCCAGGGCCATGTTAACTATGCCTTAACTCTTTTTTACTTTTACCTAGAATACCTATTTTTTTTCTTCTGCTCCTATATTAACTGAACTTACTTCTTCTACAGTATATTCAGAAACTCGTCCTGTGTGAGATCTGTCCTGACTATATATATGTTCTTGTTGCTTTTCCTGGTTTCTGGAAATTTCCTTTCTGGTTTTCTTTTTTAAGTCAATACTTTATACAGCAAAATTAAGCACTTCATTTTGTAAAGTTTTAACTAATTTGACATTTTATTTGTGTGCTTATATTTAAATACCTGCCAGTTCTTTCCCACCCAACCCATAGCACACTGTAAACCCTTAGTCCAAACTTTCCTATAAATGTGCATGCTAAACTCATTTACATTTACACAAGTTTAGACATTCGTGATGGGCAAAAGATTGTCATCGGAAAGTAGATAAATTCTGTATTACTTAACTCTGTGTCACAGTTGCTCACCATGAGATTAGATATTCTATACCAGGAGGCAGGGATTTTTTTTTGTATTTTTCCGAAGCTGGGAAATGGGGAGGCAGTCAGACAGACTCCTGCATGTGACCAACCAGGATCCACCTGGCATGCCCACCAGGGGGCGATGCTCTGCCCATCTTGGGGCGTCGCTCTGCCGCAATCAGAGCTATTCTAGCGCCTGAGGCAGAGGCCACAGAGCCATCCTCAGCGCCCGGGGAAACTTTGCTCCAGTGGAGCCTTGGCTGCAGGAGGGGAAGAGAGAGACAGAGAGGCAGGAGAGGGGGAGGGGTGGAGAAGCAGATGGGCGCTTCTCCTGTGTGCCCTGGCCGGGAATCGAACCCGGGACTCCTGCACGCCAGGCCGATGCTTTACCACTGAGCCAACCGGCCAGGGCCATCAGGAAGCAGTTTTAAGGAAAGAAAACTACATATCAAATTATTGTTGTTGTACCATTTGTAAGAATTTATTCTGATTGGGTATGTAATTGTGTTGGTGATTTGTGGGAGCTTAGGCCCTGAAAATTATGTTTCGCAGGATTCCTTGCCCGGCTTCTTGCCAGGTTTGCCCAATGGGGGGCACTGGTGATAGATTGGAGGGTGGGAGCAAGGGAAATTGCTCCCTCATTCTCTCCCAACTATTGTTTGGATAGCATCTCTGATAAAGATGGTCATTTATATGGCTTCATTTTCTGTCAACAAGTGTCTCCTTCCATATGTTCTTTAGAACAGGCTTCATCTTATTTGAAATTCCCACCATGATGGCCTGGCTTCTGAGATCTGGTCACACTTTCTCATCATTGTATCTTTGGTGTTGTGGCTGCATTTTGCTGTTGTTAATCTCTGAGTTGTCTCACAGTCCCCTGTTTGGCTTTTTGGCTCTTCCAACACCTCTATCTCTAATTCCACATATTAAATCTCCTTTATCAAATTTCACAGTCCAGGCAATTTTCCCAACCGAACTGTGACTGAACCAGTATCAGATCTCATCTCTCCCTTCTTCCCCAAGAAGGCATATGATCTGCAAGCACTCCAATATTTCTGTGAGGGATACACAAAAAAATGCTTACCAAGTAAAGAAACTGAAGATTTTGTACTGGACAAACGAGAACACATACTTAATGTTCATATGCTTAATTTAGTATGTGTCCAATATTTCTACCCAAATTTCTATTTTTGTTTCAATCGTTAATCCAGAGCTCTCTCAAATCGGCAGCAACAGAGATGGTGTTCACACTTTGGTGTTGAATGCATCTCTGCCTCTTGTACGATTTTAACAGAGTTGACACAAAAATCAAGTTCCCAAAACCATCTAAAAATTTATCGTATTTTTTTGTTCTTTTTTGGTTCCAAAAAAGGCTATCTGTAAATAATAGACGCACTGAGGGAAACACAGGAGCTCCGGGCTGAAGGATCTGTGCAGAAAGGGAAAGAGAACAAGAAAAAGACTGAGTCCAGAATTACGGTAATGAGGCATCCTCTCTCCTCAGTTTCCCCTCCTTGGCATTGTCTGGAAACCCTGTATTTTCTTAGTCACAGCTCCTGCTTGTGGGCTTTCAGCAGTTGGCAGCTCTCCAGTTTAGCACTTCATTTCACACAACAGCTCTAATTTTCAAATATTGATTTGAGGACTTCAGCTCCCTGGTGCCAGCTCAATTCCTAAACATTACTGCACTTAAAGCTTTGATTATTACGATGTACTGCTGGGGGTTCCAGTTATCAGACCAAATTCATCTTTATAGAATTTCAGCAAAGGTGCCATACCTGTATGTAGTCTTATGTAAAGGATACCAAATTCCTTTGTAAAAGCTCATTATGCAAAAATTTATATTGAAATGTATTTGAATTATACATATTACATATCGAGGATGATGAATGTTATGTAACAGGACACACTGTAAATAAATTTGTAAGCTGCCCGTTTTGGGTATGCAAAATAGTCTGCTTTTAGTATTTTAGAAGCAGAAGCATTTTCACTGGCCTGACATCAGAAGGCATACTCTGCATTTGATCAGGGCTCTTGAAGATATAGTACATGGCAAAAGGAAAATAAGATTAATATTTATGAGTTAGTAATTGTTTTGTGTAAGAAAGAATACTATATTACCACGTTTCTTAAATGTGAAAAGAATCTGATAATTACCATGGAAAACATGACATTTTAATAAAATATTCAAAACACAATGATAAAAATAGGTACTAGGCTTTATACCCAAGAATTAAAGAAATCAAGGAGAACTTAATGAGAAATAGATTGTGTAGAATATAATTCAACTAAATAACTATGGTTTCTTTTTTTCTTTCCCATTTTGGTTTGGTAGTCCTTAGAATCAATCATTAAGAAGACAAAATGAACTGATTATGCAATAGACTTATTAATAATGACTATATATTTGATTAAAAATATAAAGTTGGACAAAGTAGAAAAGGATGGAGAAAATTGTTAGAAGCAGTTGAAATATTATGCAAAAAGTTTTAAAATGTGGAACATTTCAAATTCAGAGATTATGGTAGGTCTCTTACTTCTGGAGGAAAGATTTCCAGGGGAAGGATAAAGCAGAGAATAAGGCAAATGTGAGAGGTTGTGTCCATAAGCCAAGGATGCCCAGTTCTGTGTTCAAAGCTGAGCCTTTATCCATGAGCAGAGAGGAGCCATCAGCATGGTTTTTTCTGAAGAGCCAATTATGTCACGCTGCTAGCACTGGGGAAGATGGGTTGAAAGATAGAGAACGTGGACAAAACAATTCAGAAGCTACTACAATGACCCAGGTGAGAACTCATGAAGGCTGAATTTAGAGACAGTGGAGAATAGAGATGTGAGAGTGAGATTTAATATATAAATATTTAAGAATGAAGTTGATAAGATGATTTATGTTCCCGGTTTTAATGCATATCAGTAGAAGCAAAACATGAATAAAGTTGTGTGGATGACAATTGAACATTTTTTGATCATTTATTTGGGTTTAATTAAAAAACATTTCATTGACATGTTTAATACAATTAAAGGCTCTTATCACAAAAAAGTGAATAATACATATTTTAGTCCTATCTCTCCTACCTTCGCATGAATGTCATCTATAAATCTGAGAGATAATCATTCAGTTCTTGGTTTGATTCTTCAAGTGACTATCCCTCTCTCTACAGTCAACCCTTTCGTTATGGTACGGCCTGTTATTTTCATTTCTCCCTAAAATTAGTCAAAAATTTATCTTCCTGCCTGACCAGGTGGTGGCGCAGTGGATAGAGCGTCGGACTGGGATGCAATAAGACCCAGGTTCGTGACCCCGAGGTCACCAGCTTGAGCGTGGGCTCATCTGGTTTGAGTAAAGCTCACCAGCTTGGACCCAAGATCGCTGGCTCAAGCAAGGGGTTACTCGGTCTGCTGTAGCCCCATGGTCAAGGCACATATGAGAAAGCAATCAATGAACAACTGAGGTGTCGCAACGAAAAACTGATGATTGATGCTTCTCATCTCTCTCTGTGTTCCTGTCTATCTATCCCTATCTATCCCTCTCTCTGACTCACTGTCCCTGTAAAAAAAAAAAAAAATTAAAAATTTATCTTCCTAAAATTCCTACCCATTGGTCCTTGTTCTTTATTCTGTGATACAGAGTCTAAATTCCATTCTGGCTGGCTGAACTTGAGACATTTAAAGGGAGTTATAATTTCCCCAATAAACTTTCTTTGGTTCATCATCTACATTTTTAAAATTTTATTTATTTAGTTTTACATCTTCATACTCTTTTCACAAAGGTGATCCTTCCTTGATGTCCCCTCTTATCATATGGTGCTCAGAATTCCACAGTTTAGATGTGGTCAGATCAGCAAAAGGTGGGGATTCCGAGCCAAAAGAGCAGAATTCATGTCTCAAAGCCTTATCTATTTGTTCTCTAAGTTACTTACTGGTATAATATTTCTTGTTTACTACCTTCTCCATATTTCTATCACACAGACCTCAACCCCACCGAGATTTCATATTATTCTTATTAAGAATGGGAGAACTGGAATTCTTATTAGGAATAGTTTATGTTTATTCATGTAAGAATGGTGTCAAGTCTTTACAAAATAGAAAAGAAATGTATTTTCACAAAATCTTGGGTAATGCCTTGACTCCTACCAACTACAGTAAGTGGCTCCTCATGGTGCAATGAAATTAGAATTGGGACTGGGGAATTCAATTGTAGAGAGGGAAAAAAGAAAGCTCAGTTAATCCCAAAATATATGGCTCCAGAGGTGGTAACTGTCTTACCCAAGGATCTATCCACAACTAAGCAATTTGCTGTTTGATGCATACACCTTCCATTTATCATAGTCTTTCCCTTCTTCCATTCTTGTTTAGCCAGCACATAACTGATTCCCTCTTCCCTCTAACCAGTCACTCATTTTTATTGTTTTATTCTGAACTCCCTCCAAGTTGTCATCATATTTCTCGTATCCAAATGCCCCCAAACTGTTATAAAAACATTCAGAAAGGAATATCTGATAACTTTTTGATAAAAATACTATTAACATTAAATACTCCTGAAGCTACATTATATTTAACTCTGCGCATGACCTTTAAAATCTTTTGTTTCTACTCTCAAGGAGTTTCCATTCTGGTAAGCAAAGTACAAAAAGATAAATGCTGATGGTGATCACATCACCATGTCTTTTCTAAGTCATACTAAAATAATTTTCCAAGTTGGCAACATTGATTTGTTTTGTCTTAAAGAGCTCTATTAAACTGAGGAATGTAAAGGGGGAGAATAGTAGATTAACCATGGTGTATAGACTGGTCGACCTGCAGTGGGCACAGGAAGATTTTTTTTTTTTTAGTTAAAAGTTTTAGTTTGAATTGTTTTATTAAAGAGAACACTGTAACCCCCTACGTTTCTTGGTCAATTTCTAAGGACTTTAAAACATGTCATATACTAGATAAGAAGGAAACTAATCAGTTAGAAGGGCACGGAAAAATTTAACAGTGTTGCTGTCTGGGCGATATTTGGCAATCTGACTTAACAAGTAAGGTGACATTTTCTAATGCAAGATGGGTTTTAAGTTCAGATACTATTTTAAGAAAAATATTCTCTTCAAGTGACATTACAGCTACCACCACCCATCGCAGCACCTACTGGTATAGATTGTGCAAGAAGAAACTGGCCTCCAGAAAGACCCCAGGCATGATACACTCAGGTTAGAAAGAGCACTGCTCCATTTTACAAAACATATTAGAGGAAAGCCAGGCCTGTCATAGGATTCAGTGATAAAAGACTTTATTTTCAAAGCTTGCACTCTGAGCATCTGCTTCAGAGAAACCAAGATCTAGTAATACACATCCCGAAGCAAGAAGCAGACCTCACAGAACACGCTGAAACACTCTTAAGAAAACACGGGGCATCCTGAATCTGAAGCGTTCTCTTTCTGCATAGTGACTAAAACGTCTCTAATAATACTGCTGTTATCATAATTCCCCGTCCTTCCTAGAGTATTACAACTCAATATCTAGAACAGGGGTTTTCAACCTGGGCATCATTAACAATTTAGGATGACTAATTCTTCACTGCAGGGTCTGTCTTACACACTAGAGAATGTTTAGCAGCACCCCTGGCCTCTCTCCAGGCGGTCTAGCAGTACCACACTTACAGCTTTGGGTAAGTTACTTACATTCATGAGCAGTGTTCTCATCTGTAAGATGGGCCTAAGAATAATATGATACTTACCTCACAGGGCTGTTGTGGGTTAAAAATGCTAGATGAAAATCAGCAGAATGCCTAACATGTAGCCAGCCCAGGATATATCTTGGCAACTTTTTTTTTTTTGTATTTTTCTGAAGCTGGAAATGGGGAGAGACAGTCAGACAGACTCCCGCATGCGCCTGACTGGGATCCACCCGGCACGCCCACCAGGGGCGACGCTCTGCCCACCAGGGGGCGATGCTCTGCCCCTCTGGGGCATCGCTCTGCCGACCAGAGCTACTCTAGCGCCTGGGGCAGAGGCCAAGGAGCCATCCCCAGCGCCCGGGCCATCTTTGCTCCAATGGAGCCTCGGCTGCGGGAGGGGAAGAGAGAGACAGAGAGGAAGGAGGGGGGGGGGGTGGAGAAGCAAATGGACGCTTCCCCTATGTGCCCTGGCTGGGAATCGAACCTGGGACTTCTGCACGCCAGGCGGATGCTCTACCGCTGAGCCAACCGGCCAGGGCCTATCTTGGCTATTTTTTAGCTGGTGTCTATGCAGTTTATATTACATAATAGAATGAGAGTTCAATACTTTTTTCACAACTTCTTGGTTAATTCTTCCAGTCAGAGAACCCCTTTAAAATATTGTTAAAATCAAAACATAAATTCTATGGTTCTGTGTGATTTTTCTACTCAATATTTTTCGCCCAAGGGAAGATAAATCAGGAAAGATGACCCAGGTAAGACAAATTGCTGTCATATGAGGTTTATTCTATTTTGGTGTACATTATTCAACTGCAGATTGAAAGAAAAAAAGAGAGAGGTCCAGGTGAAGAACAAGAAAGAGTGATGGTTGTTCTAAAAGGTTTCTTTCCAGAGTGTCTATCCTTGATGATAAATCCTGAGCAGAGAGATAGGGTCTGCAAGGAATTTTGTATCCTCTGGGACTAGCTTTCTGATAACAATGAAGATCACCAGATTGGGTGGGTTTGGGATGAGAAAACACCCTACAATTTTGTTTTCGTTAAAGTTCATTCCAGAAACTTTTGATAAACTTGGTTAATCTGTTTGTTTCTAGAACAAATTTCAGCTAAGTAGTAAACTCATGAAGGTTTGTGTTTTGGAGTTATTTAATTTAGCAACAGATTATAATTCTTCTTTCTCCTTCACCACGTCCCATTTCCGCGCATTAAACACCTCAAGTCCCAAGGCTGCCAGGACTCCCTGCCCCCTGAGGTTCATCAGCATACAAAGGGAAACATCTAATTAGAGCAAATTATATGGTAGAGTATATTAGCTAGAAAATTAATCCAGAATAGCTGGGAATTGAAAGGTGGCACAGGCTTGGAGTGTGCTTGGAGCCCTGCTCACAAAAAAACAAAGAATAGAGGAGAATAGGTGATCATGACAAACAGTAGTTTATCCATTCAGGAGTCATCCAGGGACATGTTATAAAGATCATTATTAGGTAACACCTAGGGTCTTAACTAGAGATATTAGCAGTATCATGAACAGATCACCAATTCAATTGTGAGAGATACTGATGGGGTAGATAATATGAAAATAAGAGAAGATAAAGAATTGGGGCAAAGGACTTGTGAAAAATAGCAATATCAAGAAATAAAGAAGGTCAAAATGGGAAGATGAAGTCTAATATATTTGGAAGCAAGTTCATTTTAAAACCCCTATATTTAATTCCATTCCATTAATAATGCAGCACATCTGGGAGAAGCATTTGGAAAGAAAGTAGTACTTAAAGAGATTTAAATGTGATCGTGGTTAGACCTAAAAAGTAGATATGATTTTGCAGTGTGACTCAGATCTGGGGTGCAGATCCTGCCAATCACTGTCATACTGATAGGGTATAAACTATTTTTTGACTGATTTGGAGTGACAGTTCCCTTGATGAGAACTTTAGCTAAAAATTAAAATGAACTACAATAGTATTCAAGAAAACTATATGATAGGTACATTGAAGAACAAACATAATAAATATAAAATAAAACTGATAACTAGTGAATGAGATGACCTTTGAAAACTTACCAATTCAGCTTAAAGTATTGTGCCAGGCATCATAGTTATAAAGACCAATCAGAGGGAAGGTAAATAAATTATAATTCTTCCTCATAAGAAGATCATAATCTAATGAGTAAAGGAGGTATTTACACAAACCAGTGTGTATATGTAGGTGGACGGGGGAGTTAATTTTCTTTGGAGGTGCAGAGCAGAAAAACTTTTAATAATTTCAGATAAATGTAAGAAAAGCAACAGAGAGAGGCATTTGAATAAAACACTGACAAGAAAGTTACATTTGAAAAGGTGGCTGAGGATTGTAGACAGAACAATCAAAAGGAACAGGTAGGCAAAAGGCAGAGGGTGGTCATACAATGGGGACAGGATGAAGAATGAGTAGACAGCAGACCAGGCAGGGAACAGAGTAGATGAGGGGCTGGGGGCAGACCAGAACAAGGGACCCAGGTGACAATGAGCAGACACCTCTCTGAGGGAAAAGTGACTAACAGAATGGGTACACATGGAAATAATATCAGCAGTCCCTTAAACAGCACGTTAGTGTTCTTATAGACAAAAGGTGATTTAAACTTGGAGAATGTCTTTAGAATGGCTTCAGTGTTTTATATATTCTGTAATTTCAAATTGTGTAACTCCGGTAATAGCAGATGATAAGGCCTCTTAACATAAAGACATAGTAGATGTAGAAAGTGAAAGGAAGGAAGGAAGGAAGAAAGGAAGGAAGGAAGGAAGGAAGGAAGGAAGGAAGGAAGGAAGGAAGGAAGGAAGGAAGGAAGGAAGGAAGGAAGGAAGGGAGGGAGGGAGGGGGGAGGGAGGAAGGGAAGGAAGGAAGGAAGGAAGGAAGGAAGGAAGGAAGGAAGGAAGGAAGGAAGGGAAGGAGAGAGAGAGAAAGAAAGAAGAAAAGAAAGAAAAGGAAAGAAAGAAAGAAAGAAAGAAAGAAAGAAAGAAAGAAAGAAAGAAAGAAAGAAAGAAAGAAAGAAAAGAAAGAAAGAGAGAAAGAGAGAAAGAGAGAAAGAGAAAGAAAGAAAAAAAAGGTCCTCAGGTTTGGAGTAAGACATGGGTCAATCCTGGCTTTGTAAGTTTCTACCTTTGACCATGGGAAAGGTAATTAGATTTGCTGAACTTAAGTCTTGTTTCTTATAAAAATGTAGAAAATAATTCCTATTTCTTAGGTCATGTCATATTCAGGTACCAGCGATGTTTGTAAACCTTTTGTAATAATGTTATTTATATTGTAAATGCTCAATCAACAGTAGTTGTATTATTATTATTATTATTATTACTACTATGATTATTGTCTAACCACATGATACTGGGTCTTAATAAATGTTAGCTATAAAAAGTTAAGAAGCTTACATATATATATTGAAAAGATTTTCTTATTCTTTTAAATTTATTGCTTTGCCATAAATCAAAAATGTAAGGAAAGAAATATTTACTCTTTGAAGCTACTATGACTGCAATCACATCAGGAACACAACTGCAGCAGCACCTTAGAAATCTGGAACCATGTGCCTCTTTCCTGATCCTACTTAGAGCCATCAGGTAACTTAAATCCTGGGAAGAACACACATATAGTTTAACATCACATAGATTATTCCTTCCTTCCATCACATCAAATAGAAACTAATTGTGAATTAGTTTCAGTTTCCAAATACTAGATTTTATTTCCTTTGTAGAAGAATTCATTACTTATTGACTTTCATTGACAGCATTGAATTAGATGCCAACGTACTTATAAAATGCTTGAAACTATCGGAAATATCTTGAAAAGTTAATATTTTAATCCAGACAAGAAGTTTACAGAACAAAGCAACATATTTATTTCCCCCATGTTTAATTAATCTTTATTACCAATCTTTGGAGGGGTGAGGGGAAGGGGAAAGGTTCTTTCTGTTCTTTTCATCCCTTAATTCCTATTCAAAATGCCCCTTAAGTCCAGTCTCATCTTCAACCATTTCACAATGTCACTCCTCATCGCTTTACACATAAGCTCTTCAACAATATCCTGGCTCTCCCTCCTTATCTAATCACTCCCTTCCTCAATCTATCTTGTGACATCACAAGATGCCACCTTTTCATCTCAAACATGTTCAAGGAATTGCCATTGCCTCTAGGAAATAGTTTACCTCCTCAGCCTTACATTCAAGACCACATATGATCTAACCTGTTCAACTCTATGTTCTTCACTCAGCTTTGATTGGGATGGTCTTTCAGTGAACGTCAAATATTCTATGGTCATTTCTATTCCAAGTCTGATTTATATCATAATTTTCTTCTCAGCCAAAAGATCTTTCTTTACCAACTAAATCCTATACCAAGATAGGTCCCATGGCTAGCATGAATATAATGGTATATAGTAAAGGCCCTGTAGTGCTCCAGACCTGATTCTAAGATCTAGCTCTATTATTTTCTTCAATATTAACCTAGAGAAATTACTTTACTTCCTGAAGCCTTAGTTACTATCATCTATTAAATATATTACCTCCCTCATATGCTGCTTTGCAGATTAAATTAGATAATGCAATAAAGGGATTTACACAGTTTTCAGTAAATAATGTTTGCTATTATAAACATATTATTTTGATCATACTTGTCTCATATTTGACCAAAATTGGGCATTCAGTATTATCACAATCAGATAACAAAAAAAAAGTGTTACTTTTTTAAAAAAGAAATTACAAAGATATGCCCTGAAAAATATGTCATTTGGCTTTTTATTAATTCTATATATTTCCAAAACTTGTATAATTGAAATGCCTTATTTTAATCATTGAAATAGTATTCCTTTAAAAAGGTATTTAAATATAAACAAGCAGACAATGAATGTTGGATGGGTGTGAAGAAATTAGAAACCTTATACATTGTTAATGGGAATGTATAATATTGGAAAATAGTCCTAAGATAACAAGGTCCAGGCTGCTGGCCCAGGACCATCATGTGACCGGAATTAAGATCCAGAAGTTTCAGCCCTAGGTTTCTGTTCAAGGGAGGTGAAATACACAGGTCTTGTACGCAACTATTCATAGCAGCATTATGCATGAAAGCCAAGATGTGGGAAAAACCCAAATGTCCAGCAACTGATGGCTAAATAAATCCACAGTAGTTTATCCATATAATACTGCTATACAGCTGTTTAAAAAAGATTTTGATTTACTTTTATAAGCAACGAGAAGCCATCTAAGATTTGCAAACAAAGAAAAGTTATTGAAAGAAATTGGGAGTAGTTATTAAGAATTATTCAAATTAAAATATTAAAACTATATTAAAATTCACATTATCATTTTGAAGCCATATCACTTATTTTTGGACTACAATTTTTGAGTATTAAGTGTGGGCCTGGGTCTGCACCAGCTACATTAGCCCTAATGATGCCAACAACAGAGTGAGATGGGTGTCCCATTAGTAAACTTTTGCACATGAGAAAGAGCAGGAATAAAGAGCTTGGCCAAGGTCACAGAGCTAGTGAGTGGCTAAGTGAGGATGGGAACCAGGTCTCTCTGATTTTAAAGCTCACATTCTTTCCAAGCCTTTCAGCCACCTTGCAGGGTAACCACAGTCCCTCTCTGTCCCCTTCTGCCCCCTCCTCCATTTGCCTAACTGTGTTGCCAGAACAACTGCTACAGCCACACCCTAAATGAAGTTAGTCGGAAGCTTCCGCAGGCCCCTTGACATTGTCTCTGGTTATCGCAGAGTCTTTATTTCTGGATCTTTGTCTACTAGAGCTTCTAAAATGTAAGGCCTTTGTCTTTTTTTGCCGCTATAATTTCAGCACCTAGTACTATATTTATTTAGTACATAGTAGGTACTTGGCAAATACTGTTAAATGAATTAGTGAATAAATGAATGAAGAAATAAATGCTGTCAATTCATATATTATGGCCAGGAATAAATGTCAATGAATATAGCTAAGTCACTCTAGTTATTACTTATTAAATATATATATTGAGCAGTTACAATGTCTAAGTGCTAGAGATACAAAGATGAATATGATACTTAGAACTCACAATGAAGTACTTTAACACAGGCATGGATTTGAATAATAACATAGTATGGTATTTTAAGTTCCATGTTTTTCACAGTGACAAGCAGGGGCTGGGTGACTGCAGTGAAGAGAATGAATAATGATACGTATAAGATGTTTTCTTTCCCTGAAGAAAACCTATAGAACCTTTCATTTTGATATGTTCCTAGATTGTCTCACACACTTTATTTTGGATCTCATCAAAAGTTTGTGTAAGCTTGGGATCCTGATAAAGAATTAAGGACATCCTGATGGCACTAGTATTTATTAAAATACTATCAGAAACATCCCTATTCACATTTAAACTGTTTGAAAAAATAAAATGATTCCCTTGTTTCCATAAATATTTGAAGTACCATCAAAATAACCCGAGGCAGACAAGCTCTAATACTCAAGTATAATCATTTATTTCTTTCATGTCAGTCTGATTTTCGTCACTTGAGATAAATGTGGTCTGACATATTGATTATCCATTCTTGGCCATGGGGGGACTTTTATTCGTATATTGATCTCTTTGGTTTAGGTGAGTTTTTTGTTTTGTTTTGTTTTTAATTTAGATGTCATAGATACTTCAGAAATGTGGTGGTTCAAAAATTATGTAACCCCATTAAACCTAACACTGTTGGACTAGGCAGGTGCACGTTCAACGGGAATAGACCTGGCACTCAGGGTCCAGTCTGGAAGGGTGGAAGGGTGCCATATCCCCGGTCTGTCTGCTGTGGGCTGTAGGAGCTGGAGAGCAAGTGCCAGGCGTCTCCAACTGAGGTGCCACTCCTCACCTGCAATTGTTGAATTCTTTATCTGTATTGAATTGTATAGTTTACACATCATAAAATTCACTTGTTTTAAGTTTACAATTCAATGACTGTTTCGTAAGTTTCCTGAACTGTGTAACCATCGCCATAATCGAGGTATGGAACGTTCTGTCCCTCCAGTCAGTACCTCTGCACCCATTTATGGCCCAAAACCAGTCTCACGCTCAGCCCTAGGCAACCACTACTTTACTTTCTGTCTCCAGAGATTTGCTTTTTCTGTACATTTTATAAAAAAAAAAAAAAATGGATTCATACAATATGTGGCCTTTTGTGGCTGACTTCTTTCAATTAGCATAATGTTTTTGAGGCTCATCCATGCTATTGCATATATGATAGGTTCATTCCATTTTATCGCTAAATACTATTCATTCTATGACTGTGCTACATCCACATTTTGTTTCCCCATTCACTTCATGGATATTTATTTCAACTTTTTGGCTATGATAGATAATGTTGTTATGAACATTTGTGTACAAGTTCTTTTGTGGACATATATTTTGAATTCTTTTGAGTCGATCACTAGGAAAGGAACTGCTGGACCATATGGTAACTCCAGGCTTAACATTTTGAGAATCTTGCCAACAAGTTTCAAAATGGCTGCATTATTTTATCTTTTGATCAATAATTAATTTAGAAAGGGTCCCGTTTTGGGGGGATTTTTTCATATTCTTACCAGCATTTATTATTGTCTTTCTTTGTTAATATAGACTTTCCGATGGGTATAAATTGATATATCACTGCTGTTTTGGTTTGCATTTCCCTAGTGACTGATGGTGTTGAGCATCTTTCTATGTACTGACTAGCCATTCTTGTATCTTCTTTCTTAAAGTGGCTACTCAAATCTTTTGTTCATTTTTAAATTGAGTTACTTGTCTTATTGAATTGTAAAACTTCTTTATACATTTTTTAATACAAATCTTTTATCAGACATATAATTTGTAAATATTTTATCCTATTCTGTGGGTTGGTTTATAACTTTCTTAATTTTGTCCTTTGAAGTACAAGTTTTTAATTTTGATGAAGTCTGACTTATCAAATTTTCCTTTTATTGCTCATGCTATTGGTGTCATAATTAAGAAATCTTTGCCTGACCCGGAGTCTCAAACATTTTTTGTGTGTGTGCGCTTTATACTCAAATCTGTATAATTTTAGCTTTTACATTTAGGTCTCTGATTCATTTTGAGTTACTATTTCTATATGGTGCATATGAAAATCTTTCTATATGGAGGTAGGAACTAAGTTCATATTTTTACATTTGGATATTTCATTTCATTTTACATTTGGATATTCCATTTGTTGAAAAGACTGCTCTTTCTCCATTGATTTGCCTTGACGCCTCTGCATATCAATTGACCATAAATAGAAGAGTTTATTTTTGGACTTTCAATGCTGTTTCACTGTCTGTCTTTATGCCAGCACCACATATTGTCTTGATACATAACTTTTTTAAAGTTGATGGAAAATTTTAACCAGAGTGATTAGTTGGAAACAACTGAATCTAAGCTGCCTTTTAAAAAAAAAGTCTCTCCATGAATACATATCATAAGAAACAACTAAATAAAACAGGAGTATGAAAAAAAGAAAGTAAAAAAATAAAATAAAGCAAATAGGATCATTAAACAAAATCTATAAAAGTACTAGTTGTGGCTACCATTGAGATTTTGAGCTTTCCAATAATCAAGATGGAAATGGAAACATATTCATAAAATATGGCTAATAAAGTAATACAATTCCATTTTTAGGAGATTGCAACTATTCTTGGCTAATGGTCTAGAGCAGGGGTCTCAAACTCAACTCAGCATGTGGGCCGCAGAGCAAGATCACAGCCGTTCGGCAGGCTGCACTAGGTCTACAAAAGGCAACTGTTACACAACACTTTTCTCACTGCAGTTGAAAACAAAAAAAAAATCAGTACAACAAGCACAATTGTACATGCAGTTTACTCAGTGTCACAAAATGACCAGAAACTGTAGTTCGCATCACAACTGCTGTTAACTAAGCTAATATCTAGCTAGGATGCTAGAGAAATGAAAAATACAAGTAGGCCCCTAGGCTTACTTAATTTTATCCAAAATATTTTGAACTTCGTGGATTAGTCTGTGGGCCGCACAAAATTGTTCGGCGGGCTGCATGCGGCCCGCGGGCCGTGAGTTTGAGACCCCTGGTCTAGAGGGAACTTTATCCTGTATGTATTCATATAAAGGAGATTGTATAATATGACAAACAGCTTCCTTACAAGAACTCTTACACTGAGTAAAGCAAAAAATTTCAAATTTTTTTTAACTATGTTCTGCAATGTTGAACAACTGTACTTAGTAAATGCAAGTTCATGCAAATTGCAAACAAAGGAGGTTTGCTACTGACTTGGTTAATCTTGAGATATATTTTATTATTTAAGCCATTCTCTTATAAATATTGTTCCTTTTAACCAAAAGTTTTTGATACGTAGGGTAGCAAAGAATTCAAAGTTACTTCTTAAGGAAAATTTAAAATGCAGTGACACTGTGTTGTAAGTTAAGAACAAAACTCTATATTTTAATAATAAATGTAAGCAAGGAGTTGTGTTGGTGTGCTTTCATAAAAGGAAAGAAGCCTGATGAGGTCTGTTTCCTGAAGATAATTAACCCCATCCCCCCTGCAGAGACGAGATGAGAGAAAACCTACTCCTCCAAAGCAGGGATAAACTATCCTCAAGAATTAATCCCCTAAATCTGACAAATATAGATGTTGCAAACCTTGCTATATCTCTGTCTTTTTCTTCACTAACAGCAAAAGAGATAATGCAAGCGAATGATTGTTCTAAAGTTCAGGTCTCTTTTAGTTAACCAATATGAAAATTCTATCAGAAAATTCAAACACATCAGTGATCTCAGTTGTACAATATCACCTCACAAGTCCATAAAGAAGAATGTTAGTTGCTGAGAGATATGACTCTCCCTCCCAGATATAAAGATGATGCCACTGGTCCTGCTAGTGCTACTTACCCTGTGTCTTAAAGGTCAAGTTTGTTGGGAGAAAAATAGTACTAGAATTGAAAAGATTGAGTTTTCTTGGTTGACAAATGAGTAAGCAAATGTGAAGTAGTACCAATCTTCAATGTGTCTATAAATAATGCTGTCAGACTATAGATTAAGCCAGTTTGAGAGTCATTTCCCTTTAAAAAATGAGCTTGAAAAACATGTCTTTTCTTCAGCTGGGGTAAGATGCATTATCACCATGTTGTGTTAAACCAGAACAGGACTCATCACAGAGTGATGACTAACATTGACCAGATCATGCAAGAGGACCTGAACAGATTTGTAGTGAGAGAAAATTACAGAGAAACATTGTTTTATAATTATAGCCTAGACTTTGGTGCCTGAGTAAACTACCCTTGAAAAATAATAATCTCTCAATAATATCACTTTGCTTACCTTTGGGAAGCAGACTCAGTCCCTTCTAAGTATGTCAAGAAGTTTTGTGGGGGTACTTAAGCCTAAATCTCTTTTGGTATGCCTCCTCATTTTTGGTAACAATTTACTGAGCAAGACTGTATCCTCTAATCTGGATTCTGTCAAAATGAGAGTTTCTCTGCTAAGAAGAAATGAAGACCACCTGACGAGGCGGTGGCACAGTGGATAGAGCGTTGGACTGGGATACAGAGGACCCAGGTTTGAAACCTTGAGGTCGTTGGCTTCAGCGTGGGTTTGAGCACAGGGTCGCTGGTCGCTGGCTTGAGCAAGGGCTCAGTCGCTCTGCTGCAGCCCCCCAGTCAAGGCACATATGAGAAAGTAATCAATGAACAACTAAGGAGACTAAGGAGCCACAATGAAGAACTGATGCTTCTCATCTCTCCCCCTTCCTGTCTGTCTGTCCCTATTTGTCACTTTCTCTGTCTCTTTGTCTCTGTAAAGAGAGAGAGAGAGAGAGAGAGAGAGAGAGAGAGAGAGAGAGAGAGAGAGATGAAGAAGAACAATCTAGAAATAAATTAATTTGAGGTAGGTTGATAACCGACATTGCCAGAAGCCTCACCCTATACTGTGTCTCCTTCAGTGAGTTGTATCAGCAATTTGATAACTGCCTATTTCTTCACCACGTCAAGCTAAGGCATAGAAAATCCTCCTCAGGAATAATATTCTTCTTAATATTTACCTTGGCTTAGAATGCCTTGAGCATAATTTGCCACAAATCTTTAGTGTACATATGCTAAACACTATAGGTTTTAAAATATACCTAGATGGTGTAAGACTGTGGTTCTTAAAGTATAGTTTCTGGACCAGCAACATTAATATCACTTATGGAACTCAGCAGAAATACAAAGTCTCAGCCTCAACCCACAGTCTAAGAAAATATGAAACTTCGGAATGAATCTCAACATTCCTTACTTAACAAGCCTTCTAGATGATTCAGATGTACTAATATTGAAACTTTTTTTGTGTGAAGTATCAGGAGCATCTCTGTTTCAGTAAACAAATTAATCTTTGTGTGCAGAAATACCTAAAGTTTGGAACAGGATTATCTTGTGGATTTCTGACATCTTCCAAGTTTGGATTTTGCCTTGTTAAAAAGTCAGGAGCAGAAAATAAGTAAGACTATAGTTGAACTGAATAGTACCTTCAATCAATTGGATCTATTTGACATCAATGCACTACTTTATTCAGTAACATTCACCAAGAAATACCACATTTTGGGTCATGAGACACAACTTCACAAATTAAAAAAAAAAAAAAAAAAACAGAATTCATTTAAAGTATGCTTTCAGACCACACCAGAATTAAACTAGGAATCGATAATAGCTACATAATCTCAAAACATTTGGGTTTTAAACAATATACTTCTAAATAATACACAAATCAAAGAAGAAATTTTCAGACATTAAAACACATCTTAAACTAAGTTAAAATAAAAATACAGTCTATTGAAATTTGTGGGATGCAGTGAAAGCGGTGCTTGGAAAGCAGTGCTTGTATTCAAACTTAGTCTGTTGAATACATATGTTAGAAAAGAAGAAATCTCTAAAATCAAAAATATAACTTTCCATCCTGGGAAACTAAAAAAAAAAAAAAAAGCAAATTAAATACAAATTGAGAAAAAAAACCCATTAAGGCAGACATCAATAAATTGAAAACAGAAAAACAATAGAAATAATTAATGAAACCAAAAGCTGATCCTTTGAAAAAAATCAATAAAATTGATATTCCTTTAGTGAGGTAAACAAAAAGAAAGAAAGTGAGGACACAAATTACTAAATCAGAAATGAAAGAAGCCTGACATTACTAATTATCTCATGGATTATAAAAGAATATTATGAACAAGTTTATGCTCCCAAATTTGAAGTAACATCTTAAAAGTACTGAAAGAAAAAAAATTATCAACCTAGAATACCATAGCCAGTAAAAATATATTTCAAAAGAAAAGGTAAAATATTTTATTTTGATGTAAAAAGCTGTAAGAATTAATTTCCAGCAATCTCACTGTGAGAAAAGTTAAATGCTAAATTTCCCTCAGATGGAAGAAAATTGATAACGAATAGAATTATGGATCTATATATAGCAAAGAACACTGGAAATGATAACTACATGGGTAAATAGTATCCTTTTATCATTTAAATTAATTTAAAAGGTAATAGACTTTAAATGAAACAAAAAAACAGTGTGTAGTATGGTGTTTATAATATACGTAAAAGGAAATGGGTGATAAATAATTGTGTATACTAAGGTCAAGAGAAGAAAAATTAAAGGTACTATTGTAAGGTTTTTATATCATATGTGATACCACAAGGTTCACTGTGATGTCAAAGATGTTTACTTCAAACTGTAATATAACCACTAAAATAACAAAGCAAAGTTTGGCCAGTAATTCAACAAGGTAGGAAATAAAATGAAATAATAAAAATAATCCAAAAGAGACTGAAAAAAGAAAAATGGAACAAATAGAAAACAAATAGCAAGATAATCATTTTAAATTTAACTATAGTTTTAACTACATTAAGTGTAAAATGTCTAAATACCCCAATTAAAGAGCCAATTATTAAAAGTCAGAACCAAATATACATGCTGTCTAGAAGAAACACACTGCAACCATTTTACCCAGCCTTCACCAATGGATGAAGGTGGTGAAAGATAAGTCCTGGGCATCTAATGTACCATATGGTGATTATAGCTAACAATGCTATATTGTGTATTTAAAAGTTAGTATGAGAGCACATCTTAAAATTTCGCATTAGAAGAAAAAAAAAACTATGAGTGGTGATAGATGTTAACTAATTGTGATAATCATTTTTGCCATATATATCAAATCATATTTGTGTATCAAATCATTGTTGTATACCTAAGATGAATACAATACTATAAGCTATTATATCTTATTTCTTGTTTTTAAAAAAAATTTAAAAATAGAGACACACACTAAATATAGACACAGGTAGGTTAAAAGTATTAATAATTATAGGTAAGTTTAGATTTATACATGTATAGCACCTAGTATGTTCAATATTCAGTGGATACTTGGTAAAAATATTTCTTAATATCTTTCCTGTTTTTTAATTGTTGTCTTAGTTTGAGCTGATATAACAAAATACCATAGACTGGGTGGCTTCAACAACAAACAGTTATTTCTCACAGATCTGGAGGCTCAAGGCACCTACAGCTTCCTACAGAGTCCCCTTGCTCATTTGTAAATGAACACATTCTTGTTGTAGCCTCACATGGTGAAGAGAGAGCTCTGGTATTTTTCTCTTCTTTATAAGGGGAAATCCCATCATGAGGGCTCTACTCTCATGACCTCATCTAAACCTAATTACCACCTAAAGCCTATCTCTAAATACTATCACATTGAGAATTAAGGCTTAACATATGAATCTGGGTGGGGGAGGCGCACGAACATTCAGTCAATAGCAGTTAGGTAAACATCAGACTTATGAGATAGTTGAATGTTTGTTATGATAGTCAACATCTTTGGTATCTTTAAATACTGAACAGCAAGAGAGTATTTAGGTTTGTTACCTGTACGGGACAGTTATCTGGATCTGAGCTCCTACAACATTACAGGGAGCTGAGAAGTGTGGCTAGGACCCTAACACACTGACAGGTTTATCTGAGGATTGATCCCCAAAAGGTGACATGGGTGATCAGAACAGCTGATATCAATTTGATTTGAAAACTGATATGTTAGCTTGGAATGCTGAGGTTGGTTCTTTACATTAACTACTCAAAAGTAGGCATTTCTTATACACTTCACTCCCACTCCCACTAAAACTTTACATTCTGTTAGTTTCAGTCCTCACAGGAATATGAAGGAAGTGGAAGGAAAAAGATTCAGAATATATTCTCAGTCATCAGGATGAGATATATGGCTTTTTATAAGTGATTTTAAAGATAATGAGTGGTGAATGTGTTTTTGAATAAATTTTAATAGTGTTATTAGCTCTACAAATTTTGACATTCTTAATATACATGTTGAAACTAATAGAGAATTTCAGATAGCAATTCTCATATTCTTTCTGGTGGACTCTAAATCATTATGGGCCTAATGGTTGAGTTAGTTTTGCCTCTTCAACTTTTCAATATTTCTATCCATCACAAAAAAATGCAAAGGAGCAAATAATTACAACAAATCTATACTCAAATCCATATTAAAGGTCAAAGAGCTCTCTATTTCTCTCTTTGCTGTTTTGCATTGAACATCTGACGAGGGTCTTGTGAGAAAATCTAATGGTTTCTTTATCATTTTATTTTTTGTGTGACTTATATATTTATGTTTATTGATTGCAGTATTACCCTCACACTGTTCTTTCATTCTATCTTCTCTCTTGCATGGCTTTCCCTTTGTTTTATCTGAGACTTTAGTAAGATACTATTTCTGTCTTGGAAGGTGATACAATATTTCACCTAGATTTGACTGAGTACAGTCTTTTGTAGTCATTTCTAAAGAAGGAACATACTTTCAGTTTGCTTTTTTTTTTTGGTATATTTCTGAAGTGAGAAGCAGGAAGGCAGAGACAGACTCCCACTTGCGCCCAACCGGGATCTACCCATCAAGCACAGTACTGGGTGATGTTCTGCCCATCTAGGGCATTGCTCCATTATAACCATAGTCATTCTAGTGCCTGAAGCGGAGGCCATGGAACCATCCTCAGCACCTAGGCCAACTTTGCTCCAATGGAACCTTGGCTGTGGGAGAGGAAGAGAGAGACAGAGAGAAAGGAGAAGGGGAAGGGTGGAAAAGCAGATGGGTGCTTCTCCTATGTGCCCTGGCCAGAAATCGATCCCAGGACTTCTGCATGCCAGGTCGATGCTCTATCACTGAGCCAACTAGACAGGGCCTCAGTTTGCCTTTTTAATTCTGTGTGATGGCATGATCCATTTACACATTTTCTCTGCCAGGTCTGAGTGGGGTTTTTGACTGTACAAAAAGCTCAGATGATAGCTCTAGTATAGAAACTGGTTTACGATGATTAAACAAATAAACTTCATCTGGTCCCTCTATCCACATTAATTATTGTTATCAAACTCAGAGTTAAGGGATTAAGTTATCACTGTTCCTGTTTACCTTGGCATGATGAGATAAAAGGCTCATATTATAGAAAGTCTCCTCAAACCAGAATTTGCTATTGCAGACATTGGGGTTCTGCTTTCTTACCATACCCCAACCTTGCCACTCAACTCTTTCTATTGCTGCTGGAACTAATGACTCCAGATAAACATGCCTGGAAAAATTTATAAAGTACTTCTAGTTTTCAAAATTACTTCATATACAGATCTTTGAACTCTGTTCATATTACTCATGGAAAATGAAGGTGCCCGGTTCTTGGGGGCCTTGACAATTTTAAGCACATCTCCAGGCTATACTTTAATTCTATAGCATTGCTCTGCCAAATCACTGAAAGCCAAGATTCTTGTCTGAGCTTACCAAATTGGTATCAAGTGCCCTTGATGGAAAACTAAAGAAAATTTAAATATTAAATTAAATTTCTTAGTTTAAAAAGAAGGGAGAAAATTGTTAACATATATAAGTCTACCATGCTCAATTTTTCAGATATTAATGTTTAATGCTAAATCTCTCTGTGTAGCTCAGAAACCATCGAATGAATTAATATTTCTAATGTACCGAAATGTATTTTGATTAAAGATGTTTTAAAAAATGCAAAAATCTGAACCTCTACTAAGATGACTGAAATGTCTAAATAGCAGAGAATATTAAATAAATAAGAATATACATCAAATGAGAGTACAGAGATTTAAAAAAGATAGTAAAATATGATTTTACATGAAAAAAACCTTTTATTTCTAAAGTATGTTACCAAAACCTATTGCTGAAAATAAGTTATTTTTTTGTGTGTGTCTACTGTTCATACTCTCTTGCTGGAAGAGGAGAGAACTAAAGATTTATCAAATTGTACAAATCATTGAAAAGAGAATTAAAGAAAATCCTCTTAATAAATACAATGAAACCAGACCCAGAAACTACACCCTTGAATATAAACAAGTTCCATATGTAATTCTTACTTAATTTTAATGAATATATTTTAAATTACACTTTGATAAATTAATGTGACTATGATTACAGAATTAACAGAGGTAAAATTCTCAAACACAAAAAATATAGCTATTTTATAAGTGAAAGATAAAATGTTATAACAGGCTAACCCTTTCTCATGTCAATTTCTTAAATGTGAAAAATATCCAATGAACCCATTAAATACATTTTGACAGACTAACAGCAGGAGGCTTGTTGACCTTTCACCTCATATTGATTTCCCCTTCAGTCTTTTCCTTGGTGATTTCCACTTTCCCTGCATATATTTTGCCTCCCAGTCCACTCTCCACATGCCACTTTTGTAATCATTTGCAATAGAAATCCACCCGGAGCCCTGAGCTGCACCAACACTTTAGGAAAACCTCGAAAATAAAGCAGCTACATTACTCACATCTATCAATAAGTTCCTCAATTAGCAAATATCTTTATAAAACATAGATACCCTTGGCATTTCAATAATGCAGCTGAGCAGATAAACACCTGGGTGAGTCAAAATGCTCGTTAATTATTATTTATTCATCAATTCCACCAGCATTGATTAATGGGCCACTCTGGGCAAGACACCAAAATGGAAATCCAAGGAATGTCAGGGAAATGCCGGCAGCCTTCTCTCAGGCTCATTGTAGAAAAATCCTCCATAGAAGGAACATGTAGGAGAAAAAAAAAGAGAGAGAGAGAGATGGCGAGGAATAAGCAATGAGCATGGTATATGTAGGTGCTGGGGAATTACAGTGAAGTGAGGGAGCTGTGTGAACTAATATTACCCGGGAGGAGTCAAGAAGCAAACTAGAAGAGTCAGGAACTGTTCTGACTTTGATTTTGAAAAGCACTCTTAAGAGTCATGTCTGTTTGCAGTCAGAGTAGTTGGGGTATCAGCAGCAAATGTTACTAAGCCAAGTCAAACACAGTAATGTTGCAACCCAATCAGAAGTGAAGGATGGAGTGGCATGCATATGAGCTTTAAAGGGGTTTAAAATAATCAGTATCTGTTCCCTGAAAATCAGAGTGAATCTTCTAAAGGAGCCTGGGTCAAAATTAAATATTTTGGGTTCCTGTGAAAATAATGCTAAAATTTGGCACCCTTGTTAGTTTTTTTGTTATTATGTGTTGGTGGTTGTTGGTCTTTGAATGTCCCCAACATCCAGCTGTCTTCCTCTGGTTTTCTCCAGGCACTTATTTTAAAACAGAGCTCATTAGTCTCCCCTGATCCTGCAATCCCCCAAATAAACTAGTTCCATAGGGGATCAATGACTGGTGTTGGGCAAAAAAGTTTGTAAAATGTGATTTTATGTTTGCTCACTTTTATTGTTAAAAATGGCCACTGCCCACATGATTAGCATTGCCCAGGTATGTGAAACTGCAAATTACCTTCCTGCTTGGGAAGGGTCATTGTTATGCTAATGTTGCTGGAGGAAGGGCTGCTTCCAAACACATTTTATGAGGCCAACATAACCCTCATACCAAAAACAGGCAAGGATGGCACAAAAAAAGAAAACTACAGAACAATATCTCTAATGAATACAGATGCTAAAATACTAAACAAAATACTAGCAAATCAAATACAACAACATATTAAAAAAATAATACATCATGATCAAGTGGGATTCATCCCAGAATCTCAAGGATGGTTCAACATACGTAAAACGGTTAACGTAATACATCATATCAACAAAACAAAGAACAAAAACCACATGATCTTATCAATAGACGCAGAAAAGGCTTTCGATAAAATACAACACAATTTTACATTTAAGACTCTCAACAAAATGGATATAGAAGGAAAATATCTCAACATGATAAAGGCCATATATGATAAACCATCATCTAACATCATATTAAATGGCACAAAACTGAAGGCTTTGCCCCTTAAATCAGGAACAAAACATGGTTGTCTACTCTCTCCACTCTTATTTAATGTGGTACTAGAGGTTCTAGCCAGAGCAATCAGACAAGACAAAGAAATAAAAGGCATCCATATAGGAAAAGAAGAAGTAAAGGTATCACTTTTTGCAAATGATATGATCCTATACATCAAAAACCCCAAAGAATCTACAAAAAGACTACTAGAAACAATAAGCCAATACAGTAAGGTCGCAGGATACAAAATTAACATACAGAAGTCAATAGCCTTTCTATATGCCAACAATGAAACATTTAAGAACGAACTCAAAAGAATAATCCCCTTCACGATTGCAAAAAAAAACAAAAAAAACAAAAAAACATACCTAGGAATAAACATAACAAAGAATGTAAAGGACTTATATAATGAAAACTATAAACCATTGTTAAGGGAAATTGAAAAAGATATAATGAGATGGAAGAATATTCCTTGTTCTTGGTTAGGAAGAATAAATATAATCAAAATGGCCATATTACCCAAAGCAATATACAAATTTAATGCAATTCCCATTAAAATTCCAATGACATTTTTTAAAGAAATGGAGCAGAAAATCATCAGATTTATATGGAACTATAAAAAAAACCCCAAATAGCCAAAGCAATCCTAAAGAAAAAGAATGAAGCTGGGGGCATTACAATACCTGACTTCAAACTTTATTATAGGGCCACGACAATCAAAACAGCATGGTATTGGCAGAAAAATAGACACTCAGACCAATGGAACAGAATAGAAAACCCAGAAATAAAACCACATATATATAGTCAAATAATTTTTGATAAAGGGGCCAACAACACACAATGGAGAAAAGAAAGCCTCTTCAACAAATGGTGCTGGGAAAACTGGAAAGCCACATGCAAAAGAATGAAACTGGACTACAGTTTGTCCCCCTGTACTAAAATTAATTCAAAATGGATCAAAGACCTAAACATAGGACCTGAAACAATAAAGTACATAGAAGAAGACATAGGTACTCAACTCATGGACCTGGGTTTTAAAGAGCATTTTATGATTTTGACTCCAAAGGCAAGAGAAGTAAAGACAAAAATTAATGAATGGGACTACATCAGACTAAGAAGTTTTTGCTCAGCAAGAGAAACTGATAACAAAATAAACAGACAGCCAACTAAATGGGAAATGATATTTTCAAACAACTGCTCAGATAAGGGCCTAATATCCAAAATTTACAAAGAACTCATAAAACTCAACAACAAACAAACAAACAATCCAATAAAAAAATGGGAAGAGGACATGAACAGACACTTCTCCCAGGAAGAAATACAAATGGCCAACAGATATATGAAAAGATGCTCATCTTCATTAGTTATTAGAGAAATGCAAATCAAAACTACAATGAGATACCACCTCACACCTGTTAGATTAGCTATTATCAACAAGACAGGTAATAGCAAATGTTGGAGAGGCTGTGGAGAAAAAGGAACCCTCATTCACTGTTGGTGGGAATGTAAAGTAGTACAACCATTATGGAAGAATGTATGGTGGTTCCTCAAAAAACTGAAAATAGAACTACCTTATTACCCAGCAATCCCTCTACTGGGTATACCCCAAAAACTCAGAAACATTGATACGTAAAGACACATGCATCCCCATGTTCATTGCAGCATTGTTCACAGTGGCCAGGACATGGAAACAACCAAAAAGCCCGTCAATAGATGACTGGATAAAGAAGATGTAGCACATATACACTATGGAATACTACTCAGCCATAAGAAATGATGACATCGGATCATTTACAGCAAAATGGTGAGATCTTGATAACATTATGCGGAGTGAAATAAGTAAATCAGAAAAAACCAGGAACTGCATTATTCCATACGTAGATGGGACATAAAAGTGAGACTAAGAGACATTGATAAGAGTGTGGTGGTTGGGGGGGAGGGGGGAGAGGGAGAGGGGAAGGGGGAGGGGGAGGGGCATATAGAAAACTAGATAGAAGGTGACAGAGGACAATCTGACTCTGGGTGATGGGTATGCAACATAATTGAATGACAAGATAACCTGGACATGTTATCTTTGAATATATGTTTCCTGATTTATTGATGTCACCTCATTAAAAAAATAAAATTATAATAATAAAAAAGAAAAAAAAATGGCCACTGCCCACATGACTGGCACTGCCCAGGTATGTGAAACTGCAAATTACCTTCCTGCTTGGGAAGGGCCATTGTTATGCTAATGTTGCTGGAGGAAGGGCTTTTGTAAAAGAAAAGTTTGTGAGAAGGAAGAAGAAGGAAGCCAAGATGGCAGGGTGCTAAAGGAGAAGTGAGTTTGTGCAGAGATGAGAAGGGAGAAGGTGTGCAGATTGTTAATCCTAATCCAGAGGGACCCGAAACATTGAAGACACGAATAAGGTCCGTCGATTACACACCAAAGTTTTATTGTCCTGCTTGGCCAAGCAGCGGGAACTCCAACAGGAATCTGAGGGAGAGCACGCCAGCCCTTTGTTCTACTTAGTTTTTATAGTTTTGTAAGTGGGAAGTACAGAAACAAAAATTGTAATTAGGAGCACTTTACCACTATTGGT
This sequence comes from Saccopteryx leptura, assembly GCF_036850995.1. NCBI lineage: Eukaryota > Metazoa > Chordata > Mammalia > Chiroptera > Emballonuridae > Saccopteryx > Saccopteryx leptura. The sequence goes on along the minus strand of NC_089506.1, from coordinate 70,657,574 downwards.
TATAGTCATATGTCCTTTAACATGATAGGACCATGTTCAATTTGCAAGCCATACATCCTTTTGGAGAAAACAAAATTTACAAATCAACACATTGGTAGAAAGATGTCTCTTTACATATTAAAAGGCTTTCCTATATTATCTAGTGTTTATTTGCTATTTCTCTGTGTAGAGTCACACGTGTTATCCACACACATTTACATAGGAGAGGTAGTTTCTGTGGGGACAATTGCTATAAGAAAAGGTTTATTTTGGCTTTTCTCTTCCTGCACCTGGCTAGCCATTCACCCCTTTCCCCACAGGTGTGGTGGAATGTCTGGGGATCCATGTTTTCCTCCCCTTTGCATTTACAATACAATGAGAATCACACAGTACAGAGACTATTCTCACAATTTCTCTGCACACCTTAACCCAAATTAATAAAATGTTCTCCAAGCCTCTTAAAATATTAATATTAATTCTGTAGCTTTTGGTACTTTACAACACCTGTGGGTGAAGTGGCTCAGTGGCTCCTCACAGATGAGGAACCAGAGGTGACTGAGCGGGTGGGGGCCTGTTATTCTAGGAAAACCTGGATGTGTCAGTAGCTTTGTGAGCTCTGAATGAGTGGGTTTTGGAGCCCTGTGTGTTTTTACTCGCCTGCTGGTCCGAGGCTAGAATAAAGGAATGGACCACCAGTTTTTGGCTCTGCATTTCTTTACCGTCTGTCCGAATCTAATGAGAAACTGCACCTGCCTGGCAGCAACGGTGGCCGCGACTGTTGGGCCTACAACCAGTATAGGTTTGGTTGAAAATACTTTTGGAGCAGGAAGCATATCCCATATTTATATCAGAAGAAACTATGGTAAATCCTGAGGCATTTCTGTTCTTCCTCAGGTTCCTCCTTGGTGCCAGTCACCAGGGTCCTGTCCTGCCCGCTCCTTTCTCGTGCACTGGGCTCATGGGATTTCTCCCAGCGTCTCCGTTACCTCTGTCCTCTTCATACTGACTGCTTTAGCGCCAATTCAGGCCCTGTGATAACTGCTGCCAAATAAAGAACATTTCAGGCCCTGGCCGGTTGGCTCAGCGGTAGAGCGTTGGCCTGGCGTGCAGGGGACCCGGGTTCAATTCCTGGCCAGGGCACATAGGAGAAGCGCCCATTTGCTTCTCCACACCCCTCCTTCCTCTCTGTCTCTCTCTTCCCCTCCCGCAGCCAAGGCTCCATTGGAGCAAGGATGGCCCGGGCGCCGGGGATGGCTCCTTGGCCTCTGCCCCAGGCACTAGAGTGGCTCTGGTCTCAGCAGAGTGACGCCGCAGAGGGGCAGAGCATCGCCCCCTGGTGGGCAGAGCGTCGCCCCTGGTGGGCGTGCCGGGTGGATCCCGGTCGGGCGCATGCGGGAGTCTGTCTGTCTCTCCCCGTTTCCAGCTTCAGAAAAGTACAAAAAAATATATATATATATTTTTATACATATATATATATATATATACATATATATATAAATAAAGAACATTTCAATTACTAGGATACACCTATTTTCTGAGTCAGTGGGTGATTGTATATTAAGGATAATTATTTCATGACCCAAATATTTTCCTGTTACATGAAGTTTGGAATCATGGAGACTGTAGATGAAAAAGGCGCCACATGCTTAGCCTGACAAGCTCAGGGGAGGCTTGCTTGGTGGCCGTGCAGACACAGAGACCTAAGGTAACCACACAGGATGGTCTGAAATGAAAACTTTCTGACTAAAAGCAGTTTGTGGTGGGTAGGATGGTATTTTTCTTAAAGGAAGGTCAGTGCTTACCTTAAGCAAGCCTTTTGCATCTACAGTAACATATCTGATAACATGTCTTTGAAATGGAAGGGTAATCCTGCCAGGCATTCTACCAGAGCGGAATCAACAAACCCTTCCTTGTTATTGTTATCCTGTGAATTGTTAACTGTTAAATACCTTCTTCCTGCCTAAGTAAAAGAAGTTTCAGTATATACACTTTTATTTTTTATCCAATCCCAGAGATTCCCCCACTCCTGCTATCACTAATGAATTTTATGTTACCCCTTTCCTCCTTCTCCTTTCATTCTAATGTATAAAGGAAATGGTAAAGCCACCATTTTCCAGAGCATTTCCTCAATCTGTTGAGATTTTGCTTCTTGGCAGTTGTCAACAGTTTGGCTCAAATAAACTTATAAAAAATTCTTACAGGTTTGGAAATTTCTTAGGTTGACAAGACATTAAATAATTTAGGCTTAATACAGAAAAAAAAAAGATAGGTGGTATTTTTTATATTCTTAACCAATTTCCTTTATCATTTCTTTAATACCTGTGGAGAAAACAGCTGTTAGTCTTGCTCGCTGGTTTAGCGGCTGCAAGCACTTTGTGCAATTAGTGCAGGAGCAAGTGACAGCATTATTGTAAGATATAAGTGCTTCCCCTCAGGGGCCAGGAGATCAGATAGCCCTGCCACTGAGAAGTGTGGTTTATTTCCTGATCCCTTGCCCTTCACTGCGAAAAGCAGGTATACCTTTGTTTTGTTTTTTTCCTTTTCTTTCTTCTTTTGGCTTGCTTGTCATTGCAAGCCTCTAATAAATTGATATGTGTCGGTCAAATAAGTCTGTAAATATGATATATATGTTTGCTGGCTTATAGTCTGCATTGGGTGTGGAGACAGGCTGTAAACTGACAAAGTCATTATAACCTAACGCTTAGTTTTAAGACTAAGCCTTTCCTGCCCTTTTAATACTAAGATCTTTTCAAATCTAAGCTTTTCCCTACCCCTTGACTGTTATATAATGTGGGGTGGTGCACTGTTATGAGGAATCCTATTTATGCCTCAGATAACTGACTTTGTATCAGAGACTTTCTTATTTGTATATTGGCTTAAAGGTTTTGATTTCTACACTATAAAATGAGACAGACCAGGGCAGGGGTCAGGAAACTTTTTGGCAGAGAGCCATGAATGCCACATTTTTTAAAATGTAATTCCATGAGAGCCATACAATATGTTTAACACTACATACAAGTAAATGTGTGCAATTTATGTAGGACCAACACTTTTAAAGTACAATAAGTCTCTGAATTCTTTTTAATAATGTTGTTATTCTGTTGCTAACCAATGATGAATAAGGTACTTCTTACCATTAATGCAACTTCTGGGCTGCATGGTTTTGCTGATGGCTTTGTAGTCTGGTTGATACGTGGTGAGGTTAAGCTTCATGCAGGTGTTCAGTCTTCTATCCGTTAAATGTGATCGTAGGTTGGTCTTAACGTTCTTTAGATGTGAGAAAGACTGCTCACATGCATACATAGAGCCAAACATTGTCAGTACAACAATACTCACATGCTGCAGTGTGTGGTATGTGATGGGAAGCGCGTTCCAAGTTTTGACAATCAGCTGGTCCGTGGGTTGAAGTTTTTTCATTTCTCCCCACTTGTGTTTGCTCAACAACTCTGCTTGATGTTGTGCAAGTCTTTCCAAATCTTCATTCAGTGACTTGAACTTATTCACCCACATGTCTGAGGCCTTCAGGTCAGCAGCTTGTAGCTCAAAATCTCTGACAGAGACACCGGGGATGTAACTCAGGTTGGCGCTGTCCACTGCACACTCATGTGGATGGGTGATGAACTTAAAAAGATGAGTGCACTCATAAAATTCTTCAAAGCGCACTTTGAATGACTTCAGGCGATTAGATGTGAAGCCTGCTAGCTGCTGGAGATCAAGATGTTGAGCAGGGTCACTTGCTGTGCATGCATCTTTAAACTCTCCCAGTTTTTCAAAGTGTAGTAAACGACCTGTTTCAATGTCGGTGATGAAGAATTCCAGCTTGTTTTCAAATGCAAACACTGCTTGTTGAAGGGATAAGACTATATTTCCAACGCCTTGCATTTTCACATTGAGCTGGTTCAGATGTTCAGTCATGTCCATGAGATAGTAGAACTTTAGAAGCCACTCAATGTTAGCTAACTCAGGATGCTCGACATTTTTCATTTCAAGAAAGTCCAGATTTTGCTCAGACTAGCCGCAAAACGGCTGAGCACCTTCCCTCTTGACAACCAACGCACATTACTGTGCAGAAGCAGACCAGGATAATTATTCCCAACTTCATCAAGCAGTATTTTAAACTGGTGATCATTTAAAGCTCGAGCAACAATAAAGTTGACCACCTGAATGACCAGCGAAATCACCTCACCAAGCTGCTCACCTCAAATCTGAGTACAGAGTGCCTCCTGATGTAGGATGCAGTGAAAACTTAGGATGGGTCTCTTTTCATGTTCATGAAGAAGTGCTACAAATCCTGTTTTTCCTCACCATGCACGGAGCACCATCAGTACACACCGAAATAAGTTTATCCATTGGTAGATTTTTTTCTTTAGTGAACTCAGTGAAAGACTTGAATAAATACTTTCCTCTTGTCTCTTTCATAGGAAATACAACAAGACTTTCCTCATGTAGTGTGTCATCGACAGCATACCTTGTAATCACGCTGAACTGGGATAAATGGATTACGTCTGTTGACTCATCCAAAGCGAGAGAAAAGAATGGTGCTGCATTTATGTCCTTCACTTGTGTTGCCTCAATTTGATGTGCCATGATGGTACGACCATGAACAGTTCTTGCTGACAGAGGCATGTCTTTTATTCGTTAGATTATCTTGTCTTTATCCGAAAAGTCATCAAAAAGTTCATTGGCTAAATCAAGCATGAATGTTTTGGCATACTCCCCATCTGTGAATGGCTTTCCGTCTCTCACAATTGCTAAAGCACCAGCAAAGCTAGCCTAATTCCAGTCACCTTGTTGGGTCCAAACACGAAGTTGCTGCTAACTAGCTTGCACTCTGCACAATAGCTTTTGACATGCTTTCTTCCTGTTGTCCCCCGCTGGATATTTCAATGCAAATGTAGTATGGCGTGTGTCGAAGTGCCGCTTTATATTTGACTGTTTCATCGATGCAATTTTATCATTGCATATTAGACACACTGCAGAACCTGCTCTCTCTATAAAGGTGAATTCCTCTGTCCATTCCTGCCAAAAAGTATGATACTACTTGACTAAAAGGAGGGAAGTTTACTTTCTGACTTCACAACAACCCATGTATGTTACGCATTATCCAATAAAAATTTGGTGTTATCCCAGAGGACAGCTGTGATTCGCTCCAGCCTCCCACAACCATGAACATGAGTGGTAGGAAATGAATGGATTGTAATATATGATAATGTTTTATATTTTTAATGTTATTATTATTTTTTTTATTAAAGATTTGTCTGTGAGCCAGATGCAGCCATCAAAAGAGCCACATCTGGCTCATGAGCCATAGGTTCCTGACCCCTGGACCAGGGGCTTTCACTCTCTCAGTTCCTGAAATTAGCATTGCAAGGAAAAGCAACCAAGATGGCAGAGTGCTGAAGGAGAAGCCAGTTTGTACAGAGAGGAGATGGGAAACAGAGGTGAATAAGGCTGGTGTGGTAGAAACCTTTGATTCTAGGAAACTCAGAAGAGTCAGTGGCTTTGGGAGCCCTGAATGGAAAGGGAAGTGTTTTCCCACTGTGTGTATCTCTCACCTGCCAGGTGCGAACTGGGATTAAAGGTAATGGCCCACCAGTTCTTGGCTCCATTGTTTCATTACCATCTGTCCGAATCAAATGGGAACCTGCATAGGCCAAGTGGCTTTGATGGTGGCCATGGCTATTGGCTTACAGTATAACTCAGTGTTTAATGGCTCCACAGTTCCTTTACCATTGGCCTGAATTCAATGCGAATCAGATTGGCCACAACCACCAGCCTTACTATACCCCACAGTTTTCCTCTTATAGATAGAATGTTTGTGTTTTTCCCAAATTCATGTGTTGAAGCCCTAACCCCTCACCACCCCCACCCCCCACCCATGTGACTGGTGTCATTATAAGAAGCGAAAGAGACAGCAGAGCTTCCCCCTGCCACCAGTCTTATGAGAACACAGTAAGAATGTAGTCAGCTGGCTGAAAATTTCGAACAGAGCTCTCATCAGAATCCAAATTGTGCCCTGGCCGGTTGGCTCAGCGGTAGAGCATCGGCCTGGCGTGCAGGAGTCCCGGGTTTGATTCTCAGCCAGGGCACACAGGAGAAGCGCCCATCTGCTTCTCCACCCCTCCCCCTCTCCTTCCTCTCTGTCTCTCTTTTCCCCTCCCGCAGCCGAGGCTCCATTGGAGCAAAGATGGCCCGGGCGCTGGGGATGGCTCTGTGGCCTCTGCCTCAGGCACTAGAGTGGCTCTGGATGTAACAGAGTGATGCCCCAGAGGGGCAGAACATTGCACCCTGGTGGGCATACCGGGTGGATCCTGGTCAGGCGCATGCGGGAGTCTGTCTGACTGCCTCCCGTTTCCAGCTTCGGAAAAATGAAAAAAAAAAAAAAATCCAAATTGTATGTCAATTTGGCTAAGGACTTCCAGCCTCCAGAACTGTGAGAAGATGATTTTCTGCTGTTTAAACCTTTCAGTCAATGGTGTTTTACTATTAGCCATTGAAGGCTAATATATCATAATACATCCTTGTACTCCACAGTCTTAGCAGATGATCTTGCCTCTAGCTTCACTGAGAAAATGTAAGTCTCTAAGTATTAACTCCTTTAACAACCTCCTACACTACTGACAAATATCTTCATTTCCACCTATACTTTCCTGCTCCCTTCATAAAAGAGTTGAAAACATGCCTATTCAATTCCCATTCTTCTACTCTGTGCTGAGATCCATCCCCTCTCACCTCCTTGGAGCTGACACCACTCCTCTGCTTGAAGCCCTTCCATAAGTTTACACCTTAGATAAAACCCAAACTCACTATAGAGACCACAGGTGCCTTTTGACCTGACCCAGCTCATATTTCTGACTTCATCTTCAATCACATTGTAGTTCCTGAATCACTGTGGCTTCTTTCTGTTTTTCAATCACACCCAACTAACACCCACCCTCTATACAACCACTGGCTGTCTATTCTATCCAGAATGCTCTTCCCTCAAAACACCTATGGCTAATTCCTGTTTTTATTCAAGTCTCAGTTCAAATGTCAGTCCTCATAAAGGTCTTCCCTAAGTATCCAGTATAAAGCCATCCTACAATGAGGAAAAAAAAATTTAGCCTTGATCTGTGGTGGCACATTATATAAAGCATTGACCTGAATTCTGGGGTTTCTGGTTCAAAGCCCCGGGTCTGCCCAGTCAAGGCACATACAAGAAGCAACTATTACAAGTTGGGGCTTCCCACTCTTCCACCACCCCTTTTCTCTCTCTCTTTCTCCTCTCTGTAAAATTAAATCTTAAAAAAATAAAAAAATTATAAAGGAGACCTTTCATTCTCAATCATATCACCATCTAAAATTATTTTATCTCTTCTTCTTGTCTATTGATATCTTTCTCGTACAGAATGTAATCTCCATAAGAACAGGGGTCTTGTCTCTTATTTCACTTCAATGTCCCCCATGTCTTAGATAATTCCTGGTGCACAACATCACTTTTAAACATCACTGTTGAACCCATTATCTTCTCTCTTCCATTTTCTCAGGTGACCATTGCATGTGGCTAGATTTCCTTGGGTAGAAACATGCTGGGATATTTTCTGTTTTAAGAGCAAAAATTCCCATCTGACCAGCATCTCCCATTAGTTACTTGCCTATCTATTTCTTTTCCTTCAGAACCATGTACGTTTCTTGAGGACCCTGAACCATCTATTTCTACCTACTCCATACTCTTTCACTCTTCATCCCACTATAATCTAACGTTGTTACACAACCACCCACCCCATTGCTTTTGACAAAGATTACAAATGACCAGCAGATTGCCACATTGAATAGACACTGTTCTCTCCTCATTTTACTTGACCATCTATCTGTATTATTTAATATGGTTGACTGTTACCCTTGTCCTAAAACTCTTTCCTTTTTCTATGTAGCCAAATTCTGCTAATATTTCTCTTTTTTTTTTTTTGTAAATTTATCTTTATTTTATCTTTCCTACATTGTTTCTTTTTCTTTACACTCTCTAGGGGTCTGGATTTTAGGGCCTCTAAGGACCCAGCAGGAAACGTACAGGTTTGAAGAAGCTGTTGGTAATAACAGGGGGTGGTGGGGACTGTGAGAGAGTGCAGAGTGTTCCCTACCCCTTCCAGAAAGCACTCAAATTCAAGTTTTTAAAAATGCTAGGCTAGCCAAACTAACTATATTCATGGGTAAATGGAGACCATTAATTTGTAGCCTGTGCATTAAATCTTGGCATTCTCTGGGACTTTTTCTTGGACTCTGTTTTCTACAACACATACCCTACTTGGTAACCTTACTGACAGCTACAACTTTAACTACCACTGGTGTTTTATTGATTCTGAGTCTCTTTATCACAGATCCTGTATAGCATGGGTATCACAACACAGGTACAGGGTGACATACAGACTTGAATTGTAGTCCTTATTCAGACAATACCAGCTCTGTGACCTTGGGCCAAGAAGTTTACTCTCTGAGCCTCAGTTTCCTTATATATAAACTGAAGATAACCGTAGTCATTCTTATAAGAGTCTTTAGAAGATGAAGTTGATGCATGTAAATGCTTAGTACAATATCTAGCTCATAATAAGTGCTCAATAAAAGTTACCTCTTCTGATGAACATCTTTATGGAAAGGGCAGTAGACAGTCAAATTCAACATTATTAAGCTAAACTTTTTTTTTTTTTGCAACTCCATTCTTTTGTTACCAACACCATTATTTTATAGAAATACAGGTGAGAAGCCAGGAATATTTCTAGACTTCTCTTCCTCTGCCCTACCCTCAAACACTATCCATCAATACACCTCTATAGTCTCCAAGAGGCCCAGACATTTGGCCTCTATTATGTTTTATTTTGTCCATATATTTTCCTTCAATTCTACCCATGTCTTAATCCAGTCGTTATCATTTCTCTTTTAGATTATTGCCATGGCCTCTTAACTGAACTCTCAGCCTCATATCTTGACATCCTTTAATCTGTTCTCTAAATTTTGTTGAAGTGATCTTTCTAAAATGAAAGTTTAACTATGTACTTCTCTGCTTGCAAACATTCCAAGTCTCTCTCCCGCCTGCATAATAAACAACAAATTTCTGAGCTGGCCCATACCTTTACTTGGAGTATTGCTTCCATTGTTCTTCAGCCTGAACTCTTTACTTTAGCTACCCCAGTGACTCTGACCTCCTTGTAGTTACTTTTACTTTTTTAGGAATGCCCTTCCCTGCCTCTCTCTCAGGCTGCCCTCTTATCTCAGTTCAAGCACTATTGACTTGGATGCTTTCCCTGGCCTGCCAGCCTCATCTTACCTCAGGGGTGCCTAGTGAACAGGGCTGTTTCAATTATGATAGATTTGGAAACAAAGATAAGAACTAATAGTATTTGAAAGATAAAAAATGCTAACAACTTGACCTAAGAGATCTAATGTTCTTTCATTATGACAGAGAGAAGGTAAGAAAAATGAAGTCAGTGAATATTATGCAGGTAAGAAGGAAAATCTAACTGGATGGTTTTATTTCTAAAAAACTATCATTTGAAAAAATATACACACAATAAAAAATTTAAGCTAATGATTATGTTGTGTTGCTGGCGTGAGCAAGGGGTCACTCACTCTGCTGGAGACCCCTGGTCAAGGCACATAGGAGAAAGTAATCAATGAACAACTAAGGTATCACAACAAAGAAAGTATACTTCCCATCTCTCTTACTTCCTGATTGTCTATCCCTGTCTCTCTCTCTTGCTCTTTTTCTCTCTCATGCAAACTAAAAAAAATAAAAATAAATAAATAAATAAATTTAACTCACTTGCTAACAACTAGAAGAGGAAGAAAGTAAACAGATGATAGAGTTTTCATTGCCAAGTGGAGAGAGGTATTCCGGTTTTCCAAGAGAATCAGAGTTTGCCTCATCCTATGCCCCTAGCTGGAAGTGGGAAAATGCTGTGATGTCATTAAGAGTATTTCATGTGGACTTGACAGAGGTCTGGTATTTCCAGGCTGCTTCCAACACCAGATAAGAACTGAAAGACCTCAGAGGCCAGTGGTCTAAATCTGCTCTCTCCCTGAGCTTCTCTAAGGTATGCTTTTCAAACATTGTGCCCATCACCCACGTTTGAAAAAGCAATGCTTTCCTTACTATGTGTCACTGATGTTTTCCAATTTATTCCATTTTATTTATTTTTAAAAGTTCTTGTCAAGACCCACCAAGTTGACTTGTTGGGTCACAAATTAATAGGTGGAGACCCACAGTTTGAGATTGTGCTAATAATCATAGCATTTTGTTTAAATACAGAAAAACTGCAAAATCCAACATGTTCTATATTCATAGAAATACCTGTAAGTATGGATATATCTAAGCCTGTATACATCCACAAACTTATGTAACATATCAAAATGTATGTGTAAAATTTTAGAGATGTGCCAATAACTTGCTTAAGTGCATGAGGAAAGAAATTTTTTTTGAGAGAGAGAGAGAGGGACAGACAGAGGCAAGGAAGAGAGAGAGATAAGAAGCATCAACTCATAGTTGCAGCACCTTAGTTGTTCATTGATTGCTTTCTCATACATGCCTTAACCAAGGGACTGCAGCTGAGCCAGTGGCCCCTTGCTCAAGCCAGCAACTATGGGATCATGTCTATGATCCTGCACTCAAGCCGGCAACCTCAGGGTCCTCAGCCTCCTAGGCTAACAGTTCTATCCACTGCGCCACCACCTGGTCAGATGCAAGTGAATTAAATTTAACCTACCAATCAGTCTTCCACAGCCACTGGTCTCCTTGCCTTCCCCATGAATGCTTTCACCGCTTTCTGTCTAACAGACACTACCTTATTTAATTCCTGGATTTGTGTCTTCAGTTAGTTAAGTAGTCTTATGCCTGTAATTGTATGATAAGTTCTTCAATATCTTTTGGGGGGTTAGCGTGTCTAAATAACTCATGTAATGGGGAAATCCTCTCTACCTTCAACTTATCAGCTACTCTGCAAAACCATGAGAAACATAAACAAAAAATTAGGATAAACTCTCTTATTGTTATAGATGGTCTGTAGGAAAATATATAGGGGCAACTTTACATTCATGGGAAGAATACTTGTTTCTTTGATCTACTCAAATTTCAGTTGGTGTCATTACATTGCAATTGTTAAAAAGTTGGGCAATTTTGGATGAAAGAACTCTCAATCAGGGAAAGTCTGAATTTTATTCTAGTACTAGAGTGCCTCTCTCATATCACCAATTTGGGATGGTAGTTAAAAACCAAATCAATTACTTTCATTTGCTTTTTATTTAGAAACTGATACTGCACCTCCCATGAAAATTCTCAGCTGTGTTGGCTGTAACAATTGAGAATTTCCTTGTGTTTTTTTAAGATGGTAGATCTTATATGTCAGGGAGCCCGGGGATCCCCTTCAGATTCTAACGGTGGTTTTGAATACTAACCTACATGGAACCATAAATCACGGGGCATGTTTACCAGACACTGGTGTTCTCCTTCTCACCACCAGACGGTCAGGAAAATGATTACCCAGCCTGAATTGATTATCAAGCCTGAAAGCATCACATCTTAATGGAGATAATGGAGGTGGATATTTCCAGATTTGTATTCTAATCAGAGGGTACTAGAATCTGAGCTAGCCCTAAGGGGTTTGTTAAGCCCAACCGCAGCTGATATCTTGTTCCATTTTTTAATTAAGACTGATAATTATGCAGAATAGTACCCTTTCTCTATATTTTAAAAAATAATGTAAATGACAAGAAACTGATCTGAGGTCACTATCTCATGACCTGTCTGAGACAGAGTCTTGAGGACACTAATCTATGTGAAAATAATTAGAATCCAATTAGCTTTGTATCAGTGGCATTGTTTTTAAAAAGAAATAATCAAAGAAATGTCAAAATGAGACAATGTAAACACTAATCATTACTGCAATTACTCATCTGGAGTAGAATTAGCATTCGGAGTTTTCGTTCAATTCCTTGCAGAAAGGAGAGCTGTGTTTTGTTTGTTCCAAAGCACCTGTATGCTTATTTCTAGGTCTCTCCAAGAGCAGATAGGAATTGGGTTAAAGAATTCTAAGTGATTTCAGGCAGGCATGTGACTTAATATCCATTACTGCAGGCACAAGTGGTCTGATGGCAGGATATGTGATCTCCCCCTTCACAGTGTCAGGGAGGACAAGGAGAAATATCAAGTCCCACAGAGGCCAAAGGAACAGAGCTGTTTACCTCGTGAAGTTAACTGAGTATAGTGAGGTCACAAGGATAAGGGGCCATGGAGCAGCTTGTGGCGGCTAGTAGGGCTGCTGGCCATAGCAAATAAAAATACAAGATGCTGGGTCAGTTCAAACTTCAGAAAACTAACAAATAATATTTTATTACGTGTCCCAAATATGGCATTTTATTGCAATACTTTGTTGCTTATCTGAAAGTCTGATTTAACTAGGTGTCCCTTATTTTATCTGGCGACCTTATTTCAAGAAGTGAATATTATTCCTACCAAGTTATTCACAATTTGGGGCTTCTTTCAGTCTGGTGTAAATTATTATGCAGAATATCTCAGGTTGCTAGAGTCTCTCTTTGCCTTTAAAATATGAGCATATACATGGACATACAGAAAAGTACCATCTTCACCTTGCCACCACCAGAGTGGCTTGATAGAAGAATGAAGTCTTCTTATTCAGGTATTCAAAGTATTGAATTCATCCATGGTAATACAGCTCAAAGGGATAGCATTTGGCCTGACTGGTGGTGACACAGTGGATAGAGCACCGACCTGGGACACATCGAGGTTCCAAGTTTAAAATGCCAAGGTTGCCAGCTTGGGTGCAGGCTCATCTGTCTGGATCACATGTTCACCAGATGGACCATGCAGTTGCTGGTTTGTGTGTGGGATCAACAGGATCCTATGGTCGTTGGCTTGAGCAAGGGGTCACTGGCTCAGCTAGAGCCCCCCAGTGATGGCATGTATGAGAAAGCAATCAATGAACAACTAAGGTGCTGCAACTATGAGTTGATGCTTCTCATCTCTCTCTTTTCCTGTCTCTTTCTCTCTCAAAAAAATAAAATAAAATAAAAAGAAGCAGAGCAGGGATAACATTTTAGGGAATCTCTAAGTCTCATAAACATTGATGTTTTAAGGCCATTTTTGTGAAAGAAATTGTGTCAACTCATGCTTTATTTTCTACTTGCAAACATATGTAAAATTTCAAAATGTTCATGTTTATGGTATTTAAACAGGTATGTATAAGTACATAGAGTCATGTGGTCTGGTTTCTGTTGTTCAGACCATTGATATATTAAAGTTTCAAACTGTTTGGTCTTAGGATAGCTAGCACAGGACTATATTCTGATACAATCATGAAAACTATAGGATTTAATATTGCAGGAGAATTTATTTCATATAGTTTTTTTTTATGATATAATTACTTCCCAATTTATAGTATCCAAGAACTTTGCGTACATTATCTTGGCTTATGCTCCCAGGAGCCTGTGGGTTAGATACTGTTACTTTCCTTTTAAAGAAGAGGAAAGTCAAGTTCAGGCTAAGTCTCTTGCCTAAGGTCATTGGACAAGGAGGTGACAGAGGCAAGAAAACCCCTCAGGTCTTTTGACCCCAGTGCACTGTATTTCTCTGTTAGGTCAAGCTATGGTCTCAGTAATGAGTCTAAAAGTTAAAGCTTGGAAATATTCTCCGAGAGTGCACCACTGAGAAAGATGGGCATCCTTTCCAAATGTCTGAAGACAATGATGCCTGATTAATTGTACCCCCGCGCCCAAGTTTATCTCACTGGAGGTTTCATTTAAGGTGTTGGTTGCCTCAGTTCCTCTATGTTATCAGAAACCGCTGAAGCAATGGCGACCTCCTTGCTGCGCATTCTCTGTCTGCCATGTACCGTCAGTTCCTCCGTCCCCTTCCTCCGTAGTCTGCTGCACTGTGGCACCAATTCCACCCTCATAGGCCTTCGGAAAATGCAATGGCAGGGAATGCAGAGGGGGGCAGCCAGGAGGAGGAAGGTGAGAGGTTGTGCTTGCTTCCTCCTTGCTGCCTGGGGTGTGCAGAGGTGCAGGCCAGCTTCTCTGCTCAGATCTGCAGCCCTCACTCGACCTTCTCAGCAACTCTCTTCTTTCCTATAACCGCTTTCCACTCCCGAAACCCCACTTGTCCCAGGGCCCCTCAGGAAATGCCCAAGGCGCCTTGACCTGTCTGTTTTATTTTTAAGTGTAGATTAATATTATTTTGTGTATCTACAGCCTTAAAGATCCTCCATTATCTCTGGGTGGAGCTTTGTCTTTCTTGGTAAATTTTAAAAACACAAACCAAAACAAAAAGAAATACACACACACACACACACACACACACACACAGAGACATATGTCATAGGTAGGTTATACTGTTCTATCCCTTTGTTAGACATGCAAAAATCCTTCAATTATTCCCATTCTCCAAATGTTCGTATTTTCCTTTCAAAGGTAGGTGGGTTGAAGAAAAGCTGTTAGATTGAGTTTAGATCTTATTGTCAATGGACACTTTAAGGACCATCTGGAGCAAAGTTACTGGTGTTACTGGTAGATAATGAGGAAGACAAGTGGAGGAAAATAAAAGGAAAGAACCAGCAAGCCATTTCAGGAATAAAACCCTTGACGCATTTGTCAGTCCTATCTCTCAAGTGCCCATCTTGTTCTCACAGGCCTCCCCGGCTCCCATTGACAGAACCTTTCCCTTAAAATTAATGTTTACTTAATTTTTATTATGTGTCAACTGCTGAGTGTAAGATTTGATTTTACCACACTTAAAAAGCTAATAATCCAGGCTGTTACTGTTTCGTGGATGCTGGCAGAAGACACAAGACCTCTGGGTCAGAGACAAAGAACTTCACCACTGACAGTAGAGCAAATAACATGAGCACCAAGTCTGCATCATTTGTTTGCCCCCCCGAGTCCCACGAGAGCGATACAGTGTGAGCCTAGATGAACGCCTGCACCTGCCATTGGTTCCAATATAGGAACACACTGGGTTTGAAGAACAAGCTATTCTATAGCAGTGATCAAGTGTTCTCTTTGCCCCATAAGGGCACATGATCTCATCTCTTAGAGTTGCTTGCTGTAAACACAATCCTAAAAAGTGTCCTTGAGATAGAAATCAAGGAGGTTTTGAGTTCCTGCCATCTTCAGCAAGGTGCTGGGATGCTCATGGGCAGTGGTGGATTCCTTCTCCCAATACCAAGCACTGTTCTACAGACTTCACTTTCATTAACATGTATTCTTCAGAAGAATATGATGAGCTAAGTATTTTTATAATCCTTATTTTACACATGAAGAAACTGAGGCAGAATGAGGTTTAAGTGATAAGGTTCCACTGCTAGTAAGATGCAGTCAGGCCATCTGACTCCAGAATGCACCCTCTTTCCAACACGCTCTCATTTTTATTGCCACGTCAGTAGAGATAAAGCACATGCTGGCCAACTAGGAAATGTGTTCTTTATCCACTCAGGTAAGAAGTGTGAGCCCATGTAGGTTCATGCCACTCGCTTTCACAATTTTGTGCTTTGCTCATGCTGTTACATTACCTGTAATTCTTCCTCTGACCCCTTTTCTCTTCTTTGACTACTTGGTGAAATTCTTTGTCTGCATTTCCAAAGTTCTGCTGACCCACTTTACATTTTTAACCAAATATTTTTACTTTCTGCACCCTAAAATTTATCAGCATGTTATTATAAGTTCTACTTTTCAAAGGGAAAAAATTATACTTGTATTTTAATAGGCTAAGTCCTAATATATGGCTTTCATCTACTTTATCATTTTTCAAACTAACATTGGCTTGTATGAAATTATAGCTGAACATTAAGAAGCATCTCTTTCTTACAAATTCAGATCTGCCATTGAGCGGCAGATATGGAGCAATGTAGGTTTTGGGTATTATTATTATTATTATTATTATTTTCAGAGACAGAGAGGGATAGATAGGGACAGACAGACAGGAATGGAGAGAGATGAGAAGCATCAATCATCAGTTTTTCATTGTGGCACTTTAGTTGTTCATTGATTGCTTTCTCATAATGTGCCTTGACCGTGGGGTTACAGCAGACTGAGTGACCCATTGCTTGAGCCAGCGACCTTGGGTCCAAGCTGCTGAGCTTTGCTCAAACCAGATGAGCCCACACTCAAGCTGGCGACCTCGGAGTCTCGAACCTGGGTCCTCCGCATCCCAGTCCAACGCTCTATTCACTGCGTCACTGCCTGGTCAGTCTGTTTTGGGTATTATTAATAAACATACTTCTTGTTTACAGTATAATGGGGCTGTTCTTGTTTCACCATGTTATGTACTTATTGGGAACCTACACTTTCATAAGATTGTACATTCTTCATTTGCTATATTTATGAATGTATCTGTATCTTTAACTGGACTCTGAACAATTTAAGAACATGAAACTATCTTATTAAAATTTTTTGGGGGTCTCTTCAGCAACCAGTCTAATACTGAGTTTATAAAAGGCACTCAGTAAGATATTTATGGGATGACTACATGCACCAGTGATTACATTGCTATAAATCTTATACTCTGAATTATAAGGATTATATATAATCCTATATTCTGAATACTTTCTAGTTTAAATGGAGTTTGGGGGTGAGGTGATTTGGAAACTTATGGACACAGAATATCATTGTAACTAAAGGAAAATGTTTTATGAATTTCAACAAATGTCAATCATTTTCTTCAGGATAAAAACCATTTTAATGGAGACCTGGCTGGTTTGCTCAGTGGATAGAGCATTTGCTCAGTGTGCAGACATCCAGGTTCAATTCCCGGTCAGGGCACACAGGAGAAGTAACCATCTGCTTCTCTCCCCATCCCCTTCCCCCTTCTCTCTCTCTCTTCCTCTCTCACAGCCAGTGGCATAATAGGTTCCAGCGTTAGCCCTGGATACTGAGGATAGGTCGGTTGATTCCAGCATCTGCCCAATGTTGGTCAGGGTGCATGTGGGAGTCTATCTCACTATTTTCCTTCCTCTCACTTAAGAAAAATTGAATAAAAAGACCACATTTTCATGGAATTGTTTACTTGTGGAGGCAAATGACACTTTTATGAAAACTAAGCCTTGTAGTTTAGCTGAAAATAAAAGTCTCTGTTAAACTATAGTTTTATTTTTTTCCATATGACACTTGACTTGGAACACTATGTACAGCTAACTGGCAAACAAATCCCTTTTCACTGTAAGAACACCCACATAATTGAACTGTTTTATTTATCTATTACCTGTTTTCTTTTTAAAAAATATTTTATTTATTGATTTTTACAGAGAGGGGTGGGGAATGAAAAGTATCAACTCATAGTTCCTTTACTTTAGCTATTCATTGGTTGCTTCCCGTGTGTGACTTGACCAGGCAGGCTCAGGGTTTCGAACTGGCAACCTCAGCATTCCAGGTCGATGCTTTATCCACTGCGCCACCACAGGCCAGACTCTACCACCTATTTTAAAAGCATTTAAAATGTGGACTATATGCTACTCTTCAGAGCTATTTTGTCTTGCCTAAAAAATACATTTGTTGAGACAATTATCAACTGTCATACATTTGATTTGATAAATATTTGCTGTCACTTTCAAAGCTGGTGACAGAGCACCTTCTAGTTTCCTGGGAAATCCCCTTTCTCTCTCTCTCCTGGCTCTTACCATTAGCTCTCATTCTAGCCTTTCTTATACTGCAATCTCTTTGCAACTCCAAACTACTGCTTCAGTGGTGGGATTCAAATAATTTAACAACCGGTTCTCTTCCCTAATGACCGTTTTAAGTATAAAAACCGATATACCAAAAGGTAGTTTATTATTTCATGCATTTAATACTTATATAAAAGAGGTACACAAAACTAGATTGTGTTATAAGAAAGAGTTTTTATATATTAAATAATACCTGAAAAAAATAATAAAACTGTTATTTAAGATATTTCTGTAATGCTTCTTGATTGGCATCTTTACTTGCAATTTTTTTCACCTATGGATGGAATGAACATTACTATAGGCACTTAGAATATACTCTTTTGCAGATGAATGTTAAAAAAGAGTAAGGAATATTAAATTTGTGATTTCCACATTGGGAGGCTGCCTAGGTACCCACCTTAGAAAGAACCCTGATTACAAGTGCCATTTTAACAACCAGTTTGTTGAACTCACCAAAAACTTAGGTCTTGGTTCTGCCAAACGGGTGTGAACCAGCTGAATCCCACACTGTACTGCTTGCTTTCTCCTGAAGCTGCTTAACTTCTTCCACAATTCCTATCTGGTTTGCACTTGCTGGACCCTGAACCTGGGTCGTCCTTCATCCTTCTGTTACTGATTATAATTAAAATTTTGTTTCTTTTGTACTGACAGTAACTGCGAGTCTCAATTACCCACTGTCATGACCCTCACCCATGGTGGCACCAATTATAAAGGGTCTAAATACACCCTTTCTGCAAGAATGTCCATGGCAGCATCTCTACTGGCTTTGCCTGAGCTGGTTCCAAGTGAAATTCTATCCATTACTAACTTTAGGGAAAATCAGTGAACAGGATAAGCCCAGCTGAATCACCAGAGCAGCAGAGAGACATTCCCAGTAAAATAGCAGTTCAGTTAAGAAGCCCACCATCTGCTGAAACAGGGTAGAAAATAGGCATGCAATAGACTGGGAATTCCATAGTTATAGCTTTTCGTTAGATGACATTATACAGCCTCATAAGGTAATTTTGAAGAAATATGGAGCACATTTTAATAAAATACAGCCATTGCAATGATCAATAATCCATTCACAAATATTTGAATGATTGCTATTTATAAGACACAGTATGGAAGAAATATTAACTAAAATGTGGATTCCATTCTCCGTGAACTTATGAGAGGTAAGGCAACACATAAATAGCTTTAACACTAAGCAGAAAGCAATGAGGCACTGCATGTTATAGAAAGACCTTTATAATATATAATAAAAATAAATGATTAAAAATAAATATGTAGTTAAGTATATATAGTTAAATATATGGTTAAATATACAGAGCGTGGCAAAGGTAGATTTACCATTGTGAGTATGTAAAACAGAGTTTATTCTTGTATTATTTTTTAATTACTGTACTTTCTATATGAACATATGTAAACTTACCTTTGCCAACCTTGTATATATGGTTAAATAGATATCTTTAAATATGTAAGTGGTTAAATATATATGGTTAAGTGTGTGCATGTGTATACAGTGTACTGATTTGAAGTCAAGTTCTTAGATTTAAATTCTGATAATTTAATTCACTTTGTTCCTCAATTTTCTCTTCTGTAAAAACTATAATAATAATCTGCATTTTCTTTTATGTTTAAAATATTAGATGAAAAAATGCATGTTAAAAGACATTATTAGTAAACTCGTTCATTTAACCAAAGATAAATTAATTTATGTTAAAGGACATTATTAATAAACAAATTAATTCATTTAAACAATGATTATTGAGCATCAGTGAGAAGTCAGATACCTTGATAGGTACTAGGAAAATTAAGTTGAATATGACACTCTCTTCAAGGAGTTTAGAATAATGTAGAGGAAATAGTTAGGTAAAGAAATAATTCCAGTAACATGTGGCATACACTATAATAAAAAGGTACAATAAGTAACTTAAAGGCAGTTTGAGAAGTGATCAGAGAGAATCAGACTGCCTGGAGGTTTAAAAGGGTTCACAGCCTGTGCGCTGGGCTGGATATTGATAAGGTGTCCACCAGACACACGGCCTTGGAAAGGGGGTCTATTGGGGGTGGGAGCTGCATGTGCAAGTGTGGAGAGGTGCAGTCACGCCGGTGCAGGCATGAGCATGGGGGCGTGGTAAGAAGCACGACGGCTCAGATGGAATGTGTAAGCACTGGCAGGAAGTAAGGGAGGAAGGATAGCTGTGGGCCAGATCACGAGGTGCTTCTTAGTAAGAGACAGTTTGAATTCTCATAAAATTAGTGAGTGGCTTAAAGTTGGTGGCTTAAAACAACAAAAATTTATTCTCTGACAATTCTGGAAGTGAGAAGTCCAAGATCAAAGAGTCAGCTGAAGCAAGCTCTTCCCAAGGCTCTAGGGGAGAATCCATTCTGGTCCCTCGTGACTTCTGGCGGCTGTAGGTTTCCTTGCCTTGTCTCTCCACCTGGTGTCTCTCTCTCCTCTGTGTCTGTGCCTTCTCTGTGCGTCTCATATACGGACACTTGTCCTTCATTGGGTTTAAGGATCACCTGGACAATCCAGGATGATCTCATCATCTTAAGATCCTTCATTTAATTCCATCTGTAAAGACCTTTCTATTCCAAATAAGCTCCAGGCAGATGTACTATCTTTTTTGAGTGGGCGGGTACCATTCATCATACTTCCGTGGAAAAACATTCAAGAAATATATTTGAGAAATACACAACTGTATTTGTAGGATCATGCTGGGGACTGAGGGGAAGATAGTTTTGTGCTTTACAAACTCTAAAGAAACCTATGTGAACACCATGACAGTCTCTATTATCATCCCCTGTTAATTACCACAGAAAACTCTCTAAAGAACCTAAACTGTTGAAAATTAAGCCCTAATTAATGGATAGTTTTAGACATTCAAAATTGTCCCATGTGATTTATCATTTAAGTGACAAATCAAGGCATGAGTCACAGAATTCAGTCTTCCACACATCCAGACACACCTACCTTTAATCTTTCTCAGGTGGTTCCCAGCTTTGGCTGTCATTGGAATCTGCTAGGCAGGGCACCTCAAGTCTGATGCCTGGGTTCCATGCCCAGAGATTCAGTTATAATTTGTCTGGGATGAAGAGTGGGCACTGGGAGAGTGTAAATTTTCCCAGGTGTGTCTAATATGCAGCCAGAGAATAGAATCACCGTTTTACATGTGAAGATTTTATTTGCGATTAGCATTTCTTTTGACTCTGAGAGCCTTATATTTTAATTTATAATGGCTTTCAAACTACCTGTATCCAAAACATAATTCAACTGAAAACTGGCTTAATGATGGACACTTCTCCATTATATGCTCTGACAGAAAAATGGGGCCTCACTGCATCTGTTTTTCTTTTATTCTTATAATAATGTGAGTATACTTCTTCAATATCAAAGATAATTTTTTTTACCACCTAGAAATTCTAAATTTTTCTCATCATGAATATTTTGGCATTGATTTTGCTACTTTTCAATGTTGCCTTAAAATATTATTTATCTCGATAACGGAGTTGGGGTGGGCTTCAAAATTTTGTGCTAAAGGTAAGAGAGCCTTTCTCACCTTACCCTCTTTGTTCCCACTCTGAATATAATTATGCTAGTTTCCTGTAGCTGCTGTGACAAATGACCACAAAATTTGTGGCTTGAATAAAACAACAAAAATCTATTCTCTTCCAGAGTACCAAATGGAAGTGTTGGAAGGGCCTCTCTCCCCCTGAGGCTTTCGGGGAGAAGACTTCCGAACTTCACTCAGCTTCTGGTGCCTGTCAGCTTCCTTGCCTTGGGCTGCGTGGCTCCAATCCCTGCCTCCCACTCCACGGGGTCTTCTCCTCTGCCTGTCTTCTCTGCTTTGTGCCTCCTCAAACACTTATTAAGTTTAAAGACCACTCATGATCCAGTATGATCTCCGTCTCAAGACCCTTAATTAAATCATTGAAAAATGCATTCGTTTTGTTTGTTTGTTTGTTTGTTTGTTTCAAGATAAGGATACACTCACAGCATTCAGGCATTTAGAAAAGGACATTTGGGTGGGGGGGGGGGTCACCATTCAATGTACTACAATAACCTTCTTTACTAACATCATGTCCTTTTTGTCCTTACAACAAGATAATACTCAGAGAGAATTTTATTTTTATGATTTTTAGTTGGAGAAACTGGCTCTCAGAGAGGTGAATGGTTTTAAGTAATACAGGCTTTTACATGACTGAACAAGGGTTCCTGATTTCTGGTACAATGCCTTTTGAGCTATGGAGAAGTTCTTATTGCTTTCCAGCACTCTGCAAAACTATTTGGGAGACAGAGTGGCGCTATCAAATCCTAAAGAAAGCCGATTCTAGAACCCACGGCTTTTATTTTCCACTCTTTCTATTTTTGCAGTGCCTATTATGTTTCCAAGTTTTGTTCCAATAGTTATGCTAGCATCTCTTTTATTAGGCTTATAAATTGGCTAACATATAGCTTAACCCACTTCTTGTCCTAAGCTCACAAATAAAAGCTGTGATGTCTTATGACAAAATAATTCTTCCATATTAAGCAGTAAAAGTCTGTAATATCTTTTCATCTTAAACGACAAAGAAAGCGTAGTGAAATGTATAGTTATCTGACCTGGGACATCTGAGGTTCATATCTCATTAATTGCCTGTTTGATGGGGAGGCAGAACAGCCTTCCTGCAATATTAAGAGACTCTGCTCTCCTTGTGGTTTTAATTCTTAAGATGTATAAGAGGCTGTAACCTTTCTGGCCATCCATGTGGCACTGCAGAGAAGTCCACCTACCTACATTGATCTCTGAGAAGAAATGGAAATGGCTGTGACTGAAACAGTACGCAGTGGAAGGGGAAAGCCATTGCAATGGGGCACCATGCTTATTTAAATGTAAACTGAGGGCTTCACCGGAGACCAGCTCTTTCTGGCCTCGAAACACGGCATTAGTGAAATGTCAGCTTGTGTTAAGATCAACAGTGGCCTTTTCTGTACACATTCTTCCATGTTCTTGCACAAAGATAGCGAAGCACCACCATGCCTCTGCTCAGGAGATCGATCCGCCTTCATGTCTGATATTACCTTACATCACCGGGGCGTGATGGGTGTGGGAGAAGGGGCAGAGGGACTGTGTTTGCTCACTGAACCTTGGCGTAGAGCTTAAGCGAGTGGCCTGGCCGTTGTGAGTTGTTGAACTGACTGCAGTTTGGGGCCTCTTTTAGGATTTGCAGTGATAAGAGCAGATCTCTAAGGAGTTGAATGTCTGCGTGATCTAAAACCAGGGCAGTCAAGCTGAAGAAGATGTGTGCACTAACCTGTTTGCACTGAATACTCTCCATAAATAATTCACAGCCATGACTGCTAGCTATTATTACAAAAATACCCCATTGCATTTTGACACATGCATCCAGCTTGTAAGTCAATAGATATCACCTACCATGTGCAGACCCAGCGGAAGTCACCCATCCTCGTATGTTTTCCAACAACGTAATTTAGCACTCCCAAACCAGAGACAGAAGAGCTTTCTGAGGAGGCCTGCTCCTTCAACCCGACAACAGAGCAAACTTCCAAGTTCCTATTTTATTATTCCTTAACAAGGCTTCTGATTTTCCCCTTCTCCCCTGCATAACATTTTTGAATGTTTGTGAATTTCAAGTCATTTACATCTAATGTTAAAATGAAATTGTTTGAATATGAGAAATATTCTGCATCTTTACTTATTCAAAAGATCTTCTATGGTATGGCATGGTGTTTCCTCTGAGATGATCTTGAACTACCAGAAAGTATTTATATTTCAGTGCTGTTCATTTTAATCTAACCCACCACCCCATGCCCACAGTGTGACTTTCTTCAGACTGGCATCTTCCCCAACGATGAGAGTATTATCCGATGAAGAGAGAACTCATGACTTTTCGTAAATTCTCTTCAGAAAGAAGCAAAGCAGTTTTGTATTCTGTGCTTTCAAAAACATGTAATAAAACAACCTAATAAATATGTAAGAAGGGAATCACATTAGAGCTCCTTATCATATTCACTAAAGTTACATAATTCAGTTGTTTGTTTGTTTGTTTTAAAGAAGCCCAAGAACATCATTCAGACATTACCCTGTCTTTATGATCAATCAATAGCCCAGTGGCAGGGTCTGCCTTCTTCTTTAAAGAGGTACGTTTATATGCAGCAAGGATTGTATGTATATTTAATAAGAAATTCCATTATGGGCACACTTGATGGGAGAAAGGAAAAGACGTTTGTGCTGGCTGTGATAATGCTCTAATAAGAAATGTGTCTAAAATTATTTGTTACAGAGTTAGAAGGATAATCTTTGGAGGAAAAGGTTGGTAGGAAATAGTGATTCCAGAGAAAGACAGCTTTTAAATATTCACGTGCCATAGTAAAAAACATCTGAGAATGAGCCACTGATAACTTCCAGTGGTCTCTCAGTAGAAACACACTCAGCAGTATTAATAACACCTTTCATGAAAGGCCTATTTTTCTCAATAGGGGACTATTTAGTAGCAGTAGCCATAGGTTGGATGAGGGACACATCTAGAATTCATCTGAAAAAAGTGATTTTAGCTCATATAACATTTTAAATTAAATTAGCTAAACTATCTGGGTAATCTGTTTATGAACTCTTACAAAGCTGAAACTTAAAAAGAATCATCAACAAATACCATCCAATAGCATTAATACAATTGTAAGAAATATTTTAAAAGTGGAAAATGTATTTACTAAGGTTGTTCAGCCAAATAGGCTGGTTAAAGACAGTCATGGCATGTAGCGAATAGAAGAAAATATCTTTAAATTATTTTCAAAATAAGATAATATTAATTCTGTGGATGTGGATGTACCCCAAGTTGTTCTGTTTCTTCCTTACATCTTGCATTTATATTTACACTTTATTTCCATTTCTACCTAACAAAACAAACAAACAAACAAACAAACACCAGTTCTCTTGACCTTACCTACTGAACAACTTTCTGGGTGCTTACCTTGACTCTGGTTGTAGCATCCTTTCATCAGTCTCTGGTGCCAATGCCACTTCCCCTAGGCTCTTCCTGCAGACACTCACAGGCTCTCCTCATTGCCTTCCGACCCTATGTTCTCTTCTCCTACACTACCACTAAGAACATCTTGCTGGTTAATTCGCCCTTATGTATGATTCCAGGGTGAGTCGGTCTTCATACAGGAACCCTAAACTTCTTACAGCTTATCTCTGTATTGCCTCCACATCTGTATAAGTTCAGTTCCTAAGAATTTTTAACACTTGCCATTTTACCCTTTCCAGGAAGACTTTGTGGCTAACTTACGCTTACCCTCATTATGACTTTTATATGCACTTACCCCCCGTTACTACCTTACATGCATGTTATACATATTGAGTCTCTGAGCCTTTCACCTATTACTTAACTGACTGAAATAAGACCCTCCTCTTAGTTTTTTTTCCCCATCCTAGCTCCTCAATTATCCCTTAAGATTTAATTTGGACAGTTCATCTGGGAAGCTTTTAATGACTCCCTAAGATAGCAAGGTTCACATACTCAGTGGCTGGTGCCATGTGTGAGAAGATTTCAGAGGTCCACAATAAAATGAGAAGAATATTATTCTCACAAAATTTTATGTGATCAATAAAAAGACTGTTCTTGATTTCATAATTATACAATTTCTGTTTTGGGGGGTAGTCAGACTTTTTAAAAATGAGAGTGAGAGCAGAACACTTTTTTTAAGGTGCTGATTTGGTATAAAAGCTTGAGCACTAATATTAGTTTCCTAATATATTTTTGAAAATTTTGGGTCCAAGAAATCATGAACCTGAAAGCCACTTCCCCAAGGCCATCATTCTATATGCATTGCTATGACAGCGTTTACCATGCCTGGTATTGTTACTGACTCATTGGGCAGGCTCCCTCATTGGGAGGTGAGTACTTGTATGATACTCTCATAGCATTCTCTGCATTCAGCACAATAAATATTTGAGTGAAGAAAATAGCAGGAAATGTTTAGCACTTTATTTTTCCAATGGTATTAGTTGATTCCCTTTAGCAACTAACCACTTGTATCTGAGTTCTGTGAACTCATAAGGAGGTACATGAAAGCTTTTAGAGAGCTCCAAAACAGCTCAAATTTTTATGCAAAATGTGCGTGTTACTATATGGACTTTGGTTGTTTTTTTTCCTGGGCAGACAGTGTATAGCATTTTCAAAGAAGTCATAACCCTCAAAAACTAATGATCACACTGCAAGAATTATGTCATTCACCCTGGACTCAGTTAGCATTTACAGAATCACTGAGATGTCCAGGACCCTTCTCCCCTGACTGTGGAGCTACATAAATGTATTTGGTGCAGTCTTTCTCTCCAGAGAACTAGTTCACAGGCAGGCTGGCTCAACAGAGCTGGAAAATACAAACTATTAGTTGTAAAGACAGCCATAAATTTGTACACTGATACAGAAACATGTAAGCTATTGCCTGATGGTGGAAAGGCTTCCCAGAGGAAGTGACATTGAAGTTGGGCCCTGAGAAATAACCAATTTATTATGCAGCAAATCAAAGAGATAGAAAAAAATATTCTAACTCTCCAAATTAGACTCCAAATTGAACCAAAAACAAAAGCTGCTAAATGTGCACACACACCTCTATGTAATATAAATAAACTCACATGCCCACAATATTTTTTTTAGTTTTCAGTATTTTATTTTGAGATTAAATTTAATGGGGTGACATTGATCAATAAGAATACATAGGTTTCAGGTGAAAATCTCTCTAGCAGTAGAACTGTTGATTTCATTGTGTGCCCATCACCCAAAGTCAAATCATTTTTCATCATCATATTTGTCTCACTTTGAGCTCCTCCCCATGAAAAGGGGAGACAGAAAGAAAGACTTCCACCTACACCTGAACTGGGATCCACCCAACAAGCCCACTAGGGGATGATATCTGCCCATCTAAGGTGTTGCTCTGTTGCTCAGCAACTGAGCTCTTCTTAGTGCCTGAGGTGGAGACCATGGAGCCATCCTCAGTACAGGACCAACTTTCTTCAATTGAGTCATAGCTGCCAGAAGGAAGAGAGAGAGAGAAGCAAGAGGAAAGGGGTAGAGAAGCAGATGTGCACTTCTCCTGTGTTCCCTGACCAGGAATCAAACCTAGGACATACCCACACCAGGCCGACACTTTATTAGTCAGCCAACCCGCCAGGGTGGGATACATATTTGACCCTCTTTACTTCCCCTCTCTTTCCCCCTCTCTACCTGGTAACCACTTCACTTTTGTCTATGTCCATGAGTCTCAGTTTTATATCCCACTTATGTGTGAAATCATATAGTTCTTAGCTTTTTCTGATTTACTTATTTTACTTAGCATAATGTTCTCAAGATCCATCCATGTTGTCATAAATGGCAATATGTCATCATTTCTTATGGCTAAGTAGTATTCCATAGAATATATGTACCACATCTTCTTTATCTAATCTTATATCAGGGGGCATTTTTGTTGTTTCCATGTCTTGGCCGCTGTGAATAATACTACAGTAAACATGTGAGTGCATGTGTCTTTGCATACCAGTGTTTTTTACTTTTGGGGTAAAAGATTTCTGGGTTATATGGTAATTCTATTCTTAATTTTTTGAGTAGCCACCATAATTTCCTCCATAATGGCTGTACTAGTTTACATTCCCACCAGCAGTGAACAAGGGTACTTTTTTCTCCACAGCCTCTCCAACACTTGTTATTACCTGTCTTGTTGATAACACCAGGGAACAAAATTTTTTGTTGCATCCACAAAAACACTTATTCTTATCTAACTCGAGTGTGCTGATCTCAAATATGACATTAGTTTTTCTCTGTAAGCTATAGTTTTTTTACAATTCAAGATTTTAGGCTGTCATCTTATTGTAAAATTTTCAACATTTAGTTTAACATAATGAAGTAGAATGTCTTTTTGGGCATCATCTTTGTGAAAATATAATAATTTATGTAATGCAGTAAATACACTAATATACTAAAAGATATGACTGCATCAGAATTTGTCTACAATTTCAAAATAGAAAATATTAAAACACTTATTGTAATCATAAAATTTGTGCAAAAGTTATTTAAATTCTATTCAGGCAAAAATTTGCATTTGTAACTCTTGTGTTTGAGTACTTGTTGAGGACAATCTCGTTTGATGCTTCAGCAGTAGTCTGCCATCATATTTCTGACCCATCGCCCCTGATAACGCTCTTCCATCGTCTTCAGATCTTGATGAAAGCATTCTCTCTGCTCATCACTAACAGCTCCAAGATTTTCGGGAAACTTATCAAGGTGACTGTTCAGGAAGTAAATCTTAATGCATAATGAAGTAGAATGTCTTCTTGGGCATCATCTTTGTGAAAATATAATAATTTGAAGTCCATCGAATACACCTGCTTTTATCTTGAAAGACAAGGCAGGAAAAGCAGAAAGAATATCTTGAAAGCATTCACTTTCTCTATTCAAAGCCTGAACAAACTGCTTCATTAAGCCAACTTTGATGTGAAGTGGGGGGAAAATGATCCTGTCTCAATTAACTACAGGTTCATTCACAAGATTTTGCGTCCCTACTTCCAGAGCTTCACGTTTCGGCCACTCCTTCTGTGTCCAGTGTTTCTCCCGAGCTCGGCTGTCTCACAAACACAGAAAGCAAGGACACTTTGTGAAACCTCTCTGTTGTAGTAGCAGGAAATTTACCATTTTAAGATCCACAGAAATGATCCAGTTATGCTCCTCATACTTCAGAAAGTCGAGGACAATTTTTATGTCATTATAATCTTCTTGCAGATGAGTTGAATAACCAATTGGAACCACTGCATAAACATTACCGTTGTGTAGGAGAACACATTTCAGACTCCATTTAGAGCTGTCAAGAAATAGCCACCATTCTGTTGGACTGTAAGTGGTAACACCTAGCTGGTTTAGAAGACTACTGATATCAGGACAGTAAAGAGTGTTTGTCTTCAGAAAAAAAAGTCCACAAAAATTTGTTTACGCTTCCTGAAATGGGATACTTTAGCTGACCGCTGAAGTACATTCTTTTCTTGAAGCCTGGAGGCTAATAACTCAGCTGCTTTCTTTAATAGGCCCACATCGCTTACTAAGTCATTCAATTCGAATTAGCTAAACTGCTGAGGGGTTAATGACTGCTTGGCATCAGAAGACCCTTCAGATTTTACAACCATTTCCTCATGCATCTTATCAAAATACACTTGATCACCATATTCACTTTCTTCATCCTTAGAAGAAATAAAACCATTGAAAACTAGAACTGGGAGAATCTCAGAGTGTGGGATAGGTCGTATTGCTGAAGGAATAATAGGATATGTGATCATACGCCGTTTTTTCTTGCCAATGCCCTTTGTATGAATCAGACAGAAATAACAGTCACTTCCGTGGTCCTTAGGTTCACGCCAAACCATGGGAATACCAAAAGGCATCCTTTGCATTTTCTTTTTGTCCAGTCACAAAGCGTTTCCTCACAATTATGACACACAATATGAGGAGCCCAATTTTTGTCTTGATCGCCAAGGGGAATTTGAAAATAGGCAATATATGCACGTGTCACAAATGATGAAATATTGCGCCTTTGACATTGAAGTGTGTAACAGTCACATATATAACAGAAGGTGTCAAGACTATTCTTACATTTACACCTACTTGAAGAAGCCATGATTTAATCTCAAAACAAAATAAGAGGGTGTTTTTATCAGGTAATAATCTTTTTACATTTAAAAACAACTACAATTAAGTAAAAGTGATGTTTGTAAAACATTAATTGCCTTGTGATTATGTTCAATCCAAGAGTTGTTGCCCTTTAACTCCAATTTAAAAACCAATGCATGCTATTAACTGTAACAAAAAGAAATTAAAATTGCATAAAACCTAGAGCATGCACCAAAAGACGGATTTCAGATTTAGAATCAGCAATGCAGAAATATATAGAAAAAATTCTAAAACCTCATGCATCAGAAAATGAAAAAAAAAAATTGTTCCCCAGTGATAGCTAATCTAACAGGTGCGAGGTGGCATCTCATTGTAGTTTTAATTTGCATTTCTCTAACAGCTCACAATTCTTTATTTCATTCCTCGTAGCATCAATCATATAATACTCATAATGTAGTTATTTCCCCAAGCTCAAGATGCTGCAAAATATGGACAAGTCAGACCATAGCACAGCAACACATTTAGATCATCAGAAATAATTTTAAAAGTAAGAGGAACGTAAAAACTTCCTTCTTACACTCCTCCAAACTAGTTGAAATTAGAAAGTGTCATGAATTTGTTTGAGATCTGTTCCTACAAATGACAAGGAAGAACTATGTGCTTAAGAAAGCAGAGAAGTTTAAAAATAAATGAATGCTGAATGGGGCCCCTACACCTGGTCAGTCTGTATGGATCCCACCACACACAGGTTGGCTAGCAGCCAGTCTGGTGTCTTTGTGTAAATTAAAATGTGGTTTCTCTTCCTCTGAGTAGAGTCAGCATCATTCCAAAACCTGGCACACAGCTTGATGAAAAAAAAATGTGTGCTGGGCCTGGCCCCAGCCCCCACTGTCCTCTCAGCTGGGTGCATTGAATTCTTTCGTCCCATATGGGTACAAACAAGACAATACAAATGATTTATTCTACCTAATTTTAGGATTTATCAAGCTAATCGGTGAGGAGCTGATATTGGAATGGTAATCAGCTAGAAATCCCAAACCTTCTCCCTCCTCTCAGGTAAAGAGAGTGTGCAAAGCAGTGAACAGCAGCAGCAGCAACTTAAATCCCCGATTGCCACCAATTTTGGGAAGATGCTAGTCTACTCTGAGCTTTTAAATTTTGCAACAGTCTTGAAGGCACACTACATTGTGATACAAAGTAAAGAGCTCACCTTGGCACATTTTAAGATATAAAGCTCCAGAGAAGAGTAGCTTTAAAGAGGGAAAAATCATTTGGTTTGTCCACTGTTTGGAAGGAAATTTTCAGGGTTAACAGCATACTATGGATTTCCAATCAGAACAGCATTATATTGAATGAAAAATGGTACTAGCTGCGCTCATAATGTAATACTGTTGATTTTCTTCATAGCATTTCAACTATCTTCTTCTATGATAGGTCTCAGTAAATACAAAGATCTCTGAAGCACACATTACTTTGATTAGTTCAATATATAAGATATATAATATGTAAAATTTATATAAATATATACATAAAGTCAGATTTAAAAACAGTTCCTTGTGATCCAGCACCAGACACTAAATAAGAAGACTATAAACCTCTCAAAAATATCTCCCTGACTTACTTCATGTAGGTCTTTTATCAATATTTCTTTGTGATGGAACTTGAAAATCCCCACAAAGACAGCACTGTAACCCAGGCCATGATACCATCTCCAGACATCACCCATAAACTGTTCCCACTTCATCTAAGGATGTAGGAGGATTCCAGGGTATTCTCTATAACCTCAATGTTAACATAGTTCAGTTATTATGTGTTCTACTTACCACAGTAGAAGACACAAGTTCTCATCTTAGCAAATGAGAAGAAGGCATAAACTGAATAAAGATATTCAGGAACTGAGGCAGTGGGATTAGGGGGTCTTTGAGCTTGTTGATTTTGGGGGAGGGCAGTTTGCTAAGTGTGCCAAGGCTTAGCATACAAACCATGATGCCTTTGTGAGTCAAAGAGCTAGAGGTGCTGAATTAGGCACATACCTGGGTGTGAGAGAGGTGAATAGCTGCTTACAGAGATATAGAAAAATGTGTTTCCTGATGATCCTCCAACATTAAATACTTAGATGCACTGATAACTTAATAAGCGTAGAAAGGGATTCAGTTTCTCCTCTAGACAAATACATATTCCCAAAGGAAATGGGGAATCTGTGAGTTCAGTGTCGCTAGACAGACTGTACACTCCTTGGATGTGATGCCTTTTACATGAACGCAAACAGCAGGTGCTCAGTTAGTGTTTGCTGGACGGCTGTTCTGGAAGAGGAAAGGGAAAGCCCTGGAGAACATGATGACTCATATATGTCCCAAAGGTTTTTCCTGATCCATCTAGAAGATAGTCACATATTTTATATATCGAGTTAATGTATTTTTGTCACCACTATTTCATTTTCTATTTCTTAAATTACCCTTAAGTGACTTGAGCTAGAAATTTGAATTCTTGTTCTGAAACAGTTCTTAACCCAGGATTGCACATTGCATTCACTGCACCGCTTTGCCATTCACCAGTGACTCAGTAACAGGGCCTGCCTGACAATGCTGAATGAGTGACGGGCGTGAAAAGCTCTAGAGGAGAAACTGGGTCCGTCTCTATGCTTTAGGAAGCTCTCAGTGCATCTTAGTAATTCAATGTTGGAGGATCATCAGGAAACACATTTTTCCATATCTCTGTGTGCACCTCTCTCACACCCAGGTATATACCTAATTCAGCGCCTCTGACCTACAAAAGCATCATGGTTTGTAAGCCTTGGCACACTTAGCAAACTGCCCTCCCCCAAAATCAACAAGCTCAAAGACCCCCTAATCCCACTGCCTCCATTGCTGAATATCTTTATTCAGTTTTTCATCTCCATTTCACTTTCCTCCTCATCTATGCTTCCCCTTTTTTATCTCAGTGGGTGAGCAGTTAGCAGCATTCTGAAATAAGTAGCAACTCTTTCAGGTTCCCTGATTCTCTGTGGGTGGCGCAGAGGGCTGTGTTGCTGGATGAAGGCCACCCTTATTCGAGCCACAGACATGCCTTGATCATCCATAGGCATATGTGATGGATAGCTACCCCAGCCGTCCACTCAGCCATCCATCTCTGCAGGAAAGCGACAGTGACAGCTAGAGAGAGTGGAGCTGACATCAGCAGAAGTGACCACAAGAGTCAGATGAAAAGGCAGCAGAGGAAGGGAATTGGTTTTTAATCTGCTTGCTGAGGCCCTCTGTGAATGAGGGCGATTCCAGCCACTTTGGTCCAGACACTTGGCAAATCTTTCAGTGTAAAGAAAATGGCATGTCTCTAGGGGTAGGAAGCCATAAAAGTTTAGCCGAGCTGGTAGGTCAAGAATATTGATTATTTAACTTTCCTCACATCCTGAAAGATGGAAACTTAAACTGCAGCAAACTAAATCCACAGCGTCCATCGGCTGCTTGGGTCTATTTTATGGATTGGAACATTATTATTGAAAACGTTTTCACTGCACCTACAACAAAGTCAATGAAAGTAACACAGTTCTTATGGGCTGGAATATAAAACCTTGGTATAATTTTGCTTTGAACATAAAGTACAAATGTAGGTAAAGTTTCAGGTCATTTGTATGATTTATAAAAAAAGTACCTTTGTAGACAAATGGGTTATCTCAAAAGTGTAACTTTATGCTGAGTGTGATTTCATATGAGGGCAGTAGTGTTATGCAAATATAATCTTGTAGTGCCACTTATATCATTTATTTATAGCAGAAGTAGAATCAAAATTATGTCTTCCTTATATTATTGGAGTGGGTATAATACTGTGCCCCAAAATATATATATATCTGCCTGAAACTTTAGAATGTGAGCTTATTTGGAATAAGGGTCTTTGCAGATGTAATTAATGTAAAGATATTGAGATGAATTTATCCTGGATTAGAATGGGCCCTAAATATTTTATTTATCTATATCCACCTCTACATCTTTATCTATACAAATAAATATTGATCATATAATAAAATAACATCATATAGAGTTTCAAATAAATGATATATATATGTTTCTAATGATGTAGACTCAAAACACATAATTTTTCTTCTCATCATGAAGATCTCTTTTCAAATATTACTGACTCAGAAGTCTTTTTCCTGGCTACCCTGTCTTAAATAGTTTCTCCTCTTGTCCTACCATCACTCTCGATACTAGGAGAGGACTGTGGTCCTCATCACCGCCCCAGGAACTCTCACATTCCTCCAGAATTTACTTCTCCAATCCCATAACATCATTAGGTGACTCCTTGCATTTGGTGTTCTGTTAGGCACTGAAAGAGCCAATAATCAGAAGCATGAACCCTGACCACAGGCGTTTGCCACAGAAGGAACAATGGTGTCTCACTGAGATTTATTTAGAATATACAATCAATCAATACATTGGTTAAATATTTAATTTTTATGCAAAAGGTAAAATGAGTGGGAGAAACAGGATTCCAAACATCAGAAAAAACCCCTGACACTATAACAGAGTGTATAGCACCAAAAGGGTCAGATGTGAACCTTTCTGTGCCTGCATTTAATTCTCTCAGTTACAGTTCTGCCTCAGATCTAAAGTTCAGGGGCCCTGAAGTATAGGAACTAATTTTTATTCTGCTGTTGACACATAAGTCCAATAAAAAGAAATCATTGAGAGAGACTCTACAGTATTGTGTTATTAATTGTATAGAAGCTTTGAATCTTTTTCTCCTTGACGCTTTAGAAAATGATAATGCAATAGATTATCATTGTGCTTTAATGTTTATAACACATTTTCACATTTCTCATCTCTTTAGATTAAAAAAAAACCCTTAGAGGTTTGCTTGGTGAGTTTCATGATACAAATAAGAAAAGTGAAGTTCAGAGAGATGAGATACTTGCTCAAGGTAGAAACGCAGGTTCAAATTTGGGACTCTATCATCCACTTTTCTTCTAGTTCGTATCCTCTAATATTTATACATTACCTCATGTAACATATATTTAATTATAGTTTACATATGTGTTTACAAATACATGTATGTATTGAATACATATTTATAACTTTATAAAATATGTTGTTATAAATATGTATGGGCCTGGCCAGATGGTAGTACAATGGATGGATAGACTGTTGAACTGGGACACGGAGGACCCAAGTTCAAAACCCTGAGGTCGCTGGCTTGAACGCGAGCTCATCCGGCTGGAGTGCGGGCTCACTAGCGTGAGCACAGGGTCACTGTGGCTTGAACATGAGATCATAGACATGACCCCATGGTCACTGGATTGAGCCCAAAGGCCACTGGCTTGAAGCCCAAGGTCGCTGGCTTGAGCAAAGGGTCACTTACTCTGCTGCAGCCCCCTGGTAAAGACACATATGAGAAAGCAGTCTATGAATAACTAAGGTGCCACAACAAAGAATTTGATGCTTCTCATCTCTCTCCGTTCCTGTCTGTCTGTTCCTATCTGTCCCTTTCTCTGTCTCTGTCACAAAAAAAATATGTATCAGTACATATTCATAATGTACTATAATACATTTGACACATTTGATATTGAAGTTCTTTGCTATCATGTAAATTTCTCATAAATTGTCAGTTTTTTAAGATTTAAAAAAATGAAACAGGAATAATGGAGGTGGAAGTCAACTGAACAATTCCTCTTTCGCTGATCACTGAGAAAGCTCCTGGGCATTCTGTCACTTGAATCTTAGAAGGTTTGCCTCCTGGGACACCAGGAGTTCACTTTCAGGCCAATAAATCTGGCTAATTCTGCACAGAGTTTGAAGCCTCTGGCTGAGTTGTGAAATAGTTTAGCATTTTCAGGCTGGTTTATCCACCTTTTGGCTAAGACTGAGAAGTAGAATGCCCCAAAGACTTTTTAGGTGGAGTGTCATTTTGGACAATTAGTCTAAAGGAGTGGTTCTCCATGAGAATAACGTCCTCTTCCTGGGGGCTATTTGGCAATATCTTCAGACAGTTTTGGTTGTTAGAACTGGAAGAGCAATACTACTGGCATCAAGTGAGTAGAGGCCAGGTGACTGCTAAACTTCCTACAATGCACAGGGTAGTCCCTCACAAAAAAGGGTTATCCAGCCCCGAGGTCACTGGTGCTGAGGCTGAGAAACCCTGACCTAAGTACTTAAGGTCTGCTGGGGTGCTGAGGACCCTTACTTTCTCCCTGTACCAACCAGACCTCACCTGACTCCATCTAGCCAAGAGGAAACTCCAGTTGGCTTAAACTCCAAATTAAGCCTGAATTTAGTGAAATTAAATACATATCTCAGCGCTGAAACCATAAAGAAAAGCAAGAAGAAAATTGCCATAATCAGGATAGTGTTTACATTTAAAAAGAGGGAAGGGGTTGCGATCAGAAAACAATGCAGAGGGCTCCTCGCACAATGTGCTGTTTCTTAGCTACGGTGTTTACTCTGTGATTCACTTTGTCGTAATTTGTTAAGATGCTTTTTATAGTTTGTGCACTTTTCTTCATATGTGTTGTATTTCAAGTGATAAAAGTTTTAAAAACAACACACCTTAGCGAGTTCTCTCTATTCTGTAATAATTAGACTAAAGAAATATTACTGATAAGAGTGACCCTACTAATTTCATATTGAATAACACAGACTTAAATAACTGTTGGAGTTTATTCTTTAAACTAGAAATTCTGGTAGCGCCTTATGTTTATGTTTCTTTGTGGCCCTCAAAACTTGTTGGCCATTAACCTCTAAATATGTACATGAGGTTGCACACACATGCAACTTGGTTATTGAATTATTAATGGCCATTGCAAAATAACTGAGAAAGGCCAATTCCCAATGGCTAGTGATCAGTGCATTTACTCCCAAAGTTTGGTGATTCCCAACCAGAAGAAGCAAGAGCTTGCTCCTCTAGAAAGGATATGGCAAAGTCACCTAGAGATCATTAGTATCTTTCTAAATTTAAAAAATTTAATTACCAAATTAGTTATATAAAAAGAACCTATGCCTATAGTTTTTTAAATACTAGAATACTAAGTAACTTAAATGAAATATATCCTGCCATATTTTTCACCATGCTCAAGACATTGTCCCAAAAGCCATCACTGTTAATTCTTTCAGGTGTTTAATATTTACTCTCATATGTCCAAGTAACAGTTTTATATTGCAAATTCTTTATTCATTAAACATTATCTTCTTAACTTTTTGTTGTGTAGATGAAGAGTTTTCTGACTTCTCTTTCTCTTAGATTTATAACATTTTTGATAAGAAATGTGAATACTATGCATTCTTGACCCAAGGAGTATACTTTGATAATGTTTTGTTTTTTTCTCTAGTTTAACTTTTGTTTTTTTCTTAGGTAACAAATGCATCATTTCTTATTTGCTTAGTTTTCCATAAAACAACACTCATTTATTTTGGTCAGATACTTACTCCAAGGTGTCTTTCTAATGTATTAATATAGTTTCAAAAGAGTCAAACAGAAGAAATAAGTGCAGAGATCAAAAGATATATACAGACAAATGAAAATGACAATACGACTTATCAGATTCTATGGGATGCAGCAAAAGCAGTGATAAGAGGGAAGTTCATATCACTTCAGGCATATATGAACAAACAAGAGAGAGCCCAAGTGAACCACTTAACTTCACACCTTAAGGAACTAGAAAAAGAAGAACAAAGAAAACCCAAAACCAGCTGAAGAAAGGAGATAATAAAAATCAGAGCAGAAATAAATGAAATAGAGAACAGAAAAAATATAGAAAAAATTATTAGAACAAGGAGCTGGTTCTTTGAAAAGATCAACAAAATTGACAAACCCTTGGCAAGACTTACCAAGGAAAAAAGAGAAAGAACTCATATAAACAAAATCCAAAATGAAAGAGGAGAAATCACCACGGACACCGTAGACATACAACGAATTATTGTAGAATACTATGAAAAACTTTATGCCACTAAGTTCAACAACCTAGAAGAAATGGATAAATTCCTAGAACAATACAACCTTCCTAGACTGAGTCAAGAAGAAGCAGAAAGCCTAAACAGACCCATTAGTAGAGAAGAAATAGAAAAAACCATTAAAAACCTCCCCAAAAATAAAAGTCCAGGCCCAGATGGCTATACCAGTGAATTTTATCAAACATTCAAAGAAGACTTGGTTCCTATTCTACTGAAAGTCTTTCAAAAAATTGAAGAAGAAGCAATACTTCCTAACACATTTTATGAGGCTGACATAACCCTCATACCCAAACCAGGCAAGGATGGCACAAAAAAAGAAAACTACAGAACAATATCTCTAATGAATACAGATGCTAAAATACTAAACAAAATACTAGCAAATCGAATACAACAACATATTAAAAAAATAATACATCATGATCAAGTGGGATTCATCCCAGAATCTCAAGGATGGTTCAACATACATAAAATGGTTAACATAATATACTATATCAACAAAACAAAGAACAAACACCACATGATCTTATCAATAGACACAGAAAAGGCTTTTGATAAAATACAACACAATTTTATGTTTAAGACTCTCAACAAAATGGGTATAGAAGGAAAATATCTCAACATGATAAAGGCTATATATGATAAACCATCAGCTAACATCATATTAAATGGCACAAAACTGAAGGCTTTCCCCCTTAAATCAGGAACAAGACAGGGTTGTCCACTCTCTCCACTCTTATTTAATGTGGTACTAGAGGTTCTAGCCAGAGCAATCAGACAAGACAAAGAAATAAAAGGCATCCATATCGGAAAAGAAGAAGTAAAGGTATCACTTTTTGCAGATGATATGATCCTATACATCGAAAACCCCAAAGAACCCACAAAAAGACTACTAGAAACAATAAGCCAATACAGTAAGGTCGCAGGATACAAAATTAACATACAGAAGTCAATAGCCTTTCTATATGCCAACAATGAAACATTTGAGAACGAATTCAAAAGAATAATCCCCTTCACAATTGCAACAACAAAAAAATAAAATACTTAGGAATAAACATAACAAAGAATATAAAGGACTTATATAATGAAAACTATAAACCATTGTTAAGGGAAATCGAAAAAGATACAATGAGATGGAAGAATATTCCTTGTTCTTGGTTAGGAAGAATAAATATAATCAAAATGGCCATATTACCCAAAGCAATATACAAATTTAATGTAATTCCCATTAAAATTCCAATGACATTTTTTAAAGAAATGGAGCAGAAAATCATCAGATTTATATGGAACTATAAAAAAAACCCGAATAGCCAAAGCAATCCTAAAGAAAAAGAATGAAGCTGGGGGCATTACAATACCTGAC
The DNA here is from genome assembly GCF_036850995.1 of Saccopteryx leptura. Classification (NCBI taxonomy): domain Eukaryota; kingdom Metazoa; phylum Chordata; class Mammalia; order Chiroptera; family Emballonuridae; genus Saccopteryx; species Saccopteryx leptura. The sequence continues at coordinate 70,618,956 of NC_089506.1, read as the reverse complement.
TTCAAACTATATTATAGGGCCACGGCAATCAAAACAGCATGGTATTGGTGGAAAAATAGACACTCAGACCAATGGAACAGAATAGAAAACCCAGAAATAAAACCACATATATATAGTCAAATAATTTTTGATAAAGGGGCCAACAACACACAATGGAGAAAAGAAAGCCTCTTCAATAAATGGTGCTGGGAAAACTGGAAAGCCACATGCAAAAGAATGAAACTGGACTATAGTTTGTCCCCCTCTGCTAAAATTAACTCAAAATGGATCAAAGATCTAAACATAAGACCTGAAACAATTAAGTACATAGAAGAAGACATAGGTACTAAACTCATGGACCTGGGTTTTAAAGAGCATCTTATGAATTTGACTCCAAAGGCAAGAGAAGTGAAGGCAAAAATTAATGAATGGGACTACATCAGACTAAGAAGTTTTTGCTCAGCAAGAGAAACTGATAACAAAATAAACAGACAGCCAACTAAATGGGAAATGATATTTTCAAACAACAGCTCAGATAAGGGCCTAATATCCAAAATTTACAAAGAACTCATAAAAGTCAACAACAAACAAACAATCCAATAAAAAAATGGGAAGAGGACATGAACAGACAATTCTCCCAGGAAGAAATACAAATGGCCAACAGATATATGAAAAGATGCTCATCTTCTTTAGCTATTAGAGAAATGCAAATCAAAACTGCAATGAGATACCACCTCACACCTGTTAGATTAGCTATTATTAACAAGACAGGTAATAGCAAATGTTGGAGAGGCTGTGGAGAAAAAGGAACCCTCGTACACTGTTGGTGGGAATGTAAAGTAGTACAACCATTATGGAAGAAAGTATGGTGGTTCCTCAAAAAACTGAAAATAGAATTACTTTATGACCCAGCAATCCCTCTACTGGGTATACCCCAAAAACTCAGAAACATTGATACGTAAAGACACTTGTAGCCCCATGTTCATTACAGCATTGTTCACAGTGGCCAGGACATGAAAACAACCAAAAAGCCCATCAATAGATGATTGGATAAAGAAGATGTAGCACATATACACTATGGAATACTACTCAGCCATAAGAAATGATGACATCGAATCATTTACAGCAAAATGGTGGGATCTTGATAACATTATACTAAGTGAAATAAGTAAATCAGAAAAAAACAGGAACTGCATTTTTCCATACGTAGGTGGGGCATAAAAGTGAGACTAAGAGACATTGATAAGAGTGTGGTGGTTAGGGGAGGAGGGGGGAGAGGAAGAGGGAAAGGGGGAGGGGGAGGGGCACAAAGAAAACTAGATAGAAGGTGACAGAGGACAATCTGACTTTGGGTGATGGGTATGCAACATAATTGAATGACAAGATAACCTGGACATGTTTTCTTTGAATATATGTATCCTGATTTATTGATGTTGCCCCATTAAAAAATAAAATTATTAAAAAAAAAAGAGTCAAACAGATAATGCATCCATTTTCTCCCTTGGAGACCTTCCTCCCACAGCCTGTGTTCTCTTCTGGTTGCTTTCCTCATTCAACAGAGCAGTCACTTTATTCTGGAAAAATGCTGATGTTCTTCTTGGGATCTGATCCTGACTTGTTTCTTCACTTTGCTGGAGCATATGGTCCAATATCTTACTGATAAAATCATTTTCCATCAGAATTCTGAAAACCTTGTTTTTTTTGGTGTCTTAGCTTCTTGTGTTGCTGTTGAGAAATATCATGTAGCATTGTTCCTCATTATTTAAAGATGATTCTCGTTATCTATCTATCTATCTATCTATCTATCTATCTATCTATCTATCATCTATCTGACTTTAAATATCATTCTTTATCTCCAGGATTTAAAATTCCATGGTGATGAGCCTAGGTTAGGTGAGAAAGAAAGAGAGAAAGAGAGGAATGGGGGGGGGGCGGAGAGAAAGAGTTGGTGGACTATTTCAATTTAGAAACTTATGTTTGTTTTGAGAAAAAAAAATTTTCTTTATTATTTATTTGACGATTTCTCTTCCTCCACGTTTTTTTGATTTTACTTATTCTGAAACTCCCACATGTAACTTGTTACTAATCTCTAACTTTTTTAAAACTATTTTCTCATATTTTCCATATATCTGCCCTTTTTATCCACCCTGATTAATCTCTTTGCATTTATCTTCTAACTCTTCTAGTACATTTATCATTTGGACTATTAGAGCTCTTTCTTGTCATCTGGGAGTTTTGTCTGGTGAAGACAATGTTCTTATCTCTGTGATGACATTAGCTTAAGTTTCTTCTCCTTGCCATGAATTGTTATCCAGATTTCCTTGTTTTGTTTATTCATTATTATTTTGTATTTGTTCTTTTTTTCCTTTTCACTTTGAAGGAATTACTTAGTAGCCATTAGTCCATAATTTACAGGCAGAACTGCAGAGCTTATAGGAAGCTCTGTAGGGATGAGTGAGTCTTGACAACATCATCATCTGGAGACTAGGCAGCAACCGGGCTTTCTCATGTGCAGAACTCCCCCACATGTCAGTATCTGGAAGCACCATCTTGGTGGCATTTCAGCTCTCCAAGAAAAACCCAGGAATGAAGGGTAGAGGGAGAGAACAGCATGTGCCTGAATAATACAGAAGCTCTAAAACAGAACTGCAGAACAGAATGAAGTGGTTCAATAGACAGATCTTCAGTTTAAGAATAAATTGACCCATTTCAAATTTCAGCTTTGTTACTTAGTGTGTGAGTTTCTGCTTATCACTCAAACATCCTGCCTACTTCACCAGAGGTGCTTGGGAAAACATTGACTGAAAAGCATCCATCTAATTGGGTAATTAGAAGGTCGTTGATGACCTTCACCAGAGTAGTTTCCATAGAGTGATAGGGCCAAAGCCAGGCTGCACTGGGATTTATCCATTAATTATGCTTCGTCTGCTCTGCAAGGCTCCTCCAGCAGTGTCTAGCAAAGCTCTGAGCTGCCCACACCTTTCAGTCTCTACTTACTTTGCCAGCTGCTTTAGTGCTTCCAATGTGCTACCACGTGTATGCATGCTTTTCCTTTAAGGCTCATATAAGCCAGCTGTTGCAACAAGCTTCGGAACGCTCTCTGCAAACTGGCAGGGGTCTGAATGCATTTGGAGCTCCAAGGGGAAGAGGCACAGGCAGTGTAGCAGGAAAATTGCTTTGGGAAGGTGATGTGGGAAAGAAGGTCTGAGGAAGGAGCAGTTTTAGCACAGGAAAAAATGGCCTCCTGCCAACATTATACTTGGAGAAACAAAATATGACAGCAGGGCAAAGTGGAAGAAGCTCAGTCTTTTTTGGTGCACTAGGCTGCCAAACTTGATGTCGTCAGCTCAGGTCTCCCATCACAACTCCAGCCCAAATGAAGAAGATGATGGACATGTGTGGCTGATGGAAGGCAGAAATGCACTGAGTCATTTTGGATTCCTTGTAACTCTTTGGCAGCAGGCAGACTCTTCCTAGACAGAAGTGTGCTCTGACCTTCAGAGGAAGAAATTCTATAAAGGATCGTCTCAGGAAGGCTTAGACTGTGAAGTTTCACACAGCCCGAGAGCTCCTTTTTGGAAGAGGAGCTAACTTCTAGTCAGTGTTTTGTTACCTCAGTTGCAATGTTGTTTGTTTGGTGGTTTTACTGCACAGCCCATTTCATAAACAGTTGCCCAGCTGCACGCACTGGTGGAGAATGAGCTGCCACCAAAAGCCATTACTTTGTTCTGGAGACTGGGGAAGAGTAAAATGAGAAGCTAAAATAATACTTTTTAGCAGAGAAGTCCAACACCAATTTTGAGACCTTTGTAAACCTGAAGAATAATTCTTATAAGCCATTTTTACTTATGGAGCAAAAGTCTCACAGATATTGTGATCTCCTTGAAGTTTATTCCACTGACTTTTAAAAATACTTCTTAATATCGCTTATACAAGTCTCCTAGAATGTGCTCATTTTAATCATCAATCAGCATTTTATTATATTATAATCCTTAATTGATTGACGTTTAATCACAGTCTTTGTATTTTAGTATCCCTTGTCTCATAAGAGGCAATTTTCTCTTTACTGTAGTTTAACAGCTGATGAAAAAGATTTAAGGAAACCTATAAACTTAAGATTGGTTAATGGTCCCTTATAAAAGAATATTATACTTCTAGGATCCATTGCACAGATGCGATACTCAATTGTAGAAATGTGCATGGGATTTATTAAATTACAGCACAAATCTTCAGTCTTCTGAGTTATTGTCCATGTTGGTATTGTTAGGCAAATGGGGAGACCCATTATTGCTTCCAGTTGTTCACATTACTGTGGTGTAAAGCAGGCAGAGACAGCTGGCACAGTGCTGGAGGCAACGCAGAGCTGCAGCAGCTGCTGAGGACGGTGCCCCAGTGAAGGGCCAGCTCCGCTGAGTCAGTGCTGGGCAGTCCATCCAAGGTGTCCAGGACGTGGACAATAAATAAACAATCCAAGCTGACTGTCAGAGAGGGAGGGAGAAAGGAAGGGAGGGAGGGAGGGAGAGAGAGAGAGAGAGAGAGAGAGAGAGAGAGAAAATGAGAGAGAGAACCTTATATATAAAACAAATTTTTCTGGATTGTTTCTGGATTAATGGCTTCTTGGATACCCAGAGTACCTTTGCAGAACTAATTGTTTAAAAATATCCTCTGGGCTTTGTTACCAGGCTGACCCTTAGTTTTGTTGAGTACTATTATTTACCCAAGTTGAGAAAGTGTTGTGCTGTGTTTTGTTTGTTTTAGAACTTGTGGGACTGCTATATTTGAATGCAAGGAAGATAATGTGGCAGCTTGAAATGCCTTAGATTTGCGGGGTGAAAAACTCCTCCTCACCCTAATTATCTCTGTGATATTGAGCAATGTGTCTAACTTCCCAGAGCCTCAGTTTTCTCTTCTGAGAGAGGGATAAAGATATCTCCCCTCCAAGGATTCAAGGTAATAGATGTAAATGCCTAGCACAGTGGGTTTGTGGGAGTCGGGAAGTTCACAGTGACTGATAGCTCTTTCATTCTTGTTGGAATTGTAATTTTTAGGTAGTAAAACCGAAGTTTATTACAGTTTGAATAAGGACTTAAAGGAAGATACCCCCACCCATATCGTTAACAATTATATCTCAAGCTTCCACCTAAAGGCAGAAGAGCAGGGAGGGTGGCAAAGATGAGGTTCGCCAGTCACACGTGGGTTTAGATCTATATGACTTCTGGCATGTTTAATTTTTTTTATCTGTAGAATGGGAAAAATACTATTATTTACCTAGTAAGATTGTTCTAAAAATTAAACGTGTGTGTATATAAGTATATCATTTAGCATAGAACCTACCAAATAATAAGCAATTAATAAATGTTAGTTACTATTCTTATGCTGATAAATCTCAGTTTATAAATTTGATTCCTAAAAGTAAGATGTCTAAACTTTGTTCCTGTATGTCTCTCATTTGTAAGTTTTTTATTGTATTGTCCAAGGCCTTGTTCTGTTTAAAACCTTCTTTGTAGATGACCTCTTCTTAGGTTATTCTTTAGTATAATCTAAAGTGTAAAATTTTTAGCTAATTTTAGGAAAAAAGAGGCAAATATTGTTATCTGATAAATATTTCTTTATCTAATAATTAGTAACTACATGACTGCTATATTCCAGAAGCAGTATCTTATATTCTCAGGACACAAAAATCATTGTGACAAAACCCCTTTTCTCAAAGAATGTATTGTTTGGTAAGGGGAGATGTCTGTGCAAATAAATTTATGCTGCAAAATGTCGTTGCTGTGAGCAGTGCTTATGTATGAAATGATAGGGCCCCAAAATAAAATTCAAACCTATTTGGCTGGAGCAGAGGACCAAAAAATTCATGTATTTGGTCAACATTTACTAAGTGCCTACTACATGCTAGACACCGGAGGTACAAAATGGCACAAAGATGAATGAAACAGGATGGATATCTTTCTGTTTTTTGCATCCTTCTTCCAGGAGGTTCTTTGTTCTGACCATCCCAGCAATATATTCTGGTTAGGGTCTCTGATAACTTCCCCTTGCCCAAGCAAACGGCAGAGGCAACTGATAAACGTGAGCACTCTTCTTTCCTGGAACATTATCTTTTCTAGAATGTTCTTCCTTGATGAGCAGGCAGTATTTCTGTTTCCTCTGAAGCCTCCTTGGCCTTTGCTTCACCTCTAACTGTATGAATATAGTAGCCCACTACTTACTGATATTTAAAACAATCAGTTCCTTTATTTGTTTACTTGTTTACTATTTCCTCCCTTGACCCCTGTTTTCCTTGTTCTGAGAATATTTCAGGGCACATTACTGCTCAATAAATATTGGCTGAATATATGAGGGGAAAGGGGCTCACTTTTGAGGAGTCAGTTTCACACTTGGATAATTATAATACAAGAATTGCAGTAAATTGAATATACTCAGAAAAAAAGTTTCCTGAGTTGAAGCTGGATCTAAATTGCTAAATAAAGGCTTAAGTGTGGAGCTTAAATCTGCAGTCCAGGGAGCAGGAGGGAGGCATGAGCACGCATGGCCCGGGAGGGAAAGCACTAGACAGTAGGAGGTGCAGCAGAATGGGCCAGGTCATTTCTATTTTTAATTTTTATTTTATTCTTATGTCATCCTTGAATCTATTTCTAGTGATGTACGTTGACGTTATAAAATGTAGGTACAATCATGAGTTAGTGAGTATATCTACTGAGCCACCTTGAGCTGAGTTTGTGTAAATCTCCAAAGCCAATATGTATTTAGATACATGCAAATCATATGTGACAGCTTTCCTTTTTTCCTTGTCCTTTCCCACCCAGTCGCTGCTCTCTCTGCAGAAGAGGAGGTAATGGCAAGGACCCTGGGCATTCAGTCTCCTCTCTTCTGTTGCCCAGCACACGTTTCACCCCTCAACTGCCATCTGTCTTTGTGGTTGGAGGATGTAGAACTGAAATGAAAGAGATAGAAACAACTTGGCTGATTCAGTCATTTTGTTGGGAGATCAATCAGTTCCCTATGAGAAATTTTCTGGGATGGGAACCAAAGTAGCTGACATCCAAAACAGCGTCTCCACTACTGGCTCTAACGGTGATGTTCCATTAGCTGTCAGCAGTAATCACACTTACATCCTCTTTCCAGGCCTCCAGCTATGAGGGGATGCCATTACATTCTCCCTGCCTAGTCACAAAGCACTCGACGACAAACGCACAGACAGACCAGGCTGAGAGGCACTTGGCACAGAGGCCTCTCCAGCAGGTGTACACTAACTTACCTGTGCCATCCTTGGCACAGGCCATCGGGACCCATAATTGGGCACCCTGGGGAGAAATTTGTCTTGACCTAGATCTGAACTGTGAGTCCCACCTTTGGACAGCAAGCCACTGCTGGAACTGGAGGAGTCTCTCAATTAGCTAATGGCAGGGGTGCCTGCTACCTCTGCTTCTGTTTAGGTGGCCAGCCAGGAATCTAAAGGAAGGCTATCTTGCACCAGCCTTTTCAAGGAAAGTGCTGGTTTGAACATAAACCCAAGGTTAGATTCTGATGTTTTTTCCTTCATGCCTTCAAATATTTCAATGACCTAGCAAAGGTCGTTGAAATTATTTAAAAATTAAATTCTTTTTAATAATTAGTAATTTTTTAATAATAATAATTTAAAAATTAAAATGACCCATTATTCATGCATAATGGGCCCCCTCAAGGTAGCATGAAAAAGCTCAGAACGTATTGGGTTAACTATTTTTTCTTTTTTTCCTTGGGCATTTGATTTATGGAATGTATCTTCACTCCTCTTTTTCAAGTGAAAGTGGCTATGGCTTTGCACTGAGCCTTGAGCATTAACTCCTTATTAAAAGGAACTTCCAGGTACCCCAGGGCTCAAAGAGGGCCTCAGGCCAGGATAATTAAGGCATATAGCCTTGAATAATATGATCATATGAAATGTGGCCCTGTGATAAGAATTATAAATTTATTCTAATTACAGAAAAAGGTGCACACTTCCAAAATAATAAATTGCCTTGGACTCCACATTTGACTGAATGGATGACTATCCGAAGGGTTAATTTTCATCTGGAAAACTTCTCTGCATTCTTCAATACTCTTTTCTGTTTGTAAAGAAGCAGCCATCGCTTATGAATTCTTGTCAAGACAGAGTTTACCACTTTTTCATTTTTACTCCTGTTAAACTTTGTTTATAAGTTTCTTTGCAATTATTACCAAACGTGCAGAAATAGTTTTCCTCTCCCTTTAAATGTGCTCTTTCCCGTTTGTTTTGAAAGAGGCAGCATCCCTGGTCTTCCTATGATGTTCTCGTCTTTGATTGAGACACGAAACTAGAGAGTAGTATCTTTAGGAGGAACAGTCCAAGGGAAACGATGACTGGGGTTATGAAAGGGTGGGATGGGGACTGGAATGAAATGGAGATAACCTGATTCAACAAAACGTTGCAGCAGCAAATTGTTGCTTTGGAGAAATGTGACTGAATAGTCCATTTCTTTAAAAGAGATATAAAAAATACAGAATTTTTTAAAATCAAAATTACTAATCATTTAATGTCAGCTCAGGCCAAATACAACCCATCTGCAAGCACAGTTTGGCTCATAGCTGCCAATGTACAGGCCCTAATTTTTATTTTTTTATCTTCACCCTTGCTCAGTCCCCTTCATCTCCAGGTCATGTGTTGGCACTGTGCATCAGAGAGGAGGAGGGTGCCTAGGAAAGAGACTGTGCCTCAAGGAAAGAGACTGATACTCAAGCCCGCCGGCTATTGTGAGTCATGGGATCAGCCTGGTATATCACCTCCCTGATTTTTGCACATACTGTTTCTTCTGCCTGAAAAATCTTCCCAACTTTGAACTCTTGTTCATGAGAGAAGATCCATGTATCTCGAGGAGTTAATCCACTCTTTCTCCTCTGTATTTGCTTTTATATTTCATTAAGATATACATATCAAACATTGAACTGCTGATATTATTCACTATATCATATTCTCAATATCAGTATAAATATACTCAAATATCAGTAAATATCCTAATAACCTAGAAGGCTTGCTAAAACAAACTGCTAGGCTTTACCTTTAGAGTTTCTGATTCAGTTGGTCTGGGATGGGGCCCAAGGATTTTCATTTCTAACAGATGACCAGATGATGCTTGTCCGGGAACTACAGTTAAAGAATCCAAAGCTTATACTTGGGGCTATATATAGCTTTTCTGTGAATCACCAGAACTGGCACAGTCATTAATCCTTTTAATAACATTCAGGATAGTCATTTTGGCTTCGTTATCAAGCCAATCTAATAAACATCTGCCTATAGTCAATGGGAAAGTAATGGTTGAGCCACTCGCCCCTTGCACAAAACTTTCATATTCTTGGACATTGAACCAATTTGAAGAGTTTTTCATGAGCATCTAGTTAAATATGAACATTTTATAAATAAAAACACTGAGTATGTTTGTCTTAGCTCAGGTCTTTAATTTTTCAGTCACATTCTAATAATATTCAAGGTCAATCTCATCTACTAGCTAAATTCTTGTTTGTTCTAAAATACAGAAGAGACATAATAAATTTTGGAAATTTCCTGTTTGGGTGTGTGATGGGTGTTATAATGATGAATGCTGCCCATTCATCATTGACATTCATTGCATCAGTTATATATGTATTTATATTTTCCTCCTGTCACTAATTTTACATGCTTATGAACCATTCCAGATATGGATCACCGAAGGTGAAAAGTGTATCTAATTACTTCTGCTTATGCTGTTTACATTTATCTTGTAATAGTAAAAAATTCTCCTTGCAAAACTGAAGATGACACAAATGATATTTGCAAGCATGATTAATGGGTCAGAATGACCTGCAACTCTAAAATCAAATTCACAGTATAATTTAATAGAGATTCCTTGCCCCCAGATTTTTAAATGAAGCAACAACTTTTAGCATGTTAAAGTTCAGTCTTTCTCTACAAATGTTAAATTTCCCTCTATTCAGCTTGTCATGTGCTGTTGACCCTCATTCCTACCCCAGCTCTCACCATTCTCCTAAAACATTTTAATTTCATTCTGATAATTCAACAAATTTGGAAAGTATTTATTGAGTGTCTACTGTATGTTAGACACGGTTTTATGTGTCATAGATCTACTAGCCGAATAAGATAGTTTTAAGGTCTTGCTTTTGAGGAGTTCTGGTCTAATATGGGCTGGTCAGGTGTGATAAGCACAGAGAAAAAAAACACAGCTGGAAAGGCAATGGTGGTAATGAAGGGGGGGGGGGCATTTCCCATACAGGGTCAAAGAGCCGACATTTGAGCTTGATATGTATGAGATGAAGAAGATGGGTAGAGACCTGGGCAGAGAGGAGACCAAGGGCAGCAGCCCTGAGGTGGGGCTGTCATTTGTAAGAACCAGCAAGAAGACCATGTGGGTGAAGAGGTTAAGGGAGGAAGAACTCAGTATGGCTGTGGAAAGGCTGGGCAGGGCCAGCCAGGAGGTGAAGTAAAGTCGACCAGAGTCCTAATGAAAATGGCAATGCTTTGGTAAAGCGGGAAGGTGATATAAACTAATTTGTTTTATAAAGTTCACTCTGGCCATTGTAGTTGAGACTTGGATACCTGAAATAGTGATGGACAAGGGTAGAAGGGGGGAGGCTAGTCAGGAGGCTGCTGTGGTGACTCGGGCAAGAGAAGGTGGTGCTTTGAAGTAAGTGCTGGATAGAAGACGTGAGTAATGGCCCGGGTGGTCGTGTGTTTTGAAGGTATCTCAGCTGTGCTGAGTAGGAGGGGAGAGGTCAGAGGACTGGATTGATCTAAGGGTAGTTTCAGGACGGAGGTAAAGAAGGAACTGGAGTAAGGATGTTGGGGGTGGCAAGGAAAAGAGATTTAAATGAAAGGCCAGCATTTCTGAATGAGAACAAAACAAGTTCAAATCAATTGAACTGAGCTGAACAACTCAGAGCAATATGAGATTAAATTGTGGGATTAAAATACATAATTGATGAAGGTGAATGGAAAACATAATAACAATAAAGGAGAGCAAATGATAGCCATAGAGTCAAATCTTACAATTTGATTTTAGGGGTCAGATGAGGTGGCTGGTTCTCTGTTTCTGTAAGTGTCCATTTTCACACTGTACAGTTTTTTATGTAGGAAGGATGGCCAACAGAGCCCCATCAATTTATGTTCTGTACCTTCTGACTTGTCCTTCACTCCCCAGTTTTCAGTTTTAAACTCCTGACCTCATATTTCATAGTGTTTTAACTCATCAGCCATTTATGTCTCTATCTAACCACCTTCTGTTTGGAGTCTGATTAATTTCCTTCTAATCTAGAAACCTGTCTCCTTATTAACCACTGGTTTCTTCTTTCCTCTGTGATGCTATAATTCTCTGAATAACCGTGAGGGTAGACCTTTCTCTCTGGTTTGATCTGACCTTTAGTACCTCTCACCCTTAGTAACTCAGGTTGTCAGGCCTATCTCCTCTGATACCTGGTGTGGGGAAAACAGCTGTGTTAGGCTTGCTCACTGGTTTACTGGCTGAAAGCACTTTGCGTGGTTAGTGCGTGAGCATGTGGCAGAAAGCCATGTGTGTGTCTCCATGAAAAGTGATGAGTGCTTTCCCTCTGATTCTCCCAGATCACTCTCCCGCCACGGCGAGATGTGTTTTTTCTGATCCCTTTTCCTCCACTGCAAAGAGCAGGTTTTCCTTTGTTTATTCACTCACCTGTCTTTGTGAGCCTCCAATAAAGGGGAATGGCCCGATGCTTTCCAGCTCTGCAGTTCCTCTACCATCTGCCTGGATTCAGTGTAAACTTGCCTGGCCTAGACCACCGGCATTACACCGGGGTAAGCCACAGCAGTGGGTTTGATGTGTGGATTGGAAGTGTAAACCTCCAATAAGGCAAGAAATTATGGCACTAGTAGAAAGGATATATTTCATTTTTAGGTTAGCCCAGTGAACTATAGTGGGCCCTCCACACTGCCTCTCAGCCCTGCAATCTTTCACTGAACCATCACCCAGGTCTCAGATTAAATCTGAGTGACACATGTTCACCACAGACCCAAAGTGGCATCTCAAAGGCTTTGACTACTGAACTGAAATTGGAACTATCACTCCTATGAGGTGAGACAGAAACTGCAATCTGAAAATACCCGGATTCAGTTCCTCCTAAAGAAACGAACGAACAAACATACAAAAGTCAATATTTTCTCAAGGATTTTTACAAGCTCTAGAATCTAAGCAACAGACGATTTAAAATGTCTAAGATGCAATAGAAAAATATTCAAGCACAAAGAACTTGGAAAATGTGACTAACTCAAAAGGGAATCAGTAAGTGAAAGGTGACCCAGATGTTGGAATGATCAGATAAAGACTTTAGGGCAACTATCATATGAGGATTCCATATGACAAGAGGAATACTCTTGAAGTGAACAGGAAGATAGAATTTCCCAGAAGAAAAAGAGAAATTGTAAATTAAAAATTTAGAAATAAAAATTATATTGGAAATAAATTTGCATTGCTTTTTTTTTTAATCCTCTCTCTTTACCTTTCACTATGCAGTATGCAACCTCTTTCACATTTAAATTTAAATCTGACCAACCCTTTCCTGTCTTTGTCACTGTCTTCTCTTCTCTCCCTCTCATACATCCTTGGCTTTCTTCTTTTTGTACTACGTATTTTCATATAGAAGCTCGTGTGCAACTTATGTACCCTCTGTTTTGTTTCTCTTTACTCATCACTCATTCTTTATGCTACTGCTTTTCAGCTTTTGCTTTCAGTACTCCATAGAAATTGCTCCAGTTTTGGTCATCAGCAAAACTCCTTATGACTAAATCTACTGAACAATTTCAATCTACCTTATTGATACTTTTCTCTGAATATGTCTCTACTGACCACAGTTCTGGGCAGAGTAGATGCTTGTCATTTGAATAAATGAATGACTATTCCCTTGGCACCATTTGAACAGACTTTTCCCATTCTTTTTAAAATCTCTTTAGCTCTTTTTTTTAAGTTGGTTTCTCTTCCTTTTCCCCACCTTTTAATTTCTGGGGCTCACCAGAGTGTTATCCTCAGCCCATTGGTCTTCCCTCTTCACACACGCTCCTGGAGATCACCTATTGTTCTAATATTTTGTGTAAAGGCTAATGCTATTGACACCCAAATTATTTATCTGTAACTCCAAGCTCCAATTGAATATTTCTACGCAGAAGTCTCACAAATACAGCACACACACCCAAACCTGATTTTTCTCCTTCATTCTAGTTTAGTTGGTGGCACTATTAACCTGGTATCCAAGGCAGAAACTTGAGAGAAACATCCTTCTGTCACACCCTGGCCTTATCTAATCACAAAGATGTTCTGGTTTTACTTCCTAAGTATTTTTTGAGTCCATTCTCTCTGCTCTACCTCCACTATTTTTGCTTAATTATCTTTTTTCTTTCTTTCTTTTTTTTTTTTTTTTTTGTATTTTTATGAAGTTGGAAACCGGGAGGCAGTCAGACAGACTCCCGCGTGTGCCCGACGGGGATCCACCCGGCATGCCCACCAGGGAGTGATGCTATGCACATCTGGGGCGTTGCTCTGTTGCAACCAGGGCCATTCTAGTGCCTGAGGCAGAGGCAACAGAGCCATCCTCAGCGCCTGGGCCAACTTTGCTCCAATGGAGCCTTGGCTGCGGGGGGGGGGGGGGGAGAGACAGAGAGGAAGGAGAGGGGGAGGGATGGAGAAGCAGATGGGCACCTCTCCTGTGTGCCCTGGCTGGGAATTGAACCCTGGACTCCTGCACACCAGGCTGATACTCTACCACTGAGCCAACCAGCCAGGGCTGCTTAATTATCTTAATCCATTTCTGACCTAAAAAAATTGAAGTATACTCCTAATGAATGTTTCAGCTTCCATTCTTCCTCTCTACAGTTCCAAACAGCTGATGCAAAGAGTTTTTGACAACAAAAATATAGTCATCACTCATTTTTTAAAATCCCACAAATAGCTTTACTTTCTATAATAATTCCCAAAGCTGCCTTACCTCCCATCTGGCAGCTCCTTTTGTTGCCTTTCTTACCATTCCTTGCCTACCCTTTAAACTCTAGTAATAGCTGCTTATAGATACTAAAATAACCCAGCTTTTATGATCTTGTAAACACTTATTTTGCTAAATATGTTGTCTGTTATATTAAGAACATAATAATGTTTATTGAATACGATGTGTGTCAGGTTGTACCTTGTTCTTATGCATACTATTATTATACTTAATTCTCAGAACTACCTGAAGATATATATTGTAGAGTTATTTTTATCATTATTTTAGAAATTAGAAAGCCAAAGGACAAGAAAATAGTTGGCCTAGGATTATAACTACAGAACCGCCAATAACTATGACCCAAGTGTTTCCCACTTTCTACACTTAGTTTAGGCATTACCACCAGAAAGACTTCCTTGAAAAATGACCACCATCATCACCCTTCTAACCCTGTTTAGAGGCCTCTCTGCTGGTCTCCCAGAGCACTCAGCACATCTCTGATAATAGGGATCATCTTGCAGAGCAAGTATCTGTTGATGTGACTTTAGCTCCCACTAGAAGTAACTCCTCAAGACACGGATTATGTCTTCTTTACCTTTGTATTCATAGTGCTTTGGAAAGTCCTTCATATAGTTTCACTAAATAGGTAGTTGTTCAACTAAATGTAAACAGCTCTTTCTAACCCAGACCTCTCTGTTTAAACATTTCTGGACATTTCTGCTTTAATATCCTCAGTACTTATGGACAACTTAGATCAAACAGAATTTACACATTCTCCTTACTATTGTCCAAGATTATTCTTAATGCTATGATTCTTTTCTTGGTTAATGTTCCAGTAACTATTCAGTTAAACAAGTCAGAAACCTGGGAATCACCCAAGATTTGCCTCTCTTTTGTGTTCAATAACTGACCAATCACCAACTGCTCTCAGATATATCCTCTATAGGTTTCTTAAATCCTTCCCCTTTTCCATGAACCCATTCCTTATTGTGTTTTCCTCCATTCCAGCAATTATTTTTAAGTATTGTGATTTTTTTTTCTGCATATCATAATCTTCCTCCCTGCCACTGGCCTGCAAACTTCTTGAGAAAAAGAATAATCTTTTAATTTGTGTCCCCTGAGTCCTATCTCCCCTTGAGTAATGATTTGAGGCATGGGTCAAATGACCCATCTTATCTGCTGGTAGCTATTAGCTTATACTCTGCAGGAACCTAAAGAGGGATTTTTCTCACTAGGGCTCATGCCTATGATAGCCATTAGAGCTGTTCATAGTGTTCCAGCTCTTCTCTCCTCCTGGGTATATTACAGGGATGCATTTCCCTATCTGTTTTGAAGTTAGGTCGGCATGACTTGCTCTAGCCAATGAAATAGGAGTAATTGGAAGATCTCCGGACAGAAGCTTTAAGAGATGTACACAATTCACCACACCTCCTTCCCTTCACTGTAGTAATCAGGGAGGTAGGTATGAATGGAGCCTTTGTCACATGAAATGTGAGCAAGAAATAAACTTTTGTTATATTAAGCCACCAAGGTATTAAGATTATTTGTTACTGTCACATAACTTAGCTACCCCCACCAGTATGATATCCTTGGTTTCTAGTGTTTTCTTTCCTGGAGGGGGGCAGGTATTCAGGGACAATTATGCTGCATGTCTCACAGATGTATATAAATTCAGGTCAAAATTGGCATCAAGGGAAGCCTTAAAATGAAACTCAGTCCCAATTTAGCAATATTCAACCTAAGAATTATGTATGGAATGAAAAGGGTAATCATATTTGCTTGGAAGAATAATTATGAGCTAATTGTATGTAAGAAGAGAGTAACCACTTCTGTTCATAGGAGTTGTCTTTTCACTCGAATCTGTGTGTGTAGCACATAGACCAATCCAGACGGGGTAATAAGCCTTCTGGAGCACTGCTAGTGAGACCCAAGGATTAATACCGCAAATATTTGATTGGGAGTACTTAATTAGTACAGTAAGTAAAAAGTCTGTCCTCAAAATAGCTCAACATGGAAAATGGGATAACATTATAACCACATTTATTAAGCATTTAGTGTGCAATACACCATTAATAATAAGTAGTCTACATCCTAGGAGAAAGCTCTGCAGGTATTAATAGTTTTGATCACCGGTTTCTCCTTGCTAGTTGAGTCTGAGTCACCCTTCATTTACCACATTGTCCACCCTTTCTTCTACTAAGGACTGAATGTCCAGATAATATTGGAGCTTTAAGCCATTGCTGAAAGTCATTGTAAACTCACTTCTCATTTTACTGGATTTTCTCTCATGTAGACATTTTGCTTGCTGTAGCTTCTCTTCTCTATCATACTTCTATTTCTTTTATTATTGTTTTCTGTCCCCTGAACATTTTCCACTTATGTTCTTTTGTTCACTGTTTTCTTGCTTTTTTTTTTCATTTATATAGGATGAAACTAGTTTTCTCCTCTAAGAAAACATTCATTGATCAGAAAAGAATTTGATTTTGTGGTTGAGTTCAAACACTCTTTTTCCCTCAGGAAACAAACTAAACTCTATGATCCTTTCTGATTAAGAATCATACAAAACAACCAGATCTAATGCCATCTTCTCCATTAAGTCTTCCCTGATTCATTTCAGACAAAACTACCTCTTGTGTTAAGTAGCACTTTATTCTGTTCTCTATAGTAACACTACGCTGTTTTAATTTGACTTACCTTCTTAAAGGATGCCTCTTATAGCAGACATGCATCTCCCTGGAAACAGAGAACTTGTTTTATTCATTTTTACACCTCTGGTTCCTCACATGCCTGGCACATTATTTCCAAGACACAGCTCATTTAGTTACACCCTGCACTATAGAACAGAAGTCTCAAATTGCAACTCTTGGGCTAGATGTGACCAGAAGGCATGTTCTATTTGGTCCACAAAGAGTTGCCCAGCACAGGTCTAAAATATTTTTAATCAATTGCCAATTTTAAGAATAGAGAGATTTATCATTTAAAAAATCCAGATTTGTAGGTCAATCTTCAAAAAAATAAAATAAATTAGGAGATTTGACAACACTGAGCTCACATTCCAAGATAGACGCAACAGTGCAGCTGAGGAGCAGCTACTCTCTGGAATGGGCACCGCGGCTCCCGGTTTGCAAGTGAGCACAGTTTGATGGCAGAAGCCGCCCACAAGCCACCAGAATAGCACTTGAACGACGAGTTGCACAGGGATGATTTTCAGGTCAGTGGTTTCAGGACAGAGCAGTCTCCTGATTGTCAGACCAGAGCTGAGGAATTGATGTTGACACAGGTGGGGACCTCCGGCCGGGGAAGCCCTGGACTTGCTTCCTCTCTCCCTCAGGGTGATACTGGCTGCTTCCAACCCGAGCATTACTTGCCATTCTGCTGCTCTAGAAAATCTACTCGGAGTTCAGCATCTTGTTTTAAGGCTGTGAGGATTTAAATAACCTAGTCACTCTTTAAACCCAGGTACTTTCTGAAGCATGAATTCAGGTTGTGACCTTGGAAGTTTATGCACATCAAAGCAGTTAGTGTCTGTCTCCCTCTTCCCCACTTCATAATAAATGTATTTCTTTTCTTCTCTTGTTAATGATTTCTAGCCACTTTATTTTTCTTTTTTCTTTTATTAAGTGAGAGGTGGGAGGCACAAACACACTCCCACTTGTGCCCTGACTGACCAGGATCCACCCAGCAAGCCCCCTACCAGATGAAGCTCCCTACTGGGCAATGCTCTGCCCATCTGGGGCCACTGCTCCACTGCTAGGCAAGGTAGCTATTTTAGCACCTGAGGCAAGGCCACAGAGCCATCCTCAGTGCCCAGGGCCAACTTGCTCCAGTCGAGCCGTGACTGCAAGAGAAGAAGAGAGAGAGAAGAGAGACAGAGAGTGTGTGTGGGGGGGGGGGGGCAGGGTGGAGAGGAGAAGCAGATGGTCACTTCTTCTGTGCCCAGACGGGGAATCAACCCAGGATGCCACATACCCGGCAACACTCTACCACTGAGCTAACCTACCAGGGCCTTAATCATTTCTTGATCATCCTTATATTTTCATCTTATTTATCTTATTTTTGTCTCTGTACATATTTTACAGCTTAAAGTGTGTGGAGTTGAGTTATAGGAAGTAGAAAGAGTAAGCCGACAAGAGAAAGTCAAAGTAGAAAATAAAAGTATGAAAAAGGAAAATGCTCTGGTCCTCTTTTATTTCATAATTGGAATTGTGTTGAACACATAACTTGAAGCCCACCCATATTCACTCAACCTTATCTTATGATCATTTTGAAAATTATCTTAAAACATTAATTTTAATGAAAATATAGTAGTATTTTGCCTATGGTTATATAAACATTATTTGGCTTTCTCCTTATCTATAGACACAAATTATATATTTTTTTCTTTTTCACTTTATAAGAAAATCTTTGCCCTAAAATTTAGCTAGTTCCTTGGAGTAGACTTCTCAGAGTGAAATTACTGGCTCACGTATCTAGAATGCTGAAAATTTTTCGGGAACATATATTGCCAGATTGCACTTATGAAGTTCATTCCTATTATTTTGCCTGCTGAGCATCAGAATGTGGGGCTGTTTTCACCTCCATTTTAAGTTTTTAAAGTCTTTAATAATTGGAAAGTTAAAAATTTTGTTTTTATTTGTATTTGTTTGATTATTCATAAGGCTAAATATTTCTCATATATTGTCTACTGTATTACTTCATTTGTTTCTCAATTGTTAATATTCGTTACCTACTTTTCTATTGTTACACTGAAGATTTCTCTAACTGAAAATTTGCCTTAGACATTCGGGTTAATGGTCCTGTGTCTGTTAAATTAGCGGCACATACCTCTCCCAATTTGTCAATGGCCCTTTGATTTCTTTTTGTGACTTTTTGCATATGTAAGTTAATTTTTAAATTTATCATACCTTATTAATTTTGCTTTCCCTTTCTTTTACACTTAAAAGCCTTTTACAAAAATGGTAATTAGCAAGAAGAGAGAAGCATTAATTAACCTTATTGTAGAAATCATTTTGTAATATATGCTATTATCAAAGTATCATATTGTATATCTTAAACTTATACATGTTATAGGCCAATAATGTCTCAACAAATCTGGGAAGAGAAGTGATTTATTAAAAGCCTCTTTACATACCTTAGTTAAATTAAATAGTCATCTATATTTTCATCTAGCTTTTCTTGGTTTTTCATTTTATATTTAATTCACAATCCATTTTAGACTTATGGTTCATACTATTAGTTGTGCACGAGGGGTCCACGAGTTACAACATAGTTTCATTCCTATGACAGCCATGTAACCTGAATTTTGGTGTAAGTTGAAACACACCCTTGCCTAAGTCACTTACCTATCCTAATACAGTTATAAAATCATAAACTAGGACATAAAAACACAACTAAGCCACAGAAAAAGAAAAAGGACATAAATATACTGTACTGTAGTAACAGAAAAAAAATGACAAAAAGTGAGAGTAAAAAAATATCTTATCTTTATTCCTGTGGTTGGCTTACAATGGAAGGGGCATTGCAAGATAGGAGAGAGTGAATAATTGGGAGGAGGAGCCTGGAGAGATAGGAGAACCCGCAGAAGGTGCTGGAGATATGGGGTCAGGTGAATCAGGTTTCCCTAAGGAACATGCAGGAGACAGTGGAGATAATTCTACCTGTACTACAGGTGTTTCATCTTGAGAAGCAGAGGGTATGGGATCTATTGCAGGTCTCTCTTCCTTCTTAAAGAACTGTTCCAGGCTAGCCTGGAAAGTTGATGGCTTCTTCTCTTCCAAAATCTGCCTATAGCATTGCAAGGCATCCATAACAGCTCTGTAGACCTTACTGAACCTGGCATCACTGGTGTCCTCAGCCTGAAATTTTGCCAACCTATCCTCTACCATAGAAAAACCTTTTATCCAAACCCTTGGTAGTAAATCTCTTGGGTTCTGGGGTTTCTATCTCTTCCTCTTCAATCAGCTGCTTCTCCAGCTGAATGAGGACCTCAGCAGGCAGCTCCTCTCCACGGGATGCCAGTAGTTCTATGACATTCTCAGCCTCCACCTCCAAATTACGCTGTTTGCCCAAGGCAACAGCCTTCTCTGCTACAGCCTCCACTGACCCCTCAAAGCCATGGAAGTCATACACAAACTGGGGACACAGTTTTCTCACACACTATTTAAGTTTGTTCACTTCACTTTATCCCAGGCAAAAGCAATGTTTTGTACAGCACTGTAAATGTTATAAGACTTTCAAAAGTCTTTGAATGTCAGGTTCTTGTCCTTCTCAGGTGCATTAATGGCCACAGCAAAGTCCTCTGGAGGCAGTATGCCTTGAAAGAGGCAATGACACCGTGGCCCATGGCAGTGGTATTAGGTGGAAGGTAAACCACCTTGACATTAGAGTTAAAGTCACTCAAGTGGGCAGAGTGACCAGGGGCATTGTCCAGCCCTAGCAACACCTTAAAAGATAGCCCCTTGCTAACACAGCAGTCCTTCACTGCTGGCACAAAATGGCTGGAAAACCACTCCTCAAAACTCTGAAGCATCACCCATGGCTTCTTGTTAGACCTCCAGATGACAGGCAGTTGGCCCTTCCAAATGCCCTTTAGTGCCTTTGCATTCTCTGCCTCATACACCAAAAGAAGCCTGAGTTTGAAGTCACCTGCAGCATGCTCCTCAAAAAGCAAAGTCACTCTCTCCTTGCCAGCCTATGGCCGGTGCTGTCTTCTCCTCCTTGGTGATGTAGGTCCTGTTAGGCATATGCTCCCAAAAAAGGCCTGTCTCATCAACATTAAACAGTTGTTCAGCACAGTAACCCCTCTCTTTAATTAGTTCAGCCTACCTATTAGGAAATTCTCTTGCTACTTTCTTATCCCCACTAGCAGCTTCAGCCTGCACCTGAAGGTTATGCAAATTGGCATGAGCTTTGAAACTCATGAACCAACCCCTATTGGCCACAAACTCTTCACTCCCTTCCCCCTTTTCTCTTTTTATTGCTTCAGACAATCATTTAAACTAGTCCTGAATCAACTGGTATATGCTGCCGATGCTGGTCTTCCAGCCACAAAACTAGCTGTCTTCCCATCTCAATCATTATGCCTCTTCGCTGTTTAGTAATCACAGTCGATTTTATATGGGCTGATCCCTTTACATGCTCTGGGATACAGTCTTTATTCTTGATAATTGTTGATACAGTAGAGCAGCCTAGGCCTAGCACGTGATTGATTTTCATCGCTGATTCTCCTTTTTCTGTTCCCTTTACAATGTCTAATTTCACTCTCATCATGATGGCTTTCCTCTTCTTCGAAGCACTACCATCTGAAGACTCTAACTTTCATTTAGAAGCCATGATAAAGGCCAAAATATCACCAAATAAAGCAACACAAATGGAACACTTGTGCTTTTAACAGTCTAAAGTGGCGTACGTAGGTAAGCGTACCGGGAGACGCCAACTCCTCACTCATAGGCTGCGTCACTGTGTATTCTTCCACCACGCACAATCTCACTAGTTCACCCACGTAGTCAGGAAGTACTACACTAATGGCGTAAACTGAAACACTCACGTCTCAATTTTTTTAAGTCTTTATGTGAGTGAGTGTCTAAACTCAAAACAATGCATATCAAGACTGTCATAACCAGAGGACCCCCTATAGTAACTAAAATGATTTCACCCAGCAAAGGAAAATCAATGAGAGCAAAATCAGGTGGGACTTCCAACTGAAACAAGTGTTCTTCATCATCAGGAAGCTCTGTCTTTTCACCTCCAAACTGAGAGGCTTGATTTCTACCCCACTGTGTTGTGGAGAAATGAGGTTTCAACGATGCTTAGTATATAGCGAGTGACCAATAAAGGGCACCAAGATAGTTCCAAATAGGTATTTTAAAACAGGATTTGATATGTGATGCATCCGTACTGCAGAAGAAGTCCTACTAAGTCTCCTGAAAGTCTGCACCTGCCATGTGCTCCTCTTCTGTGAGTCATTCCTCTACTGCTTCTGTTTAGTTAGTTTTGCCTCATAGCAAGTAAAAAAATCCCCTGAATCATTTTTCTTTTTTGAAATGTTCTTAATTATTTTTGTTCTTTTAGATTAATTCAATACTTTTATTAATTTATCTCCACCCCAAATCTCACTGGGATCTTTTTAAATTTATTAATTGATTTTAGAGAGAGAGAAAACATCAATTTGTTGTTCCACTTATCTATGCATTTATTGGTTGATTCTTGTATGTGCTCTGCCAGGGATCAAACTGGCAACCCTTACCAACTGACGTACCTAGCTAGGGCTCACTGGGATCTTTGTTACAATTTTGTTAAATCTGAAAGTGAATTTGTTGTTAGAAATTGACCTGTAAAGATTTGATGTTTTTATGATACTGATTTGCCTGCAAGGGACAAAATTAGCAGCTAACCTTTATGAGGACTTACCATGTGCTACTGGCCAATCCAAGGCATTTTCACCTATGAACTCATATAATCTCCACAACAGTTTTCAGAAGAAAGTACGCATTTATAAGTGAGGGGGCTCAAGCCCAGATTGTAAAGTGACCCTAAAAAAATTAATTACTGGTGGTTATAGATGTTAATTAACTTTATTGCGGTGATCATTTCACAATATATTTATATATGTATATCAAATCATTATGTTGTGCACCTAAAACTGATACAAAGTTATATGTCAGTTATGTCTCAATAAAACTGTAAAAAATAAGACAAAAAATAATATTTTAAAATTTAAAAAATTACTGGCCTTATAATTATGTTTTTCTTCAGTAGTTATCTTAGTTCATTTCCTGTCTTTTTCTTGCTTTCTTATCCTCATATTTTTCTATTTTTTATTCCATTCTGATATTTTTCTTTCTATATAGCTTTGCCTTCTTTAGTTTACCCTTATGTAATTGGTTGTTTTAGGCTATACTGATGTTTAAAATTACTTGATTTGAATGCCTAAGCTTTATTTTGGAAAAAGCAACATGATACGTTAATTGACCTTTGTTGTGAGCCAAAGTCCCATATCCCACCTCATTCCCCAAAAAGGTGGTTGGTGACTGACTGCTGATGCAGACATAAGACAAACAAAGTCAGAATCTACAAGGTGAGGGAAAGAGAGAGGAAGTAGCAGAAAGGAAGCTTTAGGATGAAATTTCACCTCCATCTTTAACTTGATGAACGCGAGAATTCATTTGTTCACTTTAAAATTATTGAGAACACATTGTTTGTCAGGAAAAGAATCCTGAAACTTTTTTCTTCACCTATCAGGAGTTATACACCTACTGGGGTTTTGCAGTTGGAGAGAAAGAAAACTTGCGGGTGCTAAAGAGCCCCAGGCTATGCCTGGAAAGTGTGGGGAATTGTCTCCCTTCTGCCTCAATAAAAACAAAAACAGGCTCATAGAAACAGGGACCAAAAGGATGGTCACCAGAAGGGTGGAGTGAGTGAATGGGTGAAAAGCTGAAGAGGAATATAGTCAATAACATCAAGATAAGTTTGCACGGTGATAGATGTTTACTAGAATTAGTGATCACATATTAAGGTATAAAAATGTCAAATCACTATATTGTACACCTGAAACAAAGGTAACCAAAATAAGAGTGAATACCAACTATACTTAAATTTAAAAAAAAAGAATTTTAAGTATATAGTCTTCACCTTTCATCCTAGAGCAGAAAAGGGCTGTAATTCATGATTTACATAACAGAATGACAATTCAGCTCAATTAACATAAATTCTTGAAACATCTCCAGGTTGAAATAACTATTCTCAGACTTTCATAGAATGGACTTTCATCCCCCAAAGGCCCCTTAGGATCCAATTCTGGCCCTTGAGGCCAAGACCAGATCTAAACCTGGCGGGAGGTACCTGAAGCCCCAGCATGCCTCAGTGTAGCATGCCGGCTCTTGGCCATATGGCATCCCCTGAGCTGCTGTTCTCTGATCTGTGCCAGAATGGGCATATGCTAGAATATCCCAGGCTCTTGAGAGGAGAGTCAGAATGCCACAGAGCCAGTCTGAGGTTAAGCTTCCATTGCTCTTCTTAATGGCCTGAGTAGAAACAGAACCTGAGAAGTAGAAAATGCCATCACATTGAATCTCATGTGTGGTGGGTTGAGGTTAGAACATATAAGATAAAACATTTGGGCTCTCTGATGTTTTGATCTGTTTATATGTAAAATAGGTTTTAAAAAATAGCTGCTGTAGTTACAGATTTCGCCCACCTGGCTTCACTTAAGCCTATTTTCTTCATACCCTGAGGAGAGAAATATCTAGAATCTGGTTACACATAACATTATATTAGTTTCAGGTGTACAATGTAATGATTCAATATTTGTATATGCTGTAAAAATGATCACCACAATAAGTCTTGTTAGCTAACATCCGTCACCATGCATAGTTAACATCTTTTTTTATCTTGTGATGAGAACTTTTTAAGATCTCTCTTCACAACTTTCAAATATGCAATACAATATTAACTATAGTCCCCATGCTGTACATTACATCCCCATGACTTATTTATTTTATAACCGGAAGTTTGTACCTTTTGACCCTCTTTATCCATAGGGGTGATTTGTGTTTGAGTGTGGAGAGGAGCCTAGTTAGACGGGATGCTCACAGGAATGAGTTGTTGCTTCAGGATTTATGCTGTTATTTCATATAGTACATATATCCCTCTGTGCTGCTATCTGAACTCCACAGACTGAATGGTAATTCAGCTCAATTAATTTTAGATGCTGCTTATTATGTCAGGGCTAAGTAAGCTTTCCAGACAGAGAGAGCCACAGCTTCCAATAAGCATCACGACAGGCAGAATTGGAAGAAGAGGGGAAGAACCGAGTCAGGCAAGGAGGCTGCCAGATGGTAGGGCAGAAGGAGGGGATGCCTGGAAGGCCAAGTCAAAGGAACAGCTTAGAGGAAAATTCGCATCTGTGGGAAGGGCGCGCGAGTGGAAGCACAGAAGGGTAACAAGAGAGCGGTACAGAGAATAAGAGAAATCAGAAGATCGTTTTCAATTGAGGCTTCCCATCTAAATGACCAGGGAAGAAAAAATAAGTAAAAGAATGCATGTTAAGAAAATGTGCATTTGTTTATTCACAAATGAAGGGTGACTGTCCTCAAAGAGTTCACTTAGCCTATGGAGAAGGGTACTTCTATGAGTATTGAAATGGTGACCATTTGCCACCATTCACAGGTTGTTATAAAATATTGCTGACTTATTTAAACATTGCTTGTTTTACTATTAAGGCTGATGACTCATTTAAAAAAAAACACCCCAGTTTCATAAAAAACAAAAGCATGTCTCTTTTCTTTCAATACTAGATACATACTAGTGAATTTCATGGCTAATTCCTTTGTTTAAAATTGAATCTGAGGTATAAATGTAATGTTATCACTTCTAAAATTTAGAGTGCCTTTTAAAATTATACACATGCATGTCACTTCATGTGAGTAATTCATTTTGCTAATTTTTACCAAAGAGCGAATTGCTGTTTGAACAAAATTCTTTTTATGAACGAATATAAAATTAAGATCTTCATATGATGGAAATAGGGCACAAATAAGATGTAAGCAAGACTCAAAGCATGAGGCTCCATTTAGATTTCATTAACCAAGTGCTTTTAACAGGAAGATAAGAACAGGGTAATATTTTATTCTCCTTAAACATAAAGAAAAACAATATTAATTAAAAAATGAGGAGAGGTAAAAAGAGAATGGAAATATGCAGAGTTCTGTTTACAGGTATAGGAAGGGGTTCGTGTGCATGTGGTGTGGACAGACAGAAACACATACGTGCAAGTACACAGTGCAAGAAGCCCTTATTTTTTCAAATACAGTAAATCGGCTTGGCTTCATCAGTGCTGCCGACAGACCCTGGTCAATGTTAAGACCATGCCACCTTCTGGTTGCCATGTGCACGACAGGCACTCGTATTGTTTAAGGGCTGTGGCGTTTCTGTTTTATGCAAAACTTATATTGAAGGCAAACAGCAGATACATTACGTGTGCTGCTTATTCTCTCCCCTGGGAACTGTATTGCAATGAGAACACGATCCATAAATGTACTCCAGTGACTGCTCGGCTTGAAAACTTGAGTTTGCTTCTTAAGCTTGATCAACTGTAATTTTATATGATAGGCCAGACACGAGCACAGACAGGACTGCAACTGTGCAGGCAGGAGGGTGCCTTGCCGCCTTTTCCCTGGTGCACTCTCTGAACTTCTTAAAGTCGCAGACATGGTGCTCCAGCGAAAGGAGGAAGGCCTCTGCCAGTCGGGGGGGAGCAGGTGGGGCATACGTCATGACGCATGTCTGCGGAAGTCTGCAAAGCCGCAAAACAACAAGTAAACATATCAGCTAAGTTTACAACAACCGTTAACACACAACTGTGGCCAAAGAATATTTGGGGAATTGCATTCTGCCAGAATTCTTCCATAGTTTCAGTTGGATCATTGCAGTATCAGGCCTTGGGGGTCGTGGCTGGCAATGACAGACCTTTGCCACCACACCAGGGTTCCTAGTTAGAGGACTTTTGGAGGACTAATAACCACCCATTTTATGCAAGTATCGGCTATAGTTGCCTATTTGTTTGATATAGTATTTAAAAAGTCTAATGTTTGAAAAAATGGTCACAAAGGAAAGGTATTTTTTCCATTACACTGGTTAAGGCATCTTAGTTCTTAATCAAAATTAGCCTTAGAAACCTTGAAATCCTATATTTGTAATTGTGTCTATATAGAGGCAAATTTATTTATATAGGCAAAATAAGACATAAGACTAATTGAATAATTATACTTTACATGTTATCAATAGAGACTTCAGGCAACTCTACGCATACCACATTACCTACCAGTCCCCTTTCATTCACCACTACCCCTCCAGAGCCTTATGTATATAAATACCCTCAGCTGAAAAGTAAAGCAGAAAGTGTACAAAGATTTATAGAATTGGGCACCTGAAACCTGTATAATTATATTAACCAACGTCACCACAATAAATTCAATTTAAAACTGTATATACCAGATACTACAATGACTAATATGATAAGTAAAATATTTGCTGGTGTTGGCCAGGTGGCTCCGTGGACAGAGCATTGTCCCCACACACTGAGGTACAGATTCAATCCCTGGTCAGGGCACATATGAGAAGCAACCAATGAGCACATGCCTAAGTGAAACAACAAGTTGATGCTTCTTTTTCTCTTTCTCTCTCTCTCTTCCTTTCTCTCTCTCAAATCAATGGGAAATTAAAAAAAAAAAAATTAGGCCCTGGCCTAGTATGCAGAAGTCCCGGGTTTGATCCCTGGTCAGGGCAAATATGAGAAGCGACCATCAGCTTCTCTTCCCCTCCCTCTCCCCCTTTGCTCTCTCTTTCCCTCCCACAGCCAGTGGCTCATTTGGTTCAGTGTCAGCCTCAGCGCTGAGGATAGCTTGGCTGATTTGAGGATCAGCCCCAGAAGGGGGTTGCTGGGTGGATTCCAGTTGGAGTGTAGGTGGGAATCTGTCTCTCAATGTCCTCTCCTCTCTCTTAAAAAAAAAAAAAAAAGTTTGCTTTGACCCTTTCATCATTTGTAAAGAGAATTTTAAAAAATTATTTTTAATTATAGTTAAAAATAAAAGATTTTCAGATAAGATATTTTGTAGCATCAAGAAATAACATGAGCCTGACCAGGAAGTGGCACAGTAGATAGAGCATCGGTTTGGGATGCTGAGGCCCGAGATTTGAAACCCCAAGGTTGTTGGCTTGAGTGTGGGATCATAGACATGACCCCATGGTTGCTGGCTTGAACCCAAAGGTCACTGGCTTGAAGCTCAAGGTTTCTGGCTTGAGCAAGGAGTCACTGGAGCCCCCTAATGAAGGCACTTATGAGAAAGCAATCAATGAGCAACTAAGGTGACACAACTATGAGTTGATGCTTCTCATCTCTCTCCCTTTCTATCTGTTCCTGTCTGTCTCTCCCTCTCTCTCACTGTTCAGAAAAAATAAATAAAAAGAAATAACAGGATATGTATGTATAATAATGCAGTACTTTGTCTTAAACTAATTATAAAAAATAGGGCTTCAATTTGGCTAAACTGGATCCAGAGGCTTTCAGTTGTTTGGATATAACTGAATAAATTCTCAGACTCAGTTACAGAAAGGGAAAAAAACCCAGAAAGTTAATAATACTTTTACCACAGAAAGAAATAAAGTTTAATTGTAATGATCCAGATAATGTTTTCAACTTTCTATTTCACTTTGCCTATGTTGACAGAAACTCAAATATTTTACAAATTGAACCATTTCTGAATCTTCAAATAAAACAATTAATAAAGGAGTAGTTAGAACAAAACAACAAAATGCAGGTTTACTTTTTAAAAAATTTAGCTGCTGTTCTTTGGCTCAATCACGGTCATGAATGGGTACTGGAATTTGCTCTATGTAAAATTTGATTACGAAGAATAAAATCATCTACGATAAGGTTTTAAAGAGTACTCCTACAAAGAGAACAACGAGATCAAAGTGTGAGATAAAATGCATGACTCAAAGAGAGCCACTTGAAAATAGATTAAAAACCAGTGAAACTCAGGAGGCAGCTTGGTTGACTCCTATCAGCAAATCTGGGACCAACTGAGAATCAAAATAAATAATGAAAGTAAAAGGTTTTAACTTACTGAATAGGGTAAAACTCCCATGAGTTCATGCTAATATAAATACATAACCAAATGGGTAAGAAAGAAAAGCTTTCTTTACAGTAGAAAGGCAACTAATAAACATGAAAGAAAATCATAAAATAAGAGCATCACCATTTGTCAACGACCAACATAATAACTGATTCAAAGAAGTATCATTAATGGACACTAAACGGAGTGGGTGCAAGTTTCAGGAGAATTATTTCTATAACCTCATAGTATCTCCTTACAAAATAGTTATTCATTAAAAGGGGTAAAATAGGATCTTGAAAGAGAACAAACGTTATAAATCTCCCCTTAACCAAGTGATCAAAGGTAACATCACTGGCAAATGCACAAATCTAGTTTGTGCTTCCTGACATGAAGCACTGAAGAGAATTTAGCATCACTTTTGTGATATGCTTGCCAAAAACACAAAGCCTGAATCTAAATTTAGGATAAAACAGACCAACCCCAACTGAGGGACATTCTATAAGATAATTGGCTTGCTCTAAAAAAAAAAAAAAAGCCAGTGTCAAGAAATACAAAGAAGACTCAAACACGGTTCCAGATTAAAGAAGACTAGAGATAAAGCAACTTGAATGATGCACATTACTTTGAATTTTCTTTCTTATAAAAAAAGTTAGGACATTTGGCAAAATCTGAATAAAAATCTATAGTATTGTCTCAGTTTTTGCCTTCTGATTTGTTGATTGTACTCCAATATAATTAACAGAAATTCTCTTGTTTTTATGAAACACTGACAGAAATACTTAGAGGTAAAGGGGCTTAAACTCTGCAGTTTGCTTTTAAATTATTCAGTAAAAAAGTGGTAAATGCTAACATTTAGAGAATTGGGTATATGAGAACTCTTGGTACTAGTCTTGCAACCTTTCTACAAATCAGATATTTCCAAAGTAAAAATATTAAAAATCAGTAAAGTTGATAAAACTATTATTTCTTTTGGCTCACATAGTGCCAATCAACAGGTAATGCAAATTCTTTTTTTTTTTTTTATCAAAAAGCAAATTGTTTTAGTCTCAGGTATACTGAACTTCATACACTGAAGATAGAATTTGGAAACTGATATTCCAGCTCTCTGCATACCCAGTGGCAAACCAGCTTCCTTTTCTACTTGGGCTTCACACTTTCTCTTCTCTTCCTTCTGCAATTTGCTCCTTCTTTCATTCAAAGATCCTTTCTGGTGTCTCATCTGCAGTAGACTATGTGGATTCCCAGCTATGTAGAGAAGAGTCAGACTCATCTCCCAGTCTAAGACACACACAGAGAATTCTAGTGAAGTATATTTCATAAATACAGCAATCATGGAAAAACAGGGGGAGCAAATGATAACATGGATGATTTCGAGGAGTCTTGCCAAGGAAACAGGAGAGTAGCAGACAGATCGGAGTTAGAGGGAGATTGGAGATATTGAGGGGTGTGCAGTTTGTGGTGGGGGTCTCCCAAGGATCTCCACTGTGGGGCACCAGCTCAATGGTGGGAGGTGTGACCTCACTCCAGACAGGGGCTGGGTCATACCCTGTTTGCCCCACTATAGAAATTTAATTCTATTACTTGATGGGGAGCCCCTAAAGGATCATGCTTCAATTTGTATATTCGAAGGATCCTTTCTGCTCAGACTCCCTCTGTAACTTATTAATTATTGTCTGTCTCCTCACCACGTAACTATTTTAGGTCAGGTGCTGTGCTAGTTTAAGCCACACATGTCAAAAAATATTATTTCTGTCCTTACAGAACATTTCTATTCTGTTCTCTGTACCATCTCTATTCTCTATTCTCTGTACCTTTTTTCTTTTATTTAGTTTTACATTTGAACTTGAGTCACATTTAAAGACCAGTGTAAGTTGTACTTGGTCTTCCCAGTATTTACTTGTGCCTCTTAACTTCTCCCTGGAACTCAAAGCCTGCTTCTGTTACTAAGCTAGCAGGAGAGGTCCTCGAAATGAACCACAGTGCAGTACAAGGCGAACTGTACCTTTCTCTAGCCAAGCCTAACTAACTGACTTAATCTATCCTCAAAGCTTCCTGCCCAGTTCCAGCAGGTAATAGTGAAATGATGAGATTCCCTAAAACCCATCTTGCCATTCCATTTACTTAGCAATATTCTTGTTATCTTAACATTTATAAAATAAAATAATTGTATCATTTGTACAATTCTGAAATGTAGCTAACCATTCTTTTCAATTATTTTTTGTAATATATTGTGATCATTTATATTTCATACTTAGTACACTAATTAAGTTAATTGCCTCTAGTTCTAAGTACTATAGGATTTTATTTCATGGTGTTTGAAAGCTATCTTGTATGAAATCTAATTTCTACTGTATATATTTACATTATCATTTTTTAAAGTATATTTTTACTATAAGGGTCAGCAAGGGGAAAATACTCAGGGTAGTTTAGATTTTCTCAAAGAACATAATATGTTATTCAATCAAAGCCCCTCATGTATATACAATATTGGTTAGGCACTCCCAGAGGTCACTGACTGATGAAGAAAATGGGCAGGAAGGGGTGAGCATAGAGAGACTGCTCTAGAAAAATGTATGTGGTGAGTAGAGAAATCACAGACATCTCAATAGATAATGCCCATATGTTTGAGAGTCAAAATCTGAATTTGAATCCTCAAGGTGCTCCTTCCCAACTACACAAGTTCAGGCAAGGTACTTAGTCACTCGAAGGCTCAGCGGCCTTGTGTGTGCAATGCAGTTAATAACAACACAACGGTTCCTCTTTATCGTTTCCTGTTCACGCTTGGCCCCCAACACACGCCCTGTAAGGAATTGAAATGGTCCTTCTTCGTCCCACAATTCTGTGGGCCTCAGTCATGTCGGGGACTAAAGAGTGGAAAAGCGAATGAGAGGCTGATTTCAAGTGTAGAAGTAATTAGAGATTAGAGTTAGATTAGAGTAACTAAATAACTCAAATAATGATGTGGGATTTTTTAATAATAGATTATTTGAACTATTATCTTTCTTTCTCCTTTTTCTTACCTTCCATATATTCCATCCAATTAATTATTTTTAAAAATTGACTTTCATCATTTCTGTTCACTGACTTTTTTGCATTTCCACTGTGACTACCTTGCACCAGGCTCCACAGCCTGCCTTCCTGCCTGGACTATTAGCAGACATTTCCTTGCTTGTGTCTGACTTCCCCACCTCTCTGGTCCATCCTGTACATGGCGACCCAGACTATTCTCCTTATGACTTGTCTTGTGCTCAAACTGCTCTGTCATTTAAAGCTCTCACTAACCTGAAGTTTACCCTTCATATTCCTTATATTTCAGTGAAAACAAACAGTTTGTTCATGAGTCCTATGTCCATGTATAATTTCATCCATGTTATGTCCTCCACCTACAAAATCTCTCACTCTCATACCCCCTCCAACTCAGCATGGACAAGTCCAACTTTCCTCAAGGCTCAACTCAAATACCATGTCCTCCTTGGAGTCTCTACTAATTTCTCCTAATTGGACATAATCTTTTTTTTTATAAGTAAATTTTTATTTTAATGGGGTGACATCAATAAATCAGGGTACATACATTCAAAGAAAACATTTCCAGGTTATCTTGTCATTTAGTTCTGTTGCATACCCATCACCCGAAGAGAGATTGTCCTCCGCCACCCTCCATCCAGTTCTCTCTGTACCCCTCCCCCTCCCCCTCTCCCTCCTTCCCTCCCCCCACCCCCCCGTAACCACCACACTCCTGTCCATGCCTCTTAGTCTCGCTTTTATGTCCCACCAATGTATGGAATCCTGCAGTTCCTGTTTTTTTCTGATTCACTTATTTCACCCTGCACAATGCTACCAAGACTCAACCATTCCGCTGTAAGTGATCCGATGTCATCCTTTCTCCTAGCTGAATAGTATACCATGGTGTATGTGTGCCCCATCTTCTTCATCCAGTCCTCTATATTTTTTTTTACAGTGATTAAAAGCCTTTAAGCAAACTCTTGGCCAATATAGCAAGAATCCATAAAAGAGTAGTGTCCTTAACATGTTCACCAAGTCCAAGTTGGCCCCATCACCATGCCAAATCCCTGAAAAATGCAACCCAACCATAGTTCAGTCTGTTAGGAGCTGTCACAGGGAGCAGGAGTCCAGGAAAGTTCCCCACAGGAAAAGTCCGCATGGCACTGGAATTGTTGTCACCATTCTACACTTTGCAGCTCATGTAATTGGACATAATCTTAACTCTTTCTAGTTTTCATACACTTTGAAGAATCTGCTCTTTAATGCAATCTTATAAAAATTCCAACGAGTGCCTGGGTCTGGTAGCTCAGTGGATAAAGTGCCATCCTGGTCAGGGCACATGTGAGAAGCATTCAGTGAAGCATTTGTATTCCACACAAATAAGTGGAATAATAATAAGTCTCTCTCTCTCCCTCCCTCCCTCTCTCTCTCCTTTTCTTTCCCTCTCAAGTTAATAAAAACATTTAAAAAAGAAATCCTAATGTACTACACCTCTCTTGAGAAATTGCCCCTTCTTCTCTTTAAAAATAATATATTTGTATAGGTCAAATCATGACTGTACGAGTGCTCACTGCAGGTCCTGATCAGCTTGCATTTCCAAGGTGGTTAGCATACTGTCTTCATACTAATAGTCAATGAATGAATGGCTTTTATTTAGAATATTTATACATTTATTTATTCAACAAATATTTACTGAAAACCTACTAGGTGTAAAATACTGTCCTATGTGCTGGGATGCACCATTAAGACAGACCAAGATTTCTACCCACAAGGAGTGTGTGAGAGGGATGAGGGAGGAAACAGAGACAAAACAATAAACAAAATATGTAAGAAAAATGTGTGGCATTTTAGAAGATGCTAGTGCTATGGAAAAGGAGTTAGAACAGTTTAAGAGGCCTTGGAAGAGCTTGTTGGGTGTTGGTCAGGGTTGCAATTTACATAGGTTTGCCACAGCTCAGAGCAAAAGTTGAGCAAAGATAGGAGAGGAGGGCGCGAGTCATTCAGATATTGTGGGCAGAGCATTCCTGGCAGAAGGAAGAGCCAGCGGAAAACCCCAAGGCAGGAGCATATCTGCTGTGTTTCAGGCACAACAGGTGAAAGCCTTTGGAAGAACATATTAAGACGGGGAGAGAGGTTTAGAGAGGGAATGTGGGCAGGGAGAGAAATCACGTAAGGACTATGGCTTCTCCTCGGAGAGAAATCTGGAGCCAATGAAAAGCTTTGAGCTCAGGTGGATGTAATCTGGTCTTGCCTTTATCCTATTCTACTCTCATTTATTTTTCATCTTTTGTGAATAAAGATGTTGACCTAAGAGA
Source organism: Saccopteryx leptura (assembly GCF_036850995.1). NCBI lineage: Eukaryota > Metazoa > Chordata > Mammalia > Chiroptera > Emballonuridae > Saccopteryx > Saccopteryx leptura. The sequence continues at coordinate 70,585,049 of NC_089506.1, read as the reverse complement.
GATGGATCTAACAGAGTCTAACTAATTAAGCATATGTAATCAGTGGACCCAAACGAGTAGTAAGAGCACTTTTCTTCAATTGCCAGCTCAGAGATAACACAGATGAGCATCGTCCCATATACACTAAGGTTAAAGGGTTCAATTCTGCATCAGGGCACATACAAGAGTCAGTCAATAAATGTATAAATAAGTGGAACAACAAATCATTATTTCTCTCTCTCTTTCTCTACCTTCCTCTGTCTCTCTAAAATCAATTTAAAAAAAAAGTTTGCAAAAAAGGGAACACACTGACTCACCTGCAGCTCTGGCTTCTTGTGACTGTCACAGTCACTGAGTTGTCCTTTCGCTTTAGTCCACGTATACTGACTGGAAGCCTCTGATCTTCCTGAAACTTCTCGTAACAATTCAGGTATTTACTTCCAGATAACTTCGGCTAGTACATCAGATTTCTGTCTTATACTGTAGAAGCATGAAATAACAGTAAAGGTTAAGTTACGACTAGTATTCCATGAAATTGTCAAATTAGCCACTGGTTTTAATACTTAGTATTAGAAATGTCATTCCCATTCTGCTTACTGGCAAATAAGAGAATTTTAAGTTTAATCTATTATATATATTTTTTTCTTCTTTTTATTTATATATTTTTAAATTCTGAAGCTGGAAACGGGGAGAGACAGTCAGACAGACTCCCGCGTGGGCCCGACTGGGATCCACCTGGCTCGCCCACCAGGGGGTGACGCTCTGCCCACCAGGGGGCGATGCTCTGCCCCTCCGGGGGGTTGCTCTGTTGCGACCAGAGCCACTCTAGCGCCTGGGGCAGAGGCCAAGGAGCCGTCCTCAGCGCCCGGGGCCATCTTTGCTCCAATGGAACCTCGGCTGCGGGAGGGGAAGAAAGAGACAGAGAGGAAGGAGAGGGGGAGGGGGAGGGGTGGAGAAGCAGATGGGCGCTTCTCCTGTGTGCCCTGGCCAGGAATTGAACCCGGGACTTCTGCACGCCAGGCCGACGCGCTACCACTGAGCCAACCGGCCAGGGCTAATCTATTATATTTTTTCTCTCCTCTTATATCCTCTCCTCGTGTAAGAACTAATGGTTGACTTTAGATTTGTCAGCATCGGGAGAAAGCTGGGAAGGAGTGACAGTGCCTCATACACTGACTGCGGTGGCAGATGGAGGGGGCAGTACACTCTCCCTTGCCTTGGGTCACAAGTCATTCTAGAGGCACTGAGGAAAGAGACCTGTGGGTCCGTCTCATGAAGAACTCAAAATGTCCTGGCGTCTTGCTCATCTCTTTTTGTGCTTATGTGGTCCTGGTATAGTGTGTTATGGGGATCCTACTGTATTATGGGTGAGATGTGCTGATTTGGGACTGATCAGACCTTCTCATTTTAGTGAATGTAGTCATAGTCACTAACCACTTGTGAAATTGAGCCTTTAAATTATAGGAAGAAATGTCCAACCCTAATTTAGAGTTTACTCAATCACAGAAAAGTAACTGGACAATAGTCCAGACCTAGGGTCAGACAGCAGGTACCTGGGGTCACGTCGGTACCTAGCTCGTCCGCTCCTCTCTTCCACCTTGCTGTGTAATCTTAGAAATGCCACCTGGCTTCCTTGAGTTTCAGCCTCCACATTTGTCAACTGGGGATGACAAAACTTACTTTGTAATATTGTTGTCAGAGTTTTAGTAATCATTTTTTATTATGGACTTGGCAAATTATAAATCTTCAATAAATGCAAATTTATAATCTTAAATAGCTCTAGTGTTGTTATATCAAATACGACTCTTCCTAGTCATGCATTTTAGCAGTTTCTTTATAGTCCATGTAAGATATTAATGACTTTCCCCCCGATATTAAATATAAATGGCACTATTGAGTCCACATACATTTTAGAAAATTTGATTTTTTTTTTCTTTTTTTTGTATTTTTTGTATTTTTCTGAAGCTGGAAACGGGGAGAGATAGACAGACTCCCGCATGCGCCCAACCGGGATCTACCCGGCACGCCCACCAGGGGCGATGCTCTGCCCCCCAGGGGCGTCGCTCTGCCATGACCAGAGCCACTCTAGCGCCTGGGGCAGAGGCCAAGGAGCCATCCCCAGCGCCAGGGCCATCTTTGCTCCAATGGAGCCTTGGCTGCGGGAGGGGAAGAGAGAGACAGAGAGGAAGGAGGGGGGGGTGGAGAAGCAAATAGGCGCTTCTCCTATGTGCCCTGGCCGGGAATCAACCCGGGTCCCCCGCACGCCAGGCCGACGCTCTACCACTGAGCCAACCGGCCAGGGCAAAAATTTGATTTTTAAGGTAATTCTTCTACTGGGTTGATCACAACCAAGTAGAAACTGCTGTTTGTTTATCTATATAGAATATTCCCAGAAGAAGTATTGTGAAACATTAAAATGGGCAGAAACAATTATTGGTGAGTAAATTTTAAAGTGCTTTTTTTTCCCAAAGATTTTTTTCAAGAAAGATATATTTTTCACGTTCAGGGTTTTAATCCTTTCCTGTACAGATATTTTGGGAGATGTGTTCTATGTCAGGCTCTGAGAATCACCAGTGACTCCTACCCGGGAAAAGGGTTCATTCAGCCTGGTGGATGGAACACTTTTTATTGTCTAATATAACAATGTGATGCGTTCCAGCAGAGTGTAGCCATACCTGAGGGCAGAGGGATGAGTCTGATGACCTCTTGCTGTCCGGTCCCGCTGAACGATCCTATGATAAGAAATCGGAGGTCAGAATAGCATGATTTTTGGAGGCACTTCCCTGCTAAGACAACCGGGTGTCAAGTGCTAATGGGAAAGGATAATAAGGATAAAACAACTCTTAAGAACTTTCATTTTTGCAAGTGATTAGTGTTACTAGTATTTCCATTTTTCAATGGATTGTTGTTTCTTAATGATAATAAAAAATGCCCCATTCTCTGCAAGCTATTTTTTCCCTATTATTAAAATTATGACCACTAATTCTCACCCGTGTACATAAAAGAAACACAGGCAGGAAACCTAGAGAAGTGACTAAGTCTCTGATATTTGCAGGTCCTCCCTGTTGGAAATAAGGGTTTGGGCTGCCATGTGAACTGAATCTTAGGACGTAAACCAGAGGGGATTCAGGAAGCCACCGCCAAGGCGGGGCTCTAAGACGGGGAGACGCCTTTAACTTCTGCCAAGTCCGGAGCGTTCGCAAGCTGTTTAACTTGTGATTATTTTTTCTTGTTCCCCCTTCTTTGAAAACTAATTATAATGTGAAATGGCCATGTTTAAATAATTCATAAAAAAATAATAAATCAGAGGAAAGTGACAAAGGTGTAGGGAAACCTGGGGAAGTACAAAGCAGGGGTCGTCAAGTCCATCGGAGTTTTTCTGAGTGTTTCTCATGCTCTGGAGTGCTTAATTAGGCCGGTCTGCGTGTTTGGCCCTAGGTTGGGTTTGTTCTTTCAAGAAAGTTGTTGACCTAATCCTACGTTAGAACACAGTGAGCAGTAGCTTCCTCACAGTTCATGAAAACATTTGTAAATGCTGTTATTTTGGCATCAGGGGAAATAAAAACAACAAACCCATACCTTCTGACTGAGGGAAATTCATACATTTATAATCATGTTTTTAATGTTGTGGAATAGACTTTTAGCTCTAGCAATTATGCAAACCAGTTGGACGACGTTGTTTAAATCTAGGCAACTAAATGCCCAGAAGATTTTTAACTATAAAAACAAGAGCTTCTGCAAGTTTTGGAGATTCTTTCAATCAGACAATTAATTGAACGAACTCAACGGTGCCTTTGTAAGGTTTATAGCTCCTGGAACTATTGCAGTGTTTCCAGAGCATTGTAAATGTTACATCCTTAAAACTTCTAGATCAATTACTTTGTGATAGAAGGCAATCCTAGGTCTGTGATTATTTTTTTATGCTGATATATCATTTTCCATAATAAACTAACTTTTTTTTTTTGTAGAGCTAATTAGTAACTCAAGCCCTGGAGAAACGGTGGTATATTCGTTCAACTTTCACCCTTCCACTCCAAGGGAACTTCCACCATGTTGTTTATACACCTCCTCAAATGTGGGTGGATAGTTAGAACAGAATGAAAAAAGTGACTCAACTGTGCTATCAGGAGATGAGTTAGGTATCCATATTCCAATAAATCTGTGAAACACTCCAAGATCTTAGAACTAAAAGCTGCTCAAATATCCACTGCTTCAACTATTCAGTGCACCTATTTAAATCTTTTTAAATACTGGAGTATTTCCTCTCTCATGTAGTACCCAAATATGTTCTGTTTAATGCTCTGATATTGAAAAACTGGTCTTCCAAGTTAATATTCAAAAATATTTATCTGGCTCCTTAAATATGATCATGTCACTTTTGTTTTCCCAAGTCTCCAATGAGGAGATGTTTGTTAGTTAATTGCTGTTTAGGATCACAGATGATGGTTTATAGGTTTAGGCAAATTGTAGGCAACGCCCTGGCCGGTTGGCTCAGCGGTAGAGCGTCAGCCTAGCGTGCGGAGGACCTGGGTTCGATTCCCGGCCAGGGCACACAGGAGAAGCGCCCATTTGCTTCTCCACCCCTCCGCCGCGCTTTCCTCTCTGTCTCTCTCTTCCCCTCCCGCAGCCAAGGCTCCATTGGAGCAAAGATGGCCCGGGCGCTGGGGATGGCTCTGTGGCCTCTGCCCCAGGCGCTAGAGTGGCTCTGGTCACAATATGGCGACGCCCAGGATGGGCAGAGCATCGCCCCCTGGTGGGCAGAGCGTCGCCCCATGGTGGGCGTGCCGGGTGGATCCCGGTCGGGCGCATGCGGGAGTCTGTCTGACTGTCTCTCCCCGTTTCCAGCTTCAGAAAAATGAAAAAAAAAAAAAAAAATTGTAGGCAACACTTTGTGAACCAACGAGAGAGCATGCTGGTACTTGATAATTATCCTATAGAGCTCAGTTTGCCCTTTATGGCACCTGCCCGAACAACATCAGGGAGCCTTGTCTCACCTTAAAAGCTCCTTCTTGTTAATTAATCTGTGTGTACTTGTTATAAATGAAGCTTATTTGTTTACAGTTAATCTATTTGCTGCTACTTTAAATATTTATTTATTATTATGCTTGTTAACTGAAGGGTAGAGAATAATAGTTTGGATGACTACCATCAGTATGAGCTGAGCTTTAAGAGATCAGCCAATAGACTAGAATGTTGATTGTGTTACTGTGTGGTCAGTGGACCCCAAAATATGCTTAAGAAAGGTGAGTTTCTCTCAGCCATGAAAACAATATAGGAGGCAAGTGAGAAGCAAGGCACCAATAACAATAATCAGTGGATTTTTATTTAAGGAGAATTTCTTAAAGGTTAAATTCAATTTCTGTAAAGCTTGATTTCACTTCTCAATCTACCTCATGACTCTTTTGTGTACCAGTGGATAAAAAACTGAACACATGCAAGTACATATGTCTTGATTTTCCCTTTAGTTGGTTTCAGCCAAATGAAATGATGAACTGACATTAAGATGATTTGCTTAATTATTATAAGTGATAGTAATTTGAGAATCATAAGAAAATTAAGGTACACACACCATAATATGTCAGTATTGTAACTGGAAACAATAAACATGCATTTATTTAGCATATTTGATATAAAATTTAGAATAAAGTAATTATTCTTGTAAACACTGCCAAAATTATCAAATTTTAGTCTTAAAATTTTGGTTCTCTGTAATTAGTCTTGGTATTGCTTATTGTTCTTTAAAACTCATGTTGGAGTGAAGCCCTGGCTAGTTACTCAGTTGGTTAGAGTGTCATCCCAAAACAACAAGGCTGTATGTAAGTTGGATCCCTAGTCAGGGCATGCACGGAAAGCAACCAATGAATGCATGAGTGAGTGGAACAACAAAGGAATGCTTCCCTTCCTTCTTCCCTCTTTCTCCCTTTCTCTCTCGATGTCTCTAAAGATCAATCCCTGTGCTGAGTCATTCTCCCATATGGCATAAAAAAGCACTTGATAAAATCCAGCACCCATTTATGATAAAAAAAAAAACAAACAAAAAAACAACAACAACAAAAAAAAAACTCATAGCAAAGTGGGAATAGGAAAATATACCTCAAATTAATAAAGGTCATAGATGAGAAATCCACAGCCAACATCATACTCATTGGACAAAAATGATAAACGTTTCCCTTATGATTGGGAAAAAGACAGGGAGGTCTGCTTCTACCACTCTTATTCAGCATAGTACTGTAACTCCTAGCCACAACAATCAAACAGAAAGAAGAAAATAAAAGGCATCCATATTGGAAAGAAGTTTAACTGTCACTATTTACAGATGACATAATACTATATATAGGGAACCCTAAATGTTCCACCACAAAACTTCTGGAACTAATAAATGAATTCAGCAAAGTAGCAGGATACAAAAAAAAAATCAATTGTATTATTATACACCAATTCTCAACTATCAAAAAGAAAAACTAAGAAAACAATGCAATTTATAATTGCATCAAAAATAAATAAAATAGGAATAAATTTAACCAAAGATGTAAAAGAACTGTAATCACAAAATTATAAGACACCAAAGAAAGAAATTAAAGAAATACAGGAAGCATATACCATGTTCATTGATTGGAAGAATTAGCATCATTTAAATGTTTGTACTACCCAGAGCAATCTATAGAGTCAATGTAATTTCTAACAGGATACCAATGGTATATTTTACAGAGTTAGAACAAATACGCCCAAAAATATATATGAAACCACAAAAGACTGAATTGCCACAAATCTTGAGAAAGAAGAACAATGTTGGAGGAATCACACTACCTGATAACAAACTATACAAGGCCATAGTAATCAAAACAATATGGTACTGGCATAAACACAGATATATAGATCAATGTAACAGAATATAGAACCCAGAAATAAACCGATGCCTTTATGGTCAATTAATATTTGACAAAGGAGGCAAGAACATATGATGGGTAAAAATATTTAATAAATAGTGTCAGGAAAATTGGACAGATATGTGAAAAAACTAAAACTAGACCACCTTCTTACATCATACACAAGAATAAACTCAAAATGGATTAGACTTAAGTGTCAGACTTGAAACCATAAAAATCCTAGAAGCAAACATAGGCAGTTAAATCTTGGACATTTCTTGTAACAATGTTTTTTCTGGTATGTCTCCTTGAGCAAGGGAAAAAAAAGAAAAAATAACAAATGGAACTAAATCAAGCTAAAAAGTTTTTGCACCACAAAGGAAACTGTCAACAAAATGCCAAGGAGGACATGAAGATGGCCAATAGACATATAAAGAAATGCTCAACATCACTAATCATCAGAGAAATGCAAGTTAAAACCACGATGAGGTAAGGTATTATCTTATAACTGTCAGAAAGGCCTATCAGTAATAAATCAATAAACAACAAGTGTTGGTGAGGTTGTGGAGAACAGGGAACCCTCCTGCACTGCTGGTGGGAATGCAGATTGGTGCAGCCACTGAGGAAAACAATATAGAGTTATCTCAAAATTTTTAGAATGAAACTGCCTTTTGATTCAGGGATCCCACTTCTAGGAAGACATACCCAAAGAAACTCAATACACTAAATAAAAAAATATATATGCACCTCTTATGTTCATTGCAGTTTATTTACTATAACCAAGACTTTGAAGCAGCTTAAGTGTTCATCAGTAGATGAGTAGATAAAAAAGCTGTGGTTGGACCTAGAGAACGTTATGCTAAGTGAAAGAATCTAGTTACAGAATGCCAAGTACCATATAATTTTACTTATATGTGGAATCTGATGAACAAAATAAACTAGCAAACAAAATAGAAATAGACTCATAGGTACAGAAAACAGACTTACAGTTGTCGAAGGGGATGGAGGCGGGGTGAAAAAGCTGAAGGAATTAAGAAGAAAAAAAACCTCATGGATACAGACAATAGTGTGGTGATTACCAGAGGAAGGGATGGGGATGAGGGAGGTAGAAGAGGGTAAAGGGAGCATAAATGGTGATGGAGGGAGACTTGACTTGGGGTGTTGAACCCATAATACAATATATAGATGATGTGTTATAGAATTGTACACCTGAAACCTATATAATTTTATTAACCAATGTCACCCCAATAAATTCAATAAAAAATTTTAAAAACTTATGTTGAAAAATTTTCAAAGATACCATTTTCTCAAAGTGAGAATAACCTACTTTAAATTAATTTAGAAAAATAAATAAATGTCTTAGGGTACTTACTGTAAAGGAGGACTTTGATTTTTATTTGAATGGAGTAATATGGCTTTAAAAATTCATTCTTCAGAATATTTTCTGTTTTTACTGCTTCAAAAATCATGCTTATGTGACTTCAATTAGGTTTGCTTAACTGCATACAGAGAGTTCAAAATACACTTAATTATTGATGAAACCAACATTCCCACAGCCACCAATCAATTACTTTGATTCTTCTGTTTTAAAATTGGTCTGATCATGCATTTTCGAATAGGTCAATACTGCCTGCAACATAGAGTAATATGTCTAATTTGTTTCTATTCATCATGATCATGTAGTTAAAAACAATATGCTTAAAATCTCAACTTGTCACTGGGAAGAATGATATGCAAAAGTGACAAAAGAATTTGTAAAATTGTTATATGGGCATAATGCTTTTAAAAGTTGTAACACATCCCTATGTCCTGATTTCCTGAAGGACACAAAATACTTGGATACTTAGTCATTTGCATTACCTTGTTTGACCAGCACACCTGCAGACCTATGTTCTCTACCAAATCAAAAGAGATTGTTTCTCTGTGCCCCAATAGAAAGTTTTCTCACAGCTCCCTGCAGCATCATTCAGAAAAAAGAGAAAAAAGAAGAAAAATTAGAGAAAATGGTTTTCAGTCTCACCTCAGCAAAGCACTTTTCTTTTGAATATAAATTCTTCATTAGCAGCACTAGCAAATATTTATGAGCACCTATATGTAGAAAGTGTAGTAGAGATGATTCCAGAAGCACTGTCGTAACATTCACTATCATCACACTGTTTTAAGTTCTGTTATTGCCAATTAGGGACAATTATCAGAGAGGGGTCCAAGAAGGGGAAACTTGGAGGTCCATCCTCCCACTAATGTTCTTGGTGTAACCCAGCCATCAAAAATGTATATTCAGGGCCTGACCTGTGGTGGCACAGTGGATAAAGCATCGACCTGGAATGCTGAGGTTGCCGGTTCAAAACCTTGGGCTTGCCCAGTCAAGGCACATATGGGAGTCAAAGCTGCTTCCTGCTCCTCCCCCCTTCTCTCTCTCTCTCTCTCTCTCTCTCTCAAATGAATAAATAAATAAAAATAATTTTTAAAAAAAATGTATATTCATTAAGTAATGCACTGAAGAAGAAAGTACTGACCCGGGACTCAGAAATCCTCCCTGTGAGGCCGCTGTGAACGTAACTTTGTGGCTGAGTTTATCCTTCTATTGCTTCTTACTTAGTAGAGCTGGAGAACAAAGGAAAAAAACACAACAGTTTATTTGCCCTTGAGTTTTGGTATATGTTGGAATCACATAAGGATGCTTTTACTCTTTTAGAATACGAGGGATTTATTTAGTGTACTATAATGGATATAAAATTACTCATCCTCATATTAGTAGTGGATATTTGAAGAAAGTTGTTTATTCTTAGGGGTGAATTTGGAACTAGGAAAGAACTTTAAAATTTATAGCAATTTCTTACCTAAACTCCTATTGTCCATATCATTCTGATGTGCTGCCTTGAACTGCTAGGTACAATAGCATTTAGCTATATAATAAATGCTGTAAATATATATTATTTGTACACCTGTCCAGTCACTCTTAAAATAAATAAGCTATGTAAAGCTAGTGTTCACTATTAAACCAAGCAATGACATAGTATGATTAATAAAAAAAAACTATCCACTTAAATCTCTACACATTTTATTAGTACTTTTGTTACTGATCTAAACCTATTTGAACATTTTATAATTAATAGGTTTCTTTTGAGTAGATACACATAGCTTCTAGTAGTTAGAAGTAGGTGAGGGCTAAAATTCTTCTCGCAAAGTAACTTTGATACTTAATGGTATGTTACAGTAAAAACAAGTCTAAGAATTAATTCTGCAGCACACAAAATATCTGTATGTGGGGGCCAAAAAAGACATAAAAAACTATATATAATTTTTATGTAAATTAATGTGTGGTTGCCAATTTAAACAGAAAATATTGTATCTTTTACAGTGGAACAGACAGAATGTGTTACAGGATTCAGGTGGACAAGAGTTCATCATGGATTCTGATGGTAGAGCAAATCATCACAAAAGAAAGTAAAATTGACCAGACTTCCAAGAAAAGGCAGGGCTTAGACAGACAGAGTAGGGCCCAAGACATACTACGCAGAAAAGAACCAACGCAAATTAGAAGATGGAAAAACTGTAGTTAGGCTCACAGGTTTACAAAATTGCACTAATTCTAGCCATCAAAGTTGAAACAACATTTTGAACATGAGGAACATTATCATTAAATTATAGGTGTCTTAGCAGCTGTACCACAAGAAATTAATCTATTCTAATAGGCCACTCAGGCATAACGATTCTGGATTTTCTATTTTTTATAGTCAACTTGACTTTCAGTTAGAATATTTTATAACCTATTCCCTAAAACATGAAGGGCTGTGAAAACGCTCCTGTAACCCCCTTAACAGTGTGGTGTGTTACTACCATGAAAAATGCTGAGTAGCCAATGGTCTTTTCGCATGTTCATTTACTCATTCATTCATTCATTATTTCAATCAGCAATCTGGATTAAGTACCTACAAGGTAGCATGTGTTATGCTCAGTAATAAGCAATTTTAATGAGTTGAGAGTAATGCTGCTTAGTATTCTTTATTACCTAGTAACCATGATGACAGTATGGAAGGACTAAGGCAACTGTCCAAGGCTACCACCAACAAGATGGACAGTGGCGGTGGTAAGGAAGAGGTAGCAGAAGGCATTAATTGACCAAAGCACTAACGCCTACTGAGTTCCTTATCTGCAAAGATTGTTAGCTGTTTTCCCATTAGTAAACCAAGAGCCTAAAACTGCTTTTAAGGTTGGCTTCAGTCTTGGCTCATTTTGGCAATTTCTAAAAGATAGGCTTATCTAAGACTTTCAAACTGATTTTAAAATGAGGTTCCAATGAACAAAGCAGAAGGCCACTGAGGTGACTCCATCTGCATATATATATAATTTGTTCTCATTTTCCAAGGACATGGAGAGAGTTGGCAAGAATTGCTAGCTGTTTTCTTGTCAGAACCAGAAAAGGTTGAGCTTCAGGCTTTGAGATATTTTACTATGGCAACAATATTTCCATAGTAACAGGGAAAGCCCAGATTTCCCTGCTTTTGCCAGTTGTCCAAGTATGTAATTATTAATAGCACCTAATTTCTTTCTTTAAGATGTTCCACTGACAAATTATATGATCACTGTAACACTAGCTGACTTCAGCCTTGAATAGGTCTATAAATCCATCAACAGTTTGGGAAGGTCAGCTTTTTGATAGGTTAATATACTTCTAACCAAGAAGATCTACTAGAGGATTTTCTTGAGCTAGTTCCATGATACTAAAAAACTAGTCAGTTTGGTCAATAGAGCTACACAATTGATAAGTCAGGAAAACAGATAAACATGGCCTGGGAGTTAGGTTCACATCCCAATTCTGCCACTTCTTGCACATGTGACCTTATTATTCTCACTGGTCTTCATTTCCTCATCTGCAGAGTGGGGATGATAAAATTACCTATCTTCTAGATTCACAATGAGGATTATAATAATATATGCAAAGTACCTAGAACAGTGCCTGGCATACTGTCAGTCATATAATAAAGGGTGGCTCGCACTACCCCATCATTCAAAAAGGGAAGCATGGCAGTGAAGCTATCTCTTCAAGATCCTGATTTCATTTCCTGTGGATATCCACCCAGAAGCAGAATTGCTGAATCAAAAGATAGTTCTACTTTTAATTTTTGAGGAACCTTTATACCGTTTTCCATAGTGGCTGCACCAATTCACCTTGCCATAAAAGAGCACGGGGCTCCCTTTTCTCCACATCCTTGCAAACACTTATCATTTATCTTTCTTATGACAGCCATTCTAACAGGTATGAGGTGATATCTGACTGTGGTTTTTGACTTGCATTTCCCTGATGATTAGTGATATCAAGTACCTTTTCATACATGTATAACTATTGACTATTTATGTCTTCATTTGAGAATGTCTATCTAGGTCTTTGCCCATTTTGCACTCAGCTTTTTTTTTTTTTTTTTTGGTGTTTTGTTAGTGAGTTATATGTTCATTGCACCATTATTACAATAACCAAGGTATGGAAACAACTTAAATGTCTATTGATAGATAAGCGGATAAAGAAAATGTGGTATACATATACAATGGCATATTATTCAGCCTTAAAAATGGAGGAAATCCTATCATTTGCAACAACATGATTGAACCGGGAAGATGTTATACTAGTGAAATAAGCCAGACATAGGCAAATACTACCTGCTATTACTTACATGTGGTATGTATAAGAGTCAAATTCCTAGAAGCAGAGAGTACAAAGGTGGTTGCTAGGGGCCGAAGGGAGAAATTGAGAGATGGTGGTAAGAGTACAAAGTATCAGCTATACAAGATGAATGAGGTCTGAGGTTTAATGTACAGCACAGTGACCATGACTAACAAAACTGTATTGTATACTTGAAATTAGCTAAGAAGATAGATCTTAGATGTTCTCACCACAAAAAAAGGAAAGAAAAGAAAGTGGGACTTAATTCACCTCTCTACCTCTATAATTTGCTTTCTACAATTTTAATTACCCATGGTCAACCATAGTCTGAAAATACTAAATAAAAAAATTCAGATAGGCCCTGGCTGGTTGGCTCAGTGGTAGAGTGTCAGCCTGGCGTGCAGGAGTCTTGAGTTCGATTCCTGGCTAGGGCACACAGGAGAGGCGCCCATCTGCTTCTCGACCCCTCCCCCTCTCCTTCCTCTCTGTCTCTCTCTTCCCCTCCCGCAGCCAAGGCTCCATTAGAGCAAAGTTGGCCTGGGTGCTGAGGACGGCTCTATGGCCTCTGACTTAGGCGCTGTAATGATTCTGGTTGCAACAGAGCAATGGCCCAGATGGGCAGAGCATCGCCCCCTGGTGGGCATGCCGGGTGGATCCCAGTCGGGAGTCTATCTGACTGTATCCCCATTTCCAGCTTCAGAAAAAGACAAAAAAAATTTTTTTCAGATAAAAACAATTCATAAGTTTTAAATTACACAGTGTTCTATGTAGTGCAATGAAATCTCAGGCTGTTCTACTCCACCCCACCTGAGACATGAACCATCCTTTTGTATAGCATATCCACAGTATTATACACTCCTGGCCTGTTAGTCACTTAGTAGCTATCTTTGTTATCAGACCAACTGTTACAGTACCTATGTTCAAGTAAGCCTTATTTTACTTAACAATGGCTACAAAGTACAAGAATAATGAGGCTGGCAATTCGGATGTGCCAAAGAGAAGCCATAAAGTGCTTCCTTTAAATGAATAAGTGAGTTCAGTACCATAAGGTATTTTGAGAAAGAGAGAGAAACCACATTCACATAACTTTTATAGTATATTGTTATAATTGTTCTATTTTATTATTAGTTAATGTTCATCTCTTACTGTGCCTAATGTATGTATAGAAAAAGCATACTACACATAGGGTTTGGTTCTATCTGTGGTTCCAGGTGTCCCCTGAGGGTCTTGGAAGTACCCACCTCAGATTAGAGGGAACAACTATATGCGAGTTGATAACTATGTTAATTAGCTTAATTGTGGTGATTATTCACAATATATATGTATTTCAAAATTGCACACCTTAAATATATACAATTTTTATATGTCAATTATACCTCAATAAAGAAAAAAAAAAGGTAGGCATGCATGGATGGGTTAACAAATCTTGCATAGACATGGCCTTAAGTGAGCAATAGTTCATCAGATTACACAGCAAATTTAATTGTCTTTAATACCAATGGCAAGTTGCTATAAGACTTTAATTAAAATATTTGGGATATATATTATAATAAAACCAACACTTTTATTTACAGTAATGCTTTGAGTTTATGTAAAGTGAAACCTGTCTTATTTTACCTCACTGACTATGACGGAATGTTACTGTGCTCCATTTTATTACTCTCAAGATACAAAGGCTTCTTGTATATTAATATGTTACAGCATCTGAAAAGTTCTTATCTTCTAATATTGCAATATTCTAAACCCTCATTAAATATAAACTCCATTTATGTCTCCCCAGGTCTGTGTAAAAGATAGCATATATATTTTTGATTTGGATATGCCACTAAACCAGATAAATTTCATTGTATACATTAGAGGCAATACTTGTTTAACTGGAAAAAGAATCACTGATGATAATAGGATACATTAAATTGATAATTTAATTGATATTTGACTCTAGGCTATTGAACTGGGTATTAAGATATCAGACAGTTTCCACAAGTAAATACCTTGATAGAATGATCACAGTGGAATTTAGAAATTAAATACTGAACCCTATGTTAATATGGTATAAGTGGAAACTTGAGAAAATATCAAGTTGAAGTTTTTGTTGGAAGATGAATTTGAAATGATCTCTTATGCATATGCAACTTTTAATCCATACTCTCTGAGGTGCATTTATACTCACATTTAGAAGTCTAATTAGTAATAAAAAGGGAGGAGTTGGTAATGATAGCACCTTGCTCTTAGGTAGCTATTATAGATTCTGAAAACAAATTAATTAATATCTCAATACACATGCTGTTATTTTCTGTACTTTAATGCCTCAGAGCAAAAGATATAAGCTTTCCTTTTTTATATTTTCTTTATTTTTCTGTTTTATTTTATTTTACATTTTATCTGTAAATTTAAAGCCTGGGGATCTTGTTTCTTTCAAAGTCAGACTTTTGACATTTTTCTCCCGCAAAACAAAAGATTTGAAAAGGAGTAGCTAAAATGCTTTGAAATGTATGCTTTTTCTAGTGTGTGCTATTTCTTGGAAAGACTCACAGGCATTTGGATAGCGAACCATCAAAAACACCCCTTCCAAGGCGTCTCTTTTAGGCTATTACTAGTAGAATGCCTCTTAACCCTTGAGGCGACTCAACAATTGAGTTAAGGAGATTTTCATGTATCAGTTTTGCCTGTCATATGGTTGACTTAACTTCAGGATATACTTTGCAGCTAAAGGTTCATTTCCCTCAATTTGTTAAGTGGCTAATTACAAAGGTGCACAAAAGAATTGACACAGGGAAAGAGAGGGGTCTGGCTCCTAACAGCAGCCCCAAGAGGCCTGGACAAGTGTCATTTGTAAAAACAGAACACAAATTAAACAATGGCCATAATAAGCTGCCAGGAGCCGGCTTATAATGAAAGGGGAATTCTTATGTAAATGTAAAGCGGGCACCAAACAGGTCAGACTTTTTTTTTTTTACATTAACAACTAAGTCCTAATATAAATCATGATATTTAAGCTTCTGTTGCAAAACTAAAATTCTAAATCTCAGTTGACCATCACAAGCTAAAAAAAAGAAAAGGAAATTTATTTTGTACCTACAGCTGGAATAATAGGTTTAGTTTTTCTCTATGATATATTGAAAATACTTTTTAATCCCAATGAAAAGAAATTGATCTTATTTCTTGAATAAGCAGGTGTTTTAAAGGTTATTAGAAATAATGATCAGAAATACGAATGTGAGGTGAAACATCTGAATTAAGAAACAAACATTTTTCTCACATAACAACCAGCTTTCCTATTTACTGCCAGTACCATGAATTCTAAATACCCACCTTTTTAATGTTTGAAAAAGCATAACAAAGAAAACTCCCGTTACTTAGGAGTATGGTAGCTAATGAAACAGAATGGAAATTGCTGCATTGTTTCTACCTTTCATCAAAACATCACTATGCATAGGATTCGTATCATTATGTACGACATTTGCAAATATGTATAATGCTTTTGCCTGTGGGAAAACCCTCTTGCTCTAATGTATTCCTGAAAGATGAATGAACAATTCCTTAGGTGTGATAAAAAGATTCAGAGAGTTGGATAGAGTAGTGATATTAAAGCCACAGGCTCATCATTTAAATTTTTTTTTTTAATGTCAACTGCTAACACTGCAGGTCTGTTTTACTTAATTTTTTTTTTCTCTGCAAACTCACCACTTCTTTTCTGATTCCTTTTCTGATTTAAGATCAGCAATTCCTTACTTGCTGGAGGCTGCCTGCTTTGATACTTCAGCATGAGTCTTGTGAAGTTGGAAGACTTCTTTGACTTCAGATCTCTGATCTGGATTTTTGCCTGATCTCTAGATATTCAGTAACCTCTAAAAGAATTGCTGAAATTTGAGCATCAGCAGATATTCATTTCATTACGAGTTGAATTTAGTAATCAGACCAAGAACAGATTTTTGGAACATACGTGAGTTCCACTAGACTGAAATTTGTAAAAATGTAGTTTTCATCAGACTTTTGAAAGAGGGAAAACCAATGGAAGGCTAGTACAGTAATTTTTCAGAGAGGATGGCGGTTATAACAAACACTGGCAGAGATCGAATAGCAATACAGGTGAGGTGTTTTGTCCTATGAATGCTTGGAAGGTTCTGCACATCAGGTGCCTGTCGGTTGCAAAGTCAAAAAGACATCAGTAGCTCAAAGTCTATGTACAGTCATTGAATGAATGTCTCAATAAGACTAGAGTTTTCTTTTCGGGGAGCAACTGAGCAGAATATCTCCGGAGGGGATTTGTCTCCAGGTTCTAGGATTTTGTAAGTACCCAGCCCAGAAATGACAAAAAGGCACAGAAGTGGTCAGAGCCAAGATGTGGAGTTAAACACAGAGTGATCTGATTGAGAGGAAGCAGGCTCACAAGATGCCTGCCACCTACTCAAAAGCAGGAGCACAAGGGATCTTCTCTGGGGAAACTGAGCTGACTTTTAGAGATCTTATGAAAATGTATTCTCACTTTCTGATGAGCCCACAGTAAAGTCCTTAAGTGGAAAATTCCCACACACATATGGAGCCTATGATCTGCTTTTTAGTGCTTCACTCATAAATGTTAACAGTCAGCAAGGGATCACCAGGCATTTGAGTAAAGCCTCCAATATGAAAAAAAGTATAAAAATAATCACATAATCACACAAACAAAGGAATTCAGAACAAACAGACAATACAGAGTGCAGAAAAAAACTTTTAAAAACAAAAATATCCTTAGAGAGTCAAGAAAAGATATTACGTTCATAAAACAAAAACAGAATGCTGTGGAAAACAACAATTAAAGAACAAGAAAGAATTAAGAACAAGATTGCCAAAATATCAATTTAATAGAATGGTTGATAAAGTCAAGAAAGTTTCCAGAATATATATCAAAGGCAAAAAAAATTAAAAATGAAAGCATCAAAAGAAATTAGTCATTGAGAATATATAATGTTTTCTGTTTTTTGTTTTCTGGATTTTTCTGAAGTGAGAAGCAGGGAGACAGAGAGACAGATTCCCACATGTGCCTGACTGGGATCCACCCGACAAGCCCACCAGGGGATGATGCTCTGCCCATCTGGGGCATTGCTATGTTGCAACCAGAGCCATTCCAGTGCCTGAGGTGGAGGCCGTGAAGCCATCCTCAGCACCCGAGCCAACTATTGCTCAAATGGAGCCTTGGCTGTGGAAAGGGAAGAAAGAGATAGAAAGAAAGGAGAGGGGCAAGGGTGGAGAAGGAGATGGACGCTTCTCCTATGTGCCCTGGCCAGAAATCAAACCTGGGACTTTCACAGGTTGGGCTGATGCTCTATTGCTGAGCCAACCAGCCAGGGCTATAATGTTTTATTAATAAAATATCTAGCCTGTCCAGGTGGTGGTGCAGGGAATAGAGTATCCACGTCATATGCAATGGATCCAGCTTCAGAAACCTGAGGTCGCCAGCTTGAATGTGGACTCATCTGGCTTGAGCTCAAGTTCACTGGTTTGAGTGCAGGGTCACTAGCTTAAGTGTGGGGTCATCCTCACAGGGTCGCTGGCTTGAGCCCAAAGGTTGCTGGCTTGAAACCCAAGGTCACTGGCATGAGCCCAAGGTTGCTGCTGACTTGAGCAAAGGGTCACTGGCTCAGCTGTAGTCTGTGATTAATGCACATATGAGAAATCAATCAATGAACAACTAAGGAGCCGCAATGAAGAATTAATGCTTCTCATCTCTCTTTCTTCCTGTCTGTCTGTCCCTATGTTCTTCTCTCTTCTCTCTCTCTCTCGATTAAAAAAAAATTTCTAGAGAATAAGAAGAATGGAGTAAAGAAAATTATCTAAAAAATAACACAAGAAAAGCTCTCAAAATGGAAAGTATTTTTTCTCCAAGCTATAAGATACTGCAAATACCCAGTCCAAGAAATTTTTTTAAAAGACCAAACCAAGGCACATCATCATGAACTTTTACAACATTGAAGATTAACACAAAATCTTAAGCACTTCAAATAAGAAAGAAAGTAAAGAAAAACAAGAAAAGAGATTAAGAAAAAAAAAGACAAAGCAACAGATCACATGTAAAGAACACAGAATCAGAATGACAGTAGATTTCTCAAAAACAAGATTAAAAAAACAGAAAAAGTGAGAGAATTGCTTTCAAAATTCTAAGAAAAAATTACTTTAGAACCAAAATTTTATATTATCAACATTCTCAGTTGGGTCTAAAAATAGAATAAATATATATTTAGGTATTCTAGGACTTCAATAATTTTATCCACTATCAACCTATTATAGGAAACTCCTGCAGGTTGTAATTCAGAAAAAGTAGAGAATTAAAACAAGAAAAAAAAAATCCAGACTGTAAACATTCTAATACTAGGGTGAAAATGCCTGATTTGTTTACTGTTTTCACAGTTTAGCTTTATTGCTTTGACATAATTATTAGTAGCACCCTGTTTTATTTTCAAAGATGTTCTAGTTTCTTTTTTATTCTTTTAAAAAGGTAGATTATCTAATTTCGTATTTTATGACATTTAACATTCTTAACCAACTTTCTCCACTTTGGTTCAATGGCAAAAAACAAACTAAGTGAAACCAGTGGATTACTTGATATGCAATCTGAAAAATGGATTAAAAACACACGATTGTTTTGACACTATGAGATAATTATGCTATCAGCAAGCCTCTCATTAGCCGATGCAACTTTTCTCCAAGTAGAATTAGTAATTAAAAAAAAAGAATACATAAAAATAAGTTTCTAATACTCATAATTATTTGAATGTTTACTCAGTTTTACTCTTTATATTGTTCAATGGAAAAGAAGGTGAAGGGATTAGACAAAAACATATATACACACACACACACACATACACACACATATATATATATATATCACAAGACAGTGTGGGATAGCATGAGGGAAAGGTGTGAGGGGTTATGTAGAGGTGGGCAAAGGGGGCCATGGGGATGGAAAGAGACTTTGCTTGGGGCAGAGGACACACAATGCTGGGTGCAGATGGTATTTTATTGAGTTGTACACTTGAAACCTGTATGGTTTTGTAAACTGATGTCATTCCAATAAATTCAATTAATTAAAAAAAAAGGAAAAGAAAGAAAATGCATACTCAAAGATTGTTTTCACAACGTAAGGGCGATCATCAAATGCTAATATAAAAATCCTAATGTTACCTTAAATTCTTCAACTTTATTGTCAGTTGCCTCTGTAGCAGTTAAGACATAGAGCTCTTTACAAGTATACCTCATTTTATTGTGCTTTGCTTTATTGCACTTTGCAGATAATGTGTATTTTACAGATTGAAGGTTTATAGCAACCCTGAATCAAGCAAGTCTGTCAGACCCATTTTTCCAAAAAGTTCAGATGATGGTTAGCATTTTTAAGAATAAAGTATTTTTAATTGATGTGTAAATATAGAAAATGCTATCACACACTTAATCTACTATAGTATAATGTAAACATAACTTTTATATGCACTGGGAAACCAAAAAATATTGTGACTGGCTTTATTGCGGTATTCGCTTTATTGCCCTGGTATGGAACTGAACCTCTGGAACTGAGGTGTGCCTAAGAATGTCTAAAGTGTATACCCTTTTGAAAGATGGTCTAAACATAAAAATATACTAGTTCAGAGAGATGATGCACATACCCGCACAGGGCATTGTGATAACTGGTTTCCATGCACATGGAGAGACGGTCAGATCTGTGGGCTCCAGAAAGATCATTGGCTCTTCTCAACCATGTGACCTTGGAGAAAATTTGCAAAACTCCTTTATACTTTAGTTTCTTTATCTTTAAAATGTAAAATACATTTTGTGCTTTGGATCAAAACATTTTTGCTTGTCTTTGTTTTGTTATATGGATGTTTCGCAAATACAGTTGTATTACTAAGACTTTGTGGGAGTTCTTTTAATGTTAGTAAGTTGGTCTTCCCTCAAATTCTGAAGAAAGATATACCATGTAATCTAAAATACAAGTGCATGTTGTACCATTGTCATAGCCAACGGAAATAAATATAGAAGGGAAGATACTGTACCTATATGATTGTCAGCCAAAATTCCCTTACCCATCTGAAAATATGAACTAGCAATAAGCAATTTGTCCACAACTTCAATAGGCTGCTGGAGAAGCTGTGGATTCTAGATCTTTTTCTGTGGATAAAATTAAGTACAGCAACTAAGAAGCCAAGCATCTAGAAAACATAAGACGGAGAAATATCTCACTTGGCACACAAGGATTACAGTTGGTACCTGTTGGTTCTAAACTTTGACAGGAGCAAAAGTTTATGTGGTCAATAGCAACACTGAGTTATGCAACCAAAAAACAGGTTAATGTTGGCAAGTTCCTTTATAAATGCAAAATGACAACTCACCTTCTAAATACTTCTCAATATCTTAAAAATGTATAGCTATGTGATATGGAAGCATAATTTTGTTGACATTTATTTTATGATTTAAGGATAAAATACGTTCTTAAATATATGGGTTGTTTTCTTTTTTCTGTCTTTCTTTTTATATACATGAAGCAAGTGATGACTAAAGAACTGAAGTTTTCTGGTGAATGAAACAGCCAGACCACTTTTCATGACAAAGTTGGTAATTAGAAGGCCAATTTAATGGTGAATCAGGCAGAAATATTCAAACCATGACAAATGACTTTAATAATGTAGCTTGCAATGCTTGAACAGAAATAAATTTCACTTCCTCAAACTCTCGTCTTTTTCTGCCTGCCTGGAAGATAGAACTGTCCAGGAGGTATTTTGTACCCTTTATTCAGTAAAGCTTTTACTAGATTTTAAGCGACCAAATAGCTTGCAAATGCAAAACATCATTCAATTTCTTATGATTTTTTTTTCCTGAAGGTAGACCGTGTTCAGAATTCTGAGTAAGTTGAGATTTATTTTGCTTCTGTTCTGCTTAGCCTTGCAATAGTGTTTTATTGTTGCCACACTGACTTGAGGTATTAAAGGGAGCTACGTTGGCCTCAAAATTGAAAGCTAATTTTGGTGTTTGTCATAAGTTTGTTAAGACCACATGCATTCCACAGTTTGAAAAATTTCATTATTCTGTCCATGCTGGGGCTTCGTAATTGGATAGTAAGGATGTTCAAAGACTAATTTAGTGAATTGCACAATATTTTAAATGGAATTATGCAGGTTTATGGGTCCTCAGGGGATTCAGCGAGGAGCCTCCCGAGAAAATCTGTTTATCAGTAAATGATATTAGCAGCTTTCACCTAGCTTTTGTCTTCATTAAATTGCTGCTCTCCCAATTGAGGGTCACATCTGAGGCCTGCTTTGATAATTTGTCATTATTGTCTTGTTTATTGGAGCATAAAGTTGATACAGGCCGAGCTATGCTGTTTATACACAATGTGCAAAGAAGTTTCTATTAACAATTCCACTGGTGCTAAATCAAAGTGGAATTTTTCAGGGTTCAAGAAAGGAGATCATTTGTAGCATTGTAATTTCCTCTAAAACTCTCTGAGTACATGCCATGCCCCCTTCTCTAATATGTATAAAACATAATGGAATTGCTGGGAACAATTCTCTGCAGACTTTTTTTAAAAATCCATTTTTATTTTTAAAAACATAGTTGAAAGTTGAAATTCTTCCCAATGTATTGTCCAGTCAGCTAAAACCAAACCCATGCCACAAATCTCCCTTGAAGTATGACATTCACACATAATGACAATCAACATTTATCTTCTTATCGTCAGAGATACGGGGTTATAGTTGAGATGATAAAATTGTTAAGAAACACAACTATTATTGTAGCACAATCGAGCTTACTTTCCATTGCACTTAGGTATTCTCCATCCAGTGATAGGGAGGGAATTCCTTGAAAGCTTATTTGTGGCATATCTGAAAGTATCACTGATTGTGTTAAAAATCAGTTGGTTTCTGACTGTGCTGTACGTTCAAAGTGCCATGACATTCTTTCCCAATGACAATATAGCATCAAGCACTGGGAAACAGCAAGTAGACTCTATTTTCAGTCAGGTCTCTAATTCCAGGCAGTATTTCCCTGGGCAGTTTTGCACATATCATGACTGCCCGACTTCTCAGCAGAATCATTTGGTGGACACCAGCATTCCCCTGCATATAATCTGAGGTTTGCTCTACTCACTAGCAGGTTCCAAAATGTCTCCTTCTCCACCTCCCTCTTCCATTCCACTACCCTCCACTCGCAGTCCTTTATGCACCAGAAGCACCACTATTTGTTTCTCTATGAGAGGCTGGGCTACTAGGAAAGAAAACAAAAATTTAGCAGCTGAGGTATACTATACACCAGGGGTCCCCAAACTACGGCCCGCAGGCCGCATGCGGCCCCCTGAAGCCATTTATCCGGCCCCCGCCGCACTTCTGGAAGGGGCACCTCTTTCATTGGTGGTCAGTGAGAGGAGCATAGTTCCCATTGAAATACTGGTCAGTTTGTTGATTTAAATTTACTTGTTCTTTATTTTAAATATTGTATTTGTTCCCGTTTTGTTTTTTTTTACTTTAAAATAAGATATGTGCAGTGTGTATAGGGATTTGTTCATAGTTTTTTTTATAGTCTGGCCCTCCAACGGTCTGAGGGACAGTGAACTGGCCCCCTGTGTAAAAAGTTTGGGGACCCCTGCTATACACTATACTTCTGGGGTGTGTCTGGTGTGCCTCAATAGATAAGACTCCCAGTCCCCCTGAAACAGGAAGGGAGAATTCTCCTTTGGAGTCTACCTAGAATAGTAGCAACTCCACAGGTTTGTCACGCACATCTAGCGTTCCCACATCCTGAACTGCCCTTGGCCCTGCTCTCTCTGGAAGAGAGGTCGAGAAAGGCCGGTATCATTTGGGGACCTAGATATATGATATACAATGTGCACAGGAGTGTTTGGGATATCAAGAAGAAAAAGGCCAACCCTATGAGTGTAAAGACAAATAGAAATAGCAAGTTCCACCCTCTCAAGGGCTCAGAATGATGGCTGAGGCTTTTCTTATGAAAGTTCTCGGGCCAGGAGCCTAGCCAGCCTCATTTTCACACACGATTACCTATCACAGCCACAGCTCTCGACGATTTATGGTTATTATCGCCATCTACTCACCCACATAATCACCAGCCTTTCACTTTAAAATGGTTAAAAATTGTTTCATAGATTGCAGATCATTAATGTAAATTAGACTATTTCTATATTTTATTTCTTAATTTTTAAAAGGAAAAGAACAGCTCTCACACACACGTACTCTTTTTCTTTTTTTTTTACTTGAAAATTTTAAATGGCTCTCCAGACACCTCTTTCAATAACTCTTACCCTCCAAAGCTAGGCTGCCTTTTAATTTCACTTTAAAATAGCTACATTGGGACCATAATATGATTAGAACTAATGAATATTGTGGAGAGAAGCAAAAAAAATTTTTTATTTAAAATCTTTAAGAAGTATAAATACTTCATGCAAGTAAGGACCTGTGGTTTGTCCCAGCCCAGTTGAGGACTTAATTCTGATTCTGATGATAAATCATTTGATGTCATTGGGCCTCACCTTCCACATCTGCTCAGAAGGATCATGACTTCAAAGGCATCTTCACTGAACAGTAGTAAGCAATTGTATTAAAATAAGTTGCCATTTCTTAATAATAATAACAACAAATATTATAATTATCTAAGGACAAAGGCAATAGGAACTACTTATATATTGGATCTAATAGGACCTTGCTTCTTTGCTTTTTAAGAAGCTGTGGACACAAAGAGTATTAGCAAGGAGACATCAAATAGACATTGTGTAAAATTGTTATTAATGAATATTCTTAATTTACCTAGAAAGTTTTATCTTTTAGAAAGAATTATTTGTTCTCGACTACTTCCTTTGTTTGATAACTAATTTCTTAAGCTTGATTCAAGCATCTGGAATTTGTTTGGTCATCTCTAAAATTTAAGATGATTTTATCAGAAAGACTTGAATATCGAAATCTGTACTTACTTCTTAAGGAAGTTGTCTTTGGAATGAACTTTGGTTCCCAAAGAACAGTTCCACCTTTCTAGGATGTTTGCAAGCCTAGCAACTCCTCCATCACTATAACTTTCCCACGTGCTGGTCTGTCTCCTGAACACTGTTCCTACAATATAGCTCCTGGTTATGAGGCAAGAGGAAATTTCCCTACTTTTCTCTCACCACCATATCCTCAGCATTTTTATTTCTCCATAACATATTTTAATAATGTTTAGCGAGTTATTTTGAATAGAGACAGCAAGAATTGTCTTCAAAACATCAACATGCTTAGTCCCACCGGCAGAATTTTAAAAGGCAATAAATAGCATGGAAAAGTCTTGAGCAAGACTGTTAGTTTAGACATCAGGGAACTGAAGGCTGATTTTGACAAGTGTCCTGACAGCATGACTTCATTCCCCTCTGCTGTAGGATGAGGAGGTGGAAAAGAGCTTTGGCTTACTGAGTATTTGTCATGATGGCCTAGGAACCACCTCAGGTGTTTGGAGAGAAGGAGAATTGGTATTTCTCCCATTGTGTAGACTGGGAAGCTGTGCTCAGCAGTACGACAACCCGGTGATCAAAGCTGGAGATTCCAGTGCAATGGCTGGAAGCATGTAGCAATGTAGGAACACGCCAGCTTAGACAGAAGACTACAAATAGGCTTGTCAGCAGAAACAAGCTAAGCTGTGTTCATTTTTCTTCTTCTAGCTTCAGTATTTTTATTTTCTGCTTAGTCTTGAGCTTATTTAATTCTGCTATAGAATTTTAAAAGCTAGGCATTTCTGTGACAGTTCTAATATTTGGGAAAAAATGATGAATACACAAAATGCTTCTGGCTTTAAAAGCATTAGATATTTTGAAGTAACAGTATATATTGATAGATAGAATCTTGGATTCGGTGCAAAGAAAATGTAAAAGTTTTATTCCTTGACCTCTACAACAGGGGAAATAGTACTTATCCTTATCCTCCAAGGTTCATTGCAACATAAGGACTTATCCATTGTTACAGTAAACAACAAACAAAAATATTTTGAAGAAGACCTGTTCATATTCTACTACATAAGCAAAAATCAAAACACATTCATTTGATTATAAAATTCAGAAATATAGACATTTCTGCTTAAATGCCAGTAAACACAACTTTGATGCATTACATGCCCATTGATACAATCATGTTTTAAGATGGAATTTTACTTATTTGGGGAAAAAAAATATATTTGTAGACATTGTTTTATCTGTGTTTCTAGCTGTGAATGTGTATCAGCTTGATTTTCAGAAAACTGACCATTAAAAAGTTTTTTCTCCACATAAATGTACCTGAGTCCTAGATTATAGGGTCTTTATTCTCTGAAGAATCAGAAATAAATGCTTCATTGAAATTTTCTCTTTCTCTCTGAGTCAGTTTGCACTTCAAAATGTTATACATTTTTTTAATTGGGAATTTATTTGTGCTCTAGTATTAACAAGATTAGTGAAGATATTAGAGATTTCTTTTGCAAATCCAGCGATGCTGTGTTTGGGACTGGAAATACAGGCCAGGACATCAAGGGAAGGTAAAAAATAGAAAATATGGAAAGCAAAGGGCCAAAGATTATAAGATAGCTGTTTTAAAAGAGATTCAAAAGATAAATAATAATAAATAGATAGATAACAAAATAGGTTCTATTGTTCTATTGAGCATTTTAATTATATAGCTTTCCAGATTATTTGTGTTAACTAAAAATTATAACAAACTAGAGTTTTGTGCATTTTTCTTATGTCCAGATAAACCATATTAATAACAATGTTACTTGGTCATGGATGTATCTGGTCCCAAAGAAAAATAAAGTCTTGTTAAATGTGACCCAGAGAGAAGGCGTCTTCCTGGGGTTACAAATGCTCCTTTGCAGAGCAAAGCGCCACCTCAACAGGACACCACTGGAGCCACATTTCTGTGCTGTGAGTTTTCCTTCCATACCCACTCAATTCCCAGGAGCTACTTAGTGACAAAAAGAATAAAAATTCCAAGGCTGTCATGCGCCCCCAACTTTCACAGTTGTCGGGACATCTCTTAATCTCATGTCACCCTTAATATCATCTGACCAGGCAAACTGTGGGAGGCGAGGGTAGAAGGAGGCGATAATAATATTCTTTTCTTCCTTGAGTTTCTGTAGGAACATTCCAGCCTAAAGAGAAGACTAAAAATAGGCATGTCAACAGAAACAGGCTAAGCTATGTTTATTTTTCTTTTCTAGCTTCTGTATCCTTATTATCTGTGATTTTTCTAAAAAATACTCTATGATGGTAGTTCACACTGAAATTTTACTTTTGCACTTATTGACATCTCAATTGTATTTATAGTTGTATGGTAGGTTCACTGTGCTAGATATTGCAGATCATTTTTAAGAACTACATGCATTTGAATTTAGGAAAATTGGATGTTTGCCAAAGTATGCTTCATAGAACACCATTCCCATACAATCTTCCTAGAGTAAAATAAATATTTGAACAAATAAATTTTGTAAATGCTACATACTATTTATTCTTCTTGGTTAGATACAACACACATGAATCAACTGAAGCTCTGAGAAGTCCTGTAGAAAAGAATCCATTTCATTGTACTTAACTCAGACTTTCCCAATCGACTTACTATCCCTTCTGGAAGTAGCACCCACTACATACCATGTAACCAGTCTGGGCAGACACAACCTTCAGAAAAGGCTGGCTAAGGCACTCCAGATATGAAAGGAACTAATTTGAGATGAACAGTACAGCAAGAAAGGGTACCCAGAGGACCCAAGAAACATGATCCTTTTTTATAACACTACTTAGCATCTCACTCACCATCTATTCAGAATTAATCAACAGAAAAATAGTTACCCCTGAATATTACTGCCCAGAAATGTTAGAGCCAAAATGCTGAACAAAGGTAAACTTAAATGTGTTTTGGGACTGTCTGCCTATGGAAGCCAAACTACCAATAGGTTTGCCTAGTCTACTTAACCCTTAGATCAGCCAGTAGAATTTATTATATTGTCATTTACAACACCCAGATTGCTGTAACTCAAATTAATATTTATATTTTTTAAAGCAAAGGAAAAACATTTCAGAGGTTATAAGGTTGACTACTCATATAAGTGTACTCCAAATAGATCTTAGTCTTAAGAGTCATACTCCATGCTTCAGTTTCTTCAAAGAGTAAAATGATAAAAATGTAACCCTCAAATCAATGAGACAACATATTAATTTTAAAAATATAAGCCCTTCTGGCTAGGAAGAATCGTCAGGCAGCTGTTTTCTAAATACAATGGAAAAATCTTTGTAACAGTCACACCTTCCGTGCTCCACTCCCCCAGAAAACACAGATATTTTAAGCCCTGCATTGCAGCTGAAGACTTGGTCACACAATGACGTTACACTCTGTGAGCCTGAATTTTCTTTCTTTTCCTAAGCTACCTTGCTTAGGGAAATTGGACAATTTATCACACGATGGCCTGAAGCAAATTTAGTATATGCAAGTGATTAGTTTGTCTCTTCCCCAAGCAGCTTTGATGCAGTTGGGTAAGAGTGGTATCAAAAAAAGAAGGTCACTTACAACACAAATTCTCTGAGGAACCACTAATGGGCTATTGACCCTTCCTTATTTTAAGTCGTTGTGTCATATTTGATCCTGGTTTCTTGAGGTGTAATTTCCAAGTGGTGACAGTTCAAAATATACATAAGGTCAGTTGTTCTATCAGATTTCAAGCATGGTCCTAATACAATGAATGGGAGGTGCCAGCTGATTGGATTGAAGATAATTTTACCATTTCCACCTAGCCCCAAGGCAAAGGAAAAATACACTATTGACAACATTGGTTAATAAGCAAGTGGAAATTATATCTTCACGCTTGTACTTAGTTAACATCCTTCTCTTTCTTCCCTCTTAGACTATTTCCATGAGGTCTAGAAAACCAAGTCAATATTTTTGGTATGGTTTATCACTTGGGTCTATTATTTAAACCAAATTTAATGAGCCCCTTTCTTGCCAACTAATAGTTTTAATTGCACTACCATCAAAAAGTCCATGAAGAAGGTAAAACTATTTCAGAGAAATTACTAGGTTTGGTCAACAATCTCCAATGGAAGAGAATTGGTGCAGATAATCAGAAATGTAAAATGGGTCAGTGAGCCTTATTTTTTTATTTAAACTGTAACATATTTTTACCCTTAGTAAAATTTTATTTAAACATTCCAACAGCAAAAATTAAAAATGATAAGCATTTGAGAAGCAGAGTCAAATCAACATTACCCACACATGGCATTTTCATAAACAGTGGGAAAAAGACCAAAGAACACTTTGGTCTTTTTGACCAAAAGTCAAAAGAGGCCTGTACAGTGATGAAATGCTTTTCTTGGCTCAGTTGTACACTGACAAGGAATTACTGGGAGAAAGTGGAGGCTTTTTGTAGTGGAATAGTAGAGGTGGGGGAAACAAAAGACAGGGAGAAATAGAGGAGGATGGGGACAAACTAGGTGAAAGAAAGGGCCTCGATGATCCAGTGAATATGCAGATCTTCTGGTTCCTCACACCGTCCTGCATGGTGTGGAGGTATCAGCGAAGCAGATTTTCTCGTGCTCATGACGGGTACCCTGATAGCTGTGAACGCATGATGCACAGACAGGGGGGCATGGACATGGAAAAACAACGATGGGAGGCGGAAATAAAAGCTCCTCAAGTTCTCAAAGACAGTGGACCATGGTAGTAAATTTAGAAAGCAGGTTTATAACAAGTAGCAGTAACCTTATTTTGGAATCATCAATTTAGAAAGACAGAAGTTTTAGCTCCAAGACCCACTAAATTACCGAACCAGGCCAATTTATGCTCTTCCATGTGTTGCTGCAAAGAAAATTCTCCCTGCAGGTAAACTGTCTATCTAGAGCCAGAAATATTAGAAGCAATTTTATGAGAAGGATCATTAATTATGACCTATAAAATTTTAATAGGTATCTTCTTCGGATCTTTTGTAGGAGCTGAGATCAAAGTGGCTCCAAACCATTGACACAAACTTGGTCCTCAGGAAGTCGGACAAGCTTTCAAGAATTTTGAATTTCTATGTATTCTTTTATTTCCTTTGCTGATGTTTTGTTAAAGGCAACATTTGTTAAAAAATATATATGCATGTACATATACATATAGACACACACACTCATACACACACACATTACAGCTTCCACAGAATTTTATTGACTTAATCATCATGGTTGTACCAGATCTTATTAATTTCATATATTTGCATTTCTAAGGATTACTACTTTTCTTTCTTAATTATAATTAAGATAAAGTAGGTATAGTTAAAAGATAAATAACTGAAATAACCTGTATTTACTCCAGATCTGTAGCTTAACAGAAGAATGCCTTTGGCAGCTGACTTAACTGAACTGGCTTCAGTTCTTCTTCTTTGTGTAAGACACTAGTGTTTCACTCATTCTTACTCATGTGAGGCACTGGTGAGGCATGGAAGCTCATTGGAAACCAGGCTATGTGTTTATTAACATATTTGTCTTTCAGATTTAAAATTCTGTAAATACATGTTTCTCTAGATTCCAGGAAAGTGGGGATCATAACAGTACCTGCCTCATAAGTGTGTTGTGAAAACAGAATGAGATAATCCTTGTAAAGCACACAGTACATAGAGCACACATTACATGTCCCACTGGTGTTCATTCACTTATTGTTATTGTTTCTGCTATGTGAGAAGAAGCAAAACACATAAAGAAGAGCTCAAAATGCTCTAAAAAGTGGAAAAAGTAAAATTAAAGATCCATCATCTGATACACTGGCTGCACCTAAAGCCATGTAGTGACTCTAACTAGATGCTGCAGGTGTTACAGGTATAAAAGAACTTGTTCCTGATGTTCCAAGATTAATACTTTCTGCTTTGTGCACATGGGGAATGCATGGTGTCCAAGTAAAGAAGAAGAGAGGGGGAGGGAGGAAGAGAGGAAGGGAGGTAGGGAGGAAGGGAGGGAGGGAGGAAGGAAGGAAGGGAGGAAGGAAGGAAGGAAGGAAGGAAGGAAGGAAGGAAGGAAGGAAGGAAGGAAGGAAGGAAGGAAGGAAGGAAGATAGGAAGGAAGAAAGAAAGGAAAGAAAGAAGGAAAAAACAACAAAACCAGTTGTTGATACTGAGTACCCCTCTTAGAGCCCTGTTGAAACTGACTGCAGGATCTAAGGACTTACGAGACAAATCAAAATAATAGGACTGGCCTGGCTAGTTCTTTACCAAGCTAATCAAATGAATAGTCAAGTGGGTTATTTTTTCTATATATGATAGAAGTAATCAGAAATGATTTTGTTATTTATGTGTCTCCCAAGTCTAGCTTGGACAATGGTGCATTTCCTGCTGTTTATCTTGAAAAAGTTTCCTACGCCGAAACCATGTTAAAATTACAAATTGTTATCAAAATCTTTTAGCTGTCTGGTTAAACTTATTTTAGATTTTTGTTTTAATGAATAACTTACAGGTCAAATCATTGTTTCTAATTAGCTCTCATATTTTGGCAGTGTGTCAAGTGGATGACTAGTTTATTCTCTCAGGCTGGGCTTTCCTTGACAGTGTAGCTCAAAGTCTAGCTTGATGGGCACCATCATGTTCAATCCCTGTCTTCTCTAGACTCTTCCACTGGAACTTTCAATGGCTTCGATTTGTAGCCTAGGCTCCCTTGAGTTCTACAGTCATCCAGACCTGATCAGAAGGTCAGCACCAGTGTCAGCTCACAGTGGTAGAGAAGGGCTCCTGCTGCCCTAAATCTCATCTCCTTCCTGTGCCCCTCTTCTTGGGCCCAGACCACAGACTGGGTTCCTGCCTTGATTTCCCTCTAGACCTCCAGTTGTAGCTGGAACATAAACTCTGTTCTACTCTCTGAGCTTTTTTGATGGGTCTCCCCATCCCAGCCAGGGGCTAAGCCCTTGCTCAGGGTAGCCTCATCAGCCACATGGCAGGCTTTGATTTCATTTGCTACCCAGGTAAGAAGTGCCTTGCCCAGGTCTTCATGTCTAGGCTTATCCAGCTACTGTCCAAAGGTGCTTTAGGATGATCTTTGGATTATGGCAGGATAAGACTCTGAAACTAGTTTTTTTTCTCTGACCTGGGCCAGTTCAACCCTCCTTAGGCAACCCGGTGGTCCTCCACTCCCAGGAGGTCGCCATATTGATGCCGAACTTAGTGCGGACACCAGATTGGCATAGTGCACTACAGCCCAGAACTCCTGGGCTCAAGAGATCCTCCAGCTTCAGCCTCCCAAGTAGCTGGGTCTACAGGCATGCGCCACGACACCCAGCTAGTTTTATTTCTTGAACCCCTTTTCTTATCTTGTCCAGGTTCCTCCTCACCAGACTTATAAGTTAGATAACAGAGACTATTGCACCTGTGGACTTGTGCTTCTTTTCATACCATCTCAATAACCACCAGCAACGGTTAGGGTATCACTAACAGGGTTTCCTTCCTTTCTTCAATATTAACATAAATGGTTAAGAACTCTTTTATCTTTTTCATCCTCTACTTCTATGTTTATAGGCATAGGAACACTTGGGCTATGCCAAGGGTCATTTCCACTCTTGATGACATTTTAGTGACCTTCCATATCCCTCACAGTCTCTTGAAAATACACTCCAGAAAGAATAAGTCAAGTAGGTGACAAGTAGTGGCATTCCATTGATTATTGGGTGAATTGAATCAATAAATATTCAGGGATGGTATTTTATAACTGTCTATATTTTTATGTAAAGGAGGGGTCTTTTGCTTGCTTACCTTACAGGCTAGTGAGTATACAAATGAGATTAAGAACATAAAACAAATGGTCAATTCTCAAGAGTTATACAACTGCAGTTACTTAATAGATACACAAATTAAGTTTCTGATGTGATGTTAATTTATTTATTCTGTTTGTGGAATGGGTACAAATTTCACAGAATTTAGATATGCAAAAAAAAATGAATGTAAATTTTTTTTTCTGCAACTCAAAATCTCTGCTGTGAACCCATTGTACCAATTGACAGAAGTCTTAATTATTTTTTAATTTTTTATTTATTGATTTGAGAGAAAGAGAGAGAGAGAGACAGAAATATCCATCTGTTCCTATATGTGCCCTGACTGAGGATTAAACCCACAAACTTTGCGTATGAGGACACTGCTCTAACCAACTGAGCTATCTGGCCAGGGTGGAGGGCTTAATTTTCATCAAACTCAGTCAAATTGGTGTTTTCTAACATTTCAGGAATTCCTCGTCTCCATTCTTCCCAGGGTTCATTTACTTTTGAGAATTTTTTTCAATCAAAGCTAAGCTACTGAGAAACAGGTAGGCGAGAGACTCCAGGTTGTTAGCTGACAACACCTTGTTTGGGCACCACTAGTGCTGATGCCTGAGTTTCCATCACCCTCTCGCCAATGGTCAGTGCACTCTGTGGCCTCTAGTTCTGTCTCTGGGCCCTTTTCTGACACTCCCTTCCTCATTTGAAGTGATGAGTAGCTTTCGAAAGTCCTCATATACTACTCCAGGGGTTGCTAGAGATTTAAGAAACTGGTTCTGTGTGCATACCACTATTTCTAGCACTCTAGTGCTCCACTATACCTGGAGCAAACAAACTAAATCTTTGCTTTGCTTTTTTTCCCCCTTTCTCCTTAAGGGCTAAGACTATATTATTTATCCCACAACCTCAGTGTGGAGCACTAGGCTTGACATTTCATTCAATAAGTGCTTGTTCCATGAATTAATAAAGAACTTAAGGAATATCTTACAATAGTAAGAAATGTCATAAAGCATTATAACTCAATTTAGTTAGGTTTGCTGTTATATAAGTGTATGCTATATATTTAAATTCTTTTTTATATTTTTATTGAATTCATTAGGGTGGCATCTGTTAATAAAATAAATAGGTTTCAGGTATACAATTCCATAATTCATTATCTGTATATTGTATTTTGTATTCATCATCCCAAGTCAAGTCTCCTTTCATTACTATTTATCTTTGCTTTTCTGGCTCACCTCCATCTCCATAGTCCTAGGAAATTTTTAGCAAGACTAAGAGAGGAAACGACTTTTGTAGAAAACTCTTCCCAAGTCTATTGTTTGACTAATCAGAACTTTGGCTCTCATACTGCAATGCCCAACCTTTTGAGTCTAACACCTTTCCTCAACCAATAGCCTTGATTAAGCTTTAAAACTCTATTTCAAGAGTTTTTACTTATTGCTCCACTTTCAAAGTCATTATTATTATGTCTGCTGTACATGCCTCCTGAAATAAGGGAAAGAATCCTAAGGTAAAAGAAAATGTTCTGCAGTATATGGATTGTGTGGGAATAACATAGGGACTTTCAAAACTCATTAAATTCTATACTTAACAAATATCATTTTTCTATATGTAAATTATACATCAATGAAATTGACTGACAATATTTATATAAGTGCGTACACATAAACTCGTACACACAGGGTAGTACTGAAATACTACCCCCATTCCTCTTATCTGATCAGCTTTGTTTTCTTTGCTAATAAGCACATCCTAATTATTGTTGACATTAAAATATGCCTTTTGGGATCTGGAAAACTTTTTTCTTTCCTTATTACCTTTTTTGTTTTACAGAGACAGAGAGAGGGATAGATAGGGACAGACAGACAGTAACGAAGAGAGATGAGAAGCATCAATCATCAGTTTTTCATTGCGACACCTTAGTTGTTCATTGATTGCTTTCTCATATGTGCCTTGCCCGTGGGCCTTCAACAGACTGAGTAACCCCTTGCTCAAGCTAGTGACCTTGCGTCCAAGCTGGTGAGCTGTGCTCAAATCAGATGAACCCGTGCTCAAGCTGGCGACCTTGGGCTCTCAAACCTGGGTCCTCCGCATCCCAGTCTGACGCTCTATCCACTGTGCCACTACCTGGTCAGGCTCCTTATTACATATTTTTAACTCTTGAATTATTTTTTCTTTAGCACTACATCAAATTACTTTCTTTATTCCTCATTTTTCCTTCTATAATTTGATTTTATCAATTTATGCTAGCTTCTTTGTTTCTGCTCCGTATATGAAATACATGTTGCTGTAGTTTATTCCATTGACATTTGTCCTGAGCTAGGTGAATAATGCCATATTCTGAAGACTACTCAGATATTCCAAATGTGATAATTAAGATCCTTGGACCGAGAAGAAGGGGATTAGACAACTCTGTCTCTCTTTACCTAACCCCACACAAGCATCAGATGTTTAATTTTGATGGAAATGGCTGGTCCTCCATGTTGATGCCTTTTTTAAAATCAATAACTTATTAATAACTCACATTTTTGCAAGACATTCATTAAATACATTAAAACAATTTTGTCCTAAAATGAGTGCTAACAACATGAAATATAAAAGGTTTGTTACAAATGAAGTGTTGAATATTTACTTGCATTTACTATTGATTCTTAGGTCCTACTCTAT
Organism: Saccopteryx leptura; assembly: GCF_036850995.1. Taxonomy (NCBI): domain Eukaryota; kingdom Metazoa; phylum Chordata; class Mammalia; order Chiroptera; family Emballonuridae; genus Saccopteryx; species Saccopteryx leptura. The sequence goes on along the minus strand of NC_089506.1, from coordinate 70,550,151 downwards.
TTTTTAGACTTTATTTACTGATTTTTAGAGGGAGTAGAGAGAGGAGGGCAGAGGTGGGAGGAAAGAGCAGGAAGCAGAGCAGGAAGCAACAACTTTTCCTGTATGTGCCTTGACCACACGAGCCCAGGGTTTAGAACTGGCGATGTCAGCCATTCCAGGTTGACACTTTATCCACTGTACCACCACAAGTCAGGCCCTATTCTATTTCTTAATATCATAATTTTGAGTTGGGAAAAAGCGTACCAAAGTGTCATTACAGAAAAATATTATATATTTTTTGCATATAATTTTGTGAGTTCTCACCATACTGATATTATGTAAATCATAAAATATTTATTCAAATAATTAAGTCATTAAAAGGTCATTTGATATCTTCCTCTTTGTTAATAGTTCTTTTGCAACAGGGGTCACCAGTGAATGCCAAACACTCTCCAGGGAATTTGAGAGGATCCAGGTATCTCAGAAGTAATTGATAAAGATGGGAGTAGGCAAATTGTTGTGTTTTTTTTTGTTTGTTTGTTTTTGTTTTCTGTATTTTTCTGAAGCCGGAAACGGGGAGAGACAGTCAGACAGACTCCCGCATGCGCCCGACCGGGATCCACCCGGCACGCCCACCAGTGGGCGACGCTCTGCCCACCAGGGGGCGATGCTCTGCCCCTCCGGGGCGTCACTCTGTTGCGACCAGAGCCACTCTAGCGTTTGGGGCAGAGGTCAAGGAGCCATCCCCAGCGCCCGGGCCATCTTTGCTCCAGTGGAGCCTCGGCTGCGGGAGGGGAAGAGAGAGACAGAGAGGAAGGAGAGGGGGAGGGGCGGAGAAGCAGATGGGCGCTTCTCCTGTGTGCCCTGGCCGGGAATCGAACCCGGGACTTCTGCACGCCAGGCCGACGCTCTACCGCTGAGCCAACCGGCCAGGGCCGGAGTAGGCAAATTGCATAGCAAAGCTGACCTTAAAAATGGTGACATTCATACTCTGGTTTCTCTTCAGATTGTATATATCTTTCACCTTCTCAAAATGGTGACATTTACAACATGTAATACCCATATCGTTATCACCAAAATTATTTATTAAATAGCCAATTGAGTATGATATTCAACTTTTATTCTCTAAGAGAAACTTTTGCCAATAAACAAGTTCTCACTTGATCATCCTTGGCAATCACAATCCTCCTGTGACTACAGAAGGATAGCTGGAATTTGGCGAAGTATATTTGGACTCTGGACATTATATGTCATTGGCACATGCAATATTAATGGTTTTCTTTTGCTGTGTTCAGGTCTAAATTATTTTTAAGAGTCTAAAGATGAAGCCCTGGCCAGTTGGCTCCGTGGTAGAGCATCAGACTGGTGTATGGAAGTTCCAGTTCCATTCCCAATCAGGGCACATTGAAGAAAAGCCCATCTGCTTCTCCATCTCTCCCCCTTTCTCTTTTCTTTATCTCTCTCTTCCCCTCCAGCAGCCATGGCTCAATTAGAGTGAGTTAGCACTGGGCGCTGAAGATGACTCTGTGACCTCCGCCTCAGGTGCCAAAATGGCTGCGGTTGCAATGAAGCAAGGGCCCCAGACAGGCAGAGCATCCACCCCTAGTGGGCTTCCTGGGTGGGTGTGTGGTGAGTGTGTTGGCCAATACAACCACAGTCAAATTTTATTTTTTCCACATAGAATAAGAATTTACTGCTATGATAACCACATTATAATTTTGTAAAGTCCTGAATTATTTTCTACAAAGCATTAAAATATTCTCACATGAAAATTGAAACAGTAATAGGTTTAATTAGTAGGTTAGCCTTATAACTAATCTAAATATTCTATAGTCTAGAAAAGCAAATATGATTTTCAGTAAATTTTTTAAAATTACAGATAAAGCAAAAAAAAAAAAGTCATCATATCATAGGACATAATTTTCCCTCCTTTATAGTATAGTAGACACTCATCTTTAAAAAAATTTAAATTGAGCCTACCTGTTGGCAGGGTAAATTCTACAGATTTCTTCCAGTTTTAAATTCTGAAGATTATTGATAGAGAATATTTAAAAAAAAACAACTTCAACTCATTTCAAGAGATGTTAAATGATTGACTATAAACAAAGTCAGTGTTTTGCTAGATTCAAATATAAGTAAAATTATTTGATGTGATTTCCATTTTGGAATCTATTATTTGGGTTGAATATTAAAATATGTTTTCCCTACATAGAATTCATACATTTTGATTTTCTTTTTTTCTTTGGATATTGATAGAACTCTTCTAATATTTTTCAGGTGAATATTTAAAAAAAAGACTTCAAATATAACTTTGGCTTGAAATGAAAACCTTTGGGTTTTGGTAGTAAAACTCAGAAAATAAAAGCTCTTAAAGAAAGATTGAAATTTGGCTAATTAGTTTAACCATCACAACATTACAGTACTTTCAAGGCTTGCTGAAACACTAGATCAGGGGTCCCCAAACTTTTTACACAGGGGGCCAGTTCACTGTCCCTCAGACCGTTGGAGGGCCAGACTATAAAAAATAACTATGAACAAATCCCTATGCACACTGCACATATCTTATTTTAAAGTAAAAATACAAAATGGGAACAAATACAATATTTAAAATAACAAGTAAATTTAAATCAACAAACTGACCAGTATTTCAATGGAAACTATGGGCCTACTTTTGGCTAATGAGATGGTCAATGTCCAGTTCCATATTTGTCACTGCTAGCCGTAACAAGTGATATGAGGCACTTCTGGAGCTGTGATGCGTGCGTCCCGCATCACCAGAAATAGTACTGTACGTGAGCGACGCAGTGCTTTGCGGTGCCGTCACATACAGTACTCCAGGAGCACAGGATGCAGATGCATCCTCTCTCACTTAGCACCAATGAAAGAGGTACTCCTTCCGGAAGTGCAGTGGGGCCGGAAAAATGGCCTCAGGGGGCCGCATGAGGCCCGCGGGCCGTAGTTTGGGGACCCCTGCACTAGATGATTCGGTAGTATTCCCCAAAAAAACTAAGAGAAAAGTTGATTTGGTTGTGCATGGCCAACACATTCCCAAGTAGTTCATTGTAAAGTAATGCATACTAAAAAAGACTGAAGTTCCCCCACACTAATGTGTCTGATGGGCTCTAAATTAGCTGGCGCCTTTTATGAAAAAGATTTAGGCGTCATTATCAACAGCTCAATTAAAATGTATGCTCAATGGACTACATTGGGCAAAAAAACCAGATAAACTGCATGGATAAATTAATAAAGGGAGAGATAATGTGGAAATATTATGATGGCCTTGCATAAACCTTGATGAGTGGAGGTAGTTTCAATGCTTCTCGCCTAAATTTAGAAGAGTAAATCAGCTTCTTCCATCATGTATCATTTGACACATTTCCAGAGGAATGCTCTGGGTACAGTTTTCCTGAATCTTGGAGGCAGTAGCTAGGTGCCTTTTAACATCGGAAACATCATTCTTAGCACATCTGTTTGGCTGCTGATGCCTTTGGATGGGATCTGCGCATCTTTTTGCTTCTGACTCAGTGTAGGCACATTTCCTGCCTGTTTACAGAACGCAAGTAAGTTGGGAAGAGGAAATGTGGTGGCATATAGAAGCCTAACACCCCAGAAGCAACAAATTTATAAACATTTCATGAATGTATAATCCCATCTTGGAGATGGGTTCAGAATGTTTTCAGATGCATTAGTTTTACCCAGTTCTAAAAAAGTTTTCCTCTGCAAGCTATAACAACTTATTTCTTCCAAGCCTCACCTCTTTCTTCCAATGGTCTTTGCCTCAGAGTAAGAAAAAACAGGTACGTGTCAAAATGAGCATGATCAGGATTCTTCAAACCACTATCTGTGTAAAAAAAATTTAGCTTCCTTTGAAAAAAACCTACAAAGATTTAAAAGAAGACATAATCTCATGTTCTTTGGGTTTGTTCACATTTCTTGCACCAATTCTCTCCAAATGTTACATCTATGATGGCTGTATTTTGTATGTGTGTGTGTGTGTGTGTGAGAGAGAGAGAGAGAGAGAGAGAGAGAGAGAGAGAGACCATGTATGTACTCTAAGTTTTGTTAATAATAGATAACTCTTATTAATGGTTTCTCCCAGAAGCTCAGTTAAGAAATGAATTTCCACAAGAAATGTTGAAAAGAGATGCACTGAAGTTGCTCCTTGTTATCAAACAAGCTGGTAACAAATTCTGCCATCAGGTTATGTACAGTGCTGGAAACATTTTTAATCAAATCTGTTTAGCATCAAAAATCTTATATGACCTTAAAACAACACTGAAAACTTTAAAACCTTAAAGAAACAAAGTCCTAGAAAATTTAGATAATCTAAATGGCTCATTTGAACTTTTTAGCATCCAAATAGAGATGTTAGACTCTAAACCTTCAAACTAATGACTAGTCAACTAGACCAGTACTTATTGTTCTAATTGTTCATTGTTGTTACAGAAATTCAGAGTAAGTGAACAAAACTTTTATAGAAATTTGGCGTTGTTATGACACCTAATGATACAATGTTGTATTTTATCTAATTATCAGTCTGTGATAGATGTGGGATTAATTACAAACATTTAAATAAAGAAAATGCCCTCTACAATGGGTACCTTGAACACCGCAGTTCTAGACGAGCATTAAATCGTCACTGCAGAAAGAGTGATTAGCATTTCAGTCAGGATCTTCTGCACTTCAGGCTTAGCCTCTGAAACTCCAGGTAAGAGAAAACATAAGCAAATCGACATGAAATCAAAACACACCATCATGGGAAATGCTAACGCTCACCTTTCCACACTTTGACATATTAATATGTTTCAACTTCCTATTTCCCTCTAGTGGCTCTTGGATCAGAAAACTGAGGAAAACCCGAGAGACTGAACACCAGCAAAAGGCAAGATCGACCATGTGCTTTCATCTTGCTCTTAAGTTTGAGGGATAAAAACCTTGAATTCTTTTTAATATTCTTGTTTGATTTGGGGTTAGTTTCTTGGTTTTGTTTACTTTTTCATATAATGACCTGTCTCGTTTATTATTTGAGTATCATCATTTAAGAACTGTGAATTTAAAAAAAAAAAAACCCGGTAACGTGAATATACCTATATCTTCATACTGATTTCTTAAGATTAACAATCCTAATCTATATCTGATACACAGAAGAAAAAAAAAGGTGGTAGACTGTAGTAAAGATCTAAGAAATAAAACCATGAGATTTTTTTATAGATAGTTTATAATTCTCTCATTTTGAAGGAGGGAACGTGCTACTTCTATTGCATATGAAAGAGTTAATATCCAGTTTTGGGGAAAATGTTTCCTAAGCTATGAATGCAGAGTTGGGTCTAAGTGTGGTCCTCCACAGCTTATCAATAAAGGAAATGCAGAATAGCATTGATTTTGCTGCTGCCAAAGTACTCAGGCTTCGATCTCTGACCATATTGACCCCGTTCCCAGAACAAAATATAACAAAATAGAAAGATGTTTGTAATATGTTGTTAATAAAAGAAAGGTTGTAAAATAGTTCCCATAATGTGATCCTATTTTGCTACTATATGCATTGGGATAAAAAATAGAAAAGAGATATATTCTAAAATTTAACAGTATTGTCTTATAAGTGATAGTATTATTATTTATTCTTTTTTTATTTTTTGCTTGTTTATGTTTTCTAATATCCTTATTATAGGATTTCTCATTTTAAAAAGAAGAAGAAAGGAGAAAACTGTCATCCATTTCTGGTAGAATGATCTACATAATCTTTTAACATTTCTGCAAGAAGGAACTTATCCAAAATATTGAAAATGTGCTAAGGTGATATGACAAGGGTCACAGGAAAAACAGGAAACTAACCCAGGTTACAGAATCATATAAAGTATGGTATCAGCTGAAACAAAATAAGTAAAAATGTGTATGTAAAAGTGTATAGACTTGTCCCAAAAGTAAGTACAGTAGTAACTTACTTGAGTGAATAATAAAAAAGAAATTCTGGAGAGCTTGAAGAAATACTTTCGGACGTCTGGGTAACAGAGCTACACGTTTTAAGATCTGACAGCCCTGGGTTTGATCTCTGTCGCCAGCACTAATGAGCAGGCTGCTTAACATCTCTGAGTCTCAGTTTTCTCTTCTGTATAGTGAGGATGATAACCACCACCTCAGAGATTTTAAGTAACTATATAATCTGTGCTGAAAGTTTATCATATTGCCTTACATTCATTAAGCCCTCAGTAAATAAGTCACCATAAAAGCCATGACTATTATTAGAGAAAGTTTTCCTGTTATCCTTTCTAGATTCTCAGCATGGCCACCACTGCACATTCCTCTCCTTGGCCTTCCTCCCGTTTTGGGCTACAGGCTTTATCCCTGTACCACAGCATTTGTGCATAGAGGGCAGGCCATTTCTCTCCCTTGGCCAACATTTCCTTTGGGAAAAATTGAAGGCAATATATTCCACATACATCATAACCAATAACCATATGTCCCTGGGTCTAGTATAGTCAGAGGAAAGACATAAAATGAAATGTCTAAATTTTTTAAAATTTAATATAGTAGCAATGTTAATAGGAATGTAGAGTGACCTACATAATCTGCTCTAAACATTCCTGAACAAGCAGGTTCTTTTCTAAAAATCAGAGGAAGTCATAAAGAGGCCACCATACAGAGCAAGCAAAAGTGTTGTGAATTTCACTTCAGCCAATTAAGTCATGCATCACTCTGGTGCTTTTTCGTGGGTAACAGTAGTCCCTGAGAAATGTGAGGTAGGTGAAAATTCCATTCCTACTTCTGCACATACAGCTTTGTCAGTGAAAACTTCTCCAAGACAAATTCTTCCACCTGTTCAGACACTTATTAAATAAGCGTTCACTAGCAAGTAAACCGCAACATACTTCATACAATCTGTTTTGTGAACTTAATAATCCCTTGGGCAATCATGAAATGTGACTGTATTCTAGAATTAGATTTCTATTACCCTTCTAGTTGGTATCGAGTGGGCAGTCATCCTCCTAAACCAGTGCCTGCATTCATGGCCCTTTGGGGCTCATGCCCTATGCTTGAAGTTCCTGGCTACAGACATTGCTGTATTCTTCATCCTTGTTTGTGCAAGAAGAATGAAAGAGGAAAGGAATACCCTGTAAGTCTTTTAGCCACTTTACATGTTTTACATTCTTTAACTTCACAGCGAGAACCCATTCCTGAAATGAAGCATAGTAAATAACAAGCCACTAATTTCATCAATAACAACCCATTTTTTGACATTCACTGTTAATGAACATCACTGCAAGTGTCTCCTGGAATATGGATAGTTTTGTACACACTTTAGAGTGGTCACCTATGGTTTTATTTCCATGGTCACCTTAATAATCTACCTTGAAAAAATTTTCAATTTCTTTGAGTCCTTAAATAAGTAAAAATTTAACATCTCAAAAAATTGAAGAAGTAATATGCCTGCAGAGGTAGCATATGTGGCCCTGTTTCACAGTGGTCTGTGGAGAGGGTATAGACAGCCCGTGTAGAGAGGCCGAAGCCTGTCCTTTGTTACTTGCTACAACAGAGAAGGTGACACCAATGAGAAAGAAAGGTCATATTTGTAGAGAAATGGGGAAAGTTTTCAAAGTTGGTTTTTTTGTTTTTTGTTTTTGATAACTCCAATAAGTATGTCATGACCTCTTGGATAAAATGCAGAACTCTCATCTTACAACTCAGGGCTAGCCTTAGGCAAAAACATAAACTCAGCAAGATGTAGCCTCAGACTCACAAGATCTTTTTCTACCTGGACTTACATTATCCCATTTTCCCTCTTCTAAAGCTCCAGTAGTCCCTCCCTATTAAAGCTATTATTAAAAAAAAGAAAGATAAAAATAGGCAATTAAAAAATACTAGTGTCCCGTGTTAGTAAAAAATATAGGGACATAGAGAGTATCCTGAAAATTTGGTAAATTTTTATATTGGCATGTTTTTTATTTTGTGGTTAGCAACTTGTAACAGTCATCAACTGCTTTTAAAATGTAAATATATTCATAAATTAAAATATTCCACTTCTAGAAATTTATCCTAACAAGAATTAACTTATGCTAAATTCATAAACTATAAGAGTATATCATAGGATTAAAAAAAAAAACAAGCTAGGTCTTGGCTGGTTAGCTCAGTCAGTGAAGAATGTCGTCCCAAAACACTAAGGTTGCGGGTTCAATCCCCTGTCAGGGCACACAAGGGAAGCAACTAATGAATGCACAACTGAGTGGAACAACAACTGAATGCTTTCCTTCCTCCTCCCTCTCTCTCCCTTCCTCTCTCTGTCTCTCTAAAAATCAATAAAAATTAAGCCCTGGCTGGATAGCTCGGTTGGCTAGAGCATCTCCCTGGAACAAAAAGGTTGCTGGTTCAATTCTCTGGTCAGGGCACAAATAGGAGTAACTTGATATATCTCTCTGTCTCTCCCTTTCCCTTCCTTTCTCAAAAAAATACAAAAACAAATGAACAAAAAATCAAGCTAAAAAACAAGAAAATGATATTGGGTAAAACAAATTATATCACAACCTTACACTAAAACACTAAGTGAACCAACATTTTATTTTCAATAAAATCTGATTAAAATAAATTAAAAGCTATATAGAAAAGTAAAATTTTATCTGCATAAAGATTAAAGAATGTATGATTCCCTAGAATCTGAACATTAACTATGAATGACTTTTGTTCTCCCTTGTTTATCCGTATTTTGTAGTTTTTAAAGTGAATATGCACGACCATTATAATAAAAAAGGAGGGCTCTATTTTGTCTTATTTGAAGAACAAAAAATCTGCTACCCTAAGTGTTAATATAAGTGCCTGTATTACTTTGGTCTCTATTTGTGAAATAAAAGGTTTTTTTTGTTGTTCTCTTTTTTAATCTGGAGAAGGTAACTTTCAGCATTTGGGGCTGTGTGCAAAAGGATTTTTCTTAACAAACATCCTTTCAAGGACATGAAGCAGCAGCTGCTCGGAGGCTCAGTCAGGCCCCGCAGGAGGCCCCGCCTTCCTTTCAAGTGCCTCCTTGCATGTGGAAGTCCCTGCGAAGCCATTTATATCTGCAACTCCAAAACCCAGGGTGCTGCAATCTTCCCAATTTGTACTCAGTGATGAATGGCATAGGTTTTCTTTACCTGTAGATGATATACGGTTAAGATAAGAGGATGAAATGATAGAGGAGCTTTCGGGGGAGAAAAGAGTTGCCTCAAAGCACGTTGAAATGCCTTAGATAGGGGCTCACTGTTGTGTCACAACAGATTCCCCACATGAAATGTGCCCAGTCATGCATTCATGTCTTTGCTCAGCGCGGAAGATCTTTCTCACTTTCTCTGACTAGGGTAGTTCTGCTCTGTCTTTAAAACCTTAACCGAATATCTCCTCTTTCCTAGACATTACTCCACAGCCTTCTGTTGTGTCCCCCACTATTCCTGGAGGGCAGAGTCAGAATTAATCTCTCCCCTCAATGACCATCTACAGCACTTGTTTCATGTTGCACATATACAATGAATGAGAAAGCGTTATGATGGTTGGCTTGCTGGTTTATTTCTCCTGGCCCTACTCTTAACTACACCTACCATTGGGAGCTTTTAGCCAGGTAAGGGCAGAGAACAACGGGCCGTGACACTCACTAATATTTATTCAGTCCTTACTGTTCATCAGGTGCCATATACAGCGTGTCCATAAAGTCATGGTGCACTTTTGACCAGTCACAGGAAATCAATAAAAGACAATAGAAATGTGAAATCTGGAGAGTGACGTCACGGAAATGGCGCCGTGAGCAGCGCGTCCGACAGATCTCCCCAAAATCACAACAAATTTATCAACTAGAAACAGGAAAATTTATCTTCGGAGCATTACGGAGTTCCACACAAACTGAAAGCAAAAGGACTGTTATCACTTGAATCTGAGAGACGAGGGTGTGGAGGAAGCTACCGCAGGGACGTTCATTCAAGCCGCGAGGAAGTGCGCCTGTGGTAAGTCATCCCGCACTCGGGAGCCGCGAGCAGCAGCCGCGAGCAGCCGCCGCCAGCCGCCGCCGCGAGCCGCCGCGAGCAGCGCCCGGGTCGGTTGCAGAGCGAGCACCGCCCACACTCCGGAGCGGCGAGCAGTCGCTGGCGCGCCCGGTCTGGTTGCAGACCGAGCATTGCAGACCGAGCACCGCTAACGTTCCCAGCGGCCCGCGCACGGGGAGCGGGAGAGGCCCCAGGGCGGTATTCCCTACTTGGGAGATTCTCTCCGTGGGCGGGGCACCTCACCCAGCCATTCAAGCTAACAATCAAGCGTTGGGGGAGGGGCGCGCGCAGGCAGCCTGAAATACCTTCGGGAGCACAGCTGCGACCCAATTACTAAAATTAACTTAACCCGTGAAATCTGCGCACCCTCGGTTCTAATTGATAAGATCTCTCTCAGTTCACCGACCCAAGACAAGAAGCGTGATATTTTTTAGTGCCTCTCGCTAAAGGGGCGGGGGCAACTTCTGATTGATAGAGCCTCCATATTCAGGGATAAACGTGAACAAGAAGGACTTGGCAGATAATAAGATCTATACCACACTAGTCGCAAGCAGAGACTAGTGCCACTTCTTACCAGCCAAAACAGGCTACAAAGTGTGGAAAGCCTGGGTTGAGAGGTCCAACTGAATGCTAGGCGCTGAACAGTCACCTTGACAACAATTGACTCCCACCCCCGCCTGATTACACTGGAGGCCCTGACTGTCAGAGCCCTTCCCAAAGCCTTGCACTGAGTGGGGATAGAGTGGGGATTTCCCAGCTCTTTGAGCCTCTTACTCCCCAGGCAGAAGCAGTGGCAGCCTTATAGCTGGATCACCAGGCTGCTAATTCAGGAAGGGGGGACTAGGAGAGAGAATCCACGAAAGCAAACTCTCTCATCGTTGGACCCTGCAAACGCCAACAAGCCTTGACTACCAGCAAGACTAAAGCCAATTATATGACATTGCCATAGAATCCCATCAACTGCAAATCCCTACCTAAATGTGACACAGGGGCAGAGCCTGGGGTACAGAGTCACCGACCAGGAAGAGGGAGAGAAAAGAAAAAGGAAGAAGTTAACATCTCAAAATCAAGAAAAATCCACAGACTTTACAACTTGTTCCACTAATTTTTTTTGTTGTTGTTGTTTGTTTCTTCTATCTTATTGCCTTTATTTCCTCCACCTCGGTCCTTCTATTCTCTGCCCATCTTATGCTTCCCTTTTCTTGAACTACACTACCCATAAGTGTTACATTTTATTTCTCTTCTTCATCCTCACCCTCCTTTGGGGTTATACTCCAGGACACTTAACTCTCACTCTCTCCTCTTTTGTTTTTTTTGTTGTTGTTGTTTTGTTTTGCTTTATTTTGTTTTTTTCTCTTCCTTTTTTATTTCTTCCTTCGTTTTTCTCTTTTTCTTATTTTTTCCTTTCTATTCATTTTTTCTTTTCTCGCTTTACTTTCCTCCCATTTAATCCTCAATCACGAACAAATTAGTTAATTTGGGACTCAAGGGTTTTTTTGGCTTTATTTTTCTTTTTCGCTTTTGTTTTTGTTTTTTTCTTGTTAGTTTATTTTTCTGGCATTTTGGGTCCTCCCAACCCAAGGTCTCCATTGTATTTGGTCTTTGCTCCACTTAATACAACATATTTTTACTTATTATTTTTATTTTTTTCTTCTTTATTATTCCTTTTTTTGTCCTTTTTTCTGGTTCCCTCTTATCCCTCTCATTATATCTCTTAGTTGACCATCACCCGCAGGCAGATCAACTTATGCTTGTCTAAGATTTTCTTCCTTTTTTTTTTTTTTTTTTTTTTTTTGCATTTAGTAGGTCCCTACTCCCCTTTTTTTTTTTTTTTGCCCCTTGAACTCTTCACCGCAAACCAGGCCCTCCATTATAGGCACAATATTTCCCTGAGGAGGGGAGAGGAGGGAAGGAGAAGAAAGAAAAAAAAAGGGGGAAATAATAAATTATTACTGCTTTTTTTTGTGGGGTGTTTTACCCTTTGTTTTTTTTTGTTTTGTTTTGGGTTTTTTTTTGTTTCTTTTTTTTTTGTTTGTTTTTTACTTTTTACTCTTTATTAATTCTAATTAGTGCTATCAACAAGACCACCCTCAGATGCCAATAAGAAAGAGGAAATCGAATATTATGGATACAAAAGAAAGAGAGGTAACTCAAATAGATGTGGAAAAATCTATGGAGAAAAGACTTAACATATTGGAAGCCTTGGAGCTAAATGACAGAGAATTTAAAATAGAAATCTTAAAAATACTCAGAGATATACAAGAAAACACAGAAAGGCAATATAGGGAGATCAGAAAACAACTCAATGAACACAAAGAATATATTACCAAGGAAATTGAAACTATAAAAACAAATCAAACAGAAATGAAAAACTCAATTCACGAGCTGAAAAACGAGGTAACAAGCTTAGCTAGCAGAACAACCCAGATTGAAGATAGGATTAGTGAAATAGAAGACAAACAACTTGAGGCACAACAGAGAGAAGAAGAAAGAGACTCAAAAATAATAAAAAACGAGAAAGCCCTACAGGAATTATCTGACTCCATCAGAAAGAATAACATAAGAATAATAGGTATATCAGAGGGAGAAGAGAAAGAAAATGGAATGGAGAATATACTCAAACAAATAATAGACGAGAACTTCCCAAGCCTGTGGAAAGAACTAAAGCCTCAAATTCAAGAAGCAAACAGAACACCGAGTTTTCTTAACCCCAACAAACCCACTCCAAGGCACATCATAATAAAGATGACACAAAACAATGACAAAGAAAAAATTCTCAAGGCAGCCAGGGAAAAGAAGAGTACAACATATAAAGGAAGGCCTATTAGATTATCATCAGATTTCTCAGCAGAAACTCTACAAGCTAGAAGAGAGTGGACCCCAATATTTAAAGCCCTGAAAGAGAGGAACTTTCAGCCAAGAATACTATACCCATCAAAGCTATCCTTCAAGTATGAAGGAGATATAAAAACATTCACAAATACAGAAAAGATGAGAGAATTTATCACGAGAAAGCCCCCACTCCAGGAAATACTAAAGGGGGTTTTCCAACCAGATTCAAAGAACAAAAGAAAACAACACCACAAGTAACAGCTCCACCAAGAACACAATAAAACCAAACTTAAACTGTGACAACAAAGGAAAAAAAAAGAGGGGAGAGAATGGAGATTAACAGTAGCAAAGGACGATGAAGTGCAGAAATACTTATAAGATAGGGTACTACAATGAATATAGTAGGTACCCTTTTCATTACTTAATGGTAACCACCCTAGAAAAAACCACCACAAAAACACATGACTTAAAAAAGGTAGCAACAGAGGAAAGAAGTATGGAACACAAACAAACAGAAACAAATGATAGAAAAACAAAAGAGAAGAATCAAACTAGATACAAAACTAACAGAAAGCAATTTATAAAATGGCAGTAGGGAACCCACAAGTGTCAATAATTACACTAAATGTAAATGGATTAAACTTACCAATAAAAAGACACAGAGTAGCAGAATGGATTAAAAAAGAAAATCCAACTATATGCTGCCTACAAGAAACACATCTAAGCAACAAGGATAAAAACAAATTCAAAGTGAAAGGCTGGAAAACAATACTCCAAGCAAACAACACCCAAAAAAAAGCAGGTGTAGCAATACTCATATCTGATAATGCTGACTACAAGACAGAAAAAGTACTCAGAGACAAAAATGGTCACTTCATAATGATTAAGGGGACACTGAATCAAGAAGACATAACAATCCTTAATATATATGCACCAAACCAAGGAGCACCAAAATATATAAGACAGCTACTTACTGACCTTAAAACAAAAACTAACAAAAATACAATCATACTTGGAGACCTCAGTACTCCGCTGACGGCTCTAGATCGGTCATCCAAACAGAGAATCAATAAAGATATAGTGGCCTTGAACGAAATACTAGAACACCTGGATATGATAGACATCTACAGGACACTTCATCCCAAAGCGACAGAGTATACATTTTTCTCTAGTGTACATGGAACATTCTCAAGAATTGACCATATGTTGGGCCACAAAGACAATATCAGCAAATTTAGAAAAATTGAAATTGTACCAAGCATATTTTCTGATCATAAAGCCTTGAAACTAGAATTCAACTGCAAAAAAGAGGGGGAAAAACCCACAAAAATGTGGAAACTAAACAACATACTTCTAAAAAATGAATGGGTCAAAGAAGAAATAAGCGCAGAGATCAAAAGATACATACAGACAAATGAAAATGAAAATACGACATATCAGAATCTCTGGGATGCAGCAAAAGCAGTAATAAGAGGAAAGTTCATATCACTTCAGGCCTATATGAACAAACAAGAGAGAGCCGAAGTAAACCACTTAACTTCACACCTTAAGGAACTAGAAAAAGAAGAAGAAAGACAACCCAAAACCAGCCGAAGAAAGGAGATAATAAAAATCAGAGCAGAAATAAATGAAATAGAGAACAGAAAAACTATAGAAAAAATCAATAAAACAAGGAGCTGGTTCTTTGAAAAGATCAACAAAATTGACAAACCCTTGGCAAGACTCACCAAGGAAAAAAGGCACAGGACTCAAATAAATAAAATCCAAAATGAAAGAGGAGAGATCACCACAGACATCATAGATATACAAAGAATTATTGTAGAATACTATGAAAAATTATATGCCACCAAATACAACAATCTAGAAGAAATGGATAAATTCCTAGAACAATACAACCTTCCTAGACTGAGTCATGAAGAAGCAGAAAGCCTAAACAGACCAATCAGCAGGGAGGAAATAGAAAAAACTATTAAAAACCTCCCCAAAAATAAAAGTCCAGGCCCAGACGGTTATACTAGTGAATTCTATCAAACATTCAAAGAAGACTTGGTTCCTATTCTACTCAAAGTCTTCCAAAAAATTGAAGAAGAAGCAATACTTCCAAACACATTTTATGAGGCCAACATAACCCTCATACCAAAACCTGGCAAGGATGGCACAAAGAAAGAAAACTACAGACCAATATCTCTAATGAATACAGATGCTAAAATTCTAAACAAAACACTGGCAAACCGAATACAACAACATATTAAAAAAATAATACATCATGATCAAGTGGGATTCATCCCAGAATCTCAAGGATGGTTCAACATACGCAAAACGGTTAACGTAATACACCATATCAACAAAACAAAGAACAAAAACCACATGATCTTATCAATAGATGCAGAAAAGGCTTTTGATAAAATACAACACAATTTTATGTTTAAGACTCTCAACAAAATGGGTATAGAAGGAAAATATCTCAACATGATAAAGGCCATATATGATAAACCATCAGCCAACATCATTTTAAATGGCATAAAACTGAGGACTTTCTACCTTAAATCAGGAACAAGACAGGGTTGTCCACTCTCTCCACTCTTATTTAACGTGGTGCTAGAAGTTCTGGCCAGAGCAATCAGACAAGACAAAGAAATAAAAGGCATCCATATTGGAAAAGAAGAAGTAAAGGTATCACTTTTTGCTGATGATATGATCCTATACATCGAAAACCCAAAGGACTCCACAAAAAGATTATTAGAAACAATAAACCAATACAGTAAGGTCGCAGGATACAAAATTAACATACAGAAGTCCATAGCCTTTCTCTATGCCAACAATGAAATATTAGAAAACGAACTCAAAAAAATAATCCCCTTCACGATTGCAACAAAAAAAATAAAATACCTAGGAATAAACATAACAAAGAATGTAAAGGACCTATATAATGAAAATTACAAAGCATTGTTAAGGGAAATCGAAAAAGATACAATGAGATGGAAAAATATTCCTTGTTCTTGGATAGGAAGAATAAATATAATCAAAATGGCCATATTACCCAAAGCAATATACAAATTTAATGCAATTCCCATCAAAATCCCTATGAGATTTTTTAAAGAAATGGAACAAAAAATCATCAGATTTATATGGAACTATAAAAAACCCCGAATAGCCAAAACAATCCTAAGGAAAAAGAATGAAGCTGGGGGCATTACAATACCTGACTTTAAACTATATTATAGGGCCACAATAATCAAAACAGCATGGTATTGGCAGAAAAATAGACACTCAGACCAATGGAACAGAATAGAAAGCCCAGAAATAAAACCACATATATATGGTCAAATAATCTTTGATAAAGGGGCCAACAACACACAATGGAGAAAAGAAAGCCTCTTCAACAAATGGTGTTGGGAAAACTGGAAAGCCACATGCAAAAGAATGAAACTCGACTACAGCCTGTCCCCGTGTACTAAAATTAATTCAAAATGGATCAAAGACCTAAATATAAGACCTGAAACAATTAAGTACATAGAAGAAGACATAGGTACTAAACTCATGGACCTGGGTTTTAAAGAACATTTTCTGAACTTGACTCCAATGGCAAGAGAAGTGAAGGCAAAGATAAATGAATGGGACTACATCAGAATAAAAATTTTTTGCTCAGCAAGAGAAACTGATATAAAAATAAACAGACAGCCAACTAAATGGGAAATGATATTTTCAAACAACAGCTCAGATAAGGGCCTAATATCCAAAATTTACAAAGAACTCATAAAACTCAACAACAAACAAACAAACAATCCAATAAAAAAATGGGAAGAGGACATGAATAGACACTTCTCCCAGGAAGAGATACAAATGGCCAACAGATATATGAAAAGATGCTCAGCTTCATTAGTTCTTAGGGAAATGCAAATCAAAACTACAATGAGATACCACCTCACCCCTGTTAGATTAGCTATGATCAACAAGACGGGTAATAGCAAATGTTGGAGAGGCTGTGGAGAAAAAGGAACCCTCATTCACTGTTGGTGGGAATGTAAAGTAGTACAACCATTATGGAAGAAAGTATGGTGGTTCCTCAAAAAACTGCAAATAGAACTACCTTATGACCCAGCAATCCCTCTACTGGGTATATACCCCAAAACCTCAGAAACATTGATACGTGAAGACACATGTAGCCCCATGTTTATTGCAGCACTGTTCACAGTGGCCAAGACATGGAAACAACCAAAAAGCCCTTCAATAGAAGACTGGATAAAGAAGATGTAGCACATATACACTATGGAATACTACTCTGCCATAAGAAATGATGACATCAGATCATTTACAGCAAAATGGTGGGATCTTGATAACATTATAAGGAGTGAAATAAGTAAATCAGAAAAAAACAAGAACTACATGATTCCATACATTGGTGGAACATAAAAATGAGACTAAGAGACATGGACAAGTGTGTGGTGGTTACCAGGGGTGGGGGGAGGGAGGACAGGGGGAGAGTTAGGGGGAGGGGGAGGGGCACAGAGAACTAGATAGAGGGTGGCGAAGGACAATCTGACTTTGGGCGAGGGGTATGCAACATAATTTAATGACAAGGTAACCTAGACATGTTTTCTTTGAATATATGTACCCTGATTTATTAATGTCATCCCATTACCATTAATAAAAATTTATTTAAAAAATAAATAAATAAAAATAATAATAAAAAAAAAAAAAGAAATGTGAAATCTGCACCAAATAAAAGGAAAACCCTCCCAGTTTCTGTAGGATGATGTGGCAGCATGTGCGCATGCGCAGATGATGACGTAACACTGTGTATACAGCAGAGCAGACCACGGCCATGCCAGCCAAGATATGGACGGTACAGAGGAAATTTCAGTATGTTCTGTGGCTCGCTAAATTTGAATCCATGACCAAAGTGCAATGTGAATGAATATCGGCGCATTTATAACGAAGCACCACCACATAGGAATAACATTACTCGGTGGGATAAGCAGTTGAAGGAAACCGGCAGTTTGGTGGAGAAACCCCGTTCTGGTAGGCCATCAGTCAGTGACGAGTCTGTAGAGGCTATACGGGATAGCTACCTAAGGAGCCCTAAAAAATCTGTGCATGAGCCCACATCGAACTGCACTGAATAGGTATGAAACTGGGAGAGTTTTCCTTTTATTTGGTGCAGATTTCACAGTTCTATCGTCTTTTGTTGCTTTCCCGTGACTGGTCAAAAGTGCACCATGACTTTATGGATACACTGTATAATACATGCTTTTATTTATACTATTGATGTTATCAAATAACCTAAACTACATGTAGTTTTATGTTCACTTTATAGCAGAGAAAGTGGACTGTCAGAGAGGTTATGACATTTTATCAAAGTAATACAACTGTTGCTATGGACTGACCTGAGTCTTCCAAAAATTCATGTTGCAGTCCTAACCCGCTATGTAATAGTATTTGGAGGTGGGACCTTTGAGATGTAATTAGGTTTAGATGAGGCCATGAGGGTCAGGCCCTCATGATGAGATTAGTGTCCTTTTTAAAAGCGATACCAGAGGGCTTGCTCTTTTTACCACGTGAGGACACAGTAAGCTGGCTGTGTGCAAGCCAGGAGGAGTACTCATCACCCTGCCCATGGAGTGCCTTAATTTTTAGTCTCAGACTTTCAGCCTCCACATCTTTGAGAAAATAAATTTCTATTGTTTGTTTATGTCACTTAATTTATAGTATTTTGTTATGGTAGCCTGAGCAAACTAGTACTGCTGTTAAATATCAGAGTCAGCATTTAAATGCTGACATTTTTTTTCTATAATACTATGCTTTCTCAATGTGAACTGTTTGTGACATGACTTTATAACTCTAGTGTTTGGCAGAGTGACTGGAATATAGTAGACAGAAATCCAAAAGATGGATGTTGGATGTCGAATGAATGACTGAGTAACTGAATAATTACAGATAGATAGAAACATAAGCATTTACAGCTGAACTTTCACAATCTAGACATATACCAGTTTAGAGATTTTCAGTTTGGGGCAAACTGTTTCTAACTGCCAGACAGCAAATTCTCTTGGTTGCAGAGAATCACCTCTGTGTTCTGTACAGTGTCCAGAAGAGCATTCATTGAGCTATTTTGCTTAAGAATATGAATTTCTTCTTGGGAATCAGTGGGGAATGCTGGGAAGCTGTATTAACTTTTTGAGGTTATAGCTATTATCAAAGAAATCATGCCTTGAGAGCATAAATTCAGGAGGAATGAGTTATGCATAGAGAACTAGGCTCAATTAAGCAATCAATTTTAGAGCAATGACTATTACAAGATGTCCTTAAAAAATCTCATTCAAAGCAAAATTTGCATTTTGTTGAGGAAACTTTTAGAAGAATAAATGCTCATATAAACTAAATTCAAAAATTTTATGAGTAATGACAAACATAAGTTTCTTCTCTGTGTCATCATTTCAGTTTTTAATTGTATGTAAAAATCCAAATTTGCAATATTAAAGTTCCCTAACATTCTTTGCATTAATGATGTATTTATCAACCTAATAGCCTATCAGCTTTTACAGAAACGGTCAGGGCAGCAGAGAGCAGTAGGGCTTCCTATTATTTATAAATTGGGGGGGTGAGCAATAGAAAATAGACCACTGAAGTTCTTCCCGACATCTACATTCAGTGATGCTATTCCTATCACTGTAATAGAGTGAGAACAGAGGGCTCTCTTTTCCAGCCTGCTTCTCAGTCTAATGAAATTCTACTTCATCTTCAAAACTGAATTCAATTACTTCCTTTTTCTTTGACACTAACCTCCATCCTCTCTGCTATGTCCCTCAAATCTATTCCTATAGGGAAGAATCAGAATTAATCCCCCCTTTTGTTAGCATCCACAGCACTTTGCTCATGTCACTGATGTAGAACAGATCGGAGTGTATTAGAAATGGTATGCGAGCTGATTCCCCTGCCACTCCCTTTCGTCAGCTCCCTCTGTGCTGGGAAGTTGCCAGGGGGGCAGCACATCATCTAGTTAATCACCCTGAGGCAGCAAATGAATGGTTCTCAGTCTGCCTCCTTCAACTAAAGAAGCATAGAGAATTTATTTCATGTTTTAAAATAAACATTGCCACAGCTTATTGTTTTTAAAGAATATAAATATAAACTTTAGCCCACTCTTAATTATGAAATAATTTCTCTTTTAGAGTGATTATTCATGTTGTAGTTTATTTTTTGTAATCATATCAAATCTTATTCTAACAGTGATTTTTACTCTGCCACATATCTTATTTCAATTATGTAAACATTAAAGAAACCAAATTTTATCATCTCCTGGATACCATTTACTCATTGGCTAGAATATTAGAAGTACCATCCTCAAAGACCAATCCTGAATAGAAATTTCAGAGGCTCACACGAGCTTTCCTGTCAGCTTCTTAACTTGCAAGCTGAGATTAATCAATCCTCAATCCTCACTTTGAAACCTGTGTTGTCAAAGACCTATCACAAGTCTATGGCTGTGGCAAAAAAAATTTCAAGTCTCACACAGCCCTGTTCTTACCACAAAGCTTTGTGTTCTTTCATTACTAGTCATATGATTCTATCTTGTGAAAGAGCAATATTTAAGCCTCCACTCCTAAAATACATATATATGGATTATGTATCTCAGCCTTGTTCTTAGCTCCACAAATGTATCAACGAATGGGTGTAGTGAAATCCTACTCTATTAGCCAATGATTTTTAAAATAATACAATAGTGGAAAAAATGTAAAAAGTAAAGTAGATATGAATCTTATAAAAGAGCCATTAAGGGACATAGCTAAAAGATGAAAGGTAAATAGACATTATGAGACATGGTAATAAGGTGGTCAGGCAGTCCTGAAATTAAGTTGAAATGTAATGTACAGAGATGAAAGGAAATTAAATATGACACCCTGAGATACTTATTTAGCCGTCAGTGGGAATCTGGATGATGATGTCACAACTAGGGGAGGAAAGACAATACGTGCAAAGTTGGATGAGATCCAGTTTGTGCTGTAGATTTATGAAGTTAATTTTGTCCCCTGACTGCATTCAGATGAGCATTTCTCCTCGACATACACCAGGAAAATTGCTGCATTATAGCTGTGTTAATGGTAATCAGCATGCTAATGAGCACCAGAAGGTCGTTACAGCAAAGAGAGGTTCAAAGATGTATAACCTAGAGAAAACAAGAACGTAATTCTTCAGGGAATGCAAGTGTCTTGTTTGTAGGTCATAGATTATTTGTTTTGGTCACTGCATTGCACAGGGAGTTTAATTTAAGCAGGAAAAAAAAATGAAGCTTTTTGAATTGTGAGTGCAGCCCAGTTTAATTTTAAAATATAACACCGGAGAGCTTTGAATTTGTGGTATTTTTTCTTTTTAGTAGACCAAAGATAATCCTAAATAGTGCTGTCCAATGTGAAATTATTATCTGTGGTAATGCAAAATGTGAGATTTTATTTGTATTTATTTTTAAGTTTGAAGTTGTTTTATAGCTCACTAGCAAGAATATGGTCATATATAAAAGATGAAAGGGTTCAGAAATTGTCACAGTATTGTGCAAACAATTTCAGGGTCTAAGCCATCTTAGAGAATTAAGAGATATTTCACTGTTTATCTCAGATATGCATTTGGCTTCAAAAGGTTAAGTATTTATTGATAATGTCAAAGAAAAATATTCAATCAGGAACACTGCTACTATAGCTTATTATAAAGTTCAGGGACATAAATGGGGTGCAGATTTTAAGTTAAACTGAGTAGTTTCTCTGAGGAACTTCTCTCCCCAAAGGCTTGGGGAGCCACATTAGCTCATTGATTCCTATATTGTATCAATAGAAACAGAATCAAAATACACACTTGCTTAAATCATTATAGAGGTTCTGTGTTTTTCTTTAATGAATACTTTTAAATAGATTGTTTTGTTAACATGTTCTTTGGGTAGGTTTCATAACCAAAGTATGGTAACAGTTTGCATTTTCCGTGTGACTAGCATTTGTCATAGTATTCAAATAAATGTTCTCCATCCTAAAAAGGATACATAAAATGGCTCTTGAAGGATGATATATGATGATAATAGATAGATGATAGATAGATAGATAGATAGATAATAGATATATACCAACATATATGACTGATTATGATATAATATAATATAACTTCATACTGTACTACACTATGTTATGTTATACCATACTAAGGGCATTTTACAATTTCCAACCTAATATCTCTCTGAATTAGTAGTTCATATTATTTACATTTACCAGTTTCTTCAAAGGAACAGCTTCCTTGTGATGTCAAAAAACATCCTTTGTTCCAAATTCTCAAGGGTAAAAACACCTAGTCCTGAAATGAGGGATCATTGCAAGGAAAACACACTGGATTAAGCCAGTGTTTTAATTGTTTGGATCCATGCCATCACCTTTTTAAAAAACAATTGTGATAAATATCTTTTCATAAAATGGACTAACCCATTTATACAGAGTAATTTGGACAAGGAAGAATAAATTTACATGCCAATTTGGAAAAAAGAAAAAGTAAAACAAGAAAAGGATGAAAGACATCTGTGAAGAGAGGAAGAAAAAAAGAAGAAAAGAAGGGAGGGAAGGAGGAAGGAAAGAAGGAAGGAAGGAAGGAAGGAAGGAAGGAAGGAAGGAAGGAAGGAAGGAAGGAAGGAAGGAAGGGAGGAAGAGAAGGAAGAAGGAAGGGAGGGAGGGAGGGAGGAAGGAAGGGAAGGAAGAAGGAAGGAAGGGAGGGAGGGAGGGAGGAAGGAAAAAGAGGGAAGGAGAATGGATAGATTATAGCAGCATAGAAACATAAAATGGATAAGTACGATAATAATTTATCAATACAACAGTATGGTGTTGGAGAAATATAACTAAAAAACAATCTTCTTCCCACACAGAAAACCTCTTCACAAAGGTAGTAGAGAAAGAAAAACTTTCATTATTGAATAAGCATTAAACCAGAATGTGATGAGCATCATGAGTAACTCACTAAGATACTGCAAAGATAGAAAGAAACCAATCCCCTAATATAACCAAACAGACACAACCCGTTACACACATGTTCTCAAGGTAAACAATAACTAGTCCTCAAGTCAGTGGACTTGACAGCACCATTTGCCACAAGGAATTCACCCTAAGTTCACCTACTAGTTAGGGTTACCATCTCTTTTAGGCTAATTGGCTTTATCAAGAGGAAAAACAAATTTCTTTATCTTTATGTCTTTATGATAGAGGGTATTTTTACAACTTGAAACAAAGCACTCACCCAAGTTTAGGATCGTACTGTTGCACAGAAACTGGGGTATATGGGCACTGTCTCTCTTGATGTTTACATTTTATTAAAGGGATGGCTCTAAATCCTTGAGAATGGCATTCCCATGTCAGAAAGCTGACAAAAGAATTCCTATAACAGTTAATTCCTGAACAATGCACGTGTGAGGGACGCAACCCCGTGCAGTTGAAATTCTGCATATAACTTTTGACTCCCTCAAAACTTAGTTAACCCTCATTACTTGAGGAGGATTGATTCTAGGACCCTCTCCCCACCCAAAGACACCAAAATCCATGTATGTTCAAGTCCCTGTAGAAGATGGCATAGAACAATGCATACAGTAAGCCCTCCACATCCACAAATTACCAACTGAGAACTGAAAATACTGTCTCCCATCTGCAGTTTGTTGAATCCATAGATGCAAAACCCAGGGATATGAGGGCTGACTCCATGTTTATTGGAAAAAATCTCCATATAAGTGGATCTGCTCAGTTCAAATTGGTGTTGTTCAAGGGTCAACTGTGTTTCAAAGAGATCAGAAAGTACATACAATGTTTTCTAAGGTAAATGCTCTGAGAAAAAGGAGGGAAAGCCATTATTTTTCTTATTTTCAACAGAAAAAAATTAAGCCTCTTATTTTAAATTTGCATCTGTCCTTATAATGGGCATCACTGATTTCAACTCAAACCCCTGGATTCACTCTGATCAAGGGGCGGGCAGGAGTGCACTAAAGCTGCCTGGATCAGACAGCCGATCTCCCAGGGAGTCTGGTTACGGAATTCCCCAAGGACCAAACTCAGTGCTTCCCCCACTCCAGTGCACAGGCAGAGTTGTCCCTGGCACCTCTGGGTGGGCCAGGGTTCTGCATTCCTAAGTTGCTCCGTGGTGATGCTGTATCTTTTGGCCAAGGCCTGCACTGCGAGACAAGCAGGGGTGTTTAGTTATCTTCATAGACATAAAACTCCACCCATCATTTACTAGGTACGTGCCCTGGCATAAATCATTTAACCTCTTTAATTTCAGAGGAAAAAGACTCACAACTAAATGATTTTTTTTTTTGGCTGAAAATGTTAAGAAACCATTTCTTTTTTATTTTTTAGAGAGAGACAGAGAGAGAGTCAGAGAGAGGGATAGACAGGGACAGACAGACAGGAATGGAGAGAGATGAGAAGCATCAATTATCAGTTTTTCGTTGTGACACCTTAATTGCTCATTGATTGCTTTCTCATATGTGCCTTGACCGTGGGTCTTCAGCAGACCGAGTAACCCCTTGCTCAAGCCAGCGACCTTGGGTCCAAGCTGGTAAGCTTTACTCAAACCAGATGAGCTTGTGCTCAAGCTGGCTACCTCGGGGTCTCGAACCTGGGTACTCTGCATCCCAGTCCAATTCTCTATCCACTGCGCCACCGCCTGGTCAGGCAAGAAACCATTTCTTAAAGGTACCTGAAAGCACACTTAGTTTATCTCTGAAAGAGCTCCATCTTGTCTTTGAATGCTTCCAGCTCCTATTTTTAAGGCAGCACATTCCACTAGTACCTAGCGCACAGTTTTATATATGGCAATGCAATCTGTTTCCTTATTTTCTTGACCTTATACTGCTCATGTCATCTGAAAGTACAGATAATAAAACAAGATAGAAAGAGCCCATATCTTCATAACACTTTAGAGCTTATAAAGCAAATTTATGTTGATTATTTGATTTTATCAACATGACCTTTACTATATTTCTAGCCAGCAATGTTATCACCATGGTCTTATCCTTTGTGGGTGGAACTCTCTAGGGCTGCCAAACCTTTCACCACCTTGATTTTCTTCATTAACATGCATTAGTTTTTAGTGCTTACTTTTAATTAGATACAAATTAATAGCAATTAAAGAATTAGGCCTTATCTCAGTAAATATTTCTTAGTAAAGACGTTCTTGGTCCTGGCCAGTTTTCCCAGTGGATAGAGCATCAGCCTGGGTATGATTCCCCATCAGAGTACACACGAGAAGCCACCATCCTCTTCTCTCGCCTCCACTATGCCTTCTCTCTCTCCCTCCTTCAGCAAGTGGCTTGATTGGTTTGAGCGTTGGCCCTGAGCACTGAGGATAGCTTGGTTGGTCCAAGCACATCAGTCCCAGATGCTAAAAATAGCCTGGTTGATTCAAGCATCAGCCTATGATGGGGTTGCTGGTTAGATCCAGGTCAGAGCACTTGTGGGAGTTTGTCTTCCCTTCTCTTAGTTAAAAAAATAAAATAAAAAAGACTTTCTTAAACACAAACATTTCCTTTTGTTAAATTAATTTGTTTCATTAGTAGTAAGTATCCCCATCTTATAAATGTGAATAAACAAAACATTCTTTTAAAAAAGAGTAGGTATCATGGGTTTTTTAAACATTTTTCTTCTTTTCCTAAGCAGATTTGTTTTAAACATGTTTTTATCTCACATGTCACTCTATAATAATGGTAGCAAGACTTTAGGAAAAAAGCAACTATGGTTAGGAAAACCCTAACTATCCCAAGGGTCTGTTCTATGTCATAGTAGGGTTGCAATTTTAATTCACAGTTTGTCTTGGCTGGTTCAGATTCTCAGATAGTCTTCTTTCTGAAATAGAGCTTCCACATCTAAAGAAGAAGGTGTGGCTTTATGACATTAGACAAGGTTGGGACAACATGCTAGTCCTTGGTATGCCCTGGCTGACACCTGCAAACCTCTGCTATGTCCCGAGTCCACCCGTTGGCTCAGAGTCCCACTGATAGTGAACTTATGGTTTATTCTTTTGTTTCCTGGGAAAACTCTAGGTCTTCACCATGTCCACTATCTGGTTCCTTAGCTCATAAAGAGTCCCCTGCAGTTTTTTCTCTAAGAAAGGTTGACTATATGTCAACTCAGCTTCTACAATGTATGGAAACTGAGAAAGCCTAAAAAGAAGCCAGCTAGATCTCTGTTCTGTTTGACCACACTGCTTCATACTCCTAAGAAGGCTCTCTATGGAGTAGTCTCTTCCCAGAATTCCAAATGAGAAAGTAGAAACTGGGCATCATCCTCCCACTGCTTCCTGACTGCTAATTAATACCAGTGTCCCTGCCACACACGCACCATACCACCCCTGTTGCCACCCCAAACCAACCCCCCAAAAGGGAAATCTGATGACATCTCTAGTCTCACTCTCCTTCTCTCTCCTTCTTCCCACAATCTCTTGGGTCCAAAAGAGACTGTTTTCCCCAATTTCCTTTTCTAGTCTTAACCTCATTTATGTTCAACTGTGATCTAACATGCTAAACCCATCTAAGGTCACACTAAAATAGCAGAGGAAGGAATTCAGGTAACTGGCATACAAGATGATCTGGGACAAGGTTTGAATCTTGCTACACAATCTTATTATTTTAATGCAAATAAAACCCAACCCTGAATATTATATTCTTCCTCTTTGCATTCTGTACTATAAGTTGTCTCTTCAGATGCTTCCTTCCTTCTTCCTTGCCCCAAGAACCTTAATTTTGTATATGTAGCTATGTGTGGCTGGGTAGGCTAAATTTTTCCCTAACCTGATATTGATTCCTGGGACTGTGGCAGCCATGTTGAGACCATGAGGCCACCTAGACGAAGTGGATACAGGGGACACTGAGGAAGGTAGAGCAGCAGATAGACGGGAAAAAATTATTCCTTGATGTTGTCATTCAGCTACTCAATTAACCAAACCCAGAGGCGCCTTGCTCAAAATCTTCTATGTAAAAGAACAGTATTTCCACTTTGGTTTTCGCTACTTGAAGCAGAAAGTATCCAAACTGATGAGCTGTCTTTCTGTGACATTTCTAATCTTCTCCAAGGCAGGTGAATAACCTGAGCAATTTAGGCAAAATACTAAAGAAAACTACTGATGTTCATAAGATTAACCTTAGAAATAATGTGAGTAAAAATCCAGAGTTCTGTTTCTCAGAGTCTCACCATCATTGCCCCAGTTTAGGACGTCTCCATCATTTCTCAGAATAAGATGCAATAACTTGTCTGACTGCCTGTCATCTCAGCCACCACTTCTCATCCCAGCTCTCCACTGACTCTGGAGGCTCTTACTGAGACACAAATCTCATATGATTCTCTTGCTTAAAACCTTTCCATGGCTCCCCACGATCTCCATGATAAAATCCAACCTACTTTGTGTGCTCTACAAAGCCTTTCAAGAGCCAGGCCCTGCTTACTTTTTTAGCTTCAATTTCTGTTTATCACTGCCTGGCATTATGTGCCCCAGTCACTCCAAATCTGAGAGTTTCTGCACACACTGTTTCGTTTCTTGCCTCTGTGCTTCTTTGGTGCTATTCCCAGTACTTGACATCAGTTTGCCTGGGTGCTAAACACTGTTACACTCTCACTCATCCCTCTAGGCTCAAGTGAAGCCTCATTGCACCCCGAAACACCTCCCTGAGAGCCCCGGGAATGGTATGCGGGGCTGTGTGTGTTAACACTACCTTGCTTGTGCCTCTCCCGTGACAACTCTCACATCGAACAGCACTTCAGTAAGTTTGTCTCCCATATAGACTCTAAATTTGTTGGGAAACAAACCTTGTTGATTTTTGTATCTTCATCGCTTAGCATAGCTTCTGAAATCTAAGAGGCAGCACAGCATAGCACAAGTTCTGACTGGGTTCAGATCTTGGGTCCGTCATGTCCTGGTTATATGACTTAGTGAAAGTAAGTTAACTTCTCTGTGCTTCAAAGCAGAAAAAGTAATAAACACTGTAATCAAAAACAGCAATAATAATAATAGCATTGTTGTGAGGGTTAAGTGAATTTACTCAGGTTCAGATATTTGGAACAGAGTTTAACTCATAGTAATATTCTATTTTATAATTATATTATAAATAGTATATTATTTTATAAATATTTTGGTTTATAATTCATATTAACTCTCAATAAACATTTGTGAACTGTATGAAGGACTGCAGCTACTCTCCACACTCTCTCCTCTGGGGAGCTATATGGTTTTGGAAGTCACAGATGATAAGGGCAGTGGTTTTTGTTCCCAAACATATTTATATTACAGCCTATGATATCCCATGCCCCACACAGAGGGTTGATCAGGTGCCCAATGTTTGCAAGGACATTGGAAGCTTTGCACACTAGTGCTTCTCACATATATCTCACAACAAACAATAAATGTCTACATTTAATCTGAGCCCTTGGTTTATATCCTGAGCAATGCTTAAGGCCAACATGTGAGGGCCAGAGAGCCCAGGAGGATAAAAAGGTGAGTTCACAGAAGCACAGCAGTGGAATCACAAACTCTAGCTTCAAAAAAAAAAAAAAAAGAGTGCTAGGAGCGTTGTAATCTTGGAAAGTCAATTAACCCCACTACACTCCAGTTTCCATATGAAAAATGGCTGTGAGAAATCTCACTCCACCTACCTAATAGGGCAGATATAAGAAATGGGTTAATCAAAACATATGAATATACATTTATTAAGCACTTGATAATTTACAAAAGCGATTGGCTAATTACCTCCATCAAAAACCTTCTCTGAGCTCTGCAGAGGCAGTTTGTCTGACCCACGGAACTCCTCTGTAATACCCTCAAGGGACACCCCTAGCTGTGAGAACTTGCACAGGACCTGACATTAATGTGTGCGTGTGTGCGTGTGTATGTATCTATGTGTGTGCCTGACACATCTACCTACTTTTCATTTTCCATCTCACGTTCTAAAAACTCAAATTACTTATTATATTCCTATTATAAATATATAAAATAGAAGAATTTATTCCAACGACTACCAGACAGTAGAATGAAATTAGCTTCAGATGACCATGAAAGAGCATAATGCTCTAGTTTACCAGAAACCAAGGAAACCTAGTATATCCGGTAGCAATTTTTCTTCCTTCTTAATCTTTCTTTGTGGTGAGGCTGCGAATAATGCCCTTAGGTTTTTCTCACTATATATGTAGATGGGGAACAGGAAAGGGCTGCAATGGTACCGACTCAGAGATGGTACAATTAAAAAGGCTAAAATACTCTGTTGATCTTTTAATATAGTGTTTTTTTTTACTATCAAAGTCATTGCAAATAAGCAATTTTAACATGATGTACTTCAACAAAAATGTTATTTTGAGCAAAAGAAAATTTTATACAAAGAAACATATTGAATGAGTATTGCTTGTGGTATAATTTTAATACTGGAAGATCTTGCTAAGAGGGCTTATTTAAATAGGTTCTCCCTGAGATGAATATTTAGGGGGAGAAATTCCTACAGGATGATTTATAGCAAAATTATATGAACAGAATGAAGGACAGAAGAATTTTATTAGAAAAGGGTCTCATTTCCACAAAATATAAATTACACCTTTTAGAAAATATATTGAATTTTATTAATATTCTGTAGACAGCCTGAAGTGTTAATCTCCACGCCTACCTATAAGACTTTCATTATGATGTACAAGGTATATTTACCCTTTAACCAAATAATTTTTGAGCAACTCAGTGGAACCTCCAGTTTACATATCTCACAAACCATTGTATTTACAAAATTTTATACTTTGTACTGTTGGCAATTTTTACTTATATATGATATATATAGAGGAATGTATATTATATATGTGTGTGTATGTACACTTTGGTATTACCAGGCAAGAACACATACATACTAATAATAAAGTTGGTACATTGGATATCAGAATAAAAACGATTTTTCCAATATTTTTAAGTAGAGATACAATCAGTTTTAGTTTATTTCAGTGCTATGTTTAAGTAATTCTGCCTTTCTTCATTTTGAAATGTATAGTTAGAGGAATTACTCAGGGTATACCATTGACTACTGTTTTTCTAACTAGCATTTGAAAATGACCTCATTTAGACCTTGGTAACTAATATTTTTGATAAGGAAATTGATTTATTATGATTCAAATAACTTGGTTATAAATCCTTTTCCAGTCTCTATCAGTCTTGGAAATTGAGCTTTTATAGGGACAGTGACTTTGTTGTGATGAGCACTGATAACAAGACCATTGGTGCAGCATGAGTTTCAGCAAAGACAAGCTAGAACTTAGGTTTAATATTATTTGAAAGTGAAGACTTGAAAACAGGAACAAGAATAAAGTCAAGAAATTAAAGAGAAAAAACAAAACTTATTTTGGCTCTTAAATATTTCAAATACATATGTTTCTCTTAAATAAACATACATCGAACATAGCAATTAATATGTGACATCCCCCTAGGGCATTCAATATAGAACACAGGATTCCTGTCTTATTCAAAATACCTGTAAAATATATTACTGCAAAAATTATTATTTTCTATTTATAAAATAGCAAGAAACTGATTTTAAAAGCTGGGCCTAAGTTAAAACCTGAAGTCAAATCTTTCTTTACACCTTAAAAAATATATTTTGTTGGTTCCTTACTGAGTGCTACTTAGCATTATGTTGTATTCATATCTCTATGAAAAAGAAAACATTAAAGACAAGCCTGTTCAAAGTAGGTGTGTATTCGAAACAATAATACCTTAGCATTTCACACAAGCCGTTACATAAATCTGAAGCCCCCAGGAACTAGAGAGGAGGGGAATCTTTAGTATTTATTATTGGTCAGAATAACAAACATCTCCAGGTAATAAAAATAAAGTACAAGATACATTTTAGCACAGATATTTCTGGCTTATCCTCAGAATAAATGCTCAAATTCAAGAATCCATAACCTTTCCATATGGATAGGAAAAAAAATGAAAACAAAACATTAGAGCTGAATGCCTATCAATGTATGTCCATAAAAGAATAAATGGGGTGGCCAAAAAGAAAAAAAATGATTTTAGAATTGTTCCTAATCGATCTATATGGAAAAACCAGCACCATCTTTAACCACGGAATTTTAGAGCTGAAAGAATTCTGAAAAGTTTCTCTACAATCTACAATGCTCATTTTCACATCTCAGGATAAGAAGGGTTGTGGAGTGTCTAAGGTCACACAGCCAACAAATGGCAAAGCCAGGACTGGAAGCAGTCTCTGCTTATATCCATGCATATCTTAACATTTGGAAATGTTTGCCGTTTTTCAAGAGCAGGGAGCTCAGGCAAAGTTCAACACTGCCAAAGATATCAAATGTAACTTTTGCTTTTAAGGGGAAACAAACCAAATTAAATTGCCAATCAATAACATGTGATTCCTCCTTACATCTTCCTAGGTCACCCACACTGTTTTTCATATCTTATTACTGATGAAAAAAGGGAAGGGTGGAGATAAAACTAGTGCCTCCAGATAAATATTCAATAAATTTCAACTTATATGTGTGTAGTATGACCTCTTATTTTCATTATATGTTTATTTTGGTTTATTTAATTATGTATTTACTTCATTTTAAAAAGAAGTTGATGGCATAGAAGTTTCCTATGCATGGATTTCATACACTTTTTGTCAAGCCAAAAAAAATAGAGTAATAAAGTAACGAAGCAGTTTTTCTTTTCTGTTCCATGTGATGACTCTTTGTGGCGACCTATCACTGCTGTGACTAATCCAACATTTGCCCAAGATAACAGAAAGGTGAAGTTGCAGTTACCACAAAACACAATTATTCAGTAAATCAAACACATACTGCTTGTTTTACTCACATTGTTTATATTGTTACAAAACTGACCCAAATAAGAGAACGTGGACCATTATTTCTCAGGTTTATTCCTAAGTGCTCCATAACAATTTTAGGGCATCATTTAAATGACATGGTTTTCCCAAAAGTCTCTGTAAGCAATTCCCAGCCCTAAAATGACCAGTCCTGGCCAAACTTCTTTGTCCATCTACTTATTCAATTTTATGCTTTGGTCACTAAAGCCATTGTCAATGAAAATTTGGAATGTCAAAGGGAAAAGGAGAAGACGTGAAGTATTCATTTAGGAAGCATTTGGTGTCTTTAAAAGAAAAAGTCAGCATCCCTTTTGCTCTATGAGCTCAAAACATCCCATTCGATGACATCTTTTCAAATGGCCTAAATGTATTCTTCACTTCCCTTGATTTATCCCCCTGTTGGCCCCTGCAGGAAAGCATCATTTTTTTTCCTTCTGCCCTCTGTCTTCTATATTTCATTTCAGGTGTCTATCGAGGCAATGGAAGATAAAGCTCTCTGCTTTCCCTTGTACTAAAGTTCTGTATGGAATCAGTTCACCTGTCTGTCACTCCTCATTAAATTCTTACCCTCTTCATTCACATCCTGATCTTTGCAAATGAACATTTGCTTAATAAATGTTCCCAAGACTAACAGTGCAGAGTGAAAATCCCACACAGCAGTAAATTATTAACTCAGTCACAGAGGGAGTGCCATATATGACTTTTCAGAATGAGTTATTATGTGGATCATCATGTAATTATGAATTTTTCAAGCCATGATAGAGGAAAATTGAATATTTAATATTTTATGGACATATTCTACACTGAGGACATCTTTCAAAATTTTATGATAATTTTTAGAGTGAGTGAAGAGCAGAACAAAAGTTACAAAATAATTGCAAACTTGAATATTTAATCACTAGGGACATTGTTGGTTATTTCTCAAATTACATAATGTAACCAAGGCTGTGAACTTTTAATCATAGTGTATCAAATGGGAAAAAAAAAGTGCATTAAAAACAATCAATAAATATGTTTTGATTTTTTAAGAAATAAGAATACAGAGTTTAATGTTGTGGAATTGAGAACTTTGGGTATAAATATTCATGTGAGAGGCAATCTTGAGTGATTTGTTCTGAATGAACTATTGTTGAACAAAAACTTTTTAAAATGAGCCATTTAAAATGTTCAGAATCAACACCAAAGAGTAAATACGAAAATATTTTAAAATTCTTAACTAAAAATAAAAAATGAAATTAGTGTTTATCAAAAAATTAAAAACTGCAAGAAATATTTTATACTTATGATGAAAAAAATTAAAGGAAAAATTAAAAGACAATTCTATCCCAAATAATACATTTTCATATACCTTCACAAATTCATGCATTTATACTATAGCATAATATTTAGCACTCGGTTATCATTCATGTAGTAACATTAAAATTTTTTTTAAATTAGTGATTCCAAATTATTTAATAAGTTCCCTTTGTCACTGGAGAGGGTCATTCCAAGTATTAATAACCCAAATGAGCTTTGAGACCATTTGAGCTCAGAGATTCTCTGCCCTGAACGACACCAGCATGGCCTAGGCTTAACCTCCTGGAGATTCTGAACTGAAGTAAAGCTGGATACTGATATATTTTTTTTTAACTTTTCAAATTATTTTAATTTTCAGCCATGGTTTAAAATCACTGATATTGATAAAGCTGTCTTTCATCTTGTTTTCAGAGGTCAAAACTTCATATATACCATACTTTCAAAATCCCAAAGAATCAAGCTTTTGGGTACATGGAGTATATAAGCACTACGGATGTACAGGTGACTATTATGAAGACTTGGCTCTCAAATCGCATATACTCTTCATTAGAACCACCAACAACTCCATTTCAAGAGGGCTATGCCAGCTGACACAGCAGTGGAGGAGAAAACCAACACTCAAGGTACCAAAGGGAACTTTTTGAACCTGAAATTTGACTAAGAAAAAGTGACTATACTGCTTCTTTTTTTTTTAATTGAATTATTGGGGTGGCACTGGTTAACATAGTTATAGAGGATTCAGGAGCCCAATTCTACAACGCATCTCTGTACACCATATTGTGTGTTCACACCCCAAGTCCAGTTATCATCTGTCACCATTCAAGTAACTTAAAACTATAACTATTTATTTGTTCACGGTTCTGAGATTGGAAACTGAGGCTCTGTTCAGCAGTTTTATCAACAAAGCTTGTCTGAATCATACCATAACCTCTTAAGATTTTTGAGGAAATTAAGATTTGAAAACAACAATGCCTCTAATTGAGAAATTTAATGTTTAGTGAAGTGAGGTTTTTCTTAAAAATAAAAAACTTGTATCTATACACTATGGAAACGCTTTAGGAGAAAAACATTAGAGTAGGTTACCATAATGGGAACACCAATTTTCTGCTCATTTTTTACCCATTATTGTTCTCCAGCCCTGTAAATAAGAGACAAGGATCAGTTATTCTTTCCCCATGAGACTCCCAACTGTAGGCTTTCTTGCTCTCTAAGACAACAAACCAGAAGCGGGCTGGGGTGGTGGTGGGGCTTCATGAACTGCTATTCATCTACAACATATGTTAAAATGGTAATAAAGCAACAGTATTCCAACAAAGTATGGATTCTCCCAGATTCCCCACTCTCTTCTGGGATCCATAAGGAAACTGAAGGTTGAGGGAAAGGGGAGAGGAAGAAGACCGTGTATATCAGTAGCTGAATCAGTGGGGACAGAGTGCTATATATTTGAGGCCATGGATTGTTTGTTTGTCTTAGTATTTAGTATTACTATCCTTTTTGTTTATTTGCTTGCTTATTTGTATGTTTATTTTAAAAAGAAGGTATTGACATTAGAAAGAAATTCAGCTATGTCATAGACTCACTTGCAGGTTAAGAAGTGACATAGTGTTATTCAGGAAGAGGTAGGTAATAAATACATTCCAGTAACCTTCCTAAACTTGGTTTTCTGGATTTTTATTTTTTTATTGTAGTAAAAACCTCTAATATGAGATCTGTTCTATTAAAAAAAAAGGTTTAAGTGTACAATACAGTATTGTTAACTATAGAAACAATGTTTTAGAACAGATCTCTAGAATTTATTCTTGCATAACTGAAGATTTATGCCCCTTGAATAACTCCTTATTTCCCCCTCCTCTAGCCCCTGACAACCACTATTCTACTGTCTGCTTCAATGAGTTTGACCATTTTAGGTACCAAATGTAAGTGGATTCACACAATATTTGTCTTTTTGTGACTGGCTTATTTCACTTAGCATAGTTTTCAAAGTTCATGCTTGTTGTTGCACAAAACACGGTTTTCTTCTTTTTTCTTAAGGCTGAAATAATAATTTGTTGTGGAAATATATCTCCACATTTACTTATCCATTCATCCATCAGTGGACATTTAGGTTGGTTGCTTCCACATCTTGGTTACTGTATATAATGCTGCAGTGAATGCAGGAGTACAGATGTCTTTTGAATAAATAAGAAGTAAAATTGCTGGATTATACGGTAGTTTTAGTTTTAATATTTTGAAGGACCTGTTTTCTATAGTGGCTGCGCTATTTTACATACCCAACAGTGTACAAGTGTTTCAATTTCTCTACATCATCACTAATACTACATTTTTAATCAGAAATCAAAACTATGAAAAACCATATAACTTGGAATTAAATCAGTGAAGAAAACTTCTGAACGTTTTTGAAGACTTACATGACAGACAGGAGCAATCATGTGTCTAATGAGAACACTAAAAACTGTAAACATGACACTTCTTCCCAAACCTACTATTCATTTAATGCATTTTCAGTCCCAGTGGAAGTTTTCAGAAAACAAATTTGACAAACTATCCTGAAATTCTTCAGGTAGAGTATTTAAAATACTACTAAAAGAAGAAAACTGGAAATATGGGGACTTTTTTCTATATTTCACAAAATCTTTTTTTTTAATTATATTTTAATTTGTAAATATTTTTATATGGTCAAAAATATTATTTAATCCTTACTATATGAACTAAATAGTATATAATATATTTTTTATTAATTAATCTTTTAAAAATGGGTGTCCTCAGTGCTAACCTTAAAACGGAGACTGTGCTAGTGTCTGAGGATTTAAGATGAATCGGATACAGCCCCTGCTCTCAACAGAGTTGACAATCAGTGTACAGACAGGGAAGTACAGACACAGTCGCAACATGGTGTTCTCATTGCGAGCACAGAGGGTTCACTGGGTCCTAGGGAACCGTATAGGAGGCACCCCTAGGAAGAAGGCATTGAACTGAGGCTTAACAGGTAATGAAGTGAGTTAAAGGAGGGAAATATCGATTGATAAGGCTGAAAAAGTAATCAAGTACCACATCATATCAAGGACTCTGAATCTTTTTTCCTCTTAAACACCAGGCATAGAGGAGCTGAAAACCCATTAAACTCCCTAATCTTCAACAGCTCTATTTCTGGAATTCCTGTTTACCTCTTAGAGAGACGCGCAGGGGTATTCACTCCTCAAATGTACTTTCATCGGTGCAGAGAGGGTTGAAAAACTTAGGGCATCAATTATATTTTTTTCAAATATTCACTGGTAAAATCTTATTTTATTTTTGAAGTATGTAATATTTTAATGGAAATGAGTTTGCCTTGGCATTCAATTCTAAAAGAGATTTTTAATGAACTTTTTGGTAAGATTTTCTGAAACTAATCTTCAAAAAATACAGAAGAGGTGAAAAAATTTATTTTATAAAAGTGCTGACACGATATTGTACACCTGAAGCTGTTATAATATTGCGTGTCAACTGAAATTAACA
Source organism: Saccopteryx leptura (assembly GCF_036850995.1). Taxonomy (NCBI): domain Eukaryota; kingdom Metazoa; phylum Chordata; class Mammalia; order Chiroptera; family Emballonuridae; genus Saccopteryx; species Saccopteryx leptura. Next base: position 70,513,704 of record NC_089506.1, on the reverse strand, counting down.
TTTTTTTTTAATTTTTAAAGAAATCACCTCTAAAAAAACCAAAATTGTAAATATTAAATAATGTGTTAAGATCATTAATACACTATTGGGCACATAGCAAGTTGCAATGATAACATTCAAAATGCTCTATGATTTGAACCCAGACTTTTCACTTCAGCTTTAATTCTCACTACCTGCTCAGTATAACTTGTTTTAATCTCCTTGCTTTCTGTTTATTGATTTATTTTTACATTCCCTATGCTGTACTTTACATTCAAATGAATGTCACACAATTTTGCAGAACAAATATTATTATCCTCATTCTACAAATGAGGAAATTGAAGCTCACAGAACAAGTAAATTGACTCCAGTTAGCAACTGTCTCAGTAAATTTTCAGAACCAGGATCTCAACCTAATAGTTCTTTTTTTTCTCCTTTTTACAGTGACATTTTACATAGTTGTGATCACATAAATATATAAGCTCTGTCCTACCTTGTTAACATTATAGCACGATCATTTCCCATGTCACTAGAAATGCTTCTTACATAATATCTTTGTTGGTGTTGGCTGCATAAAACTATATCATAGTTTATTGTTTTTATAACATTATGTATTATAAATAATGCTCTAGTGAATATGTTTGTGAATCAACTTACCTTCCTACCAAGGACATGAATATTCTCCTGGCTTTAGTAGTAACAAATTACATATCAGTATTATTTTGTACTGAATAATTATTAAAGTTAAACATGTTTAATAAAAAGTGCTGACTTAATAATCTTCTTTCAACTACCCAGTCAAGTTACAAACACTAACAACCACTAAGCAAACATTATTGAGTGTCATAAGAAGTGGGAACACTGAAAGGACCAGCTTAAGTATCATTTTTGAGCTTATACAAAATTCCCATTCTCACCTTGTCCAGGGTGTTTTAACCATATCTACAAGACTGCAACCAAGTCAGCCTGTACATAACAGAAAACATCAGCCACACACCTGAAGTTTGTGCGCTCTATTTTGGCAGGGATGACCAACTTGCAGTGGATAGAGCAGCAGTTTCTCGATGTAATGGCTGAAGATCACCAGAGGCTAAAAGGAAAAAAATCGAAGACAGGGAGGGGTCTGTATTACAGAAATGAGGGTGCTGGTGATGATAAAAGCAAGGCAAAGCGGACTGAATCTCACTCCCTCACTAGAATCCAGGCCAAGGTCATGGAACACATGGAGCATGATGGTCAAGATTGGTTCAGAGAATGACCAAGGAAAGCATTAAGGCCTGAAAAGTAAATCTGCCTATTCTGGTAAAATGGGTCTCATTATCAGGTATGCACCAAAATGATTATCCTTTCTGGTCCCAAACTATGCCCTCAGAACATATTTTTTGGGTGCTCTCTGAGTCTCTGTGCTTTATAAAGAGTCATTTTGTCTCCCTTTATTCACAGACCATATTGAAAAAAAATTGATTTTTTATTTATTGAAGTAAGAAAAAATTGCTGAAGCTTAGCTAAATCAAGAAGCCCTTGGAAGATTGTTACTCTTGTTATGGCTACTAACATTTGATATTAATTTTGTGTATTATGTGCTAACACTAAAAGTAAACCCATTCTTTTCCTTCAGTTTGTAGACTCAGCCTGAACTTTTGAGTGCTCACATGTAAATTATTTCAGAAAATATTATCTAGTTCTCCTAGGTAAGGCAACTCTCCTGGGGAAACAGAGTGTGTAAAGCAGAATCCTTGCCCTAGGGGAGCATCTAGATGAATAAAAAGGCAGTGGTGACATACGTATTTTAAGAATTACATGTCATGGGGATGTGAGGCCACAAAAAAAAATGGTAACTTAATTCTGTTCTCTGAGATCAAGGTATGCTTCCAAGAGGATGAGCTGCCCTATCCAGGTGAACAGTGGGAGGATCTTTATGTAGAGCAACACAATCATAGGAACAGAGTATATGGTCTGCCCAGAGAATTTGAGGCAGGTTAAAATGGTTGGATCACAAGATATGAGAAGGGTAGCAGTAGCATGAAGATGGAGAGATAGAAACAAGCTCATAAAGCCATTACAAAGGCTGAATGTTATCCATGAGAGGATTCTAAAGAATGAGTAAAGTGATCCTTATAATTTATTTTAAAGAACAGATTGCTGCTTTCCAGAGGCTAGGGGATGGGAGGATGGGCAAAAATGGGTAAAGGTTGTCAAAAGGTACAAAGTTCTAGTTATAAAATAAATAAGTCCCAGGAATATAACACACAGCTGGGTACTATAGCCTAAAGGGGTTGATCTTATAAGTTCTTATCACAAGAAAAAATATGGTGACTACATGCCTATGGTGATGGATGTTAACTAGACTTATGGTCATCATGTTAATATCTCTATATACCAAATCATTATGTTGTATGCCTAAAACTAATACAATGTAATATGTCAATGATATCAGCAAGAAATTGGATCTGATAAAAATAAATTATTAAAATGAATTATCTGACTAATTTCCTGAATTCACTGAGTCCAATTTGGTTAAGAGACTCAAAATTTCTCATCTTCAGTTCCTGCTCAGTTCCTCTGAGTTTCAATCACTTAACTCTTACAAAGTATGCCTTGTGTGTGTGTGTGTGTGTGTGTGTGTGTGTGTGTGTTTACCTAGATTTTAGTGTCTCCCTGAATGCATCTCCTCCTCCCCCATATTCCCCTCCATTTCTCCCTTGGAAAACTATAAAACATTGTTTAAAAAAATCAAAGAATATACAAACAAGTGGAAGCATATACCGTGTTCATGGATAGGAAGAATAAACACCATTAAAATGTCTATATTACTCAAAGCAATTTATAAATTCAATGCAATACCAATTAAAATACCAATAACATACTTCAAAGATATAAAACACATATTCCAAAAATTTATATGGAACCAAAAAAGAACACGAATAGCCTCAGCAATCTTGAAAAAGAAGAATAAAGTGGGAGGTACACACTTCCTGATATCAAGTTATACTACAAGGCCATTGTACTCAAAACAGCATGGTACTGCATAATAACAGGCATATAGATCAGTGGAACAGAACAGAGAATAAACCCAGAAATAAACCCACAACTTTATGGACAACTAATATTTGACAAAGGAGGTAAGAGCATACAATGGAGTAAAGACAATCTCTTTAACAAATGGTATTGGGAAAATTGGGCAACTACATGCAAAAAATTGAAACTAGACCACCAACTTACACCATTCACAAAAATAAACTCAAAATGGATAAAAGACTTAAACGTAAGTCGTGAAACCATAAGCATCTTAGAAGAAAACATAGGCAGTAAACTCACCGACATCACTTGCAGCAATATATTTGCTGATTTATCTCCATGGGCAAGTGAAATAAAAGATAGGATAAACAAATGGGATTATATCAAACCAAAAAGCTTTTGCACAGCTAAAGACAAGATGAACAGAATAAAAAGACAAACCACACAATGGGAGAACATATTCGACAATACATCTGATAAGGGGTTAATAACCAAAATTTTTACAAAGTATGCCTTTAAAAAAGTAACACATTATTCAAACCATCACTGAGGAAGTTGAGAAGCATTAGTTCTGTATTGACTAACCTCACAATGCTGGGTCTTCAACCTGAGGCTCATCACCACCATTTGCAGTGTGGATTAAAACCAAGCAATCCACATCTTATACATAATTGATCATGAAGTTCAGCATCAGAAAGCTTTGGGCATTTTGAGATCTGTATGATTGATTATGATGGTTATTATGTCCACTTTAATGACAACAAGTAAATTTACAGGGCGGGTCTTCACTTCCTCCTTTTAATTCATGGAACTGTAAAAAAAATATATATATATACCACACATTTGTTAAAAATGGCAAGGAAGAATTTATTCAAGACTGTTGCAATAGGGGAGAGAGATTGACCTCTACTCTGTTGAAATAAAAGATAGAAAGATTTTTTTTTAACCCTGAGCTGGGGTAATGAAAAGCAACCGAGGACTTTTAGTCAGGGAGGGTCAATGTGATTAGGCCATCTGGGTTTGCTAATTGGCCTATATTGAAATTAGGCTCCTACCTTCCCACAGAGATGCTGTCTACTGCCTGTGATTGTATTTCAAAGAGCTCAGGTCCTTAAGGAAGACTTTTCTGGTTCATAGAAGATTTAATCTCAGAGGGGCAGAGAAGGAATGGACCACTACACGTTTTTTAGAGGATACGCTCTAAGAAAAGAGAAGTCGGGGCCTCGTCAAGAGGAAGTCTAAAGTTTAGCCAAAATGAGGGCAACATTAAGGAGGTTTTGGTCAAAAAGTACTTCAAATCTTATGGGCAATGTTTTTCTTGAGGCAGCATATTTGGAAGAAAGCACTGTGTTTCTTAGGTAAGTAGATAATTGAGCTGCTCCGACCCTGGCGCTGTAACACTGTGTGAGCTGTGTTATGATGGCTACGTCCTATGTTGTACGAGTGCTTTTGGCTTATGAGGAGCCTTATCCTGGTTTCACCTGAGATACCCAGGGCCACACAAAAAGCAGAGGTGATATTCGCTAATGTGCATATTGACAGCCTACCGCCCGTATAAAGGAGCAGGACCATTTACTTTTACCTTGGCAAAATAGCTTGCCTCTGAAGCTTATTAAAGCACATATGCCAAAATGTCTTCAAATCGCCCCCAAATCAATTCACTTCTCCCAAATCTTATTTGTTTGTCAATTTATTTAGCAAACATTTATGTGCCAGGCCCTATGCTAGGCAATCGGTGAACCACACCGATTGTAAACTGTGCACTTGTAAACTGTGCACTTCCCTACAAAACCCACTACATTTCAGTGACCACAGCTAGCTTGATAACAATATGATAACAAATATTTATTAAATAGTTTTGACAAACCCTATGCCACATAATTTGCATCATGTATAGTATCTGAGTCCATAACAGCCTTATGACTTCAGTCCTATTGTTATCAGATCACTGCTTGACAGATGAGAAACCCAAGTCTCAGAGTGGGTAAATGAATTATCCAAGATTAAGTGACTAGGAACAGGTAGAAAAGGACTTGAACCCTGGACTGCGTGACTATAAGCTTGAGCTCCTACTCACTTACTGTGATTCTGCTAAATACTATACAGAGAATCTCATGCCTCCTTCACCCATTCAATGTAAATTAAGTACTTAAAGAATTTAGAGTTATACTGTTAGTGGAAATGCCCCTATTTCGGGGCAGAGAGAGCAAGAAGTGATTTCTAAGATGATGGTAGCACACTAAGATTGATGCTAAAACTCAAAGTACACCCAAAGCAGCAGCAGGTCATGTGGTAAAGAAAACATATCTCTGCCCTGGAAAGGCGATATTCATTAGTGCCACATGCTTCAGCTTCCAACCATAGTCACAATTTTGCTATATCCACATATCACCTGCACTAATATTTATTTAACATTTATCTCTAAGTAGGCCTACTCTATACCATCACAGTGAATGCAGGGAAGAAAGAAGATTCTATTACTGCCAATAGAATAAATAGAACACTACTAAAATGTAACTGCTCATCTATATACAAAGTTTATCTCAAGTGCCACTATGCGAAGGACTGCTTGCCCTCAATCTTCCTTTGTTTCCTCTTTCCCACCCCAGTCTGGCGGTCCTTCTACAGCTTCCAGGTCCAGCTCTCACTCTGGGAAAATGCCCTGGACTTTCCTCACTCTCCTCTACCCTCCATTCTACCTGCCACCCCATTGCACACATCAGTGAGTGTTCAAAGCCCCATTTCTCAGGCTCTCCATGGGTGACTCACAAAATAGTCCAATAAAGTAACTCTCCTTGGGGGCTGTTCATAGAATAAGAGCCGTCAATACTTAGGAATTTTCAATGAGCCAAGCACTGGACAAATGCGTTATATGGACTGTTAATCTATTTAATCTTCACAACAGTCTGATAAGGAAGAAACTATTATCTGCTTTTTATGTACGAAGAGACTGAAGCTTATATAGTGACTGTGAAGAGAGGTTAGGTAACTTGTCTTAGGATCCACAGCTAGTAAATTGCTGGTCTATACACCTCCAAGTCTAAATCCCCTTGCATACTAAGTTGAACAACTTTTCTCTACTATTGTTAATGGAAGTCCTATGTTTGGGCCTATGTAACATCTCTTAGAGGGACTGCCCTCCCCATCCCATCCACTCATCAAGACTACTCTTCTCTATAGCTCATCTGACACATGGTCACCACACACACACACACACACACACACACAGAGAGAGAGAGAGAGAGAGAGAGAGAGAGAGAGAGAGAGAAAAGAAAAAACTTCTGATGACTCAGTGACTGTCTTCCCATTGCCTAGGATATAGAATGAATTTCAAACCTTTATAGCATTCACAGCTCATCACAATCTGGCCATAACCTAACTTCCCTGAGTCCCCTCCCTCTCAACTCACAGCCACGTTAGATCCCACCCTTTCCCCAGCAAGCCATGCCTCTTGTGGCTGTGCAAAATAATAGCCATGAATTCTGCAAGGTCAAAGCAAGGACATGGGCTTTGGAGTAGAGAGACCTGTTTGAACCCAACAACTGGGCAAGCTGTTTAACCTCCCAGGGCTTCTGCTGTTTTCTCACGTTCACACATATTTAAAAACCACCAATGAGGCCTGACCTGTGGTGGCGCAGTGGATAAAGCATCGACCTGGAACACTGAGGTCGCCGGTTCAAAACCCTGGGCTTGCCTGGTCAAGGCACATATGGCAGTTGATGCTTCCTGCTCCTCCCCCACTTCTCTCTCTCCTCTCTCTCTCTCTCGCTCCCTCTCTCTCTCCTTTCTAAAAAAAATGAATAAATAAGAAAAAATTAAAAAACCACCAATGATAATATGTCCCCTTTATAAGAATTGAGCTAGACCATCTGTCACTTCCTCTATGAAACCTTTTGTGATTGTTTCAGATACTATTAATTCCTCCTTCCTCTGCCTCAACTACAGTACTTTAAGTTGGCTTTTAATTATCTGTTACTTGTCTCTGTCTTCTATTAGACTGTGAATAGCTTAAGGAGCCAGGATATCTACCAAGTGCAATACTCCACACATAGTAAACTGACAGATACAGTTTTCTACCTCCCAGACATCTTTGTAATTGAACAACACTAAAAAAAAATTAAGACTGAAATTTTAGGTATTGAAGCAGAAGCAGTGAGGCGGGTAAGTAGAAGGTAAGCTCTTCCTCCAAAATCTCCACACACTTGCACCCACTTGCCCTGCAGAAAGCCATTTCAGTTCCAGAATCTTTGTCTGCAGATTATACTGGTCTTCCCTGAGAAGCGCAAGGGAATTTTTGTGACAGGGGAAGATAACGCTTACAAAACCTTTTCATTGTAAACGTTGATTATTTATGAACTCTTACAGGAAAGGGACACTTTGGATGCTGGCACATGGGAGAAGCCATCCCCCAATTTATAATAAATGAATGTTAGAATAAATCTCTTCATTAACTAGATAGAGAAAGGACTTTAGGCTCCAAAGTAATCACTTGTCTCTTCAGCCGCAAAGCCCCAAAGACTCGACTTCTTAAATGTTCTCTCTAATGGGACAGACTTTCACTGACATGGCTTAGCACAAGGATGACTTCAGCAGGTAGACTCCAAAAGCTAGCAGCCCAAAGCAAACATCCAGCAACACTGCCTGGAAGCTGGTGGGTGGCCCTGTCTGGTGAAAGCCCATCCTTCAAGCAACTGAGGCAGGAGCCCATTAAAGCTGTTAATTTTACATGATGTGGCATGACAAGCTTATAAATAAATAACAAATGAACATTCCCCATGGTTCCTCCCCTCTGGATGTCTGTGTACCTGCTACAAGCCTGGCACCAGCAGGAGCTGCTGAGATGCCAGATCCCGAATTGCCCTTCAAAAAGTAAGGGGGGAGGCATTTCTGTCACCAGGACTTGATAACTTCCGATGCCTAGATCATTGGCTCCAGCCACCTTTAGAAACAAATAGCCAACTAATCTGTCCTCCATGGTTGGATGTGCTCGATTTAAGATTATCATCATGAGCTACAAGAACAAAACACAGATGTTAGAGTTTCAGAAAAATGTACTGTGGGGGGCCATTAGTAAAAAATACCGTTTAAAATATATAACGTATGTAACTATTAAATGCATAAAAATCTCATGTTCCAAGAGGCAAAACATGATGAAAGTTGTTGAATATTTTAAGTACTTATATTGCTGCATAAAATGGTAGAATTTTCTATTGCAGGAGATTTATGAAATTTTGTCAAAGTGGTAGATCATGCTGAAGTCAGGGGAAATACTGGCACACTTTGGGTTGCTTTCTATTTTTAATTAACTTTGAAATGGCATCTTTGCACTTGTGAGTGTGCATGTCAATATATGTAAGTGCAGATGTGATTAACAATAATGCTGATCTCCACAGACATTCAAACTCATTTACAAAATGACCTCCTCCCTCTGCAGAGAAAATGACTTCATTGGGGCCTGGTCTGTGTAATCATAATGAACTGGATGGAGAATGACAAAAGTCAACCATCATGGTTCACCTCACTCATTTTAACAGCTTAGGAGGCAGACATTAAACACACTTACAGGGTTCTAACCTGGATTTCCAACCTGTAGGTGAGTCATGACGACTAAATGTGAAGGTGCTTGTCATGTTTGCCCATGTCAGTGACGATGGAGGCTGACTGAGCTTGGGAGCTAACTAAAACCTACTTCATATGTATTCCAAGGAACCGAGATTGAAGAGAGTTTCAAACGTAGCCTTGAGTATTAACTGAGGTCCAAGTTACTCAGGGTCCAAATTATGAAGCAAGTATTAACAAAGATTGAGTCAAGAGCAAATAATCAAGTCATACACACAGCGCTGGAAGTCTAATATACAGGAAGGGGAGAGAGAAAGAATGCAGGCATAGGCCCTGGCTGGTTGGCTCAGCGGTAGAGCGTCGGCCTGGCGTGCGGGGGACCCGGGTTCGATTCCCGGCCAGGGCACATAGGAGAAGCGCCTATTTGCTTCTCCACCCCCCCCCCTCCTTCCTCTCTGTCTCTCTCTTCCCCTCCCGCAGCCGAGGCTCCATTGGAGCAAAGATGGCCTGGCCGCTGGGGATAGCTCCTTGGCCTCTGCCCCAGGCACTAGAGTGGCTCTGGTCACGGCAAAGCGACGCCCCGGAGGGGCAGAGCATCGCCCCTGGTGGGCGTGCCGGGTGGATCCCGGTCGGGCGCATGCGGGAGTCTGTCTGACTGTCTCTCCCTGTTTCCAGCTTCAGAAAAATACCAAAAAAAAAAAAAAAAAAAATGCAGGCAGTAGCCTTTCCAGACACAACCCAAGTCCTTTTTCACCATAAGCTTACATCCACTCCTGCCCCACCTCCACTCTTATGGGTCAACCTCTCCTCCATGTTTCCATTTTACCTGGAGCCTACCATGTAGCCTAGCATGTAATTATATATTCTTCTGTCTTGTTTATGTTGTTTTATTTCTACCCCAACTAGATCTAAATTCTATTTGAAGTCAGTAACTACCTCTTAAGTGTCTTTATTTCCCCAAGGCCGAGCACAGCTTTATGCACATTAGACATGTTTGCAATTGTTCATTGATTGAGTCCATATTAAGTCGTTTTGGCCTTTCAGCAAAGATTGATAGCAAGTGCCATCCATTCTAACTCCAACATGTTGCATTTATACCTATTCCAATGTTCCTACAAAACATGGCAACATACACTCTAAAATACATGAGGATGTTTTTCTATTTATTATAAACGTTTTTCTGTAACTTTTGTTTAAAACCATACACACAGATCCGATGCATTTCACAAGAAGCTGGATAAAATTCCATTGTGTGGTTGCACCACGATTTATTCAGGGATTTCTTTTGCTGCTAGTTATTTCAACATGATAACCAGTATTCAAATAAGTAAGTTTGTTTCTATGATTTTATTTCTTTGTAGAGTCCCAGAATAAAATTACAGAGTGAAAGGTTATTTTGAAAAATTTAATTATTAAAGATACCTCCAGTTTACTTTTCCAGAATATCTTTGTAAGTCATTTTCTCATCATTAGTATATTTGAGTGTCTGTTTTCTAACACTCTTGATGGCACTGGAAATTATTGACATTTTTTGATATTTACAAAGACAAAATGATTAAGATCAGAGTTAGAGCAAAAAAAATGCTATCTCGGTTTTGTTTTTCATTACTCTAACTTCTAGTGAAGTTAGGTCTCTTTATTGTCATTTGCATTTCTGCTTGTAAGAAATGCCTTTCATAGTTTCTGCCCATTTTTTATATTTATTAAATAGGAATTCTCTGTATGTTGAGAATTTTCATTCATGAATGATGCACATATTTTTCTTCCAGAGAAATCTCATATGTTTATAGCATATACACTTCTTGAGGACAATGGCTATCTTGCAGTCTATTTCTCAATCACTTATTGCTAGCAGCCCTGGCATAGCATATAATAATGTGTTCATTAAAAAAATTCAATAAATCTATTCAACAAGTTTAATCAGTACTAACCAAAAGTGGCTTGGTCATTGGTTAGATTGACCAGGCAAATATTCATTTGCAGAGTGGAGTATTCAGTGTCCTAAAATGTCTGCTGAATCAAGTATGGCATTATTTATTTATTTATTTATTTATTTATTTATTCTGAAGTTGGAAAACTGGGAAGCAGTCAGACAGACTCCCGCATGTGCCCAACCTGGATCCACCCGGCATGCCCACCAGGGGGTGATGCTCTTCCCATTAGGGGCATTGCTCTGTTGCAACCAGAGCCATTCTAGCACCTGAGGCAGAGGCCATAGAGCCATCCTCAGCGCCGGGCCCAACTTTGCTCCAATGGAGCCTCAGCTGCGGGAGGGGAAGAGAGAGACAGAGAGGAAGGAGAGGGGGAGGGGTGGAGAAGCAGATGGGCGCTTCTCCTGTGTGCCCTGGCCGGGAATCAAACCTGGGACTCCTGCACGCCAGGCCGACGCTCTACCACTGAGCCAACCGGCCAGGGCCTGGCATTTTTTGATTGTCCAAATTTGGCTCCCAAGCTAATGCCTCCTCTCAGCTTTAGCCTCACCCCCTCTTAGTTCCAACACAGACAGGACTTTACAGAATGCTTCAGAGCCCAGCGGATTGTAAAGGATACTTAAAAAAATTAAGAGAAGTGATTAAAAAGAAGCTTTTGGTATGCATGTAGGTGTGCACACATGCACAAATACACCAACGCACAGCAGTGTTTTAATTCTGGTACAAATCTCCCCACTAGATGGTATATAGTCCCTGTCTTTGCTGATACAACAAACACAGAAAATTAAAATGCACATCAAAGAATACATATTAGAGAAACAGATAAATATAGCAAACATTTACATTAGAAATTAAAAAGAAACTGGTTTTATGCAGTGGCAAGGAAAGTTAAAAAATCTTTATTCTAGCAAATTCACAACTATTTCGAGAAATTGGGGGGACCATGTAGACTGCAGTAGGATGTGAGATGTTTGCTTGAATGAGGTAAGAAAGTAGCCAGGAAATTTAGGATGTGGGTATGATGGGTATTCTATACGATCATGGTTCAAAAGGGAAAAGAATTGGTGGATAAATAAGCAAGAGTGCTCTGAAGAAAGATTCTGAAAGTTGAGAAGGGGCAGGTAAGGCTTCTACATCCCGTCAGAGAGAATTAGAATTCGGGTCACCATGGTGAGGGTTAGTTATTTCACCCCCAGCTAATGGCTCCACCGACTCTCTGCCACTGATTTCCCTTCTGAATGGCTCAGCAAGGACCCTGTGAGCCCTGGTACAGAGAACGAGTACTTTAGTGAAGCATTTTGTTAATTAGATACCATTGACTAATCAAGATATTTGAAATGGAAGGCTCCCTTTAATTGATAATTTACATGTATAGAAAAGTTTGAATTATAGAATTCCATAGAACAGAATAAAATATAGCAAATAAAATTTGTATTTTCAAAAATTTTTTTAAATTTTCCCATTGATTTGAGAGAGAGAGAGAGAGCAAGAGAAAGAGAAGCATCAACTCATTGTTCTACTTAGTTGTTGCATTTAGTTATGCATTCATTGTTTGCTTCTCTTATGTGCCCTGACTGGGGATTGAATCCTCTACCTCTGAGCGATGTTCTATCCACTGAGAAACCCAGCCAGGGCCTCAAGAAATATTTAATAATACAGGGGAAATGTCCATGATATGTGTAGGGGAAAAGAAAAAGCAGGAAATAAAACTGTATATAGCCTCTGATTTTATTTCACTAAAGGACACACACATATATTTTGTATATAAAAGTGAAGAAAAAAGATTTTTTAAAATACCACAAAATGTAAACAGTGGTTAGCTCAGTGGAACTTTTGCCAGGGATTTTTATTTCCTTCTCTATACTTTTAAGCATTTTACCAATAATTTTAAGATGAGTGTTTGTTATTTTCCAAGTCAGCAAAAGCTATTTCAAAATAAGGATCTTTTTATGAGAGTATATTTTTTTTAATAAATAAATTTTTATTTTAATGGGGTGACATCAATAAATCAGGGTACATACATTCAAAGAAAACATTTCCAGGTTATCTTGTCATTTAGTTCTGTTGCATACCCATCACCCGAAGAGAGATCGTCCTCCGCCACCCTCCATCCAGTTCTCTCTGTACCCCTCCCCCTCCCCCTCTCCCTCCTTCCCTCCCCCCACCCCCCATAGCCACCACACTCCTGTTCATGCCTCTTAGTCTCGCTTTTATGTCCCACCAATGTATGGAATCCTGCAGTTCCTGTTTTTTTCTGATTCGCTTATTTCACCCCGCACAATGCTACCAAGACTCCACCATTCTGCTATAAGTGATCCGATGTCACCATTTCTCCTAGCTGAATAATATACCATGGTGTATATGTGCCCCATCTTCTTCATCCAGTCCTCTATTTTTTTTACAGTGATTAAAAGCCTTTAAGCAAACTCTTGGCCAATACAGCAAGAATCCATAAAAGAGTAGTGTCCTTAACATGTTCCCCAAGTCCAAGTTGGCCCCATCACCATGCCAAATCCCTGAAAAATGCAACCCAACCACAGTACAGTCTGTTAGGAGCTGTCACAAGGAGCAGGAGTCCAGGAAAGTTCCCCACAGGAAAAATCCTCATGGCACTGGAATTGTTGTCACCATTCTATACTTTGCAGCTCATGTCCAAGTCCCAATGACCGCTGCTTCTAGCTGGTAATGATTCAGGTAGACTGGAAAAAGCCATTTGCAGCATGCGTGGATATGGAGCTTCTGTTCTCCTCTGCCTGGAAAGTTGAGACCAGGTTGCTTTTCCCTGGAGCTCTGTGACTGTGGCCTGGTAAAGAGAACCTTGGGATACACTAAGCTGGGTGGCAAAGGTAAATTCATAATACAAGTTGGCAAAAGGAGGAAAGAGAGCTCTAAATTAAGAGTAGGTCCCAGCCTGAAATATGAGTGGGGCATTGAGGTAGGAGTGATAAAGGAAACACTATATATTAAGCAAAGCAGCAGAAAATAGGACTATCAACACCCACAACAGAGATCTTTGAGGGAAGAATAAAAAACCTGACTATTCAGGCAAAACATAGTTAAGTGGCCCTTGTGCAAATGAGATCAGTTTACCTGCTTCTTGGAAGAAATACCCTAGGCTCGTCCACAGTGTCGTAGATGGGGCCGACAGCCCTGGGCACCTTCAGCCTTCAGTGGCAAACCCCAGCTTTCTGGGCAAGGTTAGGTCATAGGTGGCTGGAGCAGGACTGGAAGAGACTGAACCCTCCCTTAGAGGAGCGAGGGGGAAGCCCACCTTCCAGTGTCCCTGTTTCCTCACAGCAGAGGCGTGTAAGCCTGGCAGGCTTTAGCTCAATGACCTTCCTTTCCACTATTGAAGCAGGACCCAGATGGCATCCTATGAGACCCCTTTGGGGTGTTGGAGCCTTTAAGGGTGTATCCTAAAAGCTGGTAGTTCCCCTGATCTCTATTGGGCTTTTTCTGCCTCTAGGTATCTTAAAAGCCATTCTCAGAAGATCTCACTGAGGGGTTTGAGGATCCCCATCCGCCTATATAAATCTTTTCCATATATCTGGAGCTATTTGGAAAAAAGACAGAACAGTGTTATTAGCTAGGTCTAATAAAGAAGGTAGTACTTTGCAGGCGAAAAAGATTTGGTGTCTCCTGTTCATCAGCATTCAAAAGAAATGTAAATTTTTTTTTTTTATATAATTTTATTTTTTTAATGGGGTGACATCAATAAATCAGGATACATATATTCAAAGATAACAAGTCCAGGTTATCTTGTCGTTCAATTATGTTGCATACCCACCACCCAAAGTCAGATTGTCCTCTGTCACCTTCTATCTTGTTTTCTTTGTGCCCCTCCCCACCCCCTATCCCTCTCCCATTCCCCCCTCCCCCCCGTAACCACCACACTCTTATAAATGTCTCTTAGTTTCACTATTATGTCCCACCTATGTATGGAATAATACAGTTCCTGTTTTTTTCTGATTTACTTATTTCGCTTCGTATCATGTTATCAAGATCCCACCATTTTGCTGTAAATGTTCCGATGTCATCATTTCTTATGGCTGAGTAGTATTCCATAGTGTATATGTGCCACATCTTCTTTATCCAGTCATCTATTGATGGGCTTTTTGGTTGTTTCCATGTCCTGGCCACTGTGAACAATGCTGCAATAAACATGGGGCTGCATGTGTCTTTACGTATCAATGTTTCTGAGTTTTTGGGATATATACCCAGTAGAGGGATTGCTGGGTCATAAGGTAGTTCTATTTTCAGTTTTTTGAGGAACCACCATACTTTCTTCCATAATGGTTGTACTACTTTACATTCCCACCAACAGTGGATGAGGGTTCCTTTTTCTCCACAGCCTCTCCAACATTTGCTGTTACCTGACTTGCTAATAACAGCTAATCGAACAGGTGTGAGGTGATATCTCATTGCCGTTTTGATTTGCATTTCTCTAATAGCTAAAGAAGATGAGCATCTTTTCATATATCTGTTGGCCATTTGTATTTCTTCCTGGGAGAAGTGTCTATTCATATCCTCTTCCCATTTTTTTATTGGATTGTTTGTTTGTTTGTTGTTGAGTTTTATGAGTTCTTTGTATATTTTGGATATTAGGCCCTTATCTGAGCTGTCGTTTGAAAAAATCATTTCCCATTTAGTTGGCTTTCTGTTTATTTTGTTATCAGTTTCTCTTGCTGAGCAAAAACTTCTTAGTCTGATGTAGTCCCATTCATTAATTTTTGCCTTCACTTCTCTTGCCATTGGAGTCAAATTCATAAAATGCTCTTTAAAACCCAGGTCCCTGAGTTGAGTACCTATGTCTTCTTCTATGTACTTAATTGTTTCAGGTCTTATGTTTAGATCTTTGATCCATTTTGAGTTAATTTTTGTACAGGGGGAGAGACTGTAGTCCAGTTTCATTCTTTTGCATGTGGCTTTCCAGTTTTCCCAGCACCATTTATTGAAGAGGCTTTCTTTTCTCCATTGTGTGTTGTTGGCCCCTTTATCAAAAATTATTTGACTATATATATGTGGTTTTATTTCTGGACTTTCTATTCTGTTCCATTGGTCTGAGTGTCTATTTTTCTGCCAATACCATGCTGTTTTGATTGTCGTGGCCCTATAATAGAGTTTGAAGTCAGGTATTGAAATGCCCCCAGCTTCATTCTTTTTCTTTAGGATTGCTTTGGCTATTCGGGGTTTTTTATAGTTCCATATAAATCTGATGATTTTTTGCTCTATTTCTTTAAAAAATGTCATTGGAAGTTTGATGGGAATTGCATTAAATTTGTATATTGCTTTGGGTAATATAGCCATCTTGATTATATTTATTCTTCCTAGCCAAGAACAAGGTATATTCTTCCATCTCATTATATCTTTTTTCGATTTCCCTTAACAATGGTTTATAGTTTTCATTATATAAGTCCTTTACATTCTTTGTTATGTTTATTCCTAAGTATTTTATTTTTTTTGTTGCAATCGTGAAGGGGATTGTTCTTTTGAGTTCCTTCTCAGTTGTTTCATTGTTGGCATATAGAAAGGCTATTGACTTCTGTATGTTAATTTTGTATCCTGCGACCTTACTGTATTGGCTTATTGTTTCTAGTAGTCTTTTTGTGGATTCTTTGGGGTTTTCGATGTATAGTATCATATCATCTGCAAAAAGTGATACCTTTACTTCTTCTTTTCCGATATGGATGCCTTTTATTTCTTTGTCTTGTCTGATTGCTCTGGCTAGAACCTCTAGTACCACATTAAATAAGAGTGGAGAGAGTGGACAACCCTGTCTTGTTCCTGATTTAAGGGGGAAAGCCTTCAGTTTAGTGCCATTTAATATGATGTTAGCTGATGGTTATCATATATGGCCTTTATCATGTTGAGATATTTTCCTTCTATACCCATTTTGTTGAGAGTCTTAAACATAAAATTGTGTTGTATTTTATCGAAAGCCTTTTCTGCGTCTATTGATAAGATCATGTGGTTTTTGTTCTTTGTTTTGTTGATATGGTGTATTACATTAACCGTTTTACGTATGTTGAACCATCCTTGAGATTCTGGGATGAATCCCACTTGATCATGATGTATTATTTTTTTAATATGTTGTTGTATTCGATTTGCTAGTATTTTGTTTAGTATTTTAGCATCTGTATTCATTAGAGATATTGGTCTGTAGTTTTCTTTTTTTGTGCCATCCTTGCCTGGTTTTGGTATGAGGGTTATGTTGGCTTCGTAAAATGTGTTTGGAAGTATTGCTTCTTCTTCAATTTTTTGGAAGACTTTGAGTAGAATAGGAACCAAGTCTTTGAATGTTTGATAAAATTCACTGGTATAGCCGTCAGGGCCTGGACTTTTATTTTTAGGGAGGTTTTTAATGGTTTTTTCTATTTCTTCTCTACTGATAGGTCTGTTTAGGCTTTCTGCTTCTTCTTGACTCAGTCTAGGAAGGTTGTATTGTTCTAGGAATTTATCCATTTCTTCTA
This sequence comes from Saccopteryx leptura, assembly GCF_036850995.1. Classification (NCBI taxonomy): domain Eukaryota; kingdom Metazoa; phylum Chordata; class Mammalia; order Chiroptera; family Emballonuridae; genus Saccopteryx; species Saccopteryx leptura. Next base: position 70,496,747 of record NC_089506.1, on the reverse strand, counting down.
GGTTGTTGAATTTAGTGGCATAAAGTTTTTCATAGTATTCTACAATAATTCTTTGTATATCTACGGTGTCCGTGGTGATTTCTCCTCTTTCATTTTGGATTTTGTTTATATGAGTTCTTTCTCTTTTTTCCTTGGTAAGTCTTGCCAAGGGTTTGTCAATTTTGTTGATCTTTTCAAAGAACCAGCTCCTTGTTCTATTAATTTTTTCTATAGTTTTTCTGTTCTCTAATTCATTTATTTCTGCTCTGATTTTTATTATCTCCTTTCTTCGGCTGGTTTTGGGTTGTCTTTGTTCTTCTTTTTCTAGTTCCTTAAGGTGGGAAGTTAAGTGGTTCACTTGGGCTCTCTCTTGTTTGTTCATATATGCCTGAAGTGATATGAACTTCCCTCTTATCACTGCTTTTGCTGCATCCCATAGATTCTGATATGTTGTATTGTCATTTTCATTAGTCTGTATATATCTTTTGATCTCTGCACTTATTTCTTCTTTGACCCATTCATTTTTTAAAAGTATGTTGTTTAGTTTCCACATTTTTGTGGGATTTTTTTCCTCTTTTTTGCAGTTGAATTCTAGTTTCAAGGCTTTATGATCAGAAAATATGCTTGGTACAACTTCAATTTTTCTGAATTTGCTGATGTTGTTTTTGTGGCCCAACATATGGTCAATTCTTGAGAATGATCCATGTACACTGGAGAAAAATGTATACTCAGTCACTTTGGGATGAAATGTCCTGTAGATGTCTATCATATCCAGGTGCTCTAGTGTTTTGTTTAAGGCCACTATGTCTTTGTTGATTCTCTGTTTGCATGACCGATCTAGAGCCGTCAGCGGTGTATTGAGGTCTCCAAGTATGATTGTGTTTTTGTCAGTTTTTGTTTTAAGATCAATAAGTAGCTGTCTTATATATTTTGGTGCTCCTTGGTTTGGTGCATATATATTAAGAATTGTTATGTCTTCTTGATTCAGTGTCCCCTTAGCCATTATGAAATGGCCATTTTTGTCTCTGAGTACTTTTCCTGTCTTGTAGTCAGCATTATCCGATATGAGTATTGCTACACCTGCTTTTTTTTGGATGTTATTTGCTTGGAGTATTGTTTTCCAGCCTTTCACTTTGAATTTGTTTTTATCCTTGGTACTTAGATGAGTTTCCTGTAGGCAGCATACAGTTGGATTTTTTTTTTTAATCCATTCTGCTACTCTGTGCCTTTTTATTGGTGAGTTTAATCCGTTTACATTTAGTGTAATTATTGATACTTGTGGGTTCCCTATTGCCATTTTATATCTTGCTTTCTGTTAGTTTTGTGTCTTGTTTGATCCTTCTCTTTTGTTTTTCTATCTTTTGTTTTTATTTGGTTGTATTCCATACATCTTTCCACTGTTGCTATCTTTTTTATCTCATGTGCTTCTGTGGTGGTTTTTTCAATGGTGGTTACCTTTGAATAATGAAAAGGGTCCCTACCCTGTTCATTGTAGCGAACTATTTTGTGAGTACTTTTGCACTCCATCGTCCTTTGCTACTGTTAATCTCCATCTTCTCCCCTTCTTTCTTTTTGTTGTTGTCACAGTTTAAATTTGGTTTTATTGTGTTCTTCTTGGAGCTTTTACTTGTGGCTCTGTTTTTTTTTTGTTCTTTGTATCTGATTGGAGAACCCCCTTTAGTAATTCCTGGAGTGGGGGTTTTCTGATGATAAATTCCCTCATCTTTTCTGTATCTGTGAATGTTTTTATTTCTCCTTCATATTTGAAGGATAGCTTTGATGGGTATAGTATTCATGGCTGAAAGTTCCTCTCTTTCAGGACTTTAAATATTGGGGTCCATTCTCTTCTAGCTTGTAGAGTTTCTGCTGAGAAATCTGATGATAATCTAATGGGCCTTCCTTTATATGTTGTATTCTTCTTTTCCCTGGCTGCCTTGAGAATTTTTTCTTTGCTGTTGGTTTGTGTCAATTTCATTATGATATGCCTTGGAGTAGGTTTGTTGGGGTTAAGAAAACTTGGAGTTCTGTTTGCTTCTTGAACTTGAGGCTTTAGTTCTTTCCACAGGCTTGGGAAGTTCTCATCTATTATTTGTTTGAGTATGTTCTCCATTCCATTTTCTCTCTCTTCTCCCTCTGATATACCTATTATTCTTATGTTATTCTTTTTGATGGAGTCAGATAATTCTTGTAGGGCTATCTCATTTTTTTTAATTTTTGAGTCTCTTTCTTTTTCTCTCTGTTGTGCTTCAAGTTGCTTGTCTTCTATTTCACTAATCCTCTCTTCTATCTGACCTGTTCTATTAGCTAAGCTTGTTACTTCGTTTTTCAGCTCGTGAATTGAGTTTTTCATCTCTGTTTGTTTTGTTTTTATAGTTTCAATTTCCTTGGACATATATTCTTTGTGTTCATTGAGTTGTTTTCTGAGCTCCCTAAATTGCCTTTCTGTGTTTTCTTGTATATCTCGGAGGATTTTTAGGATTTCTATCTTGAATTCTCTGTCATTTAGCTCCAAGGTTTCCAATATATTAAATTTTTTCTCCATAGATTTTTCCTCATCTAGCTGTGTTACCTCTCTTTCTTTTGTATCCATGATATTCGATTTTCTCTTCCTTAATGTCATCTGAGGGTGGTTTTGTTGATAGTATTAATGAGATTTAATAAAGAATAAAAAGTTTAAAAAAATAATAAAAAAAAATCGAAAAAAGTTGTTTTTTAAAAAAAAAAATTAATAATGAAATAAAGAAAAATAAAATAAAATAAAAATTAAAAAAAAAAAAGGAAATTATTCCCCCCCTCCTTTTTTCCTCTCCTCTCCTCTTCCCTCTTTCTTGATAAAATCTTGTGGTGGACTGTGAATTATAACAAACAATGCCTGTGATGGAGGGCCTGAATTGGGGAAAAGTAATAAAGGGGCAAACAAAAAAAAAAAAAAAAAAGAAAAAGAAAAAAGAAGAAAAAAAAAGAAGAGCGTATGGACCCACAAAAAGCAAATAAGGAAAAAATTTGGGTCAAGAATAAAATGATTTGCTTTTAGGTGTTGGTTGTCTAAGAGTTATGATGAGAGGATTAAGAGGAAAACGGAAAAATGGAGGGACAAATTAAAAAATTACTATTGTATTTAGTGGAACAAGAACTAGATAATATGGAGAGCCAGGGATGGGAGCACTGCTAGTGAGTTAAAAAGGTGAAGTAAAAACCCCCCAGAATGCCACAAACATAAGTTTGAGTCCCAGATAAGATAATTTGTTTGTTATTGAGGTTTGAGTGAGAGGAGATGTAAAGGAGAAAGGAAGAAACTAATATAGAGGGAGAAAAGAAAGAGTGAGAGAGAAAAAAAAAAGAGGGAACCACTAAAAGAAGAAAAAAGAAAGGAGAGAGAGAGAGAGTTAAGGGTTTTGGAGTGCAACCCTCATAGAGAGAAAGGAAGAGAAGAGAAAAGATAATGGGAGATGTAACACTTATGGGTAGTGTAGTTCAAGGAGAGGAGAGAGTAAGACCGGTAGAGAGTTAATCGGCCAAATTGGAGGAGGAAAAAAAAAGTATCAAGAATGAAGATAAGAGAAACAAACGAACAAATATAATAAAATGGGATAGGTTATAAAGTCTGCAGATTATTCTTGATTTTGAGAGGTTATCTTCTTGCTTTTTCTTTTCTCTCCCTCTTCCTGGTCGGTGACTCTGTACCCCGGGTTTTGCCCCTTTGCCACGCTCAGGTGGAGGTTTGCAGTTGATAAGTCTCTATGGCAATGTCATGTATTGTGCTTTAGTCTCGTTGGCAGTCTAGGCTATTAGCATTTATAGGCTCCGACAGTGAGAGAGTCCGTGTTCCTAGAGCCTTTCTCCTAGTCTTTCCTTCCTCAATTAGTAGCCTGATAATCCAGCTATGGGGTTGCTGCTGCCTCTGCCTGGATAGTAAGAGGCTCAAAGAGCTGGCAACTCCCCACTCTATTTCCACTCAGCACAGGGCTCTGGGTAAGGCTCAGTCAGTCAGAGCTGCTAGCATAATCAGGCGGGCTTTCCGGCCATTCAAAGACCTCTGGCTCTGCCACTCTGTCCGGTAACACAAGCAGGTGCCCACTTCCGGGGCGCTTGGAGGAAACTCTCACTCACTGGCTGCGCGCGCAGACCAGGATATCCGGCCAGCAGTCTCACGCTCTGAGTGAAACCCCCAACCGCAGGGAAAAGTTGCAGCGTTGGAATTGAGTCTCGCTCCGTCCCCGTGCGCGGCTTTTGCAAGGCGCTGGGGCGGCCCGAGATTCCGCTTTGGCCCACACAAAGGCCCCTGACTCTGCTCCTCTATGCGATAACACGGGCGCACACTGCCGAGGCACTCGGAGGAATCGCTCACTCCTTATCTGCGCGCGCAAACCAGGATATGAGGCCGGCCGCTTTCCCTCTGAGTGAAACACCCTCCAGTACGGAAAATCTCCACCATTGGAATTAGTTCTCACTCCCTCCCGTGCGTGGCTTTCCCAGGGCGCTGGGGCTGCCCAGAGACTCTGCCCTCGGCCCACAGAAAGGCCTCTGACCCTGCCTCTCCGTGAGGCAACACGGGCACTGACTCCCGGGGCCTAGGAAGAAATCTCTCGCCCACTAACTGCGCACCAGCCAGGAGACCGGGTAAAATGGCCGCGCCGCTTGTCTTTCTTTGTTTGGGTTTGGCGCGAGTGTTAGCTTGTATTGCCCGGGTTGCCACAGGATCAGATTTTCCTCGGCTTGGATCTCCGTGCCACAGCCTGGTTCGGCCGTTTGTATTCACCCCCTTTGCCCGCCTCAGTTTCTATATTCACAGTTACCAGAGAAAGCCGCCCTGTTTAGGTTAGTGAGGAAGGCGGAGCATTTCTTACTCCCTATTTCCTTCGGGGTTTGGTTATATATTTAGCCAATTTTTCACTCAATCATACCTTTGGGTGTATTGCGAAGCATCTGGAAGCTCCAAGTATAGGTTTTTCTGTTTCTGGTTGAAGATCTTGTTGAGTTTTGGGGGAGATTTATCGGTATCGCTTCCTACCCCGCCATTACTCTGACGTCATCCCTAAATTTTTTTTTTTTAAGTAAAAAGCATGATATGGTAGACCCGTCGGAGTCATTGGCCTTGTGTGTAGGATTCCTGGGTTCGATTCCCGGCCAGAGCACACAGGAGAAGCGCCCATCTACCTCTCCACTCCTCCCCCTCTCCTTCCTCTTGGTCTCTCTCCTCCCGCCCGCAGCCAAGGCTCCACCTGAGCAAATCCACCCTGGGCACTAAGGATGGCCCCATGGCCTCCGCCCCAGTCGCTAGAATGGCTCCGGTCGCAACAGAGCAACATCCCAGATGGGCAGAGCATCCCCCCCCAGTAGAAACTGAATCTTGGCTGATATGATTCTCAGTCATATTTTCTCTCAACTAATTAATTTGGAGCCAGATTTCTCCTCAACCCACTTCTCATTCCTACAGTTTTTTACTTTCACGGTCTTAACTACCTCGGAGGGTGAAACAGCGGTGTGGGGGAAAGGGCATTTCTACCATGTGCTCCCAACATTTCTGTAATTCCATCACTAACATAAAGCATGACTAAGATAAAATGAAAGAGGAGTGAAAAATTATAAAAGTTGCTTTCAGATCTAAGTTTAAGCACGATATCTTTGTCTTTACCTATGAAAAAGTTTCATACAAGGGAGGAAATTTGGAAGAGTTCCAAGCAATAATTCAAACTTAGTTCTGATAGTTTGGGGATTTTTTGGTTTTTTTGAGAGAGATAGAGATTGTGTTACAAACAAATATATTTCAAAACACTCTGGTATGCCTTGATATAATATTAAATTAAAAAGTAAACGAAAGCCAAAAAAGTGAACAAAGGCTTAAAAAGAAAAATATGGAGGGATTTTATAACAAAGAAAACTTGAGCTGTGTTAATATTCTTTGTGGGGTTTTATAGCATTTAGTTTATTATTATGGTTATTGTTAATGATTATTATTTAGATTATGATGATATGGCAAAATTTGTCTCCTTAATAAATTGGAGTGCACTTAATTATGTTTCTGCTTGTCACACTTGCAACATGACACAGGGAAAATGGACAGATGATTGACTCTAGCACAGAAATACTGAATTTTTATCCCCATAGCTGTGACTGAAAGTCACTAGTAGGTATGAAAGAAAGGTAGGATAAAATTATGTTTTCTTTCTTCATCTACAACAAAAATGGGTCTTGCTGCCACAAATTTTGCTCATGTGGAACATTTGAAAGAATAAATCCAGGAGGTCCTGGCTCTTTCTCTGAGGCTCATCAAGCTGTGCGTGTCTGACCTACCAGAATAGCTACTGCCAGATGAAGCAGAGCGGGAGCTGGGCACTCCGACTGCAGAGCTCCCACTGAACCTGCACTGTAAGGATGAACTCACCCCCAGTAACCTGGGCCGCCCTTTCCACCGGTATTTGCATCTAACAGAATTTTCTGCTTTAACCACAAGAACTGACTTTTTAATGGTGAAATTTTGAGCACCATTGGAAGTGCTGATCTTAAATTGAAGATAGAAATAAACGCTTGCTTTTATTTGCCTTTAACTCCTACCATTAGTGTGAATTGGGTTGGAATGAGAAGTGGCAGAGAAAAATAAAACAAAACTGGGAGTCAAGATTCCTGGTTCTGGTTTTAGTTCTGCACCCAGATAACTCACTGCTCTTGCACAGTTCAAACTTAGGATTTCTCATCCACAAAGTGACAGTCAAAACAAATGATCTGTTTTTGATAAGTCTACAACTACTCCCCAATCTTCCCTGCCCTCTCCTGTCTCCATGGTAAGTGGTGAGAACAAGCAAGTACTGTGTGAGTATATGCACGAGTGTAAGTGTGTGCACATGTATGCGCACACTGCTCATCATTTATACATGTGGAGTAAGATCTGCTCAGAAGGATGGGAGAAGTTGAAAATAGGTAAAAATAAACTGTATTCAGGCGTCTTGGAAATATAAAAGAGCTTTTTTTCTGCAATGGCTAAAATTACAGATAGAGATTCGCTTAAAATTTTCTCATGTCAATTTTACATTTTCCTTTAATTTCTAATACCTAGGACTTTAATTGTATGAATGAACATTAATTTAAGCGACATAAGAGAGGACAAAGAATTTCTGAATTGTATCATTTCACAGGAAAGTCAATGCTTATACTTCTACAGCTGCAGGCACAATCACTGATGGGTAGTCTGACGCAACCCTGTGAAAACTGGCTTGTGAATAAATTAGCCCAATACACCTCTAATGATAGAAATCTGAGACACATCTTTCTTTTGCCAAGCCTTGGAAAATATGGAATCTACCAATCTACCTTGATTTAGAGAAACAAAGTCACAAAATACACTGTTGCTTCACACATAATTTGCGCTCAATAAATATTTACTAATTATTTGATAGCAGTGGATCTTTTAACCTGACTTATCCTGGTATATCTGTACTCTGTCCATGTAGCTATTACAATGTAAGAGCTACCATGAATTAAATAGCAGCACTTCAAAAAGGCAGGGTCTGAAGCTCCATTGGAGCAAAGATGGCCCGGGTGCTGGGGATGGCTCCTTGGCCTCTGCCCCAGGCGCTAGAGTGGCTCTGGTCGCAACAGAGCGACACCCCGGAGGGGCAGAGCATCGCCCCCTGGTGGGCAGAGCGTCGCCCCCTGGTGGGCGTGCTGGGTGGATCCCGGTCAGACGCATGCGGGAGTCTGTCTGACTGTCTCTCCCGGTTTCCAGCTTCAGAAAAATACAAAAAAAAAAAAACAACAACAACAAAAAAACACAAAAAGGCAGGGTCGGCCTATGGCCATGTGTCAGGTTATATGTAGAAAACAGGATGAAACACTCTCATGAAGACGTTTGCTTGTGAGCTCCACTTCAACCACATTTCCCCTATCATGATAGCTAACACTTTTTATCTGTCTTTTACTATAAATTGCATATATATATATATATATATATATATATATATATATATATATATCTGTTTAAGGCAACTTGATTTCATAGTCTCTTCAAAATGTAGTTCAAAGACACTTATCTAATCCATTTCTCCTAAACAATGAGCCTAGGTTGACTGTAGAAAAAGAAATACTGAAGAATCTTCTGGAGAGGCTTTGAACATTCCCAGGGAAAGTGCACCTTCAGGGAATGGTCAAGTACTTTGAAAGCCCTAAGGAGCCTTGTCGCTAAGGATGACCTTGTCACCTCTCAACAGCTTTTGGCAAAGAAAATCTTTCAAGCTTCATCTAAAACAATGGTGAGCAACAACTTGAAGAATAAGGTTTTCTTTTGTGTCAGATTATAGAGTTCAGCAGTTCTAACTTTATTGTTCCGTTATATTTATGATCTAAATAAGGAATTATTTATTACCAGAAAACGGTGGTATTCAGATCACAAGACTCCTCAGAGCATTGCCCTTGATCCTCAAGCATATGCAGAGGTTTAGGGACGAAAAGGCTACCTCGCTGGAGAGAATCCTAAGAACCTTCCTTAGAAGTTGCCTCTCTAGCAGTAGACACTGGGGACTCTGGTCATTGAAAACGAACCTGTCTTACAACTTCTTAATCTCAATTCGTTATTGTAATGCATGTTTCCCCAGTACCTTGAAGTTTCATTTTCCCCCGTGAGTGGAATTTTTTCTCCATACCAAGAACTAAATGGATTTATTAAAAGTTTAATTCAATGTGAATTTTTGACAAAATTACCAAGAAATTAGTTTTTGTTTCTTCATTAATGTTTCCTGATAATAATCTAGGAAATATTTATGATACAATAGAAGAAAGACACCCGGAAATGTACATGTTACACCAGGGGTCCCCAAACTACAGCCCGCGGGCCGCATGCGGCCCCCTGAGGCCATTTATCCGGCCCCCGCTGCACTTCTGGAAGGGGCACCTCTTTCATTGGTGGTCAGTGAGAGGAGCATAGTTCCCATTGAAATACTGGTCAGTTTGTTTATTTAAATTTACTTGTTCTTTATTTTAAATATTGTATTTGTTCCCATTTTGGTTTTTTACTTTAAAATAAGATATGTGCAGTGTGCATAGGGATTTGTTCATAGTTTTTTTTATAGTATGGCCCTCCAACAGTCTGAGGGACAGTGAACTGGCCCCCTGTGTAAAAAGTTTGGGGACCCCTGTGTTACACAATGTTTCACTCTTCCCCACATGGAATTGGGGTGTCTGCTAAAACTGGGTCCTGAAGAGGTTTAAAATCTTGAATAAGGTAGCTGGGAAAATTGTCATTTAAAAGCAACATTTAATATACTTTGAATATTCTTTGGGGGCAGATTATTTCTTGGGTTCTAGAAGAATCATCTAAATAGTCCTTTCAGTTTTCAAATGTAAAACAGAGATGCTCTTCTGAAATGGAGATATTTGAGACTAATGGCTTCAAATAGCTAAACTGCTCTGGGTGGTAATAGAAAGTTGCCTCTACATATCGGCAACATTGGATCTCTGAAAGTTAGTTCTTCTTCAGAGAAACGCTCACTGTCTTGGTATAGATTGAGTCTGCTCTAGGCCTGTTCTGGGACTCTGGGAGGGACAGAGTATGATGGGAGGGGAAGGGCTGAGGAAAAGGCAGGGAGCGAAGGGAGAGGATCAGTGGCTGTCAGGAAATCTGTATCTGTGGGTCTGAGGCTGAAGGAAGAACTGTTTGCAGAGGGGACTGTGAGATGCAGAGAAATGTGGAAGTGTTCTGAGAATCTGCGTTGGGAAGTAGGGTCCCAAATCATTATGATTTTGCTATTAATGAAAATGTGACCTTGCTTAAATATTTCCACACTTTATTCTCACAGATTGATTAAACTGCTACATACAAGTTACATGCCAAAGGAATAAAAGATTCCCATTGTTAGATCATTTTTCCCCACATTAATATTTGACCTGTTTTAGTAGAGAAGAAAGAATGATAGTTTACATTAACATGCTCTAGCGTAATATTTTAGTTAATTACATTAATCAGATTTTTTAGTTGTAGAATATCTTTTTAAAATACCTGAGTTAAGGATCTCATTACTTCATGATTATTCTATAATTTGTGATTTATTTATAGAATAGGACATACTTTTAAGTTACTCAGCTGTTCAGTAAATATGTATGGATTCCTGTTACATGTCAGGAAGCATGCTAGCTAAGGCTTGCCCTTCAGAAGCTCACACTTTCCTTGACAGGCAGCAACGTGTACAGATCATTTCAAGGGTGTATGAAAAATATTATAATTGAGATAATCATGTATTTTCAAGAAATGGTGCTGGTGTCATTGGGAGCTTGGAGTGAGGGTGCCGAGAGGTCAGGGAAGACCTTTCAGGGTGGAAATGATGGGGTAACATTAATGTGGTTAAGAAGGAGGAGTAAGCTGTTGTAAGATGGAAAACCATTATTGGCATAGGAGGTCATAAATATGAAAGATACGTGTTTGAAGACTCTAAGGGACTTAGTTTTATTAGGGCACAACTCTAGAGGTGATAGCCAACAGATGAGGAGGTAAGAGGGCTGATCTAAGGCCAACATGTCTGAGAACTTCAAGATAAAAGTTCCAGTATAGCCAAGTCAATATCAGAAAACCTAACACTGAATATATGATGGTCAATTTGCTTCTGGTATAAAAAACATCTCACACATTTTGTTATTCATTTGCTAGATCCATAGTGGTTTAAATCAACAAATAAGTTGTTATATGTAAGAACCATGATAACAATGAAAGAGAATTTCTTATCAACATGGGGATACGAAGAATAATAAAAAATAAACTTACAAACTAATCAGTCTCCAGTTTGAGCCATTTAGTCTCATCCATTCATGAATTTAAAAGCTTTATAAAAGCCAGTTAGTAAATATTTTAGGTTTTGCAGGTCGTACAGTATTTATCACACCATTCAACTCTAGAATGCAAGCAGGCACAGACTACACACAGATAAACGAATGTGACTATGTTCCAATGAGGCTTTATTTAAAGAGTAGATAGAGGGCTACATTTGGCCCTCAAAGTTTACCAACCCCTGGGCTAGTGACTCCGAAGGCAGTGCTGTATTAAAACACAATATCATAATTGATGTTTATAATTATGACCTTGGCTCAACAAGAAAAGTTTTAATTATGCTTAGTGTTCTTCATTTAAGCAGTCAGAAAATTTTGTGATGTTAGAAAGAGTCCATTTAGAATTAGAAGGAATTTTTGGTACTTAAGGGATAAACACTAAGCTATATAAGAGATAATGATGAAACAAGAATAACACATTCCTTATATGTTTACATAGCTGAAGTTTTCATCCTATGGATTTTGTGTGAGCATATATATGACATTTATACAGGTGTTCTAGATCTCTCTGCCCAACACAATGAGCACTAGCTATATGTGGTGGTATGACTGAAGAATTCAACTTTTGCTTTACTTATTTTTGTGTAAAATTTAAAAGCAGATCTTGCAATGATTGAAAACCGTTAAAATATTTTTGATACAACTTGGGTGAACTTTTTGGGCACAAGTATTTCTCATGAAAATTTAACATCTAAATTGAGTTGTGTATTGTGTTATATTTCTCTTGGACAAAATATCTAATATATTTCTATTGTGTAGATTATTATAGTGCGGGCAGTCCAGATTTTTGCTCTATTTGAAGAGTTGAGAGAGAGTCTGTGCCATAGCGAGTTCATGGGAGAGAGGTGATTATTTCCTAGCCCTGCTCTTCCAGCTCTTGGCTCATCCTGTTGAACTATGGTGCCTTAATAACTCTTAATGGAATCAAATCTCCCCTGAGATCTCTTTAAATCTGTGGGGGTTTTTTTTCTAATGTGATTTCTGATGTTTGTGAAGAGATCGGTAGTTGAAATGATCAACTGTAATTCCCCAGTGACAGGGCCCCTCATTCTCCACAGACCATGAGAACAAAGGACTGGCCCAGCACCAGCAGTTCAATCAAACATGTACATCTTGATGACCTTTTGCAAAAGATCCCATAAAATCCAGGTTTGTTCTTTGTTTGTCTGAAAATTCTCCCACGTAAGCTACATGTATGGCAGTAGAAATAAAACCCGACCCAGGTATCCTGGCTTCTAGGAAGGTTTGATTTTTCTCTGCCAATTCTCATTGAAATCCAACTCATACCAAAGGTAAAAGTCAAAGGCAAGAAAGAAAGAAAGAAAGAAAGAAAGAAAGAAAGAAAGAAAGAAAGAAAGAAAGAAAGAAAGAAAGAAAGAAAGAAAGAAAGAAAGAAAGAAAGGAAGGAAGGAAGGAAGGAAGGAAGGAAGGAAGGAAGGAAGGAAGGAAGGAAGGAAGGAAGAAAGAATCTATATCTAACTTTCTCCAACCTGAGATCTCAGCAATAACATTTCATTATAATTTCACGTACACGTCTTTCTTGTCAGAAGCCAAAAGACCAATAATCAAAACATTAACAGGTTGCACAGCCTGAGCACCAACCAATTAAAATGAATGCTGGCAGAGCTGGGAGGGAAGTTGGGGCATCCACTTCACCTCCAAGTCTCATTATTCTTTACTTCCTGCCATGTTTGCTCTATACTCCACAGCTAAGATTTGAGATGAGTCCTAGACAGCTGCAGTGACCCTGCAGCCAGTTGAACAGGGGTTCTGGAGTCCTTTCCAGCTCTCCCAGACCCACACCCATGGTTTTGGAGCTGTCGGTTGTTGCGCCAGATCTGCACTTTCTTCTGTGTGCCTTCTACTAAACTGCTTGGCACACAGAACCTCAGCACTGCCTGACCACAGAACCTCCATCATGCTGAAGACTGTCTCCCAGCTGTCCCACTGAACTCCACCTTCTACCTTCACAGTGGCTGCAAGTCCGCCTGTGGATGCAGGACTCAAACTCAGTTGTCCTCATGGAGGTCTGTCTCCACCCCTTTTATTCTCTCCCCTCCCCATTCCCCTCTCAGACCAAACCCTAACCTCTCTCCAGTCTGAGGCTGCCCATGTTCTAAATGAACCTCTCAGTGTATGAAGATGTCACCTATGTTCGTGTACCTTTCTTCTCACTCTTCTGTGGAAGATAAATGGATAGAAATTATGTTTTCTTTGATCATTATTCCCTACATGTTATATTACTTCTATATTTGTAACTTGACAAAAAAGAACTATAGTTAATAATACTGTATTGTATACTGTATTTGAAAGTTGCTGAGAGATCTTAAAAGTTTTCATCATAAGAAAAATTTGTTACTATCTGTGATGATAATTTATTATGATAATTTAGCAACCTATACATACATTGAATCATTATGTTGTATACCTAAAATTATATAATGTTATATGTCAATATCTCAAATTTTAAAATAAAAAAATAATTTTTAAACTTATAAAATTTTTTTCTGACAAGTATTTATCATAAACAGACTGAATAAAAAAAACTGGATCATCACGCATTCATTTCATGGAATACTATTAACATGCACACTAAAAACAAATGAACTACAACTACCTTTATCAACATGGGTCAATTTCAAATATATATATTTTTTTATATTCAAAAATATATATATATATATAATATGGCATTAAGGAAGCCAGACTCAAAACAATACCTTTTGCATGATTCCATTTCTGTAACGTTCAAACACAGCCAAAACTAAACTAGTATGCTAGAAGTCAGGGTAGTCATTACCCGCAAAGAAGAGGAAGAGAAAGGGGACTGTGAGGTGGTCCAGGAGAGATTCTAGAGGCTGGCAGGGTTTCACTTCTTGTACTGGGTGGTGGCTACATGTGGAAGTTCACTTCATGGCAAGACATTGAATCATATATTTACTTATAATTTCTGAATTTTTCTGCAGATGTGTTACACCCCAATAAAAATAAAAGTAAAAAAACCTGTCTTCTAATAAGTAGGAAAATAAAATAAATTGTACTCAATGTTTAGTTACATAAGCTAATGTTTGTCTAGTGTGAAATATGTAATGCTGTCTTGGTTTATTTGAGGAAGCACATCAACACTTCCAACAGTGCCAGAAATTTCACTGTGAGACAGTCAGCCTTTGCAGTGAAAGCATGACCCCACTACGCTGGTAGGAAGTATGTCACAGATTATTAGGAGTGAGTTCACTCTGACTCCAGAGTGCCCAGCTCATGTTCTGGCTATACCACTCGCTAGATGTTCCAGTTCTTTTTGCTGTGTAACAAACCTTCCCAAAAACTCAGGACTGAAAACAACAACCATTTTATTCTGCTCACAGATTCTATGTGTCAGAGGTTTTTGGAAGGACTCATTTCACTGATTCTTTTGTTCCTTGTAGCATTAACTACGATCACTCAGTGATTCTCAACTGACAGATGAGTTGGTCTGGAGGGTCCAAGATGGTTTCATTTATATGTTCCATATTGCAGATGAAGGGACTCAAAGGCTCAGATCACCAGCTAAAGCATCTATGCATCTTCTCTCTGTGTAACTTGTCTTTTCACAATGGCTAACCAGATATTGCACATGATGTGGCAGCTCAGGGCTGTAAGCACAATGTTGCAGTGATCAAAGCAAAAGCTACATTGCCTTATGTTCTAGATGCAGAAGTCAAGTAGTGTCACATCAGCCATACTCTGTTAGGTAAAGTAGTCATAAGTCCATCCAGATTCAAAGGGAAGAGATATAGATGCAAATTTTAATGGGAAAAGTTACAAGATCACATTGTCAAAGAACAGGCAGGATGAGAGATCTTGTTGCAGCCATCTGTGAAAATTATGATACTATCTACCACACTTACTGTCTGACTTCAGGTAAGTCTTTTAAATTCACCAAGACTTGGTTATTTCATTTGTAAAATGATGGTAATAATAATTAGCCACCTCCTGGGGTTACTTTGAGGACTGATGAGATAGATATACCTCAGGTGCTTAGCACAGTGCCAGAGTCATAGGAAAAGATCAGGAAACATGATTTATTCACCTCCCTATGAAGGTAGCAAGAACTGACAAAAGTGAAGGAGGAGAGATGGTACTATAATAAAAGTCAGAGGTTGAGCCCAGGTAGAAGGCCACAGAGTCAAGTTGAACAATAAGGGTTATTTCCCAAGAAGACAAAGTAGCTCGGAAAACAATGTGGGCAAGAAGAGAAAACAAACCTTCTCAGCTTCCCAATTTTTCCTAGAATTGGCCTTGTTATTTTGTCAAGCAAGCAGTGGGAAATGACTTATTTATAAAAGTCACTTTCATTAGAAACATCACATTGTCTTCATTCTTAAGGTTGCCAAGTAAAATGAAAGAGGGACCCTGCTTTTGACACCTCCTGACACTGATAGCAATGAGTAATCTTTCTCAAGTCTCTAAACAAATGGACACCAACCTTTCTGGGCCCTGGTGGTGTCCTGGGATTTGCCACAGAAATGGAAGGATGTAACGAGCTTTAAGTGAAATAAATGAATCTCTCCCAAATAACTCCCATATGAGCCAGGTGAAAGGGACCTGTATTATGGGATGTTTTATTAATACTTAATGGAAAGAATCAAAAACTCTTTGCCACTCGGCATTTGTGATATAAACCTTTTCAGCAAATGATGAAAACAGAGGCTATGTAAATTAACACTTCGCATGGAACTAAAGTAAGATTTTTCACAGAACTGGTTTGGTAAGCATGATGCATCATCAGATGACAGGTTAAATGGTTTTTTTGTTTTGTTTTGTTTTGTTTTTTTGGATTTTTCTGAAGCTGGAAACGGGGAGGCAGTCAGACAGACTCCCGCATGCACCCGACCGGGATCCACCCGGTATGCCCACCAGGGGGCAATGCTCTGCCCATCGGGGGCGTCACTCTGTCGCGACCAGAGCCACTCTAGGTGCCTGGGGCAGAGGCCAAGGAGCCATCCCCAGCGCCCGGGCCATCTTTTGCTCTAATGGAGCCTCGGCTGTGGGAGGGAAAGAGAGAGACAGAGAGGAAGGAGAGGGGGAGGGGTGGAGAAGCAGATGGGCGCTTCTCTTGTGTGCCCTGGCCGGGAATCGAACCCGGGACTTCCACACGCCAGGCTGACGCTCTACCACTGAGCCAACTGGCCAGGCCCAACAGGTTAAATGTTTTATGACAGATTTTAATTACAAAACAGAAATATATGAAGAACAAAGTAGATAATAAAAGTTATTACAAGTTCTACATAAATTTAATGCCACCGTCTTGGCTTGTCAATGAAGAATAGTTATTGAGCACCTACTGCATATTAAATTGGAGTTGTGAGGAAGCCATAGCTTCTATAGTCTTGCTGTGTATTTGGGAATGGCAAAGTCATGTTCATTGTGATTCTACATTGGAGAAGCTGATTGTAATTTTGGGCTTTGAGTGTTCAATCAAATGAACAGGATAAAAAAAGCTACAAATATTTGCTCAGTTTCTACCATGTGCACAGGCCTTCCTATGTATAATGAGATATAAAAAGTTGAGTAAGATCCAATTGCTATTGTCATGAGTATCATAACTATTGGAGGAGACAGAGACATACATCAATAACCATATTATAAAACTCATAAAGATAAAATACCATAATAGAGATAAAAACATCATTCATTGGGGATATTTGGAACAGCGTGATTCATTCCAACAGGGGTGTAGTGAACAGGAAAGGCATATTAGCGAAAGAAGAATATGAAGGGGAGCCTTAAAGAAGAGGCAGTGCTTTGAAGCAATATTCAAGGACTAAGAATATCCAAATAGAATGAGCAAATTAAGCAGGTTCTAAACGCAGAATATCCCAGGGAAGGAGAAAGCTGACTGTACTATGAGGTTCTTAAAGTCAGGAATGGTTTGCTTTTGTTTAACTCAAACACCTTGAAGTCAAATGATAGAAGCTCAAGATATGTTAAGTAATCAATAAGGCCCTTGGTGGTGAATATAGAATTAAATAGGTAGATAGAGGCCAAAAAAAGAAAAAAGAAGAAAGGAAAAAAGAGAGAGAAGAAGGAAGGAAGGAAGGAAGGAAGGAAGGAAGGAAGGAAGGAAGGAAGGAAGGAAGGAAGGAAGGAAGGAAGGAAGGAAATATTTTCATGTCCAATGTAAAAGTTCAGACCTTATCTCACATGACAGGTTAATGCTACAGAGCAACTCAAACATACAGCACATAATAAATAAGAGGAAAGACAGAGGCAGAGATGAACTTAATCTAATCAGAACTTGGTCTAATTCATCTTTTAGAAAAAGCTATGATAAAATAAACCTTGAATACATATAAAATAAAACACACTAGGAAAAGTTAAACTCATTTGACTACATAAGAAATAAAAACTTTGGTACAGTATAAAAAGGCTAAAAAATAGAAACAGTGAACAATACTTGCAGTAAATAAGACAGATAGAAGTATAATACATTTATTATATAAAGAGATCTAAAGAGATCATTAAATTCAGTAAGAAAAATCCTAAGAAATCAATAGATAAATAATCAAAAGACTAAGATAACTAAGAGATGGCTCATAGACACACACACATAAATCAAAATGGGAAGTGTTCAACCTGAATAAGGAAAAAGATGCATGTTTAAACAGTGAGATGCCATTTCTATTAGGTTAACAAAAACTGCACTTTAATAGCCCATTCTGCCAAGGTTGCAATAAAACCTGTCATTATTATGACAGTATTAATTGGTACAACTCCTAGAAATCTATTTGACAAAATGTACCAAGAACCATAAAAATTTGAATTCCACTCATGGGATTTGATATAAAGAAAAATATGAAAGAAGGAAAATTTATAGGTTTGAAAAGATTAATTTTACTATAATTATAACAGTGAAAATTTGAGAAAGGCAAAGTAAATTTAACAAGCAATTACTGAGTGACTCTCTACATTGAGTTCTGTGATGACAGTGAAAGCGGCCCAAAAGAGTATTGCAGTCCTCATGAGCTTACTTAGGGCAGAGCTTGCTGTATATGTTTAAAAATGAGCCTTTCAAAAAACAAAGAAAGGGAGGCGATGCCCCTATCTTGAGCCACACATTGTAAGTTCTAAGGCCAAGGTTCTGATTACAGGAAACCCCTGAGTTTTACTTGCAAAGCTTTTAAAATATATACATGTCTAGCCCGACCGTCAGGAGATTCTGGTTTATTCTACCAATTCCAGTTGGCTTTTTGGATCAGTTAATGACACTGAAAATATATAAAGGAAATACACTTCATACAGATGTGTTTGACATTGCTAATCAGATCATTACGCTTGTCAAAGTGCTCTATTAAGGGATAGTACCGAACAAGCATGAAAAATTAAAATGTTATAAAACTTAGCCTCTATTCATAGTCTGTTAGCGACTCTAAATCAATGATTTGTTTGCGTGAATGTTGAAAGCATTCAAGGTATTGAGAAAGTGTTACCATAAATATAAGACAACAGCATGGAGATGACCAGAGGGGAAGGGGGATGGGGAGGTAGAAGAGGGTGTGGAGGGATCAATGGTGACGGAAGGAGACTTGACCAGGGCTGGGGAACACACAGTACAACATACAGATGACGTATTACAGAATCGTGCAACTGAAACCTGTATAATTTTATTAACCAATATCACTCCAATAAATTCAATTAAAAAAGAAAACCAACCAATAAATAAATAAGGTAAATTTTGTACTGGCCATGGTAGAAATGAATGACTAAAATCTAAATGAATTTTTATGGTTATTCTTTGCTTCTACCACTTTAAAAGACTTAATATCTATTATTAAAGTCATCCAAAAAATATATAATTAATCTGAAACTCCTTAACATCACTTTCTTCTCTCTCTCTCCCTCCCTCTCCCTCATCCTCTCCCTCCATTCCTCTCTCCTCTCTCTCTCTCTCTCTCTCTATTACACATGATCCCCAAAAGGAAATTTTACTTCGTCTATATTGTGTAAGAGTACTTTTTAAACTGTGCTGTTTTTCCATGCTACAATTCTCCAGTCGTTTCAGATGTGCGCAATATTCACAAATCCTAATTGGTTGTATAATGGGAGCTGACAGCCTACAAAGTATTAAGCCACTTCTACACCACCTATTTTCTGTATGCAAATCAGACAGAAACAAATGTTTGGCCCCAGCTGGGCAAAATGTCCCATTTAGAATTCTTTTCCTCTTCTTTGTTCTTTGATGTTCTGCAAATGAGCTTTAGAACTCCACTCTTCACACAATTCAATTTTACAGACCCATTATCTGAGATATAATGTGGAGGTTAAATATATCAGGGCAGCCATTATGTGAAAATAATTAACAGTAATGAATAATGCACTAATTCCACTGATGAGAGATGGTTATATGTGTAATGAAGTGTTGGGGCAGCCCTGACAAATGAAATTAAAATATTTAAACACTGTTTTATGATATTACTTTGCTCATATAATTTCCTTTACCTACAATGAGCCACTTGGATTATCGTCATTATCTTGACAGCTCTGAAGAATGAAATAGTGCGGGTTAATGTGACAGCGATTAGTCAGAGAGAAAATCCATCACCCAGGGCAGAACGGGCTGAGGCAGAAAGGGCCTGCATACTGTCCTGTTTCCAACACGAGAAGAATGATACTATCAACATCACTTCAATATTAAATGGATAGAATTATCTTGTCATTTAGTTACAGCCTCTGAAGAACTACCTATTTGTACCTGCAAAAGAAAGGTCAGCCTTTCTTAATCACCCATAAAAATATGTTGATGGATTCTTTATATCAATAATAGTGACAGGAACAGAGACAGGAAAGAAGCATGACAATTTAAAAGCAAGAAGTTTCTCCCTCAAGTCCTTACAGTTTTTTTCCCCCTAGTAATTTCTACTTAGATTAAAATTGAATTTCAGAATCCAATCTGTTGAGGACACCACTGCTTACTCTCCATATTCCGGGATGATTACATCAGACTTCTATTTTTAAATCAAATTCTATCTCTGCTGAACTTCATTCTATGAATAGTCTTTGGAACAATTATTCTTAAGCTTGTCACCTTTCAAAGAGGCAGCACATTTGAATTTTTAAAACCTGGTGATGTAATAATCTAGCTGCTCTTCATTAAAGTTGAATCTAGAATTCACTCTAAAATACATGATGCAAGAGGAAGTCATCAGTAACATGAGTGGAAACTGTTATATTGCCGATATTCACTTGTATTGTCATAAGTTTAGTTTATAAACTAACAACAGGGGTATCACTTCCAGATATTTTATCTATATAAAATATGTTAAAAACTTAAAATCTTATGTTGTACATTATTTCTCTTTTGCTTCCAAACAATTGTGAGTGGAGAAACAGCTGCAATTAGAACAGGTTTCCAGGCACGTTGGGCCCAGAATTCTCTGCCTTTGGTAACAAGATGGCACTACTTGATTCCGTTCCCGCGAGAGTGAAAAAGGACATGGTCATTAAAAAATAAGGCTTAAGTTCTGCTCTACTTTCCCTTAACTAATACTAACACATTGGAAATCCTCCTATGCAACAATGCATCTTTATTTGGAGCACGGAGAATGGCATGTTTTATTTGCTAATATTTAAAGTTGAGTTTGAGAGCCCTCTTCCTTTATTTCAAGCCAGATCCATTTCCAATAAAACAAGAATGTCAGCTTTGCTGGCAAACCTTTGCTGGCATGGCCCTGCTAACATTGGCATGTGACAGCCCATCAAGTAAAGAATCAGATATTCACCACAAGCATTCTTCCAACTATAAAATAGGTAACTCAGTGTCTCTTAGTCTACATACATATGGTAAGAGTATAGCCATCCTTCAAATCACTGGAATACATAAATACCAACAATGCCTTACTTGTAGATTAAAATGTCCACTTTTATCTGGGCAGACCAAGTTTTTGGAGATCCAAAGGTACAATATGAGAAAAACTTTTGTTAACCCCAATACTGAGAGAATAAGATAATACTGTGTAAAGAGTAAAACTAACTATGTATCATCAGTCTATTCATAATTGGACCTGCAGTTATGTCAAAATAGCAAGGCTCATTATGTAAGGGGATGGTGTTATAGTTACTTAACAGATTTATATAGATATATAATCTAATTTGCAACGTCACTTTAGAATAATAATTCATTACCAGCTCCTATCGCCACCTCAGCTATCTTTAATGAAAAGCCAAAAAGGAGAAAATAAATGTGTACCACTCAAAAAAATCTATGTGAGCAAATTTAAGAAGTGTATGATAGCATGCATAACATATGTCTCTATCCCAGTAGGAAATACCCTTTAAAATAATATCTCTTTCCTGAAAATGATATAATCCTTTCTTGTACTTCTTGTATTTGTTCTGAAAAAAAAAATTACAATTTACTTCAATTATCTGACAATGAAGTGCCTCGGTAATAAATCCAACATTAAAAAATCATTTCCAGCAAATTACTCCAATAAAATCAATGAAGGTCAGGCTCAGCTGTAGCAACAAATAAATGACACACTATTGACAGGCTGGATAGACTTAATTGTCATTTATAAAGGTTAAGGGGATAAAACAATCTAATAGAAAGCAGATGTTTACTAAACAAAAAATGGAAGTGAGTGAGATAAATCGAGAGGGCAAGTTAGGCCTGAGCAGCCTCCACACCCTTCCAGCCTGGTCCCTGAGCAAAATCCGAGTTATTCTAAGTCTCGGCAGCATGTGTGTTTGATTCAGTCAATATTTATCTGCTTTGGGGCTGCTTTGTGATCTTTCTACATTTTATATATTGAAGTCATGAAACGGATTTTCTGCTAATAGAAAATGAAGAATTGATAAAATTGAATAACCGTAGCCAGGTTAAAAGCTGTTTGACCCGTTGCAAAATTCCAGTAGCTGCATCTTTGAGAAAAGCAAACACTGGAAGAAGAGAGCTTACTGTATCTCTGATGTGCAGCTAGCTTTCTAATCGTGACAGTGTTCTTTCCCAGACATAAACCTAGATTCTGAACATTAACATTTTGTTTAAAAGTCATGTTTGTGAACACTATGAACATAACCAAATGAATCTGGAAGGGTCAGCCCAGCTAATAATTTTCTTCCTGTAAGTTATAGCAATGTTTACAACATCACGGGTCAAACAGCTTTGTGTGGATTTCTCAGCATAGACTCTAAAACTTACTTTACCTGGAAATGTCCATAATCTTTTCTCGGAATCATAAATGAGTTCTCAGCTTTTGCTTTAAAGGAAAAGAGAACATTTTGAAGTGATCCAGCTCTCCTGAAACCATAGCTTCATTGCATCTCTGAAAGTGAAAAGGACCGTAGCTTATTGAATCTCACACTTCATCTTTCAGAGGAGGAAACACGGAAGCAGAGAGAGTAAGAGAACCTCCACCTGGGTCAGAACTAGGCACCAGGTCACCTGATACCCAGGGCAATGTTCTTACCCCACTTAGTCTTGACCTAAAAGTTAAAAGGAAAGAGGAAGTATTGTCCGCTTCCTACAAACAACTCTCTTATACAAATATATGATCTGGTATTATCAGGGCTACCCACAATTATGTTCTTCATCAGTTAAAAGAGCAAGGACCGAGTGACGTCACGGAAATGGCGCCGTGAGCAGCGCGTCCAACAGATCTCCCCAAAATCACAACAAATTTATCAACTAGAAACAGGAAAATTTATCTTCGGAGCAAACTGAAAGCAATAGGACTGTTATCACTCGAATCTGAGAGACGAGGGTGTGGAGGAAGCTACCCCAGGGACGTTCACTCAAGCCGCGAGAAAGTGCGCCTGTGGTAAGTCATCCCGCACTCGGAAGCCGCCGCCGGCCGCCGCCGCCAGCCCGGGTCGGTTGCAGAACGAGCAGCGAGCAGCTGCTGGCGCGCTCCCGGTCTGGTTGCAGACCGAGCATTGCAGACCGAGCACCGCTAACGTTCCCAGCGGCCCGCGCACGGGGAGCGGGAGAGGCCCCAGGGCGGTATTCCCTACTTGGGAGATTCTCTCCGCGGGCGGGGCACCTCACCCAGCCATTCAAGCTAACAATCAAGCGTTGGGGGAGGGGCGCGCGCAGGCAGCCTGAAATACCTTCGGGAGCACAGCTGCGACCCAATTACTAAAATTAACTTAACCCGTGAAATCTGCGCACCCTCGGTTCTAATTGATAAGATCTCTCTCAGTTCACCGACCCAAGACAAGAGGCTTGATATTTTTTGGTGCCTCTCGCTAAAGGGGCGGGGGCAACTTCTGATTGATAGAGCCTCCATATTCAGGGATAAACGCTAACAAGAAGGACTTGGCAGATAATAAGATCTATAGCACACTAGTCGCAAGCAGAGACTAGTGCCTCTTCTTACCGGCCAAAACAGGCTACAAAGTGTGGAAAGCCTGGGTTGAGAGGTCCAACGGAATGCTAGGCGCTGAACAATCACCTTGACAACAATTGACTCCCACCCCCACCTGATTACACTGGAGGCCCTGACTGTCAGAGCCCTTCCCAGAGCCTTGCACTGAGTGGGGATAGAGTGGGGATTTCCCAGCTCTTTGAGCCTCTTACTCCCCAGGCAGAAGCAGTGGCAGCCTTGTGGCTGGATCGCCAGGCTGCTGGTTCGGGAAGGGGGGACTGGGAGAGAGAATCCACGAAGGCGAACTCTCTCGTCGGTAGACCCTGCAGACGCCGGCAGGCCTTGACTACCAGCAAGACTAAAGCCAATTGTGTGACATTGCCGTAGAACCCCATCAATTGCAAGTCCCTGCCTGGGTGTGGCGCAGGGGCAGGGCCTGGGGTGCAGAGTCGCCGACCGGGAAGAGGGAGAGAGGAGAAGGAGGAAGAGGTTGACATCTCAAAATCAGGAAAAATCCACAGACTTTGCAGCTTGTTCCACTGTTTGTTTTTTTTTGTTTTTTTTGGTTTTTTTATTTTTTTTATTTTTTTTTGTTGTTGTTGTTTGTTCCTTCTATCTTATTGCCTTTATTTCCTCCACCTCAGTCCTTCTATTCTCTGCCCACCTTATGCTTCCCTTTTCTTGAACTACACTACCCATAAGTGTTACATTTTATTTCTCTTCTTCATCCTCACCCTCCTTTGGGGTTATACTCCAGGACACTTAATTCTCACTCTCTCCTCTTTTGTTTTTTTTTGCCTTATTTTGTTTTTTTCTCTTCCTTTTTTATTTCTTCCTTCGTTTTTCTCTTTTTCTTATTTTTTCCTTTCTATTCGTTTTTTCTTTTCTCGTTTTACTTTCCTCCGATTTAATCCTCAATCACGAACAAATTAGTTAATTTGGGACTCGAGGTTTTTTTTGGCTTTGTTTTTCTTTTTCGGTTTTGTTTTTGTTTTTTTCTGGTTGGTTTGTTTTTGTGGCATTTTGGGTCCTCCCAACCCAAGGTCTCCATTGTATTTGGTCTTTGCTCCACTTAATACAACGTATTTTTACTTATTATTTTTATTTTTTCTTCTTGATTATTCCTTTTTTTGTCCTTTTTTCTGGTTCCCTCTTGTCCCTCTCATTATATCTCTTGGTTGACCGTCACCCGCAGGCAGATCAACTTATGCTTGTCTAAGATTTTCTTCCTTTTTTTTTTTTTTTTTTTTCTTTAATTTATTTTTTTATTTTTTGCCCCCTTGAACTCTACACCGCAAACCAGGCCCTCCATTATAGGCACGATATTTCCCTGAGGAGGGGAGAGGAGGGAAGGAGAACAAAGAAAAAAAAAAGGGGGAAATAATAAATTATTACTGCTTTTTTTTGTGGGGTGTTTTACCCTTTGTTTTTTGTTGGTTTTTTTTGTGTGTTTTTTTTTTGTTGTTTTTTTTGTTTTTTTGTTTTTTTGTTTTTTTGTTTTTTACTTTTTACTCTTTATTAATTCTAATTAGTGCTATCAACAAGACCACCCTCAGATGCCAATAAGAAAGAGGAAATCGAATATTATGGATACAAAAGAAAGAGAGGTAACACAAATAGATGTGGAAAAATCTATGGAGAAAAGACTTAACATATTGGAAGCCTTGGAGCTAAATGACAGAGAATTTAAAATAGAAATCTTAAAAATACTCAGAGATATACAAGAAAACACGGAAAGGCAATATAGGGAGATCAGAAAACAACTCAATGAACACAAAGAATATATTACCAAGGAAATTGAAACTATAAAAACAAATCAAACAGAAATGAAAAACTCAATTCACAAGCTGAAAAACGAGGTAACAAGCTTAGCTAGCAGAACAACCCAGATTGAAGATAGGATTAGTGAAATAGAAGACAAACAACTTGAGGCACAACAGAGAGAAGAAGAAAGAGACTCAAAAATAATAAAAAACGAGAAAGCCCTACAGGAATTATCTGACTCCATCAGAAAGAATAACATAAGAATAATAGGTATATCAGAGGGAGAAGAGAAAGAAAATGGAATGGAGAATATACTCAAACAAATAATAGACGAGAACTTCCCAAGCCTGTGGAAAGAACTAAAGCCTCAAATTCAAGAAGCAAACAGAACACCGAGTTTTCTTAACCCCAACAAACCCACTCCAAGGCACATCATAATAAAGATGACACAAAACAATGACAAAGAAAAAATTCTCAAGGCAGCCAGGGAAAAGAAGAGTACAACATATAAAGGAAGGCCTATTAGATTATCATCAGATTTCTCAGCAGAAACTCTACAAGCTAGAAGAGAGTGGACCCCAATATTTAAAGCCCTGAAAGAGAGGAACTTTCAGCCAAGAATACTATACCCATCAAAGCTATCCTTCAAGTATGAAGGAGATATAAAAACATTCACAAATACAGAAAAGATGAGAGAATTTATCACGAGAAAGCCCCCACTCCAGGAAATACTAAAGGGGGTTTTCCAACCAGATTCAAAGAACAAAAGAAAACAACACCACAAGTAACAGCTCCACCAAGAACACAATAAAACCAAACTTAAACTGTGACAACAAAGGAAAAAAAAAGGGGGGGGAGAGAATGGAGATTAATAGTAGCAAAGGACGATGAAGTGCAGAAATACTTATAAGATAGGGTACTACAATGAATATGGTAGGTACCCTTTTCATTACTTAATGGTAACCACCCTAGAAAAAACCACCACAAAAACACATGACTTAAAACAGGTAGCAACAGAGGAAAGAAGTATGGAACACAAACAAACAGAAACAAATGATAGAAAAACAAAAGAGAAGAATCAAACTAGATACAAAACTAACAGAAAGCAATTTATAAAATGGCAGTAGGGAACCCACAAGTGTCAATAATTACACTAAATGTAAATGGATTAAACTTACCAATAAAAAGACACAGAGTAGCAGAATGGATTAAAAAAGAAAATCCAACTATATGCTGCCTACAAGAAACACATCTAAGCAACAAGGATAAAAACAAATTCAAAGTGAAAGGCTGGAAAACAATACTCCAAGCAAACAACACCCAAAAAAAAGCAGGTGTAGCAATACTCATATCTGATAATGCTGACTACAAGACAGAAAAAGTACTCAAAGACAAAAATGGTCACTTCATAATGATTAAGGGGACACTGAATCAAGAAGACATAACAATCCTTAATATATATGCACCAAACCAAGGAGCACCAAAATATATAAGACAGCTACTTATTGACCTTAAAACAAAAACTAACAAAAATACAATCATACTTGGAGACCTCAATACTCCGCTGATGGCTCTAGATCGGTCATCCAAACAGAGAATCAATAAAGATATAGTGGCCTTGAACGAAATACTAGAACACCTGGATATGATAGACATCTACAGGACACTTCATCCCAAAGCGACAGAGTATACATTTTTCTCTAGTGTACATGGAACATTCTCAAGAATTGACCATATGTTGGGCCACAAAGACAATATCAGCAAATTTAGAAAAATTGAAATTGTACCAAGCATATTTTCTGATCATAAAGCCTTGAAACTAGAATTCAACTGTAAAAAAGAGGGGGAAAAACCCACAAAAATGTGGAAACTAAACAACATACTTCTAAAAAATGAATGGGTCAAAGAAGAAATAAGCGCAGAGATCAAAAGATACATACAGACAAATGAAAATGAAAATATGACATATCAGAATCTCTGGGATGCAGCAAAAGCAGTAATAAGAGGAAAGTTCATATCACTTCAGGCCTATATGAACAAACAAGAGAGAGCCGAAGTAAACCACTTAACTTCACACCTTAAGGAACTAGAAAAAGAAGAAGAAAGACAACCCAAAACCAGCCGAAGAAAGGAGATAATAAAAATCAGAGCAGAAATAAATGAAATAGAGAACAGAAAAACTATAGAAAAAATCAATAAAACAAGGAGCTGGTTCTTTGAAAAGATCAACAAAATTGACAAACCCTTAGCAAGACTCACCAAGGAAAAAAGGCACAGGACTCAAATAAATAAAATCCAAAATGAAAGAGGAGAGATCACCACAGACATCATAGATATACAAAGAATTATTGTAGAATACTATGAAAAATTATATGCCACCAAATACAACAATCTAGAAGAAATGGATAAATTCCTAGAACAATACAACCTTCCTAGACTGAGTCATGAAGAAGCAGAAAGCCTAAACAGACCAATCAGCAGGGAGGAAATAGAAAAAACTATTAAAAACCTCCCCAAAAATAAAAGTCCAGGCCCAGACGGTTATACTAGTGAATTCTATCAAACATTCAAAGAAGACTTGGTTCCTATTCTACTCAAAGTCTTCCAAAAAATTAAAGAAGAAGCAATACTTCCAAACACATTTTATGAGGCCAACATAACCCTCATACCAAAACCTGGCAAGGATGGCACAAAGAAAGAAAACTACAGACCAATATCTCTAATGAATACAGATGCTAAAATTCTAAACAAAATACTGGCAAACCGAATACAACAACATATTAAAAAAATAATACATCATGATCAAGTGGGATTCATCCCAGAATCTCAAGGATGGTTCAACATACGCAAAACGGTTAACGTAATACACCATATCAACAAAACAAAGAACAAAAACCACATGATCTTATCAATAGATGCAGAAAAGGCTTTTGATAAAATACAACACAATTTTATGTTTAAGACTCTCAACAAAATGGGTATAGAAGGAAAATATCTCAACATGATAAAGGCCATATATGATAAACCATCAGCCAACATCATTTTAAACGGCAAAAAACTGAGGACTTTCTACCTTAAATCAGGAACAAGACAGGGTTGTCCACTCTCTCCACTCTTATTTAACGTGGTGCTAGAAGTTCTGGCCAGAGCAATCAGACAAGACAAAGAAATAAAAGGCATCCATATTGGAAAAGAAGAAGTAAAGGTATCACTTTTTGCTGATGATATGATCCTATACATCGAAAACCCGAAGGACTCCACAAAAAGATTATTAGAAACAATAAACCAATACAGTAAGGTCGCAGGATACAAAATTAACATACAGAAGTCCATAGCCTTTCTCTATGCCAACAATGAAATATTAGAAAACGAACTCAAAAAAATAATCCCCTTCACGATTGCAACAAAAAAAATAAAATACCTAGGAATAAACATAACAAAGAATGTAAAGGACCTATATAATGAAAACTACAAAGCATTGTTAAGGGAAATCGAAAAAGATACAATGAGATGGAAAAATATTCCTTGTTCTTGGATAGGAAGAATAAATATAATCAAAATGGCCATATTACCCAAAGCAATATACAAATTTAATGCAATTCCCATCAAAATCCCTATGAGATTTTTTAAGGAAATGGAACAAAAAACCATCAGATTTATATGGAACTATAAAAAACCCCGAATAGCCAAAACAATCCTAAGGAAAAAGAATGAAGCTGGGGGCATTACAATACCTGACTTTAAACTATATTATAGGGCCACAATAATCAAAACAGCATGGTATTGGCAGAAAAATAGACACTCAGACCAATGGAACAGAATAGAAAGCCCAGAAATAAAACCACATATATATGGTCAAATAATCTTTGATAAAGGGGCCAACAACACACAATGGAGAAAAGAAAGCCTCTTCAACAAATGGTGTTGGGAAAACTGGAAAGCCACATGCAAAAGAATGAAACTCAACTACAGCCTGTCCCCGTGTACTAAAATTAATTCAAAATGGATCAAAGACCTAAATATAAGACCTGAAACAATAAAGTACATAGAAGAAGACATAGGTACTAAACTCATGGACCTGGGTTTTAAAGAACATTTTATGAACTTGACTCCAATGGCAAGAGAAGTGAAGGCAAAGATAAATGAATGGGACTACATCAGAATAAAAAGTTTTTGCTCAGCAAGAGAAACTGATATAAAAATAAACAGACAGCCAACTAAATGGGAAATGATATTTTCAAACAACAGCTCAGATAAGGGCCTAATTTCCAAAATTTACAAAGAACTCATAAAACTCAACAACAAACAAACAAACAATCCAATAAAAAAATGGGAAGAAAACATGAATAGACACTTCTCCCAGGAAGAGATACAAATGGCCAACAGATATATGAAAAAATGCTCAGCTTCATTAGTTATTAGGGAAATGCAAATCAAAACTACAATGAGATACCACCTCACCCTTGTTAGATTAGCTGTGATCAACAAGACGGGTAATAGCAAATGTTGGAGAGGCTGTGGAGAAAAAGGAACCCTCATTCACTGTTGGTGGGACTGTAAAGTAGTACAACCATTATGGAGGAAAGTATGGTGGTTCCTCAAAAAACTGCAAATAGAACTACCTTATGACCCAGCAATCCCTCTACTGGGTATATACCCCAAAACCTCAGAAACATTGATACGTGAAGACACATGTAGCCCCATGTTCATTGCAGCACTGTTCACAGTGGCCAAGACATGGAAACAACCAAAAAGCCCTTCAATAGAAGACTGGATAAAGAAGATGTGGCACATATACACTATGGAATACTACTCAGCCATAAGAAACGATGACATCAGATCATTTACAGCAAAATGGTGGGATCTTGATAACATTATAAGGAGTGAAATAAGTAAATCAGAAAAAAACAAGAACTACATGATTCCATACATTGGTGGAACATAAAAATGAGACTAAGAGACATGGACAAGAGTGTGGTGGTTATCAGGGGTGGGGGGAGGGAGGACAGGGGGAGAGTTAGGGGGAGGGGGAGGGGCACAGAGAACTAGATAGAGGGTGGCGAAGGACAATCTGACTTTGGGCGAGGGGTATGCAACATAATTTAATGACAAAATAACCTATACATGTTTTCTTTGAATATATGTACCCTGATTTATTAATGTCATCCCATTACCATTAATAAAAATTTATTTAAAAAAAAAAAATAAAGAGCAAGGACCAAGTTTCTCAGATGAAACACTTCCCCTCTCCTCCCTGCAGAGAGCAATTGCAGAAGCATCTTGTGCTTTCTCACATAGACAGCCTACCACTCCCAAGCAAAGAAAAAAAAGATAGAAAGAAAGAAAGAAAGAAAGAAAGAAAGAAAGAAAGAAAGAAAGAAAGAAAGAAAGAAAGAAAGAAAGAGAGAGAGAGAAAGGGAGAGAGAAAGAGAGAGAGAAAGGAAGAAAGAAAGAAAGAAAGAAAGAAAGAAAGAAAGAAAGAAAGAAAGAAAGAAAGAAAGAAAGAAAGAAAGAAAGAAAGAGAAAGAAAGAGAGAGAGAGAGAGAGAGAGGGAGGGAGGGAGGGAGGGAGGGAGGGAGGGAGGGAGGGAGGGAGGGAGAAGGAGGAGAAGGAGAGGGAGAGAGGGAGGGAGGGAAGGAGGGAGGAAGAAGGTGAGAAGGAGAAGAAAAAGAAGAAGAGGAGGAGGAGGAGGAGAGAAGAGAAAAGGAGAAAGAGGCAGGGAACTTCAATTAAACTTAGCCTCTAAAATTGACCTAGCTATTTCAAACCCTCTGCAAAAAAAAAATGAATAAACAAATAAAAATGTTTCCACAAGAAAAATAAAAATAATTGTGAGTTTTATATGTTTTGTAATACCTGAAAATTATTTATTTTTATCTTTTAGAAAATTTCTTAGAGAAGAAGAAAATATAAAATGAAAAATTTTTTAATTTATTAAAAAAAAAACAAATAAAAACTGGACACAAAGACTCTAGTGATTACAGCATGTGTGAGGGGCAACAGCTTTTCTATAAATACCCTAACACTTATTCTTCCCTACTCATGGAGTTTACCATATTTAAGCCATATTTGGGAGACTGGGTGAAAGAAATGAAGGAATTAAGAAGCATAAATTGGTAGTGACAGAATAGTCACGGGGATGTAAAGTACAGCATAGGAAGTATAGTCCATAGCACTGTAATAACTGTGTATGGTAACAGGAGGGTACTGGAAATATCAGGGGACCACTTTGTAAACTATATGATTTTCTAACCACTATGCTGTATACCTTACCAATACAAAATAATATGGTAATTGGAAAATTTTTTAATTATTAAAAAGAATTATTTATGTGCCCAGTATTTTACATACTTGTCCTTACTCTGTAAAAGTATTACCCCATTTTACAGATGAGAATGTAAAATGATTTAGTTAAGATCACATATTTATTAAGTTATAGAGGTGGAATTTCAACTTGAGCCTATTCAAAAAAAGTGGGTAATAGATCATAAATTACTGGTTATACAAAGATAGATAAAATATAATCTTTACATTAAGGAAATCTTGGTCCAGTGGAGGGGAGAATAATGCTGTGTATTTAGTACCTGCAATTTAATGCACTGGATGATGGCAGCTAGAACAGTTATATTTTCATTGTCTTACTGTAAGCTTTCATCTTGTCATGGTAATCATAAAGCAATCTAACTTTGGGGCATGCTTCAGCTCCAATTCTGCATGCTGCCATAAGAGACAGCTTTCTTTTCTTTTCCCCCCTTAAGTGAAAAGTAGATAGGCAGAGAGACAGATTCCTGCATGTGCCCTGACTGAGATTTACCTGGCAAGCCCCCTACCAGGTGATGCTCTGCCCAGCGGGGGCCATTGCTCCATTGCTTGGCAACCAAGCTATTTTTAGTGACTCGGGGAGGTCAGGGAGCCATCCTCAGTGCCCAGGTCAACTTGCTCCAAACTAGCCATTGTTGTGGGAAGGGAAGAGAGAGACAGAAAGAGAGAAGGGAAAGGAAGAGAAGTAGAGAAGCAGATGGTCACTTCTCTTATGTGCCCTGAGCAGCAATTCAAACTGGGACATCCATATGCTGGGCCAACACTCTACTGCTGAGCCAATGGGCTAAAGCCAGGGACAGCTTTATAAAACACAAATAAAAATATACCTCTTCACTGCTCAAATGCCTCTGGGGAACCTCTATCACCTATAAAATAAATTCCAAATCCCACAACCTCATCTACAAGTGAAACCTCAGGAGCCTGGTCTACCCTAGCCTTCCGGCATTGCATCCTCCACAGTAGCCCACCCCACAGCCAGAAGAACTATTACTACTCCCAATTCTTGTCGCAGTGCCATTCCCTCTTCCCCAGCGCCCTTTCTCCTCCTTGTTCCCCTTAAAAACTTATCATCCCATCATGTAAAGTTTAAATACTGTTACCTCTAAAAAGCTTACCTGACTCTGCTTACACATTAAACAGAATTACGACCCTGTAGCATAGTAATTTGTAAACTTTTATCTCTTAAACTGGACCATGAAGTCCTTTGGACATACAACATAAAACTGAAAGCCGGACCCATAATAATAGGTCCACAGAAAGTGTTAGTTGAATGAGTTAATGATAAAGTAAAAGGCACATCAATCAACAGATATTACAATTGACAAGGGAGAAGTTTAAGTGCATGGATACAGGACAGGGAATATGCTGCTATGTCCTAGACAGCTAGAAATGTCGTCAGGCCAATAAAAGTAATATTTAAGGTAAGTTGCAAAATTTCTGTAAGACTTAGTATCTTATTCCCCACAAATCTACGCTAGGACACTAAGGTAACTCTTTAAACCATACCTGGGTGGTCTTTTTACTTGCTGCTCTGTGAACATGAGAGGCCAGAACATATACTCCATAATAACACATTTCTCTTACTACAGAGGGACCCCACATTCTTTGGTGATAGTTATCCCTTCAGTTATGATGATTATACACATGATATAAAGCACATGTGATGGGATCTGATGCCACTTTCTTGTTCCTTCTCACAAATAATATGATGACCCTTGGCCAGCATTATTTTTACGTGGATGCTCTTCTATGGATACCAAATGCTTCCTGCCTTTCTCTGGTCTACACTGAGATATTTGCTTTTTGCTTCCTCATTGTGAACTACAGAAGTATCTTGGTAGTTGCTAATGTACTTTATCAAAGCACTGTCATTAATTATTTGGTCTATATCGATCAGATCCCAGGAAAGGATTCCATCTCTCCAATAAACTTTGATTTTTTTCTAATATGTTTTACGAAGTGCTAGCATTTGCTTTACCAGGTTTAAAATATAACCTTGTGATGGCATAGCTAGCGGTCTATCTCTCTAACCCCAAGTGTTCACCAAGCGTGCACCCAGCGTGAGCTCTCCCAGTCACTGGCAGCGTTTCTTCATACAACAACAGGAGGGAACTTAACAACGTTGTTGATGAGAATTTTCTGTTTGGGATCTGAGCTGAATTCATCTTGGCCCTGGACCTCCAATGTTCGTTTCTTTGTAAATGCAGCAGTTGCTGGACAGTTTTTGTTTCAAAGTCACTTCCTGGCTAATATTGGTAGGCTATCCAATCACAACTTTAAAAGAAAGACATGAAATCAACTTGATGAACACTTAAATATAAGCATTCTTGCAAAACTGTAAAATTTTGCAAACCTGATTAGTTGGAGCAACTTTAAAATAGATACTGTGTTCAAATTTCAGGCTCCTTCATATATTCAAGACACAGGAAATGTGACAAGATTTTCAAGAAAGATGCTATACCCTGTACCAGATACATTTTGACTGATGCAGAAACAGTTTAAGGTATAATATAATAATTATGATAATTCGCCTGGAGGAAAAAAGACTGAGTCACTAATTGATAACTGTCCTGCAACATGACCCATCATGTTGGGACATGAGGTATGGGATGAAACAAATAAGCAAAGACATACCCTGAATTCCATTCAAGCCATGACTTTAAAATATATATTAATTATGTAGACAAAGGGAAGATGGGAGCTATAGGTATAGTGCAGGTTATACAAAGTCATTCCAGTTCTCGTTGTTTTCAAATCCAATCTCCTTCAGCAAAACCTGACTGCATGATTGACCTTTTGAGCCAATTGAAGGAGATAGTTGTCAGACAAACACAATGGGTCATCTCCATAATCAGGTTTCTTAGAGGGAGGGATCTGTCCCAAATAGGTTTAAATGACCGGGCCTGCTGCCTCAAAGGCAAACGGGCGTCGACTGCAATCTCACCAAACCAGGCTATCGTGGCTCTCAAGCATTCTCTGTATATTTCAACAAATTTTTATACTTCAAAAAAATATATTTTTTTTATTTACGGAGACAGAGTCAGAGAGAGGGATAGATAGGGACAGACAGGCAGGAACGAAGAGAAATGAGAAGCATCAATCATTAGTTTTTCATTGTGACACCTGTTGTTCATTGATTACTTTCTCATATGTGCCTTGACCAGGGGGCTACAGCAAACCGAGTAACCCCTTGCTCGAACCAGGACCTTGGGTCCAAGCTGATAAGCTTTTGCTCAAACCAGATGAGCCCGCACTCAAGCTGGCGACCTTGGAGTCTTGAGCCTGGGTCTGCCACATCCCAGTCTGACATTCTATCCACTGTGCCACCGCCTGGTCAGGCTGTTTTTTTAAATAGTACAAAGATTTGAGGGAAAAAATTAATCAACTCAAATTTGAATTTTTTTTTCAATTTATTCTAAACCAAATAATTTCATCCAAGGTTCTCAGTGCACCCTAGAAACTTTGAATCACGTTTCACTCTACCCAGTACCAGGTGGACAGAGGAGTCAAAACTGCTCACCAGTTTTTCCCAATGCCTAGACCAATTCACAAACAA
The DNA here is from genome assembly GCF_036850995.1 of Saccopteryx leptura. Classification (NCBI taxonomy): domain Eukaryota; kingdom Metazoa; phylum Chordata; class Mammalia; order Chiroptera; family Emballonuridae; genus Saccopteryx; species Saccopteryx leptura. Next base: position 70,461,974 of record NC_089506.1, on the reverse strand, counting down.
ATAAGTGAATTTCAATGAAAAAAGTAGCAATGAATTCAGAACGCAAAGAAAATTATTCAGGGATGAAATTGGGATTTTCCACAAACAGTGTGTTTAGAAATGGCACTTGGCTACAAATATCAAAATGCTAAACTAACAGAGGCTAAAATAACATTTAATTATTTCACATAACAATGAGTCTGGAAATGAGTGGTTCCAAAATTGACTCCAGAGCTCAACAACGGCAGGTGCTAGGTCAAAGTCCATGTCACTGTAGGCTTTGTGTTTGTAGTAGAAAGAGAACCACTTTATTTCTAAGGACCGCATGCTCAGGGCAGTGAACTGAACAAGACAAAAGCTTGGGATTATCGATATTGCTGCACAAACAAAATTGGACAGGCAGCAAGAAAGAAGAGAGGATGGCTGTAATACAGGAGGACTTTCGGACACTAGGGGTACTTTGTCTTCTAAGAATGTTCTCAAAAACTGCTATTTGAAGTCAATGACTCCCACGTCTCACGCTACAAACCCCTAATCCACGCTCTTTGAAAAACCACAACAGAATCTTCCCATCTCTCTGTCTAGTTCCCTCTTTCTAGAAGAAGAAGAGAGAACCTGTCAATATGAAGTTTTTCTTCATCAAAAATAAAACTAGAAGTAGTGGCAAGTTCAAAATAAGCAACGGGATAGTTTGATCACAGGGGAGAGGCTGTGATTTGATAGTTCATTGCAGGAGGTGCGGGAGCAAAGGGAGGAACTGGCTTTGCTAAGATTATAGATGTAAATAGAGGCAGAACTGGTAGCAGAGCCAAACTAGCTAGAATTCCCACTCTATATTCACACACATCTATCAATCCATTCTCCTCACACTTCATCATCAATTCAAGCATCATTAATTAACTGTTAAGATTTTTACCATTTTAAAAATGGTATTTAGTGATATTTTTTTTCCTGCAGTTACAAAACTGTCAGACAATAGTTGTTTACTAAGAATATTTCCAACAGGAAAATCCATTTAGAACATGGAAAACATCAGTTTTGATTTAATGCTAAAATATCACTTTAAAAATTTTTAAATGTACTTTTTAAATTTTTGCTTTGATTTGAGAGAGAGAAAGAGAGAGAAAGGCAGAGGAAGGGGGAAGGAAGAGAGACAGAGAAGCATTAACTCATTGTTCCATTTAGTGGTGTACTCATTGATTGCTTCTCCTATGCTCCTTGACCAGGTGTTGAACCTGTAAGCTTTGGTACACCGGCCTCACACTTTATCCACTGAGTCACTTGGCCAGGGCTTATAAATGTATTTTTGACATCTAAAAAGACTTGAAAGTGGTGGGGAACAAGGGAGAGGGGGCGGTATTTGGGGGGGAACACTAGAATTTATGTACACTCAATAAATTAAAATAAAATAAAATTTAAAAAATAAATTAATTAATTAAAAAAACACATTTGAAAGGCTGAGGTTCTGGGATATCCTGAATTAAGATAGATTTATATTTGAAAAATGCAAGTCAGATTTCTAGGAAAAAAATGTGATCAGAAGTACAAATAATCAATATGACAACAATGTTTTTTTTAAATACAATTTATTTTTTTATTTAATTTATTGTGTTTACATAGATTCTAGGGCCACCCCGAATGCATTTCCCCTCCCCCATATTCCCCTCAACATCTCCCTTGCCCCCCTCCCCACCGCACCCTCCCCCCTTTCCTACAGGTTTATCCCATCCTATCATCCCCTTTCCCTCGGTCCTCTTTTCCTCTGTATGACAACAATATTGCTAAAAGAAAATAAAAGTGCTTGGGCAACATGTTGACAGTACTTTGACAAAGTGTAGAAAAGATCTGTAGTTGATCCAATTCTAACCAATGAAAAATTGGAGATGTTATATTTTAAGTCCCTCTTTTGATAGTTAGGAAAACATAACCCTCTAAAAACTAAATTTTGTCTTCCTATAAGTTTTATTTTTCCAAAAGTCATTCTTCTAAAGCAGCTTTAGGATTGTATTGGTGAAAATATGGCATGGATACTAAGAGGGGTCAGCTGTGCTTCTAGGTCACATAGAGAATATATGAAGCATGGACTTCACATTCAGGGACAACTGGATTTAAATGTCTAGTCTATCATTTACTAGGTGTTTGACTAAGAATTAGGTACCTGAGTAGTCTGAGCCACTTCTTAAAGATGAATAAAATTGTTAATTTGCTGGAATGTTATAATGATTGAATTTGATAGTATATATAAAAAAACTAGCACAAAGTAGGTACTCAAAAAAGAGTACCACTTTTTTATGGTAATTGAATTTATTGGGATGACATTAGTTTGCAAAACTATACAGGTTTCAAGTGTACAACTCAATAAAATATCATCTGCACCCAACACTATGTGCTCTCTGCCCCAAGCAACGTTTCTTTCCGCCCCAATCCCACCCCTTTACCCACCTCTACTTACCCCCACCCCTCTCTCCCTCTGGTTATTACCAAACTGTTGTCTGTGTCTATGAGTTATATATATATGTCTTTTGGCTAATCCCTCCACCTTGTTTAATCTAGTCCCCCATCTTTTAAAGCTGTCAGTTTTTTCCTTGCATCCATGCTGCTATTTCTATTTTGTTTCTTGGATTATTTTGTTCATTATATTCCTTGTATAAATGAGATCATATGGTATTTGTCTTTCTCTGACTGGATTATTTCAGTTAGCATAGTAGTCTCTAGGCAAGTTCCATTTGTGCTGTCACAAAAGGTAAGATTTCCTTTTTTTTATGGCCAATAGTATTCCGTTATATAATTGTACCACAGCTTTTTTATCTCAAGTAGCCATCTTTAATAAAAAGGAAGAGAGTGCAGATTTTTTAAAAGGAGAGTTTCACACTTTTTACAATTACAAACTACATCTGCAGGAGTAGGGACCCTAAAACAGAAAACAGTACTTTGAAGAACCAGGTTTCAGTATGTTTTGGATTTTTACCACATAAAGTAGATTGAATTATTGTTCAGAAAAATTCTCTCCCTTTCTCTCACTATTGTAGGAGGTATGCACTTCCCATTTCACTGATCTTGGACTTGACATGTTTCTTGTTTTGGCCAATGATATGTCAGTGGATGTGAGGAGACAGAGGTTTGGGATACTCTTGAGTAGTTGACCTGCTCTCCTGGTCTCTGCCTCTGACCTTAAAAGAATATGTCTGAACTAGCCCACTGATCCCAGCAGCTCCAAGAAAGACACCTAGAGCAGAGCCAAGCTCCTTCAGTGAACCCAACTTAGAGTTTCCATTTTCAACACATGGATACATGAATGAGTCCAGCTGACCCTAGTTCAGAAGAGCGGACCACATTAATGAAAGAATAAATTATTATTTAAACCAATGAGTAACGGGGACAATTTTTTTTTTTTTTTTTTTTTGTATTCTTCTGAAGCTAGAAACCGGGAGAGACAGTCAGACAGACTCCCGCATGCGCCCGACCAGGATCCACCCGGCACGCCCACCAGGGGGTGACGCTCTGCCCACCAGGGGGTGATGCTCTGCCCCTCCGGGGCGTCGCTCTGCAGCAACCAGAGCCACTCTAGCGCCTGGGGCAGAGGCCAAGGAGCCATCCCCAGCGCCCGGGCCATCCTTGCTCCAATGGAGCCTCGCTGCGAGAGGGGAAGAGAAAGACAGAGAGGAAGGAGAGGGGGAGGGGTGGAGAAGCAGATGGGCGCTTCTCCTGTGTGCCCTGGCCGGGAATCGAACCCGGGACTTCCACACGCCAGGCCAACGCTCCACCACTGAGCCAACCGGCCAGGGCCAACGGGGACAATTTTTAAAGCAGCATTTCTCTGCAATGACTAACTTATACACCACATTTCTATTACTGTACTTGGAGACTTATTATGTGCACATTTATTTAGTCATGCAATGGTATTTATTTAAGACATATGTCTTGAATATGTACCATGTGCTAGGACTGTGCTACACATGGAATTACAGTAGCAAACAAGTGAACACAATCTTGAATCTAAGCATATATTCAGGATCACTGGCTTAAGTTAGAAAACAGAGTCTGCAAGTGGTTTCTGTAAGTAAATAGTGTAAGCATTTTAAACCCCAGTTAAAAAACAAACAAATAAACACAGCAAATGTATAAACATAACGCATTCCATCCTTCTCCCTGAACAGAATATAACAGCAAATTTCTCTTAGTAAGGCCTTTGTATCTCAAAAACAGTAAATTCTTTTTGTCTCTCAATTTAATTTGAGGTGAGTAATTGTTCTAAGTAAAGAAAAACAAACAATTTAAGCAAATATCCAAATCAAGGCAAGGTAAACTGTCAACTTTTAAAAAGTGGAATCATAAATAAAGCATTGGAAACTTACTCTTTTCCTTAATATGTCTTAAATAAAATATGTTTACAGAGTCTATTTTATTTTCTTTTGAAAAATAGTTTAGGCCTGACCTGTGGTGGCGCAGTGGATAAAGTGTCGACCTGGAAATGCTGAGGTTGCCGGTTCGAAACCCTGGGCTTGCCTGGTCAAGGCACATATGGGAGTTGATGCTTCCAGCTCCTCCCCACCTTTTCTCTCTGTCTCTCTCTCCTCTCTCTCTCCCTCTCTGTCTCTCTCTCTTCCTTTCTCTCTCCTCTCTAAAATGAATAAATAAAATTTAAAAAAAATTTAAAAAAAATAGTTTAATTCTAGTACCAGCATAATGGCAGATTGAGACACTAGGCATTTCCTTCTAGCAACAACTCATAAATGCAACAAAATTTAACATGCTAGATTAAAGATACTAAAAATTATGTTTGAAAACATAGCCAAACTAAAAACAAATAAAGAGTAAGTCCCCTAGACACAGGAATGGAGGGGGAGCTCACAGCCAGAGCAACATTTCCATCAACAGCTCAGCTATCCAGATACGCTGTAAAGCCAGATATATTGTTAGAAGTTGTGCGAACATAGTTGTATGCCAAAGGAAAGACAAGCAAAGTGATCTTGGGAGAGAAGCTGAAATAAAGACTTTTCATAAAGCCAGGATTCTTCAAAGGCTCACTCCGTTAGTGAACGCTCTAGAAAAATTTCCTCTACTTGCTGGTAGATATAGTAAGGAAGAATGTTATATGCCCTTGTTTCAGGGAAGGAAAGAAAAAGAGTCGTTCATAAATATGAAAGTTCTTACCTTTAACCTGCAGAAATATGGAGGACTAAATTTATATTATCCCTATGATGTGGAAATTACAAGCTGAAAAATTAAAACCCCTGTGATTCAGGTAAATATTGTATGGTTACTACATAAAAAATATCATCTACCCAAGGCACCTGAAACTTTCTGAGAAAACAAAAATAATCCTTTGTCAAATATGAGCCCACAATAAAAAAATCAAGAAAACAAACACCCAGGAGGGTGCATTGGCAGATGTAACAAAGGCTAAATGGCACTACAAATAAAATAACTTAAAGAAAAAAATTAAAGTATGTCTTAAATAATAAGCACAAACAGAAATTATAATAAAATAAAACAAAAGAATGAACTAAAAATAAGCAGACTCAAATAACAAAATAGATTTTCTAGAAGCAAATTTTAGCAGCTAAAAGCAAATGGAAAAATGATTACCCATAAAAAAAAGGAAATAAATTGCTGATAATAACCAAAAGACATTTAAATAGTACCTTCAAATGGTGAAAAATCTGTCAAATTAGAATTATATGGACAATATTATAATTTTCAAATGAACAAAAATAAAGACATCTAAGACAAGGAAATACTAAAAATGTTACTATTTACAGATATACATTACAAAACACAAATCAAAAAATTTCAAAGAATAGTTTTATTAAAAAGCAAATAAACTGAGAAAGGAATGGTACACAAAGAAAATGGTGTACAAAGGAAAAAACAATGTAGGTCAACTCCAAAAAAAATAATTCCTTTAATATTCAAGAATATTATTTATAATAATAAACAAGTACCATATTTCCCCATGTATAAGATGCTCCCATGTATAAGACACACCTTAATTTGGGGGCCCAAAATTTGGAAAAAAAATGTATTACATAAAGTTATTGAACTCAAGTTTTATTCATCATAAAATCACTGTCCTCATCACTGTCAAAATTCTCATCCATTAGCTAGTCCTCATCTGTGTCTGATGACAAATCACTGTCTTCATATATTACCTCATCTTCAGCTCCATCTATGGTATTTGAAATGCCACCCTTCTTAATGACTCGACAACGATCTCAATCTTGATATTATCCCAGGATCTTTTCACCCAGTTACAAAATTCTCCTATAGTTAGTTTCTTCACTCTTCCTGCTGGTGTCAATTGTCCCCAGAAGACTTCATCCATTGGTACTATCCATCTTTTATGGCAGCTTTGAAGGGTTTGTTAATGCTGACATCGAGTGGTTGGAGCTATGATGTCAAGCCTCCAAGTATGACAGCAAGTTTTGGTTTTTCACTCTGCATCGGTCTTCTTTGTGTTTTTTTGTTATGTGTGCCCTGAACTGATCAAGCACCAATAGGGCAGGTTTGGGTAAAAGCCCACTTGGTCTCCTTCTCCAAACTTTCTCAAACCAGATCTTCATCCCATCCTGATCCATCCAACCCTTGTCATGAACGTGGACAATCACTCCTCGAGGAATGTCTTCTTTCAGCGTTGTTTTGCATTTGAAAATCAGCATAGGAGGCAGCTTGGTTCTGTCGGCACAGCAAGCTAGAATAACTGTATAATGGCCCTTTTCATGTCCACTTGTCTTCACAGTTACAGTTTTCACCCTTTCTTATCAACAGTTCTGTTGCTTGGGACATCAAGTTGAAGGGGGACTTCATTCATATTTGCAATCTGTTCCAATTCAAACTGATATGTCTTCCAACACTAAATGACAAAATGATGAAATTCAAGGACCTTCTGCCCATAGCTTTCAGGCATCTTTTGGGCAAATCTGGTGCATGTACGCCTGCTTAGTCCATCCCATTTCATGAACCTGAAGCATCATTTGTGTCCTCCTTTGAAATCAGTAATTTCTTTTTCTTTTTTTTTCTTTTTTAATTTTTTTTTCATTTTTTTATTTATTCATTTTTAGAGAGGAGAGAGAGAGACCAAGAGAGAGGAGAGAAAGACAGAGAGAGAGAAGGGGGGGGGGAGGAGCCGGAAGCATCAACTCCCATATGTGCCTTGACCAGGCAAGCCCAGGGTTTCGAACCAGCGACCTCAGCATTTCCAGGTCGATGCTTTATCCACTGCGCCATCACAGGTCAGGCAGTAATTTCTTTTTCATCAGCAATTTTTCTTGACTCATACTGAAACATCTTTGTGGACACAGGGATTCCAGTTGTCCTTTGTTCTTTAATCCATATCTTCAGTTTCTAAATCAGGCCATTTTGCTGACTTACTTCTCATGGCCTTATTCTGCCGTGGCGTTTTCAGTTTTCAATAGGGTTTCTTCTTCCCATAGCCAGTTTTGGATTAATTTCTCAGTTGCAGGAGAACCAAACTTAACATTCAGCAGCACGATTCACTTTTGCAAGCTGGATCATTTTTAACTTGAATTCAACACTGTACAAAAATCTTTTCTGAGCCATTTCTGGGCAGAACATGGTAAAACGTAACCTACCGTAATATACTGGTAACAACTGTGAAACAAAGAGCACAAAGACAACAAGCTCATAAAAGCGGAAAATGAAAGTAAAAAGCTCTACAACACTATGTAAGACGCACCTCGTTTTTAGACCCCAAATTTTTCAAAAAAAGGTGTGTCTTATACATGGGAAATACAGTATGTTAAAGTCATTATAAACAAAGTGAAAGTAAAATATTAAATATCACTAACATGAACTACATCAGCAGTTGATTGGAATTAAAATATTCCAACTACTATGTTACTAAATAAAAAGGTAAAGGTATTGGCTGTTTTTATAGTATTGTATCAACTATGCATAGTAAAAATATAAGGGTAATCACAATAAGAATAGGAATTGAATGTATAATTTCTAAATTAATGGAGATGTAAATAAAATGTAAACAAAAAGTTTTAATAAAATAAAAAGGAGAAAAAGGAAACAATAAAACAGGGGTAGTCAACCTTTTTATACCTACCGCCCACTTTTGTATCTCTGTTAGTAGCAAAATTTTCTAACCACCCACCAGTTCCACAGTAATGGTAATTTATAAAGTAGGGAAGAAACCTTACTTTATAAAAGTTATAAAGCAGAGTTATAGCAAGTTAAAGCATATAATAATAATTACTTTATGTCAGATTTTTGCTGTTTGGCAGAATAAATCTTTTTTTTTTTTTTTTTCTGTATTTTTCTGAAGCCAGAAACGGGGAGAGACAGTCAGACAGACTCCCGCATGCGCCCAACCGGGATCCACCCCGCATGCCCACCAGGGGGTGACGCTCTGCCCACCAGGGGGCGATGCTCTGCCCCTCCGGGGCGTCACTCTGCCGCGACCAGAGCCACTCTAGCGCCTGGGGCAGAGGCGGAGGAGCCATCCCCAGCGCCCGGGCCATCTTTGCTCCAGAGGAGCCTTGGCTGCGGGAGGGGAATAGAGAGACAGAGAGGAAGGAGAGGGGGAGGGGTGGAGAAGCAGATGGGCGCTTCTTCTGTGTGCCCTGGCTGGGAATTGAACCTGGGACTTCTGCACGCCAGGCCGATGCTCTACCACTGAGCCAACCGGCCAGGGCCCAGAATAAATCTTTATAAAACAACTTACTATAGTTAAATCTATCTTTTTTATTTATACTTTGGTAGCTCCGCTACCGCCCACCATGAAAGCTGGAACACCCACTAGTGGGCAGTAGGGACCAGGTTGACTACCACTACAATAAAAGTATGAGAAAGATGAAACAAAAAAATCATACATTATGTTAGTCCCCCCAAAATTAGTAACTACACTAAACATAGATGTATTAAACTCCTTTGCTAAGAGATAAAAATGTTCTTAACAGAAATTAGAATTAAATAAGAAAAAATCAAAGCCTAAGTCTATTTATAAAAGAAATGATCAAATGCAGTAAAACAAATATATTGAATATAAAGCAATAAAATAAAAAAATACATATATATTTTTAATTGTTTAAGTTTCATTTAAAACTTATATAATTTTATTAACCAATGTCACCCTAATAAACTTAATTAAAAATAGTTAAATTTCAGTGCTGGCACCATGGCAGATTGAGATAATAAGCATTCCCCTCTAGCTACAACTCATTAGTGCAATAAAATTTGACATGCTAGATTAAAGATATTAAAGATCTGACCTGTGGTGGCACAGTGGATAAAGCGTCGACCTGGAAATGCTGAGGTCGCCAGTTCGAAACCCTGGGCTTGCCTGGTCAAGGCACATATGGGAGTTGATGCTTCCAGCTCCTCCCCTGTCTCTCTCTTCTCTCTCTCTCTCTCTCTCTCTCTCCCCCCTCTCTAAAATGAATAAATAAAATAAATTAAAAAAAAAAGATATTAAAGATACTGAAAATATGTTTGAAAATATAGTATATATATTACTAAAATAAAGCTGATCATATAATATTAATATAAAATAATAAACATTAAGGCAAAACATTCTTATGACTAAAGGGGCAAATTTCTTAGAGATAAAAACATTTATCTTACAAATAAAACAAACTTGAATATTTTTACATTCAGCAAGATTCACAAAATATGTAAAGCCAAATTTTCCTGATTATAAAAAAAAATTGATAAATCTACCATGAAATAAAAAAAGACTTCTTCCACAAAGGTATTCAAGAAACAAAGAAAGATGGAGAAGATTTGATCAATACATTAAAAATCTCAAGCTAATAAACATATTTAGGTATATACACCTAACAATTGGTGACCTCCACTCTTTTACATATCTGGATCATTTTTAAAGATAGCCAATGTTCTAGGCCATAAACAAAGTATCAATAAATAAAAAGAACTTTTCTCCTGATAATATATGATATGGAGCACCTTTTAACTTTAGAATCAGTTTGTTGATATTGACAAAATACCATGTTAAGATTTTGTTTGCGATTACATTGAAACAATAGATAAATTGTTGTTTTAATTTGAATTGCCCTGATTTTAAAGGTTATATAAAGAATTGAAAGATACAGAATAGCCAAAACAATATTGAAGGAAAAGAAAAAAGTCAGAAGATTAATACTACCTGACTTCAGGACTAACTCTAAACTACAGTAATTAAGACAGTGTGGTGTTTACAAATGAATAGACAAACCAGCCAAAAGAACAGGATAGAGAGGCCAGAAATAGAACCACATGAATATAGTCAACTGATTTTGACAAAAGAACAAAGGAAATACAACAAAGAAAGGTAGCCTTTTCAGTAGGGGAAGGGACAACTGAACATCCATATATAAAAAAAAAGTGATTCTAGTACAGACCTTCCACCCACCACAAAAAATTAACTCAAAATAGACCACAAATCTAAATGTAAAATGCAAAACTAGAAAATAGCATCAGAGAAAATCTAAATGACCTTGGGTTTGGCAATGGTTTTTTAGCTATGACACCAAAGGCATTACTCAATTAATAAGCTGGTGTCATTAAAAATTAAAACTTCTGTTATACAAAACTATAATATCAAAACAATGAGAGGACAAGCCAATAGCTGCAAAAAAATATTGATGCTATTTTTAGTATTTTACCATTTATTCCTTATAACTTCTCTGATGTAAACATCATCCCTATTTTGTAAGTGAAGAAATTGAAATACTAAGAAGTCAGTAACCTGTTCAGCATGGCTAATAAGTGGCAGATACAAACCTGAAACTCAGATCTCTGACTTAAATTTCACCACAGTGACCAATACATTACAATTACCTCGTAATAAACTACTTCAATTAATATGAGGCATCTGAACATTCCCTCTGTTACCAATGGTTTCTCTACTGAGGACCTCTGGTGTGAAGAAACTGTGATACACCTCCCCACAGAAAATTCCAAGAACCGCTTGGCGTGCAGAAGTCCCGGGTTCGATTCCTGACCAGGGCACACAGGAGAAGCGCCCATCTGCTTCTCCACCCCTCCCCCTCTCCTTCCTCTCTGTCTCTCTCTTCCCCTCCCACAGCCGAGGCTCCATTGGAGCAAAGATGGCCCGGGCACAGGGGATGTCTCCTTGGCCACTGCCCCAGGTGCTGGAGTGGCTTTGGTCGCAACAGAGCGACGCCCCAGATGGGCAGAGCATCGCCCCCTGGTGGGCGTGCTGGGTGGATCCCAGTCGGGCGCATGCGGGAGTCTGTCTGACTGTCTCTCCCCGTTTCCAGCTTCAGAAAAATACAAAAAAAGAAAAAAAAGAAAAAAAAGAAAATTCCAAGAACCAGTATCTATATATTCCCAGTATATGTTGTACAGTTTGAGCTATTATAAATAAAAATAAAAAATAGGTGATGTGCTGGCCAGGAACTGAGATAACATTTCTCATCATACACTCCAGCAACTCAAACCCACACTGAAAAATCTGAGAAGGTCTTGGTGGGAGCTATTGACTTATCTGCTGTTTTTAGATCAAGTCACCTGAAACTAGCAGTAACACAATTTCTAGATAATTTCTTCTTGGCATTGGCCTTCTCAGAGTTTGGCTGGGGGAAAGATTATTTTTTTTTAACATAAACCTAATTGTGTTTTTTATAATTAATACAAATGTTGTATATATTTGCCCCTGGGAAACCTGTATAGTCTTCATCTACCTTTCCTTCCCCTCCTTTTCTCTGACTCTTCTCATGTCTTCAACTACAAATACAGTTATTAATGAGAGCAATGTGGGTGAGTAGACATATACTAGCTTCCACATAGCATGCCTCTTTACTTCAAGTCTTTTCCTTCCTCTGCTTGTCTTTGTTCTTACTCCTCTTCTATTATTCCTTCCTGAAAAGAGCAAAAATTTTGGTCACTTGTTATAAAAAAAAAAGTGGCCTAAATTTATTTTTTTAGTTAACAAGTATTTAATACTAAGTGCTTGTGATCAGACAAGTATGGTGCAAGATCTCAGAGAGACAAATTAGTGACAATTTTCCTAGAAAGTGCCAGAAAAAAAGCATTCATTATAATGTTATAAAGGCAAAATGCATAGTGTCTTGGGGAGTTCAGAGGATGAAACATCCTTGGCACCAAGAATCAAAGAGCTTTTGAAGGTCTGCATCTCCCATAAGCACTGATTAGGGATGAAGAGTTGCTTCATTGCCTTGTAACAAGAAAAAAGTGTGTGGTATTGTGTTGCTGTTTTTTTAAATAAATAAAAATCTAAAGGGGTGGGGGATTATTATGAACATGAGCTGATCTCAAAAGGTGAGCTTGTAGGAAAAGATTTTCTGAAAGATTTGTTGAAAAGTGAGGACAAAGACCATGAGAGCCTAGAAATTACCTTCCTGAGCAGGATTTGTATAATTACAGCCCAAAACAGACCAGAATAGTGCATTTCCAGAACTATTCTTTCAGCTATCAATGCCACATTTACTTGACTTTCTCCAGGAGTGAAAATCTTTGTGCTTATTTCATTTGAAGATTTCAGACTCACATCAATCAACATTTAAACAACTGAACCCTGGGATTAGAAATCTCCCCTTAGGCAAGATACCCACCAAGACTCTGAGCCAAGCTGTAGTCAGTAGTTTCTAAAGTTTAATCAAGCCTCCTCAGTGAATGTACTGTGCAACTCCAGTGATTCACTTAACATTTCGTGTCTCAGTTTCTGTATGTGTACAATGGGGACCACCATAATGACCTTCCTCTCAGGCTTACTTAGAAGAAAAGCTCATTAGCAATCATAAAGTACTTTAAAAATGTAAATTCTAAATTATAATTTAATCAACAAGTTAACCTTGGTGCTTTTCACTCAATCACTCCCTACTGAGTAAATGATCAAAACCATTGGCTGACCCAAAATTCTGAGCCCAGTATTCAACCCCTCACAAACATGGATCCTCCAGAGACCCACAGGGGGTCTTTTCATGACCCTGTCACCACACTGCAGCTGATTTGCTATCTCTAATCAAGACACAGAACCCAAAAGTGAAGGATATTCAAGCTCATGCTTAGTTGAACAGATACTTCAACTCCAAAGAAAGTCTGATAAAGAAAATAACAGGACCAACCCTGAAAATGTGTGGACCAAGTTTTCTCTGGATTTTTGAAAGTTTTCTTTTTTTTTTTTTTTTTACAGAGGCAGAGATAGACAGGGACAGACAGACAGGAACGGAGAGAGATGAGAAGCATCAATCATCAGTTTCTCGTTGCGCGTTGCGGCTTCTTCGTTGTTCATTGATTGCTTTCTCAAAAGTGCCTTGACCGTGGGCCTTCAGCAGACCGAGTAACCCCCTGCTGGAGCCAAGGACCTTGGGTCCAAGCTGGTGAGCTCTTTGCTCAAGCCAGATGAGCCCGCGCTCAAGCTGGCGACCTCGGGGTCTCGAACCTGGGTCCTTCCGCATCCCAGTCCGACGCTCTACCCACTGCGCCACCACCTGGTCAGGCGAAAGTTTTCATTTATAAAAGTATATAGTTATTAATTTATGTTTTTAATTTTTAATTTGATTTTCCAAAGAGAGGGAAAAGAAGAGAGACAGAAAGAGAAAGAGGGGAAGAGAAAGACGTGTTTGTTTTTCCACTTATTCATACCATCATTGATTAATTTTTCTGTGTATCCTGACTGGGATTGAACCCACACCCACAGCAGATTAGGATGATGCTCTAACTAACTGAGCTACCTGACCAGGGCTTATTAATTAATTTTATTAAATATTTGCTGAACACCTAAAGTATATCCATTAGAATTAAATTCTTTATGACCTAGGCAGTAAGAATCCTGTAACAATAAGGTCAATGTGCTATAGGCCAGTGAACCTTGTTAGAAGATTAAACCACAGTATCAAAACCAGGTGGTCACCTTACAGATACATCCAATGCCTAACAAGGGCCAGGTGGTGGCCAGGGTAGGGCTGCACAAACACTCAAGTCTCTAGTTAGGTGCCTGATCTTGCCTGGCCCTCAGACCTCTCACAGCAGTTAGTGTCATGCACATCTTTGTAAAAAAATGTCTCCTTATTACATATTAAGATATCAATCAAGCCCTATACTAAAATTTAACTGGATGCCCTTCAATATAAGACAAAAAGTATAATCCAAGTTGGCGATGCAGTAGGTGGAAGCTACAGTCACCATCTCCCAGGACCAAACTGGAATTACAGCTCAATGATACAACAATCATCCTGAATAAGAAGCTGAAGACCAACTGAAGAGGAGTCTTATAACCACAGATTTACAGAAGTGACATCAAGACTGGTAAAAATATCAGAGATGTGAGAAAAGTTGGCCCTATTCCCTAGGGGCTGCAGCTGAGGTTCTAGAGGGATATCTCAACTGTGAGATGGGGGTATTCCCACTGTAAAGCATGGAGTCTAAACCCCAAGTTAGGTTCTTCATCCCAGAGCACCAGAGCCAGGAAGAGGCACCCACCTAATATCTGGCTGTGAAAAGTAGTGGAGAGTGGAGCTTTTGTCTGTAAGGGAGAGACAGGAATCTGCCAGATACACAGGCCCTTCTTAAAGGATTAACATACAAAATTTTGTTCACAGTCACTCACCCTGGGCTCTGGTGGAGGCCGGGCAGAGTGGACAAAGTCCTGTTAGGAGAGTTTGGGGTTGTGGTTCTGGGAAGAGACCCGAAGAGGCAGACCCCAGGATCCCTGTGCCAAATCATTCTCTCATGTAGCAGACGCCATCTTTCTTAGGTGGAGCAGCCCCTTCCACACTGCATCAGCCTGGAGAAAAGCAATAGCATTACCCTCTGGACTCCCTCTCACCCCATCTGTGGAGCTTATGCTCAGATGAGCAGTCAGTTACCATGGACAGTGTTTAGAGATCTGGACGGACTCAGGAGTGTCAGTAACTAAGTTGTGTGGCTGTGGAATAGGGACCATTCCCCAACTTTCCTGCAAACCTGACTGGTGCTTTGCATACATGGGAGATCCACTAGACTCACTCTACAGGCTCTGGAGCACCCTCCTGCTTGACTCCTAGTGTCTCCACACTTCTGAGTTCAAGGCAAAACTCAGGACAGACTGAGTAGTGGAGCTATGAGGCAGAGGAAACACTGCCCACCATTCCCAAACCTGACCGAGACCTATCCCTCATGGGATACCCACTAGCCCCATCCTCCTGACTCCCAGCATCCCCACTCTGCTGAGCTTGGTATCCTCCTAACAGAATCAGAAACAAACTGCACAGTGTGGCTTCAAAACAGAGGCCACTTATACCTCCCATGCCTGACCGGAAGAGAACCTTCCCTTCATGTGGCCAAATATTGGTCTCCTTGGGACTGATAAACTCTGCTGGTCTCACCCTGATGACTCTGAGAGACTTTGCCTTGGGGACATTTGCTGAGTGGCTTCAGACTAACAAGTGGCACTGAGTTTGAACCTCTGTCAATCTGATGAACACTACACACTCTTATCTAGTGACTCCCTGTGAACCTACCTCATGCAACCAGACGAGTACCAGAAGCTCATTCAGTGACTAAGCCTAACAGGCAGCTTGCGGGTAGAAGGAGTTGGAGGTGGATCTTGAGGTAACTTGGGACTTTTGCTGACCTGGCAGGGTGCAAGTAAAAGCCAGCCTTGGTACACAGCTTTATTTTTCCTGCATGCACTCAAGACCAGCAGAGGCCACAAACCTTGGAGCATTTGTAGTTCTAAACAGGTTGCCCAGGGCCAGTCACAGACAGTGACTCAGCAGAGTGGAAATGGAGGGAACATAGCTCAACATAATAAACTCAATGGACAAAAACTACAAGCATTTACTTTATGATCAGGGACATACCAGGATGTCCATTTTCACCACTCTCAATCAACATAGAACTTGAAGTCCTAGCCGCAGCAATCAAACAAAGAGAAGAAATACAAAGCATCCAAATTGGAAAGAAAGAAGAAAGGTTGTTATTATTTGCAGAAGACATGAGGTATGGTATAGAAAGAACCCTAAAGATTTCACCCAAACCTCCTAGAACTGATAAGTGAATTCAGTAAAATAGCAAGAGACAAAAGAAATATCCACAAAGCAGTTGTATTTTTATACACCAGCAATAAACTATCAGAAACAGAAACCAAGAAAACAATTCCATTCACAATTGCTTCGGAAAAATACCTAGGATAAATTTAACTAAGAATGTAAGACTTCTACTCAGAAAACTATAAAACAGAAATGAAGAAGATATAAATAAATAGAAGCATATGTTCATGAATAGGAAGAATTAACATCATTAAAATCTCTATTCTACCCAAAGCAATCTATAGATTTAACACAATTTCTATCAAGATACCAATGACATATTTCACAGAAATAGAACAAATATTGCAAAATTATATGGAACCACAGAAGAACCTGAATAGCCACAACAATCTTGATAAAGGAATTATATTACCTAATATCAAACTATACTACAAGCTGATGTTAATCAAAACATCATGGAACTGGCATAAAAACAGACATATAGATCAATGGAACAGAATAGAGAGCCCAGAAGTAAACCAATGCCTGCATGGTTAATTAATATTTGACAAAGGATGCAAAAACATAAAATGGGATAAAGACAGCCTATTCAATAAATGATGTTGGGAAAACTGAACTTATATTTGGAAAAAAATGAAACTAGACCACCTATTTACACCACACAGAATAAACAAAATGAATTAAAGACTTAAACATTAGACTTAAAGCCCTGGCCGGTTGGCTCAGCGGTAGAACGTCGGCCTGGCGTGTGGGGGAACCGGGTTCGATTCCCAGCCAGGGCACATAGGAGAAGCGCCCATTTGCTTCTCCACCCCCCCTCCTTCCTCTCTGTCTCTCTCTTCCCCTCCCGCAGCCAAGGCTCCATTGGAGCAAAGATGGCCCGGGTGCTGGGGATGGCTCCTTGGCCTCTGCCCCAGGCACTAGAGTGGCTCTGGTCGCAGCAGAGCAACGCCTGGAGGGGCAGAGCATCACCCCCTGGTGGGCAGAGCGTTGCCCCTGGTGGGCGTGCCGGGTGGATCCTGGTCGGGCGCATGCGGGAGTCTGTCTGACTGTCTCTCCCCGTTTCCAGCTTCAGAAAAAGCAAAAAAAAAAATAAGAAAATAAAAAAAATAAAAAAACATTAGACTTAAAACCATAAAAATTCTAGAAGAAAACATAGTAAAATTTCAGACATACATTTTTTTCTGACATATCTCCTTAGGAAAAGAAAGAAATAAGCAAATGGGACTACATCAAACTAAAAAGCTTTTGCACCGAAAAGGAAACCATCAACAAGATAAAAAGGCAACCCACTGAATGGGAGAACAAATTGGCCAATGAAACATTGGCTAAAGGGTTAATATCCAAAATCATTAAAGAACTTATAAAACTCAACACCAAAAAAAAAAAAAAATACAATTATAAAATGGACAAAAGACCTGAATAGACACTTTCCTAAAGAGGACATACAGATGGCCAATAGACGTTAAAAAAAAAAAGTGTCTCAGAATCCCTAA
The DNA here is from genome assembly GCF_036850995.1 of Saccopteryx leptura. NCBI lineage: Eukaryota > Metazoa > Chordata > Mammalia > Chiroptera > Emballonuridae > Saccopteryx > Saccopteryx leptura. Next base: position 70,444,516 of record NC_089506.1, on the reverse strand, counting down.
TTATCAGAGAACTGTAAATTAAAACCACAATGAGATATTACCTTACACTTTTCAAAATGACTATCAACAAATAAATCAAAGTGTTGGTGAGAATATGGAGAAAAGGAAACCTATGTATACTATTGGTGAAAATGAAGATTGGTGCAGCCAAAGCGGAAAAGAGTATAGAGTTACTCAAAATATTTTAAAAAGAATTCCCTTATAATCCAGTAATTCCACTTCTGGAAACTTACCCAAAGAAACCCAAAATACTGATTCAAAATAATATATGCATCTCAGCCCTGGTCAGTTGGCTCAGTGGTAGAGCGTCAACCCAGTGTATGAATGTCCCAGGTTCAATTCCTGGTTGGGGCACACAGGAGAGGCACCCATCTGCTTCTCCACCCCTCTTCCTTTCCTTTCCCTCTCTCTTCCCCTCTCGCAGCCAAGGCTCCATTGGAGCAAAGTTGGCTGGGACACTGAGGATGGCACCATGGCCTTCCCCACAGGTGCTAGAATGGCTCCAATTGCAACAGAGCAATGCCCCAGATGGGCAGAGCATCACCCCCTGGTAGGCTTGTCAGGTGGATCCTGGTTGGGTGCATGCAGGAGTCTGTTTTTCTGCCTCTCCACTTCTCACTCCAGAAAAATACAAACACACACACACACACACACACACACACACACACACAAATATATATATATTATATATATATTATATATATATATATATACTTTTCTGCCTGTCTATTCCAGGATGGTGTATAATATATATGTATATATATCATGTATATATATATAGGTATATATATAATATACCTCTGTGTTCACTGCAGCTTTATTTACAATAGACAAGATTTGGAAGCAGCTCCATTTTGGACCAGTGAGCTGACAAAATTGCTGCCACCTCCAGAACACCATGCACCCTTGGTGAGCCCAGATAAGAGCCCAAAGTTTACTCATAATAGGAGCTTAGAAGATTGTCATTAGCATTTATTTCCCTGAGTTTTTCTTTCAGTGTTCCCAATCCATGACATAATGCAGGTGTTGAATATAGAGGAGAGGCAATGTAGGAGCTTTTAATTTGAGGCATCATCTGCCGTTAAGCTTTGCCTCCCAATATATTTGCAGAAGGTTAAGGTATTGTGTCTCCAAATGGACCCGCTAAATGCAGACAGAATACCTCAGAAGGACAGCACATTAGTAGCCCTTCCCTTAGTCATGCAATAAATATTTAGCATCTGCCCACTATAGTGAATCAGGTCTCTGATAAGCCCAGAGGAAACAGTGGTAACCAGACTAGATGAGTGGAGTCTCCTGTCTAATTGGCCTTTCTCATCTAGCCAATTATTTTTTCATCTTCAGCTTCCATAACTCTTCCAGGAAGGCTTCCATGAGCCCCAGATATGATTGAAATGACCCTCTTTTATTTTCCCACAATGTTGTGTTCATACCCTATAGCACTTAACACTAAAATAGAACTGGTTCCCAGGATCTCATAAAAAAATAATTGGAAGCAGTCCAAGTGCCCATCAGTAGTTGAATGGATAAAAGTGCTGTGGTACATTTATAAGATAGAATACCACATGTCCATAAGAAAGAAGAAAATTTTACCTTTTGCAACTGCATGGATAGACCTTGAAAGTATTATGCTAAGTGAAATAGAAAAGTCAGAGAAATACATGCACCATATAAATTATTTTATATGTGGAATCTAATGAACAAAATGAACTAACAAACAAAATAGAAACAGATTCATAGATGTAGAGAACAGACTGACAGCTATCAGAGGGGATTATAGATTGAGAGCTTGGGTGAAAAAAATGAAGAGATAGCCCTGGCTGGTTGGCTCAATGGTAGAGCATCAGCCCAGCATGTGGAAGTCCCGGGTTCAATTCCCAACCAGGGCACACAGGAGAAGCAACCATCTGCTTTTCCACCCCTATCCCTCTTCTATCTCTCTCTCTCTCTTCCCCTCCTACAGTCATGGCTCAAATGGTTCAAGCCGGTTGGCCCCAGGCACTGAGGATGGCTCCATGGCCTCCCTTCAGGTGCTGAAATAGCTCAGTTGAGCAGCAGCCCCAGATGGGCAAAGCATCACCCTGTAGTGGGCTTGTCGGGTAGATCCTGGTCGGGCCACGTGCAGGAATCTGTCGCTCTGCCTCCCTACCTCCTCACCTCTCATTTAAAAATAAAAGAAAGAAAAAGGTGAAGGGATTAAGCAAAGAAAAAAAAACATGAGAAAGAGTATGGGATTATAAGAAGGAAAGGGGAGGAGGTGGAAAAGGGCAAAGGGGGATAAATGGGGATGGAAAGAAACTTGACTTGGAGTGGTGAACACACAATGCAATACGCAGAAGCCTATGTAATTTTTTTAACCAATGTCATCCCAATAAATTCAATAAAAAAGAAAATAAGGGGGAAGGGAAGAGTGGAGAGGGAGGGGGATGGGGAAAGGGGAGGGGCTTAAAGAGAAACAAAATATAGGGTGACAGGTGATTTGACTTTGGGTGATGGATATACAACATAATCGCCTGTCCAAAGGATGTGGAGATGTTTTCTCTAAATCTATGTACTCTGACTGACCAGTGTAACCCTGTTAAATTTAATTGTCTAAATATAAAAAAGAAGAAGAAAAAAAAAGAAAACAAGGATAACAGGAGTGCCAATTTCTACAGTACTAAATACATTCATTGAGTACGTTGGTTCCTAAAACCGAATAAAAATATGTGCCAGGAACATATCCTATTAGTTCATATTTTTACTGAGCTTAATTAACAGTTGCAAATAAAGTAAATCATGAACTCAGTTAACATGGTTATATAGTTGTGCCCTCTTGCCTAGTTTCACTTTTTTGCATTTTCAGTTGCCTGTGATCAACTGTGGCCCAAACACATTAAATGGAAAAATTCACAAATAAATTAATGTTTTATATTGCATGCCATTCTGCATAGCATGATAAAATCTTGAGACATCCAACCCCACAGTCCTACCTTTGATGTGACTTGTCTATATGTCCTGCATCATCACACTGTATATGCTCCTCGGCCTATTAACCACTTAGGAACCATTTTGGTCACCAGACCAACTGTCAAGGTATCATAATGCTTGTGCTCAAGTCACCCTTACTTTACTGGAAAATGGCCCCAAAGCACAAGAGTAGTGAGCCTGGCAATTCGATTATGCCAAAGAGAAGCTGTAAAGTGCTTTCTTTAAACAAAAAGATGAAAGTTCCTGATTTAATAAGGAAAGAAAAGAAAACATACACTGAGGTTGCCAAGATCTATAGTAAAAACAATTTTTTATCCATGAAATAGTAAAGAAGGAAAAGAAACTCAAACTGTAGAAGTTATGGCCACAGTGAGTGATAAGTGCTTAGTTAAAATGAAAAGGGCATTAAATTTGTGGGTGGAAGACATGAACAGAAATTGTGTTCCAATTGACAGGGACATATTGCTCCAGACATCACTGAGCCTACATAAAGACTTCAGCCAGGGATCCCCTGAAACAAGAGACACCAAGCCATTTACTGAAAGTAAAGTATAGTTGCACAGATTCAGGAATAGGTTTGGTCTGGAAAATATAAAAATTATTGAAGAAGCCATTTCTGTTGGGAAAGAAACTGCTGCCTCATTTCAGCAGAGTTGAAGAAGTTGATTAGGGAGAAATGATACCCTTCAAAGTAAGTCTTCAACTTCAGCGAAAGTTGGCTCTTCTAGAAGAAGATGCCCAATAGCACTTACATTCAAAAAAGTGGCACCAGACAGGGGTAGTCAAACTTTTTATAAAAACCGCCCACTTTTGCAGTGCTGGTCAACCTAGTCCCCTACTGCCCACTAGTGGGTGTTTCAGCTTTCATGGTGGGCGGTAGCAAAGCAACCAAATGGTGCCGCAATTGGCCCAAAATGAAAGCAAAGTATAGAATTGTGACAACAATTCCACTGCCAGTGCCATGCGGACTTTTCCTGGATGTGGACTTTTCCTGGACTCCTGCTCCTTGTGACAGCTCCTAACAGACTGAACTAGGGTTGGGTTGCATTTTTCAGGGATCTGGCATGGTGTTGGGGCCAACTTGGACTTGGTGAACATGTTAAGGACACTACTCTTTTATGGATTCTTGCTGTATTGGCCAAGAGTTTGCTTAAAAGCTGTAATCACTGTAAAAAAAAAAATAGAAGACTAGATAAAGAATATGTGGCACATATACACCATGGTATACTATTCAGCCATAAGAAATGATGACATCGGATCACTTACAACAAAATGGTGGGATCTTGATAACATTATACGGAGTGAAATAAGTAAATCAGAAAAAAACAAGAACTGCAGGATCCCATACATTGGTGGGACATAAAAACGAGACTAAGAGACATGGACAAGAGTGTGGTGGTTACGGGGGGCAGGGGGAGGGGGTGAGGGGAGGGGGAGGGGCACAAAGAAAACTAGATAGAAGGTGACAGAGGACAATCTGACTTTGGGTGATGGGTATGCAACAGAATTGAATGACAAGATAACCTGGACATGTTTTCTTTGAAAACAAGTATATATGTACCCTGATTTATTGATGTCACCCCATTAAAATAAAAATTTATTTATAAAAAAAAATTGACTACCCCATGGAAAGGCAGATTAACTACAGCAATATGTGGCAATGCTGCAAGGCATACAATAAAGCCAGGTATAGTATATAAAAGGAAGAACCCTTGTGTTCTCAGAAACAAAACCAAAAATTAATCTGCCTGTGTTCTAGCAACATAATCAGAAAGTATGAGTGACGGCACCTTGTTTATGGAATGGTCCCACCAGTGCCTCACAAGAAAAAGGGTGAATGCAATAAGATATTTTGAGGGAGACAACATTAACATGACTTTTTTTTACAGTATCTATTTTTTATAATTGTTCTATTTTAGTATGAATTATTGTTGCTAATCTCTTCCTTGCCTAGTTTATAAATTCAACTTGTCATAGGTATATAGGTATATTTGTAGGGGGGGAAAACCCAGTATGTGCAGAGTTCAGCACTATCTGCGGTTTCAGGCATTCGCTCAGGGAGTTGGACCATATGCCCTGTGGATACGGGGCCACTATTGTATATATTTATTAGTAGCCCCAGGCAGATGTAGCACTCCCCCGAGACCTCTCTTTGAAAGCTTTTGCTATAACCAAGTGGAGGTTTCAGATATAGCTTTTTAGGGTAAGAAAGCACCAGCGTGTGACAGCACAATCTTAAATTTTTGTATTCCAATCTAAAAATTAACATTCCGACCATCAGGCTGGGAAGAAGACCAGGGAGCATGTACCATTCTAATGTCTGGTCGCCGTTTGCCCTCTTGGTATGCAGCACCATACCGGCCCGTGGGAAAGACAGAGATTGATCAGAAAGAACATGGGCCAACCTCATAAGATTGATTGGCACGAGGCAAAAAGAAAGCAACTATGTCACTGGACATTTTTTTATTTTATCACATGCAATTTTAAAAGAAAAAACTGATTAAACTTACTTAAGTAAATTTTCAGTGAGTTATCTCATTCACATCTGCACATACATGAGGTTTATTGATCTTCCCCCTGGCTCCGAAACTAGAATGAGAAATAATAAGGAAATTATCAGACAACACTTTAACAGACCTCAGTCATCTTGCTGCCATGAGGTTCTCCTGGGATGTCCTAATTCTGAAAATCAATGTGACACATTGCAAAAATTATCACCTAACCCAGCAATGCTTACAGAGTCCAAGCCTCGCTCACCGGGGCCATCTGGGACGGTGCATGTCCTAACAACTGCCACTCCTCGGCCTTCCCCATCACCCATTCCTGTGGAGTGGCTGGCTTTCTCTGTTTTATTCCCTCTCAGGCTTTTCTTCTTTGAAGACTGGTGTTTGTGCAAATCCGGTGCAAAGTCAATTGTATTTATTTTAAGTGTTTTCTGTTTTGTATATGCTCGGCCGCTTGAGTGAGAGCATGCTGCTGCTTTGGGGCCTAGTCACCAGATTTTCAAGATAGGTTATTACACCTTAAAACACAGGCAGTCCCCAGGTTACAAACAAGATAGGTTCTGCAGGTTTGTTCTTAAGTTGAATTCATTATGTAAGTTGGAGCAGGTACATTTACCTATTAAATGCAACTTTGACAGATGTTTGTCTTAACACAGTATTTATTTTTACCTTTCTGTGCATATAAATACTTAAACATTTTCAAACCTACAGAGCTCACCTCATTCGTAACCTGGGGGCTGCCTGTATGCATCAGTGTGTGCACGGATGTGTGTGCACGCATGACTGTGTTTGGAATTTGAGTGTTGCAAATAATAAGTCCTTCAGAGTATGTTTTGCCTGTTCTCCAGAACACTCAGGGCTTTCAGAGTTTGTTAAATTCCACAGCAAGAGCTCTAAGGAGTCAAGAGGCAGCACCTCCTCTGGGAAAGCAGTGGAGTTCTCGCCAAGGACCCTCAACACAAGACAAAATTTAAAAATGCGCGCTACACAGAGACTCACCAGCACCCTGCCCTACCAGGCCCAGGAATCTGCCGCTTGTTCTTGGAACTTAGATGGTGCTGGGCTTTGTGGGCTTTCTGTTTCTTTGCCTAGGCTTTCTTAGGCAATTTCTGAAAATTAGATCTGATTTTGTTTGGCTTCCCTTGGTTTTCCAGCATAGTCATTGTTAGTATTTTAAACAAAGGTCAACTCTCCTACCGGTTAGGGAAAAGGAAGAAGCAACATCTATTTTTCTGGTTGCAATATGATGTTCAGTTTAATTTCTATAGTTAGTGGGGAAGAATGGGAAACACTGAAGGCAAAAAGGCATATTTAAGTATCTCTGTAATATGAACTTAGCATTAGTGGTTTCTATACCATAATAAATACATTTTAGTGGGGATTCTTATACCATGGCTTAAGATAGCTATATCATTTATTTCTCCTTAAGGGAGAATTTGCCAGCACAGTGGTGCCTAAGTAGATCTCATGGAGTCAGATGTGTGTGTGTGTGTGTGTGTGTGTGTGTGTGTGTGTGTATTATACACATACATACATATATCCCAAGAAGAGGAAGTATAAAATGTCTTTTCCTAAAATCAAACTAGTTTTAAAGAACAGGGCTTTGTCAATCTAAATTCCATAATTACTCCATAATAAGGCTTTAGATTTATAAATAAATTACTTTTAAAAGTTAAATCTTAGCAGTTAAGCCACTTGGAAAAGAACTATTATAATGTAATTTAATTAAATATGGTAAATAGCATGATGAATGTAAGATGCTATGTTAAAAAGTATGTCAAAATCGGCCCTGGCTGGTTGGCTCAGCGGTAGAGCGTCGGCCTAGCGTGCGGAGGACCCGGGTTCGATTCCCGGCCAGGGCACACAGGAGAAGCGTCCATTTGCTTCTCCACCCCTCCGCCGCACTTTCCTCTCTGTCTCTCTCTTCCCCTCCTGCAGTCAAGGCTCCATTGGAGCAAAGATGGCCCGGGCACTAGGGATGGCTCTGTGGCCTCTACCTCAGGCGCTAGAGTGGCTCTGGTAGCAATATGGCGACGCCCAGGATGGGCAGAGCATCGCCCCCTGGTGGGCAGAGCGTCGCCCCTGGTGGGCGTGCCGGGTGGATCCCGGTCGGGTGCATGCTGGAGTCTGTCTGACTGTCTCTCCCCGTTTCCAGCTTGAGAAAAAATGAAGAAAAAAAAAAAAGTATGTCAAAATAGAAAGTTCGCTATCAGTCCACATGGGTGGAGAGAGAAAGAAGTGCGGGGAAAAGATGAGGAAAGGTCTACAGTTGTACAGCGTCAGGAACAGAAGCTGGGTGGGCTGGAGGATTGTGGGTTGGGGGTGGGGATGTGGGGGGTGGGATGATGGTGAGAGGATGTTCAAATAATTAGTTGGAGACAGACATAGCAAATGCATGCATTTGTAGAGGCTCCGGTATACAAGAGAATAGACAGTAGTCTTCCTTGAGCTTTGGAGTGAAAAACCAAAGGTGTGAACTCAGACTCATGGACCAACTGCGATACAGGGCCAGTCATGGAATTCCTCAGAGCCCACATGTCCTCGTGTGAAACGTGAGGCACGCATTGCCTCCCCGATGCTTTGTCATGATGATTTCAAACGTGTCAGCACAGTGACCGACACATAGCTGGTAGTCACGATGTGTTAATGCTTTTCCTTTCTGCTTTCTCTGCCCCACTTCCCACCATTACCACTTGGACCACATGTGAGAGTTAAAACTTTTATCATCTGAAAAAACAAATTCTATAAACGATAGGGATATTTTTTACAGTAAACTATACAGTGTCTAACAGTGAGCCAACTGTCCTCATCGTCACCTGTTTTAATAAAACTATTTTGTCATCACTGCCTATTTTAATAATACTATTTAGAATCAATCCCTTGATAAGAATTATGTTAGTGATCTATAGTGCCTCTAACCAGTGTGACTGGTTATACAAGGTTTCTGGAAAGTGGAAGCACAGGCTGAAGTTGGTTCAGTTCAGTGGAAGAACAACTGTGACATCTAAAGGCAGACGGCCAGGCTGAAACACAGGTTGGTTCGGAAACATGAAAAGCATTGCTTTTCAAATGCCATTGCTATATACTGAAATAAGAACTAGTCTTTTCTTCTATTTCTTTTAATGCAATTTCCTATTCAGTACAGATTCCTTTTGCAGGAAAACCATAAAGTCCTCCTGAAAAGTAAATATATCTTTTCATTAATCACCACTTTCCACTTGCTTTTCTCAACTTCACTGCTGAGAAGTCTGCAGTACCGCAAACCTGTGACTACTATGCTACCTTGATTAAGGCACAAAACATTAAAAGCAAATGACTATGAAAGTATGAAACAATTTGCACTTAATGTTTCAGTCATATCTGTAAAAAATATGACTTAAATATAGTTTTATTAATAATACATATTTTAATTAAACGGCTGGAGGTGCATCTAGCCGGAAAAATTGAATCTTCCCTGGATCTCACATAGTGGTATGATTCATGGGCAGTCAAGATGCAAAGCTTTATGCCCATAAGGCAATCAAACTCCAAAGCTGATGTGCATGTTTTTATCTAAAAGAATGAAATTTAGTAAGTGCTAGAAATAATAATAACAATAACAGACTGCCAGAGCAGCCTAACGAATGGGTTCCAACCAACAGTATCCTTTCTCATATAATAAACTCATCCTTTCAGGCACAGTTACATCTGCCCCAACATTTATTATGACTTCCATTATTCTCATTACATGAGGCATCCTGTATGTGTACTTATGCATACTGAAAAACTTCACAAATATTAACAATAGAGTCCCAGGATGTGAGTAACAGCCTTCAGAGAAGGAATGCTTCCTACTACAGACTATTTGGGTGTTACTCAGCTCCAGAAGAACTCCACTTTACTCCTGCTGCTCCCTGACATTTGCCTAGGGTATTAGTTTGCTAGCGCTGCCGTAACAAAGTACCATAGACTGGGTGGCTTAACAACAGAAATGTACTTGCTCATAATTCCGGAACTTATAAATTCGAGATCAAGGTCTCAGCAGGACTGGTTTCTTCTGGGGCTTCCTTCCTCGGCTTTTAGATGGCCATCTTCTCCTTGTGCCTCCCTGTGGTCATCCCGCTGTGCGTGTCTATGTATTCATTTCCTCTTCTTAAAAAGATAGTAATTGTGTTGGATTTAGAAGTCATAATGATCTCATGTTACCTTAATTATCTCTTTAAAGACCCTAACTCCAAATACCCACATTCTGAGATATTGTTGATTGGGACATCAACATCTTTAATACCTGGAAATTAGTTTCTTGTTGCAAAATGTTATATTTTATATACCTGCTTTTATACCATAAGGTACTGCATTTCACCAAGAAAGAAGAGCCTGGTAAACTTATAAGATAATGCAGAGGAAATTCAAATAAGAGGTAAGGTTTTCATGTATAGGATATATTTTCTATAAATTAAATAATACTTAATTAATCTCCTGGAAGAGATTAATATCTAGAAACTAACAATGTCATAAATAAAATATCTTGCAAAAGCTAGTTAGCCAAGGGTGAGAGTATATCAGCCCTCCTAACTTTATACTAGACCAGGGGTCCCCAAACTTTTTACACAGGGGGCCAGTTCACTGTCCCTCAGACCACTAGAGGGCCGGACTATAAAAAAACTATGAACAAATCCCTATGCACATTGCACATATTTTAAAGTAAAAAAACAAAATGGGAACAAATACAATATTTAAAATAAAGAACAAGTAAATTTAAATCAACAAACTGACCAGTATTTCAATGGGAACTACGGGCCTGCTTTTGGCTAATGAGATGGTCAATGTGCTCCTCTCACTGACCACCAATGAAAGAGGTGCCCCTTCCGGAAGTGCGGTGGGGGCCGGATAAATGGCCTCAGGGGGCCGCATGTGGTCCGCGGGCCGTAGTTTGGGGACCCCTGTACTAGACCCAACCATGACTCAGGGATATATGTATTGTTCATCACTGAATCCATGCTATTAGAGATAAAGCTTTTCCCAAGAACTCAGTGATCGAAGTGTGCATTTGGAGATATATTTTTATATGTATATACATTTATGATTTTTATGCTTCTTGATGAATTGTAACTTTAATTATTATAAAATATCTTTTTATCTTTGATAACATCGAGTCTAAAAGTTTATTTAACCTGAAATTCTAATAAGCTACTCCAGGCTTGATGTTCAGTATTTTCATGGTACATATTATTTCATTATTTACTTACAACTTATGTCTTGCTAATTATTGTGCATTTCTTGTAGGAAGTATATAAGAGGGCTTTGCTTTTTATCCACTCAAACACTGCCTATTAATTTTAGTGTCTCAGCCATTAATACTTAATATAATTGGTGATATGATTGAATTTAGGTCTACCTTTGTTATCTGTTTTTCTCCCTTGCATCTTGTTTCTGTGTTCCTCTTCTAATGCCTTCTTTTGGTTATTTGAATATTTCTTATTATTCCATTTTAATTTCTTTATTAGCTTTTCTACTATATCTTCTTATATTATATTTAGGGATTTCTCTAGGAATTATAAGATATATACCTAATATTTCACAGACTTAGTATTATATCACTTCCTATAAATGGAACAACTTGAAATCATGTATTCCCTTTCCCAACCCCCTCAACTGAAGTTGTCATATGTATTATATCTATCTATCTTTCTATATTATATCTTTCTCTATCATATGTATTATATCTACTTATATATCTATATAGATCTATATATGTATTATATTGATCTTTTTGTATTATATATATTATATCAATATCCATATATAGATATAACTGACATATCAGGTAAGTTTTCAATGTATGTAAATACGTATATTCTACATACATTGAAAATTTTACATATCTACATACATTGAAAACTTTACCTGACACATTTGTTTTTCTTTTTAATCAGTCATATGTATTTGAAGAACTTCTGAGGATAAAGAATAGCCTTTTGTAATTATCCAGCTATGTACCATTGCTGTTGGTCTTCCATCATTCCCAAAGATCCATTTGCCCTCTAGTATTATTTCCCTTCAGCCTGAACAACATCCTTTAGTATTTCTTATAGAAAAGGTATACTGGAGGCAAATTTTCAAGTTTCTTTTATTCAAAAAAAATCTTTATTTCACTTTAGTTTTAAAGGATATTTTACAAGACTTAGAATTTTGGATTAACGATTATTTTCTTTTAGCTCTTTAAGCATGTTTTATGGTCTTTTAAGCATGTTTTATGGTCTCCATAGAGTCTGATGAGAAATCTACGGTAATTCAAATCATTGCACACCAGTGTGCAATGTGTTACTTTTAGGACTTTGTCTTTGATTTTCAGCAGTTCAATTAGAATATGCCTCAATGTAATTTTCTTTGAGTTCATTTATTCACTTTTCATTAAGCTTGATTTTGTAAATTTTTACCTGTCAGCAAATTTGGGGTTAGCTATTATTTCTTCAAATATTTATTTGTCTCAATCTTTTTCCTCTATTGGGATTCCATTTTCATGTGTCAGTTCTCTCTATATTGTTTCACAGGTGTTTGAATTACTGGTTTCTTTGTTTGTTTAATCTGCTTTGCTCTCTGTTTATCAAATTCAATAATTTCTAATGATCAATCTTTCTTTTGTCATCTCCATTCCTTTATGGAGCTCACTCAATGTGGTATTTATTTTAGATATTAAATTTTTAGTTCTGAATTCCCATTTGGTTCTCTTTTATACTTTATATTTCATTGAAATGTGTTTTCTATTACCTCATTGGTCATAGATAGAATTATTGCTCTAATGTCTTTGTTTAATAGTTCAACATCTGAATCATCTTGGGGTTGGCATCTATTGATTGTCCTTTCTCTTGAGAATTGGTTACATTTTCTTGTTTTTGTTCTTTTCTTTTTTCTTTTTTTTTTTTTAGTAATTTTGTATTCTATACTTGACATTGTCAATGTTATGTTCTGTATACTCTGGGTTCTATTAAAGTCTTCTAAAGAGTGTTGACATTTTTGTTTTAGCAGGCAAACAACCTGCTAACTTAATTTTAGGTACATTATAAATTGTCTTATCTTTTGTGAGCAGTAGTTCAAATTTCAGTTTAAACCTCTAAGCTTGTGCTTAATGGTATGGGTCTGAACAACACATGAATAGTTTAGGAGTTAATCTGACACTTACGTGAATTCACACAGAAAAAAAGGAGGAGGATTTCTTTTGAAGCTCTTTCCTATTCAAGATTCCCCCATACTCTCTGGCCCCAAGGTGCTCCTTTTTCTGATTCTTAGGGTGTACCTGAATTTTAGCCATTTCTGCAATGTAGCTTTGCAATTAAGGTCTGCCCCTCAGGCAAATTTATAAGAGAAAATAAAACAAATAAACAAAACAAGGAATAGATGTCTATTCTTACCCCCATGGATTACTCCTTCATAGTCTTCCTGCTTTGGTTAACTTTGATACTTGAGTTTTGACAATTGTTCTTTGTATTTTGCTCAGAGTTTTTAGTTATACTCAGTGGATAGTATGGGCTGTAGTGGATTTACATCATCATAATGAAACAAAATTCTCTGACTTGTCTGGAACATAGCAAGGGAAACAGGTTGTGAGGTCTCTTTCTATGTAACTACATTATTCCACCTGGGTAATTTAAGAACCCCAGAACTTACTATAATTAGGTATGGATATGGAGCAGAGTTGCCTAACAGTCTGGCATTCACCTGCAGAGTGAGCCTACCTACCCAGCTCTCAGGGCAGATTTAGGAGCAGTTAATTCCCAGTAGTTTATCTTAATGGCTCAGATGTATTCAAGTAATTGTTTTGATACTATGAACTTAAATTTTCTACTCTGATACCCACATTCATTTAAACAAAGTTACCAAATAAAAATAAGAGCAAGTAAAGAACACAAAAACCAAGCACTCTGAGGAATAACACTTATTTCTAAAAAGCAAGCCACATAAGGCCCAAAATCATGTTCAAAAAGGAGGGGTTTAGCCTGACCAGTTGTAGCACAGTGAATAGAGCATTGACCTGGGACACTGAGGTCCCAAGTTCGAAACCCCGAGGTCACCAACTTGAGCACTGACTCATCAGGCTTGACAAACACATGTTTGAGTGTGAGAGCATCAAAATGATTCCATGTTTGCTGTTGCCCAAAGGTCACTGGTTTGAAGTCCAAGGTCGCTGGCTTGAGCCTAAGGTCTCTGGCTTGAGCAAGGGGTTACTATATCGGTTGGAGTCCCCAGTCAAGGCACATATGAGAAGCAATCAATGAACAACTCAAGTGATGCAACTACCAATTGATGCTTCTCATCTCTCTCCCTTCCTGTCTCTCTCTCTCTCTCTCTAAAAAAGAAAAAAGAAAGAAAGAGAGAGAAAGAAAGAAGGAAAGGAAGGAAGGAAGGAAGGAAGGAAGGAAGGAAGGAAGGAAGGAAGGAAGGAAGGAAGGAAGGAAGGGGAAAAGAAAAAGAAAATGAGGGATTTACTTCTAAAGGTCCATAATTACACCAAGGAAATAATTATAATTATTAATTTGTACAAAGTCACAGAATAAGTGCTGTCAGGGTTTGAAAATCCATTCATTATTCATCAAGTATTTACTGGGCTCCTAAATATACCAGACACTGTTCTAGGCATCAGAATTATCTTAAGAGATAAAAGCAAATTTATAGACTTTAAATTTTGTTGCAAACTTTAGAATAAGCAACAGTTATGTCCTTTTTCATGCTTATATCATTTTAGCAATCCATCTTTTGGTTCATTGCAATGTATTTTTCTGATTTATTATACCTTTTTTTTTTTTTTTTTTTTTTTTTTTTTATTGAGAGGAGGGGTGGCAGAGAAACAGAATCCTGTATGCACCCTGACCCAGTATTCACCTACCAATCTCTGCCTATGGGGCAATGCTCTGCCCATCTGAGGCTGCTGCTCCATTGCTTGGGCAACCGAGCTATTTTAACACCTGAGGTGAGGCCATGGAGCTATCCTCAGCACACAAGGCCCACTTGCTGGAACCATTCAAGCCAAGGCTGTGGAAGGGGAAGAGAGACAGAGAGAGAGAGAGAGAGAGAGAGAGAAAGAGAGAGAGAGAGAGAGAGAGAGGTGGAGAAGCAGATGATAACTTCTACTGTGTGCTCTTACTGGGAATCAAACCCAAGACTTCCACATACTGGCCAATATTCTACCACTGAACCAACTGGCCAGGGCCAATTATTCCATTTTAAATAAGGCTATAGTGCAGTTATAAAAAGAGTACAAAAAGTCATTGATGTGATGTCATAATGATGGCTTGGTACACGCATAACTCTTCATTGAATGCAGCCATTGTGCAACAGCTAGTAGTAATTAAAAATACAGTGACTATGTACAGAAATCATAAAGGAAGCAATGGAGCCAAGTAATTAGTTCTTCTACCAAAACCAATAGAGAAACAAACAGAATGCACTCAAATCCTCAACCTCAGAAGCCCTAACCCCTCTTTTCCCAATACCTGAAGTACAGAAAATTTGAAAATGTCTATCTCTTTGATGGCGGCCCATAGGATCCACTTTACAAGATCAGTTACCTGACAGTGGCCATATTGACTTAGCCTGCTCTCCTCACTCAAGTAATTGAGCTGGGTTTTCCAGGTTTCCAAAAACTGTCACACTTGTACACTACTGAAAAACAAGGGTAGCACTCACAGAATCACCTGAGCATTAAACTAAAAACCAATGTCTGACAACATGTATCTGGTTAGAGGAACAGGACCAACTTGGATTGGTCCAGTTTTTTACAACCACTGGTATCAGCCCTCCTATTAAGCAACTTTGTTCTTTCTCCATTCTTTCCAAGGTTCTTACTTTCTATTGATAATCTTACTTAATATGAGTTCTTGGTTTCAACCAGTTTTAAATAGCCATTATTCACTCAATAAACATGTTATTCAGACCATTTTTGTGCCACTAGGCATGGGAATAATAACAGAGGACAACGTGAAGTTACCATCATTCAAGAAGATTTACTGCTGTGTCACCGACAGCCCTGTAATCACCCTGGGTCTTTAGTGCTCTGTCTTCTTCACAAAGACCTGCCTCCTGCTGAGGCTACTGTGGGGGACTGTTCGCTGCCGGACTCATCCTGTCTCCCCTGCTACCTCACTTCTGCCTCAGGAAGGGGAGCCTGCTGCTGAGTCCCGCCAAAGATTCCTTTTGTCATGATGTTCATTAAAAAGAAATTAAGTCCAAGATTTAATTCCTGCTCCCTCAAAGCCTAGAGCACAACAAAGAGCTTAGTCTACAAAAATTAATAGCTCAGAAGTTACAAAAGTACTAAGTTCAGATTTTTCATGTTTCTTAGATCAATGGAAGTAAGATGCTCTCCCCATGAAAATTAATTCAGTTTTAATTCTATTTGTGTTAATAGTCTATTTCTTCTTAGGGAAGAAAAGGAACACTCCTGGAGGGGAAGTCTCTAAAAATCATCTCCCTTTCCTCCTCCTTGACCCCAAAAGAAGGCACTGATTAACCTCTGTTAATAAGATGTTAAATTCCTTTAGCTGCCTTGACTCTGCTAACTAGGGCACAAGCCCCTGCACTGACTTCTTATAACACCATGTACCTCTCCTTCCAGCACTTATCACAGCTGATACTCAGCTCTTATTTGTGTCTTTCATTAATGCCTGTTCCCCTCCAAGACTTGTAAGTCCCATGAGGCCAAAGGCTATACTGTTTTTTTTTCTACTTCTTCCTTTTTTATTTTTTTCCTTTTCTTTTTTCCCCTATCCATCACATCTCCACTGCCAAGCACATGGTAGTTCATTGAAGGTGCTCATCAATTTATCCCTCAATTATTTATATCTAAACTAACCAATTAATGTCACATCTCCGCCTCAAGAATCTAATGGATAAATTAGGTGGTGATATACTTTGCCTACTCTCCAGAATTACAGATGGCCAATAATGCTCACAAATAAATTTTAGAGCTTAGAAGGATACTAGATAGAAAAGGTGATCAATTAATGCTTGATGAGCAATTGAATGATTGATTGAATGATTTATCAATGAATTTTGGGCTGTCAGGAGAACATCACAACCTCCAAGGATCTCCTCTGATATTTAATTCCAAGAAAAAAAAGGCCTGGACTTATTGACCCCAGTTCCTTTCTCAAAACATGAAGCCACTCTTGATCTCCAAGATCCCGAGAGCTGAGAGAGCCTGGGACATGGTGGGTGGGACCAGGCTCCAGGGCTAGGGCGGAGCCAACAAGGTGGCCCTGTGCTTTTTCCCAGGAGAGTCTTTAACTCTTTCAGCCCATTTCTCAGAGTTTCTATAAATCTCCAAAACTGACCTGGATTTAGGAGATAATATGCAAAAATCCTGAACCAGTAAAGTAGCTTAAGACCCAAGTTTTAGCTTTGCTTCAGTCATTTAGGAACATCGTAATCATGACAAATCACTTACTTCCTTTGTGCTTTCATTTCTTTACTGGTAAAAATGCAGTAAATAATATATCCCTTGATCCCCGTACGGTTGATATGAGGTCAAAACAAGAGAGCACCCATGTGAAACAGACCGAACAAGCAGAATGCTTGCAATGTAAACCAAAAGCATCTTCTTTGTTTTTTTTATTTAATTTTTTATTGATTTTAGAGATAAAGAGAGAAAGAGAAAAAAAGACTTGTTGTTCCATTTATTTATGCACTCATTGGTTGATTCTTTTATGTGCCTTTACCAGGAATCAAGCCCCCAACCTTGGTGTATCAGGAAAATGCTCTAATCAACTGAGCTACCTTGCCAGGGCCTTGTTCTTTTTTTTTTTATTTCTTTAATCTACCTCTTCAAAACTTCTCAATGGACTCAATACAGCCAGCTCTTCCCCTGTCGCTGAATGAAAACTTAGGCAAGACCCATGACTTTATTTGTAGGTCACTCCTAGTACCCTAAAGATACTTTAATTCACAAACCAAGTGTCAACTTAATAATTAAAATTATCCAATCCTATGCATTAATCAAAACTATAATCTTGATTTAGAATCAAAAGCCTTCTCCCCTTCCCAGCAAAGTTTTCCTATTCTTTCTCCACCAGACATCTCCAAATTTTGCTAACTAGAGCAGATTGCACACAAGTGCCCTGGCCCCTTTGAAATGGGGTGTAGAGCTTCTCTCTCTCCCTTCCTCACCTCCTCCTCTTTGTCTCCCTCTCCCTTACTTTCTTTACCTTTTTCCTTGTTTCCTTTCTCTCTCTATCTCTCTGTCTGTGTCTTATCTTCTCTTCCACTTGGCAGGCCTGTTTTTGGAAGAAAAAAAAGCGAGACGGATGGGGACAGGATTGCTACTACTTGACTGGTACTATCAGTGACAGCCTCTCACTGTCTGGGCCTGAGAAATGTTCGAAGGCCCTTTTCCCTATGGTAGTACCTTCACACACTCTACAGAGATTCCCAAGCACTGGGTATCTCTTCTGTAGTTCTCTTGACAAGAACAATGTGTTTGACTCTTCCAACCACTGTGTTCCACAGCCACCCATTTGCAAGAAGCTATATTCCAGACTTTCTCTGTTGAAATTGTTTTTGCCTTTCCATAGAGGTTCTCTTGAGCAGACTTTTCTGATGTTCTTATCCTGGACTTTTGCAAGTGTTCTCAGGGTAGAGAGAATGATGCAATGAACTCCCATGTACCAACCATCCAGCTCCAACTATTATCAGCATTTTTTCATCAACTTTTTTTTCCTGGGGATATTTCCTAGCAATTTCTAGATTGCCTGTATTTCACTGAGTATAATTTCAAATGGCTCCCAGCCAGCCCAAGGGAAACCTTCCTATATGCTCTGATCTGACCAACTCTGGCGTTCAGGTGAATTCTTGCCCAGCAACTGTGCTCCGTCACTCTGCTGCCACAACTCACTGGCCCGCTCTCTTGCCATTTGTATTCCCAAGGCAGTATGTCAGAGTACATACCCAACTACAAGAGCAATGCAATAGGCATTCTGGGAAGACCTGGTGCAGCCCTTTCCTCATGCTGGGATGTAGAAAATAGCACTTGCTCACATTCTCCCCATAGAGGATAGGATGCACAGAGAAGCACTCTCTCAGAAAGTAATTCTCACAGATATCTCTCTCTACCTTGTACTCTCCCTGTAATTTTATATCTTCAGTGGATAAAGTAGTTGAAGAGACTTTTAAGCAAATTTTTGATGCCTCCTTGGTAAATCCTGCATATAGATGGTCCAACATATCCATCACAATGTAGCAATTTTTGTAACTTGGTTTCTTACCCAAAACTTCAATTTACTATGCTGATCTAACTCACTTTCAAAAAGTTTCACACAATACATGCCTAGTTGTATTTGTTTCAAAGATGTCAATGCTGTTGAAAATTTTATTTTATCTTCTAGTACTTTTATTATCCTAAATTATAGGTATTTGTGAGTGTTTTCTCCCTTATAGTTACTACCAAGTCATTTTATCTGGACACTAATCTTTTAGTGGTAAACTATTATTAGTTTTTCATTTAATTCTATTAGAATTCTTACTTTTAAAATTAAAACAGAAAGAACTGTGTTCATTGACATTAAATACGATTAGTTTTTGAGAAAGTAATTAGTTACAATTACATATGTTCTATTGCCACAGTTCCACTGCAATTATCAACTTATTAACTCACGATACAGCTAAAACTGAATCATTATGTGATAATGAATAAATTTTCACCCCCATTGGTTAATTTCTTTCATGTATAGAAGATCACCTTAGCTTTCTTTCTAAGTATGACCCTCATACAAATTTAGACTAAGGAGGCTAGTCATTGAAGCCATATTTCCCACAAGCCACGTTGTCAAAGTTCTGCCAGGGACTTAAGGAAAGAGTTAGGCAATCACTTTCATCTTTCCAAAAACTTTCTGCTCCACATTAGAGGACAGGCACTCTCAGAGCAGAAGCGGTGTTTACTTTGCTTACTCCCTTCTATACCTTCAACCTGACCTAGTGCTCAGATCTTGATAGGTCCTTAGCAAGTATGCATTGAATGAATGTGTGTATTTAATTATAATGCAACTTAAATTTGTCTCTTACTAGCCCTTTAAAATACATGCTGCAGGAAAAGCTTTTCCCCTCTTCTGGATAAAAACGTAGTTATGGGCAGCATCATGACTATGCTGGTCATAATTCAAAGTCCTGCACTGATCCTAAGTCAGCAAAGCTGCTCTCAGCTTTGCACTGTGAATGCATGGTTTCATGTCATTGCCAAGGCTCCCATCTTTATTTAAAGTTATATCTTTTCTATTTGGGATCTCCTGCAGGGAGAAAGCTCTGGAAGGTAAGGGTAAGATCAGCTTTTTCTGTCTCTCTTTGCTTCTCCCTCCTCAAGGTTTCTGACTCCTTGGAAGGAAGTAGCAGGGAGAGAAGAGAGAGTCTTGGAGCAAGGAAGCTATTGTTTGACAAGTCAAAAACTGCAAAACAACACAGACAACTGACAAAGCATTAGTATCAAGATTTATTTATTTTTAATTCCTGAGAAAGGAATAATAAAGACTAAAAACTATTAGAAAAAAAAAATAGGCATTTTTTACAACAAGAGAAAACATAGGTGGCCAATAATTATATAAAAAGAGAATAAGCCTGACCTGTGGTGGCACAGTAGATAAAGTGTTGACTTGGAACGCTGAGGTCACCAGTTCAAAGCCTCAGCTTGCCCGGTCAAGGCACATATGACAAGCATCAATGAACAACTAAAGTGATGCAACTATGAGTTGATATTTCTCACTGCCCCACTTTTATAAAACTCAATAAATTTTAAAAATATTTTTTAAAAAGGGAATGAAAATTAGCATAACCACTTTAGAAAATAATTCAACATTGCCTATTTTATTTCTAGACACTCTGGACAAAACTTCAGCATGTGCATTGGAAACACATACAAAAATGTCATAGTAACCACAAATGGAGCAGCAAAAATGTGTGAGAAGTCCAAAATTGATAAAAGAATTGATTGATTGTGATAAATCAACACCACACATTGTATTAAATACTATACAGTGAAAATGAAAAAAATTACAACTGCTAGTATTAAAATGGATGAGCCTTTTAGATACAGAGACCCAACTGATTGTTGGCAGAAGAGATAGGAGTTGAAGGACCAGGTAAAACAGGTGAATGGGTTGAGAAGTACAGGTTGATAGTTAACAAAAGAGTCATGGGGATGTACAGTACAGCAGAGGGAGTATAGTCAGTAATATCATAATAACCATGTATGGTGCCCATTGGGTACTGGAAATAACAGGGAGAATACCTCGTAAATTATATGATTGTCTAACTACTATGCTGTACACCTGAAACTAATATAAAATAATGCTAAATATAAACTCTGATTGAAAAAATAATTTTTTTAATTTAAAAATTTGGATGAGCCTGACCAGTGGTGATGCAGTGGAGAAAGCATCAACCTGGGAAACTAAGGTCCCATTTTTGAAACCCAGAAGTCACCAGCTTAAGCACAGGCTCATCAGGCGTGAGTGCAGTCTCACCAGCTTGAGTGTGGGGTCTCTGGCTTGCTTGGGCCCGAAGGTCAGTGGCTTGAAGTCAAGGTCACTGGCTTGAGCAAGGCATCACTGGTTCAGCTGGAGCCCCTCAGTCAAGGCATGTATGAGAAGAAACTGATGAACAACTAAAGTGCCACAACTATTAATTGATGCTTCTCATCTCTCTTCCTTTCTGTCTCTCTCTCTCTCTCTTTCTCTCTAAAAATAAAATAAAAATAAAATAATTGGATGTTTTAAAAGTCTTATATTGAACTCTAAATTAAAACCACATAATGGACCCTGACCAGTTGGCTTAGTGGTAGAGTATCGGCCCAGCATGTGTAAGTCCCAGGTTCAATTTCTGGTATGGTCAGGGCACACAGAAGAAGTGCCCATCTGCTTCTCCACCCTTCCCTTTCTCCTTTCTCTCTGTTCCTCTCCTGCAGCCAAGGCTCAGCTGGAGCAAGTTGGCCCTGGGCACTGAGGATAGCTCCATGGCCTCTGCCTAAGGCGCTAAGAAGAGCTCAATTGCTGAGCAATGCAGCAACGCCCCAGATGGGCAGAGTATCACCCACTCGTAGGCTTGCTGGGTGGACCCCGATAGAGGCACATGCGGGAGTCTGTCTCTCTGCCTCCTCTGCTCTCACTGAATATAAGTAAGTAAATAAATAAATAATGTATATGGATACCCACACATATGATCAAATCATGAAGAAAAGCAAGAGGGTGTTAAGAATACAATTCAGGGCCCTGGCCGGTTGGATCAGTGGTAGAGCGTTGGCCTGGCGTGCAGAAGTTCCTGGTTCGATTCCCGGCCACGGCACACAGGAGAAATGCCCATCTGCTTCTCCACCCCTCCCCCTCTCCTTCCTCTCTGTCTCTCTTTTCCCCTCCCACAGCCGAGGCTCCATTGGAGCAAAGATGGCCCGGGAGCTGGGGATGGCTCCTTGGCCTCTGCCCCAGGCGCTAGAGTGGCTCTGGTCGCAACAGAGCGGGATGCCCCGGAGGGGCAGAGCATCGCCCCCTGGTGGGCAGAGCATTGCCCCCTGGTGGGCGTGCCAGGTGGATCCCGGTCGGGCGCATGCGGGAGTCTGTCTGACTGTTTCTCCCCGTTTCCAGCTTCAGAAAAATACAAAAAAAAAAAAAAGAATACAATTCAGGACAATGGTTCAGCGTGGGAGGGAGGGAGAGGGATGTGTTCCAGGAAGAGCAAACATGGGCTTCAAGACACTGGTATTGTCCTATTTGGTAAGCAAGTTGTTCCTCTAATGAATTCTTTTAAGAAACATGTGCATGTTACCTTTTTGCAAATATATTTCATTTATCAGATTTTTAAAGGTAAAAAACTTAAACAGGGAAAGGAAATAATTTAAATAATGCAGGTGATCAAGCTTACTGAATTAATAATGATTTAATTCTTTACTTTTACCAGGATAGGAACAAATCCTCTAGTAAGCTCAAGAGATATGATAAAAAAAAAGAATAAAGGTTGTAATATTTTGTCTTAGACTTATTTATGAAGTAGATAATGACCATTTGGGTAATGTAACACAGAAACACATATAACACATCATATAACAAGAAAAGAAATTATGTAGAGCTGTCATTAGGATTCTTTGTGCCATTCCCGGTGTGTGTGGAGGGCGGGGTAGAGCTAGCATCTTACTATGAGTTAAATGGAGTCACTCTACCTCTGTTCACACTCAGTGCTTGCTCCCTTATGACTAATGTCCTGTGGGCAACAGAAGAGCACAGCCTTTGGCAAAAAGCAGAAACAACTTTTATTCACAATTCTACATCTTATGTGATCTTGGGTAAGTTCCTCTGTCTTGTGCTTATTTTCCTTCATTTGTAAAATGAGAATAATGCATAAATTGCAGGACTTGGAAGTTAAGTGGCACAACATATAGTGTGTCCGTAAAGTCATGGTGCACTTTTGACCAGTCACAGGAAAGCAACAAAAGACGATAGAAATGTGAAATCTGCACCAAATAAAAGGAAAACTCTCCCAGTTTCATACCTCTTCAGTGCAGTTCGATGTGGGCTCACGCACAGATTTTTTTAGGGCTCCTTAGGTAGCTATCCTGTATAGCCTCTACAGACTCGTCACTGACTGATGGCCTACTAGAACGGGGTTTCTCCACCAAACTGCCGGTTTCCTTCAACTGCTTATCCCACTGAGTAATGCTATTCCTATGTGGAGGCGCTTCGTTATAAACGCGCCGATATTCACGTTGCACTTTGGTTACGGATTTGAATTTAGTGAGCCACAGAACACACTGAACTTTCCTCTGTACCGTCCACATCTCAACTGGCATGGCCGTGGGCTGCTCCGCTGTATACACGGTGTTACGTCATCATCTGCACATGCGCACATGCTGCCACATCATCCTACAGAAACTGGGAGGGTTTTCCTTTTATTTGGTGCAGATTTCACATTTCTATTGTCTTTTGTTGCTTTCCTGTGACCGGTCAAAAGTGCACCATGACTTTACGGACACACTGTACATATAGCAAAAAGTGGCAAAGTACGTGTTATGTACAGAGAACTGATAGCAGTTACCATCATCATGGTTAGTGCTATGTCATTAGTAGAGAGGAAGAAGCAAATGTATCTGTTAAATAACTTTCAAAAACACGGTTTAAAATGAACTTAAAGGGCTGCTCAGAGCACCTTTGTAGTTCTATTAACTTTAAAATTTTTATTATAATAAATACACATATACATATATGTGTGCATGTATAATATTCATATATGATTACTAATCCAATGCAGACTCTCTAAAAATTGTTATATGTATATGTTCATAACCCAAGTAGCTGAACTAATAAAATGGTATTGATGTTATTTACTATTTATATAAATTCACAATTCTAAATTAGACCTTTAATTTCAGTAATAAAAAGAAAAGTGGCTTGCACAATTTCCCATTTCTATTTTCCTACATGGAATACAGTAGCTGTAATATAATCTATGACTTTGTGGATATTTCTAAGGCTGTTAATATTTTCTCTAATATTGCATCTAATGTTTTTTAATCCCTGACCCCCATTAATACTCCCAGAACCCTCGTGAGCAATGTTCACGATGATAAGCCGTGGTAGAAGAAGCAGGCTGAAAACAGTTAAATCATCCGTGCTAGAATCTTTCAAAGGGGCCTAGCAGGGTCAGTAGTGATTTTTTCCATGTATATTTCTCCACTTAAAAAATGTTTCTTAAATATTTGATTCATCAGGACTGAAATATATGTTTTACTTTGAAATAGATCACTAGTAAACACTAGAGTATAAGATCCTAAATTATTCTTTTTGTTTGTTTGTTTCCACATTGTTCATTATATCAATATATATTCTTACATCCTCTGGGAACAATAAAATGGAACAACAAGAGCACAGAAGAAAATTATGAGACAATACAGCTTTAAAAGATGACAAAAGTAATTTATTGACAAAAGAAGAAATAGAAAAACATTATTTTTTAAATTAAATTGAATCGTTGCCTTAATATTTACAAAAGGTGATGAGCATTTGAAACCAAAAATGGATATACTTTCCTCAAGGGAGGAAAAAGAAATATTAGAGAGAATCAGGATCAGGTGAAGAACAGATTATGAAGAATTATAACACATTAGGAGCAAACACAGGAGGGTTAGGATGGAAACAGTAAATGGACGGGAAAGGATTTAAACAGTCAATGGAAGCAAATAAGGAAAAGGCATTAGTGAAAAGAAATATCACAACCTAAGAACAAAGAATGCCATAGAATCACTTGGGTAAGCTTTAAGTTAAAGAAAGAGCAACTACATTCACTCCTCAGTGTTAACTTTAAAATGTACCAACTTTCCTGTGTCTACTGCCCAAATCCAATCATTGAGTAACACTAATCATGTATCATCTTCCACTGCCAAATGAAAACTGGCTTCAGCTTCCAACTCACAGAAACAGCTTCCTACACTCCACAGTCTCCATTCCTTCTCTTTTCCCCACTACCTCCGCCTGATTCACTTTCTTCTTCAATATCAGCAAATTGCTCCCAAATGCAAATTCCATCCTGAGTTTCCTGCTTAAAATTCTTTGCTGGCTCTTCACGAATAGCCCTGTTAAATCCAGGTCCCTTAGTTCAAGATTTTCCTTGATTCTGTCTCAGTTTTTCTCTCCATTCTCCTTTGCTTATACTTCTGCAGTGGCCCCTGGCCCTCCAGCTAGACCAAATACTCACAGTCTCTAAGGCACAGACCTGCCTCCTTCTCTGCCTCTGCACCTGCTTTTTCCTCTACCTAGAATGTGCTCCCTCCTCTTGTCCATCTGGAAACATTCTCACCCTTCATTACCCAGAATTCTTGGAAAGAAAGCCAGGTTGCTTCCCTTTTTCACCCCTCAAACACAGCATGGTGCCTAACATGGAAAAGGGGTTCAGTATACGCATGTCCGATGTATGACATCAAGTAATGTTCACAGATTTTATTAACAGGTTTCTGATTTCAGCTGCTGCTTCAGTCCATAGTAATTCTGTTTCTTTTCTTGGTGAACTGGGATGTCACAGCTTTAGGCAGTCTATCACAAACATCTCAAAACTGAGATGGTAACAATGAATAATGGGTTGATGTAAATAAGGGGTGGGGCAGGAAAAATAACAATGGGCCAGAAATAGCTGTGTCTGATGAGTCATAGGATTTGACGCAAATAACTTAACATTTCTCAGCCTCGATGTCCGTATCACTCAGCAAAGTGATGATATGCACAGAGGGAATAATTATGATTACAGAATGTGATTGGGAAACTGCTTGTTTGCTTCTTTGCTTGTTTGTTTCTAAAGACACCACCTTTCCTCTACTACTGATTAATTCTGGCCAATGAGTTCCCTCATTTGTAGCCTATTTTTATCCCTTCAAATAGGTCAGGGTTATTTTATTATTCTCCCCAGGATTTGGGTACTGCAGTAGCCCTTGAAATCAGAGTCATAGGTAACTGGTAGCATTAAAAGGTTAAGAATTTGTTCTTAATCAAACACTAAGACAGTAATGGCACTACAAATAGAACCACATTTTTTTTATATTCTCATTTCCTTCTGTGGAAATGAGCATACTTTTCATTTGCTAATGAACTACACGAAGGTCATATCCATCGTCATATTGAAATAAGCACTCATCAGGTAATGTACTACAGAAGTGTTTATAGGTGAAATAATTATTCAATCAATCAACTCACTATTAAGTGAGTGCCTACTCTGCACAAGGCATTTTGCTAAATCATATGGCAGACACAGAGAAGAACAGGACCCAGTCCCCACAGTCTCAGAGCCCAAAATAGATAATCATATACTTTGAAAAAAACAAACAATTTTCTCTTATTATACAGTACTTAAAAGATAGCTAAAAACAATTGCCCATGTAAATACACATATTGTATATGTTTTTACCAGATTTGTTAAATTGATAGATGAAGCCTTAAAGAGTGTTGTGGGTTTAAAACTATATTAGGTAGGTCTAAGATCAAACCTTTAGCTTGAACTTATTTGCTCATTGACACCTCCATTCACATATTCATTCATTCATCTGTAATAGGATGATAAGGGCAGAGAAAGTCATGTGTATGGGTTTGCAGCAGAACTTGAGGGGAAAATCAGAAAGAAAAAGAATGGGAGTCTGTAAGAAGTATAATTCCTACCTACAAATTCTCAAGACTTCAGTAAAGTTAGCCTGTGAAATCACAGGTGAGGTTGGAGTTTTTGAGAGAATATAGCAAACTATGGGACTTAGGGTTAACCAAAATGACAGAAGCAGAGAAAGAAGGGACAATGAGTAAATAATAGCTAGAGTTACAAGGAATTTCAGAAGGATTGCTATGTCTCCAGAGGCCATGGATGGGCATAGAACAGTGAAACATCTATGGCATCTGGGCTATATATCAAATATTTATTAATTAAGCAACTACTATGTACAGGCACTGTGCTTGGTGCTGGAAATAGACAAACAGCCCCAGTTTTTACAGCAGTTACAAACTAGTTGGAGACACAGAGAATGAAGCAAATGATTACACTATAAATTGGTAAGTGTGTTAAATAGCACTGTAATTTGAACATTTGTGTCCTGCCAAAATTCATGTGTTGAAATCCTAACCCCAATGTGATGGTATTAAAGGGTGGAGCTTTTGGAAGGTGATTAGGTCATGTGTGTAGCAGCCTCATAATGGGATTAGTGCCCTTATAAAAGAGACCAAACAGAGATCAGTAGCCCCCTCTGTCTTGTAACACAGTGAGAAAGCCATTTGTGAACCAAGAAGTGGGTCCTCCCTCGACACAGAATCTGCCAGTGACACAATCTTGGACTTACCAGCCTCCAGAACTATGAGAAATAAATATTTGTTGTCTATAAGCCATCCAATCTATAGTATTTTATTATAACAGCCCACATGGACTAAAACTAATAGAGACTATGTGATGTGGAGATGAACAGGAAGCAGAAAGGACACTTGTTATTATGGCTGAAGAACAAATTGGGAAGGTTGAGACTAAAAATGATTTTGAAGTATTAAACTTGAGCTATCAGATTTGCATTTTCAAAACTGTAGTTCATTACTAGAAGGGATGTGACATTAAAATTTTCCAAAACTAGAAAGATATCAGTAGATATGGATAATAATAGACTGTTCTGAGGAATATTTTTGAACTGGGAGTTAGAGGTGGGGGTAAACAGAAAGTGGAAAAGTCAAGGATAACTCCAGATTTCTGGTTTGAACAAATATAGTAGCATAATTTCTTGAGACAAGCAACACTGGAAGAAGAGAGTCTTAGGTGAACATCTTAGGAGAGATGATGGGTTCACTCTGGTTTACGGCAGTGGGGGTGCCTAGGGTAGGGATCTCCAGGTGGGAACATTAGTAGGTAGATATATCTGAAGCTCGAGAGAGAGCTCTTCAAGAGTCACCAGCAAAGAGATGATAATTCAAGCCAAGAAAGTGTTTAAAACCATCCAGAGAACATGTACTGAGTAGAAAAGGGTCTACAATAGACAATTAAATATAACATTATTTAAGAATTTAGATTTTTTTTTAAAGACTAAGAATTATGTGAAGAAAGATATTTTCAGGAACACCATAAATATCAGGAAAGTAATTTGCTGCAAACCAGTGCAGCTAGTAATTGTCTAGGTCCTGAGTGAGAATGGTATGGAATGAAGAAATGAACTCAGAGAGAAAAATGATGGGATCAGGAAGTCTCTTTGCATAGCTGATGGCTTGCAAGAGTCTGTCTCCACCCCTAAACTGCTTTATTTATAGGGCAGAGCAAAGTCATTAGCAATACCAAAGAGATCTCTGATACAAAGTCACATTTTCAAGGCAACCTAAGAATTCTCCCCAGTGCAGAAAACCCCAAAAATACATAACATCTTAACTTCACAAAACAAAGGGTAAAAAGAAAACTGCCTCCAGTGTCTTCATGGGACAAGAGGGATGGGACAAGTGGAAACATAGCTAACACAAAGGTGTGGAGAAAGGCATAGCCTTTAGCAACTTAATCAAGCAAGTGAGGTGGAGGGATGAGATGAGTAGAAATACTCAGCTTCATAGCCAATACGGAACTGTGGAGAAGAGTTTAACCTTTTGGCTTAAGTCTTGAACTGCAAGGGCTTTGCCAGCTTGCAGTCTCCCAGGATAGTTTTCTTTCTTACACAAACCACATCTTAAAATTAAATGAAAAGTATTCATTTTCCCTTTCTTTAATTTAGTGAGAGAAAGGGAGGCAGAGGCAGACTCCCACATGCTCCCCAACTGGGATTCATTTGGCAAGCCCACTAGGGAGTGATGCTTTGCCCATCTGGGGCCTTTGCCCCATTGCAACTGGTGCCATATTTTAGCACCTGAGGTGGAGGCCATGGAGCCATCCTCAGCGCCCAGGGCCAACTCACTCCAATTGAGCCATGGCTGCAGGAGGAGAGGAGAAGAGAGAGAGAGAAAGAGAGAGAGAGGTGAGAGGAGGAGGAATGGAGAAACAGATGGGTGCTTCTCCTGTGTGCCCTGACCAGAAATCAAATACAGGACATCCACACACCAGGCTGACATTCTACTACTGAGCCAACCAGCTAGGGCCAAAGAATATTCTTTCCGAAAAATTTGCAGGAAGTCTCCACCCTCATAAAATTTCTTGCTAGTATTTACAGAGTGTTTATCAAGTGCCAAACACTATGTTAAAAACTTTACATAGTGTTTTTCATTTGATCTACATCTTTGGGAAAATGAAAAAACTTAATATAAGTGAGATTAGGTATATTGCCACACTAGTGAGTCTTAGAGCTCTAATCCAAACCCAGGAATCAAATTCTGGAGGCTACCTTCTAACCCTACATAATCCAATAATTATAATTGTCAGGGTTGGATGGAAATTTAAAAGTCATCCAGTTTAAACATTCCTGTCAAAACAATAATCAATCCCTCGATGATACTTCTCATATAATTCAGTTCATGACAAAAAAAAAAAAAACAAAACACTTATCTGAAAAGATTGCTCACTTATTGTTAAAGAAATTTAATTACTTATATAGAAACAAAATTGTCCTCCATTTAGCTTCTACTCTTTGGAAGTAGAGACAAAAAAAAAAAGTATGAGGAGATTCAAGATGGCAGTGGAGTGGATAAAAGTTACACTCACTTCCTCTCAGAAAAAAACAAACTGGAAATAACTAAAATATAGAGCAATCAACTTAAATCACCAACCAAAGACTAGCTGAACATAACTCTTATAACCAAGAATTCACAGAATAAGCCACATTGAGACTGGTAAGTTCAGAGATATGAAAAAAAGATGGCCCTGTTCCCCTGGGCAACAGCTATGATACCAGAGAGATATTTCCAGTGGTAAGATTCAGCCAGTTTGCACCAGCTCAGCAGAACTGATACCTAATTTTTTGTTGAGTTCGGCAAACTGGTTGTTAAGATGGCATTTATAATCAGGGTTCTCTCTGACATGGGTGCCTGGGCAGCTGCCTAATGTGAAAATCACAAATTTACATTCTTTACTCCTTTTTAGCGTTCACTTGCATAACAGAGTATTCTAAGCACCCATAGACTAATGGATTGTGAACATTTAAAAGTAAGTTGTTGCCAATTTCAAGATAGAAATAAATTATAATTTCTCAATTTTTGGAGCCAGATTGCTAGAATATTGAAGAAGTACTAGTTCCATGGAAAGTAGCTGAATAACAATTGCTCATATTTAATGACATTTTTAATTATCAAATTGATATTAATGGTTATTGAAATTTTGTGGAAAATGATTTTAAAAATTCCCAGAACTATGCAATTCCTGAAAGTGTTCAAAGGGCTAAAAATATTGTCAGAACAATTGCTGTAAGTTCAGCAGAAGTGGAAAGGGATTTTTCAAAGGTGAACATAATATGTTCAGAGAAGAGAAGTTGCCTAACTGTTTCTAATATATCAAACACAACAACTATTAGTCTAATCAGCCTACCTCTTAAGGAATCGGATCCTACTCCTACAGTGAAAAGATGGTTAAAAATAAATTGCACAGCCAATGATGCTCAGATAAAAGTGAAAAAAAATTGCAAGTGAGGATGCCAATCAAGAAGCAATATGAAAATACCTTAAATAACAGTTTTATTGTTTTTTGTCAGATATTATTTAATATTTTTATTAATATAAAACTTTCTTATAACATAATCTAGTTTTGTGTACCTCTTTTATTGTTCTGATTTAAGTATTAAATGCATGAAATAATAAACTACTTTTTGATATATATATATATTTTTATACTTAAGTCAGTCATTAGGGCAGAGAACCAATTGTTAAATTATTTGAATCTCACCACTGTATATTTCAGCTGCAAAGGCTCCCTGTGAGAAGAGTAAGGTCTCAACTCCAAACCGAGCTCCCCAGATCAGAGCACCAGAGCCAGAAAAAAGTACACACATAATATCTGACTGTGAAAATCAGTGAGCATTCTGTCTGCCAGGGAGACAGGAATACTCTAAAGATATAGGTGCTCTCCTAAAGGACTAATGCACAAAATCTTGTACCTAGCCACTCAGTATGGGCTCCAGTGGAGGGAAGGCAAAGCAGACTAGAGTCAGGTGAGGAAAGACTGTGGTTTGAGGTTCTGAGGAAAGAGCTAAAGGTACAGCCACTGGGTCCCCTGTGCTGAGTCATTCTCCTGTACTGTAGACATCATCTTTCTTGGGTGGAGCACTCTCCTCCTATGGTATCAGCTTCGGGGAATGCAATAGCTCCACCCTCTGAATTCCTTGTTACCCCGCCCTGTGGAGCTCATTCACTGCTGAGGAGTCAGGTGTCTGGGCATGGGTATAAAGAGCTACAGACTCAGGGGATGTCAGTGACAGAGTTGTGTGGCTCTGGGGTGGGGGACAACTGGTCCCTTTTCCCCCAAGCCTGACTGGTGCTCCTCCTCACGAGATATCCACTAGCTCTGCTCTCCTGACTCTTGGTGCCCCACTCTACTGAGCTCGTACTCCTGACAGAATCTTGAACAGACTGAGTTGTGTAGTTCTAGAATGAGGGCCATTTTTCCTTAACATGTTTATCCAGTGCTGAACCCTCCTTTCACATGGCCAAATCTCGGTCTGTTTGAATAGTCTAATGAATTTTGCTTGCCTCACTATGATAATTTACAGAAACCCCACCCCACCACAAAGGTCTGGGGGCAACCAGTTGATGGCAGCTGAATTTGTATACCCTGGGACATTTGGTGAGTGACCTCGGACCTAGCACTGACACCGACATTGCACCTGTATCATTCTAGTAAACACTACTCACCGAAGAACAATGAGGTGTCTTTACTTGGCCCATGAAACTAACATCAAACTATAATAAGAGAATTTGGAAAGATGTCTTGATGCAAGATACAGACACAAAAATCAATTGCTTTTGTCTATACAGTCCTTATTATTTGAAATGGTAGAGTATTTTATTCACAAAAAACCATAAAACTGTATCTTACTTAGGAATTAATTTAACAAGAAAGCCACAAAATCTTATTTAAAGTTGTAAGAAAAGAACTAAATAGAGAGAGAATGTTCTTAGATAGGAAGACTTGTTCTCATAATGTGGTCAATCCTTATCAAATGCAATGCAACTTCAATCAGATTCTAAATTTTTCTCCTTATAATTGGGTAAAATTATTATTACTATAAATTTTGTATAAAAATAAATTTTTGAGATACCAATAAAATCTCTACCATTAAAATAAAGCATACTATAACCATTAAAACATCAACAAATATTAAATTCATATAATCTAAATAATAGATTTGCACAAGAATATAATTGAAAAGTTAAAGTAGAAAGTTAACAAATATATTCATTTATATAAGAACTTAATGTACTATAAAATTGACATTTCTATTCAATGGGAGAAAGGTTTTTTGATGCTAAAGTTAATCTAAAATAAAGCAAACAATCCCATTTATATCATATGGAGAAAATAAATCTTATATGAATTATATAGGTTTAAATGTAAGAAGTAAAATAATATTAAAAGAAAAAAATTAATATTTGTATAGCCTTGGGATGATAAAGAACTTAAGCAAGATATAAAACCTAGACAAAATAAAGAAAACAATATAATTTGCTTATATCATTTTTTGTAATTATATGACAGGTGATAAAAACAAAGCCAAAATATAGTCTAAAAAAAATATTTGCAACTCATAAGACAGAGAACAAGTGCAGTGAACATTTTTCACCTGTGGTACCCAAATTCTTTTGAATATTTGTCCTATATTTTGGTCACTTACCACATTCTTAACCCACCTTCACAGAGTGTGACTCAGAAACCACTTTCCCAGTACTGCTTGCAGATGGGGCACAGGCAGGTGACATGTGTTCAGGCAATTACATGCAGCGGCATGCATCTTAAGATCCAGAACTAAACTACCTGAAGACATAGGCTCTTTCAAGGTTAATTGATTTTGCAGGAGATGGGAGGGGTGAGGTGGCACCAGAGGGCATGGCTGTAGTGGTACAATTTCTCCTCAGACCAGTCCTTCAGCGCTATTCTGTGAACTATTCCTGAAATAAGACTCAAACCTGTTTTTCAACATCTTCCACTGATCTGTGAGCTGCTCAATATCCTCCAACAAATTCTTGACTGCCTAAACCAGCCAGTTTCCATGATTATCAACTGAAAACCCTGGCCAATGCAATGGGTTAATATATAAGAAGCTTTTATTGATTTATAAGAGAGAGAAAAAGACAACTCAAAGAAAAATGGGCAAAGGGCATAAGAAACTTGAAGACATAGATAGATGATAGATGATGATGATAGATAGATAGATAGATAGATAGATAGATAGATAGATAGATAGATAGATAGATAGATAAAGAAAATAAGATGCTTGTTCTCACTAATAGCTGAGGAAATTCAAATTTAAACAATGAGATGGACACCTCCTTTTTACCCATTATATAGGCAAATATTACAAAGATCCTGTCCTGATAAATATATCAGAAAAGAAGAGCCTCATACATTGCTAAGAAATATTTCCATAACCTTAAAACAATCTGGCCATGCTATAAAGCTACAAGTACACACAAATACTTGAGCCCAGAAATCTTTATTTGGGGGAATTTATTCTTTAGAAATAACTATAGTACTGTATATAGGACATATGTAAAAGTATATTCATTGCAAGATTCTTTATAGTATCAAATAGCAACCAGATCACTCCCCCATAAGAAAGAGTTAAATGTATTTTATTTTATTCATTATGGAGTATTAGGTTGCATATATAATCAAATTTTTATAAAATTTACAATAACAAAATCTAGTAATATGTTTGAATACATATGTTAGGAAGCATGTAAGTCCTGTAAGTTGATTAGTATTGGCAGAGATATGTGATTTAGGGTGACCAAAATGTAGGGCGGGTGTGCAAGGAGAGAAGGCAGGGAGAGAAGGCAGGGAGACCTTTCACAAACTGGGCCCCATACACAAAGGACAAGGAGAAACTGAAGAGAGAAGGAGACTATTCCAGCTTGATAGGTGACTGTTTTAACAAGCAAGGGAATCATTTGGCAAGGTTTATCCTGGGCTGCTACAAGACTAGTACCTCTCTGCATTTGCCCATTAGAGTCTTCAAAGTTTACAAAGAGACCTTAATGGGGTTCAGTCACAAATTCAGTCCAGATGAGTTAGTCTCAACCACACACTGCTCTCCAAGGCTTCATCCTGGAAAACAGCTCCCACTGGGGGAACGCTGGGCAGAACGTACACTCCAAGGACAGGGTGAGGAGGCCCTGATTACACAGGTGACATCCCCTCAATGACCTCCTCCCACAGAGAGTGAGAAAAAGGGCATTATACACACCGGAATTCCATGGTATAGTTACTAACTGATAATATAAGAGAATGGAAAGAAAAAATAAAACAAAAAATGACAAGGACAAATAAAAACATTAGCATTCTAAGCAATTTTTAATTTTAGATTTTTAATATTTTAATATGGTCTCAAAGATAGTTTTGAGATATAAAAGCAGGCTACAGAATAATCTGTATGATGCAATGTCATTTTTTTGGAAAAAATACATAATATCTCTTCTATATAGTTACCTAAAAATATTGTCATTATTTGGAGTATGTAATAAGGAGTTTATTAACCTTTGCTTTCTGTATTTTTGCCTTATTATATGTTACAAAAATCAAGTAATTCCTTATTAATTTTTAAAAATATAGTAAAGTGAAAAAGAAAAGAAGGAAAGAGGAAGGAGGAAGGAATGCAATGTGTACGTGAAATGGGAATAAAAGAATTTGGCTTGTTGGAGGTGCAGAGTGAGTGGTCAATCTGCCTCTAACGCACATTGCATCTGTAGCTTTAGCTTCAGCAACGCACACGGCGGACACACTTCGGGGGTTTCTTAACTCGGGTTGCCAGTGTTAATGTGGCATAAATAGCACTCCAACACTAAAGGGATGTCAGGGAAGTTAAAGACTTTTAAAAACTAAAAGAACTCCTATGACTTTGGTATGTAATTAAAACAATAAAATTTTCCAAATATGGATTTGAAAGTGCTGTGGAAAATTCTAGAGTAAATTGCAGAGAGGAGGCAACCTAACAGGTCCCTTATCAAAGGAATTTTATTCTTTGCACTGAAATGAGCTGCTAGTGAACAAAAGAAATTAAAACAAATCTGCTTTGGAAAGAACATTAGCTTAACAGTTATTAATAAAGTAAAATACTAAGAATAATAATATGAACTATAATGTAAAGACTCTAAGACTTGAAGAAGATAAGTGCTTTGCAAGCCTTCAGACCAGTTTTATTCCAGTATGAGCTGCCTTTGAAACTCTGTTCTTATGAGTGAAGGACCAACACAGGGATTTGGTTTAATGGGAAGCAGTAGGTGGATGAGTGGATGAATGTGACTGAATACTTCCTAACTTCTGTGTCATCTGTGAAGAAACAGTAGAGAAAAGTCTAGTTCTGGTTGGGAGGAGAAGGGTAGGGGTTGATAAGTCAGCCAATTATTTCAAGTCAGACAACATGGTCTTTATCTCACCTACTTCTACTTGAGCAGATTGTTAAGATCATTCATAGTAAGTCATGCCACATTTCCTTGTTGACAGTACATCATAATCAGACATTTCTTTGGCAAAACTTCAATATGGCTTTACTTTTACTTAATTTAATGTACACTGAGTTTTGTCACATCGTGTTCACTGTCCTAATCACACACAATATCTAAGTAATGAATAGTAAGATGATTAAGATGAAGGCATTGAATGAATGAGGTTGATTTTCTTCATCCCAAAATAGAACCCATGAACTTAATTCTTTTCCCCATCAAACTGTTCCATGCTGACAGTCAAAATGATGTGCTATCAGTGCCCACATTGCTTTCCAATGCTTGGATAAGACTTTATCAATGTCACTTATTTTTCTTGAAACGAAGCTATTATTTTCGTAACGCAGAAAGCGCCGTTTCATTTCCGTATCACACACACCAATAGCAGTAGAGCTTGATTTCTCTTTCTCTCAGATTTGATGAACACAGCACCGTCAGTCAGGGAAGGAGGCAGCCGCCCTCCTCCTCTCAGGAGCTGCAACTCTTCTGTGCAAAGGCAGGTCATGTGACGTTTCCCACTTATTTATGTTTTTCCTTAATGAAAGGATGCCTCTTTGTGCTGCAATAGATAGTTTAGATTTTTTAATATTGTTAGTGTTGAGAGATAAACACTTTGGTACATATTGGAGAGTAATAAATTGTGTTGAACATTGATAAACTAACGCAATTACCAGCAAGGTCAGAGAGCCAGCTAATTTAGAAATATCAGTCCTAGGATTTTGAGTTGTCCCCTGGAGAGCTGCAGCCACTTTATTACAGCAGGAGGGTGAGGAGAAAATGGTACATTAGGATTGATCTTTTGATCTAATTGTGGAACTCTGCCATTCCTTGTTTGACCAAAAATGCTTACCAAGCAAGAGAAAACATAACACAACTAATTGAAGACTATCCCTTATAAACCAAAGTAAAGGAATTCTGGGAAATAAGGGACAAATTGTGCTTGATATTATTGGTGTGAGCTTGTTGTCATTGAGATGCAAATTTGTATCTCTTTCCCAAAATGTTTTTTAAACTATAATTCTAAATGAAATTTCTTATTTTCAAATAGTTTGAGAAAAAAATTCATTTTCACATTCATCACCTGTGCTGGTACGTTGTAACAAAATTTGAATAAATGTTCAGTGCTTCTCTTTTGATAGGGGACATAAATTAGCCTTAGGGACTTAAATTAGCCTTAAATTGAAAAACCTAGTTTTCAAAAAATTTTCAGTCTGAGGAAAAGTTTGATTAGCCTTACATATCCTTTAATATTTATTGCTTTGCCTATCAATAATACCTAGAAATGTACTTCCTAATTTATATCTAAAGATACATTTATTCCGGAATAGTTAAATTAATTCTAGAACTGTAAGTGTAATTTTGTGTTATCGTTAATACTGGTACTCTTAAATATAATTTAGTTTAGCTCTCACTGTGTATCTATCAGGTCCTGGGCCTTTAGGAACAGGGTAATTTGACTGATTGAGTTAAAGTCAAATTGTGTAACATCCTGATTCCAGGGCCTAAATAGAGTTCAATTGAAACAAGATTCCTATTTAGCTGCCAGGCAGATTATAGGCACCATCAGATTGTGTTATTTGGGAAAGCTATTTCAAATGTAGTCCCTTTGAATATGTAATCCCATTTGGCAAAGGAGTTTCTCAAGAAGCACTAAACTTGATAAATGATTACATGGTGTGTGTGTGTATATGTGTGTGTGTGTGTGTGCATGCACAGTTTAGGCATTAAATTAACAGTATTCTGGAAGTCCAGATTCTCACACTGAGCAATAACAATATCTTCAAATTCTGCCCTAATTAATATTTGCATGCAGGTGTATAAATTACTTACAACTAGTAAATTCTGATAATGTAATAAGGTAGGATTGCATCTGTAAAGCTTCTCCGTGGGTATTGTGTTTCCAAAACAAAAACTCTTTAACGTATGAGTGTTTGTTCAAATGGCTATGGACAACCAGGAAATACAAGTGAAAATTGTGAAATTGTTTACTGTGATACCAGTTTCCGACAGAATCAAGTTTTTCAAATGGTAAGGTAATTAATTAACAGAAAGGAGAAAGTTCTTAAGAAGCTGAGAGAGGAAAAAGACATCACCGCTGAGTGACTGAAGGACACTCTCAGTTCTCTGCCAAGGTTTAACTCGGTGCCTGCAGTTTTCAGACTCACACACATCTTGTAGAATCCAGAGCTTTCCGAGCTTCCTTATGTTTTCCTTCTACATCCTCAGTTGCTATGAATATAACTATATTATTGAGTACTTAAAGCCCACTGGAGGGTGTTAATATTTTAAAAACAGGGTCTTGAGAAAACAGACAGAATGATTACAATTCTGTCCTGTGGCAGCAGATTGTCGTAATGTACGCAGCAAATAACCGATGTCAGATTGACACAGGCGGCCCAGCTGTCTGCTCTTTGTCTGTAGCTTTAATTCCCAGAATGGGACTGGGGTAATCCCTTTGTGATACAATCAGCTCTAGGGGTTTAGCCACTGATATTACATTATTGAAAGGATGATGAGCTGATGATGAGCTGATAACAGGAAGATTGCATTAGGCAGAATATTAGTCCAAACACCTCTGAGCTGTGTAGCCATCTCTGGGGCTGAACGTTATACACAGTTTTTCTTTTTGTTTTTCAAAAACAAGTTGAATGGATTCTTGCTGTATTGGCCAAGAGTTTGCTTAAAGGCTTTAATCACTGTAAAAAAAAATAGAAGACTAGATAAAGAAGATGTGGCACATATACACCATGGTATACTATTCAGCCATAAGAAATGATGACATCGGATCACTTACAACAAAATGGTGGGATCTTGATAACATTATATGGAGTGAAATAAGTAAATCAGAAAAAAACAAGAACTTCAGGATTCTACACATTGGTGGGACATAAAAACGAGACTAAGAGACATGGACAAGAGTGTGGTGGTTATGGGGGGCATAGGGAGGGAAGGAAGGAGAGGGGGAGGGGCACAAAGAAAACTAGATAGAAGGTGACGGAGGACAATCTGACTTTGGGTGGTGGGTATGCAACATAATTGAATGACAAGATAACCTGGACATGTTTTCTTTGAATATATGTACCCTGATTTATTGATGTCACCCTATTAAAATTAATAAAAATTTATCTATTAAAAAAAAGTTGAAACTGTTTTTGGATAAATCTTAAGTAGCTTGGCTAGGAGAGTCTATATTTAGACTCCATAAAGAAGAATTATCTTCCACAAAGAAGATAATTTGCACAGTAAGTAGATAACAGAGGAAAAAATTAGAACAAAGAACACATTTATATATTATATGTTATATAAAAAACATATGTAATATATATGCATATATTATATATGCATAACAAATTAATATTGTTTTGTAAAGTAGTCACACAATCCAATAAATTTGTCATAAATTGTATGATGATTTAAAATACTCATACATTGTGAAAGGATTCCTACCATCAAGTTATAATTTTATTTGTCATTTATACCTCAGTAAAGCTGGAGAAAACTAAAATAAATTACTGACTCCCATTAATTTCAATACAAGGTGGGGCAAAAGTAGGTTTACAGCTGTTCATATGGAAAATAACACAACAGTTAATAAATAATAAAACAAGAATAAACTCTGAGTTTTGCCTACTCGCACTGTACACCTACTTTTGCCTCATCCTGTAACATGAAACATATTTCATCTGAACGTTCTTGGAGGCTGGCATCATGAGATAGTGTCACTCTCTTCTATTGAACGTCTCTCCAGCAAAGGCATTTATGCTTTGATTTTCCGATGGAAACTCTGGCATATTTATTGGGTTATATTGGCAGCCCTATGCCCTATGATCTCCTAACGCTGTAAGAGTGAGCACTGCAGAATTTCTGAAAGTAATCATTTTCCAAACAAGCCAATACTACTTCTTCAAAACAGAATTACCCCAAATAGTTTAACTGGTTTTAAAAATCGTTTATGATATATTTTTTCATTAGAAAATTACTTTAAATTACTTGTTTTTAATTAATGAGTTTATAATTTGATGATTGTCTATTTTTTTTTTATTCATTCAGGGAAATTCAGGTGAATTTCTCAGAATGAATACACTGTATAGCCTAGAGAGAGCACCAGTCACTTCAAGGAGCATGTTAACTTGTTCTAGGGAAAGTGAAGGCAGGAAAGAAGTGAACTGGACCTTCTGGCTGCAGATTCTTTGCCTAATGGCCTGTCTAGTGCTACTACTGGCTAAAACTTTAATTGGGGAACTATCTCTCACCAAGAGTATGTGATTGACATGATGAGGAATGCTCCAAAACTAGGAAGCGGAATGAAAGTGGTCTAAAGGTACAAACTTCCAGGTACTAGATAAAAAAGCTCTAGGAATGTGATGTAGAGCATGGTGACCACAGTTAACAATACTATAGTGTATATTTTGAAATTGCTAAGAAAGTAGATCTTAAAATTTCTCATCAGAAAAAAGAAATTGTAACTCTGTGAGGAGATAGATGCTAACTAAACTTAGCGTGGTGATCATCTTGCAGCAGTTGCCGTGGTCAGTGGAAACAGCCCCATGCTGGGCATGTTGTCCCTCCTAAAGGATAGATTTGTGCCTTCCACATCCTGCTTCTTGACCTCTTTGAAACTAACTTGGTTTCTGCTCAATTTTGAGTATAGCCCTCTAAGTTCCCATTGACTCTATGATCCTTGGCCTGACCTGTGGTGGCGCAGTGGATAAAGCATCGAACTGGAAATGCTGAGGTCGCCGGTTCGAAACCCTGGGCTTGCCTGGTCAAGGCACATATGGGAGTTGATGCTTCCAGCTCCTCCCCCTTCTCTCTCTCTCTGTCTTTCCTTTCTGTCTCTCCCTCTCCTCTCTAAAATGAATTTTAAAAAATTTAAAAAAAAAGACTCTGTGATTCTCAATATCCTTCCAATCAGTTCTCCCTTTCCTCCACCCCCTAATATAGCCAGAGTTGGTGTCTTGATTTCAGCCAAGAAACTTAATTAGCATACTAATGTTCTGTGTCATTTGTCATTCATGCCCCAAATTTTGAGCACAACATTTACCTCTCAAAATTCTCTCAGCTGATGAAATGTAATCAAATAATTAGCCAAGTGTGATGTTAAACTGTTTTTCTTTATCTTAAGTATAGAGTGAGAATAAAAAGGTTATTTTTTTCAAGTTCAAGAAAACACATGGGCTCTGTCCAGTTGGCTCCGTGATAAAGCATCAACCCAGCATGTGGAAGTCCTGGATTCGATACTCTGTCCGGACACACAGGGTAAGTGACCACCTGCTTCTCCTCCTCCTGCCCCTTCCTTCTCTGTCTCTCTCTTCCCCTCCTCCCCCCCCTGCAGGCATGGCTCAATTGATTTGAGCACGTTGGTCCCAGGCACTGAGGATGGCTTCATGGAGCCTCTGCCTCAGGTGCTAAAAATAGCTCCATTGCAAGTATTGACCTTAGATAGCGGTTGCTGGGTGGATCTCAGTTGGGACGCATACGGGAGTCTGTCTATCTCCCCTCCTCTCACTTAGATTTAAAAAAAAAGAAAAGAAAAGAAAACACATGACTAAACTAATCTCTGGCCTTTTCCCAACTCAAACTAGTAACCACAGAACACTGTTAAAGTCACTCAAATCTATCAGTCATAGGTTCTCTTTAGTGCCCCCAAATGTCATAAATCTCTAAAATCCCCACTTCTGAAAACCCATTGTAAGATCACTCTTTGCATTGTTAAGAGAGATTGTATCTTACAAATAAGTTTTCTCTTGCATAGCAACTAATAATAAGTTATAATAAACTCAGCTTGCTCTCAGATGTAAGTGAGTGGTGTTCTCCTCCTTTTAAAAAGCTAATTGGGAAATAAAATACTTCCGGTGGAGCTCAAACTGTTCATAAGCTGTCAACTTTTGTTAATCTTCTATACTAAATATATTTAATAGGTAAATATTAAGGTAATATAGGTAATTAGAAAATAGTCATCATGTTTTCTTAAGCACACTACTTGTAGAATATTTCGGATTATTCTTAGAAAAAATGACTAGCTAGTAGCTATTAGGTTTGGTGACATATACTTAATAACAATGTTGAAAAAACATCTGTAAAGAACTATAATATATGCTGAATGATACACCAACTGAACATTCTTCTCCATAAGAAATAACCAAAGTTATGATAAAATATTTATAGTGTCTTCTAAGAGATCTTGAAGAGAAATATCTTGTCATAAACTTTACAAACCAAATCAAATACACTTTCAGTTTCAGCCTAGGAAGTACATAGTGGGAAAGAATTTCCTCCTATCCTAACAAAACGAAGCCAAATAATCTACAAAATCATAATTTTTCTTGACTACATAAGGTAGCAAACGTTGCAGAGAAAACTTCTAAGTCTGACATCTAAGGAAAGATAGGTGTTCAGGAGACATTGGGCACCAGTTCCGGTTCATTTGTAGCAGACTATGGAAGGAAGATGGAGCTTCTATACAAGTGAAAGGAGAAGGAGAGAATGGGGCAGAGAAAAACTATTTAAAAAATAATACCTGATAATTTTCTAGAAATATAAAATATCTAATCACAGATTACAGAATCTTCCAGAAATGAGAAGATAAAGAGAAAATCTTGAAATCAGAGAACAAGAACACATACACAAAAGAACAAACAAAAGAATAACAGCACATTACTCGCTAGAAATCATGCAGCCAGGTAGTTCAGTGGGTTAGAGCATCAACCAAATATGCCAAACCTAACTGTGGGTTTGATCCCCAATCAAAGCACATACAAAAATCAACCAATGAGTGCATAAGTAAGTGGAACAACAAATAGATGTTTCTCTTCTCTCTTCCTCTCTTTAAAGTCAATAAATACTTCTTTCACTTAAAAAAGTTATGCAAACCAAAAGACAATGGAATAACATCGTTTTTATGTTTATTTTTATTGATTTTAGAGAGAAAGGAAGGGAGAGAGAAAGAGAG
This sequence comes from Saccopteryx leptura, assembly GCF_036850995.1. Lineage (NCBI taxonomy): Eukaryota > Metazoa > Chordata > Mammalia > Chiroptera > Emballonuridae > Saccopteryx > Saccopteryx leptura. The sequence continues at coordinate 70,402,022 of NC_089506.1, read as the reverse complement.
ACAGGAACACTGATCTGTACTTTGGGACAATGCTCTAACCAATCCACCTATCTGGCCAGGGTTGGAGTGACATTTGTTAAGTGCTAAAAGAGGCCCTGGCTAGTTGGCTCAGCAGTAGAGCATCAACCTGGTGTGTGGAAGTCCTGGGTTTGATTCCCGGTCAGGGAACAAAAAAAAAAGTGACCATTTGCTTCTCCTCCTCACTCTTCTGTCTTTTCTCTCTCTCTCTCTCTTTTTTTTTTTTTTCTCTCTCTCTCTCCCCCCACCTCAAGAGCCATGGCTCTATTGATTCTAATGTGTTAGCCCTGGATGATGAGAATGACTCTGTGGAGTCTCCACCTAAAATGCTAAAAACAGCTTGGTTGCAAGCAGTAGCCCCAGATGGGAAGGTCGCTGAGTGGATCCTGGTCAGGGTGCATGCAGGAGCCTGTCTCTCCATTTCCCCTCCTCTCGCTAAATAAATAAATAAATAAATAAATAAATAAATAAATAAATAAATAAATAAATGCAATAAAGTGCTAAAAGGAAACAATGCAAAGAATACCTTATTTCAGTATGAAAACTTTGCCAGAGCTTTTCAATGTTTATAACATATGGCTTTTCAGACAACATCATTTCTGGAATGGTCTATATTGTATCTGTTTTACTAAAGAAGTTGTTGATTGGTATCTTCTAAGCTTAAAACATATATATATATAAACATATATATAAAAACATATATATATAAAAATATATATATATATATATATATATATATATATGGAGAGTATGTTATGACCCTTAGAGAAATTTAAAACAATGCAGACTTCTTAGATCTGTGTTTTTTTGTGTGTGGTTTTTTTTTAAGTTAGCTTGTATAATAAGTACATTTATTTATTTTTTATTTTTTTTACAGAGACAGAGAGAGAGTCAGAGGGTGAGATAGATAGGGACAGACAGGAACAGAAAGAGATGAGAAACATCAATCATCAGTTTTTTGTTTTGACACCTTAGTTGTTCATTGATTGCTTTCTCACATGTGCCTTGACTGTGGGCCGTCAGCAGACCAAGTAATCTCCTCCTCAAGCCAGCGACCTTGAGTTTAAACTGGCAAGCTTTGCTCAAACTAGATGAGTCCGCGCTCAAGCTGGCGACTTCGGGGTCTCGAACCTGGGCCCTCCTCATCCCAGTCCGACGCTCTATCCACTGCGCCACCACCCGGTCAGGTTTAGATCTGTGTTTGATGCCTCAGATCCACCAGCAGAACTGTCTGGATTTCTCGTCACTCTACTCACAACCATGTAAGTCAGTCCTAGTGGAATCATAAAGTTAAAAATGCATTGGGTTAAGAGTTTGTGTGTGTTTAGTTACATATCTTAGGGCTTCCGGTCAAGATAGCAATGTAGATAAACACCTCCTCCCACAACCACATCAAAAGTGCAACTAAACTACAGAATAACCATCATTCAAAACCATCCTAAATCTTGCTAAGTGGAAGTCATATGGAACTAAAGAAGAAATCATAGTTAGAGCGTCTTTCTGAAACACCAAGGTTGCAGGTTTGATCCCCAGTCAGGGCACATATGGGAAGCAACCAATGAATACACAACTAACTGGAACAACAAAAGAATGTTTCTCTTTCTCTCTCTCTCTCTCTCTCTCTCTCTCTCTCTCTCTCTCTCTCCCTTTCTCTCATTGTCTCCCTAAAAAAGAAACCACACTGAGACTGGTAGGACAGGCAGAGATGCAGAACAAGCTGTTCCCACACCCAGGTGTGGCAGATAAAACTTGGGAAGGATATCTCAGTTGCAGTGGTCCCCCTTAAGGAAAGAGGGGTTCCAGCCCCACACCACGCCCCCCAGCCCAGGGTTCCAGTGTCAGGAAGAGACGTTTTTATGACATTGGGCTATAAAAACCTGACAGGATTGAAGCTGAGGGAAACAGAGGGTAGCTGGAGTCCCAGCAGTTCCTCTTAAAGGGCCCATGCGTGGGTTCTCTGAGACTCACACCCTTGGAGCTCCAGCATTGGGGCAGCAGCTTGAAAGACACCAGAGACATACAGGGAGGAACTGAACTGTCTGGCACCAAGAAGAGATCTGGGAGCAGCTTTCTTCCAGACAGAACTACTGGCAGAGGCCACTGATCCTTTGATGAGCCCTCCTTGCAGAGAGCTGGCAGGTGGGTTTCAAAGAAGGGGCTCCATCAACCTGACTTACAGTGTTTACCCCACTCTAGTGATTCCCTGAGGCCCCTGCCACACTCAGTTTTCAGGCCCACCCAAGTTGTTTCCAGTGGCTTTTCCATACGAATGCCTATTTTGACTCACATTTCAGATTTTTCTAAAATCTCTCAAACATGCAGCATCTGGCCTCAGTGTGCCTCATACTTCTTGGTAAGTGGCCCCAGGCTCGGCTCTAGTAGCAGCTGACCACAGGTCACAGCGTGGCCTTGCGTAGGTACTTCCAAGCCTAGCACAGGTAGCAGCCATCTGCAGATTACTTTTTAGCTTGTGCCAGGTGGCCCCAGGCATAATATAAGTAGCATCTAACCTTGGCCTGCACCCCAGGGAGGCCCCAGAACCAGCAGCAATCAAAGCTCAACTACAAGAGGAGGTAAACACACCCACACAAGGGTCACACCTCCAATGCCCAGCATGATGATGGGGAAGGTCATGCCACTGGACCCTATAGAACACCTACTGCATTAGGCCACTCTACCACTCCCAGATGATGTAACAGCTCTACCCTGAGGTGGATTTAATGGTGGGCGCACCAGACGCATGCCCTGGGCCCTGATTTCTGAAGGGCCCCACAAAACCCCAACTTTACATTTTTTCTAATGACACCAAGTTTGGTTTCATATGTGCAATTTTAATTACATACACATTTACAATCAGTGGTAAAACCTGATAGTACGTTTATATTCAATTATTTTCATTATTTCATTACTACGCTGCATACTATACACATACTACACACACTGCATAGGTCCCATGCAGCTGCGCTACCACTCAAGGGAGCAATAGAATCATATTTGCTACTTTGCACTTACAAAGGTTCTCCTGCAGTACAGACTTACAATATACGCAAATACGCAGGGATGTAAATTAGTTTGATTGTGATGAGATAGTTAAAAAGTTTGCAAAATGAAAAACAAGAAAAAAATTTATTTAAATATTTTCACATTTGAAATTTTAATTTCAAGTAAAATTCTATGATTTTTTGTTCAAATTTCTGATTGTTACTCCTATTATACATATACTATCATTAATTATAAATATACTTTTACATACGTTCAACTATTAGTTCAAAACTTTGTAATTATTAGTATGCATTTATTAATTATATTATACATATATTATATTCAAATTTTATTGGAAATAAGACATTAATAGTACATAATATTTTATTTATTTAAAAATATGGTTAATATGTATTTTTATTTTCCCTCTCTCTCTTTTTTTAAGGAGCCCAATATTTTCTTCTACACCCAGAGCCTCAACCAACCTTAATCTGCCTCTGGCTCTACCTAATGGCAACCAAATGGCACCGCGATTGGCCCACCATGAAAGCTGGAACGCCCACTAGTGGGCGAGAGGGACCAGGTTGACCAGCACTGCAAAAGTGGGCGGTTTTTATCAAAAGGTTTGCCATCATGGTACTAGATGTAGAGCTTAAAACACTGGTTATAAGTATGCTCAATAAACATATTGAGAACTTCAACAGCATAAAAAAAGACTAGTCAGAAATAAAAAGTGCACTAACTGAAATGAAGAATAATTTACAGGGAATCAACAGTAGAGTAGACGAAGCTGAGAATCAAATCAGCAATTTGAAATAAAGAAAGCAGAAAACACCCAATCAGAACAGAAAAAAAAACCAAAAATGAGAATAGTATAAGGAACCTCTGGGACAACTGCAAGTATACCAACATTATTATCATGGGCGTGCCAGAAGGAGAAGACAGAAGGCAAGAAATTGAAAACCTATGTGAAAAAATGACAGAAAACATCTCTAGTAATCGATGAAGGAAGTAGACATACAAGTCCAGAAGCACAGTGTCCCAAACAAGACCAACCCAAAGAGACCCAAACCAAGATACATCATAATTAAAATGCAAAAGGTTAAAGACAAAGAGAAAAATTTATAGGCAGCAAGAGAAAAGCAGCTGGTTACTTATAAGGAAGTTCTCCACAAGACTGTCAGCTGATTTCTCCATAGAAACTCTGCAGGACAATAGGGACTGGCAAGAATTATTCAAAGTGATGAAAAGCAAGGATTTCCAATGAATATTACTCTGCCCAACAGAGCTATCGTTTAGAATTGCAGGGCAGATAAAGAGCTTCCCGGACTAGAAAAAGCTAAAGGAATTCATCGCCACCAACCAATATTACATAAAATATTAATGGGTTTTCTTTAAAAAGGAAGAAAGAAAAAAAAACATCAAAAATATGAACAGTAAAATAGCAATAAGTACATATCTATCAACAATTAAATCTAAAAAACAAAATAAACAGACAAGCAAAGGAGAAACAGAGTCATAGATACAGAGAACATTTTGACGGTTGCCAGATGGGATGTGGATGGGGATGGGTGAACAAGGTGAAAGGATTGAGAAGTACAAATTGGTTATTACAGAACAGTCATAGGGATGTAAAGTACAACATAGGGAATAAAGTCAATAATATCCTAATAACTATGTATGGTGTCAGATGGGTGTAAAATTTATCAGGATGATCACTTAGTAAGTTATGTAATGTCTAATCACTGGGGTGCACACATGAAACTAATAATGTGTATCAATGCTATTGAAAAATAAAATGATTTTATGAAATAAGTTAATTTTTTTCTGAGGTGAGAAGCGGGAGCAGAGAGACAGACTCCCACATGCGCCTGACCGGGGTCCACCTGGCATGCCCACCAGGGGGCGATGTTCTGCCCATCTGGGGCATTACTCCACTGCAACCAGAGTCATTCTAGCACCTGAGGCAGAGCAGATGGAGCCATCCTCATAGCCCGGGCCAACTTTGCTCCAGTGGAGCCTTGACTGTGGGAGGGAAAGTGAGAGACAGAGAGAAAGTAGAGGGGGATACGTGGAGAAGCAAATGGGCGCTTCTCCTGTGTGCCCTGGCCGGGAATCGAACCCGAGACTTCCACACACCAAGCCAATGCTCTACCTCTGAGCTAGCTGGCCAGGGCCAAATAAAAAAATTTTCAAATGCATTCATCAGCCCTGGCCAGTTGGCTCAGTTGTAGAGCATCAACCCAGCATGTAAAAGTCCCGGGTTTGATTCCTGCTCAGGGCACACAGGTGAACATCTGCTTCTCCACCCTTACCCCCACTCTTCCTCTCCCACAGCCATGGCTCAAATGAGCAAGTTGGCCCGGGCTCTGAGGAAGGTTCCATGGCTTCGCCTCAGGCACTAAAATAGCTCAGTTGCTGAGCAACGCAGCAGCAAGCACAGATGGGCAGAGCATCAATCCCAGACAGGGGTTGTTGGGTGGGCCCTGGTTGGGGCACTTGCAAGAATCTGTCTCTCTGCCTCCCTGTCTCTCACTAGATTAAAAAAAATACATTGATCTTAGTGGTAAACAATCCAGTCTTTGGAGTCAGGAAGATGTATGTTCAAACTCTGGGTCCACCACTCAATCAGCAGAACATTCAACTCTGACCTATAAAGGAGGATTGATAAAACTGACCTTAAATTGTTGTAGAGATTAAATGAGATATATGCAAAGTGCTTTATTATGCTTTAATATAGCAATCCCAAATGTAATAATAAATTTTATCTAAAGAGTCAACATTTATAGTGTGTATTTGTAATTTTATCATTAAGATGTTGTTTTGTTCCATGCATAGGCAATGTTGATATAAATAACCTCTAACCTCATACTACAATACGTAGTTGTTGTTTTTTTATTTAATGTCATAGGGATCGACAGTATGTGTAGGAAAAACAAATCAACTAAAGTCTCTAGTATTTTTTCTATGTTGCAAAATATCATTATGATGTTATGTTTAAGTTTGTATTTTATCCCTGATTGTACTCTTATATGTATAATGTTCAAGAATCAATCTTTTTCAATACCCTATAAATGCCATATAAATAACAAGCATATTATTTGGGAGTTTTTTTCTTTTCTGCTTTATAGTCAATCAACAAACATTCAGTAATACTGAGCATCTACTTTGTGCAAGATTTTGTGCTTGGTGTCAGATAAAACTAGCAGCACATTATTAAAGCAGTGTACATATAGGCTACTTTTTAAATTGCATTTAGAGAATCAAGACCAAACAATAACACATTAAATAAAAACTTCATTTAGTAGAGTTTTTAAAAAGCTCATTTCAAAGCCATTTTTCTTCTTATTTATGTCTGTGACAAAGCAGATAGTCTCCTTTATGAGCAAAATGGTGATTTACAGCAGATGATAACTCAAATGGCTGAATAATAAAGGAGATGGCGTATGTCGTGCATGATCTTACACTCAGGCTTTGATATAAGACAATTTGCCAGAGGTCATGTTTTACAGGTTCTAAGGGCTTGAGAATAGTATACTCAGCAATTCTATTGTGACACTACTTTTCTCACTATTGAAATGAATGGTGCCTATGCTACAGCAAAATATGAAATCTCTTTTACTGAAATTACAAAGTCACTTTTTTAAGGAGAAAAAATGCATGCCATTGTCCATCTGCTTTTCTCATGAACATTAGTTACAAATCACTGAATTTAGTTATAATCTAGTCCAAACCTTTTATTTTATAAAGCTGTTAAACTGTAAAGAGGCTGTGACTCAACCATGGTCTCACAGACATTTACTGAAAGGAACACAATCAAAACCTTCAGGGCTAAGGCCTCAACATGTGCACTTTTTACAGCATTACTGTTGATCCTGATGATCAGAGATGAAAACTCTGAGTCTGACAAGAAATATCATATCTATATGGGTTTGCATTCAGACACATCTGAGTTCCATATTCTTCTGTTGCTCGCTACTGTGTGACCTTGGCAAATTCTTTGCCTCTCAGAATCTTGGTATTTCTTCATATATAAAATGACAATAATGCCTGCCCTATGGGGTTTATATAAAGATTAAGAGACAGATCCTGACCAGTTAGCTCAGTGGTAGAGCATCGGAACGGCATGTGGAAGTCCTGGGTTTGATTCCCAGCCAGGGTACACAAGAGAAGCACCCATCTGCTTCTCCACCCTTCCCCCTCTGCTTCCTCTCTGTCTCTCTCTTCGCCTCCTGCAGCCAAGGCTCCATTGGAATAAAGTTGGCCCAGGTGCTGAGGATGGCTGCATGGCCTCCACCTCAGGCACTAGAGTGGCTCTGGTTGCAATGGAGCAATGCCCTGAGGTGAGCACAGCATTGCCCTCTAGTGGGCTTACCTGGTGGTTCTCCATCAGATGCTTGCGGGAGTTTGCTTTCTGCTTCCATGCTTCCCACTTCAGAAAAATACAAAAAAAGAGATTGAGATATATGTTAAATGTATTTCACAGTGCTTGGTATGTAACAAGTGCTTATAAATGATAGCTTTTAATTGCTTAAATTCTTTGCAACTCCTCTGATGCTGTTCATTTCTTCCACCGCACCCCCGACTCTTCCAATCATGGGTGTGTCCTCTCATGGTCTCTAGCAGGGTATGCCTCCCTTCCTGCTTAGCCTGCTAACTCCCTGACTTCTCCTCCTCCATTGGCTCCTCTTCCTCTACCATCCATTAAATGTGGGCCTTCCTCACGGCTCAGTTTTCCATCCTCTTCTCTGGATTTTTCTAGATCTCTTTTTCCCTCATGAGATGTCAAATAATGTCTATTTGAAAAGGACCATACATTTCTATCTTTGGCTTTACCGTATCTTGAATTCCTGAACAATATTCCAAACTGTAATTAAGAGTTTACAGCTTGGGATGTCCAGTGTAGACACATAGAACTCATCCTACCTTGAACTGAACTCGCTAATAAATACACAGACACAGACACAGACACACACACACACACATATCCTTCTTCAATTCTGTGCCTCATACTGTTTATCATTTGTCATTATTTTGTCTTGATTTTAAATTTTGATATTTGTTCATTATGGGCTGTTGCACTGATTTAGATTTTTTAAAGTATTGTATTGAAATATTATTTGTCTTGATTAGAGTTTAGGGATTCCCTTAAATTTTGAGCCCAAGAGAAGTGCTATGAACGATTCATCTTAGTCCTGACTACAGGCATCACCATCTAAATGTCACTTGATAAAAACTATTAGGTGCCCCTGATTTTTTTAAGGGCCCGATTTTGGCTCTGGCTCTGGCTAAATAATACATTTTTTCCTGAGCATTCTTTGAGCTTGGTTCTCCATCCTTCCTAGCAAATCCATGAGATTTCAGTAACCTATCAATAAATGTATATTCTTTTAAAATCATAGTTCCTTTCTGTATTTGGAATCTAAAAGGAATGAATAAGTGGGAAAAGGGAGGCAAAATACTCAAAATTATACTACTAAGAAGTCATTTATTGGCTTGAAATTTTTTTTTTCTAACATCCAGGGACAAGGTTTCTTTGTGTTTATCAGGAAGTTCCTAAGAGTTGAGCTTCACAATATTCCCATATAAAAGTACTCAAATTTCAGACAAAGCAACAGTCTAAGTAGTTACTGGCCAGGAAGTCCACGATACAAACTTCAATGCAGGCCTATGGGAACTGTTTAGTGCACCTGTGGTATCACAGTTTAAGATTTCTTATAAGCATCTACTTCTGTCAAGAGAAAACTGGGTTAATTCCAATTCCTACAATTTTCCAGCTCTATCCCCTTGATCAAGTTAGTTACATGTCTGTACCTCAATTTCCTCACAATAATGTTACTGTGAAGCTTTAGTAAGAAAAATATAAATTGCTTAACAGAAATCCAGGCATGTGCTACACGCTCAATTAGTGTTTGTGGAAGTAGATATGGTCACGGTAAACTTTATCTCCTTGATATACAGAGCCGCTGATCTCAAGAAATTGCTGCTCTACCTAACAAGTTTATCTCTGTTTAATTTAAAATATCTTTACAGTCTTTTATGGGAAGCAAACAGCTTGTTGGGTCCAGGACTCCATCAGGGTACCATCTTCTCCAAATTCAGGGAGTCTTTTACATTGTAGTTCATAGAAGTGGGGCTCCCTGCAGTTGTACAGCACATAGCCCATAGGCTGTACAAAGCAGCTCTATTTCAGCTTCTCACTTTAGCAGATGAGCTACAACGCCTTTACTTTTTAATCACCCCCTTATCTTACAATAAGCAATAATTAACAAAATGTCAGAATGGCAAATATAGATCCAACAGTTTGTTTCTTGGGTTTTCTTTTAAAAGATAAGTGTCAGATAAATTTTCAGAATATTCATGAAATACTTGTTAATAAAGTATTGGGTTTCTTCCCTTCAGATTTGAGTAGGGCTTTTCCATCTTAAGTAGTATCCCTTGTTGTTGAGAGTAGATATTAAACTCATGGGGAAGTGGTTGAGCACCTAAAATTTATCGATCTCACCAATTATATATCAGGCTTGCCACTAACAGTGAAAAACCTCAGCCACCGTGCTATGTTGAAAATACAGAATGAAAATATATATGAATGGAAAAACAACAATACAAAATAATACTGAGGTTTAGCCTGAGAAATTTTTGTTAAAAAGGAAATTGTGTTTAATTCTGGGAACATAAGCCATAAATCAGTTTCTACCATTCTCAGAGGATTTCTAGCTAAATTATATATCTTTAAAGGAATATGAAACTCTGGGGTAATGGGTGATGTAATAATCAAGATACATAATTAATTAGCAGGTTCCTTTTTATATTTATAAGCAAAAGATTAAATCTATAATATAAATCCTCATTTAACCATTTTTAACATAGCTTTCTCTGTGTAGTCTTTATTATGTATCCTTATAACCATTATTATAGACCTCTATCAAAACTGACATTTGGTAAGGCAATGATGATAGTTCAGAAAATAAGTGTCCCAATCTGCGCTTGTGCCAGGGGGCAGGAGACAGAAGGCAAGGAGGAGTGAGGAAAATGCCCAGCTATAAGCTTCTTTAAAAGCAGTATTCTTGTTCCAATGAGCAAAAATATGAATAGGAATAGAAAACTTGAGTCAATTTATCCCTCAGACTCAAAACCAGAGCATTCTGAAAGAACTTAGTACTGTGCCCTGCTTGCATTTGTCTTTTTGCCTTGTCTGTTTTACTTTGCAACACTTTTATCACTACCTAGGGGCAAGTCAAACAAGCAAGAAGCTCCTTTTTCATCACTAAGTCATTCCTAAATTATGTGCTATCTGAATCAAAAAGACATTTATGATCTCAAACGATTGCTTGGCTTTTTTCTCCCAATAAAAGTCAATCTTTTATTATGTATTTCTTCTTTATCTCAAATATGATTTTAAAATATAAACTGATTTTTGTAATACATGAATATCATCTTTTAGTTTTATATTTGTGTCTCTTCTTATATGTCAACTTGTCAAAAACTTTTGCATTTACTCTGAGCAAATTTCTACTTAAAAGAGTAAGTCTAACTTTTATAAATGTTCATCACTTAGTCCTTTATATTAATTACTAAGCAAGATATTTGTAAAGTGTGTAGTAAAGTAACTTTAGATTATATATAATAAAATATAAAATCATACTAAAAAACTCTTGCTAAAATTATTTTAAAGTAATCTAATTTCAAATGATACCAAAAACAAAATTACTGTTTTCAGAATATTGAAATTTCTCAGTTTAAAATGTTTTTAACTGATAATACTTAAAATCAACAAACTTATAATATGAGAGCAATATAAACTGGAAATATAACTAGAAGAAATTTATAAGTTATGACAGTGTTAGTGTAATTCCAAACATTTGTCAACCAAACTTTTATAAAATACAAATACTATCCACAAAACAAACCTATAACATACTGTATAGTTAGAAAAACTATGGCATTTTTGGTAGCCAAGTAGAAAATTCCAATTTTGAAAAGTGCTAAGGCAGTTTTGTCATACACATTGGCAAGGACTGCTCCTCAAATGTCGATTTACAAATAAGCACAGCTTAAAAACTCTAAACTAAGCAACCTTTACCCTAGGTCTTTTACTGGATAAAGTGAAAATAGCTTTTCACAGTTAGAACAATTACATTTTCAAGATTTTCGATGGCATTGTGCCCAATATTTATTAATATTTTATCAACAGATTTCAAAAAAAAGAAGTTAAACAAAGCACTGTGAACAAACCTGTCATATTGCATCCAAGCCACTTCTTTTCAATCTTTCAATCTTAATAAATACATTTGAAAATGTACAGAAGAGTCTACACTATTCTATTTTGGTTGAACTCTGCAAAATTTCTTATTTTTCAACAGTGTTTTAATTAAACTTTTAATAGAACTTTTTAAATCATTCATCAATGGAGTTCCTTACAAGCATGATATTTGTCTCTCAATGAGTACAAAAACAAACCTGAGCATTCAAAAGAAGAAGAAACAAGTTTAAGGTCATAATCCAAAATAAAAAATAGTCAGACATAAAATTTAGCATTGTAACCATGTGCCATGTTGCCTTGCTGATACATGTATATTTTCAACATGGACATATACAATAAAAAATTGCCAGATGTTAGTTCTCTACAAGGTACTGTCTTCCGTAGATCTCCAGTCCATAGATTTCTCTGGCTCAGCTCTTAAAGCCAACATTGTAGATTTTGAGGATATCTTTGAATAGTACTTCTTCAAGCCCCATTGAAGGTGCTGAAAGGCCAGACCTACTACTGCCTTGGGAGTTGACCTCTAAGAGTGAGACATTCTTTGATGGAAAAAAAAAGTGTCAGCAACTGAAGATGAGAGGCTTGCTAGAAAATAAGCAAATACTCAAAAAAGGGAGAAAATTTGTTTTGTTTTGTTTTTTTTTAGAGGATACAAGTAATACAAGAATAAAACTGAACATTCTACAAGGAGATTATTGTTACATTTAATTATTATAGCCAAGCTCTGAGCTAAATACTCTTCCTTGGTGCAATCTATTTGTCACCAGCCCACAGCAAGTTAAGTACAGAACTTAGATTAAGCATTTTTAAAATGTTATAGCAATTTGACAAAGTAATTTTATGTTTATTGGATATAATAAAAATCCAGGCTTATGGCATTTTTCTTAATTTAATTTTTTCATTAATTTATTTTTATTGTATTTTACAAAAGTATATGTCTGTGACAGTTCTGAATTGTTTAAAATAGTTCTTAATCATAATAGTAAAAAGAGAGAAGACTAAAATAAAGTTGTAGATGAAAGGGGAGATATTAAAAATGACACCACAGAAATACAAAGGATCATAAAACAATTATACATCAACAAATTGGACAACTTAGAAGAAATGAATAAATTATTAGAAACAGGGCACCAATATGGTGATGGAGTAGGCACACATACCAACTTTCACCTCCCAAAACCAAAGTGGATTACAACTTAATTTTAAGAACTATCATCTGGAAAAACCAACTTTGGACTAAACTAAGAGGACTCTTTAAACAAGGAACACTGAAGAAGCCACACTGAGACTGGTAGGAAAAGCAGAAATGCAGAGAGGGCTGCCCGGCACCCAGGAGCAAATGGCAGCCCAGAGAGATTCACATGGAGGGAAGTGAGTTTAGCGGAGAGGGGTGGGTCCTAGGTCCCAGGAACAAAGCCCCAGCCTGCAGCTCCAGAGCCTAGAAGAAGCATATGGACAGTGTTTAGCTGCAAAACAAGTCAGAATACTGTTTGTGAGAAAGAGACAGATTTCTCAGACCCAGGATTCTTCTTAAAAGGACCGTGCAGAAAACCTCTTTCACAACCACTCACCCGGGAGATGGGAAGAGATGAGAGGACCGGAGTAGCAGGAAGAGAGAGTAATCTAGGAGGCACAGGGAGAAACACTTTGAGGGACAGCCACCCTAACCCCTGGGCTGAGTCACTCCCCCAATCTAAAGAGAATATTTACCCTGGAACCAGCAATACCAGCAAAGGGAAGCAGGACACCAGCCAAACAAACTCTCTCGCGGCACTCAGAGCAAAGTTGCTTAGAAGGAAGGAGCCTTAAGGAATACAGTATTGAGTGCTAGGGTCTGAGCTGCATTGCCCCCACCAACACAGCTGAGTACTCGCGGAAGGGTGGGTAGTGGCGGGACCTGGAAGCATGGTCCCATCAGCAGGGGCAGAAGCTGGGCGGGCCATGACTGAGGCCCAGCATAAGCTCAGTCTCAACCAGCAGGGGCGGAGAGGACACACAAAAGAGGTCCAGCCCGGCTGCAGGGCCCAGTGAGCAAGAGTGGTCCTGCCTCAATCCTGCTTGCAGGAGAAAGGCAAAAGCCTGGGAACTGCAGAGACCACAGCTGAACATGGGCATACAGCCCCACCTGGTCTGTGGAGCCAGGGCTTGCAGCCCAACATGCAAGCACAGCTCTGCCTGTGGGGATGGGACAAAAGCCCGGGAACAGGCAGAGACCCACCGCTGAGTGTGGTAGCGCAGCCCCGCCCAGCCTGGGGAGCCTGGGTTTGGGGCCAGCACATGAGCACAGCTCTACCTGTGGGGTGGGGCAAAAGCCCAGGAACAGGTGGAGACCCGTGGCTGAACATGGTTGCACGCCCTACCCAGCCAGCAGAGACAGGGCTTGTGGCCCCACCCATGAGCACAGCTCTGCCCACGGGGGCGGGGTGATAGCTCAGGAACAAGCAGAGACCCATGGCTGAGCATAGGTCCACAGCCTGGTCCACAGTGCCAAGGCTTGCAGCCCAGTTGCAGCGCACAGCCCCATCTGTGGGGGAGGAGCAGAGGCTGAGGCTGGCTGAGGCTTGTAGACCAGGGCACGAGAACACAGCCATTCCGTAGAGGAGAGGCGGAAACTGCAGTGACTACCACAGCAACTGCCGCAGCGAGACAGCGCCGGCAATGCTCATACCTGAAAGCACCAGGCAGTGGCAGAGGGGGTGGCAGGCCTGCAGACAGACCATACCTAGGGAACACAGAGGCCACACCCATTGGACTCTAGTGATCACACCCTTTTTATACACAGACAAAATGTGAAGGCAGATAAATGAAACCCAAATGAATCAAGAGAAATCCTCAGAAGAGGACTTGAATGAGTCAGATATAACCAAATTACTGAATGCAGAATTTAAAATAATGATTGTTAGGATGCTCAAAGATCTTAGAACAACAATAGATGGACATATCAAACACCTAAATAAAGAGATAGCAAGTACAAAAAAAGATATTGAAATAATAAAAAAGAATCAGTCAGAAATGACAAATACAATATCAGAAATGAATACTACAATAAAAGGAATTAAAAGCAAAATGGATGAAGCTGAGGATCGAATCAGAAAGTCACAGAACAAGATAAACAGAGGCATGGAAGCAGAGCTGCAAAAGGAAAAGAGACTCAAAAAGTCCAAGAAAACTCTAAGAGAGCTCTGTGACAACATGAAGAGAAGTAACATCTGCATCATAGGGGTTCCTGAAGAAGAAGAGAAACAACAAGAGATAGAGACTTTGTTCCATCAAATCATAGCTGAAAACTTCCCTAAGTTGATGAAGGAAAAAGTCACACAAGTTCAAAAAGCACAGAGAATTCCATTACAGAGAAACCCAAAGAAATCTACACCAAGATACATCATAATTAAAATACCAAAGCTAAGAGATAAAGAAAAAATATTGAAAGCTGCTAGAGAAAAAAAGGCTGTCACCTACAAATGAGCCCCTATAAGAATGACATTTGACTTTTCAACAGAAACGCTTGAGGCCAGAAAGGAATGGCAAAAAATATTCAAAGTAATGCAGAACAAGAGCCTACAACCAAAACTACTTTACCCAGCAAGGCTATCATTTAAAATTAAAGAAGAAATAAAAAGCTTCCCAGACAAAAATAAAAAACCTCAAGGAATTCATTACAACCAAATCAATGCTGCAAGAAATGTTAAGTAGCCTGTTGTAAACAGATCAAAGGGGGAAAAGAATATAGTGAAAGAGGAATACAGCTTTAAAGAATAAAATAGCAAGAAACAACTACATATCAATAATAACCTTAAATGTAAATGGATTAAGTTATCCAATCGAAAGACATAGGGTAGCTGTGTGGATAAGAAAACAGGACCCATACAAATGCTGTCTAAAAAAGACACACCTTAAAACAAAAGATGCACATAGACTAAAGGTAAAAGGATGGAAAAAATATTTCATGCAAATGAAAATGAAAAAAAAGCTGGGGTAGCAATACTTATATCAGACAAAATGGACTTTAAAACAAAGGCTATAGTAAGAGATAAAGAAGGTCACTACATAATGATAAAGGGAGCAATCCAACAGGAAGATATAACCGTTATAAATATCTACACACCTAATATAGGAGCACCTAAATATATAAAGTATACTTTGATGGATATAAAGGGCGAATCAACAGAAATACTATAATAGTAGGGGATTTTAAAACCCCACTAACATCACTAGATAGATCCTCAAGAAAGAAAATTAACAAAGAAACAGCAGACTTAAAGGACACACTAGATCAACTGGATTTAATGATATCTTCAGAACCTTTCACCCTAAAGCAGCAGAATATACATTCTTTTCAAGTACTCATGGTACATTCTCTAGGATAGACCACATGTTAGGGCACAAAAGCGGTCTCAACAAATTTAAGAAGATTGAAATCATATCAAGCAATTTCTCTGATCACAATGGCATGAAACTAGAAATCAACCACAACAGAAAAACTGAAAAATTCTCAAACACATGAAAACTAAATAGCATGTTATTAAATAAAGAATTGGTTAACAATGAGATCAAAGAAAAAAATTAAAAGATTCCTAGAAATGAATAATAATGAGCATACAACAACTCAAAATTTATGGGACACAGCAAAAGCAGTACTGAAAGGGAAGTTCATAGCAATTCAGGCATACTTTAAGAAGCTAGAAAAAACTCAAATAAACAACTTAATCCTGCATCTAAAAGAACTAGAAAAAGAACAGCAAGTAAGGCCCAGAGGCAGTAGTAGAAGGAAGGAAAAAATAAAGATCAGAGCAGAAATAAATGACATAGAGGCTAAAGAAACAATACAGAGGATCAATGAAACCAGGAGCTGGTTCTTTGAAAAGGTAAACGAGATCGATGAACCTTTAACCAGACTCACCAAGAAAAAAAGAGAGAGGACTCAAATAAATAAAATTAGAAATGAGAGTAGAGAAATAACAACTGACACAACAGAAATACAAAGGACTGTAAGAAAATACTATGAAGAACTGTGTTTCAAAAAATTAGACAACTGGCCTGACCTGTGGTGGTGCAGTGGATAAAGCGTCAACCTGGAAACGCTGAGGTTGCCGGTTCAAAACCCTGGGCTTGCCTGGTCAAGGCACATATGGGAGTTGATGCTTTCTGCTCCTCCCCCCTTCTCTCTCTCTCTCTCTCTCTCTCTCTCTCCCCTCTATATAATGAATAAAAATAAATAAAAATCTAAAAAAAAAAAAAATTAGACAACCTAGATGAAATGAACAAATTCCTTAAAACATATAATCTTTTAAAAATCAATCTGAAGAATCAGAAAACCTAAACAGACCAATTACAACAAATGAGATCAAAACAGTTATCAAAAAACTCCCAACAAACAAGAGCCCTTGGCCTGATAGCTTCACAAGTGAATTCTACCAAATATTCAAAGAAGAACTGGCCCTGGCCGGTTGGCTCAGCGGTAGAGCGTCGGCCTGGCATGCAGGGGACCCGGGTTCGATTCCCGGCCAGGGCACATAGAAGAAGCACCCACTTGCTTCTCCACCCCCACCCCCTCCTTCCTCTCTGTCTCTCTCTTCCCCTCCCGCAGCCAAGGCTCCATTGGAGCAAAGATGGCCTAGACGCTGGGGATAGCTCCTTGGCCTCTGCCCCAGGTGCTAGAGTGGCTCTGGTCACGGCAGAGCGACGCCCCAGAGGGGCAGAGCATCACCCCCTGGTGGTCAGAGCGTCGCCCCTGGTGGGCATGCCGGGTGGATCCCGGTCGGGCGCATGCGGGAGTCTGTCTGACTGTCTCTCCTGGTTTCCAGCTTCAGAAAAATACAAAAAAAAAAAAAAAAAAAAAAAAAAAGAACTAACTTCAATCTTTCTCAAGCTATTTCAAAAAATTTAAGAGAAAGGAAGACTTCCAAGCTCCTTTTATGAGGTGAGCATAATTCTGATTCCAAAACCAGGCAAAGACAACACAAAAAAAGAAAATTATAGGCCAATATTCCTGATAAATTTAGATGCTAAAATCCTCAACAAAATATTAGCAAAGCAATCCAGCAATATATAAAAAAAATCATACACCATGATCAAGTGCAATTTATTCTGGGGAGGCAAGGCTGGTACAATATTTGCAAATCAATCAATGAGATTCATCACATAAACACATGACAATTTTAATAGATGCAGAAAAAGCATTTGATAAAATCCAGCACCCATTCATGATCAAAACTCTCAGCAAAGTGGGAATACAGGGAACATACTTCAACGTGATAAAGGCCACCTATGACAAACCCACAGCCAATATCATACTAAATGGGCAAAAATTAAAAGCAATCCCCTTAAGATCAGGGACAAGGCAGGAATGCCCCCTTTCACCACTCTTATTCAACATACTTCTGGAAGTCCTAGCCACAGCAATAAGACAAGAAGAAGAAATAAAAGGCATTCAAGTTGGAAAAGAAGAAGTAAAACTATCATTATTTGCAGATGATATCATATTGTATATATAAAACCCTAAAGTCTCAGTCAAATAACTACTGGACCTGATAAATGAATTCAGCAAGGTGGCAGGATATAAACTTAATATTCAGAAATTAGAGGCATTGTTATTCACCAACAATAAACTGTCAGAAAGAGAAATTAAGGAAACAATCCCCTTCTCTATAGCTACCAAAAAAATAAAGTACCTGGGAGTAAATTTAACCAAGGAGATTAAAGACTTGTACTCAGAAAATTATAAAACATTGATAAAAGAAATCAAGGAAGATACAAACAAGTGGAAGCATATACCATGCTGATGGTTAGGAAGAATAAATATCATTAAAATGTTTATATTACCCAAAACAATTTATAAATTCAATTCAATACCAATTAAAATACCAATGACATACTTCAAAGATATAAAACACATATTCCAAAAATTTATATAAAACCAAAAAAAGAACACGAATAGCCTCAGCAATCTAAAAAAGGAAGAATAAAGTAGGAGGTATCCCACTTCCTGATATCAAGTTATATTACAAGGCCATCGTACTCAAAACAGCTTGGTACTGGCATAAGAACAGGAATATAGATCAATGGAACAGATCAGCGAACCCAGAAATAAACCCACACCTTTATGGACAACTGATATTTGACAAAGGAGGTAAGAGCATACATTGGAGTAAAGACAGCCTCTTCAACAAATGGTGTTGGGAAAATTAGACAGCTACCTGCAGAAAAATGAAACTAGACTACCAACTTACACCATTCACAAAAATAATCTCAAAATGAATAAAAGACTTAAATGTAAGCCGTGAAACCATAACCATCTTAGAAGAAAAGATAGGCAGTAAGCTCTTTGACATCTGTTGCAGCAATATATTTGCTGATTTATCTCCACGGGCAAGTGAAATAAAAGACAAGATAAACAAATGGTATTATATCAAACTAAAAAGCTTTTGCACAGCTAAAGACAATAAGAACAGAATAAAAAGACAAAATATGGACAAGAGTTTGGGGGTTATGGGGGGGAGGAGAGGGAGGGGGTTGGGGGAGAGGAGGGGCACAAAGAAAAGCAGTTAGAAGGTGATGGAAGACAATTTGACTTTGGGTGATGCGAATGCAGCATAATCAAATGTCAAAATAACCTAGAAATGTTTTCTCTGAACATATGTACCCTGATTTATCAATGTCACCCCATTAAAATTAATCAAAAAAAAAAAAAAGAATTTGTCTCGCGGCTAATTCAGGCAGTTAGAAGAATAGTATAAAGATGCTAATTCTGCTTCTCAGGCCACATCCTGCAAAAGGGGCCCCAAGAAAAATTGGTGATTTGGCTCCTCTGATTTTTCCAATTGGATTTTAAAAAATAGGTCAGGAATGCCCTGAAATGGAACTAACAATACATGAGCATAAACTTAAAGGTCTTTTAGATACTGGAGCTGATATGTCTGTTATTGCTAAGCTACATTGGCCTCCTTGCTGGCCCACTCATGCAGCAGCCACAGAATTACAAGGTATAGGGCAGAGTTAATCCCCTCAACAAAATTTTAGTTTTCTACATTGGGAAGGTTAAGAAGGTCATTCTGGATTTTTTTTTAAACCTTATGTGCTCCCTGGATGGCCAGCTAATTTGTGGGGTAGAGATGTTTAGAAAAATATGGGAGCATTGCTTGTCAGTCCTAATGGTTTAGTCAGTATTCAGATGCTTGATAGGGATTTTTGCCCTCTAAGAAACTAGGGAAAGAACAGCGAGGAATTCTTACCCCCATAGAAGTGGCACTCAATACCAGAATGTGTGGGTTAGGATATCAAAATTTAGCATAGGGGCCTTGGTAGCTCCTGCTACCCCAATAATACATTGTGCAGACCCAATTACTTGGAAATCAAATAATCCTGTATGGGTAGACCAATGGCCCCTTTCTCAGGAGAAACTTAGGGCAGCTACTCAATTGGGACAAGAGCAGCTACAGCTTGGGCACATAGAACCATCTAATAGCCCATGGAATACACTTCCATAGTTTGATCTTGTCTCCTCCTTGATTATCATGGGGCATAGGTGACCCTTACAGCTTATAGGTTTTGAGCCTCAAAATTATTGTTGTTCCTTTTTTCAAAAGATCAACAACAATGACTCTGGGAAACTTTCACTAAATGGCAAATCGCTTTTGTAAATCAATGGACAACTTTATACTAAAACAGTCAACTTTAAATCAGCTCAAAGACTAGAATTATATGCCATTATCATGGCTTTTCAGCATTTGCCATATTCCTCCTTTAATCTATATACAGACAGCAAATATTTACTTATGGTTGTTTCCACTATAAAGACTGCTGTCTTAGGAACAACTACTGATGAACTATTTCAGCAGTTCCTTCTTCTTCAAAGACTTGTATGTCAACATAGAGCTCCATGTTTTATAGGACATACTCGAGCTCACTCCATGCTCCCTGGAGCTTTAGCACAAGGGAATGCCCTTGTTGATCAAGCTACCAAAAAGAAAATTATTTGGAGCAACCATGACAGATCGAGCAATTCAGTCTCATACTATTCATCACCAGAACACTGCAGCCCTGTGTAAACAGTTTCAACTTACGTGGGAAGCAGCACGGCAGATTGGTAAATCCTGTCCAAGGTGCCCTATTCTACAATCTGTCCCTTCATTTGGAGTTAACCCTCAAGGACTCCTACCAGGACAACTTTGGCAAATGGATGTTACTCATAAACCTTCATTTGGAAAACAGTCCTATGTCCACGTTACAGTGGATACTTATTCTGGATTTATAGTAACCTCTGCCAGAACAGGAGAGGCTGCTAAGCATGTTATAGCTCATTGTCTGTATGCATTTTTCTATTATTGGATTTCCTAAACTGGTGAAACTGACAATGCTCCTGCATATGTAGCAAAAGCATTTACTGTATTTTGTCAAACCTTTCGAATTATGGGTATTTCTTTCAATCTTTTTTTATATTTTTATTTGTTTATTCATTTTATAGAAGAGAAAGAGAGAGAGAGAAGGAGGAAGGAGCAGGAAGTATCAACTCCCATATGTGCCTTGACCAGGCAAACTCAGGGTTTTGAACCGGCGACCTCAGTGTTCCAGGTCGACGCTTAATCCACTGCTCCACCACAGGTCAGGTCCCTTACAATCTTTAAAGTCAAATATTATTAAAGTGTACACAGCAAATATTTTAAGGTCAATTTAAAAAATAATTAAAAGGGGGGAGTCATATCCTGGAACTCCTACGGGTCTACCATATCATGCTTTTTACTTAAAATTTTTTAAATTTCTTTTGAATGCTGATGAACAGGAGAAGCCAAATCTTTTTCTCCTGCAAACTTCTACCTTCTTTTATTTGATCCAGCTAATAACACTGTTTTGTCTTTTTCCAAATAGCTCCAGATATACAGAAAAGGTTTATATAGACAGATGGGGATCCTCAAACCCCTCAGCGAGATCTTCTGAGCATGGCTTTTAAGGTACCAACAGGCAGAAAATGCCCAATAGAGATCAGGTGAACTACCAGCTTTTAGGATACGCCCTTAAAGGCTCCAACGCCCCAAAGGGGTCTCATAGGATTCCATCTGGGTCCTGCTTCAATAGTGAAAAGGAAGGTCATTGAGCTAAAGCCTGCCAGGGTTACATGCCTTTGCTATGAGGAAAAAGGGACACTGGGTGGTAGGCTTCCCCCTCACTCCTCTAAGGGAGGGTTCAGTCTCTTCCATCCCTGCTCCAGCCACCTATGGCCTCACCTTGCCCAAAATGCTGGGGTTTGCCACTGAAGGCTGAAGGTGCCCAGGGCCATCGGCCCCATCTACGACACTATGGACAAGCCTAGGGTATTTCTTCTAAGTAGCAGGTAAACTGATCTCATTTGCACAGGGCCACTTAACTATGTCTTGCCTGAATAGTCAGGTTTTTTATTCTTTCCTCGAAGATTTCTGTTGTGGGTGTTGATAGTCCTATTTTCTGCTGCTTTGTTTAATATAGAGTATTTTCTTTATTCCTCCTACCTCAATGCCCCACTCATATTTCAGGTTGGGACCTATTCGTAATCTAGGAGTCTTTTCCCCTTTTTCCAACTTCTATTATGAATTTACCTATGCCACCCAGCTTAGTGTATCCAAGGTTCCCTTTACCATGCCACAGTAGCAGAGCTCTAGGGAAAAGCACCCTGGTCTCATCTCTTCAGGCAGAGGAGAACAGAAGCTTCCTCTCCACACATGCTGCAGATGGCTTTTCCAGTCTACCTGAATCATTACCAGCTAGAAGCAGCGGTCATTGGGACTGGACGTGAGCTGCAAAGTATAGAATTGTGACAATTCCAGTGTCATGCGAACTTTTCCTGGATGTGAACTTTTCCTGGACTCCTGCTCCTTGTGACAGCTCCTAACATACTGAACTGGGGTTGGGTTGCATTTGCAGGGATTTGGAATGGTGTTAGTGCCAACTTGGACTTGGTGAACATGTTAAGGACACTACTCTTTTATGGATTCTTGTTGTATTGGCCAAGAGTTTGCTTAAAGGCTTTAATCACTGTAAAAAAAAAATAGAAGACTGGATAAAGAAGATATGGCACATATACACTATGGTATACTACTCAGCCATAAGAAATGATGACATTGGATCATTTACAACAAAATGGTGGGATCTTGATAACATTATATGGAGTGAAATAAATAAATCAGAAAAAAACAAGAACTGCATGATTCCATACATTGGTGGGACATAAAAACGAGACTAAGAGACATGGACAAGAGTGTGGTGGTTATGGGGGGGGAGGGAGAGGGGAAGGGGGGGAAGGGCACAAAGAAAACTAGATAAAAGGTGACAGAGGACAATCTGACTTTGGGTGATTGGTATGCAACATAATTGAATGACAAGATAACCTGGACATGTTTTCTTTGAATATATGTACCCTGATTTATTGATGTCACCCCATTAAAAATTAATAAAAATTTATTTATAAAAAAAGACAAATTATACAATGGGAGAACATATTTGGCAATACATCTGATAAGGGGTTAATAACCAAAATTTATAATGACTTGTAAAACTCAACACCAGGAAGATAAACAATCCAATCAAAAACTGGGAAAATGAAATGAATAGACAGTTTTCCAAAGAGGGCATACAGATGGCCAATAGGCATATGAAAAAATGCTCAACATCACAAATCATTAGAGAAATGCAGATTAAAACCACAATGAGATACCACCTCACACCAGTGAGAATGGCGCTTATCAACAAAACAACACAGAATAAGTGCTGGCAAGGATGTGGAGAAAAGGGGACCCTCCTGCACTGCTGGTGGGAATGCAGAATGGTGCAGCCACTGTGGAAAACGATATGGAGATTCCTCAAAAAATTAAAAATCGAACTGCCTTTTGACCCAGCTATCCCACTTTTAGGAATATACCCCAAGAACACTATAGCTCTGTTTCAAAAGGAGAAATGCACCCCCATGTTTATAGCAGCATTATTCACAATAGCAAAGATCTGGAAACAGCCCAAGTGTCCATCAGTGGGCGAGAGGATTAAAAAGCTATGGTATGTATATACAATGGAATACTATGAGGCCATTAAAAAAAAGGAAATCTTACCTTTTGCAACAACATGGATGGACTTGGAAACTATTATGTTAAGTGAAATAAGCCAGGCCAAAAATATATATATATCATATGACCCCACTCATTTGAGGACTCCAAGGAACAATGTGAACTGAGGAACAGAATTGAGACAGAGGAAAGATCAAAGGGACCAGAGGAAAAAAGGACAGAGGGAAGGAGAATGATAGGATGGGATAAACCTGAAGGGAAGGGGGGAGGGTGCTATAGTCAAGGGGGTAAGAGAGCTGTTGAAGGGAATACAGGGGAGGGGGGATGCATTTGAGGCATCACTAGAATCTACGTAAACACAATAAATTAAAATAAATAAATAAAAAATTATTAGAGCCTGACCAGGTGGTGGCACAGTGGATAGAGAGTCGGACTGGGATGAGGAAGGACCCAGGTTTGAGACCCCGAGGTCGCCAGCTTGAGCGCGGGCTCATCTGGTTTGAGCAAAGCTCACCAGCTTGAGCCCAAGGTCGCTGGCTCCAGCAAGGGGTTACTTGGTCTGCTGAAAGCCAACGGTCAAGGCACATATGAAAAAGCAATCAATGAACAACTAAGGTGTCGCAACGCACAACGAAAAACTGATGATTGATGCTTCTCATCTCTCTTCGTTCCTGTCTGTCTGTCCCTGTCTGTTCCTCTCTCTGACTCTGTCTCTGTAAAAAAATAAAATAAAATTATCAGAAACATTCAACCTATCAAGACAGATTCATGAAGAAGAAGAAAATCTGAACAGCAATAATAACAACTAAGGAGATTGGAACAGTAATCAAAAACCTCCCAGCAAAGAAAAGTCTAAAACCAGGTGGTTTTATGGTGAGTTCTACCAAATATTTAAAGAATAATTGCCAACCTATCTCAAACTCTTCCCAGAAATTGAAGAGTAGGGGATACTTTGAAACTCATTTTAAGAGGCCAGCATTACCCTGATATCAAAGACAAAAAAGGAAAGTACAAGAAAAGAAAACTAGCGGCTAATATTCCTGATAAATCAAAAATTTCAACAAAATACTAGAAAACTGAATTCAACAGTACATTAAAATGATTATACATAATGATAAAATAGAATTTATCCCTGGAAAGCAAGAATGGTTTGACATAAACAAATCAATAAATGTGATACACCACATTAATAAAATAAAATAAAATTATTTGATCCTCTCTCTCATCAGATGAAGAAAAGCCTTTGAAAAAATTCATCACTCTGTCTGATACACAAATTGGGTGTAAAAGGAACACACCTCAACATAATAAAGGTTATATTTGACAAATCCATAGATAACCTCATACTCAACAATAAAAAAGCTGAAAGCTTTTGCTCTAAAATCAGAAACAAGACAAGTGTGACCATTCTGACAACGCCTATTTATCATAGTACTAGAATTTGTAGCCAGAGCAAAGAGGCAGGAAAAAAGGGCATTCAAAGATGAAAGAAAGAAATAAAGTTCTTATTTGAAGATGACATTGTCTTATATATAAAAACCCTAAACACTCAACCAAAAAAAAACTGTTAGAATAAATGAATTCAGTAAAGTTTTACGACATAAAATCAACATACAAAAATCAGTTGCATTTTATACACTAATAATTAACTATCTGAAAAAAAAATTCCATTTATAATAACAAAAAATAAAATACTTAAAAATAGATTTAAGCAAGAAGATAAAACATCTGTACACTAAAAACTCTGACATTAATAAAAGAAATTAAAGCAGACACAAAAAATGAAGAAATGTCCTCTAATTATGGATTAGAAAAATTAATAATTTTTAAATGCCCATACTACCCATTCAATGCAATCCCTATCAAAATTTCAATGGTATTTTTTACAAAAATTGAAAAAAATTCTAAAATCTGTATAAAACAACAAATAACCCAAAATGGCCAAAGCAATCTTAAGAAAGAAGAGTGAAGCTAGAGGCATTAACTTCCTGATTTCAAAGTATATTACAAAACTATAGTAATCAAAAGAGTACAGTGTCAATCTAAAGACAGACACATTGACCAATAGAACAGAATAACAAGCCCAGAAATATACCCATGTATAGGTCAGTTGTATTGCATAATTATCCTTTCATCACTAATTTCTAATGCTACCTTAGACATAAATCCAGTTATGTATTCATGTTGTGTAGGTCCCATCAAGGAAAATAATTTGGTCAGGGGTTTAAATAGTTGTTAACGAGGGGGTAACTTACATAAGGACAACATTAAACAGAGTTGTGGAAACATCCAGTGACAGCAAGAAGTGTTTTCTACCCAGATCATAGAAGGAAAAGTGAAAGGTTTAGCATTATTGGATCCCACTCAGAGCTAGAGTCACGGAGGAAGACTGCCCAGTAGAAGCTATACCTGTAAAGAAACAGAGTTGCTGCCTATGAACAGTTCCCAA
The DNA here is from genome assembly GCF_036850995.1 of Saccopteryx leptura. Classification (NCBI taxonomy): domain Eukaryota; kingdom Metazoa; phylum Chordata; class Mammalia; order Chiroptera; family Emballonuridae; genus Saccopteryx; species Saccopteryx leptura. The sequence goes on along the minus strand of NC_089506.1, from coordinate 70,376,284 downwards.
TCTCCTCCCACATTCTGATTCCCTGCAGGTGATGTCCATTAGTCAATACTAAATAGCAGACAGAGTTTAGGAAGGATGTTAAGGTACAGTATATTTAAGCTTTCCAAAAAGCACAGGGCAAAATAGAGCTAAATGGAGAATGGAGAGTGGACGTGGAGGGTCACAAGTGCAGCCCACCAATTTGTCACTCAGCATCCATTCTTGACCTTTGCTAGATAAGAAGTCTTCATATAACAGGAAATCCTTATAATCCTGTCAGTTGCGATATCATCAAGGGGTGATGTTTATTTAATCATACATCTACCTGGAACGTAACTTAAAACATTAACTTCCACCTGTTTTCTTCATAAAAGCAGGATGAGGGGGGGAAAATGAAATGATCACTAAGTATAAAAAATGCACAACAGATTTGGTTCCTGCTCTGTATCTAGTCACCAGGCTAACGTTGACAATCATAACTTCTTCTTTCCGGCACCTGTTCTCTCTCTTATCTTTTTGTGACCTAAATCTTCATTTTCCCAGAATCAGAGCCCTTACTAGCCCCGTCTTTAATGGGTTGCCACAGTTTTCCATTGAGAGCCATCACCAGAGATTGTAATGATTAGAGGTGCTCCAGTGAATGCTCAGAGTTTTTTAATTGGTTACTGCTGTTAGGATAAAATCTTTTAATATTTGTTTTTTGGGTTTTTATATCTAGCCAAAATACTAAACTCTCATTATCAATTAAGTCTCCTAGTCATTCATATATACAGCCTTTTCTTGTACTAATGGAGATTTTTTAATCTGTGCCTTTAATATATCTCTATATTTTATTTATATAAATCTTGTTTCTTTTTTTGCATTTATCAGATATCAAGTGCTATTTAAAATATTAAGACTGAGAGCAATATTCTTTTCTAGTTCCTGAATTTAAAGGGAAGATTGCTACTGTTTCCCAGGTAAGAATGATGTTTCTCTAGGCATTCCTGTCTCGGCACTGAGACTTTTATTCCTCGCTAAAAGCTTTTATCAAAAATGAATATTGAACTGTATCACATTTGAGCTATATTTTGGGCATCTATCAAGATGATTATATAGATTATTTAATATTTCAGTTCATACTAGTTCCATTAGATTTTGTCTGTCTTGCTCATACCCTCAAGACTTAGAATGGTATTTTTTTATTGTAAGCACTTTAGAAATATTTTTCAAGGAAATATGTAACTATTACTAAATAAATAAGTGTTGATTATTGTGATTAATTACATTGATGGAGCTCTAATGATGACTCATACTATCATTCTTAGGATAAATATTAATTGGTTATAATATTATTTTTTAATATATTGCTATTGGACACTTTTTAAATTTAAAGTTCTTGGTATCTAAGCCTATCAGTTAAATTGTATAATTTTCTTTTAGGAGCTATTCTTATCTAATTTTGATACCAAGGCTATGCTATCCTTATAAAATAAGATGGAAAGTATTTCATCTTTAACTTTCTTTGAAGATTTTTTTAACAGAGTATTTATCTTTTTTAAAGGACTGGTAGATCTCACCAATTAAACTGTCCTTATTTTCTTCCATCTTTGTTGATCTATTTACATTTTCTTAGCTGTCTCTGAACCATTCTTAATATATAGCCCATGAAAACAATTAATTTTAGAAGATTTTCATATTTATTGATATAATGTACATTGAATTTTCTCAAAACTTCAAAAACTCCATATCTGTAGTTTATGTCCTATGTTTTCTTTTCTATTGTTTTCTCTTTTTATTTCTTGATAAAACTCACCAAATGTTTTCAAATAATCACTGATTTTTTAAAATTTAGATATTATTTATTATTTACCATTTTATTTATTACATTTGACTTAATTTTATATGAAAAATATATGATTTTTCTCTCTTCACTATAATTTGTTTTCCATTTTCCAACAGGTTGAGTTGAATGTCTTGCTTATTTATTTTCAAACTTTTATCTCCTAATTGATGCATTCATGTTTGTAACATTTCCTAAGTACAGTTTTGGTTATACCCTATAGATTTGATATATAGTTTATTTACTGTTGTTTATCCTAAATCATTTATAACTACAGTTTTCCCTTCTTCTTTAGAAATTCTTAGGATTATTAAAAACTATATTTTTCTTATTTATTTCTATTATTATTTGCATTATGGGTATTATGCCTTGTATCATTTCAGCTTTGGGTGTGTTTTTTTGTGTTTTTCTTTGCTACTTAACACATCGCCAACTTTTGTAATGCTTTATGTTTCTTGAAAAGAATGTGTATGCTCTCATATTTTGGATTTATAACAGATTAAGAATACTGATTGTTATTCAAATATTCTGTTGTTTTATTTATTCTTTGACCTATTGACTTTTTTAGAAACCTATGCATTTTTGCCTGTTTTAACTTTTTGCTTTCTCCCATAACATATAGGGTGAGGAACAAAATAGCTCATTTACCATTAACTCCCAGAACCTAGAACAGTGCCTTCAGTATGTAAAATATGTGGTATAACATTCAGTACTTTGCTAGCTCAGTTGAAAACCTTCTTTCAACACTTTCCAATTCTTTAACTCTTCCCTATTGTGCTTTGTATGAGTTATACCTGCACAGGAAAATGGGCTGAGCAAGATTCGGACAACATCACTGTCTGTTAAACTCATTAAACAGGAGTTCCTTTGAGTGGTTCTAATGTGTTAACAATTTACATAAGCAAAACAAACTCTAAGCTTATAACTGACTTAAGGTTAAGAAACCACAACCAATCACAAACAGTCAACAAAGCTTTTCCAAATAAGACAACTGCTTAAAGTATAGCCAATCAAATAATTTTCTTTCTTTGTTTCCTCAGAAAATCTTGCCTTTAACTCCTGTTGGTGGAGCACTCCTAACAACTTCCCATTTGGAGCTGCTTGATTTGTATTAATTTTTGCCCAAATAAACTTTAAAAATTTTTTAATATATTTCAGTTTATTTTTAACATGTCTTAAGAGGCTTCTCTTTTAATGTTGTATTTTTTCTTGAGGTATAATTGATATACAACATTATATCAGTTTCAGGTATAAAACAGAATAATTCACTATTTGCGGTGGTGGGATTCAGCCAGTTCACACCTGTTTGGCAGAATTGATACCTAATCTTCTGTTGAGTTCAGCTAACTGGTTGTTAAAACTGCACTTGTAATCAAGATTCTCTCTAAGGGAGGTGCCTGGGCAGCTGCCCAATGTGGAAAGCACAAATTTACATCCCTTACTCAGTTTTAATGTTCATCTGCCCAACAGCGTATTCTAAGCACCCATAGTAATGTTCATTCTGTCCATAGGTGAAAAAAAAATTGCAAGACATCAATCAAGAAGCAATATGGAAATATCTCAAATAACAGTTTTACTGTTTTTTGTCAGGTATTAGTTAATATTTTTTCATTAATATTTTAAAAGTTTTATTATTATAACATAATCTAGTTTTCTGTACCACTTTTATTGTTCTTATTTAAGTATAAATGCATGAAATAATAAACTACCTTTCTGTATATCATTTTTTTATACTTAAAACAGTCATTAGGGCAGAGAACCAATTGTTAAATTATTTGAATCCCACCACCAGCTATTGGCGTATATTGTGAAATGATTGCCACAAGTAAGTCTAGTTAATACCCATCACCATGTATAGTTACAGAATTGTTTTCCAAATATACAATACAGTATTATTAACTATAGACACTATGCTTTACATTGCACTCCTGTGACTTATTTATTTTATAACTGGAAATTTATACATAAGAGGCTTCTAAAAGTCAGGAATATTGTCTTGTTCATCAATGTATCCTCTAGACTTAGAGTATTTCCTGGCACATAATAGGTACTGAATGAATGTTTATGAAATAAATAAATATTTAACCCACCAGTGGATACATGGCCATTTTCAAACGTGACAGTGTAAAACTTGACTCGTACATTCTATTATACAACACCAAAAAAAGGTATTTGTTAATGTCCTCACCAGTCTTATCAGAAATATTAAAAAGCTGTTAAATTTTTGGTGGCAGAACCACTTTTACCAAAATTCTGAGTTTTGCCTGAAAGCTTGGATTTGATCATTGGAACCAAAACTTATCAGTTGTTTTTCTTAAAAAAAAAAAAAAAAACAGATTCATTCTATTAGAAAAAAAAAGTCTATCAAATACCCAAGCCTAGTTTATCTTTCATGCATTCAAGTAAAAAGTGTCTTTCATGAAAAAAGAAGTAGTTGAACTTTCAAGGCAAAACCATCACACCACTTCTTAAGTCACACAATGTACTTGGTATGCAGTGGTAGAGTGTTTATGAATACCTCCCACTTTATCAATAGGATATACTTAGGGTTGAGATTTAATAATATTAGTAATTTGCACTGCTTTCAAAGCCATTCTGCGAGTGAGTGGCAGTGAAGAACACAATGACTGTGCCACTATTGCAGCCACTGTCTCTAGCTATGCTGAGGCGCTATCACTTTTATCTGCATTGTTCACCATCAGTGCAAATGTCAACACAGTGAAAAAGGCAAATAACATCTTAGTAGTGTTACATCAATACCTTTGACCACGGGAACACCCAAGACAATCTAGGCAAATCCCAACAGTTCACAGATCGTGCTTGGACAAGAGCTGAGGGAGTATATCCAAAACCTAATACCAAAAGCCTCAAAAAAAGTCACTACGATTAATGAGACACCTGTGAACTTCTGTGGCCTTGATTCTGGATTTTTTTTTCTAGAATGTGCTAAAATTATGTAAGTGTCCAACTTAAAACTTTTTTTCTCTTTCTCAAAGGGAAGATGCCATTGGGAGTTTTTCCCTCAAAAATTCTAAGGCTATTTGAGACCTTATTCTAGAAAGTACAAGATGGTGACAGTAAAGTGTGATCTTAGCAGGAAAGCATGGAAATGCTGTCATTTGGGCTAAGTTATCAAACCTACAGAAATTCTTAATCTGAGACCCAATGTAACTGAAATTTGGGGAAGTGAGAGGATGAGGGGTTTTACCAAGTCTTGTTCTTTAGCTAAGCAGTACTAGACCTTTGCTCTCTAAATCTAAATGTAGTACTTTGGGGACTAACTTACTTCAGAAAAAAAAATCTTTCTGTTAATACGTATAAAAAGAAATTTATAGCTGTTATAATGAACTAGAAAGCCACTAGAAATAAATTTGTTTAATAAAGGAAATTGAATATGTTGTATATATTTCTGGATATCCCAGTTCAAGTAAACTCACCAGTAAGTTCAAACTATCTCACCAACTTAATCAGGTTGCCTAGTAGTAAAGCGATTGCACAATGAAGATTTAAGATTGATGAGAGTTTAGTGTTCAGTTATGATTTTGGATGCTGATAACAAAATAGTGCTTGTGAGAAAGCCAGCCCCTTGGCAATCTTTGCATTGTTGTGTCCAATTAAGTGACAATTTATTCTGTTTTTGTTTTAATGGGACTCATCATTTACTATCATAACTGGTCCACCAGAGAGAACACTTCAGTGTTCTTTTTATCTTTCTTTTCGGAACAGATCTTCACTAAATAAACCCTCAGTTTGTTTGTTTATTTTTTAGCTATGGAAAAGCTTGTGACTTATGGAAAGCCAGCTCCATCTAGCTGTCCACCCTGTATCATTCCTCCATCCATGTTCCCTAAAAGTTAAATAATGTGTATAAGCTATCATCAAAATACAATTTTTTTAAAAAATAGATCCTTGCCACATGGACATATCAGTGACCTCATGTGTAAACACTTTTAAAGATATTGATGACTATCCATTTAATTTTATCATATTTTTTTCCTTTTTGTCTTACTTTAAAAAATAGATGGAGTTGGTTATTCTAAGGGAAGACTCTAAGATCTGCATTTAATTATTAGAACACACACACATATGTTTGCACTTTAATTCTTTTATTAAATTTGAAATCTAGGTCTAACATTTCATGAAGGTTAAAAGGTAACTAGATTAAATGTTCAAATGATATTATATTTGAAGTTGTTTATTGTATGCATAGGAGTCTTTATCAAAAATATGTTAAAACCATTCTCCTGAGACTTCTGAAGGAATGTTCTCCAATCTTTCTTGTTGAAATCAATCTAAAAATATTTAGCATTGTGTAAATCTTGTCATGACCATATGCATCTTTATTAGGTCACGCCAATATTAAAGAGATTTACCCCCAAAAAATCAGTCCTTATAGCATATATTTCCTATACTATTACTATTAAATTATTCTTAAATTAAAAAATTAATAAACCTTATAGTTAATCTATGCTTTTGAATGAGGTTAGGAATTTCTATTGTCACTGCAATTTTATGTGCTAACATCTTTATAAATTCACTTAAAACCATTATTTCACTTCAAAGAGTTCTATATACATTTCAAAATATGTTGCTTTAACACGTTTTCAGTGCATTTTCATCAATATTTTATTTCACTATCACCCGGCCTTACTTCTATTTGCAAACAATAAAGCAGGGCGATCAGGCAGTTTAACATGGCTTGCATTCAGCAACTATCTTACTTACACTACAATCTTTACTCAAATATGAAAATGCACTCTATGGGACAAAATAATTTATTCACAATTGGAAAACATGACTTTATAAATTGCTCAAAGTATGACAATCTCTAAACACACTCATCATATTAGATTTCTTAGTTACCACTATGTTCTGTTCAGCTTAAAACCTATATTTGTACAGCTGGTGTTGCTATTGATGAAGAATAAAAAGAAGGATGTCACAAGTGAAAAGCCACTTAAACTGCCTCCTGTTGAGGCTAAATGCTGCCTATGATCTCATTCATTCATTCACACAATATAGTTTTGCAAGTCTGCTATCTACATGGAGCTCTTCCAGGTGCTATATCCTCAGATTCTTAAAAGAAAATTCAACTTAAAATATTCCCCCTGCAGGCAATGTGTAGAGTGTACTGGCAACGTGAAGAGTGATAACGAGTTTTACATTTTCAGTCACTGGTCCACTTTAGGATTAAGACATATGCTTTTTTTAAGGAAAAAAATTGTTGGTCACTAATATATACTATAATAAATACAGCAGCATAGTTTTGATCCTCAGAACCAACAAGAAGAGATACACTACGGGTAGGAGTCAGGACTCATAACTGTGTTGGAAGTATGCGGTAGCACCAGGCAAAAGCTGGGCTGCTGGTGAACGGCATGGTGAGGGCATGGCACAGTAGCGAAAGCATGCATCCCGAGTCTAGACTCCCAGCATCGCCACCACTGACTGCAGGGCAATGAATGATGTTACTTCATTTGCTTAGTCTTGGTTTCTGCACAGATGTAATGTAAATAATAAAATATTCCTCAAAGGGCTGATGTGAGGGTTCATGACATAATGTATGTGGAAATAAGACAAGACACAGAAAAGACAAAATTTTGTAGCTGTTTTTCACTCCTTTTTCTTTCTTCTGTTTTGTTTCTTTGTTTTGTTTTGATTTGGTTTTTTTGTTTGGTTTTGTTGTTTTTTTTTGGATTCACACAAGTGTAGAGCAGAGGGGTAGGTGTCATGGAGGTAAGGAGGAATAAATTCGGGTGATGTAAATTCTATCAGCTTAAGCGCATGAAAACCAATTTCAAACTTGCCTAGGATGAGGACACACTCAATTTTAGATATATAAGCCAAAACGTCTCTTGCCAAAGCACATGAAAAGAGGACTTCACGAGTTATTCTGAGTAAGGACTCAAAACACTGTAACATATACCTGCAGCAGTCTCAAAGCCAATGTGAGTCTCTAGAATGTGCTTTTCCCATGCCAGGTCTGTCTTTGTCAGCAGCACACTCTCCAGCTCAGCTTCTGTGTGTCTCCCTTGTCCACCTTTTCTCTCAACACATCTCATTAGTTCTATAACCTTCTAAACACATCTTTATATGGTTCCTAGTATCATGGAACCAACACTTTTTGGTTATTGAAGGCAACAATCTCCCCTTTCCTTAAGCTTGTTCAAGAAGAGATTCAAAAAAACCTGTTACATATGCTAACTGAAATGGTCATGAAAGGAAATTTGAATCATTGTACAATTCAGCTAGACTCAAATTCTTTGGGAAACACAGTAGATGATGAACCCTCTCCATATTTGTCTGTGTTGATGAGATCACTAATATGTAGCCTAATATAGAGTAGAAACTACCTATGTGTATATTGTATAGCCTGATATCAGAATTTTAACATCTTTAGTTCATCTATTTTATACAGTTTAAGCTCATAAAATGGCGAGACCAATTTCTGTAAAGACATATGTCATTTACGTATATAGTTACCAGTACATAGTTGTTGTTTTTTTCTATTCCTGAATTTGGCAAATATCTTGAGCACTGCTAACTTTTCTTAAAGATGGCCCTTCAAATTAGCTAATTCTTCAAATTAGCAATGTCATTCTTTGTCCATAATAAAATCATTTTGTCTTCAGTTAATTTACCATAAGCTTTTATCAATCAATATATAGACTCTCACTAGTCTTCTCTATAATTTCCTTAGTTTACAGTGATTTCTAAGTTTGGATAACTCTAAGAAGGCCGTTTGTATGTAAGGTTTAATTAATGTTGTAGGAGAACCTTTAACCTGGTGTACTGGAAGTGACCCTGCTAATCTGAAAGGATGTAAAACACAGGAACAATTATCTGAACAACAAACAATCAACAATACCAAAAGATTTTATATTTATTTGTGAATTTTAAAAAATGTGGTTTAATTTACTCTAATATTTTAACAAAATCATCATGCAGTACTCACCAGGTGCCAGGCATTTCTTTGTGCTTTACAAATATATATCATCTATGCCAAAATTACTTCTTTATTTAATTTAAGTGAGAGGTAGGGAAGCAGACAGATTCCTGCATGCGCCCCTACCAGGATCCAGCCGGTAAGCCCCGTATGGGGCAATGCTCTGCCCATCTGGGGCTGCTGCTTCATTGCTCAGCAAATGAGCTACTTTAGCACCAGAGCAGAGGTCAAGGAGCCCTCCTCAGTGCCCAAGACAGAGATTAGGGGCGGGGAAAGGGTGGAGAAGCAGATGGTCGCTTCTCCTGTGTGCCCTGACTGGGAATCAAATCTGGGACCTCTACATGCTGGGCTGATACTCTACCACTGAGCCAATAGGCCAGGGCTCAAAATTACTTTTTAAAAACAAGATGTAGAAACTACCCCATTTCACTTGAGAGATGAGTGACGACAACAACAACATAAGTTTTCAACTGCTTTGTTGTGTCATGAACAAAACAGAAAGCAAATTAGTATTGATGGCACTGGCTGTCATTTATATTAGAATCCCCTCTCCTGGTACTCTTACATATTCTAAGGCATTGTAACAATGGATGATTTTTAAATTTCTCTAGAAATCAATCCAGATTATAAACTTGACTATCAGAATATCCAGTTGTCATCAATCTGACTTTACCCACAGGAACAAAGTGTTGCTTTCATTACACTGCTATCTTACATTGATCTTGTTTCATGATGAGAATCTAACTGAGCATTCACACATTCCAAACTCTTAGGAAGGTTTCTCTGGGGAGCCACTGGCTTCATTTTTAAGTCCCTGCAGCATCTATAAGCTTCCCAGAGACGATGTTACACTGAAGGAGCTAAAAGGTGAGGGAAGTACCTTCCCAAAATAAATATTAAGCCTGATATATATGCTCATGATAATTCAGCACAATAAAGAGAGGAGTCCGTTGCTCTCACACACACTATGCTGAGATGCGAGCATATCAACATCGCACCTGGCGATGAGAATGAGAGTAGGAAGGTGCCAGAGCAGAAGATGGAAATAGCATCAAGGACTCAAATGCACCAAGTTTCTACACTCTTTGGCATTCTGCTTTAAGAAATGAGATTCATGTTAAGAAAAAGTAACTGGGAGAACTAAGATGTGATTTCCATAATCAAAGAGGAATGGGAATGTCACATCTAAACTCTCTGCTGAAAAAGCTTAGGATGTTTCAATGCCAGAAACAAAGAACACAACAAAGGCTAAAAATTAAAAGAACAGAAAGGCAACAGCATCCAAACCAATATTGAATTCCAATTTTAAAAAAATTAAGTAAAAATAACTTGTTGGAGAAAGTTGCTCTTGTCTTCTTTGTTTCTTTTTTTTTTTCACTATTTTTTAATTTTTATTTATTTTATTTTTTTATTTTATTTTTTTAATGGGGTGATATAAATAAATCAGGATACATATATTCAAAGATAACATGTCCAGGTTATCTTGTCATTCAGTTATGTTGCATACCCATCACCCAAAGTCAGATTGTCCTCTGTCACCTTCTATCTAGTTTTCTTTATGCCCCTCCCCCTCCCTCTTTCCCTCTCCCTCTCCCCCTCCCCCCGTAACCACCACAATCTTATCAATGTCTCTTAGTCTCACTTTTATGTCCCACCTACGTATGGAATAATGCAGTTCCTGGTTTTTTTTGATTTACTTATTTCACTTCGTATAATGTTATCAAGATCCCACCGGTTTGCTGTAAATGATCTGATGTCATCATTTCTTATGGCTGAGTAGTATTCCATAGTGTATATGTGCCACATCTTCTTTATCCAGTCATCTATTGATGGCTTTTTGGTTGTTTCCATGTCCTGGCCACTGTGAACAATGCTGCAATGAACATGGGGCTGCATGTGTCTTTACATATCAATGTTTCTGAGTTTTGGGGGTATATACCCAGTAGAGGGATTGCTGGGTCATAAGGTAGTTCTATTTTCAGTTTTTTGAGGAACCACCATACTTTCTTCCATAATGGTTGTACTACTTTACATTCCCACCAACAGTGTATGAGGGTTCCTTTTTCTCCACAGCCTCTCCAACATTTGCTATTACCTGTCTTGTTAATAATAGCTAATCTAACAGGTGTGAGGTGCTATCTCATTGCAGTTTTGATTTGCATTTCTCTAATAACTAAAGAAGATGAGCATCTTTTCATATATCTGTTGGCCATTTGTATTTCTTCCTGAGAGAAGAGTTTGTTCATATCCTCTTCCCATTTTTTTATTGGATTGTTTGTTTGTTGTTGAGTTTTATGAGTTCTTTGTATATTTTGGATATTGGGTTCTTATCTGAGCTGTTGCTTGAAAATATCATTGCCCATTTAGTTGGCTGTCTGTTTATTTTGTTATCAGTTTCTTTTGCTGAGAAAAATCTTCTTAGTCTGATGTAGTCCCATTCATTAATTTTTGCCTTCACTTCTCTTGCTTTGGAGTCAAATTCATAAAATGCTCTTTAAAACCCAGGTCCAAGCGGTAGAGCGTTGGCCTAGCGTGCGGAGGACCCGGGTTCGATTCCCGGCCAGGGCACATAGGAGAAGCGCCCATTTGCTTCTCCACCCCTCCGCCGCGCCTTCCTCTCTGTCTCTCTCTTCCCCTCCCGCAGCCAAGGCTCCATTGGAGCAAAGATGGCCCGGGCGCTGGGGATGGCTCTGTGGCCTCTGCCCCAGGCGCTAGAGTGGCTCTGGTCGCAACATGGCGACGCCCAGGAGGGTCGCAACATGGCGACGCCCAGGATGGGCAGAGCATCGCCCCCTGGTGGACAGAGCGTCGCCCCTGGTGGGCGTGCCGGGTGAATCCCGGTCGGGCGCATGCGGGAGTCTGTCTGACTGTCTCTCCCTGTTTCCAGCTTCAGAAAAATGCAAAAAACAAACAAACAAACAAACAAAAAAACCCAGATCCATGAGTTGAGTACCTATGTCTTCTTATATGTACTTAATTGTTTCAGATCTTATGTTTAGATCTTTGATCCATTTTGAGTTAATTTTAGTACAGGGGAACAAACTGTAGTCCAGTTTCATTCTTTTGCATGTGGCTTTCCAGTTTTCCCAGCACCATTTATTGAAGAGGCTTTCTTTTCTCCATTGTGTGTTGTTGGCCCCTTTATCAAAAATTATTTGACTATATATATGTGGTTTTATTTCTGGGTTTTCTATTCTGTACCATTGGTCTGAGTGTCTATTTTTCTGCCAATACCATGCTGTTTTGATTGTCGTGGCCTTGTAATATAGCTTGAAGTCAGATATTGTAATGCCCCCAGCTTCATTCTTTTTCTTTAGGATTGCTTTGGCTATTCGGGGTTTTTTATAGTTCCATGTAAATCTGATGATTTTTTGCACCATTTCTTTAAAAAATGTCATTAGAATTTTGATGGGAATTGCATTAAATTTGTATATTGCTTTGGGTAATATGGCCATCTTGATTATATTTATTCTTCCTAACCAAGAACAAGGAATATTCTTCCATCTCATTATATCTTTTTCAATTTCCCTTTACAATGGTTTATAGTTTTCATTATATAAGTCCTTTACATTCTTTGTTATGTTTATTCCTAAGTATTTTATTTTTTTTGTTGCAATCATGAAGGGGATTATTCTTTTGAGTTCGTTCTCAAATGTTTCATTGTTGGCATATAGAAAGGCTATTGACTTCTGTATGTTAATTTTGTATCCTGCGACCTTACTGTATTGGCTTATTGTTTCTAGTAGTTTTTTTGTGGATTCTTTGGGGTTTTCGATGTATAGGATCATATCATCTGCAAAAAGTGATACCTTTACTTCTTCTTTTCCAATATGGATGCCTTTAATTTCCTTGTCTTGTCGAATTGCTCTGGCTAGAACCTCTAGTACCACATTAAATAAGAGTGGAGAGAGTGGACAACCCTGTCTTGTTCCTGATTTAAGGGGGAAAGCCTTCAGTTTTGTGCCATTTAATATGATGTTAGCTGATGGTTTATCATATATGGCCTTTATCATGTTGAGATATTTTCCTTCTATACCCATTTTGTTGAGAGTCTTAAACATAAAATTGTGTTGTATTTTATCGAAAGCCTTTTCTGCATCTATTGATAAGATCATGTGGTTTTTGTTCTTTGTTTTGTTGATATGGTGTATTACGTTAACCGTTTTATGTATGTTGAACCATCCTTGAGATTCTGGGATGAATCCCACTTAATCATGATGTATTATTTTTTAATATGTTGTTGTATTTGATTTGCTAGTATTTTGTTTAGTATTTTAGCATCTGTATTCATTAGAGATATTGGTCTGTAGTTTTCTTTTTTTGTGCCATCCTTGCCTGGTTTTGGTATGAGGGTTATGTTGGCCTCATAAAATGTGTTTGGAAGTATTGCTTCTTCTTCAATTTTTTGGAAGACTTTCAGTAGAATAGGAACCAAGTCTTCTTTGAATGTTTGATAAAATTTGCTGGTATAGCCGTCAGGGCCTGTCCTTTTATTTTTGGGGAGATTTTTAATGGTTTTTTCTATTTCTTCTCTACTGATAGGTCTGTTTCGGCTTTCTGCTTCTTCATGACTCAGTCTAGGAAGGTTGTATTGTTCTAGGAATTTATCCATTTCTTCTAGGTTGTTGAATTTAGTGGCATAAAGTTTTTCATAGTATTCTACAATAATTCTTTGTATATCTACGGTGTCCGTGGTGATTTCTCCTCTTTCATTTTGGATTTTGTTTATATGAGTTCTTTCTCTTTTTTCCTTGGTAAGTCTTGCCAAGGGTTTGTCAATTTTGTTGATCTTTTCAAAGAACCAGCTCCTTGTTCTATTAATTTTTTCTATAGTTTTTCTGTTCTCTATTTCATTTATTTCTGCTCTGATTTTTATTATCTCCTTTCTTCGGCTGGTTTTGGGTTGTCTTTGTTCTTCTTTTTCTAGTTCCTTAAGGTATGAAGATAAGTGGTTCACTTGGGCTCTCTCTTGTTTGTTCATATATGCCTGAAGTGATATGAACTTTCCTCTTATCACTGCTTTTGCTGCATCCCATAGATTCTGATATGTCGTATTGTCATTTTCATTTGTCTGTATATATCTTTTGATCTCTGCACTTATTTCTTCTTTGACCCATTCATTTTTTAAAAGTATGTTGTTTAGTTTCCACATTTTTTGGGGATTTTTTTCCTCTTTTTTGCAGTTGAATTTTAGTTTCAAGGCTTTATGATCAGAAAATATGCTTGGTACAACTTCGATTTATCTGAATTTTTTGATGTTGTTTTTGTGGCCCAACATATGGTCAATTCTTGAGAATGATCCATGTACACTGCAGAAAAATGTATACTCAGTCCTTTGGGATGAAATGTCCTGTAGATGTCTATCATATACAAGTGCTCTAGTGTTTTGTTTAAGGCCACTATATCTTTGTTGATTCTCAGTTTGGATGACCGATCTAGAGCCATCAGCGGTGTATTTAGGTCTCCAAGTATGATTGTATTTTTGTCAGTTTTTGTTTTAAGGTCAATAAGGTGCTGCCTTATATATTTTGGTGCTCCTTGGTTTGGTGCATATATATTAAGAATTGTTATGTCTTCTTGATTCGGTGTCCCCTTAGCCATTATGAAATGACCATTTTTGTCTCTGAGTACTTTTGCTGTCTTGTAGTCAGCATTATCAGATATGAGTATTGCTACACCTGTTTTTTTTTTAAATGTTATTTGCTTGGAGTATTGTTTTCCAGCCTTCCACTTTGAATTTGTTTTTATCCTTGTTACTTAGATGAATTTCTTGTAGGCAGCATACAGTTGGATTTTCTTTTTTAATCGATTCTGCTACTCTGTGCCTTTTTATTGGTGAGTTTAATCCATTTACATTTATTATAATTATCGACACTTGTGGGTTCCCTATTGCCATTTTATAGATTGCTTTCTGTTAGTTTTGTGTCTTGTTTGATCCTTCTCTTTCATTTTTCTATCTTTTGTTTTTATTTGGTTGTATTCCATACATCTTTCCTCTGTTGCTATATTTTTTGAATCTGTGGTGGTTTTTTTCAATGATGGTTACCTTTAAGTAATGAAAAGGGTTCCTACCCTGTTCATTGTAGTGCACTATTTTGTGAGTACTTTTGCACTCCATCGTCCTTTGCTACTGTTAATCTCCATCCTCTCCCCCCCCCCTTTCTTTTTGTTGTTGTCACAGTTTAAATTTGGTTTTATTGTGTTCTTCTTGGAGCTTTTACTTGTGGCTTTGTTTTGTTTTGTTTTTTTTTGTTCTTTGTATCTGATTGGAGAACCCCCTTTAGTAATTCCTGGAGTCGGGGTTTTCTGATGATAAATTCCCTCATCTTTTCTGTATCTGTGAATGTTTTTATTTCTCCTTCATATTTGAAGGATAGCTTTGATGGGTATAGTATTCATGGTTGAAAGTTTCTCTCTTTCAGGACTTTAAATATTGGGGTCCACTCTCTTCTAGCTTGTAGAGTTTCTGTTGAGAAATCTGATAATAATCTAATGGGCCTTCCTTTATATGTTGTATTCTTCTTTTCCCTGGCTGCCTTGAGAATTTTTTCTTTGCTGTTGATTTGTGCCAATTTCATTATGATGTGCCTTGGAGTAGGTTTGTTGGGGTTAAGAAAACTCGGAGTTCTGTTTGCTTCTTGAATTTGAGGCTTTAGTTCTTTCCACGGGCTTGGGAAGTTCTCATCTATTATTTGTTTGAGTATGTTCTCCATTCCATTTTCTCTCTCTTCTCCCTCTGATATACCTATTATTCTTATGTTATTCTTTTTGATGGAGTCAGATAATTCCTGTAGGGCTATCTCATTTTTTTAAATTTTTGAGTCTCTTTCTTCTTCTCTCTGTTGTGCCTCAAGTTGCTTGTCTTCTATTTCACTAATCCTACCTTCTATCTGGCCTGTTCTATTAGCTAAGCTTGTTACCTCATTTTTCAGCTCGTGAATTGAGTTTTCCATCTCTGTTTGATTTGTTTTTATAGTTTTAATTTCCTTGGAAATATATTCTTTGTGTTCATTGAGTTGTTTTCTGAGCTCCCTAAATTGCCTTTCTGTGTTTTCTTGTATATCTCTGAGTATTTTTAGGATTTCTATTTTAAATTCTCTGTCGTTTAACTCCAAGGTTCCAATATATTAAATTTTTTCTCCATAGATTTTTCCTCATCTATCTGTGTTACCTCTCTTTCTTTTGTATCCATGATATTCGATTTTCTCTTCTTTAATGGCATCTGAGGGTGGTTTTGTTGATAGTATTGAGATTTAATAAAGAATAAAAAGTTAAAAAAAATAAAAATAAAAAATTGAAAAGAGGTGTTGTTTTTTTTAAAAAAAATTAATAATTAAATAAAGAAAAATAAAATAATAATTTTAAAAAAGGAAATTATTCCCCCCCTCCTTTTTCCCTCTCCTCTCCTCTCCCTTCTTTCTTGAGAAAATCTTGAGGTGAACTGTGAATTATATTGTACTAAATAGAACAAACAATGCCTGTAATGGAGGGCCTGAATTGGGGAGAAGTTATACAGGGACAAAAAACAAAAAACAAACAAAAAAAATAAAATAAAAAAAGGTGGATATGGACTCACAAAAAGAAAATAAGGAAAAAATTTGGGTCAAGAATAAAATGATTTGCTTTTAGGTGTTGGTTGACTAAGAGCTATGATGAGAGGAATAAGAGGGAAACAGGAAAATGGTGGGACACATTAAAAAGTTACTATTGTATTTAGTGGAACAAGAACTAGATAAAATGGGGAGCCAGGGATGGGAGCACTGCTAGTGAGTTAAAAAGGTGAAGTAAAAACCCTCCAAAATGCCACAAACATAAGTTTAAGTCCCAGATAAGATAATTTGTTTGTTATTGAAGTTTTAATGAGAGGAGACGTAAAGGAGAAAGGAAGAAACTAATATAAAGGGAGAAAAGAAAGAGAGAGAGAGAAAAAAAAAGAGGGAACCACTAAAAGAAGAAAAAAGAAAAAAGAGGAGAGAGAGAGAGTTAAGGGTTTTGGAGTGCAACCCTCATAGAGAGAAAGGAAGAGGAAAGAAAAGATAATGGGAGATGTAATACTTATGGGTAGTGTAGTTCAAGGAGAGGAGAGAGTAAGACCGGCAGAGAGTTAAACGACCAAATTGGAGGAGGAAAATAAGAAAATCAAGAATGAAGATAAGAGAAACAAACGAACAAATATAATAAAATGGGATAGGTTATAAAGTCTGCGGATTATTCTTGATTTTGAGAGGTTATCTTCTTGCTTTTTCTTTTCTCTCCCTCTTTCTGGTCGGTGACTCTGTACCCCGGGTTCTGCCCCTTTGGCACACTCAGATAGAGGTTTGCAGTTGATAAGTCTCTATGGTGATGTGACGTATTGTGCTTCAGTGTCGTTGGCAGTCGAGGCTCATTAGCATTTGTAGGCTCTGACAGTGAGAGAGTCCATATTCCTGGAGCCTCTCTCCTAGTCTTTCTTCCTCAATTAGTAGCCTGATAATCCAGCTATGGGGTTGCTGCTTCCTCTGCCTGGATAGTAAGAGGCTCAAAGAGCTGGCCACTCCCCCCTCTATTCCCACTCAGCACAGGGCTCTGGGTAAGGCTCAGTCAGTCAGAGCTGCTAGCATAATCAGGCGGGGCTTCCGCCTACTCAAAGACCTCTGGCTCTGCCACTCTGTCCAGTAACACGGGTGGGCACCCACTCCCCGGGTGCTTGGAGGAAACTCTCACTCACTATCTGCGTGCGCAGACCAGGATATCAGGCCAGCCACCTCACCCTCTGAGTGAAACCCCCGCCCGCACGGAAAAGTTCCAGCGTTGGAATTGGCTCTCACTTCCTCCCCATGCGCAGATTTTTCAGGACACTGGGGTGGCCCAAGATTCCGCTTTGGCCCACACAGAGGCCCCTGACTCTTCCCCTCTGTGGGATAACACGGGCTCCCACTCCTGAGGTGCTGGGAGGAATCTCTTGCCCACTCTCCGTGCGCACAGACCAGGATATCAGGCCGGCTACCTCATCCTCTGAGTGAAACCCCCGCCCGCATGGAAAAGTTCCAGCTTTGGAATTGGCTCTCACTTCCTCCCAGTGCACGTCTTTTTCAGGGCACTGGGGCAGCCTGGAGATTCCGCACACAAAGGCCCCTGACTCTGCCTCTCTGTGGGGTAACACGAGCACCCACTGCTGAGGCACTCGGAGGAATATCTTGCCCACTATCTGCGCACACCGACCCGGAGATCAGGGAAAATGGCTGCCCTGCTTGTCTTTCTTTGTCTGGGCTTGGCGCGAGTGTTAGCTTGTATTGACTGGGTTGCCACAGGCACAGTTTTTCCTCAGCTTGGATCTCCGTGCCACAGCCTGGTTTGGCCGTTTGTGCCATGGCCTGGATCTATTCACCCCCTTTGCCTTCCTTAGTTTCTATATTCTCAGTTCCCAGTGAAAGCAGCCCTATTTAGGTTAGTTAGGAAGGCGGAGCATTTCTTACTCCCTATTTCCTTCAGGGTTTGATTATATATTTAGCCAATTTTTCGCTTGACCATACCTTCGGATGTATTGTGAAACATCTGAAGGCTCGAAGGATAGGTTTTTCTGTTTCTGGTTGAAGAGCTTGTTGAGTTTGGGGGGAGATTTATTGGTATCGCTTCCTACCGTGCCATTACTCTGACGTCATCCTTGTCTTCCTTGTTTCTTAAGCTTTCTTCTTTCTTCCTATGAAGTAAGGATATTAACACCTCTCCCAGCTTCTTCACTCCAGTCTGGGATAAGAGGACTGACATATGTGTTTGGTAAATGTGGAGGAGAGTTTGGGACTTACGCTCATGGAGTGGCCTGCTTCAGTCTAGTGGTGCTAAGATGCCGTGTGAGGACCAAGTTTGCTCAGTTCTGGGTTCAAAATCAGCAAGCTCACTAAGGTAACAGATCTAAAGCTCCTTTGTTTAACTCGAACTCTACCTGTGGCAAAGGGGACATTTTTACCCTATATTTACTCTTTGTTCTATGTCTCAGTTCTTAGAACCCAGGTGGAACAGAAGGTTGCTACTTATTGGAGACCATCCTGGAGATACCTTAGACATTCATTGTTCAAATAAAATATGATTCAGAGGGCATTCTTCCGCACAAAGGTCTACCTCTAGAGAAAAGCAGGACTTTAGCTTGCTCAAGAGCCCTATCTTTCAACTTTTCTCCTCCTTTT
This sequence comes from Saccopteryx leptura, assembly GCF_036850995.1. Lineage (NCBI taxonomy): Eukaryota > Metazoa > Chordata > Mammalia > Chiroptera > Emballonuridae > Saccopteryx > Saccopteryx leptura. The sequence goes on along the minus strand of NC_089506.1, from coordinate 70,357,374 downwards.
TTACCAGTGAATCTATGAATCTATAGCCATCTTTTTCCCAAGCTCCACTCTCTTGCTTCTCATCTTCCTGCCCCTATCAAAACCTGCTTCCATTTGCTTCAGTCACACCTACATGTAAATGACAACAGTTTATAATGTGTGAGCTTATCAGAATCCATCCCTTCACAAGAAGCAATCAATGAGTATAACTAAGTGGAACAGGTTTATACTTCTCTTTCTCCCTACCTCTCTCTCTCTCTTTCAATCTCTCTCAACAAAAAGAATCCATCTTTTCATATTCCTCTGGGATTCTTTAACAGACCAAAAGGACCTCAGAAATAAATTTTATGTCCTTATCAGAACTACATTAGTACCCACACAATCAGCAATAAAAATTATACCTTGAAAGAAGTTACTGATTTTGACCAACGTGTCTGTGTGGTGGGAAGAAATTTGTGGACTGTGCATTTCAAGGTATATTTTCACTAAATATGCAAATAATTGAGAAGGAGAAAGACTAGGTCAAAAATATAATTTTTTTGCCTGACTAGGTGGTGGTACAGTGGATAGTGTCAGACTGGGATGCAGAGGATCAAGGTTTGAAACCCCAAGGTCGCTGGCTTGAGCACAGGGTTGCTGGCTTAAGCATGGGATCATAGACATGACCCCATGGTTGCTAGCTTGAGCCCAAAAGTCACTGCCTTGAAGCCCAAGGTCTCTGGCTTGAGCCCAAGGTCGCTGGCTTTAGTAAGGGGTCACTCGCTCTTTTGTAGCCCCCCAGTCAAGACACATATGAGGAGACAATCACTGAACAACTAAGGTGCTGCAACAAAGTTCTCATCTCTCACTTTTCCTGTTTGTCTGTTCCTATCTGTCTCTCTCTCTCTGACTATCTCTCTCTGTTTCTGTCAAAAAATTAAAAGAATATTTTTATTTCTAGCCAACTTGTAGTCATTTTTTAACACTGATTTTAAATGATGCCCTGTTGTTAAGATCTGATCCCATTTTCTCACATATGGCAAGGTTCTTCCTCATCCATGCCTCTCACAGAAGCTACAGGGTCTTCTACCCTAGTTTTCTACATTGGCTTTGTTTGCATAACTATCTGATCCATTAGCTTATGATCTCCTCAAGAATACAAGCAGTGTCTTGTTGTCTTTGCATTTTCAGTCTGACACCCAGAAATTTTCCATAAATGTTTTCGGAGTTGAATGCAATTTTATCAGATGATTAGAGCTCAGTGAGAAAGAGAAGAAATGTCAGATTCCTTGAAAAAAGTGATTTTTTCTTGGGAAAACAAGAAGTATCAGAGAAACTCTAAGAGGCGGAAAAAAAACAAAACGGTGAAATGAGAAGAAAAGTTCAAGTATACAATAGAAATAACTGCAGAAGCAGATGAGAGCATGACAGTCACATTTAGAAGAATGAAAGGGGTTGGGATACTCAGAACTGTGACAATTCCCTACAGAAACAGAGTAGAGAACTTTGGTGCAAAAGCAGAGGTGACAGACACAGGACAAGAAGACAGATAATTAGGACCAATCTGCTTGGGCCACAGCCAGGGATCTTAAGAAGCCCGTCCTCCACAACCTAGTAAACTTGGTGTTAAAAACTGTCCCCCATTCACTTAAGCAGAATAGTCAAGGTCAAAAAGACCTGGAGCTTCAAGCTAAAGAGTTAAACCCCCCAAAGAAGAATTGTAATAAGTACGAAAGAATTTGAAGACATAACAGGGTCTTTGATTTAAGGAACTGGATCTTATGATTAATAGAAAAAAAGAACAAAATTAAATAAACATTCAAAAATTCAGATGTTAATAACTTTCATATTATTCAGCCTTAAAAAGAAAGGAAATGCTGACATGCTACAATGTGCATGAACTTTGAGGTCATTATATTAAGTGAAATAAACCAGTTACAAAAAGACAAATACTGTAAGATTCCATTTATATCACATTTTTATGAGTAGAGTCAAATTCATAGTAACAGAAAGCAGAATGGTGATTGGCAGAGGCTGGGGCGAGGAGAAATTAGGGAGTTGTTCAATATATTGAGAGTTTCAGTTTTATAAGATGAAAAAGTTCTGGAGATTGGTTCTGTAACAATGTAAATATAATATATTATACTTAACATGACTGAACTGTATACTTAGAAAGGTTAAGATGGTAAATTTTATGGTATGTACTTTTTACCAGAACAAAAAATAATAATTTTTTAATTTTAGTTATTTTCTTATAAACCAATAATATCACAATTGGCTTTTCAATCAGTTAGCTTTAAGACACAGAAAAGAAACATTTCAATTATAGCCCATGTCAGAAAAATACAGTGAAATCAATTGAACACCTTAAATTTTCTTATTTATTTATTTAAATTTATTGATTTTAGAGAGATAGGGAGGGAGAGAAAGAGACAGAAACATCACTCTGCTTCTGTCTGTGCCCTGACCAGGAATCAAACCAGCAACCTCTGAGCTTTGGGACAATGCTTTAACCAACTAAGCCATCTAGCCAGGGAGCCTTAAGTTTTCACAGAAGTATTTCTCCTTTAAAAAAAATATTTACTTTCAGTTTATTTCACAATTAAATCTTGAGTTTCATTACAAAACACAAGGTAAAAAAACTCCCTTGTACTGAGAATATTCAATATTTGGCCATCCTTCCCCAAAGTAAGTAGGTTTTGCATTCTTGTACATTTCTCTCAGATATTGTGCTTATATTACTTTTTGTCTTTCAGCCTCTCAAAGTGCCTGAAACCTATTTTCTTATACCTATGCTATGAGGAAAACACACACATTTATTTGATTGGAAATATTCAAGGATAAGAAGAAAAAAAATTTGCATTCCTGCTGACAATTTCTATACTAAGTTTGGCCCAGTGGGATTAGAAATCTCTGAGGTATTAAACCTTGGAAAGAAGAATTTGTAATGAAAAGACTGAAATAACTTAATTATAGCCAGTAGCACCACTTAAAAACTTTAAGCATACTCAAATGTGCTGTGTTATCATAAGATTTAAAAAATAAAACAAAAAACAGAATTGATAGAAGTTATGGATCAGGCATTATGGACCACACCAAAGAAGCAGTTTTGAGTCATTTGGGTTGGTCAACCTAACCACAGAATAACATCTGCAGTGTTATTCATGGAGGTAAGAGAGATATCACACTTATTTAGACTCCTGGGATCATTAAATCTGAAAATGACATTGGTTAACTCCTCATGGGTATGTCAGGACACCTGTCTTATGTTGTATTTGGTGTCTAGATTGGGAAGAATCGATTGAGTGTATCTTTTAAAGTAGAAGACATAGATTGAAAGGTCTTTGTGTTTATTTACAAGAAAAACAATCCTATAATATATCCCAGAGTTGCTCCAGAATAAATCATTCCTTAACGTCATTTTCCTCATTTCCTGCTTTTCCTCCCTTTCAGAAGCAAAGACTGTCCCAGTCCCCCACTCTCAGGACCCCTCTGAGCTGAAAAATGTGACAATCTGCTCACAGGAGAACACACACAGGTGCATTCCCGGATGTCTCACTTTCCTGTGCATTCCCCAACTGAGGAAGGATGCATGCGCACTTGAGTGTACTGCCACACTGAAGAACCAGTCCCTAGACCTGGCGAGATGAAAACAGTCTTTAAGTCCAATAATCCCTGTATAAGAACAATCAGACAAGTCCTAGTATCGAAGAGGTGCTGTATTTCTCCTGGGCTATCTAATTCCTGGAATCTGTCCCTTTATCTAACTTAGTTGCCTTTCCTTCAAGGTCTTTCTTACCTTGATTGACCTCATGACTGTTGTAGCTCTAGTTCCCTTTTGTATCCAAGACCACAACTTTCTCAAGTCAGCTTGATTGCCTGGCCTTCAAACACATGGTGTAATTCTACTCCATGACTGCCATCAAACTTATCATCTCTGACCTGCCTTACTGTTTCCCAACCTTAGTCCAGACTCGCAGTGGCTTTTAGAACTTAATTTTCTGGGACCTAAACACAATTTTCTGCCCTCCACACAAAACCAAACCTCTCTCATTCCTGATTCCCTGTATGACCCAGCCTTTTCTTTCTCTTATCCATTCCATGAACCCACACATCCTCTCTTGGATTTACCAAAATTTGGGAGGCTCAAGTTGCAGATAAATTTTGGAGTTCTGAATTGAACTCCAAGTTACAAGATAAAGTCCAGATGAAAGCATTTTCTTCATCATTCAGATGAATTTTCACAGTCAGCTGGTGTAAAATGATTAAAGTTGTAACCAGCAGCAGACTCCAGGCCATTTCTTGCTTGCCTGGGAAACCTTTTTAATGTAACAACTTCAGATCACTCTATCCCTTAAGGCATCTCTTCTGCACCTATTAGCTCATAAGAACACCACCAACAGAAATATCAACCTAGGAGACAACTGGAAAATATGGAAACTTTTATAAAAGACAGCTTCTGTCATGGGTGTCAAATAATCGAGAGTCTACTTAAAGAAAAAGTCAAGGCACTTTTCTAATATATATTATTTATTCATATATGGTTATTTTTTTAGAAAGAAATAGCAAGAACCTACCATGTGTCTACTATATTCTAGGCACTGGGGATACACCTTGTACAAGTAGACAGGAACCCCGCCCTCAAGGAGTTGATCCCCCTGGCTGTCAACTAGTTCTTTATTCTTTGTCTTTCTTTACTGGCCATAAATGGGGCAGCTGTGAAATCAATTTGTGCTTGTAGCTACTCAAGCACTGATCTCTTCACTGATTTACATACATTCCCTTCTCATATCAACACTCCCAAATTGTGGGTTTTTTGTTTACTCTTAACAGGCTTTTCCAAAATAAATAGTTTGTTTTGAGACAGTTTTAGTGACCTGAAAGGCACTTTAGTGGTCCTCCTTAAAGCTGTCAGTATGAACGCAGCCAGCCAAAGAGATCCTGTTAATATTGAACTAGATCCACAATTCTGAATATAAAATGATGTGATAGGATTTCAAATAGATTTGTAAGGTCATCTTACAAACGCGTTAGTTTGCCTTTAACCAAATCAAACAAACCACAACAAAAACACTTTGTGAATCGAAAATACAGTAACTCTCACTTTGCATTCTGTAAATTATCTGAATCAAATCTCATACCAGCAACCTCTCCTTAGCCTCTGAGCCTTCCTATCTTTATCCACTCTTACCATTCCCCAATCTCAGTCAGCACAAGTTACAGAAATGTATTCATTTTAGTACTGGTCTGAAGACTCTGACAAGGGTAAGTGTGCTTTAAAAATGGATATAATGTGTTTTTAAATCAAAACAGAAAAGATTTCTTAATTGCCTACTCTAAGGGTTTTCTGTGTTGTGGTTCTATCTCTAATTCATATTTAATAAAAAAAAAAGAAATTCTAAAGAATAACTCTTTAAAAGAGAGAGGAAAAGTATTTCCTTCTCACGCTTTTGGGTCCCAAGCAGTAGCACATTCAGGTTAGTGAGGATGGGACTCGTGATTATTAAGAGCCTAACACAATGCCCCACACTCTCCCAAAGTGTTTTACTCTTACCATTATTGTTTTATCTTCACACAACCCAAGTAGGAGGTATTATTATACTCCTTTAATAGATGAAGATACTGAGGGCAAAGAAATCAGAGTGGAATAAAATGTCTTAAATTAGACCCTAATTAGTAACCGTTTCCTCTCTTCTTCCCTTTCCCTTCTCTGTTTGCCATCACTCCCTCCTTTACACACACACACACACACACACACACACCACATACAGCACACACACACACACCCCACATACAGCACACACACACACCCCACATACAGCACACACACACACACCCCACATACAGCACACAGGGTACTCAGAGAGCTTATGTGATCCCCATGCCAACTAAAAAGTCAAATTACCACGTAAAGAAGTCACTGTGCTTTGCCCAAACTGGCTGAACCAAAGACAAACTTAGGAAAGGTTTAGAAACCAGTTTATTTTGAACTGAAGTGAAAATCCTCTCACTCTAGCTACGAATCAGATTTCCAGCTGATTTTCAGCGATGGGCTTCACAGATGCACTTCTGGGGCGGAATGCAGGGCATGCATCGCAAACACATAGTTTTCCTCTGTTCTGTGTAGATCAAAGCAAAGTTTCCCCTGCCTCATAACTCCCGTGAGGTTGGAATTCACCTCTCTTGGACTTAGTATCTTTCTTTTTCCCCACAGTGAGGCTACACTGCTAGTGAGATGACCCAGGCAGAGGCCTCGGGCCTTTCACTAAGAAAACTGAGCGTGAGAACTTTATCTCCAACACTTCCTACCTACTGTGACATCTCTCCTGGGTCTCTTCATCCCTAAATTCTTCATTTCTTTTCAGAATTTAGCTGAAAAGCACTTTTCCTGGCCTGTTTATCTCAATGTCTGTCTCTCACTGCCAGTATTTATTGCTTATCACTGTAAGTCTTTATTGAATGTAATCTGTTTGGGGATATAGTTGGCATGAAAGATGCTTCACCAAATGAAGTTGTAAAGTATTATACATAAATACTTAATTCCTGGATTTATTTATTACCATCATTACTTATTTACCACTATGGGCACACAGGACACCTTTGAAAGAAATAAATCTGGTCGGTTGCTCTCCCAGATTGTATTAGAATATCTCCCAAGTTGTATCAAGATACCTTATAAGATATAAATTAATACCAATGTATAATATTTATTAATATTCTTCACATGACTAGCATACATTATAGTTTACAAAACTTGTACACCTATAACATCTCATTTAATCTTTTTAATCTTCCTAGCTAGTCAATACTAAAACTTTTAGTCTCCATGGGACAGGTTAGGAAAGTGAGATGCTGAGACGTTGAAAGTTTGAGCCATACACCAGAGGACACATGAATAATGAGTTTCAGAGCTGGACTCCAACCCAGCCTCTCGCTTCGGTACTGAGCATTTCTCCCTCCACGGCTGCCTACGGGAACAGCAGAACGAGAGGAGATCAAGCAAGGGTCAGGCGAGAAACAAAACAAGCTCCACTGTCTCTTTTTTCAAACTTCCATAACGGCATGTACTTTGGTGTGTACTTATGTTTCTTACTCAGCTAAATTAACTCAAGTGTGTATTAATTCAGGGTCACTAGAGCTTAAGTTTAAATTTAGCATCCCCATACCACGTTTTTACACATAGGTTATTTTATTTATTTATTTATTTATTTATTTATTTTTTACAGAGACAGAGAGTGAGTCAGAGAGATTGATAGATAGGGACAGACAGACAGGAACGGAGAGAGATGAGAAGCATCAATCATTAGTTTTTCGTTGTGACACCTTAGTTGTTTATTGATTGCTTTCTCATATATGCCTTGACCACGGGCCTTCAGCAGACTGAGTAACCCCTTGGTCGAGCCAGGGACCTTGGGTCCAAGCTAGTGAGCTTTTTTACTCAAACCAGATGAGCCTGCACTCAAGCTGGCGACTTTGGGGTCTTGAACCTGGGTCCTCGGCATCCCAGTCTGACGCTCTATCCACTGCACCACCACCTGGTCAGGCCCCATACCACGTTTTTATCTGCAATAGTAGACACGCTGGAAAAAGTCATTCCAATTAGCCCTAATTAGTACAGCTAATTAACATAATTAGTGAGTACATTATTTTCTACGTGCCGCAGCAATGTTAGAGATACCTGTGCTACAATTGTGCTGCTGAGTGGAAAGTGCCCAGGATATTGGGGAGGGAGACCCTGTCAGAGAAGGGTGTGCCAGCAGAGAGGGCAGAGGCCCACGTGGAGTACAGAAAGGAGAGTAGTTCACTTGAGTGGATAGACACACTTGCAAGTCTGATGGGACTCAGAACTACCATCAAATACATTCATTCTAGTCCATAGATCCTCCTTCCATCCAGAGAGGAACAGAGATGAAAAGAAACAGAGGCTGAAACTCTGCGGTTAAGATTTTCCATGACTAAGCCGTCATCAATTCTAACCCTTTGAGTAATACGAACATTCATATACATCCTTGTGCCTCCTGACCATCCAGAGTACATCGTACAAAAATTTTTATTTTAAAAATGTATAAGGTAGGCCCTGGCCGGTTGGCTCAGCGGTAGAGCGTCGGCCTGGCGTGCGGGGGACCCGGGTTCCATTCCCGGCCAGGGCACATAGGAGAAGCGCCCATTTGCTTCTCCACCCCCCCCCCCTCCTTCCTCTCTGTCTCTCTCTTCCCCTCCCGCAGCCAAAGCTCCATTGGAGCAAAGATGGCCCGGGCGCTGGGGATGGCTCCTTGGCCTCTGCCTCAGGCGCTAGAGTGGCTCTGGTCGCGGCAGAGCGACGCCCAGAGGGGCAGAGCATCGCCCCCTGGTGGGCAGAGCGTCGCCCCTGGTGGGCGTGCCGGGTGGATCCCGGTCGGGCACATGCAGGAGTCGGTCTGTCTCTCCCCGTTTCCAGCTTCAGAAAAATACAAAAAAAAAAAAAATGTATAAGGCAACATTTAAAAAAGGCAAATGAATGTTCTTGTTTCTATAAATTGGTTGTTTAACAAACATGATTTTAAGTTAATAAAACTAACTGGAACTAATTTCATTTGTTGGAGAAAAAAAAACTCACTCCCAGGGGTCAGCAAGCATGAAAACAATCCACTACTCAAAGGGTAAGGATCCTTAGACACATTCTGTTAGAATGGCAAACTCATAGCCTCTTGCAACTCATTTGTCTCTTAGTGTGTTTGTTCAGGCGAGTCTAACATGGCAAACCACTTCTTCATCAGTATTTTTGGAAATATTTTCAATTTTACCATCCTCAGGAAAATTCCCACCTCTTTTCAAGGATTCCTACACTAAACCCAGTCTCACACCCTCACTCCTTCCCTGAAGGGAACAAGAATGTAAGCTCCAAATTCCCAGGGAAATTCTTCAGAATATAATCAGAAGAGAGAATTCCAAAATAATGCTTGCCGTTACTGCTGTGAAGTATGCAAACAACTTTTGCTTATACAATACTTTTTAATCCAATTGACGTTACAGTGAAACTCCAGCTCCAGAATCTCTTTCTACAGGAGCATTTCACTGCAAACCCCAAATGCTGTGGACACGCTACTCCACAAAAGGAATAAATTAACTATTGAATCTTATACTGGCAGTCCATGAAGCACATTCGGTTTCTAAAAAAACACACTACCTGAAAGTTTGTGTCAGTTTATAATAAAATACATTAAACTGTCACCTTGAACTAAAAAAATAATTATTTGTAAGCTAACAGACCAAGTGTATCTATTTTGAACAAGAAAAACAAGAAAAAGGAGATGAGTTCAATTGTGATTTCTCAGTTTACATAGAAACCATCAGAAAGAAAAGAAATAAGGAAGTGAAAAATATGAAATATAATAAATCGTGTATATGGACAAACTGTAGATATTTCTGTGTTTTCTATTCATGTCATTGATTTTAGTCTTATAATCAAAGAAAAGTTAGGAAACACGTGGGTTTAAAATTGAGGTCTAAAATAACTAACTCTTGCTGTCAAATGGGTAAAAATTAGGTGATTTTGGTGAAACTGTACAAATCATTAATACAGAATACAGTTGGTAATTTAATTTACTAATTTCACTTGTATTTCAAAAAGAATGGATAATAATAATAATGATTTGTGGAAGTTTATAACAAAAATTATTTAGACAAGCTTAATAAAATAGAAAAATAAGAACTTAAAATTATAGTTAGCAGACAAGTCATGTTAACTATGAGGACTATCTAGCATTATTACAAATAATCAACAAATTTGGCTGTGTCTGTTGAACCAAGATAGAAAAGATACATGATATATCTCATGTTCATTATCTCAAAGAGAAATACCAATTTCTTCAAGGTTACAATGTATTTGTGGACACTAAATCTTTAAAAAATATTATCAAGTAGAATCTTCCACAAAAGTCCATTACTTTTTGTTGTTGTTGTCATCTGCTTATAACTGCAGAAATATTCTTTTTCATATAGCTTTTATTAGTAACATATCTCAAAACTTATGGCTATTATATAAATATAAAATTTATCGAAGGTAATTTATTAGGAACTATGACAACATAGTCAATGCATTAGCTTTCTGGTGGCCTGACTTGGTTAAAGACTAGAAAAAGCATGTTACTGAGACTGCACTTTTTAAATATCATGTCTCTTCAGGCAAGTTTAGCATAAAATTTAAAAAGATGATTATTGACATTTATAACAACCAAAACAGTCTGGGTGCTAAGATACCATGTTGTTTACTACAAGCACAAACAACAAGTAACTGTCAGAATTTCTTTCTATTCCACCTACTTTAAAACAAGTATCACTTGTGGCTCCATGTCTCTCAAAGAGTGAAATCAAGTTGGCTCCTCTAATTTCTCTTTTGTGTGAGTCCAGAACCCTCTACACATTTCCTGCAATTTCTGGTATTTCTGTCTTTTCCATTCCCATCTGGGTCTGCTGCCTTGGTTTGACCCTGCATTATCTTACAGGGAAAAGTCCTTCAGCCTCATGATTTGTGAGTTAGTAAGTTGGCTCCACTGAGAGTAACAGACAGGGAGAGCCTCACTCCCCACAGAGATTTGTCAGCCAACTGTCCTGGCTCCTGCTCACAGCCACTCAGGGAACACACCCTGACAAATGCCTCATTTCACACAAATGTCTCTAGGCATTGGTAGCTGAATGCTCCAGCCAGTAGTTCTAGCAATGCCTAACATCTGCCTTAGATTGTTTCTGCCCTTCAGGAAAAGTTCAGTTCTTTCAGGAACTGCATACCTTACTCCCGGGCTCCCCATCCTGCCATTTCCTACACTGAGGAATCACTTTACTTGTTATCACATGATGGTATAGAATCCGAATCTTACTTTCAGACATAGTCAATATTAAATAGTGCACCCACAAAAGGCTGTAAATACCTCTGAAACTGCAGTTTAAACATTTGGGTTTAACACTGAGGTAGAACACAAGACAAATGCCTGCCTGCACAGGATCAGCCCTGCCCCATCATGTGTCTGAAAGTCTAGTGTTCATGGGGGAGATATGCTTTTGATTTCACTTTACAGTGAACATTCAGTCTAGACAGGAAGATTCAAATAGCCTAGACAGGATCTTAAAATGTGAGCCAAGTGTCACTAGGCCTTCCTGCCCTGTGGGTATTAGATCAGCAGCTATTAAACAAATCTTGAACAAACAAAACCAAATTACAACTCACTGAAGTCAGTGTAAACAAAGATGAAAACAACTATATAAAACATTTCATGTGTCGGCCCTGACCGGTTGGCTCAGTGGTAGAGCGTCGGCCTGGCGTGCGGAAGTCCCAGGTTCGATTCCCAGCCAGGGCACACAGGAGAGGCGCCCATCTGCTTCCTTACCCCTCCCCCTCTCCTTCCTCTCTGTCTCTCTCTTCCCCTCCCGCAGCCGAGGCTCCATTGGAGCAAAGATGGCCCAGGCGCTGGGGATGGCTCCTTGGCCTCTGCCCCAGGCGCTAGAGTGGCCCCAAATGGGCAGAGCATGGCCCCCTGGTGGGCGTGCCAGGTGGATCCCAGTCAGGCGCATGCAGGAGTCTGTCTGACTGCCTCCCCGTTTCCAGCTTCAGAAAAATAAAAAATAAAAATAAATAAAAAATAAAACATTTCATGTGTCTACGGAAGTTTTTTTTTTAACTTAGACAATTAATTTTAATGGAATGACATTGATCAACTAGGGTACATAGATTCAGAGAAAACATCTCCAGGTCGTTTTGACATTTGATTATGTTGCATACTCATCACCCAAAGTCAAATTATCTTCCATCACCTTCTATTTGGTTTTCTTTGTGCCCCTTCTCTACGCCACCCTCTCCCTTCCCCTCCCTTCCCCCTGGTAGCCACCACACTCTTGTCCATGTCCATGACTCTCAATTTTGTGTCCCACCTAAATATGGAATCACACAATTCATAGTTTTTTCTGATTCACTTATTTCGTTCAGTATAATGTTATCAAGGTCCATCCATGTTGTTGTAAATGATCCGATGTCGTCATTTCTTATGGCTGAGTAGTATTCTATAGTGTATATGTACTACTTCTTCTTTATCCAATCATCCATTGACGGGCTTTTTGGTTCTTTCCATGTCTTGGCCACTGTGAACAATGCTGCAACGAATATGGGGCTGCATGTGTCTTTATGTATCAATGTTTTTGAATGTTTTGAGCAATCCCAGTAGAGGGATTGCTGGGTCATTTGGTAATTCTATTCTTAATTTTTTGAGGAACCACCATACTTTCTTCCATAATGGTTGTACTACTTTACATTCCCACCAACAGAGAATGAGGGTTCCTTTTTCTTCACAGCCTCTCCAACACTTGTTATTACCTGTCTTGTTAATAATAGCTAATCTAACAGGTGTGAGGTGGTATCTTATTGCAATTTTGATTTGCATTTCTCTGATAGCTAATGAAGATGAGCATCTTTTCATATATCTGTTGGCCATTTGTATTTCTTCCTGGGAGAAGTGTCTGTTCATGCCCTCTTCCCATTTTTATATTGGATTGTTTGCTTGTTTGTTGTTGAGTTTTGTAAATTTTTGTATATTTTGGATATTAGACCCTTATCTGTGCTGTTGTTTGAAAATATCAACTCCCATTTAGTTGGCTGTTTGTTTTGTTGTCAGTTTCTCTTGCTGTGCAAAAGCTTCTTAGTCTGATGTAGTCCCATTCATTTATCTTTGCCTTCACTTCCCTTGCCTTTTTAATCGAATAAATAAAGTATATGTAAATTGTAAAAATTATTATTATACATGTTTTTAGAAGAGTTTCTGGCACATAATTAGCTCTCACTATTATTAGTATTAGCATTAGTATTAGTATTATTAGTATTAAGCAAATAAGTATCTACTGTGTACACGCACAGTAATATATGCTAATGAATCAATAGAAAAATAAGTTCCTTGACTTCATGGGGTTTGCAAACTAGAAGGGAAAACAAATGTTACAAAAAAAGATGTGTTGGATATTATTAAAAGAATAAATATATTTTTCATCATCAGAATTGAATTTTTTTATTTTGGAAAAAATACTGGTGGACTTTGAATTTTCAGATGCCTCTGGGCCCCATCTTAGAAATGGCAAAGGTAACTTCTGAGATTTAAGGTAGTCTAGAATGTTTAATGTTCAGAAAAAGTAGCTGTTTGGCATCTTGTCTAAAATTATAGGTTAGGTAGTCTGGGCCTCAGAAGCGATTATGTCAGCAAAAGAGATAAATCAGATTAAATTTGTGGTGGTTAACAAAAAAGTAAATTAATTCTTAAATAAATTTAATTTTATTTTATATATCTTAGAGGAGGCCAAATATATGACAAAGAATTCATAGTTTAAAAAAAACTTGAAGCATACATCAAAAATATGGATCACTGGGCAGATGTATTCAATAATTAATTGGATAAATAAAACAGTGAACTACAGAAGAGATATTTTGGGAGGGGGAAATACTAGTCTCTTTTTTTTTTTTTAAAAAGGTTTTTTTTTTTGTTTGTTTGTTTGTTTTTAATTTTTATTTATTCAATTTTTTAGAGAGGAGAGGGAGAGAGAGAGAGGAGAGATGGAGAGACAGAGAGAGAGAAGGGGGAGGAGCTGGAAGCATCAACTCCCATATGTGCCTTGACCAGGCAAGCCCAGGGTTTCAAACCGGCGACCTCAGCATTTCCAGGTCGACGCTTTATCCACTGGGCCACCACAGGTCAGGCACTAGTCTCTTAATATACAAAACTTTTATGAAGGCTTTCATTTCCAGATAGTTCTAGATTAGCCTGCCCATTGCCAACAATTATAAAACTGCAAAAACCATATGAAGCAACTGTTTACAGCTGCTTGAAACAGTATGCAAATAAGACTCTTTGAAGTCTAGAGAAAAAGAAAAAGTTACTGGAGAAATGTGAATTAACTGGATATTCTAGAGGCTCCTCAATGCTAAGAGATATAGAATTTGAATCAGCAGGAGTGTAGGGACTTTGATTAACACTCTAGGTATTCTGGGTCCCCAGAAACTCCTTGTGTAAAGAATAAGGAGCTATTGTGCTCCTAGGGAAAGGACTACTTTAGCTATGTCATAACAAGAAAAAAAAATAGCATCAAAAAGATCAAACTGATTTTAACTACCTAGAAAAATAAAAATTCAACAGTCTTTAAAATAATAAAGTGAAACTCAAGCCTCAATAGTAGAATGCAATGTACAACACCCAATCAAAGCTAGCTAGACATAGGGTTTACTGAACTAAAACAGGAAAAAATACCAGTAAATAGAAACAGACCCAGAGATAGAAGAAATATTAGAATTAACAAAAAATTATTTTATAATTAATTTAATAAATCTATACACATATATAAAAGAAAGATGGACGTGAGTGTCCATAGGGACAATATAAAGAGAAATTAAAAGTATAAAAATTAGAAATCTTCGCCCTGGCTGGTTGGCTCAGGAGTAGAGCATCGGCCCAGCGTGTGGAAGTCCCTGGTTTGATTTCCAGTCAGGGCACATGACCATCTGCTTCTCCACCCCTCCCCCTCCCCTTCTCTCTCTTTTTTTTTCTCTTTCCCTTTCTCCCAGTCCCACAGCCATGGCTGAGATAAGCAAGTTGGCCCCAGGCACTAAGGATGGCTCCCTGACCTCGCCTCAGGTGCTAAGCAACAGAGCAACATCCCCAGATGGACAGAACATCAGCCCCAGACAGGGGTTGCCGGGTGGATCCCAGTCTCTTCACACCTCCCTGCCTTTCACTTGAGAAAATAAAAATTAGAAATTCTTGAATAAGAATTATAATAACTGAAATAAAAAATTCACTACATAAAATTTTAAAGACAGCAGTAGAAAAAAATAGGGAACTTGAAGACAAAACAGTAAAAATTATCCAAACTGAAGTACAAAGAAGAAAAAATCCTGAACAAAAAAAATGAACAGAGACGTTCGACACAATATCGAACGTCTAATACATACATAAAATCACAGAAAAAGAGAAAGAGATATTGAAATAAAATTTTTTTTAATAATAATGGCTGCAAGATGCTGTATTATGGAGTGGTACATCTGAAACCTATGTAGTTTTATTAACCAATGTCACTCCAAAAACTTCCACTTAAATAAATAAATAAATAAAGTTTGCAAATGTTCCAAATTTGATGAAAACTATCAACCAACAGATTTAAAAAGCTTAACAAAACCCCAACAGAATAAATACAAAGGGAAAAAAATACCTAGGAACATAACAGTCAAATTGCTAAAAAACAAAAATAAAGAAAACAAAATGAATAATTGGAGCTTGAGGAAAAAAATGCTAAATGCCACATGTTGACTCTTCTTAAAACAAGAACAAAAAGAGTCTCTATGCTTTTTAAGGATGTGTTGACATCCGGAGAATGAAATTACCCAATCTCTATCTTGCATATATAAATACATTCTCTGTAAAGGGGAATTATATGCAAACTAAAAGTAAAGCATAAACTTTGTTAAGATTCCCAGATGAGTCAAGACCAAGTTGTCCATCCTGTCTTAATATTATGGCATAACTTTTGGAAGGCATTATTGTTTTTTAAAGTATCTACAGGTAAATTTCCTTTCACCCTTTGCTTTAACCCAGGGAAACTATTGTCTAACCATAAGAGAATGATAATGTAGTGCATGGTTGAACCACATCCTGTGATGGACAGCTGGATTGTTATACACCATTGCAAAGAATGTTTCAACGGCATCTGTAATAACATATGAAGGCTTTTATTATCATCTTAAGTTGAAAAAAAACAGGATATATGGTTATATGTATATAACATAGTTACAAATATTTTAGGGGGTAATTAATATATATAAGAACACTAAAAAGAAAAACAATGCTAGTAGCAACAGTTTGTGTTTGTGTGTGCCTGTGTATGTGTATGACTTTTTCACTTTCTATTTTAGAGCTTAAGGTCTTCTATTATATATAATACTATCCCTTTTTCCCCTGGCTGGCTGGCAACAAGGAGACCTTAGAATGCCTGTACCCACTGTAAGATGTCAACCAACAGGTGTTCATCAGAGCGCTCACAGACTTCCTGGAAAAGTCCAGGAAGCTAAAAGTCCCTGAATGAGTGGACACTGTCTACCTGGCCAAGCATAAAGAGCCTGCTCTCTACAATGAGAACGGTATCTACATACAAACTGCATCCACAGCGCTCACTTGTACCTCCGGGGCAGCCCTAATGTCCACTCTATGACTTCCTCTATGTCCTCCTGGGGGAAGAGCAGAGAAACAGTGTCATGCCTAAGCACTTTAGCAGAGGCTCCCAGAGAGTGGCCTGCTGGTCCTCCAAGCCCTGAAGGGGCTGAAAATGGTGGAAAAGGACCAGGATGGGGCCCCAAACTGACTCCTCAGTGACAGAGATCTGAACAGAATAGCCAGACAAGTGGCAGTTACCAACAAGAAACTTTAGAGCAAATGAGGTTAGTTTAATCAATTGCTTCATTCGTTAAACAACAACAACAAAACCCATAATACTTAAAAGAAATTAAGCAGACTGTCTTGGGAAGTACTATGTCCTATCACAGAATTAGTTGAAGGTATTTGTCCATCACCCTGTAATAAAGAGAATGCTTTTACTGAAAAGGGGGATGTATGTGAGAACCGAAGGCCTCCCAATTCTGCTATTCCATAACTCTATGATTTTGTATTTCAAAATTTATAAGTAATTTGTTAGTTGAAAAAATATTAACTATTTTGTTCTATTTTAAGATTATAGACCAGTTACTTTTTAAAGAGAAAATATTTTATAAAACACAATTTTCAAAATCCCAAAGACAGGCCCTGGCTGGTTGGCTCAGCAGTAGAGCGTCGGCCTGGCGTGCAGGGGACCCGGGTTCGATTCCCGGCCAGGGCACACAGGAGAAGTGCCCATTTGCTCACTCCCCCCCCCCTCCTTCCTCTCTGTCTCTCTCTTCCCCTCCCGCAGCCTAGGCTCCATTGGAGCAAAGATGGCCCGGGCTCTGGGGATGGCTCCTTGGCCTCTGCCCCAGGTGCTAGAGTGGCTCTGGTCGCGGCAGAGCGACACCCCGGAGGGGCAGAGCATCGCCCCCTGGTGGGCAGAGCGTCGCCCCTGGTGGGCGTGCCGGGTGGATCCTGGTCGGGCGCATGCGGGAGTCTGTCTGACTGTCTCTCCCCGTTTCCAGCTTCAGAAAAATACAAAAAAAAAAAATCCCAAAGGCATTCCTGGGATTTAGCCATGCCATCTTTATGTAGTTGTTTCAGAAACATTTTCATTGTTAATAGCAGCTTTTTTTTTTTTTTTTTTTTTTTTTGCCCATTAGTTAGGTTGTCAAAATCTTTTCATAATAAAGAGATTCTTTCTTTATTTTGAAATTTAATTTAATAAGGTGACATTGATCAATAAGGTCCATAGGTTTCAGGTAAACATTTCTATAGCATTTGAACTGTTTATTGCATTGTGTGCCCATCACCCAAAGTCAGATTATCTTCCATCATCATATATTTGTTCCTCTTTACTCCCATCCCTCCCATCCCCCACTTCTTGGTAACCATTTAACTTTGCTGTATGTCCATGAGTCTCAGTTTTATATCCCACCTATGTGTGAAATTATATAGTTCTTAGGTTTTACTTATTTGCTAACTTCACTTAGTATAATGTTCTCCAGGTCTATCCATGTTATAAATGCCAATATACTATAATTTCTTATGACTGAGTAGTATTCCATTGTATATATGTACAGCATATATGCAGTGCTACATTTTTTAAAGTTAATTCTTCATAGTCAAATCGTTGGACAATTTTTTCCCTCATTAATTAACACCCAGTTCTAGTCCAGCTGATAGTCCAGCAAGTAGAAAGTGTCTGTGTATTAAATTAGCTGGCCTAATAATAGATTTGGTTTGGGTTTACTCAAACAACTGAAAATATCTGTATTAATTCAACCAATTTGAACATATGTTAGGTTTAATCAAATAGTATATATTCAACCAATAAATTAATCTATATATTGATATATAGTCAAACTTGGTCCTTTGTCTTAAATATGGACTGTACCCTGAAAGAAAAGCCACTGAGTCACTATGGTAGAATCAATATTGATGCCACTTGTAAATCCCCTTGACTGGGGACAATATACCTATCTCTCTAAGAGACCAATCAACTAGCTACTTAATGGTAAATTGCATGCATCAGACTTCTCCCATTCTGGAAAGGGGAGAGATGCATTCTGACCTGAATTAACACACACAGTATGTGTCTGCCCTTCTTGCCCACAGGGTCTCAGCCACTACCACTCTCCAGGAACTCACAGAATGTCTTCTCTACACACATGGAATTCTACATAATCTCACTCCAGATCAACAGACCCACTTTATGGTCAAAAAGGTATGGCAGTGGATATGTATACATGGCATATTCAGTCCAACCACTTTTTGTATCATCAAGGAGCTACTATCCAAATACAGTAATGAAACAGCCTCTTACAGATACAAATGATTTGCCAGCTTGATGATAATGGGAGGATAAGTGCTAGCTGTCCTGCAAGATATGGTAAAATCCTTAAAACAAGGTCCATCCCATGGTGTTTGTCTCCAATAGAACACAAGTACTGGAAAGCTGGGAGTAGCCCTGCTCACCATCACTTTTAGTGACTCACTTGAATAATTTGTGCTTCTCATTCCATATACATTTACAGTTTCTGGGTCCTAATTACAAAATAGGGAACATTTCTACCCAAAATACACAATAAAACTCCAACTAAACTCAAAGTAATGGCTGCCCTTAGTCACAATGGGATTTTTTTATGCCAATAGTCCAGCAACTATGAAAAAGAACTAATCTAACAGCAAGGAAAATCAACCCTAACCATCATGAGGAAGTAGAACTACTACCTAATACAGGTATTCAGGACATAAATGAATAAGTCTGCCACGTCTGTTGGAGCATCTCTTGATGCATCCATGCCTATTTGTGACTATAATAGGCAAGTATAGGAACCACAGTTTCAAAAAGGCCTGGCTTCTCAAAGACAAAATTTTTATCAACCCCAAAATCGAGTCACCTAGACCAATCAGAAGTGCTAGTAAGGGTGGCAGGAATCAGAAAAGAGTGGTCGAGGAGGCAGATGACAAGTATCAATTAGGACATTTGTACCAATTACAGGAGTGGGAGCTGTAATAGATCCCTCCAACCTTCCTCTTATGTTTCCCCAGGAACTGTGATCAGGGCTCTGTATGATTAGAGTGAATTTATGTGAGAAGCAAGTGGGCCTGAGCAGTGCAAGGGGTAGACTGTGGTGAATGCTGGTTTGATGCCCCACCCAGATCCTCTTAATCACACCTGGGCACTCATTTTTTCCAGCTGCTGTGAGTGTTCACAACTAAACTCCTGGCACGAAGCAATCCTTCTGCTAATCAGAGCTACCTGTACCAATGTCCCCTACCCTCAACTCATATACAGCCCTCAGCCTATGACTGGCTGAAAGCAGGTTACTAAGTATTGGTATGCTTGCCTCAAAGCCTAACCACTTCTTAGTCCACCTCCTGTGGATTTTTACCTGAGCCCCCAACATTGCTAGCTCTTTCCTCTTCATCCATCTTGCTTCACCCTCAACCTCACCAATTTCTCAGAGGAAATTCATCCTCAATAAATCATGTACCATGATTACAATCAACTACCCTATTGAAGCAGTGGCAACATTCAAATAATTTAACAACTGATTCTCTGCCCTAATAACCATTTTAAGTATAAAAAAACAATATACAGAAAAGTAGTTTATTATTTCATGCATTTAATATTTAAATAAGAACAATAAAAGAGGTACACAGAACTAGATTATGTTATAAGAGTTTTAAAATAGTAATGGAAAAATATTAAATAATACCTGACAAAAAACAATAAAATGTTATTTAAGATATTTCCAGCCTGACCAGGCGGTGGCGCAGTGGATAGAGCGTCGGACTGGGATGCAGAGGACCCAGGTTTGAGACCCCGAGGTCACCAGCTTGAACGCGGGCTCATCTGGTTTGAGCAAAAAGCCCACCAGTTTGAACCCAAGGTGCTAGCTCCAGCAAGGGGTTACTCAGTCTGCTGAAGGCCCGCAGTCAAGGCACATATGAGAAAGCAATCAATGAACAACTAAGGTGTTGCAACGCGCAATGAAAAACTAATGATTGATGCTTCTCATCTCTCTCCATTCCTGTCTGTCTATCCCTGTCTATCCCTCTCTCTGACTCACTCTCTGTCTCTGTAAAAAAAAAAAAAAAAAGATATTTCCATATTGCTTCTTGATTGGTCCTCAATTGCAATTATTTTCACCTATGCATGGAATGCACATTACTATGGTGCTTAGAGTACACTGTTGCTCAGATGAATGTTAAAAAACAGGAAGGAATGTAAATTTGTGATTCCACATTGGATGGCTGTCCAGGCACTCACCTTAGAGAGAACTCTGATTACAAGTGCCATTTTAACAACCAGTTTGCTGAACCCAACAAAAAATTAGGTATCGTTTCTGCTGAACTGGTATGAACTGGCTGAATCCCACCACTGTACTGAAGGCTCTGCTCTGAAAAAACTAGAACTAAAAAAATCCCAAATTTGATTGTTTATAAGAATCAATTAAATCTTATTGTTTATAAGAATCATTTAAATATTCTTTGGCCCTACTTCCATAAAAGTAAAGTATAGTTAACCCAGGATTTGGAATTTTAATAGTCCAGGGGTCTACTGACCACTCTTTGAGGTGTACCCTGTGGACTGTCAGTATGCACTGTTTACAAAGAAAATCTAGAAGCATCACTGACACAGCAATATTTCCAATCACTGCACCTGGGAACAAGTTTCTCTACAGTTACTTTCAGAGCTTTTATATTCTAACACATAACAAACCCCTAACCTCAACTTTTTACTACGGCTTTCACTGTATTCATGTTTACAACTTAGCAATGTTAATAAAACATGATAAGTGCAAAAGTCAAAATAAAGTAGAAGAGGTGGCAGGTAAGTAATGGGCTGCACATTCTTAATTTAAATCATATATATTTATTCACTCACTTGGTAACTGAATACTAAACAAATGAATTTGTAATATATTCCAGTCTAGTTTTATTAGGATTTGTGCTGTATGTATAATGTGAAAACAAAGAAAATATATTGCTACATCAGCTAATATTATTCATGCATAGAAAGTTCTATGTATCTGCCCACGTGGTTGAAAAGATGCATTAGGAAGTCAATTATAATAACAAGAAAAGGTTATTTGAGTCAAATCAAAACAATAAATGGGCTAGAGAAAAATTGTAAAATATTTGTTTTACACTTTCCTCCAGTGACACATAAAATATCATCTTCTTCTCTAGCGATTATGAACATTTC
The DNA here is from genome assembly GCF_036850995.1 of Saccopteryx leptura. Lineage (NCBI taxonomy): Eukaryota > Metazoa > Chordata > Mammalia > Chiroptera > Emballonuridae > Saccopteryx > Saccopteryx leptura. Next base: position 70,336,062 of record NC_089506.1, on the reverse strand, counting down.
TACTCTCCTCTCAGCAATTATGAATATTTCTATTCTGTCAGGTGGCATAAAGTGGAGATTTGTTTAAAATCATTTATATCTGGAAAGTTACACAAGCCTCCTTCTACTTCAGAAAAAGTGTATTTTTGATCACTTCAATTGTTAAAAGCTCACAGTTTTTCTAGTGATACTCAGACAGACAGAAATATGGAAGCTGTTTTAACCAATCTCTATTAAGTAATTTAATAAATTTGCCACATTTTCTAACAGTATGTAGAACACTCTCAAATGTTAAGTTCTCTGCTCTATGTCCATCTGTTCTCTCTCCTCCCAGTAGGCAGTACAACCCATCAAGAGTCAGTTGTGTTTATTCACAAACTTGTCTATGACCCCAGTTATCATTATTTTATTTTATTTTGCTAAATATTATATAAACCTATGAAATACAAGTTCTAAAACAAATGAATTTCTTTGAAGCTAAGATGAATACTTGGAAGAGAACTGATCATGTAGACTTACTTTAAAAATTGCGTTCAATTTATAGAGATATATAAACAAATAAAAATATAAGAAAACCAAGAGAATTATGTACTCTATCAAATTGCTTCACAGGAGTTTTTATCTTTTTGCTCCACTTTAAAAAGTCCCAAACTGGAAGCCATCAAGGATCCCAAATGGGTGTTGAGTATGCAAGAAATGTCAGTCGGTCCAATCAGACTCGTACACAAAACATAGACTTTGGACTCTGCATACTGCTTAATAAATTCATGGGTTTGAAAATCTATGTATCGATTTATCTTTAATGATTTTTTTAATTTTTAATAATTTTTTACATTAAGTGATTTTTTTTCAATTGTCTGAGAAATTACCTGTTCCAATCGCATCCCCATTAAAAACCACATCAGGTGATCCTGGTGATAGGAGCAGAGAAGATAAAAAGTCACAGGACTTTTTAAATCTTTCAGTTAAAAGAAGGAAATAAGTCAAAATAAATATTCATGGCAGTTCTATTAAGGTAAGCCACTGAACTATGTAGATGGTAAAGCAAAAACTGTGTCCCGGTGGAAATGGATCTGGTCAAAAAGTTAAATTCCATGTTAAGATGCATTAAGGTATATGAATAGGGAATTGCTTTCTTTGAAATAGCTAACACTCTTCTTAAGAGCCAAAGCTTGTGAGAAAAAATAAACACACCTCCTCCCTAAAAAGTCAGATCTTTGTTATTCGGTAAATAAAGTTTATAAAGCCCCCTTCTCTCTAAGGTAACCACTTTCCTGAAGTTGAAATGTATCCCTCTCTTTTATTATTTTGTATATATAATGTTTCATTATGTTATATATACAAGGGTGGGCAAAAATAGGTCTACAGTTCTGAGTATGCAAAACAGAGTTTATCCTTGTGTGATTATTTGTTAGTTATTCTATTATTTATTTGTATTACAACTAAAAACTTACTTTTTCCCACAGCTGGCTGATAGAATAGTACTATAGGTAGTTATTTTGTGTGCTTTACACTTTAATTTTTATTGACTGATTAGAGAGAGAGAGAGAGAGAGAGAGACATCAAATTGTCATCCCACTTGTTTATGCATTCATTTGTTGTTTCTTGTATGTGTCCTGACCAGAGATCAAAAACTGCAACACAGCCTTGGTGTATCAGGACAACGCTCTAACCAACTGAGTTACCTGGCCAGGATCTGTGCTATAAATTTTGTATACATAGTATTATACTGTACTTACCATTTTGTGATGTTTTTATTCAATAGTTTCTTTTCAAGATTTATCTATGTTAATATACACAAATATATTAATGTATATAGTTTATTTCATAGCATTTCATTGAATCCCAATTTATGTTAATAGATATTTAAGTGATTTTTAAATTACAGCTGTTAAAAACATTGATGCAACAAACAGGCTTACACACAAGTTCAAACATTACCTTCATACAGAATTTCAAACTTTCTCTTAGTCTTTCTGGATCATGATCCCAGTGAGAAGACAGGGAAGAAACACGGTTATTAAGTCTCCCACGGACCTACTCTGAGTGATTCTTATCCTCAGGGACATTTGGAGGAAAAACACACTCTAGACTAGAAGTACATTATATACCTAGATGTGAAACTGCTGAGTCATAGTGCATGTTCGACTTCCACTTTATAAGATGTTGCCAAATTATTCTCCAAATAGAAGTTACAATTCACCTACCCACAAATATGATACAATTCTAATTTCACCAGAGCCTTATCAACATTTGGCATGGTCAGAGTTAAGTCTTGGATGTGAAATAGTATTTTATTGTTGTTTTAATTTGCAATTTACTTTCTGGTTACCTGTAAAATTGAGCAGTCTTTTACCCATAAATAAATAATTGGTCACTTGATTTTCTCCCTGGTGAATTCTTTGCCTGTTTTCATGAGTTGCTTTCTGTGTTGATTTATAGGAATACATATATATATATAGTACTAAAAAGTTGAATATTACAAAGCTTAATGAAACAAAAATTAGAACTTCTTTCCTCATCCATCCAACTCCTGGATTTTTCTCCTCAGAACCAACAATTTTATATACTTTTATCAAGTTTTCTAATATTTATCTCTCTGTTTCCAAGTAATACAATTACATATTTTTGATTTATCAGTTGTAGATATTATTTTTATTAACTTCCTATATGAAATGCAGGGGTTTAACATTCTACACTATTACCTTAGCCTTCCAATAAAATTATTACTGAGATTCTTATTAAAATATTGTAACTTAGAATGTTATAATTAGATAAATATTGATCACTATTGAGATTAATAATATTTTTATTCTGTCTTTTTTTATAAATAAATTTTTATTAATTTTAATGGGGTGACATCTATAAATCAGGGTACATATATTCAAAAAAAACATGTCCAGGTTATCTTGTCCTTCAATTATGTTGCAAACCCATCACTGAAAGTCAGATTGTCCTCCGTCAACTTCTATCTAGTTTTCTTTGTGCCCCTCCCCCTCCCCTTCCCCTCTCCCTCCCCCCCCATAACCACCACACTCTTGTCTATGTCTCTTAGTTTCGTTTTTATGTCCCACCACTGTATGGAATCATGCAGTTCTTGGTTTTTTCTTATTTACTTAGTTTACTCCGTATAATGTTATCAAGATCTCACAATTTTGTTGTAAATGATCCGATGTCATTATTTCTTATGGCTGAGTAACATACCCTAGTGTATATGTGCCACATCTTCTTTATCCAGTGATTTTTTTTTACAGTGATTAAAGCCTTTAAGCAAACTCTTGGCCAATACAGCAAGAATCCATAAAAGAGTAGTGTCCTTAACATGTTCACCTAGTCCAAGTTGGCTCCATCACCATGCCAAATCCCTGTAAATGCAACCCAACCCCAGTTCAGTCCATTAGGAGCTGTCATGAGGACCAGGAGTCCAGGAAAAGTCCACATCCAGGAAAAGTCAGCATGGCACTGGAATTGTTGTCACAATTCTATACTTTGCAGCTCACATCCAAGTCCCAATGACTGCTGCTTCTAACTGGTAATGATTCAGGTAGACTGGAAAAGCCATCTGCAGCATGTGTGAAGATGGAGCTTCTGTTCTCCTCTGCCTGGAGAGATGAGACCAGGGTGCTTTTCCCTGGAGCTCTGCAACAGAGGCATGGTTGGAGAGAACCTTGGGATACACTAAGCTGGGTGGCAAAGGTAGATTCATAATAGAAGTTGGCAAAAGGGAAAAAGAGAGCTCTAAATTAGGAGTAGGCCCCAGCCTGAAATATGAGTGGGGCATTGAGGTAGGAGGAATAAAGAAAACACTATATATTAAACAAACCAGCAGAAAACAGGACTGTCAACACCCACAACAGAAATCTTTGAGGGAAGAATAAAAAACCTGACTATTCAGGCAAAACCTAGTTAAGTGGCCCTTGTGCAAATGAGATCAGTTTACCTGTTTCTTGGAATAAATACCCTTGGCTCGTCCACAGTGTCGTAGATGGGGCTGACGGCCCTGGGCACCTTCAGCCTTCAGTGGCAAACCCTAGAATTCTGGGCAAGGTTAGGTCATAAGTGGCTGGAGCAGGGCTGGAAGAGACTGAACCCTCCCTTAGAGGAGTGAGGTGGAAGCCTACCTTCCAGTGTTTCTTCTTCCTCACAGCAAAGGCATGTAAGCCTGGCAGGCTTTAGCTCAATGACCTTCCTTTACACTATTGAAGCAGGACCCAGATGGAATCCTATGAGACCCCTTTGGGGCGTTGGAGCCTTTAAGGGCGTATCCTCAAAGCTGGTAGTTCACCTGATCTCTATTGGGCATTTTCTGCCTCTTGGTACCTTAAAAGCCATGCTCAGAAGATCTCGCTGAGGGGTTTGAGGATCCCCATCTGCCTATATAAACCTTTTCTGTATATCTGGAGCTATTTGGAAAAAGACAAAACAGTGTTATTAGCTAGATCAAATAAAAGAAGATAGAAGTTTGCAGGAGAAAAAGATTTGGCTTCTCCTGTTCATCCGCATTCAAAAGAAATTTAAAATTTTTTAAGTAAAAAGTATGACATGGTAGACCCGTAGGAGTTCCAGGATATGACTCCCCCCTTTTAATTCTTTTTAAATTGACCTTAAAATATTTGCTGTGTACACTTTAATAATACCTTGACTTTAAAGATTGTAAGGGGCCTGACCTGTGGTTGCGCAGTGGATCAAGCGTCGACCTGGAACACTGAGGTCGCCGGTTCAAAACCCTGAGTTTGCCTGGTCAAGGCACATATGGGAGTTGATGCTTACTGCTCCTCCCTCCTTCTCTCTCTCTCTCTTCTATAAAATGAATAAACAAATAAAAATTTAAAAAATTTAAAAAAAAGATTGTAAGAAAAACCCATAATTCAAAAGGTTTGACAAAATACAGTAAATGCTTTTGCTACATATGCAGGAGCATTGTCAGTTTTAACCAGTTTAGGAAATCCAATAATAGAAAAATGCATACAGACAATGAGCTATAACATGCTTAGCAGCCTCTCCTGTTCTGGCAGAGGTTACTATAAATCCAGAATAAGTATCCACTGTAACGTGGACATAGGACTGTTTGCCAAATGAAGGTTTATGAGTAACATCCATTTGCCAAAGTTGTCCTGGTAGGAGTCCTTGAGGGTTAACTCCAAATGAAGGGACAGATTGTAGAATAGGGCACCTTGGACAGGATTTACCAATCTGCCGTGCTGCTTCCCACGTAAGTTGAAACTGTTTACACAGGGCTGCAGTGTTCTGGTGATGAATAGTTTGAGACTGAATTGCTCGATCTGTCATGGTTGCTCCAAATAATTTTCTTTTTGGTAGCTTGATCAACAAGGGCATTCCCTTGTGCTAAAGCTCCAGGGAGCATGGAGTGAGCTCGAGTATGTCCTATAAAACATGGAGCTCTATGTTGACATACAAGTCTTTAAAGAAGGACGAACTGCTGAAATAGTTCATCAGCAGTTGTCCCTAAGACAGTAGTCTTTATAGTGGAAATAACCATAAGTAAATATTTGCTGTCTGTATATAGATTAAAGGAGGAATATGGCAAATGCTGAAAAGCCATGATAATGGCATATAATTCTAGTCTTTGAGCTGATTTAAAGTTGACTGTTTTAGTATAAAGTTGTCCATTGATTTGCAAAAGCGATTTGCCATTTAGTGGAAGTTTCCCAGAGCCATTGTTGTTGATCCTTTGAAAAAAGGAACAACAATGATTTTGAGGCTCAAAACCTATAAGCTGTAAGGGTCGCCTATGCCCCTTGATAATCAAGGAGGTGACAAGATCAAAATATGCAATTGTATTTCATAGGCTATTAGATGGTTCAATGTGCCCAAGCTGTAGCTGCTCTTGAACCAATTGAGCAGCTGCCCTAAGTTTCTCCTGAGAAAGGGGCCATTGGTCTACCCACACAGGATTATCTGATTTCCAAGTAATTGGGTTTGCACAATGCATTATTGGGGTAGCAGGAGCTACCAAGGCCCCTATGCTAAATTTTGATATCCTAATTCACACCTTCTGGTGTTGGGAGCCACCTCTATGGGGGTGAGAATTCCTCACTGTTCTTTCCCTAGTACCTTGCTGGGCAAAAATCCACAATCAAACAACTGAGTACTGACTAAACCCTTAGGACTGACAAGCAATGCTCCTGTATTTTTCAAAACATCTCTATCCCACAAATTAACTGGCTATCCAGGGAGCACATAAGGCTTAAAAAATCCAGAACAACCTTCTTAATCTTCCCAATATAAAAAACTAGAACTTTGTTGAGGAGATTTACTCTGCCCTACATCTTGTAATTCTGTGGCTGCTGCATGAGTGGGCCAGGAAGGAGGCCAATGTAGCTTAGCAATAAACGAAACATCAGCTTCAGTATCTAAACGTCCTTTAAATTTATGCCCTTGTATTGTTAGTTCCATTTCAGGGCATTCTTGACCTATTTTTTAAAATCCAATTGGCAAAATCAGAGGAGCCAAATCACCAATTTTCTTGAGGATCCTTTTGCAGGATGTGGCCTGAGAAGCAGAATTAGTATCCTTATACTATTCTTCTAACTGCCTGAATTAGCCGTGAGACAAATTCTTTTTCTTTTTTGATTAATTTTTATGGGGTGATATTGATAAATCAGGGTACATATGTTCAGAGAAAACATTTCTAGGTTATTTTGACATTTGTTTATGCTGCATTCCCATCACCCAAAGTCCAATTGTCTTCCGTCACCTTCTAACTAGTTTTCTTTGTGCTCCTCTCCTCCCCCAACCCCCTCTCTCTCCTCCCCCCCACCCTGTAACTCCCACACTCTTGTCCATGTCTCTGAATCTCATTTTTATGTCCCACCTATGTATGGAATCATATAGTTCTTAGTTTTTTTCTGATTTACTTATTTCGTTCAGTATAATGTTATCAAGGTCCATCCATGTTGTTGTAAATGATCCGATGTCATCATTTCTTATGGCTGAGTAGTATTCCATAGTATATATGTACCAAAGCTTTTTAATCCACTCGTCCACTGATGGACACTTGGGCTGTTTCCAGATCTTCATTATTGTGAACAATGCTGCCATAAACATGGGGGGTGTATTTCTTCTCTCAAACAGTGCTATGGTGTTCTTGGGGTATATTCCTAAAAGTGGTATAGCTGGGTCAAAAGGCAGTTTGATTTTTAATTTCTTGAGGAATCTCCATACTGTTTTCCATAGTGGCTGCACCAGTCTGCATTCCCACCAGCAGTGCAGGAGGGTTCCCTTTTCTCCACATCCTTGCCAGCACTTATTCTGTGTTGTTTTGTTGATGAGCGCCATTCTGACTGGTGTGAGGTGATATCTCATTATGGTTTTAATTTGCATTTCTCTAATGATTTGTGATGTTGAGCATTTTTTCATATGTCTATTGGCCATCTGTATGTCTTCCTTAAAGAAGTGTCTATTCATTTCTTTTGCCCATTTTTGGATTGGATTGTTTGTCTTCCTGGTATTAAGTTTTACAAGTTCTTTATAAATTTTGGTTATTAACCCCTTATCAGATGCATTGTCAAATATGTTCTCCCATTGTGTAGTTTGTCTTTTTATTCTGTTCTTATTGTCTTTAGCTGTGGAAAAGCTTTTTAGTTTGATATAGTCCCATTTGTTTATCCTGTCTTTTATTTCACTTGCCTGTGGAGACAAATCGGCAAATATATTGCTGCAAGAGATGTCAGAGAGCTTACTGCCTATGTTTTCTTCTAAGATGCTTATGGTTTTACAGGTTACATTTAAGTCTTTTATCCATTTTGAGTTTATTTTTGTGAGTGGTGTAAGTTGGTGGTCTAGTTTCATTTTTTTGCAAGTAGCTGTCCAATTTTCCCAACACCATTTGTTGAAGAGGCTGACTTTACTCCAATGTATGCTCTTACCTCCTTTGTCAAATATCAGTTGTTCACAAAAGTGTGGGTTTATTTCTGGGTTCTCAGTTCTGTTCCATTGATCAATATACCTGTTCTTATGCCAGTACCAGGCTGTTTTGAGTGCAATGGCCTTATAATATAACTTGATATCCGGAAATATGATACCTCCCACTTTATTCTTCCTTTTCAAGATTGCAGAGGCTATTCGTGTTCTCTTCTAATTCCATATAAATTTTGGAATATAAATTTTTGGAATATGTGTTCTATATCTATGAAGTAAGTCATTGGTATTTTAATCAGCATTGCATTAAATTTATAAATTGCTTTGGGTAATATAGACACTTTAATGATGTTTATTCTTTCTAACCATGAGCATGGTATATATTTCCACTTGTATGTATCTTCCTTGATTTCTTTTATCAATGTTTTATAATTTTTCGAGTATAAGTCTTTAATCTCCCTGGTTAAATTTATTTCTAGGTACTTAATTTTTTGGGTTGCAATGCTAAAGGGGATTGATTCCTTAATTTCTCTTTCTGACAGTTCATTGTTAGTGTATAAAAATGCCTCTGATTTCTGAGTATTAATTTTATATCCTGCCACCTTGCTGAATTCATTTATCAGGTCTAGTAGTTTTTTGACTGTGACTTCAGGGTTTTCTATATATGATACAATATCATATCATCTGCAAGTAATGAGAGTTTTACTTCTTTTCAAATTTGGATGCCTTTTATTTCTTTTTCTTGTCTGATTGCTGTGGCTAGGACTTCCAGAACTATGTTGAATAAGAGTGGTGAAATGGGGCATTCCTGCCTTGTTCCTGATCTTAAGGGGATTGCTTTTAATTTTTGCCCATTGAGTATGATGTTGGCTGTGGGTTTCTCATAGATAGCCTTTATCATGTTGAGGTATGTTCCCTGTATTCCCACTTTGCTGAGAGTTTTGATCATGAATGGATGCTGGATTTTATCAAATGCTTTTTCTGCATCTATTGAAATTATCATGTGGTTTTTGTCCTTCCTTTTGTTTATGTGATGAATCATATTGATTGATTTGCAAATATTGTACCAGCCTTGCCTCCCAAGTATAAATCCCACTAGATCATGGTGTATGATTTTTTTTCATGTATTGCTGGATCCAGTTTGCTAATATTTTGTTGAGGATTTTAGCATCTAAATTCATCAGGGATATTGGCTATAATTTTCTTTCTTTGTGTTGTCTTTGCCTGGTTTTGGAATCAGAATTATGCTCGCCTCATAAAAGGAGCTTGGAAGTCTTCCTTCTTCTTGAATTTTTTGAAATAGCTTGGGAATGATAGGAGTTAGTTCTTCTTTGAATATTTGGTAGAATTCACTTCTGAAGCCATCAGGTCCAGGACTTTTCTTTTTTGGGAGATTTTTGATAACTGTTTTGATCTCATTTGTTGTAACTGGTCTGTTTAAGTTTTCTGATTCTTCCAGATTAATTTTTGGAAGATTATATGTTTCAAGGAATTTGTCCATTTCATTTAGGTTGTCTAGTTTTTTGGCGTACAGTTCTTCATAGTATTTTCTTACAATATTTTGTATTTATGTTGTGTCAGTTGTTATTTCTCCACTCTCATTTCTAATTTTATTTATTTGAGTCCTCACTCTTTTTTTCTTGGTGAGTCTGGTTAAAGGCTCATGATCTTGTTTACCTTTTCAAAGAACCAGCTCCTGGTTTCATTGATCCTCTGTATTGTTTCTTTAGCCTCTATGTCATTTATTTCTGCTCTGATCTTTATTATTTCCTTCCTTCTACTAGCTCTGGGCTTTACTTGCTGTTCTTTTTCTAGTTCTTTTAGATGTAGGGTCAAGTTGTTTATTTGAGTTTTTTCTAGCTTCTTAAGGTATGCCTGTAATGCTATGAACTTCCCTCTCAGGACTGTTTTTGTTGTGTCCCATAAATTTTGAGTTGATGTATGCTCATTATCATTCATTTCTAGAAATTTTTTAATTTTTTCTTTGATCTCTGTGTTTATCCATTCATTATTTAATAACATGCTATTTAGTTTCCAAATGTTTGAGTATTTTTCAGTTTTTTTGTTGTGGTTGATTTCTAGTTTCATGCCATTGTGATCAGAGAAAGTGTTCGATATGATTTCAATCTTCTTAAATTTGTTTAGACCGTTTTTGTGCCCTAACATGTGGTCTATTCTAGAGAATGTACCATGAGCACTTGAAAAGAATGTATATTCTGCTGCTTTAGGGTGAAAGGTTCTGAAGATATCTATTAAATCCAGTTGATCTAGTGTGTCCTTTAAGTCTGCTGTTTCTTTGTCAATTTTCTTTCTTGAGAATCTATCTAGTGATGTTAGTGGGGTATTGAAATCCCCTACTATTATAGTATTGCTGTTGATCTCGCCCTTTAAATCCATCAAAGTCTGCTTTATATATTTAGGTGCTCCTATATTAGGTGCATAGATATTTATAACAGTTATATCTTCCTGTTGGATTGCTCCCTTTATCATTATGTAGTGACCTTCTTTATCACTTACTATAGTCTTTGTTTTAAAGTCCATTTCGTCTGATATAAGTATTGCTACCCCAGGTTTATATTTTTTTCTATCTTTTTATCTTCAGTCTATGTGCATCTTTTGTTTTAAAGTGTGTCTCTTGTAGACAGCATATGTATGGGTCCTGTTTTCTTATCCACGCAGTTACCCCATGTCTTTTGATCAGATCATTTAATCCATTTACATTTAAGGTTATTATTGATATGTAATTGTTTATTGCCATCTTATTCTTTAAAACTGTATTCCTCTTTTGCTATATTCTTTTTTCTCCTTTGGTCTGTTTACAACAGGCCCCTTAGCATTTCTTGCAGCCTTGGTTTGGTTGTAGTGAATTCCTTGAGTGTTTTTTTTTTTGTCTGGAAAGCTTTTTATTTCTCCTTCAATTTTAAATGATACCCTTGCTGGATAAAGTAGTCTTGGTTATAGGCTCTTGTTCTGCATTACTTTGAATATTTCTTGCCATTCCTTTCTGGCCTCAAGTGTTTCTGTTGAGAAGTTGGAAGTCATCCTTATGGGGGCTCCTTTGTAGGTGATAGTCTTTTTTTCTCTAGAAGTTTTTAATATTTTCTCTTTATCACTGAGCTTTGGTATTTTAATTATGATGTGTCTTGGTGTTGATTTCTTGGGTTTCTCCTTAATGGAGTTCTCTGTGCTTCTTGAACATGTGAGATGTTTTCCTGCCTTAATTGAGGGAAGTTTTCAGCTATGATATAATTGAACAAAGTCTCTATCTCTTGGTCTTTCTCTTCTTCTTCAGGAACCCCTATGATGCGGATGTTATTTCTCTTCATGTTGTCACAGAGCTCTCTTACAGTTTCTTCAGACTTTTTGAGTCTCTTTTCTTTTTTCTGCTCTGCTTCTGTGCCTTTATTTATCTTATCCTCTAACTCACTGATTTGATTCTCAGCTTTATCCATCCTGCTTTTAATTCCTTCCATTGTGTTCTTCATTTCTAATATTGTATTTGTCATTTCTAACTGATTTTTTTTATTATTTCAATGTCCTTTTTTATATTTGCTATCTCTTTATTTAGGTGTTCATAATGACCATCTATTGTTGTTCTAATATCTTTGAGCATCCTAACAATCATTATTTTAAACTCTGCATCTGGTAATTTGGTTATATCTGATTCATTCAGGTCCTTTTCTGGGGATTTCTCTTGATTCATTTGTGTTGCATTTCTCTTTGTAAAAGAGGATTTTGGCCACTGGAGTCCACTAGGTATGGCCTCTGTTCCCTAGGTATGGTCTGTCTGCAGGCCTGCCACCCGCTCTGCTGTTGCTGCCTAGGGCATTTGGGTATAGGCGTTGCCGGTGCCTGCCCACTGGGGCTGTTGCTGTGGTTTCTGCCTCTCCTTCATGGGAGTGGCTGTGATCATGTGCTCAGGTGTACAAGCCTTGGTGGCCTTAGCCTTTTCCCGGCCCCCATGGGTGGCATTATGCTCAGCCCTGAAGGCAGGGGCAAGCACCTTTGCTCAGGTGTGGGTCTCCACCTGTTTCCAGGCTTTCACCCCGCCCTTGCAGGAGGAGCCCGCTCATGGGATGTCTGCAAGCCTTGGCTCCACAGGCCAGGTGGGACTGCGTGCCCACGCTCAGTAGTGGGACTCTGCCTGTTCTGGGTTTTTGGCTCCACCCCCGCAGGAGGAGCCAGCTCCAAGTCAGGCCACAATCTTCAGTTCTGCGAGCGGGGCAGGGATGTGCTCCTGCGCCCTTGCTCAAGCGCGGGTCTCCACCCCTTCTGCGGTTCCCGCCCTTCCCCCACAGGCTGGATTACAGACAGCCCGCATCTGGGTTTGACCACTTTTGCACGCCCCCTCCTCCCCAGCCGGGCAAGACTGAGCTCACACCTGGGCCCAGTGGTGGCCAGCTGGCTTCCGCCCTTGCTGACAGAACTGCACTTCTGCGTCCCACTGCTGCCCACCATCGGGCGAGCCCTCAGCCTTGTGGATGAGGGCACTGCAGCTCAGACCCTAAGACTCACTACTGTAGCCCCAGAAGCTCCCTCCTTCTAAGCGACTCTGCTCTGAGTGCCCCGGGAGAGCTTGTTTGGCTGGTGTCCTGCTTCCCTTTGCTGGTATTGCTGTTTCCAGGGGAAATATTCACTTCAGATTTGGGGAGTGACTCATCCCAGGGGTTAGGGTGGCTGTCTCCCAAAATGTTTCTCCCTGTGCCTCCTAGATTACACTATCTTCCTGCTACTCTGGTCCTCTCCTCTCTCCCCATCCCCCAGAGCCCCAGGTGAGTGGTTGTGAGAGAGGTATTCTGCATGGTCCCTTTAAGAAGAATCCTGGGTCTGAGAAATCAGTCTCTTTCTCACAAAAATTATCCTGACTTGTTTCCAGCTAAATACTGTCCATATGCCTCTTCTAGGCTCTGGGGCTGCAGGCTGGGGCTTTGTTCCTGGGATTCAGGACCCTCCCCTCTCTGCTAAACTCACTTCCTGCCACGCGAGTCTCTTCCGGCTGCCATTCGCTCCAGGGAGCTGGTCAGCCCTCTCCATTTTTCTGCTTATCCTACCAGTCTCGGTGTGGCTTCTTCAGTGCTCCTTGATTGAAGAGTCCTCTTAGTTTAGTCCAAAGTTGGTTTTTCCAGATGACAGTTCTTAAAATTAGTTTGTAATCCACTTTGGTTCTGGGAGGTGGAGGTTGTTATGTCCGCCTACTCCATCGCCATCTTGTCTTCTCTATTCTGTCATATTTTTTGCATAACTGTTGTTTTTGAGTTAGCAATTGCTTTATTTATTCATATGTTTTTCTTTCACTAATTCTCCCTACACTTTTCAATCTCTCTCACTGTTTTTTTCCACATAAATATGTGAAGTTATCTTCTTTTCCTTCTGAATCCCTGTGTCCACCTACTCCAGTTTGTACTATTTATGCTTAGAACTAGATGCATAGCTATGGGTCTGCAAACTTTTATTATTGTCCTGGGAATGGCTGTATGTGAGATCCCCTGTTTCCTGCATCTTACCTTTTACCTTGGTTTATTTCATTACTTCAACAGAGAACACCCTCCAGTAGCTTCCTGAGACATTTTTTGACACCTTATAAGTCTAAAAAATATTTTTATTTTATTACCAAAATTAATATGTACTATATACTAAGCCATAGCCTGGTATACAATTGCAAGATGAAAATTCATTTTCTTCATAATTTTGACAGGTTTTTTTCATTGTCATCTGACTTCTAATGTCGCTGTTGAAAGTTTAACGTAATTTTCATTCATAATCCTCCATATTTAACCTGTGTTGTTGTTTTTTTCTTCTAGGAGATTTAGATCATTTTCTTTATCCCCAGTGTTCTGAAATTTCATAGTAATGTTCATGCCTTTCTTTTTTATCTTTTGTTTGTTCATGATGCTGATCATTCAGGAGAGTGAGCCTCTTTAAACCTAAAAATTTGAATTCTTTAATTCTGGAAAATTATTTTGTGTTATAGGCTTACTATTTTCCTTCTCTCCATTTCTTAGAACTAACTCACTCATTCACTCTAAAATGTCTGCTCACTTCATATTGAAACTCTTGAATAATTTCTTAATTTTCTTACTCTTTTTATTTCTATTTTTGTCTATATATTTTTATTTTCTAGGACATTTTCTAAATATTATATTCCAAGGGTTAAATACATTTTTTATTGAACATATACATATATGTTATTTCTCAAAAGCTATTTCTTGCTCTTTGTTTCTTTTCTAACCTGTGTTCTGTTCTTGTTTCATGAAAGATGTTTCATCTTCTCATCTTTTTGATGACAGAATGCTTTCTCATTTATCCTGCATTGCATCTCTTCTTTTCAAATTGTTGTGTCATCATTTTACTTTTGTCTCTCTAATGTTAGAGATTTTCATAAATGTGTGATGAAGCTTGATTGTATATTCATATTTGAGTAAATTACTGAAGACTCATTGAAAGCTCTCCAACTGGACAAAAGTTCATTGACAAAAGCTTACATAATAGAGTAATTTTGCTTAGAAAAACCACAAACATCAATGTTTATAAATATTTTTATTATTATTATTTAGTTTGTCCATATATAAAAGCTTGTTTTTCTAACAGTCTGAATACCAACCAGGGGTTGGGATGGGGTGTCTCTCAACTTAGCCAGCAGAATTTAATTTCAACCCCCTGCTTTTAATGACGAGCCTCAACATGTCTTTGTGTTGTGCCAGAGACCGAATCCAGTCTGTAACAACTCCTCTAGAGAATAAAACTCATCTCCTTTCCAGGGTCTGGGAACGGTCATCAGGAAATGTAAGATGAGACTGGAACCAGGGCTGTCAGTGCTCTTCATACAGACTCTGAACCAAGTCACAGGTTTTTAGTTCTATTCCCTCAAACCTCCTAGTCCCCAGTGGCTCTCCTTCCTAAGCCCTTTTGGGAGATCTATGAATGAAATGAGCCTGGTTTTGAGGGGATTGGTTTGTTTGTTTGTTTGTTTGTTGTTTTGAGGGGGGTCTTTTTGGCAGCCACATCTCTAGGCAGAGAAGTTTGTTTTCTTTACTCTCCTAAGTCAGGTACCTCTCATCCTCCAGTTTTCTATTTTCAGAAAATGTGAAATTGTCTCATCCTCAGCCATTTTCTAGCTTTGTCCTTGTGGATCTTGTAGGGGGAGAATACAGGTAAATGTTTAGGTTGTATCAGTCACCTTTAAGTGGAAATCCATTGCAAATGTCCCCATCACATTTTTAACTTTGGATCTGATCTTCTCCTATAAAGTGAAGATAATACTAACAACAATAATAATAATACTCATTCCTCTTCTTTAGAATGTTCTTGTGAGCTTCAAAGGTGATAGTGCATGAAACTTCACTTTATAAATTATAATGTATCATATGTATTCTAGTTATTATTACAAATAATGTTTTATCACTTGCAGCAGAAAATAGACTATATGAAGATTTGCAGAAATGTTTTTTAGGCTTATTTATAACAATTTGGAATACCTTTATAAGTTAAAAAATTTCCAAAGAGCTGTTTTCAACAAACTTTTATAATAATTATTGACCTCAATAATCTGAAAGTAATATCAATGCTACATTAGAGGCAGATTACTGAAAATCAAACATTCACAGAAATATTTTCAAAGATTTAGTGCTAGTTTTATAGCTCTGAATTTTAGAAAGAAACAATCTCTCTATATTTTAGGTTACATCAACTTAAATTTATCCTTGAATCTTAATATACAAATTTAACACCAATTCTTATTAATTATAAAAAAAACAGAAAATAAGAAAATCTTTTTAATAGTCTAATAGTGCTTATTGTACCTAGAATCTTTTTCTCTCTCTCTTATTACATATCAAATATTTACACTGGCTTGTTTATGGAAAAAAATAGGTAATAAAATATTTGATACTAAATAATATATGATTGGTTATAGATTGATGTGTTTCAACCAATGAGGTATTAGTACAATGTGTCTGTAAAGTCATGGTGCACTTTTGACCGGTCACAGAAAAGCAACAAAAGACAATAGAAATGTGAAATCTGCACCAAATAAAAGGAAAACTCTCCCAGTTTCATACCTATTCAGTGCAGTTTGATGTGGGCTCACGCACAGATTTCTTAGGGCTCCTTAGGTAGCTATCCCGTATAGTCTCTACAGACTTGTCACTGACTGATGGCCTACCAGAACAGGGTTTCTCCACCAAACTGCCGGTTTCCTTCAACTGCTTATCCCACCAAGTAATGTTATTCCTATGTGGTGGTGCTTCATTATAAATGCGCCGATATTCACGTTGCACTTTGGTCATGGATTCGAATTTAGCAAGCCACAGAACACACTGAACTTTCCTCTGTACCGTCCACATCTCGACTGGCATGGCCATGGGTTACTCAGTTGTATACATGGTGTTACGTCATCATCTGTACATGCACACATGCTACCACATCATCCTACAGAAATTGGGAGAGTTTTCCTTTTATTTGGTGCAGATTTCACATTTCTATCGTCTTTTGTTGCTTTTCTGTGACCAGTCAAATTTGTACCATGACTTTACGGACACATTGTATATAAAGCCAAAAGAATCAAGCTCTAGTGGTTCTGTATAAGGTATCATTAGCAGGTAAATAGGCAATCATTTTTAGAGCTTTCTTCCTCTGTTTGCCCTAATAGAAAGTTTGCTTTTCTAAATATTTTTTTTTCCAAATTAGAAGAGGGAAGATAGTGAGACAGACTCCCATGTGTGTCCTGACCAGGATCCATTTAGCAAGCCCCATCTGGCGCTGATGCTCAAATCAACCAAGCTAGCCTCAGTGCCTAAGGCTGATGCTTGGACCAACTGAGCTCTCTTCAGGGCCTGGGGCTAACCCTAGAACCAATCAAGCCACTGGCTACAAGAAAGGAAGAGGGAGAAAAGGGTGGGAGGGAGGGAAAGAAGAGCAGATGATCGTTTTTCATGTGTGCCCTGACCAGGAATTGAACCAGGAACATCCATACATCTGGCCGATGCTCTACCACTGAGCCAACCAGCCAGGGACAGTCCTCAGGAATTTTATAATTAAAGTTCGCTTCATAATGATGGAGCTTTCTTTTTCTGCAGGATGTTGCATGTCTGATGTGCTCAAAACATGGCAGTAATAAAGCACCCTGAAAATAGAAGAGCAGAAAAATGAAGAACTTGAATCTTGGGTGATATCATAAAGCTAATGAAGCAGTCAACACTGAAACCACCCTAGCTCTTAGCTTCTTACAACATGAATACTAAAAACCCTTGGTGGTTAAGCCATTCTGGGTTAGGCGGTCTGTTATTTACTGTCACCAGCACTCTCACTAAGGTAAGTATAATATAACAGGCACAGTTCAAGCCTTACAGACATGAAGACAAATAGGTTAAGGTTTTAACTTTAAGTTCCTCTTAATCTAGTGGGGAAAATCAAACCTATAAGAAGGTAATTGTCTAATAAAATAGTAAGAACAATGATGGAGGTGTGTGTGGGCATTGTGGGAGCAAAGACGTGTGGGTCAACACTTGGCTATATAACAAGTGAATAAACATGTGAACCCCACTGAGGTGTCCGTGAACAGCTTCTTGGAAGTAACAGTATTGAATTCATATTTATGCCATGGGAGGTATTGTTCATCTCATCCATTCTTTTCCAAAAGAGTGAAGAAATTCAAAGTACAATAATTTCAAGTGGAAAGAACCAAAGAAGATAACTAGACTATTTTCTTCTATAAGTGAAATTATCTGGCCAGACTGGCCACAAAAATGTATTGGCTCAAATGATTTAGGTTGAAGAATACATTTTTGTAGCATAATGAATAAAGTAATTAACAAAAAGAAAAGGCTGCCCAGATAAACATTAAGTTGATAGTATGGAATTTGATCTTCCCTAGGAGATGTTGAAATAATAGGCTTCTGCTATTTTCCAATCACTTTCACATAAAGAATCTTACTTAATCCTCACCATAATTCTTTAAAGCAGTGGTCCCCAACCTTTTTTGGGCCATGGACCAGTTTAATGTCAGAAAATATTTTCACGGACCGGCCTTTAGGGTGGGACGGATAAATGTATCACGTGACCGAGACAAGCATCAAAAGTGAGTCTTAGACGGATGTAACAGAGGGAATCTGGTCATTTTTTAAAAATAAAACATTGTTCAGACTTAAATATAAATAAAACAGAAATAATGTAAGTTATTTATTCTTTCTCTGCAGACCAGTACCAAATGGCCCATGGACCGGTACTGGTCCATGGCCCGGGGGTTGGGGACCACTGCTTTAAAGTATCTAGTTCGAATTCTATTTTGCAGATTAAAGACTGAGAAATCAAAAAGCTGTTATTGGTCAAACTTACAGTCAGAATTTGAACCCAGGTCTCCAAATTCCAAGGAAAAGTCTGACTGACTTCCCCACTCTGACTGGGATAAAGCAACCACCACTTTCTCTCAACCTGCTGAAAATGCATGAAGGCGCACAGAGGGTGACGGAAAAAATCTGGGACCACTTACAGCCCAGGGGATTGTCGGCAGATGTCCTGTGGCATATGCCAGCACATTCTGTCAGCCCCTTGGGGCACCGGAGCATCAGACAACCAAAATGACAGGTTGTACACAGATCCAGACTCATTACAAATGGCCTTCCTTTTCCTTTTCCTTTTGTTTAGTTTCTTCTGAGCAGCTGGCATCTTTCAGCGAACTGTCGGTATTATATTTAAGACATAGTGCATCATTAAAATAAAGCTTGGGGCTAATAATTATGTCTTGTTCAGGTGCTTTATGACGAAAGATTCTGACTTTCCCCCAAGGTTTCCAACTCACTCTTTCCCAAATTGCTTCTCTAAGGGCATTTGTTACATTGTGGATGTGTCCCCAATAATTAAACAGCAGTTTAATCCTCTCTCTCTAGATTTTTTTTTTTTTGAGGGAGTGTCCCAGAGCCTGAGCCACCTCCACTTTCAAGATGGTTAATGGAGTCCTCAACCCACTGCGCCAGTGCGACTGCACACGGGGGTAGTCCCAGTGGGGAGCCCAGCGCCCAGCCTTCATGTTGCTCCCACTCCACAACCTCATCTGCTCATCAGCAATCCTCTCACCCTTCCCTGCTCCCCCTCTATCTCAACCTTCGTTCAACAGTTATTAAGATACTCAAAGCACCAAATTTCACTATCAGGAAAAGAGCGCAGGGCCTTTGTTGTTGTTACTTTGGCTCTGACTCCTGGCGACCCTATGAATGAACGATGTCCACATGTCCTGTCCTCAACAGCCCTGCTCAGCTCCTGTCGGCTCATGCCTATGGCTTCTTTAGTGCAGTCAGTCCCTCTCATATGCGGTCTCCTCTTTTCCTGCTGCCTTCTGTTTTCCCAGTATTGTCGTCTTTTCTGAATGAACTCTGCCTTCACATAATGTGCCAGAGGTAGAACTTCAATTCTGTTATTTTCGCCTGCACCTTTATTTTTTTCTATAAAATGAGATTGATAGTAGTGCCCTCCCCCATTCAGAAATATTCTGAAGATCTAATGAGATCAAGTATGTAAAATCACTTTGTAACTCAAAGAAGCTAATACTTTAGAATTGGCAAAAGCATTTTCATAAAGATTGCCCCTTCAGGAGCTGGTAAATCCTGGTATTTTGTGGTGGAAGGGAACAGCTCTTTGCTCGTTTACATTTATTGTGGAAAACCCTCCTGGACCATCTTTTCCCAGGGGCTGGTGTGCAAGTTGGCAGAGCAAATAGACCCAGTTGGGGCAGCGCCTCTACGCAGGGAGCACGAGGTTTATTTTAAGCGCCTCCGGCTGCTATTCTCACATCTAAAAAGAAACTCCGAACAAGCCTTTTTTTCTACACACGTTGATTGAAATCAGTGTCTATGCAAGTATTCTTTCACAACTTATCATTTTACTTGTTACATTCCTTAGCTTTTCTACTATATGGGATTCACAAGCAGCATTTTGACCCAAACGATCTAATTACTGCTAGTTAATGGAGATTCTCTTAGGTTATTTTTACTCAACTCAATCTACATAGTTAGATAGTTAGTAACAAATAGTTGAACTACTATGATTTTACAGTTTTTAATCAGAAATAAACACCTAGATATAGATATTCAAATCTCAGAACCACATACCCTTTTTCTAAAATAAGTGATATTATTTCATATATTTTTGTATAACTGAGAACTATCCAGGAACTTTAACCCTAGGTCAATCTTTAATTTTTTGGCAAATATTTTCAGACTCCTTTTAAGGCAGCACTTTCCTATGGGCTAAGGATTCAGGGATGACTAAAATCTGAGCTGGCTCAGACCTCCTAGAACTTGAAGTCTATCAGAATTCTCAGTCTCTTTTGTTCAAGATACATTCCTCTCCACTAACCTGACTTGTTTGATCTTTGCTTCATCAAGGTCTGCCAGACTTAGGTAAGTTCAACTAGCTATAGACTAATTGTTATAAAATATTCTAATGTAAACAAAGTAGACTGAAAACCCCCTTTTTTATGTAAATTCTTTTTGGCAGTTTAATATCATTTAAGTTGAGGAAATAAACAAACTTCCAAACTTTCACAGGCATTTTGCTCTCTGTCGTCTTCAGACTTGGTTAGCTTTGCAAATACAGTGACAACTGTTATATTTGTATAAATCGTATCAGTTAATATTTATGAGGCACTAACAATATGGCATGCCCTTAGCGTGGATTATTTTCTTAAGCTTTATAACACTACTAACATGATGAGGGATTAGGATTATCTCTATTTTACAGGTGGCAAATACAGGGGGAGCTAAACTTACATTTGTTGAGAACTTCTCCTCAGTGGACACCAGCACTGTGGGGACACAGGAGGCATCTTATTCCCAGGCTTCCATTGGTGGACACCACTCTCAGAAAGAGCGTCACTGGGAGCTATCAGGGCAGGGTGGCCATATACAGTGCCCTCAGAATTAGGAACACTATTGAAGCAAGTCAGATCAGGATAGGAACATGCTAGATACATTCGTAAGTAAAAACTACAGAACACAAGAAACTCCCTGAGGACAACTAGGATTGCTTAAAAGAAATTTGCCGTGAGTTGTAGGTCTCTAAGAAGTCAGGTCCCTCAAAATTTTGAAAAAAATACAGCTTTGTAGCTGTTATCCTGACTCTCAGAATTCTGATGTGGGAAATGTGGCAGGGGGTGGTGGCATGAACAGTACAAATAAAGTACAGGGGTCCTCGGGTTACGACACAGTTACGTTCCTATGACAGTGACAGAACCTGAATTTTGGTGTAAGTCTGAACACACCCTAGCCTCAGTCACTTACCTTTCCTAACACAGTTGTAAAATCATAATCTAGGACATAAAAACATAACTAAGCCACAGAAAAAAAGAAAAGGACATAAATATATTGTACTGTACACTATACTGTAGTAACAGAAAAAAATGAGTGTAAAAAAAATTCTCTATCTTTATTCCTGTGGTTGGCTTGTACATTGAAAAGAGTATTGCAAGGTGAGAGAGAGTGATCTATTGGGAGGAAGAAGCTGGAGAGACAGGAGAACCTACAGAAGGTGCTGGAGATACTGGGTCAGGTGAATCAGGATTGCCTAAGGAACATGCAGGAGATGCTGGAGATGATTCTACCTGCACTACAGGTGTTTCATCTCAAGAAGCAGCTCATGTGGAGGGTACAGGATCTGTTGCAGGCCTCTCTACTTTCTTAAAGAATTGTTCCAGGCTATTCTGGAAGGTTGATGACTTCTTCTCTTCCAAAATCTGCCTATAGCATTGCAAGGCATCCATAACAGCTCTGTAGACCTTACTGAATCTGTCATCGCTGGGGTCTTCAGCCTGAAATTTTACCAACCCATCCTCTACCATAGAAAAACCTTCTGCCAAACCCTTGGTAGTAAATCTCTCTTGGGTTCTGGGGTTTCTATCTCTTCCTTCTCAATCAGCTGCTTCTCCAGCTGAGTGAGGTCCTCAGCAGACAGCTCCTCTCCATGTGGTGCCAGTAGCTCTGTGACATTCATTGTGATGGCTTTCCTCTTCTTCGAAGCACTACCATCTGAACACTCTGACTTTTGTTTAAGAGCCATGATAAGGGCAAAAAGTCACCAAACAAAGCAACACAAATGGGACATTTGCAATTTTAACAGTCCAAAATGGTGTAGGTAAGCGTACTGGGAACACCAACTCCCTCCTCATCCGCCACGTTACTGCGTAGTGTGGATACCACACTCAACCAAAGTTCCCCCATGTAGTCCATAAGCACGACGCTAATAGTGTAAGCCAAAACACTCACATCTCAATTTTTTTTTTAAGTTTTTATGGGAGCGAACATCATAAACTCAAAACGTTGTATGTCAAGACTGTTGTAACTGAGAATCCCTGTATTCCTGACAGGGCAGATAAACCCTGGAATCTGAGTCACCAAGACCCAGACATCATCAGCAGGCTGCAAGGAAAAAACCTCCTAGCTGCTCGCTGCAGCTGACTGACACCAGATAGCACGGAGCCAAAAACAAGGACTGCAATCAAACAGTCTGGGGGATACAGACATTATCCTGAAGCAAGTCACAAGATACTCTACAACAGCACAGCTGCTCAAATAAACCATCTTCATTGCAAAATCTCCACTGGCAGAGTTCTACTATGTGAACTACATAAGTTTTAAAATAAATCCATGCAAAAATATATATGTATACACACGCGCACGCACACACACAC
Source organism: Saccopteryx leptura (assembly GCF_036850995.1). Lineage (NCBI taxonomy): Eukaryota > Metazoa > Chordata > Mammalia > Chiroptera > Emballonuridae > Saccopteryx > Saccopteryx leptura. Next base: position 70,313,525 of record NC_089506.1, on the reverse strand, counting down.
ACAAACACACACTCCAGTCTTGTTTTTTTAAAAAACAACAAAGAGTAGAAATGTAAATTATACTAAATACTAGTTGATTACTAAGAGTAACACCTGTTAAATAAGATTTTGGTTGACTAGAAAAAAAAGTATGCAATTTAGGAAAAAATGGGAGAGACCAGCACCTGTCAGGATACAGAATCGTAAAACCAGTCTCATTCTTATTCCACCTACAATGACTTTGCCAAGAGATAAAACATAATTTGCTGAAACATGTCTGTAAATATTTACATTTTTGTAATATGATTGTTTCAAAATTATATCCACTACCTATTATTGCTTCTGGCAGATTTTTACTTTTCAGTGTATAAAGCAATAACTTGCTTCCTTTTTTTAAATAATTTAGCTCAGGGTATTTATCTTGATGTTTGCTTGAGAGATTCAGAAAAGCAATTTTGCATCCAAATAAAAAATATTTTTTTAACCTGACTCTTGTTTTGAAAAAAAACTTAGAATGAACCAGAAGTTCAGAATAATAAGGTGTATGTCTGAACAGGGTAAAAAAAAAATTTATATATATATATATCCTTTTTATATTTATATATATAAATATATATATCCGTTTAGCTAGATAAATTCTGCAACGAGCAAAGTCACTGGCATCTCCTTCAGTCTTCGATTCTTCGATGTCCTCAAAACTGTGAGACTCACCTTGGTATGACTTGACCTCAAGAAGCCTCTTCTGCTATGGACTACCCTTTGCTTTCAAATAAATGCTGTTTTCTGGAGACTTTTACTGTTGTTTTGGCCATCATCCCAGAAATATTGATCAGCTTGGTGCCATTGCCTTATTCCGCCTCCGAATGGCGCCAGAGTGATCTTGTAAAACCCAAATTTCATCAGCCTATCTGCTTAACCCCTGTGGTCATTATCTGTCTTCCCCCAGGAAAATGCTCAATGTCCTTCAAACGTCTGAAAGGAGTTTCATAATCTGGGCATGGCCAGTAAATAAGGAGCCAGTCTGGTCAAGTTTTCTGAGAGTCACCATGAACTAATGATGGGACCATTTTCAAAAAGACCCCTATCACACGGAACTAGACTGGGTCTTGTCATCTGAGTTTCCTCTCCCAGAACCTCTGCATTATTTTCAACAAAAACTGAAAGTTATCATTTTCAGTTTAATTTAGAAAAATAAGAATCACATGCTATTTCTAACATAGTAATTATTTGAAAACTTTAGTCGGAGTTGAAGCCAGGTCTCTAAGGATAGTGCTGAGAAAGCCATTGCAGCTCATTTAATATTCATTTAAGTTGCTTTTACTTCCTTCATCTAATAGATGCTAATATTGCATTTGTTTGCTTAATCCCCACACAGCTAGTCTCCTTTCATTGTTTTCTATGAGGGAGCGTTTCTTAGACCGTGATTATCATGCTGACTTTGAAACATAAAAGCCCTGAAAGGGACTGCATGCCCTGAGGGCGCTAAGGAGTGCTTTGCACCTTCAGAGGTCGTCAGAACTTCAGCAGAAAAAGAAATGTGGGAGCTCTTCTCCTTACTGCCTCCTTCTCCCATTGTTCTAGGGCTTTCCCGTCCAAACTCTGGCTTCTGGCTCTGATGATCCCATACAAAGATATCAAAAGCCCCAGAGCCCCAGCCTCTCCAGACTTTGCTCAGTAAAGCAGACAAGCTTCAAGGCGGGCCACACAATAATACTGGATTCACCTGCCCCTTTACACCTACAGTCATGTCCCTTGTCCTTCAGGGAGCTGCTGCTCGATTGGCAATTGAAGCTGCTGTATAATCTTGTGTACCTTGATGTGACCAGGACCTCGAAACGACTCAGGTCCAGCACAGAGAGGTTCTTTAGCTCTGCAGACCTCACCCCAGCGTGCCCTGATCCTGCGCTGACACCTTGGGTATGTCAATGTTCTTACAGGCTCAGCTCACCAACAGGGGGCTATTTGCTCCCATTTTTACTTGTTCACGGATATATATCATTTTGATTTTTTTTTTTTTTTGTATTTTTCTGAAGTTAGAAACTGGGAGGCAGTCAGACAGACTCCCACATGTGCCCGACTGGGATCCACTCGGCATGCCCACCAGGGGGCAATGCTCTGCCCATCTGGGGCATTGCTCTGTTGCAACCAGAGCCATTCTAGCACCTGAGGCAGAGGCCATAGAGCCATCCTCAGCGCCCGGGCCAACTTCGCTCCAATGGAGCCTTGGCTGTGGGAGGGGAAGAGAGAGACAGAGAGGAAGGAGAGGGGGAGGGGTGGAGAAGCAGATGGGCACTTCTCCTGTATGCCCTGGCCAGGAATAGAACCCTGGACTCCTGCACACCAGGCCAACACTCTACCACTGAGCCAACCAGCCAGGGCCCTCATTTTGATTTTTAGTCAAAGGAATTTCATTTTGAAATAATTTTAATGTAACTATTTGATAATGTCATTGAAATAATAAAACCAATGTATCATTTGGTAAAAGTTATTTTAAAATAATGAAAATTTTAAATTAATTTAGCACCCCTTCTCAGTCTCAAAAGTATCCCAATTTGGACATTAAATTACATGGTTGCCCTACTTGCATGTATGATGAGAAGAACAGAGGCCCAAGTTCATGTTTAGAGTGGTGCCCATCTTTCTTCCAGTATCACAGAGTCACTGCGTGGTGAACCAGTAGTCCTTAATGGCACCCCACTCCCACCTGACACTGAGCCACAGCAAATAAATCGCATGGTGCATAGGTGGAAGGTAGTGCTTTCTCAGTGGCTCTGCGGTCAGCAGGAGTGTGGACAGGACCCAGGATGCCCCAAACAAGATGCCCAGGTGGCTGAGGTGAGACCAGGACATACATAGAAGGCTTTCAGTTCCTGGTCAAGAAAGAGAGAACAGGTCACACAATAGGCGGCCTTTATTGACAGCAGGGCAGCAGCCCCCTGCAAGAGAAGAGACACTGCCACAGGGCAGAGCAACTAAAGGATAAACCAGGGGTCCCCAAACTTTTTACACAGGGGGCCAGTTCATTGTCCTTCAGACCATTGGAGGGCTGGACTATAAAAAAAACTATGAACAAATCCCTATGCACATTGCACATATCTTATTTTAAAGTAAAAAAACAAAATGGGAACAAATACAGTATTTAAAATAAAGAACAAGTAAATTTAAATCAACAAACTGACCAATATTTCAGTGGGAACTATGCTCCTCTCACTGACCACCAATGAAAGAGGTGCCCCTTCCGGAAGTGCCGCGGGGGCTGGATAAATGGCCTCAGGGGGCCACATGCGGCCCCTGGGCCGTAGTTTGGGGTCCCCTGGGATAAACCAAGGAGCCGGCAGGAAGCTCTCAGAGTCCTCACCCCAAGGAGATAGTCTAAGCTCCCAGGACAGACAGCCACCATCATAGGGTCGAGAAAGAGGATGGAGAGCAAGAGGAGGTGGATTAAGGTCGGTTAGGACCTCAGGGGCAGAAGAAAATATCCGGCCACTTAAAAAAAGAGAGAGAGACAGGGAAAATAAAAATACATGTTAACCATATTTTTAAATAAATAAAAAATATTATGTACTATTAATGTAAAAATTGTACGTATAAAACCAAACTTGGTGTCATTAGAAAAAAGTGTAAAGTTGGGGTTTTGTGGGGCCCAGAGCAAGTGCTCGTTGGCCTGCAGTTATATCCACCTCTGAGAGCAAGCATAACAAAAGGGTTATTTATATTTAGATTGTATCAAACTGGGGTTTAAGTAGAATTAGACCTTCAGTTGCTTTTCCTCTCCTACCTTCTAGACCAGATTACTTATTTTCTGGGTATAATACATGTTCATTTGCAACCCTATTATGCAAGTCGCCTCTTTCAAACATATATTTATATATAACTTTCAAAGCTTCTTCTCCAAAGAACATTAACGAGCTAGCTCTGGTTTGAAGCAGAGTCTATCTCTCAGTATGCGCTCAGAGAAGTTAGGGTTCTTGAGGTCGGTGGCTAGTAAAACAGAAGGTGGAGAAGAGAGGAAAGGGACTTCCATGAGAACGAAATATGGGAGAAAAGTGTTAAAAAAGAAGAGAAAGTGCATTTACATGTCCTTAATGAGCATGGTCTTGAATATTAACAAAGTCTTTCTTTTTAACTGTAGTATGTTACGAACAGGGCACTGAGTAAACAATATGAACTGTTTCCAAATGTTAACAATAAGCATTTTCCGGTGCAGATCTGTGGCCCAGCTCCCTTCAGGGATTACTCCGCTGGCCATATTGGTTTTGTGCTGGAACACAAAAGAATCCTTGTACCCAGGAGTCCTCGGGAGTTTAGAAACTTCAGATCTTACATATCACTGTCTCAGGTGTAAAATTATCCTGCCCTCGCCTGATCTCCCCCTGGCACTCACGCTCTGATGACACTGTGGAAATAGGAGAGACGCGTGGTAATGTTTGGGGAATAAGGGAAAGGTATTGGAAAAACAGAAAACTATTCCCTGGGAACCTATTTGAGTTCCACTAAGCAGAAAAATGTACAACTCACTCCTAACTCACTCTGAAGTGATGCATTTCAATTCCCTTATAAACTACAGAAGCACAGAAGCAGAATACGTGCCCCAGCAAGAATTCTTTTTTGAGTGCTTGGACCAAAAAGAGGAAAATTTACCCAGCCTCCGTGCACGGCACAACACCGAGTCCTGCCGGCTGATGTTTTTCCAAAGAAAAAGTATTGTTGTGCTTTATCCCCCAAACTAAAGTCCTTTAAGAATTTAAAACAAAACAAATCACGTTTTCCAATTTGTCCTTTCGTTCCAGAGCTTGCTTGACCCACCTGCATCCTCACCACCATCTAAGTTAGCAATCTCCATGTTATACCCGGTCCCCACCTCTCCTGGAGCCCCACTCCCTATTTTCCCTGAGAGGCTTTTTTTCTGTTTCTATGGCCATTTCTGAGTAAGGATCTCATTTGGATCTCAGCAGTCTGATGGGGTTTTTTTCTTTGTTTTTTGTTTTTCTGGCTGCTTGTCATTTAGTTTCCACTCGCATCTGGCTTCGATAGTAAGGAGTGGGGTTGTCAGCTTCCTTTTTGGTGTTTTGCTGTTTTGATATAAAAGAACCCAACCGCCTCTGCTTGCTACAGACTGCCTAGCATGGGGCCGGGAGCATCAAAAGAGCCTGGTGCCTCTGGAAGTCTGATGGCTGGTGTGGCCACTGAGGATGGGGCCTGGGGTTGGCTTTGCCAGGCACTTCCTTCGTGGCTTCCGGAGGCAGGTCACAGGTGATCATGCTGCTAGAGGCCTGGAGACATTCCGCGCGCTATGGGGACTCCACCACTGTGGCCATGAATGGAGAGTGGATTTCCTGAAAAAGAAGCTTGCCCACCGGTGACCCGGGTCAGGTTTGGGGACACCAGGTGGTGGGGTGGGGGTGGCTTCTCCAGGGTACTCGGCATCCACAGGAGCCCTTGCTGGAAGTGGAACCCAGGCTGCGTGGGTAGGAGCCGCTGGAGGGGTGTCTGTCATGCTCTTGCTTGTGGTTCTTGTGGGCTGGTGGAAACCTGCATGGTGACCTCTCGTGGCCTCGGCCACGATCACGGGTGGCCAGGACCGGGGCGCTAAAGCACGGGAGCCCGTTTGCACAGAAGACCCCGGCAGGAGGCTGCTCTTCAACCAAGACTCACTGGGTGTCTGTCTCTCCGAGTAGCCGGCCTCTTCATTCCTTAGACTCTACGCAGGACAGCCTTCCCGCCTCACCCTTTCCATTAACCACCCTGGAGCATCGTTCTCACACAGAGCTCTGTTGTGTTTCTCGTGGGCTCGGAATCTTGACGTCTTCCTGGGCCTGCACAGCACACATGATGGGGGCCTTCAGTGGCCTCCATGACCTTTCCCTAATCCCCCCCGCCGTTTGATTTTTGCCCTTTCTTTTTTTTTTTTTTTTTTTTTTTTTTTTTTACAGCGACAGAGAGAGAGTCAGAGAGAGGGATAGATAGGGACAGGACAGGCAGGAACGGAGAGAGATGAGAAGCATCAGTTCTTCATTGCAGCACCTTAGTTGTTCATTGATTGATTTCTCATATGTGCCTTGACCACGGGCCTTCAGCAGACCGAGTAACCCCTTGCTGGAGCCAGCGACCTTGGGTCCAAGCTGGTGAGTTTTTGCTCAAACCAGATGAGCCCGCGCTCAAGCTGGCGCCCTCGGGGTCTTGAACTTGGGTCCTTCCGCATCCCAGTCCGACGCTCTGTTCACTGTGCCACCGCCTGGTCAGGCGATTTTTGCCCTTTCTTAACATCTCCTGCCACAGTGACATCAGATAATCAGAAGTTATTCAGACACCTTCCCGCTTCTTTTTGTTTGCACTGCATTGTTTCTTTTTAAAATGCTCTTCACCTTACCTCAGACTTTTGACATCTTATCCATATAGCAATACTCAGCTCGAAGAAACCTCTTTCATTATTCTTTCTTGATTTTCTTGATTGAAATTCATGTCTTCCTTACCCATGCCTCCACCCTTTGGGCACCTCCCAGTCAACACTCACCCATCTACCCTGCGCTGCAGATTGCTGGGCTCACTTTGTTCCCCATTAGATTGTCAGCTGCTTGAATGCAGGAGCCATGTCCCAGCAATGTTGGTGGGTGGCCATGTGCTAGTTGAGACCAACTTCACTATCATTATCGAGTAAATAAGTAAAACAAACTGTTCTTTGTCTGCACAGTAACGGATACTTCAGAGAGATACAATTTACATTTTTTTAAAAGGTGCTATATCTTTCTTGAAGTTATTTGTATACCTGTAATTAATAATGTGCTTAAACATCCTAACTTGTAAAATTGTGTTATCTTTGCATTGATGCTAAAGATTTGAAGGTAGATTTAAAGACTAAATCAGAATTATCAGATGTTGATATCAGTTATTACAAGAAATTATAGGAAGAAGCTGTGGTGTTCTAGCAAGACAAGGTGCTTAAAATAAAAATATTTAAGTTCATATCTTGCCTCCTCCACTTAATGAGTTACCTGGTCTTAGACAAAGCTGAAACATCTTTGAGCTAAATTCAGTTCTCTTGTCTGCAAAATAGAGGGACGGGGAATGCCTACCAACATCTTAGAAATATAGTGAGCCAAGCCCTGGCCGGTTGGCTCAGTGGTAGAGCGTCGGCCTGGCGTGTAGAAGTCCCGGGTTCGATTCCCGGCCAGGGCACACAGGAGAAGTGCCCATCTGCTTCTCCACCCCTCCCCCTCTCCTTCCTCTCTGTCTCTCTCTTCCTCTCCCACAGCCGAGGCTCCATTGGAGCAAAGATGGCCCAGGAGCTGGGGATGGCTCCTTGGCCTCTGCCCCAGGCGCTAGAGTGGCTCTGGTCGCGGCAGAGCGACGCCCCGGAGGGACAGAGCATCGCCCCCTGGTGGGCAGAGCATCGCCCCCTGTTGGGCGTACTGGGTGGATCCCGGTCGGGCGCATGCGGGAGTCTGTCTGACTGTCTCTCCCCGTCTCTAGCTTCAGAAAAATACAAAAAAAAAAAAAAAAGAAAGAAAGAAATATAGTGAGCCAAGTTATAGATGTGATGTTACTTTGTGAACTGAAACTTTATTTACAAAGTATATCTATATTAGTATTATCCTGAATAAAAGGTTTACCCAAAGTAGATAAAGCTAATGCAGTAGACCATTGTTATTGTTTTAAGAGGCTGCCTGGTAACACATGCCAAGATGGCATCTTATTTGAATGGCTGGTGTTCTGCATTGTTACTCCACGCTGGCTGGTAATGCTAATATTGTAAATACAATGTATGCAGGCCAAGGGCATTTCATATCATCCTTGGAAGATATAAAATGATAGATTGATCTGCTCCTCCCAGCATCTCCAAAGCCACAAAGGCTATCACAATAATACCTAACACATGACTTAATTCCGTCTCCACAAAGACATGTGAGCCTCTCACTAACTTAGGAATTCTACAAATTGTACAATAATCACACCACCACACTGAAGGAAAGAGATAAAGAGTAGATAATAGTAGTGGATACCACTAAGAAACAATTTAGCTTGGGCAGTTTTGGCAGTGTAGAGCAATTGTCAGATAACTGACAGTTTAACCCTTTGGGTGCAAAGATTTCAAATACTTTTTATTATTTTAAATGGTTTCCTAACTTTTCTACCTTGGTAAACAGAATATAAATGGCTTCTTGTTAGTCTTCCAATCCACCATGCTTTCTCCTAAAGTCTCCCTACTTTGGTCTGCAAAGGGTACTAGGTGTCCCCTTTGTCTGAAATGAAATGTTCCACCTTCTTCAGCTGCTGAACCGTCATTCTCCCTGATTACCTCAGGTCCTCTATGTAGTCATCTCTGGTACCCCCAGAAAAAGTGGAGTGGCCCTGGCCGGTTGGCTCAGTGGTAGAGCGTCCCCCCCTGGCATGCGGGGGACTCGGGTTCGATTCCCGGCCAGGGCACATAGGAGAAGTGCCCGTTTGCTTCTCCACTCCCCCCCCCTCCTTCTTCTCTGTCTCTCTCTTCCCCTCCCACAGCCAAAGCTCCATTGGAGCAAAGATGGCCCGGGCTCTGGGGATGGCTCCGGTAGCGGCAGAGCATCGCTCCCTGATGGGCGTGCCGGGTGGATCCCGGTCGGGTGCATGCGGGAGTCTGTCTGACTGTCTCTCTCCGTTTCCAGCTTCAGAAAAATACAAAAAAAAAAAAAAAGAAAAAGTGGATCACTCCCTCCTGTGTGTCTCAAGTAATATTAAACTACTACTTTTTTTTTTTTTTTTTTTTTTTTTTTTTTGCAAGAGAGACAAGGAGAGAGGGGGACAGATACAGACAGACAGGCAGGAAGGGAGAAATGAGAAGCATCAACTCTTCATTGTGGCTCCTTAGTCTCCTTACTTGTTCATTGATTGCTTTCTCATATGTGCCTTGTCTGGGGAGCAGAGTGAGTGACCTCTTGCTCAAGCCAGCGACCTTTGGGCTCAAGCTAGTGACCATGGATTCATGTCTATGATCCCATGCTCAAGCCAGGGACCTCGTGCTCAAGTTGGTGACCCTGTACTCAAGCTCAAGCTGGTGAGTCAATGCTCGAGCCAGCAACCTAGGGGTTTTAAACGTGGGTCCTTCATGTCCCAGGCCAATGCTCTATCTATTGGTCAGGCTGTACCATTACTTTTAAGTGATGCCATGAGGTTTATGTCCTAGTTGCTTCTCTCCTAAGTCTACATAGAATGATATGCATTTCTATTCAGTAGTTTATTTTCCTCCTTTCCTGTGAGTATCTTTTTTTCCCTATGTAATTTAGTTTTACTCTCAGTGGATATAATCATTGTCTTTATTCTCACTTTTAATGTCCACTGTTTCTGTTCTCTGTGACTTCTTCTGCTATCCATTTTATTTAATATGTTTCTTGTCCTCTCTGTTCTTATGGATTCCTGAAAATTTTTGGCTTAAAGTATTTCTTATTTGTTTTTCATAGTTATCATGGAAACATATCTTTATATTGGAAGGTTTCTAATATAACAAATAATAATGAAAATATCCTAGAAGTCTTCCTTTTTTTCTTTTTCTTTCTTTTTTTTTAAAGAGAGAGAGATAGATGGGGTAGAGGGAGAAAGAAGAAAAGCATCAACTCAGAGTTGCTTCACTTTAGTTATTCATCGATCGCTTATCATATGTTCATATGTGCCTTAGCTCAGGGGCTGAAGCCGAGCCAGTGACCCCTTGCTCAAGCCAGCAACCTTGGGTTCAAGCCAGCAACCTTGGGTTCATGTTGATGATCCTTTGCTCAAGCTGGCAAGCCCACAATCAATCTGATGAGCTTGCACTTTAGCCAGATGAGCCCACACTCTAGCCAGCAACCTTGGGGTTTGAACCAGGGCCCTCAGTTTCCTGGCCAGTGCTCAAGCCACTGCACCACTAATGGTAAGCCTCCTTTTCTTTTCTATTTCTCCTGCATCCGCCTTTGTTCTGGTCCTACCTACTCACACCTGAGTTATTACTGCAACAGCCTCCTAACATCTTAGACTATGGCCAGTTACTCTTTGTTCTAATCAGAACTACATATCACTACTCTGTTATCTGTCCTTAAACAATGGTTTTACTTTATTAATTCTATGTACAAGAGCCTTTAATTCCCCTTTGGCTACATCCTATTATTCAAGATTCTCACAGTCTGGCCATATCCTGTGTTTTTCATTTTATTCCCTATATTTCCACTCAAAACATTTAGTGGGTTACCATGGTAATTGGTTCCAAAGACAGTTGCTGCAAGTACTACACTGTTACTCACACCCTTGTGGTCTTTCATTGGCCTCTGGACTGGCCCTATGATTTGCTTTTTACCAGTAAACTACAGCTGAAGTCAGTTACAGGACCTTGGAGGCCAGGTCATAAGAAACCTTGAATTCTCAGAAAGTCTGCTTATTTTCCTGGGACCACTCTGATTCTATCCTAGCCCAAACCACTGCCTTCTCTTCTAGGTCCCATGAAAAAGAAAAAATAAGATCTTGTTCATCTTTTTGTTCCAAATATAATGCCAGAACTCAAGGAAAATGCAAGCCAAGCCACCATCCAGTTTCCTGGGTAGTAGAAATGGTTTGGTACACAGCTCATATCTAGAAAGTCATCTATTTCTCTAAGCCTCCATCTCCTCATCTAGTTGCATTGAATCATTGTGAGCTTTCTTTCAGATTGCTGGTTCATAAAATGAGCTTTTCCAAATTGACCTTCTCCAGGTTCAAATCCTAACTACTTCAATTTTCATTCTCCTCTTCAGACTTCTGTTTCCAGTCAAGTTGGAGTAGCAGAGACCAGATGTACTGTCCTGTCTGAAACAACCAAAATACAAAAAAAGTATGTGAAAGAAAGGTTTTCAAATGCCAAGCATCAGATAATGAAGGAGAGTAATCCTGGAAAATGGAAAACAAATGAGGTGAGCCCTATGATTGCCCAGCTACGGCCTTGAGAGTGTCTCCAAGCCACCGCACACGGAGGAAGAATTCAGACAGAGCCCAGTGAAACACTTGAGATGAAGAGATGAAGCTGAGAATTCAGGGAGACCAAGGAGGCTAGAGGTCGAATGACAATGTCACAGAGAGGAAGGAGCAGCACAAGAAAGAAACTCCAGAGGTTTGTTTAGGGCCCCCCTTCCATTTACAGCAGATACTGATCATCAGGTGCATGTGAGGGAACTAAAGTAAAGTCAGATGTCTACCTTGTAATATAAACAAATATCAATTCCAGGTAAATTAAATTAAATAAACTGAAGAAGCAAAACTTTAAAATTTTAGAAAAAAAATGGAGTGCATCTCTCTGTCTTAAACAAGACACACACACAGAGAGAGAGACTAATCATAAAGGGAAAAAAATCAATGTGTATACACTAAAATTAAACATTCTGGACTAAAAAAGGGAATATATATTTTAAAAATGACACTGAAACAAGCCAGACATAATGAGAGAATATGTATAATCCATAAAATCAACAAGAAATGTTTGCTCAGAATATACAATAATATCCTACATATTCATTTCTAAAAGAACAGCAATCTAGTCAAAAAAAAATGTGTACATGATATTTAAAAAGGCAATTTATTTAAAAAGAAGCAATAGGCCTTGGCCAGTTGGCTCAGTGGTAGAGCATCGGCTTGGCATGTGGAAGTCCCAGGTTCAATTCCCGGTCAAGGCACACAGGAGAAGCAACCATCTGCTTCTCCACTCTTCCCCCTCTCCTTTCTCTCTATGTCTCTCTTCCCCTCCCAGAGCCAAGGCAACCCTGGAACAAGTTGGCCTGGGTGCTGAGAATGGTTCTATGGCCTTGCCTCAGGCACTAGGATGGCTTCAGTTGCAACAGAGCAACAGCCCAGATAGGCACAGCATCGCCCCCTAGTGAGTTTGCTGGGTGGATACTGGTCGGGTGCATGCAAGAGTTGTTCTCTGCCTCTCTGCTTCTCACTTAAGAAAAGTACCCCCAAAAAAGCAACAAATGGAATATATATAGTTTATATATGTTCATATATATATTTAATATATGTTGAATATATAAAATATATTTGAATATATGCATATATACTTTAGTTTCTGAGGAAAATAAAACCACAGTGAAACTCCATTCCACACCTACCACATGGATGTGGAGCCATTCATTCATACATCCCAGATTTATTAGAACACTACAAAGAGGAATATCCTGCTAGGCACATAGAAACATTTAAAATAATTGACTATTATAATTTCATTTATTTTCTCTACCAAAATGAGAACTCAAAGAGGGCAGATACTGCATCTTCTTCTTATTGTATCTGCAACACATGGTAGAGTCCCTGGCACGAAGCAGAAAAGTATTTAATGACAGAAGATGATGCAACTCCTATTTTGAAAAACCTCACAATGGGACAAGGGTGGCAAGAAAGCAACAAGTCCTAATTCCTCACTGGGTATCTGGGAGTGTCACAGAGCGGCTAGATTTTGAAAAATGTATAGTTTTCCAGCACTTTAGTCAGACTCCATAAAGAGTCAAGATTTAAAAAAGTTTTCGCTGGCATGGTTTTTTTCTTTTCAAGTCAGCACAGAATATTTACCAAACTAAACACACACAGACACACATGCACACATATCAAAATTCCGTAATAGTCAATAGCTTCAGCTTTAAATGGCAGAGTGAGAAGAAGGAAAAGGAGGAGGAGGAGGAGGAAGAGAAAGCCATCTACATCCATATAAGTTACCATTACAATAACGTGGGTTTATTATTTGTTATTTTTACTAGCATGCCTTTATTATTGCACTGTCTTCATTGACATTACTTTACTACTTCAAAACACTTATCCAAGAAGAAAAAAGTTGCAAGTGACTTTGTTAGTTCCAAGAACTTCCTGAAAATTCTACTTAAGTGAGCTTGAAAATGTGCGATTCTACTATTTAATGACTGTTTACTCTCCAAGACCCCTCAAACCTCTCAACTCCACCAATCTTACACTGTTATATCATGACCTTTACCCAATCCCAAGAACCTCCTCCTCTCACATTCCTCTATCTCCCAACTCCTCCAACTTCCACTACCCTCCAAATTTGAAAGACCTGCCTTCAACCCAACTTTCATTCATTGCTAGGACTGGAGAGGTTAGTGCCCTCCCTTCCTGCAATACAATGCACACAGCCTTGTCTTATCAACAGGTTGTTTCGAAGATCCAGCATTCAACGCTCCTCCTTTTTTTTTTCCTCCTTCTTGTCATCATCATCACTAACATTGATTAAGCCCTAACTAAATGCCAAGCTCTCGCTAAAGACTTTAGATACCTGATAATCATATATCTTACACAAATAGAGTATTTTTAAATAAGCAATTAAATTATAGGTGATATATTCAGACAAGATTTCAAAATATCATCCAAAGAGGAGGTTTATATATATTTTCTACTGTCTTTCTTCATAAAAATGATGATAGGCCCTGGCCGGTTGGCTCAGTGGTAGAGGGTCGGCCTGGCGTGCAGAAGTCCCAGGTTCGATTCCCAGCCAGGGCACACAGGAAAAGCGCCCATCTGCTTCTCCACCCCTACCCCTCTCCTTCCTCTCTGTCTTTCTCTTCCCCTCCCACAGCCGAGGCTCCATTGGAGCAAAGATGGCCCGGGCGCTGGGGATGGCTCCTTGGCCTCTGCCCCAGGTGCTAGAGTGGCTCTGGTCGCAACAGAGCAACCCCCGGAGGGGCAGAGCATCACCCCCTGGTGGGCAGAGCGTCGCTCCCTGGTGGGCGTGCCGGATGAATCCCGGTCGGGCGCATGCGGGAGTCTGTCTGACTGTCTCTCCCCGTTTCCAGCTTCAGAAAAATACAAAAAAAAATGATGAGAGCCAGATAAGTTGAAGTCTAAAAATTATTCAGAAGCAGATTTCCTTGGTCAGCACCACTGGCAGCCACTGTGGCTGCAGTGGCATTGGCCGTCCTGGCTCAGCTCAGGTGAGTTCTAGTGAAAGAGTTCCAATAAGAGAAATAAACGTACCTCGTCTCTGACTAGCAAAGGAAGAGGACCTTTGCACAGAAAGTACTAGCTGATGAAATAAGGAAGGTGTCAGAAACATGAGCAAAACAAAGGTAGGGAGTCTTGAAGGCAGAGAAATGCCAATATTTTGCCTTTTACCTCCAAATAGAGAGTAATAGGTATACTCTTGGCAAACTGAAAGAAGGAAATGGGGTGACTGAGCTTCACAACTAAAATAACATCAACTATCTATTGTAATTTCACTTTGGCAACACCACCCTTTTGACTTTGTGGCACCACCAGTAAAAATTCATTTGCAAGCAGCGCATCTGAACAAGCTGGGCCTTTGCCTTAATTCATTTTTTCTGCTAAGAGCCAAGAGGAGAGGTAGCCTTGTATAAGGAGGATGGACAGCAAGCCCTCCGTCGGAGGAGGCCATATGCTAAATTAATCATGTTCTGGCTAGAATTTGCAATTCTTTAAGAGATGCTCGAGATGGCATGAAAAATTTAGAGGTAACAGGGAAAGAAGGAGAGAGGATGTGAAGCAGAAAGCTTCAGAGGGCACTTTAAATGTGCACAGTGCATTATGGCTTCTCACACATGAACAAGATAGCTTGCGTTGCCCAGAATGCAATAAATAAGGACTGCATTCCCTTGGCTGTCCCCTGTGAAGGGAGTGCTCATGCTGGAACACAGAGATTTCAGATTTGATGGCCATTATCAGTTATTAGCATAAACATAAAAATCATCCATCTTAAAGTTAGCAATAATGCATCAAAGCCAGCATGCAAAGATGGTGTCAATCTGAGATGGCAGGCTCTGCTTAAGGGAAACCAAGAACTGGTGCTTACATGAATTTGAAAAGTTTTTTTTTTATTGTTATTATTTTAATGTATATATTCCCTTTGTTTCTGCTATTACCTGGTTAGTTTTATTTCTGGGTTTCTAGAGTGTCCACTTTGCATTGCTGATATCATCATTGGTTTTCTACAGAGATGTAATCACATATTGTAAATAGGCTTTTTCTATTGTTGTTTTTTCTTTTTTTATTTTATTTATTGATTTTACAAAGAGAGGAGGGGGGATGAGAAGTTTTAACTCATAGTTTCTTTGCTTTAGTTGTTCATTGGTTGTTTGTCATATGTGTCTTGACTGGGCAAGGCCAGGGTTTTGGACCTGCAACCTCAACACTCCAGGTGGATGCTCTATCCACTGTGCCACCACAGGCCAGCTTTTTCCTATTGTTTCTTAATCTCATAAATTAAATAGAATTCTCAATCCATCATAAATAATCGATAATGAAAGGTTTTTTAAAGAACAAACTTTTCTCTAAAGGGACTCTTGATTCTTAATGCATATTTTTTAAAAAGCATAGAAAAATAAATGCCCTAACTAAAATGATAATAAACTCATCAGTTTAATACAATATTTCATAACAGTTGTAAGAAAGACATTGTCCTTCTTTCCTGAGGACGTTCAAATAGTTGCCTTGCAGAACTATTCTGTCATACTTCACTCTTGATTCCAAACACATCTCTTCCTACTGATACGACAATTTCCTTTCTCGTGACAGGAAATGTCTTCCTGATGGCCATAGAAGAGACTATGGCAAAGTTCATATTTTGGGCATTACAAAACCTCCACCCTCAGTTACAAATGCAATGATGAGCTGTCACCCCGAATTGTCTTGGAGAGTCAGAGGATGAATGCGAGCTGCCCCCCTTATGCTCTTCGGGTAGCTGACAAGCCCATGTCTTCTAACACATTCTTTCTTGTAGACTCAACAGTTTGTCCCCACCTCTTGCCAATCCTCTAAAGAAAATTTTCTGCCCCAAATCCCATGTTGTCAATCCTCTGCCTTCAACCAGAAGCTAAAAATGCCTTCAGAGCAAGCTGTTAATAATGACAGATACGAAGCCTGAAATACAATTGAGATCCACTCCGGGGAGGTCAATTATTCCTTGGTTAAAAAAGACATTTTCCTCTTATTACCAGTTAATATTTTATGGGTGCTCCTTCTTTATATTACCACCATTCCAAACAATTTACTTTTTGAACTCGCTTTCCCCTCCCCCATCCTCTGCGTTAGGGTGGGGGGACCCCCCACTCCTTCCGGTGAGATGTGAGTCACAGATGGCAAGCCTCTTCCAGGCACTGAAGGCAGCCACTCGTGACCACTTAGGAGCAGCCCTCAAAATGCACTATCTGCTGCTGTCTCAAGAAACTAGGGCTCCCGCTAACTTATGAAGTTTTTAAACGTTGAAAATAACATGGCGTTAAGATAAATTTGAATTTGCTCATTTAAAAAAATAATAAAACACTATCTGAATGAGGAAAAAGAACTGCGTCTTACCTGGCTTTGAGCTTTCTTTTAGTTCCTATGCACCACTCAACTCAAACTGCACACGGCTGTGTTCCACCTTCCCGGGATATCCGCCATTCCCGACCACCCCCCCAAGTCTGACCTCATTACTCCAGAGAGAACTTCGCTAACCCCTGCACTACACGTTAAGTTAGCACCCTGTGCGGGATGCTCCCATAGCACCCCTACTTTTATGACAGCCTGC
Source organism: Saccopteryx leptura (assembly GCF_036850995.1). NCBI lineage: Eukaryota > Metazoa > Chordata > Mammalia > Chiroptera > Emballonuridae > Saccopteryx > Saccopteryx leptura. The sequence continues at coordinate 70,297,048 of NC_089506.1, read as the reverse complement.
CAACTTACCTTGCTTCTTTAACACCCTCCACCACTTATTCAGGCTGTCTCCCACAACAGACTGAAAAGATCGCTAAAGCTGGGTCAGTGTTGTTTTGCCAGTAGACAGGAAATGTTTATCAAATGAATGAATAAAGGCAAGAATCGTGTTTGATCCTTCCTTATATCTGCTATATATCTAGCAGACTAATTTAAATACAATAATTAGCATTCAATAAAATGCTTGTGGATTAAGTGTGGGAATGGGAACCCTGAGGATGTCAGCTAAATTCAGCACACCCCAAATCAGCTGGGAAAATCTTTCCTACAACAGTTGTTGCCTGATTTCTCAGTGGGTCTCTTGGCTTGCTACTTGGCTCAGATAAAAGCTAGAAAGAACAGCACTACAGGAAAAAAAAAAAAAAAAAAAAAGGTATTATGCAATGGAGACTAAACTGCCACACTCAAAAGTAATATTCTCTATTCTTTTTTTCTTTCAACTCTTACTGTTAGAGTCACCCTGCTCCCCAGGAGGGAAGGATCACTGGAAGCACACCCATAATAAGTCACCCTTGGTGGTTGTTTTTTTTCTGTAAGATGTGTGCTATTTAAATTCTCACCCATGAATATGTAGCTAATATTGACTAATGGGAAATGTAAAAGCAAGAAGCTAAGGTTTTTAAAGCACATCCACTTAAATTAGGGTCATATGTAAAAAAAAAAATTGTTTAAAAAAAATTTTGAGCCACATCCAAAACTCCAGAGGGTATATTAAATAATGAAAGTATTAAGTGTTGGGATTTGGTGCTGGTAAGTGTGTTGGCACAGAACATAGCTCCCTGTGTGGTTTAAAAAATTAAGGAATTTTCCCCTCTTCCTTTCTCTAGTAGACTCCAAAATTAAAACAGTTTTCTTTTCTTTGTGGAATAATACAAGCAAACCAAATTATACTCTAATATTTTCATTCAATGACTTGGAAAGTCATAAAAATGCTTGTTTGGGGAGTTGCCTATACAGAAACAAAGAAAATACCACATCAAGAGGATTAAAAAAAGAAAGATAAAACAAAGAATTCCAAGGATTGTCACAACCTGATCTGCATAAATAAAAGATAATGGCTTCAGTGAGCTGGCCAACCTTTCTGTGGAGTGATCGGTCTGTGGAGAGCCATGTCTGAGAGGCTGCAGGTCATTACAGCCGGATAAAGCCTATTTCTCATCTATATTAAAGAATCTTGGCTGTTAAGGGCTTGATTTGGATCTTAGACATAAAAGCGTACAGAGCTGCACACCTAGTTAAGTCAATTGCTACATATGCATTCCCTCCCCAGTATACACAAAGAGTTTATCATTCACAGCTCAACCATTATACCTAATGTTCTTTTCTTGATTTAGAAAGGATAACAGTTAGGTAGATCAGAAGGACTCAAATTGAGGGGATCTGAACATCAAATTTGCTTTTGAGGTCAAATTTTTTTTCTAATTTTGTATAGAAAACACTAATTTTGCTCCCCTTAGTCAGAGTGTGTGACATAAACAGAGGAAGATAAAACTGCTTTCATATTTGTTCTTTATGTTTGATTTACTTTATTATCTGGTTCCAGGCAAGATGGATTGTTCCAAGACAACATCAGGAAATCTAGCCAATGGGAACTTGGCATTTCCAAAGAGGAAAGAAAAATCCAAACAATATAGTATACAAACCTGACTACAAGAATGAATAAATATGGAATAAGAAGCCGAAGAAAGCCATGGCAACTTGGGTCTGAAGAGGTACTATGGCTATAACTTATAGACTTCCTTAGGCTTGTCCTTACGAGACGGCAATAGCTCTACTGGGATTGCCACCTTGTATAGGTCTGCAGTTTAGAGATTCAACCCAGGCACAACCAGGCCCTATTGAATTGATTTGCATCAACAATAATCCAAAAAATTTATTTGGACAGTGATTTCCAAGTAAAAAGCCAATGGATTAATTTATGAGGCAATAGTAATATGGCATGTTACTGTATGAATACTGTAGGTAACTGTAACACAATTTTAAGTATTTGTGTATCTAAACATATCTAAACAGAAAGGTATAGTAAAAATATGGATTAAAGGTATTTTAAAATGGTACATCTATGCAGGCATCCCCAAACTACGACCCACGGGCCACATGCAGCCCCCTGAGGCCATTTATCCGGCCCCCCGCCGCACTTCCAGAAGGGGCACCTCTTTCATTGGTGGTCAGTGAGAGGAGCACTGTATGTGGCGGCCCTTCAACGGTCTGATGGACAGTGAACTGGCTCCCTATGTAAAAAGTTTGGGGACCCCTGAGAGCACTTACCATGAATGGAGCTTGTGGGACTGGAAGTTGCTCTGGGCTAGTGAGTGAGTGGTAAGTGAATGAGAAGGCCGACGACATTACTGTGCACTCTATAACATAGACTCTATAGAGACTATACACTTAGGTTATGCCAAATTCATAAAACAACATGAGATTAAACCAAGCACAAGAGAAAATGATGCAATCAAGGGACACAATTAATACCAGTTGTATGAGGCTGCTGCTGGTTAACATGGCATGCTATTTTAGAGCAGACATTTTTAAAGATAAAAAGGGTACATTCTAAAATAATAACTAATAGTGTAGTAAATACATAAACCAGTAATATAGTCATTTATTATCATTATCAAGTATCATGTACTGTACATAACTGTATGTGCTGTACTTTTTTTTTTTTTTGCATTTTTCCGAAGCTGGAAACAGGGAGGCAGTCAGACAGACTCCCACATGCACCTGACCAAGATCCACTCCGCATGCCCACCAGAGGCCGATGCTCTGCCCCTCTGGTGCGTTGCTCTGTTGCATCCAGAGCCATCCTAGTGCCTGAGGCAGAGGCCACAGAGCCATCCTCAGCGCTCAGGCCATCTTTGCTCCAATGGAGCCTTGGCTGTGGGAGGGGAAGAGAGAGACAGAGAGGAAGGAGAGGAGGAGGGGTGGAAAAGCAGATGGGCACTTCTCCTGTGTGCCCTGGCCTGGAATCGAACCCGGGACTCCTGCACGCCAGGCCGACGCTCTACCGCTGAGCCAACTGGCCAGGGCTTGTGCTGTACTTTTATGAGTTGCAGTGCAGTAGGTTTGTTTACAACAGCGTCACCACAAACACGTGAGTGATGCATTGTGCCATGACATTGGGATGGCTATCACATCATTAGGGGATAGGAATTTTTCAGCTCCAATACAGTAATGTGCCACATAACTCAGGTCAATGATAGACTGCATATATGGCAGAGGTATACAAGAGAGCCTAGATGTTTAGTAGGCAATAGTACATTCTATGATGTTCATACAACAAATTCACCAAAGACACACTTCTCAGAATGTACCCCCATCGTTAAGCATCACTTAACTGTATAATCTTATGGGACCAACACTGTGTATGCAGTCTCTCTTTTACTTAAACATCGTTATGCAGTGCATGACTGTATAGTATGGTGCTGTGCTCTTCAAACAAAAGTTTGGGCAACTCGGGAGTCCCCAGATGTATCAATAATGTGGGCATTTGTATCAAGAAGCCCCAGAGCATAGATGGTGAGATGATCTGAGAGTATATAAAACAAAGGCTCATTTTGCAGAGTATTGCCAAACCTGGGCCCTGAAGACCTGGAAGAGTATAAAATTATTTTCTGGGAAGGTACTGACTAAAACAATGGTGGTCAATGGGAATGTTACTGTCCCTTAGGGGAAGATTTGGAAACTGAGGGGGGAGGTTAGCTGCCATTTAGTTAGTAGGAAGCAGGGCTGTTATGTCTTGCAATGCACAAGAAAGAATTGTTCCAGCTCCCACAAAACTTTGTATAACATCGCATCAATGAAGGTATATTTATAATTATCTAATTTTGTTTTATGTAAAGATATATATAGTATTATTTGCCCAATTTTTTTATTTTTTTATTTTTTTTATTTTTCTGAAGCTGGAAATGGGGAGAGACAGTCAGACAGACTCCTGCATGCGCCCGACCGGGATCCGGCACGCCCACCAGGGGCGACGCTCTGCCGGGACCAGAGCCACTCTAGCACCTGGAGCAGAGGCCAAGGAGCCATCCCTAGTGCCCGGGCCATCTTTGCTCCAATGGAGCCTTGGCTGCGGGAGGGGAAGAGAGAGACAGAGAGGAAGGAGGGGGGAGGGGTAGAGAAGCAAATGGGCGCTTCTCCTGTGTGCCCTGGCCGGGAATCGAACCTGGGTCCCCTACACGCCAGGCCGACGCTCTACCGCTGAGCCAACCGGCCAAGGCCTATTTGCCCAATTTTAAAATGCACTGACTTTCCAGGATGGTAACTGCAAAGTAAATCGAGGAAAGATTACACTTTGTTACAATCAGATTTTTTGGAAAATCTCACCACTCGTGATGTTTGATTCAACAATAGGACAGTTACATCATTCTGCATTCACGGCCATGGGATTCGTGACAGTTCTACAGATGGGGCAATAACCTTGTTTAGAACAAATTACTTTCCTTTTATTGCTCTCTTATAATAAAGTTAGGGCATTGTTTTAACAGTCAAGAAGATATTACAAAATACTGTTCTCTAAAAGTCACACATTGGGTGTGACAGTAGAGAACACCGATCCAGGGCCAAGATAATATATATGATTAAAAAGAAGTTAAGGGGGCCCTGGCCGGTTGGCTCAGTGGTAGAGCGTCGGCCTGGCATGCGGGGGACCCGGGTTCGATTCCCGGCCAGGGCACACAGGAGAAGCGCCCATTTGCTTCCCCACCCCCACCCCAGAGCATCGCCCCCTGGTGGGCGTGCCGGGTGGATCCCAGTTGGGCGCATGCGAGAGTCTGTCTGACTATCTCTCCCCGTTTCCAGCTTCAGAAAAATACAAAAAAAAAAAAAGAAGTTAAGGGGAGATTTCAACACACATGAAGGGGGGAAATTGCCTTTTCTGGAGACAGGCAACCTTTTGTTCTCTTTCTAGGAACAAAAACTTGAAGGAAGAAAATGGGATGGAGTCATGATTGGCTCTTGAAAGCCCAGTGAATATGTAGCCATCCCAGAGAGACTGAAGGTTTAGCTAAAGTCAGGGGCCCCTGGGTCTACTTTCCATTTGGAATGCTGGGGAGACGTCACTTTGCTCCCACACAGAATCTGTTAATCACAGCAGAACAGAAATAGCAATGGGTCACATAGAGGTAACAGGCCAGACATAGAGGCCCTGAGATTCCAGTGACCATGTGTGAAGGATATGGAAGGCATCCACACATTCACAGGTGCTTTTGGTGTGGGAGTCAGACTGCAGCCCAGAGTAGCAAGCTAGAAGGTTAGCCACAGGTTGTCCGACTGAGGGTAAGGTGACTCTGAAATGGAGGCTGTAGAGTGGATAGTCAAAGCCAGGGACAAATGGAGACTGTTGTAGAAATCAGCAAACAGCAGCACCTGAAGAGTACAAGAGGGAACCCTGACTGTGCCAAGGGTCCACAGCAGCAGAGCCATCAACAATAAGAGATTAGGTGAACAGGGACTGTCTCTAGAACAAACCACACCTATTCCTATTGCCACAAGGTCAATGTTTTCCTACATCCAGAAGCTGTCCTGCATAAGGGAACAGGAGCAGGGACAGCCTGAAAGCCTAAGCCATCGCCCAGAAGCGGCAGAGTTAACCTGGAATAAACTGTCCTGCCTTGCAGAGATGGGGACAGTTTGAATAACCAAGTTTCAGCCTTCTCTTCATGCAAAAAAACCCCCCTACCTTCACTAGACCTGACACTACCCAGCAAAATAAAACATAAGGAAGCGACAAATTTTTAGACACATCTCAGTTTTCCAAATACCGCAGTTTTATTTTCTTGAGTATGTTTCTCTCCTTGCCATGTGCTTTAGAAATTGCTCATACTGAACTGGAACTGTAGGAGTCAGGACTGAATGTGAATCTAGCCCACAGCATTACATTCATCATGAGCCTAAGACTATTAAAATAAAAACAAGAATAAGAATGCCATCTACTGGCATTGAAAGCAGCAAGGGCCCTAACAAATCTGCATTTAGTTTAAATGGGAAAAGACACAGCAGAACAGTGTCTTATTACCTTCTTATTAAACAGTGATAACCAGAGAATGCAGAGTCAAATATAAGTATTATTAAAGGAATTGATTACAAACAAATAAATTCCTTCTTAATTAGTAAATTATTTACCTTCATATCTCAATTCTGTATTTGCTACTCAAGGTTCTATCTGGACACAAAAGAGGTAGATAGAGTGACACAGAAAGGTTTTGTTTGTTTTACTGATTTAGCAAACTGTTTTCAAAACACCCTAACCTTGCTCTTTATTCAATCTTATTTTTAAATGTGTTTGCAAATTGGATTGCCTATGTAGACAAAATAATAGTACATGTGACTCTACTTGGCTGTCTCCATTTTCTATATATTGAACTTGTATTGGATTATTTTTTGCATATTTTTATAGAAAGCACACCAAGGACTGATGAATTGTATTTGTCAATATTGATTGCCATTTGTATGAATTTTCCTCAGTTGAATGATGTTAATTCAAATTTTTAAACTTTTTCAATGGAATTATTTATTTTTAATCATTTATTTATTATCTGAAAATCCTATTCAACTCACAATATTTTATTAGATTTTTGATTATGATTTATTTAAATATACACAACATCAAAGTTCATTTTATTGCATACAAATATTCAATTGTTTCAGCACCATTTGTTGAAAGGTTATCCTTTTCCCCATTAAATTTCCTGGGCATATTTTTTGAAAATCAATTGACTATATATGTGTGAATTTATTTCTGCATTCTCTATTCTGTTTCATTAACCTATTTGTTTAGCTATTTACCAATTTACATTCTCTTGACTATATCTTTAAACAATTCTTTTTTTAAAAAAAGATTTTATTTATTGATTCTAAAGAGAAGAGAAAATAAGGTGGTTGGGGAAGAATGGGTATGTGCTTTGACTGGGCAAGCCCAGGGTTTCAAGCCATTGACCTCAGCATTCTGGGTGGATGCTTTTTCCACCATGCCACCACAGGTCAGGCATAGCAATTCTTGATATCAAGGAAGTGTGTACCATTGAAATTTGTTAATTTTAAAATTATTTTGGCTATTTTAGATCCTTTCCATTTAAATTTTTAAGTGAGCTTTGTCAATTTTTATGTAAAGATTGCTGAGATTCTGACTGGAATTACATTAAATTCATAGATAGTCTGGGGGAAATTAATACCTTAATAATATTGAAACTTCTGATCCATAAACTTGATGTAGCTTTCCATTTATTTGGGTCCTTTTTAAATTTTCCTAAGCAATAATTTATAATACAAAGTTTAATTCAAAATAGATCATAGACTGAAATGTAATAAATAAATAAACAATATTACATTTTTATGTAAAACTAATAAAATTCTAAAACAAAACAAGAAAATCTTAACGACCCACCCAAAGTTTGCAAAGATTTCTTAAATATGACACAAAAGTTTATAAATGAGATAAATTAATTTGAATGTCATCAAAATTAAAATTATTTTCTTCAAAAGACAATATTACAAAAATGAAGGTCAAGCCCCAAACTGGGAGAAAAACAGAGTATATATATGAAAAAACACTTGTATCTAGACTATATGAAGAACTCCAATAATTCAATTAGAAGACAAAAAAACTCACTTTTTAAATGGGTAAAAGATTTGCACAAGTATATGATCAAAGAAGATACACAGATAGCAAGCACTTCAAAAGATGCTCAATATTATTAGTCATTAAAATATGCAAATTAAAATAATAAGATCTCACCTTGCCACTAAAATGGTACAAATTCAAATGACTCTCCATGCCAACCACTGGTAAGGAGGTGGAGCCACTTCAACTTCAATATATTGGTGGAGAAAATATAAAATTGTACATCAATTTGGAAAACAGTTTGACAATTTTAAAAGTCAAACATATACCTACCATACAATTCAGCAATTCTTTCCACTTATTTACCTAAGAGAAATACTTGCACGTGAATGTTCACAGCAGTTTTATCTATGTTAGCAAAAACTAAAAACAAGCCAAATATTCATCAGCCAAAGTATATATAAACAAATGAATAAAATGAATGCTCTACCCATACAGTGGATTACTACTCAGCAATAAAAAGAATTTACTCAGAAACAAAAGAGAATAAGCTATTGGCCCTTGCAACAAAACATCAACTCAAAATAATTATGCTGAGTGAAGGAAGTCAAACAAAAAAGAGTACATATGTTTTATTCTATTTATATAAAATTTCATAAAATACAAACTCAACTGTAGTGACACAAAGCAGACCAGCAGTTTTCGGGAGCTGAAGAGGGAGGTGGAGGAAGGGAGGAAGGGAGAGAGTCCAAAGACGCCCAGAGAAACACTTACGACCATAGTCCTGTCCACTCATCCTGACTGTGGGAACGGTTTCATGGGTGTATACACGTGTCAAAATTCATCAAAGTGCACGTTTTAAATATGTGTAGTTTCTTGCGTGTCAACTATACCTCACTAAAACTCGAAGAAGAATGTTAGTTCTGGTTTTAAAAAACTGGTTAAATAAAAATATTAATTTTTAACTTTTTTATTGTTCTTTAACTTATTTTTGCTTTGGTGTTTTGTAAATGATATTATTAGCTTGGTATTGATATAACAAATCTTGTACCCTTTTTTTTTTTTTTTAGATTTCTTTTATTTTTGATTTGAGAGAGAAAGAAAGGCAGGGAGAGGAGTGGGAAGCATCTACTTACTCATAGTTGCTTCTCGTATGTGCCTTGACTGAGCAAGCCTGGGGTTTTGAACTGGTGACCTCAGCATTCCAGGTCAACCCTCTATCCAGTGCGCCAGCACAGGTCAGGCCACAAATCTTGTACTCTTGCACTTGTACACAGGGCAGAGTTCCAAAGTAATATGACAGCCTCTGCAAGCTGGATACACCCTCACCCCAAAAATACCTGTCACTGTACTCTACTTGTATTTTCTATAAACTATTAAGAGTTCACAGGTTCTCTCCACAACTGAGTTTGAACATTCAACAGTTAAATTCATCTATACTGACCGATGTGAAAATGTAACATTCAGCTACTTCTATGATTCTTAATGATTGACCTCATTTTGCATATTAAAATACAATCAACCACAAATATGTAGCTCAGCCTCAAATGATCACTAATTAAGTTAGTATAAAAATAAAACCACTTTTCCATTAGGGCTCGCAGTTTTTCTTGGTCGGGTGTGCCGGGAAGGGTGAGCCTTGTCTCAAGGCGGCGAAGAGGAAACCTGGAGCTTAAAGCCAGGCGACAACATGGACATTCTGAAGCCGGAGATCCTCCGGAAGCGGCAGCTGGTGGAGGACAGGAACCTGTTGGTGAATCTTTCTTCTGACATTAAAGAATCCATAACAGATGTTAAATTCGTGTTGCAAAGAGATTGTGTGAAGGTTTTCAGAGACATCGCCTGGTTCAGACCTCACAGCATGGAAATTGATGACCTTCTGAACTGGATGAGGGACTTGGCTTGGCAAGGTTCCCTTCTCGAGTTCTCTCCAGAAGAAGCAATAATTTTCCAATTTTTTCTCCTCTTTCTCCTCATCACCCCTCACCATATATTATAAAATTAAGAACTGCCTTTCTTTTATATGTAACCACAGAGTTGAGAAATGATAGATACGTGAATTCCAAACTGCCCTCTTGATGTTCCGCTTATCTGTCAGACCTCATCCTTACTGGACTATTGACCCTGAGACAGGAATTCCAAAAAGCTGAGAAGCCGCCCCAAGGAGGGGCTCCGGACACACCAGGACTTTTGATTCAACACCCACATGCTCAAAGCCCCCCAAGGAGGAGCATTCCAGACATACCAGGACTTTTGCCTCAGTATCCCCTCAGGCTCTCCCAAGCACTATATAACTTGCCCCTAGTCTGTAACCAGTGCTCTTCTCCCCCAGGAGAAGTGCCCGGCAGGGTTCCTTTCTTCCTTTCAATAAAGCCTGTTACTCTGGTAAAAAAAAAAAAAAGCCACTTTTCCTCTTCCTGGAATGGCCACATTAACGGTATTAAAAGAGCTTTCAAATCTCCCTCCAGTTTGCTGCCTTTCCAGTGGGCCTGTTTTTGCTTCTCGTGAGAACAAAGTTAGTAACAGTAAGGAGGGCATTTTCCCTTCAGTCACACAGATATGGGAGATAAGGGGAGAAGTTACCTATTGAGGCTGAAAAAGAATTTAGAAGTGGCATAGAACAACATTGTAATGATACTGTAATTTGTTAAATACCTTACCCCAGGCCTGAGAGCTCATTTGGTCTATTTCCTTCCATCCTAACAGGACGGTTTTAAACAGTCCCCAAAAGACTGTAATACTTAACAAGTCATCAAATCTTCAAAAGAGATACCCTTAATCTCTTTTAAATACACCCTCCTTAGCCAACTCTAAGGAAAACACTTTAATGATCAATGACCTTACAACTTTTCATTTTCTCTCACAATTCTCTCTCATTTCAGTCCCTACCAGCTCTCCCTAAGTCCTTCCTATGAAAACTTTCCCAGCTCTTCACAGTCTAGCTGCTATGAGTGACTGAGTGATGACTCCTGAGAAGTCGTAGGGAACAGCTGGATGAGCATGATTGTGAGGGGCTCCAGAAGAGCCACCTTACAGCTCACCCAATGCCTAAGCAGTCAATAAATATTTACTGCTAGGCTCTGGTCGGTTGGCTCAGTGGTAGAGCATCAACCCAGTGTGTGGATGTTCCAGGTTCAATTCCCAGTCAGGGCACCCAGGAGAAGCGATCATCCGCTTCTCCACCCCCTCCCGCTCCCCCCCCCCTCTCCCCACCCCTTCTCCTCCTCCTCCCGCAGCCTTGATTCCAGCGCATCAACCAGGCACTGACTCCACAGAGCCTTATCCTCAGGCCCTAGATAGATATAGATAGATAGATAGATAGATAGATAGATAGATAGATAGATAGATAGATAGATAGATAGATATAGCTCGGTTGTGAGCATGGCCCCAAATTAGCAGAGCATCGGGCCCAGATGGAAGTTGCCAGGTGGATCTTGGTCAGGGTGCGTGCAAGAGTCTGTCTCTCTATCTCCCTTCCTCTCACTTGGAAAAGAAGAAGAAAAAAATATATCTATATACTGTTAGGCCCTGGCCAGGTAGTTCAGTTGGTTGGAGCATTATCTCAACATGCCAAGGTTGTGGGTTCTATCCCCATTCATGGCACATACAAGAATCAACCAATAATAACATAAATTGAATAAGTGGAACAACAAATCTCTCTCTCTCCCTCTCTAAAAATCAATAAATTAAAAAAATTAAATGTTTACTGTTAAATGAGTATATTACTAAATACATCTCAGACATAAACAAACTGGGCTTAAAAGCTTGCATTTAGAGTCTAGAATGGTTTAGGCTAACCAGGTGAGAATACTGCCTCCAGAATCAGAGAATATCTACTTCTAAGAGTCATTGTGGGAATTCAGTAGACTTCTGCAGGTAAGCACTTAATAGGCAGTATCACCTAATAGGGAGGGGAATATCAAGACAGTAAGACAAATCCATGGAAAGGCACTCGGCTCATGAGTAGAGGAAGCAGGTTTAGAACTCACATGTCCCGGCTCTTAGGTCAATGTGCCTCATTTCAGAATGTCACCATGGAACTCCAGGAATCCCATGGAATTCATAATACATCAAAATATATTTGACCCTGGCCGGTTGGCTCAGTGGTAGAGCATCGACCTGGCGTGCAGGAGTCCCAGGTTCGATTCCCGGCCAGGGCACACAGGAGAAGCGCCCATCTGCTTCTCCACCCCTCCTCCTCTCCTTTCTCTCTGTCTCTCTCTTCCCCTCCCACAGCCAAGGCCCCACTGGAGCAAAGTTGGCCCAGGCGCTGAGGATGGCTCTGTGGCCTCTGCCTCAGGCACTAGAATGGCTCTAGTTGCAACAGAGCGACGCCCCAGATGGGCAGAGCATCACCCCCTGGTGGGCATGCTGGGTGGATCCTGGTCGGGTGCATGTGGGAGTCTGTCTGACTCTTCCCCATTTCCAACTTCAGAAAAATACAACAAAAAAACAAAACAAAACAAAAACAAATAAACAAACAACAAATATATATATATATCTCAAAGATCTTCAGGGTTATTGGATACAAAATAGACAAATTTTAATCGGAAATGAAATGCAAGGAAAACAAAACAGGAAAGAGCAAAACTGCTATGGACAAGAGTTTCATGCTAAATGTTCTCTCGTTTGTTTTCTCAATTCCCAACAATATCCCTGATGTGTGCATTTTTAACCTTATTTTATGAAAAGAAACTGAGGTTCAGAAGTTAAGTGATGCATTTAGGCAGAACAGGGGTCTCCAAACTACGGCCCGAGGGCCGCATGCAGCCCCCTGACGCCATTTATCCAGCCCCCGCCGCACTTCCGGAAGGGGCACTTCTTTCATTGGTGGTCAGTGAGAGTACTGTATGTGGCTCCTGGAGTACTGTATGTGGCAGCACCACAAAGCATGGCGTCGCTCACGTACAGTACTACTTCTGGTGACACTGACGCACGCGTCAGGGCTCCGGAAGCGCATCATATCACTGGTTACAGCTATCAGTGACAAATATGGAACCGGACATTGACCATCTCATTAGCCAAAAGCAGGCTCATAGTTATCATTGAAATACTGGTCAGTTTGTTGATTCAAATTTACTTGTTCTTAAATCAGAAAAAACCAGGAACTGCATTATTCCATACGTAGGTGGGACTTAAAAGTGAAACTAAGAGACATTGATAAGAGTGTGGTGGTTACAGGGGGAGGGGGGAGAGGGAGAAGGGAAGGGGGAGGGGGAGGGGCACAAAGAAAACTAAATAGAAGGTGACAGAGGACAATCTGACTTTGGGTAATGGGTATGCAACATAAGTGAACGACAAGATAACCTGGACTTGTTATCTTTGAATATATGTATCCTGATTTATTGATGTCGCCCCATTAAAAATAAAATTATTTTAAAAAAATTTACTTATTCTTTATTTTAAATATTGTATTTGTTCCCGTTTTATTTTTTTACTTTAAAATATGCACAGTGTGTATAGGGATTTGATCATAGTTTTTTTTATAGTCTGGCCCTCCAATGGTCTGAGGGACAGTGAACTGGCCCCCTGTGTAAAAAGTCTGGGGACCCCTGAGACAGAAGTTCGTGGCCTCCTGGCTCCAAGTTCAGTGCATTTCTACCCCATAGCAATACCGAAGCTTAGATAGTAATGTGCAGTAAGCAACATGAGTGTGTCAGGCTGGGAGAGGACACATGGGGTGACTGAGTCAGGGGACGTCAGGGAAGCTCCCTGGGAAAGCATGGCACAAAGACCAGCTTGCCTGCTTTGCAGTGGGCTAAGGGTCCTTCTGAAACGAAAGCATGAAATACAGCCGCCTGGCAGTTCTCCAGTCTGGGTAACTCCATCTTTCCAGTTGATCAGGCCAAGAACTTGGCGTCATCCTCGATTCGTCTCTTTTACTCCACGTGCAGCCGTTCTCCAGCGCCGCCACCTCCTCCACACTCCCCCTGTCCCCTGGCTGCTGTGGTGGCCTCCAACTTGTCTGCTTTGGCTCCTTTGGTCTCCTCTCCAATCAGCAACCAAAATAAATTTTAAAATTTTATTATGAAAAATTTCAAACTTACAACAAAGAAAAAAATTTACAATGAATTCATATATCTCCATGCTCAGAGGATTCTATCAGTCATTGGTTTATATTTTGCTTTATTATATTATCTATCCCTCCAAAGAGATTCTTTTTAAAGTGTAAGTCAGATTTCTGCAACAACCATCCAAAGCTTTCAGTCTCTGTCAGAGTAAAAGCCTAACCCTTGTATTGACCAACAAGAGCCCAAGTGATCTCCATCCCCCTTCTCCGTCTTCATATCCCACTGCTTCCTGCCTCCTCCCCTCCAACACTCATGCGCACACACACACACACACACACACACACACACACAGCTCATTCCTGTCCATAGACACTGGTGTCCTTGTTTATTTTAAGATACACCAGGGTATGTGCTGGCTGTTCCCTTAGCCTGAAATTCTCTTCCTACAGATTTCTATGTGACTCATTCCCTCACTTTTTCTTGGCTTTATTTAAATATCATATTATAATAAGACCATCTTGGCCCATTCTATTTAAAATTGCAAATGCAAACCCTCTTTACATTGTCTTTCTCTTTTCCCTGCTTTTTATGTCCTCCATAGCCTTTACCATGGGGCTTTTATTTTAGTTAGTAGTCTTATCTCTTGTTTGTCTCTCCCCATTATGTGTTATTGCTTGCAACATACAGAACATTGCATTAGGCATTTCATACATGCTGGCCTCATTTGATATGCACAATGGCTGTCTCAAATAGAGATTCTTATCTTCTTTTAATAATAAGAAACCAAACTCAAAAGGGCAGAATAACTGGCTCAAGACTGCCGTTATATGCTGGCACCAGAATTAAAACTCAGGTCTGTCATATTCAAGGTTCATTCTTTTTTACTGCATGACACAAGACCTTCCATGATAGACAGGCAGAGTCCTGAGGCAGGCACCCCAGCCAAAGGTCTCTAGCTTATTGACTTTTCATTTTATATTTAAGCAGTTGTTTCTTCAAAATGTCCCTATTGAAATTCTAACCTTCAAAGAGGAGAAATCTCAAGTCAGAAGTCTTCAGTACTTTGGGGGTATTTTAGATGAGAACCCGTGCCACGGCCTTGGTATTCAGGGAGGGGCAGGAATGTGTAGAATAGAAAATCAAAGATTCTGTACCAGATTGCCCAGAGCAACAAAGGGCCCAAGTACACGTTTCACAAACTTTTTGTTTTTCTGAGACACACGAGAACTAATTCAAGGAAAAGTATGCATACTTCACTGTTTCATTCCTCAGTCATGGAATTTACCACATGATATAATAATATATCTAGTGATGCATTATTTTTCACTAGACTATGAGCTTCTTGAACTTGAAAAGTGTAGCTTAAACAGCCCTAGTGCCTAACGCAGTTTTTGTACATAACAGGAGCTTTAAAAATATTTGTTGAATTTGTTAATGAAGTGAATGAGCGAAGTATACAAGACCTATGGAAGACCAAAACAGAAAGCTACTGAGTAGCGGTGCAGATGTTTTTTAAAAAGCTTTTCTCTTTTCTCCTGACTTCGAACACAGGCCATACTATCCTAACAGTATTGCAATGGGGTTTTAAAGTGATTACTGCATATCACAGCTAATGTTTCAATTTAGAGCCATGGGTGATTGGCTTAATACCAAATAGCAATAAATTCTGAGAAGGGTTCAGAAATCCAGTAGCTTATTGGTCAAATATCAGTTTAGTTTAAATCTGAGTATTTGTTCAGGCACAACACTTCCCCTCCCCAACACAACATCTTTCTTAGTTCTCTCTGTTATATGACAGTCTTTGTACCTGTGTCTGGGAACTCTATTTTACCGTAAATTCATGAAATCAGAGACCATGACATTCCTACAATTAAAAAAAGCAGTGCTTTGAAGATCACAGGCATATACACAGCACTCAAAAAGCTAATAGATAGACTGTCTTCTGACTAACTCAAGTTAGTGAAAACGTATTTTTACTACAACAAGTCAATTTGGATTTACTAGTGGATACACATACCAAGGTGAGAAAAAAAATAGACAGGCTAGCAGTCAAATAGCCTCATAAATATCATATCAGACATACAACAATCTCATGGACCTGTATAAGAACACAGTTTTCATTATTAATTATAATAATAATGATAGTTCATATTAACTAACATTTATTGACTATTTGCCGTGTGTCAGAACTGGTGTTGGTGTATTTACATACTTCAGTTCAATTAGCCCCCAGAAGACAAAGTTCATTATGTACAATTATTATCTCCATTTACTGAGTGAGCATATTTAGGTGTGGAGACATTGAGCAAATTTCCTGGGGTCATCCTGAATGTTGGAGCAGAAATGAGCCCGTTTGTTTGAGCGCCAGGGTTCTGCAGATCTTTCATTTCAGCATT
Source organism: Saccopteryx leptura (assembly GCF_036850995.1). Classification (NCBI taxonomy): domain Eukaryota; kingdom Metazoa; phylum Chordata; class Mammalia; order Chiroptera; family Emballonuridae; genus Saccopteryx; species Saccopteryx leptura. The sequence goes on along the minus strand of NC_089506.1, from coordinate 70,281,042 downwards.
ATTATTATTAACTGAATTTTTTTGTGGGGAGAGGATCTCATTTCTGTTTGATTTATTTATTTTTTATTTTATAAAGCTGTTTTTTTAGACTTTTTCAAGCGTAGGATCTGAATCAACTTCAGAGAGCCCGTGGACCTTCGTAGGAATTGAGAGAGTTGATTTCTTTTTTTTTTTTTTTTTTTTTTTTTTTCTGAAGCTGGAAACGGGGAGAGACAGTCAGACAGACTCCCGCATGCGCCCGACCTGGATCCACCGGGCACGCCCACCAGGGGCGACGCTCTGCCCACCAGGGGGCGATGCTCTGCCCACCAGGGGGCGATGCTCTGCCCCTCCGGGGCTTTGCTCTGCTGCGACCAGAGCCACTCTAGCACCTGGGGCAGAGGCCAAGGAGCCATCCCCAGCGCCCGGGCCATCTTTTGCTCCAATGGAGCCTTGGCTGCGGGAGGGGAAGAGAGAGACAGAGAGGAAGAAGGGGGTGGGGGGTGGAGAAGCAAATGGGCGCTTCTCCTATGTGCCCTGGCTGGGAATCGAACCCGGGTCCCCCGCATGCCAGGCCAACGCTCTACCGCTGAAAGAGTTGATTTCTTGATTGCTTTGCACTGTTCTATCACTTACTGTAATTATTACAGAAGTAAAAGTATATAAAATGGGAAGTTTTAACCCATATTTTATGAGTCACGAATGGGCTCTAAAAAGCTGCCATTTTATTATTTCCTTTAGAGATACTTAACAGGTAATGTCAGTGGTAAAGTTTAGTGCCTAAGCAGCCCTTACTATTCCCTGCCTTCAGAATTATCAACCCTCTTTAAAGAAAGAATAATCAAACGAGTTTTATAATATATATGTGTCCACCTAATTTCATATCACTTACGTTAATAACTCAAGTGTAAAGGAGAAGGAATTAAGGGGCTGCCATCAACTATACAGAATGAGCAACAAGAAAATGCAGGAAAAGAACCAAAATGAGGATATTACCCATAAAATTAAAATTGTATGTGACTATACATATAGCACGTACTACCTGGAAGAAATGGCCTTATACTGTAGACACAGCATGAAACAGCCATTGCAGAGTTGGTTAGTTTCACATTAACTCGTATAATCTGACCTCCTCTGACATAGTTCAACACCTAAAAATTTTTCATTCCTCTCTAATAAACAAAAGATCTCTTCACCTTGGTTCAGCTAGATTTCCAAAAACTACCCTTACTAGAAGTGGCTGATTAACTGAATTCTTTTCAGCTCTTGCTTAGCTGCTGGTTTCTTAAGGAAAATAGGGTATATCTTTTTCTCTAAGCATCACTGAAAGTAGTTTGTCATGTTATCGTTAAGCTTGCAGCAAAACTATTGCCCAGCACCACCAACCCAAGGTCGTAGACCCATCTGGTAACTGTCGGTACTTCCCATGAGGAGTCACCTTACACAGTTGTTGCTCACGGGTTTACCAGAAGGCTTCAAGAACTTCTAAAAATCCGGGAGATGAAATTACGTATAAGTGTACACACCACTGATTCTTTGAAATTTGTTGAGACTTGCCTTTATATCCAGTTCATGATCATTTTTTCATAAACATTCCATGTGTACTTAAAATGAATGTGTATTCTTTAAGATTTGGTACAGATTTTTATTATTTCAAGCTTGTTATTATGTTGTTTGAATTTCTATACTTTTATTAAATTGTTTTTCTTAGATATGACAATTGAGACAAATGTAATAAATTTCTCTCTGTTGCTGGTAGACTCGTCTTCCCCTGGTTCTATCAATTTTTGCATTATGTGCTTAACATACTTTGTTAGAGGCATATGAGTTAGAGTTCCTATCGCTTCCTAAATTTTATTATTTTATCATTAGCAACCCTCTATATTCCTCATGATGCTCTTTGTCTTGAAGCCTATTTTGTCTGATAATATATCTACACTTCTTTTGTTCTGGTTATAATTTACCTAGTGTATTGTTCGTTCACTCTTTAAACCATTTTGCACTTTTATACACTAGAGCAGTGATTTTCAACCTTTTTTGAGCCGCGGCACATTTTTTACATTTACAAAATCCTGGGGCACACCACCTACCAAAATGACACAAAATGACACTCTGACACAGTACATATTATACATATAGTTAATAATATAGTTTCTAAATGTATTTATACTCACTTAGTGTGAAACCTGGGCCTGTTTCGATGAACACAAAAGGGATATCCTGGCAGGAATGGTAGAAAGACACACACGAAGCTCTTCCTCAACAGTTCTCAGTCTCTCTCTGTTTTTAGTTTTTATCGCAATCAAGCTTGAGAAGCTCAGCTCACATAGATATGTGGTTGAAAACGGGAGCAATGTCAAAATAGCTTTGTTGGCCAGAATGGGGAACTCCTTGGCAACAGATAACCAAAAACTGTCCAAAGGAAGATCAGCAAACTTTAGCTTTAAAGTTAGATAACATTGTGATGCATTGTATATCACCCTCTGTGGGGGCCTCTTTTAAAAAGAAAAAGGTCAAATATTTATATACACCCTCAGGATAGACATAACCATCTGAGGCTTCATCTAGTGGTGTCAACATTTACCTCTAGTCCTGACCAGGATTAGAAACCGGGACCATGGGGAGGAGAAACAGCTTCAACTACTCGCCCCGGCCACACAATGACAAGTGCGGGGCAGCTCAAGCGGGGACCTTCCTGGGTGTGGATGAGAGGCGGCCTACTATTGGTTCATCGCTAGTGGTCGGGATGAATCCTAGAAGGTGATTGGTCACTGAGCATTCCCTGTGCCTCCACTCTTCCTGTTGCTAGTAGCTGGAGGGATTGTGAAGGGAATGTTTATGTTCGGATGGAGGCAGCTGGCTGCGGGCCATATCCGGCAGGCAGGCCATAGTTGGGGGACCCATGTTTAATTTCCCCATGGCACACCTGACCATGTCTCATGGCACTAGAGCAATGGTCCCCAACCCCCAGGCCGCAGACCGGTACTGGTCCATGGGCCATTTGGTACCGGTCTGCAGAAAAAGAATAAATAACTTACATTATTTCCGTTTTATTTATGTTTAAGTCTGAACAATGTTTTATTTTTAAAAAATGACCAGATTTCCTCTGTTACATTCGTCTAAGACTCACTCTTGATGCTTGTCTCAGTCACGTGATACATTTATCCGTCCCACCCTAAAGGCCGGTCCGTGAAAATATTTTCGGACATTAAACGAGTCCATGGCCCAAAAAAGGTTGGGGACCACTGCATTAGAGGAAACTAGAATATTTTAATCTAATCTGACCATCTCTGTCTTTAGTATATTTAACTTATTTTTCTTCATTGTATTGTTAATATAGTTGGACATATTACTACATTTTATATATATTTGTCCCATTTTTAATGCACATTTACTTTTCATTAATTTACTTTTGTATGTGTATTTGTTGCTTTGTCTATATTGAACTTGTCTATTCAGAGCTGCATTACTTGTCTCTTATTTTGGCTACTGCTACAGTGACCGTTTCTATGAGGACTCCCCCCAGATTCACATAAGTGCAACCTGACCACTTTGCTTCGGCCCCATGGCATGGGCTCGCTTGCTGCCCTGCAGCCTCAGGGAAGCTACACAAGCAGGCATCCTCCGAACAGTCTAGGGAGAAGTGGGAAGAGGCACCGACGGATCATTGTTTTTCTGTTGTTTTGAGGTGCTTTTTGTAGGACAGCCATGAAATACATTTTGTATATCCTCTCAGTGTATCCCTAATGGGGACTTAAACAGTCACTTGCTTGTGTCAGTAGAAAAGAGAAAAAAGAAGCACGCAGAAGGAAAAGGTTTAAATTAGGAGAGCCTGATTGAATACAGTTCAAAAACCACTGACAGGGGACAGATGTGAGCAAGTCATGAGCCTCTATAGCCTTATAAAACAGAGGTAATAATGTTTATTTATCTGACACATTTCTTGTAAAAATTAAATATGTATTTGGATTACCTTTCTCTATTTTTAAAGCGCCTCTCTAATTTTAAAGTTTTATTTTATTATAGAGTGTTATTTGTTATTGGCAGTATGCTTGGGGGTAATAAATGGTTTCCATGAATTTTTTCTGAAGGTGATTCTAAAAAGCTAAATATTACTTGTACACTAACAACAGTGGGTTTGCGATTGAAATTATTCCACTTATTACTGTATTAAATACTTATTGAGTGTAATATTACCATTACTGCTTCCATTTGGGAACAAGTTAATTCCTTACTCCACCCCGTACCATGTGGCATGGGCAAAATACTCCTCTTCTCTTGGCCTCAGTTTTCTTTACTCTTCTTTCAAATCGTAACAACAGTAGCGGTACCTCCCCTGTATAATTATCTGGGAAAGGAAGACCAGCTGTTCTTATTGCTATCACATACTCCATGCTATACAACAATAGAGACTTTATTGAGGCAAGGAATGTTCAGATCAGCCTGAACACTTCCTTGAAGAAGGTGTAAGAAAACATTTGAATCATAACCAAGAAGAATTTTGAGTTTAGGTCGATTTAACCTCTTTTATCTTATTTTGGCAAAGTCATTGAACAAAAGTAAAGGCTGCTGGAAAGAATTTACAGTTGAAATTCTTTCTGAAGGCTCTACCAGCAGTGAGGTTCAGACTATGAGATCCTCACAGTCGGGGGTGAGGGGCAGCACACCTGTGAGTGATTGCCAAGACTTAAGTACCAGGCCACTCTGGGAGAGCATTCTTTATAATGAGTGCCGGTAAGACTAGACCCCTATCTGTCTGCTCCAAAGGCTTGAAACATACACAATTTACCTCCCATCCCAGCATTTCATCAAGAAAGAGCAGCAGACACCTTTGTGCTTGAAAATCACAACAGAACAACTCCCTGTTGACTCCTGTCCAAGTTTTGAGTTGATGCAAAATTTCCATTTTTCTAGTTTTATCTTTTTTCTTTATGGCTGGGATATGTTATCTAGATCTTTGTACTGCTCGTGGTAATGTAGTCTCCGAACACAAGTCAAAATTCATTCTACGATCCCAAAAGAGCCTATAACTCCTTTAAAGATTTTCTCTCCACCAATTCATTTTCCAAGGGAATCCAGCTGTCAGGCCTGAGTTATGTTGGATGGTTTAGATACAAAATTTTATGCACACATTTGTTTTTATATATACTCATAGATGTTCGCACATATCTTTCACCACCTTCAAAATTTAAGAGGAATAAAAACACAAGCTCTGATTAAATCATATAAGAGCTACTGTCTGTCTGGCACATCCTTTGTTCAGACAAGTTTCCCTCCTTGCCTAGTCTACTCTATTCTACTTGAAGAGGCCAGTGTAAATCTCTTCAGTTTTCACTCACTAAAGACCTTGTACTTTTTTTTTTTGTATAACCCGGGATAGTGATCTGAGACCCAGGTTTCTTGCAGGACCTCAGAAGCACCAAACCATAGTAAACTCCACAGAGGGAAGCAAATATAATAAGGAAACCAACCAACATCTCACTCCCATTCCTGAGAGGATGACTGTGAAGAATACTTGTTCACACATAATTCAATACATCCAGAACATTCTTTCTGCTTTCTAGGTAGGCTTATTCAGAATTCCAAGATGAGAGTGTTGCAGCAGTCAAATTATTTACCAGTAAAGCAGCACTCAGCCTGAAAGTGAACCCACAGTTTCAGTGCACTCAGCCTGAAAGTGAACCCACAGTTTCAGTGATGTTACACAGTTTCTGCGGCGACTCCATTGTGCGATATCCATCACATTCCTTTATAAGTTTAATTTTCAAATGGGGCAATAAATTTACATGGTATAAAAATATCATTATATTTAACATTTCCTGTTTGTACTGGCATTTTTTTTACTCTAAACATAAAGCAGTTTGTATGTAAATTGCCATATGCTCTTAAGTTAAATAGAATCGTATCTGTGAAGGACTCATCATAATTTTTTTGTAAGTATGTGTGAAAACACTTGCACAAACAAGGGTTTCTTTCCAAGAAGAAGAAAGAGTCATATAAAAGAAGCAAATGAGCCTGACCTGTGGTGGTGCAGTGGATAAAGCATTGACCTGAAACACTGAGATTGTTTGTTCTAAACCCTGGGCTTGCCTGGTCAAGCCACATATGTTGATGTTTCCTGTTCCTCCCCTCTTTCTCTCTCTCTCTCTCTCTTTTCTCATTTCTCTCTAAAATCAATAATAATCTTTAATTTAAAAAATAGAAGCAAATGAACTTTGTGCCCAATTCAAGTAGATTTATTAATAATACTTTGTGCTTGCCTTTAATTATGTTATAACAAGGACCATATTTTTCTATTTTAAATGAAGAACATCAGGTAATAAAACAATATTTTTTATCAGGAAACTTAGAGATTAAGCACATACTATATGGGATAGGCATAGACTGTATCTTTCACTCTGTAACCAGCCCAGCTTCTAAATCACATGCACACATGCATACATATGTGCATACATAGAACAAGCACGAAAAGACACATAGATATTTACCACAAGTCATGTTCAAAGAAAATTTTCTGTGCGGTAAATAATTTAACTCAAATTTACCCACCCACTCCCCCCACCCAAAACTGTCAAAGGAGTTCATAAACAAAAATTTTTACAGAAAAATTCACAATAATCATATTTAAGTCATTTAATCATCTATTTATTATCCAGCATTCTAAGCTATATTTAAATAAATTGAATAGGGCAATAGAACAAATTTTATAACATTAAGTTTTTATCTATTTAAGAGATCTGTGGGAAAGGCGCTGTGTAGATGGGGCCAGAGGATGAAGTTAACAATGATATACAGGATCCCAGGAATAGGCTGCTTCCAAAATCATTCATTCATTTATTCATTAAATATTTATCAGCACCTCCTAAGTACTAGGTCCTCTTCTAGGCACTGGGGATATGGTTGCTATGGACAGATTTTTTTGCCCCTTCCCCTCAAAAAATCCATATTAAAACCTAATCTCCAGTGTGATGGTATTAGAAGGTGGAATTTTGAAGAGGTGATTGATTAGGTCATGGGAGTGGAGCTGTTTGCATGGGCTTAATACCCGCAAGAAAAGTGACAACCTTGTCCTGGCCGGATAACTCAGTTGGTTAGAGCATTGTTCGGAAGCACAGAGGCTGCTGGTTCAATTCCCCTCAGGGCACATACAGGAACAGATTGATGTTCTTGTCTCTTTCTCTCCCTTCCTCTCTCTCTAAAGCCAATAAAATAAACATTAAATTTATAAAATAAAGATAAAAAATAAAAGTGACCCCAGAGAGCTTCCTCACCCCAGCGAGAAGGCCATCTATGAATCAGGATGCACGTTCTCACCAGACAACCTGTCTGGTACCTTGACCTTGGATTTTCCAGCCTCCAAAACAGCAAGAAATACATTTAAAGTTGATTAAATCAATTTAAGTAAGTAGCAGTATAAGCATACTATATAAAAACACAAAAGCAAAGGCCATAAGGAACAACAAAAGGCTTGAAGGTAGTTGTCTCGGGAAACAACTCTAAGGGGTTGAAAAGAAAGGGGTTGGGCTGGGAGTTCCATTCAGCCTTCATTAAAGCCCCGACTTTTAAATTGTGTGTGTGCTATTATGATACAACTAGAAAATCATTTTTTGAAATTAGTACTTCTTTCCAAAGTATACTCTTTCCTCCTTTCCTTCCCTTAAATTCTAAACACCCATAAACACATATCCTTATAGTAAACAACACAAGACAGGAAAGCAAGAATTACCTTGGTTACTGCAGTAGCATACACCAAATGATTGTTGAGCTGGGTTGGAGGTTATCTGCACCTCTTAGATTTATTTCACATATGAGATTTTTTAATTCCTATCGTATTTACAAAAGATGGAATTTGGTGGACATAAAAGTTTCTATATTCCAAGTAAGTCTTCCACATAATCAGGATCTGAAGTATAATGACAACTTCAATTCTAAAATAAGGGTCTATATGACATTTAAGCATTGTTTAATTTTTTTAAGTCATCCTTTTATTGTTGAAATTAAAAAATAAAAGATACTGACCAGGTGGTGGTGCAGTGGATAGAGCATCGGACTGGGATGTGGAGGACCCAGGTTCAAGACCCCGAGGTCGCCAGCTTGAGCGCGAGCTCATCTGGTGGGGTTACTCGGTCTGCTGTAGCCACCCGGTCAAGGCACATATGAAAAAGCAATCAATGAACAACTAAAGTGTCACAACAAAAAACTAATGATTGATGCTTCTCATCTCTCTCCGTTCCTGTCTGTCTGTCCCTATCTATCCCTCTCTCTGACTCTCTCTGTCTCTGTAAAAAATAAATAAATAAATAAATAAATAAAAGATACTTAAATACAATGGTGAACATATAGGGCGAAAAGAGAATCATAAAATTTAATGTCAAACTAAATAGTGAGCTGAATGTTTGGATCTCTGACAGGCTTGAACCCAAAACTGCTTAGAAATGAGTATGTTCACGTTAACAGCAATTGGCTTATAGGCAAGAGAATGGTCGAAGTTGTTCCAGTTGAACTTCCAGAGAAATTCTCTCCTCAAGAACATCCTTTAACTGGTGGAGCAATTCACTATTCAACCTGGCCAAAACCGTGTTGGTTTCCTTATTGCATCTAATTGATTGATGCCTGAGTAGCTTTCTTAGCTTTCCCAACAGGCCTAGGAATAGAAGCAGTGGTGCAATAACACCAGCTACGACACCTGCCTTTTGTGTATGTTCATCAACTTCTGGCCTTCATTCATCTTCTGATTTTAATCTTCTTCGAACGTGTCTGGGTCGTAGAGCAAGAGGTGCTGTACCTTTGCTCACATTGGTGGGAGCACTAGCACCTTTCTTTTTTTCCATTTCATTATGTTCTGCCAACTCAAAGAGAACTTGCAGGATCAGAAGCTTTTTCAACTGGCAAGATTCTGGATGTTTCTCAGCTTCATCGTCTTTTCCTTCATTTACATTTGATGCAGCAAATACTTCAAATGGACTGAAATCGGCAAAATTGGGTTGTTCTGGTTTCTGCTGAGGTGAGGTATTAGTGAAAGTTATTAAGTCATCAGCATTCACTGGGCGGTGCTCTACGGCAGTGGTCCCCAACCCCCGGGCCGCGGACCGGTACCGGTCTGCGGGCCATTTGGTACCGGTCCACAGAGAAAAAATAAATAACTTACATTATTTTTGTTTTATTTATATTTAAGTCTGAACTATGTTTTATTTTTTAAAAATGACCAGATTCCCTCTGTTACATCCATCTAAGACTCACTCTTGACGCTTGTCATGGTCACGTGATACATTTATCCGTCCCACCCTAAAGGCCGGTCCATGAAAATATTTTCTGACATTAAACCGGTTCATGGCCCAAAAAAGGTTGGGGACCACTGCTTTACGGGACCAGGAGCTGTGAGGGTTACATTGTTCCCTATCTGTTCTGGGTCTGAAGTAAAAGAGTCTGAACTATGGTAACCATCTGCTACAGTATTTCCAGAGGCAAATTTCACTTACCAATTTATCTTACTTTCTTCTCAAAGGTCAGATGTTTTCACAAGTAATGGGTTAGTGGGATTAGTATGACCATTGCCAGTTCCTTTAAGTTCCATTTCCGGCATATGGACTTTGCTTGGAGTCACACAAATGGGAACTGGTGAACAATAGCAGTATCAGGATCAGTTGCAATGTTAGAATCAAACTGCGTCCGAGTGCGTGAGCTTGAAGAGCGTGTGCTGAATGTCTCCCACTGCTCACTGCTCTGATTCATCTCCGGCCAAGTCTGCTTTGGTGACAGCATTGATGGTGACTTGCTTGGAGGTGCTTCTGCAGGAGAACCTGAATAATCTACCTCACCTGTCTGATCACCAACATCTGCTGAATCTTCCAAATCAATCAGTTTGGGCATTAAACTTTCAGGTGGGGGAGGGTTCTGGGAAGTCACAGCCATCCCTCCCAGCAAATACCAGATGAAAAGCAGCACAAAATTCATCCAGTGACAATCCTCCATCTTTATCAAAGTCTGAGAGTTCCCAAATGTGAAAAAGTTCAAGAATAGAAAGTTTTGATTTTGTATAAATAAATAAATAAATAAATAAATAACTCTTTAGCTACAGATCCTGGAATAAATTCGTTTAGATCAGGCTGAATGGTTTTAAATTTATTTACATAATACTGTCTTTGTTCATCTGTTATTTTCCAGGGAGCATCATAACTACTGGATTACCTGTGAATTGCGCTGGCAGTTGTAGCCGATGCTGCAGTTGGTACCGTTGCCTGGTGCTGGGCAGAAGCAGGACATATGGTTAAAAGAGCAGTGGTTGGTGGAGTAGCTGCAAAACTGACCCATTTTCTGGAGGTGGAGAACGCCCTGACCACCCTGCCTCGCCAGCAGAGAGCCTGACTATGCTTCAGGAAAGGGAGACAGAAAGGCCTGGGGCCTGCAGGGGCCTCTCACTCTTTCCTCCACCCGGAGAGCGTTGTGCTTCCTCCCCGTGTGCTCACGTGGTTGGGACTGCCGTGGTGAAATCACAGGAGATGCAGGTTTCTGTTGACCTGCAGATGTCCGAGACCGACGGCGTCAGGGCTTATGGATCGCTTCTTCATTCACCCCCTGCGACCGGGTGGTGGTGGAATTACATCAGAACACGACCCTTGACTTTAAGAACCCGAACCACGTGGCAAGTCGAGCCGTCCGCTCCTCGCCACCTCCGGACCCTGTTGCTGGTGCACACCCCGCCTGCGAGGTCCTGCACGAAGCATTGTTAAATTGTTTTTAAAAACTGAGTATTTTAACAAAAGTAATAGTATCATATAAGCACAAAACTCACCAAATGTGTACAGGGGTCCCCAAACTTTTTACACAGGGGGCCAGTTCACTGTCCCTCAGACCGTTGGAGGGCCAGACTATAAAAAGAACTATGAACAAATCCCTATGCACACTGCACATATCTTATTTTAAAGTAAAAAAACAAAACGAGAGCAAATACAATATTTAAAATAAAGAACAAGTAAATTTAAATCAACAAACTGACCAGTATTTCAATGGGAACTATGCTCCTCTCACTGACCACCAATGAAAGAGGTGCCCCTTCCGGAAGTGCGCTAAGGGCAGGATAAATGGCCTCAGGGGGCCGCATGCAGCCTGCCGGCCATAGTTTGGGGACCCCTGACTCACAACATTTCATAAAATTATTTTTTTAATCAATAAAAGCTAAAAAAGAGGCCTTGGTTCTCTCTATAGAATGGAGTTTGCCAAAATCATGAAATAACATAAAGATTTAAGTGATGTGTCCATTGTTTAGAATATACTTCCTCAACTCTGAGAACATAAAATGACCTTTGTGTCTTGGAATTAATCAGATTCTGAAAAATACCTGCAGTTCTGCCCATAAAAAGCCTTCCTTGCCTCCTTCTTATAGGGTTTTGTTTTGGGTTGGTTTTTTGTTTTTTGTGTGGTTTTTTGTTGTTGTTCAAGATAGTAAACAGCACTGAAAATTGATAACAAATCAAACCAGCCTAATTTACAGTCTCAAAGTTAACTGACATCACATTAAACAGATGATCAACCATCACAATTACCATAGCAGTGTTTATTTTGTAGATCATATTTCGTAGTCTCTGAAATGTCAAATATGCCTCCCACTGAGAGGCAAATGTGGATATACGGATGCATGCGTGTCATCAACATGAAGAAGATGGAAAGCAAAGTTCCGAGGATTCATTAAAGAACTAATCCTTCCTAAAATTCTGATTCCTCAAGGGAATTGATACGGGAAGGTTCCGGTTATTGATTACTGACATAGGAACTGGAGTTCCTTATTGTTTTAACCAAATGACATTTCAGATTTGAAAGTCTGTGGCCTCCAAATAAAGGACCTGACATTCATTTACATGTGCTTTATTCAAACTAACAATACATAGTCTCTTCCGACCAGAAACAGACTGGGAACTATCACCTAAAAAGTTGTATTCCTTTTACCACATTAAAGAGTAAAAGGCCACAAACATGTTCATTAATGATTCTGAAAATCCCTTTAAAATATATAACCCTTTTAGAATAATGATGGGAAATGTTATCAGAAACCTCCATGCCGATCACTCACCCTAAGCCCTTAAACGTGCCTTTGCTTTTTGGCTTAGCCAACCCCTGCCACCCCACCCTACTCCAACCATACACACACTAAAAGTACCTGTGAATGTGTTCAGCCACGACACACTGACTTCTTCCAGCAATCACACTGCCAATCCATCTTGCCTTGCTCCCAGTTACAAAATGCCAAGGCACTAAGTGGGAACAATGGCTCCCCTCCGACTCCTTGTGTCTATGTCTTCACACTGTGTGTGAGGACAATAGCACAGTTTTCTCTCTTTGAAGGGCTCATAGTTTATGAACAGAAGCAGCAACCAAACAGACAATCGCCAGATGATAGCTGAGTACTAAGAGAGAAGCAGGAGGCAGGAGCAGAGGGAAGGAAGGTGCTCACTGCTGCTTGGTTGGAGGCAACAGATGAGCATGGCCTTGGAGGTTCAGGAGCAGAGGCACCAACAGGGGCCAAGAACAACATTCCAGCCCAGGAACAAGCATCTGAATAGCTCGGCACTGCCTGCAAGCACAGTGCTCTCAGAAACCCATACGTGGGTTCCATGTAACTGAGGCCAGAATGCGTTGGTAGAGAATGTAAGATGAGGCTACAAAGATGAGTTTTAGAAATAAATTACAAAGGGTCCTGTATGCTGAGTTAAGGAGCTTGGATTTCATCTTCTAGTAAACAGAAAGCCATTCAGAATTTTTAAGAGAATATAGTCCTAGAAGTTTCAAAATTAATCTGCTTCTCCATGTTTTACCACAAATTCACCTAAACAGACTCAGAAAATGCCCTTATCTCCATTTCAGAGTCAATAGGAGGATTCACTCACCAACACAAATTCCTCTAGTGACCTTAAATCAAGAGCCCATAAAAAGAGAATGCATCTCTTCTGTGTGTTTTATACCTCCTCTAATTCCGCTTAGCCCTAAGCAAGGGGGCCTTAAGTGCATGCTAAATCTATTCCTAGAATTTCCTAAAGTAATCTGCAGCTTTGGGTATTCTACAAATAATATTCACCAAAGAAAATTCAGAAACCTCTCATCTTTGTTCTACATATTGCTTCATTTTTTAAGACAAGTATCTCCCGATTAAAAAAAAAACAATTACTATAGCTGAACTTTTTGCTCTTTCACCAATCCAATCTGTGGTTGTGTGCCTGTCAACTACCCTATTCCATGGCACTCAATGTCAGGTGCAGACATGACTCCGGGTCACCTCTTACACATAGGCGAAGTCTATTTTCTTGCTTTCCTATGAAAAGAGGTCCTTTGGTAAAGCACTGTAAGTGCTCAATAAATGCTGACTGCTGCACTTGTGAGCACCTCCTGCTAATTTCTAAGCAGATGAAAGGAACAGCAGATCTCGAGACAGGGCCACGTTTCCAGGACTGATTGTAGCAGAGCACACAAAGCCAATCAGCACTAGAATTAGCTTTACCTGAACTGCCAGTTAGAGATGGCTCCTTGAAGAGCCAAGCTGCACAGTGTCAGATGGACAGATATACAGTCGTTTATTCAGAAATCTCTCCAGAGAGCCCCAGGCTAAAAATTGCTCCTGGGGCTCAGGAGAGGCCAGTCTAAGCCTGGAGGCCACTAGCCTGAGGCCAGCACACATCCCAGTTGCAGCCTTGGCTGCTTCTGTTGTAGAGAAGCGGTAGCAGCAGAGGCCCGGCTCAGAACCACACCGCAATCCCCCATGCAGCTCCTCTGCTAACACCTGTTAACAACGACCCCAGGCATCACGTCGGTGGAGGTGCTCTGTGGGTAACATCGACACTTACAGATATAACCACACAATTACTCTACACTGATATTCGTAAATTCTTTACTAATAGTTGAAGGTTATTTTTCAGATTAATTAAGGATCGAGCATTGAACTACTTTGTGTGAGAGAGAAAGAGAGAGAAGAGAGGTAAGAAGCATCATCTCATAGTATATCACGTTCATTGATTACTTCTCATATGTGCCTCAACCCAAGGGCTCAAGACAAGCCAGTGACCCCTTGCTAAAGCCAGCAACATTGGGCTTCAAGCCGGTAATCATTGGATCATGTCTATGATCCCACGCTCAAGCCAGCGACTCTGCACTTAAGCTGGTGAGCCTGGGTTCAAGCTGGTGACCTCGGGATTTTGAACCTGGGTCCTCAGTGTCCCAGGTTAATGCTCTATTCACTGCATCACCACCAGTCAGGCTTGAACTACTTTCTAAAGCTCTGTTATATGTTTATCCCATACATAGGCCTTATTATAAATACTGTCCCCATTCTAGAGATGTAAAACTCTAAGGAAGTGAGACTCTAAGAAGGTAAATGATTTGTCCACCATATAGCTTGTAAGCGGTGGAGCCAGAATCACCTCCCAGATTTTTTTGTTTCCCAGGCAAAGCTCTTTCCTCTGGGCCACACTGCCCCCTACTGGCTGAGATAGGTGGACGCAGGGAGGCACTAGGGAGGGTGGGTGATTTCCTAGAGACTGCTTTCAGGTGTGTGATGACTCCCTGATAGAAAGGGTATGAGACAGAGAAGGGAAGGAGAAAGGGGGAGAAAGAGGGTGGGTAGAACGAAGAAGAGGAGAGGGCAACCTAGTTGCTGATTTCCACCCCTCCAAGAAAACCCTGTAATATATTGGCACAAAATTTAGAGCATGTTTCATAATTAGTCAAAGGAGGTAGGGTTTTCATTTTGAGTTTTTTTGTTTTGTTTTGTTTTGTTTTAGATTTTATTTATTCATTTTAGAGAGGAGAGAAAGAGAAAGAAAGAAAGAAAGAAAGAAAGAAAGAAAGAAAGAAAGAAAGAAAGAAAGAAAGAAAGAAAGAAAGAAAGAAAGAGGGGATGGAACAGGAAGCATCAACTCCCCCATATGTGCCTTGAGCAGGGGAGCCAGGGTTTTGAACTGGCTACTTCAGTGTTCCAGGCTGATGCTTTATCCACTGCGCCACAACAGGTCAGGCCAGGAACTATAATTTTCAAATGTATTGAACATTCATTCATGATTTTAGAGCAACTAAGTGTTTTGTCAAACTAAATGTTTTGGGCATCAAGTCCCTTTCTCTCTGCCATTGGCCATTGCTGCCATTTCTGATCTGATGCCATCAGTGCCCAGGGGCAAGAAATCCCTAAAGATTAGGAAACTCCAGGCCAGGGGCCTGCTGAGGGCCTTGGGTGTTGTGTTCTGAGGAGGAGGTTTAAGACAAAAAAAAAAAAAGGCATTAACTTTCCCTTCTGCTACCAGTTTCCTTTGCTACACACTTTGTTTTCCTAAATCTTTGACTATGAAAAAGCCCACTATATTTTTTCTGCCTTTTCTAAGAACCCACGTATTGTTTCCATGTTGTACCCGAATTTTTTTTTTTCGAGATAGTCTAACTGAGGAAACAGCTCGTGAAAAACGACAAGAAAGATAATCCCTAACTGCTCCTTGCGGAATAGATCTTCTGGTGGCCAATATTAGAAAGTCAAATTATAAAGTATAAGCCTTTTGATTACTAAAGGATAATAATTAAATTATATAGAAATTTCCCTTCACTGTAGGGTGGAAAGAAACCAACTACCTGGTAATTGGTCTCAAACTAGAGTCAATAACGTTTTCCTTTTTATTTACATTTGGTTTTCCTATAAACTGCCTACTGGGTTGTGAGGAAGAAGGAGACCGGCGAAAAACTGCATCCTCATCCATCAGTATTAATCTCACACTTTACTGTGGCTCCATCCATTTATCTTCCCGACACAAATTAGAAATTCAAGAGTTTTAACAAATGAGCCTGCAAATGTAAACTTATTAGGCCATATATTTTTACTACACACTGTGCAGTGCCCTCCACAAAGCTGTCCCTTCAGAGAGCATTTTCCTATTTTGTGTTATTGATGGCAGCTAACTAATCACATTTTTAATGTTGTCTTTGGGGAGGGCTGTTTGAGTGAATGTGCAAGCTAAACTACCCAGAATAAATCTACCTTATTAAATGCTTGAAATTATGTGTCTTTTACGATAAAGAAACTCCCGAGCATTGTTACATTTGCTAACCTTCTTTCCGCAGGAATCAAAAGACTGGGATTAATTAAAATAATACATCAAAACTGGGGTGTTGAACAGAACGTGTCTATGTGTGAGAAAAGGCCAAGAAAAATTGGTTAATTGGTCTCTTCATCCCTATTCACTCCCCTCCATCTAAATAGCTTTAAGTGTTGCTTTCTGAACTGAAACTACAATAACATAGCGAGGAGACTCCCTCTTGCCTGTGTGTAGACAATAGCTAGTCCCCACCTCTGTCCCCAGTGCTAGGAAATTCTTTCCAATTTACCTCTCTGGTTAACAAAGAACTCCAAAATTTTTAGTCCCTAGATCTAGAAGCTCTAAAACCTAAAGTATAAATACATTGTGAGCCCAGTGTTGTATTTCTTCTATACAAAGATGCAGATTTAAGGCCTCTGAACAATGTCATGTTTCACAAATATCGAAAGAACACATCCAGCTGGTGAATACTGATCCTTGAAGCCCAGGTCCTCCTCGCCTGTAGCTCTGGTGAGCATTCAAGTGGTGGGGATCCCTCAGTACTGTGTACAATCATTTCATTATTCTGAGGGGTTTAATTACTGGCAAGTCCCTTATTACTGAGCACAAGTGCTAATCCGAGCCCTGAGGCATCTGCTTTCTCCCTCTACTCTTTGTAAATTTGAGACTATCGGAAGCAAATGCATACATGGCCACAACTCTGGCTTGTCACATAAATTTCAAGGATAACAAATGTTGCGTAAGTTTGAAAGATGGAATGGAGATCATTTGGGAACTGGAGCTCTCAAAGGCACAAGTGGAACAGAATTTGGAATCTGCATCAATATATACACTTCAGGACAGGAGGAGACGTCTTAGAAATGTGCCTAAAAGCAGGGAGTGGGGGTGCTGGCAAAGTGGGAAGTGATAAAGCAAGAACTCAATATTTTGCAAATTATGTCTCAGTGAGTTGCCTGTCCCACTTAAGACGTATG
This sequence comes from Saccopteryx leptura, assembly GCF_036850995.1. Classification (NCBI taxonomy): domain Eukaryota; kingdom Metazoa; phylum Chordata; class Mammalia; order Chiroptera; family Emballonuridae; genus Saccopteryx; species Saccopteryx leptura. The sequence goes on along the minus strand of NC_089506.1, from coordinate 70,264,028 downwards.
GCCTTTGTGAAACTGACATTTAGACACAATAAGCATATGCTCTTCACAGAAATTAAAGTCACAAGCATTTCAAGGGCACATAATAGATGGTTTCCGTGATCGCTGCAATCAGAGTTTTTCTCTATTCTTTAGCTTGGAGGGAAACATAAACTTGATTAGTACTTAACTAGAATGTAATGGCTGATAAATTGGCCTTAATGCTTCAAAACTAGACAACTATGCTAAGGTTGCCCAGAATTTATTTCTCCACTACACAGATACACTCATTTTTCTCACTCAGTCACAGGAATCAACAATCTAGGAGCACTCTGGCTCTCTTAAAGTGTCTTTCTTATTTATCTTGGATTACTTAAAGATTTAGCTGTTATCTCTAGCACAGTACAATTGGAAGAAAGGTCAGGGCTGACAAATTAAAAAAAAAAAGTCATGGTTGGCAGAGGTGAAACTGACTGTGAAAGCCTCTGCATTAGAATTTGATTTGAAAAATGAAAGGAGGTGTTTGTTTAGTCACTCAGCAAATATTTATTGAGCACGTACTTGGAGTGGAGTGGGGACCTGCGTTAGATGCCGGAAAGACAAAGTTAACAGCTCCTGCCCTCAAGGAGCTAGTGAAGAAGGCAGCCCTGAACGCAGGGGAGGGCTGTGATAGGAACATAAACCACCAGTTTGGAAGCTCAATTAATCACTAAGGAATATTCCTGCCTCTCAAGATTCCATTTGTTACAGTGCTTAGAATCTAAATTACACTTGCTTTTATTGCATTTATGTGTGTGTGTGTGGGGGGGGGTATCCCATTTTGCTGTTTATGTTAATGGAAGTAATATTCACATTTTAAATAGTTACATTGTCACCTTCATTGTGACCCATGGGAAATTCCACATCACAGAAGCGCTTCAAAGAAGTTGAGTGTACATAGAATTAAATAAATAAATATTCCAAATAGTCCAAACAAAACATTATTTATTCTTAAAAAGCACCCGGCAATTAATCCTTAATTTAAGCAAAGAACCCTGTTTCTATTTGAACAATCCCCAGGTTTAGCTGCAGTATAAGTCTGGATTTTCATATATTAGGTTTGAATCTCAAAAATCTTAGTGATAAGTCCCCAGGCAACACATTGTATTATCTTCTTAGGCCTTGATACTGTGCTTGCAATGAATAGAACAAAAGGCATTAAAAGTACTAATCCCTCTTGCCCTCAGGATAAGGTCCAAACTCTTTAACCTTTCATGGATCTGGTCCCTGCTTAATCCTCCAGCCTCCCACTGAGTGACATGAAATTGTGGGACCTCTGACAGCCTAGGTCCTGAGTGTCTGCATGGAACACAGACCCCTCTGCCCCTGCCACTGTTCCCTCCAGTCATGTTGGATATATAATATAAGCTATAAATAAATAAACAAACCATTTCTTGAAACCATGTTTCTTCTGCTTTTGGATTCGAGGGTTGCTTGTTACAGCAGCACGGCCCTCCTCACCCTCAGCTCTCCCACAGCTGCAGTCCTCTGTGGCCTAGAGCAGTGTTTTCCACTCTTCAACACTCAGGCTATCCTCACAAATTTTTACATGCCTAAATACTATTTTTATTTAAATCAATTTATTTTTATCTACCTAAAAACTTTTCATTGAAAAGTGAAACTACAGCCTGGCCTTGGTGGCACAGCAAATAGAGCACAAAGTGGAATGCTGAGGTTTCCACTTCGAAACCTCGGGCTTGCCCCATCAGGGCACAAACAGCAAGCAACCAGTGAACAGAGAAGAGTGAAGCAACTGCTTCTCATCTACGCCATCTCCTCATGCCCCGTAAAATCAATAAATAAAATCTTTAAAAAATAATAAAAATAAGCCTGACCAAGCAATGGAGCAGTGGATAGAGCATCGGATGGGGACGCAGAGGACCCAGGTTTAAAACCCCGAGGTCGCCAGCTTGAGTGCGAGTTCATCTGGTTTGAGCAAAGCTCACCAGCTTGAGCCCGAGGTCGCTGGCTCGAGCAAGGGGTCACTCTCTCTGCTGTAGCCCCCAGGACAAGGCACATAGGAGAAAGCAATCAGTGAACAACTAAGATGCCGCAATGAAGAATTGATGCTTCTCATCTCTCTCCCTTCCTGTCTGTTTGTCCCTATCTGTCCCCTCTCTCTGTCTCTCTGTATCTCTGTCACAATAAATAAATAAATAAATAAATAAATAAATAAATATATATATATATATAACTAAAACTACATCATCACTATTGTAAGTAGAAAGCCAGCATCACGTCCAGTAAGTAGATGATAACTGTAAACAGTATAGTACTTCTTCAAAGAAGGCATTTACCTATGTACCATATAAAAATCTCTAATGTACTACCAGCATAAACCTAATGCTCTTTTAGAAATAATGGTGAAAAAAAGAAAGGCATAGGTTTTGGAGTTCAACAAAATTATGTTTGAATCCCAGCCCTGCTGTGTGTCCTCAGGTAAGTTACCTGACCTCTCTGAGCCTCATATTGTATTTTATAAGGTAGAAAACTATTACATAAGATTAATTTGAAGATTAGATAGGAAATGTGTGTGAAATGCCTGGTACATATTTTTAATATTCAGCTCAATGGGTTTTAGTATACTGGCACACTTTTCATGCTCAGGATTATTTGATGTTGCTACTGTTATTATTTTTAATGTCACGTAATCCCTAGATTGTTAAGGTATTGTGTTTACTTATCTCAGAATCCTCACAACTGTTCTTTGCACATCAGAGATGCTAAATAAATCAAGCGACCTGCATAACCAAATATTATTCCCCTTATTTGTGGCATTTGTTTCCCATCCCTTTATGTATATTGTAGAATCAACAATCAGTTGTATTACTTCTCAAAGTGTGACTTTGGCCAGGCTTTGCCTTATTCCCACCTATAGGCTGATTGGGGATGCTTATCTTGACAAATTATCATCCTTCAAAATAAACTTTATCTTTTCTTTTAGTTACAACATTTATTAATTAGTAGCAGAAAATATCTGAAGTTTGAAAGTTGAAGGTATATAATTATAATAGAAGGAAAAAGCCAGGTTTTACAAAGCAAAAAGCACAGGACCCAGGACATTCAGACATTCAGAGTGTCAATTACTGCTGACCTTTCACAGACACATCAGGAAACTATTTTGTAGTGGTTAAGCATACAGAGTCTAAACTTAGAAACACGTGGGCTTGATCCTTGAAGCCACTGTGGACAAGTAACTAAACCTCTCTGCTCTTACTGTCCTGAGCTGTACTGTGGTCCTACTAACAGCAGTCTCCTCTTAGAATTGTCATAAGGGTTAAATGAGAGAATACACAGAGTTTACTTGGGGTTAGAATAGGTCCTGAACATAATAGTGAAACTAAGAGACATTTATAAGAGTGTGGTGGTTACGGGGGGGGAGGGGGGAATGGGAGAGGGATAGGGGGTGGGGAGGGGCACAAAGAAAACAAGATAGAAGGTGACAGAGGACAATCTGACTTTGGGTGGTGGGTATGCAACATAATTGAACGACAAGATAACCTGGACTTGTTATCTTTGAATAGATGTATCCTGATTTATTGATGTCACCCCATTAAAAAAATAAAATTATATAAAAAAAATAAATAAATAAAAAAAAAATAAAAAAATAAAAAAAAAAAGAATAGGTCCTGACGCACAACAAGAACTTATTAAATGTTAGCTGTTATTACTGTCCTTTATATACTTGATTATTGTGGTTATAAAACTTTACTATCTAAGTATAAGAATTCAAACTTTGAATCACTATATTTCAGGTAACTGAAGAAACACTTTAGGCACCATAGTAACTACTTTTTTTTTAACTTTTTTTTTTTCAAATTCATTTGTCTTATTAACCAGAACAAATTAGATTATGCTGTTGTATGGCCAGTAGCCAGGGCCACCATCACAGCCGCCTGGCCCGTGCAGGTTTGCATTTGATTCGGACAGACAGTAATGAAACAACGAAGCCAAGAACTGGTGGGCCATTAGCTTAATCCTAGCTTGCACCCAGCAGGCAAGAAATACACACAGTGGGAAAACACTTCCCTTTCCATTCAGGGCTCCCAAAGCCACTGACTCATCCGAATTTCCTAGAATCAAAGGTTTCTAGCTCACCACCCTTATTCACCTCTGTTCTCCATCTCACAAACTCTTCACAAACTGGCTTCTCCCTCAGCACTCCGCCATCTTGACTGCTTCTCCTCTTCTCCACGTGGCCTTTCTCTGCTCTCCTCTCTAATGCTAATCTCAGGAACTGAGAGAGAGCAAGCTCCCGGTCTGCCCCATTTTATAGTGTAGAAATCAAAACCTTTAATCCAATATACAAACAAGGAAGTCTCTGATACAGAGCCACTTATCTGAGGCATAATGGGATTCCTCATGAGAGTGCACCACCTTCTATCATGCAACAGTCAAGGGTGTGGGGAAAAGCTTAGTCTTAAAACTAAGCCTTAGGTTATAACAAATGACCCTGCCTGCTTACAGTCTGTCCCCCATACCCAATGCAAACTATAAACGAGCAAACATATATATATCATATTTACAGACTTATTTGACCAAGAGCTGTGGTTTAAAAAAAAATCTAACAAAGTTTTTCTCTCACTCTCCTGTGACAGACAACACTCTTGTGCAGCTCATCCTCAGTGTGCTTGAGTTTCGGGGCATCTCCAGATCAATAGGCATGTTTAAGATCAGTCATAGTGGGCGGGGCCAGCAGGCTAGAGACTCAGTCATTCTATCAGAGTACTTCATTCACAGATATAGGCTAAAAAAATTGCATAACCATCCTCAGGGAAGCAGGTGGAGAAAGGCCACCCACCCACCTGCCAGAAGAGGAAGGAGAACCAGACTGAAGAGGAGTGGTAATGCCTGCCAGGGTTGTGAATGGTCATGAGAATCATTCGGCCAGGGACAGGGACCTGGCGTTTATCATTTCTCAAAGCTCCTAATAAAAAGCTATTGTTACATTACCAATCCAATAGAACACTTAACAAAATTCCACTGAGCAGCAAAAAGAGAAACCTAATTCTCAGGTCCAATTCAATGTGGAATGTGGGCTTTAATCAATATGATCATGGTACTTGTTTTAGGCAGGGAACAATCTATGGAAAATCACTTCCCCATGGGAAAGGGGTGTCCTACTTTACAGACTCCTTCCAATCCCCCCCACTTGTAAAATAAAAACTTTCGTAATGCTAGTTGCTCAAACTATCTCCCTAGTTTGTTTTTTCGTCTCACTGTCATACTACTGAAATACAGAGACAAATTATATCCTCAGTCCTGTTCATTAGTTCCCATTTCTTCCTTCCATGTAACATACATATTTGATCACCAAATCTACACTCACAATTTTAATCACTCCAGCTACATACACACTACATCACTTGAATATCTTACTTCACAAATCTAGAATCACACTTAGAATATCCCCCCAAAGCCAGCAATCTCTGTTACATTTTAGTTGATATTCTGCCCAAGTTTTAGATGTCAATGAACAGATTTCTTCATCTTTCTTGATCCCAAATTTTAGCTGGTTATAAGTCCTATTTTTTTTTTGTGTGTGTATGTTTTTTTTTTTGTTTTTTTTTAAGGTTTTATTTATTCATTATAGAGAGGGGAGGGGGGGGAACAGGAAGCATCAACTCCCATATGTGCCTTGACCAGGCAAGCCCAGGGTTTTGAACTGGCAACCTCAGCGTTTCCAGGTTGACGCTTTATCCACTGCGCCACCACAGGTCAGGTTATAAGTCCTATTAATGTTTTTTATGAAATCTTCATTTTATGAAATGCTTTCCTTTCTACTTAGTACCTCACACCTGGACCGCTGAACTCATCATCTAACTCATCTCCCTTTCTCCAGGCTTTTCAATCTGCTCAGTCATCCAAAAAACATTATCTCTTTTAGGTTAATCTCCAGAGGGAGGGGGAAGGGACCTTTCTATAATGTGCCACTGCATACAGTATTAAACACCAACTCCTTTTTTTTTTTTTTTTTGGGGGGGGGGCTTGGAGCTTTTGTCTTAAGCATAAATTTTCTATTACATAAAATCAAAAACACTCACTGATCTTAGGAAAGATCATCTACTTTCTCTGCCTTTCTCCATCCATCTCTTCTACCTAGCGTATGGCCTCCCATCTTCAAATGCCATTTACAACCTAAAACAAATGCCTTTGTAAACACTTTTGAACCATGGTTGGCTCTGTAAATGCAATATAATTTGTGTACAAATAATCAGAAAGCAGCATCCTACAAAACGCCACTCAGGTGTATTTTGTTTGGTCAATATAGTGTTGTTGCTATTATTTAAACTAAATTTTAATACCTTTAAGGACCACATACACTCTTCAGCTGCTTTACTGCTTGGGTTTGAAAATACTGGTCTATGCCATGTCATGTTGGTGGCATTATTTCACCATCTTTATGTAATTTAAAAAACATATGTGTTGTTTATTTTTCCAACTAACTTCTATTATGCTACGGTTAGGGTAATGTTTTTAAGCAATTAGAAATTTATAGAGGGCAAGATGAGTAAAGAGCATTTCGTAAACATAATTAGCCAAAAAGGTGTTGAGTGCTATGTCTCTTTTATCCTAAGTTCTGCCAGCACCAAGACCAAGAGGATATCTTGGAGCCATTCAGCAAACAAAATGGTTTTACTAAGTGGAGAAGAGAAATGATTCCGTAAATGTCTTTTCTCCGCTCTTCTCCTTCCTTACCCAATTGACAACTTTTATTTTCACATTAATTCATGGATTCCTTTGGCATTTTATTTCAATTTAAGTTCATCTTACATATATATATATAAAAGCATCCATTTGGACTCTTGCCTTTTGTGGCCTTCACTGAAACACCAGCGGTCAAAATGAAGTTCAAGCCTTTATGACATCTGACCAGAGTATAAACCGTAAAAGGCATTTCAATGCACTTTCCCACATTTACAAGAAGGTAATGTCTTTCCAAAGAGCTGAGACAGAAGTACAGTGTTTGATCCATGCCCATCTGAAAGGATAAAATTATACAAGAACACTACAAAGGGCAGCAAACTGGCAAAGTAGACCAGGTTTATAGGAAGAAATATGTCATCTCCACTGAAGCATGCAGTGGGAGACAGCTAATGGTACAATTGATCACGTGGGCATTCACCCCAGCAAGGGGTTATCACTAGTCTACATCTGGACAAAGATCACAGAAAGATCCTTGAACATAAAGCCAAATCTTGCCAAGTAGAAAAGGAAAAGGTCAAATACAAAAAAAGATACAATTGAGAAGATGCAGAAATAAAGTAATCTTATACACACAACTTTTATTAAAAAACTGTTAAAAAGGGGAGGAAAAGCACTTATCTGAAAGATTTTCAAAATCCAAATAAGAGAAGTAGGTGTTGAAGCAGGTAGGTCCAATATGAAGAAATGTGTAAAGGTGATGTCAAATAAAAAGAATATCAAAATTCAGCAGAGAAGAAAAAAAATGAATCTCATGTTTATAATAATTTGAAAATAGAAGAGGAAAAATATTTGCAGAAAGTATTTTGAGAAAATAGCAAGAGCAGAAACATAGTAATAATTGAAAGAGTAAATAAATACTTATTGACTGCCTAATTAATGCCAGCCAAGATTTTACGTCTTATAAAATAGTAATCAACTGAGGTTGGTAATATTTGTTCTTCTCCTAAGTGAGGAATTAAAGTTCACAGGATTTACCTGAGGTTACATAAATTGGGAAATAAAAGGTCTACCGGAAAGTTCTGTCCGTTTCTATCACAAGTTTCAACATGTAAGCACATGTTTATTTGGTGCATGTGTGCCTCTCTATTTTTATCACTTAATGTATACATACTGACGTAGAAAATTAACTAAAACAAAGTTGATTCACGTTAGTCTTATGTGTGAAGTGTTACATCCTGGTGAGATAGGCCACAGCAGACACAAAGTGAATTTTATAAGTTTTATTGCAAACCTGCGCAGGGACTACAGGTAACCCACACAGGGGAACACTGCAGCCCACCAAACCTGCGCAGGGACTGCAGGCAACCCACACCTCCGAAGAGACTGGAGCACTGCAGCCCACCAAACCTGCGCAGGGACTGCAGGCAACCCACACCTCCGAAGAGACTGGAGCACTGCAGCCAACCAAACCTGCGCAGCCAACAAACTGCACAGGGACTGCAGCCCCCCAAACCTGCACAGGGACTGCAGCCAACCCATGCAAGGGAGCACTGCAGCCCCCCAAACCTGCACAGGGACTGCAGGCAACCCACGCCTCCGAAGAGACTGGAGCACTGCAGCCCCCCAAACCTGCACAGGGATGCAGGTAACCCACACAGGGGAACACTGCAGCCCCCCAAACCTGCACAGGGATGCAGGTAACCCACACAGGGGAACACTGCAGCCCCCCAAACCTGCGCAGGGACTGCAGGTAACCCACACAGGGGAACACTGCAGCCCCCCAAACCTGCGCAGGGACTGCAGGCAACCCATGCCTCCGAAGAGACTGGAGCACTGCAGCCAACCAAACCTGCGCAGCCAACAAACTGCGCAGGGACTGCAGCCCCCCCAAACCTGCACAGGGACTGCAGCTCCGAGCTTCTAAAATGGCTCCTTTTTATAGGGTGGCTGTCTAGGATGAGCAAGTATCATACAGAAGCTGATGTAGCTGTTAGTCATTGGCTAGGGAGGTCGTGCGCAGTTACGGGGGGGGGGTATTACTCAGTGGAGAATTTCAAACATAAACTTCTGATAAGGGTCTCTGACTCAATGCAGGATGTTGCTGAACTCTTTGTTCTCAGCGTCACAGGGACCTTGTACACTCTTAGCAGCCCCAGCATGTCAGTACTCCCTGAATCTAACATTCCCCCATCTCTTTTGGGCATAAATCAAATCCTTGATTCTTCATCAGTGGGGAGAATGGTATAAGGCTGGGGCTTATGAGAATTTTCTACTTTAGCTGTAGCTATAAGCTAATTAGGTCAGGGGTCCTCCCTAGTATGTGCTGGCACGCTGATAGTGTGCCCTTAGTACTACAAGCTTTACGGACTAATTTCTTTCTGCCTTGCATTTTTCTTCTCTGTACTAACTTCTTACAACTTGCACAAACCTTCTGCAACTTACACAAACCTTCTGCAACTTACATAAACCTTCAACTTTTATGCACTTTCTTATCCAGGAATAACTGGCCTTCATAACAACTTGCTTTTCCTTTTCTTTTCAAAAGTACCTCTACACCTTATACCTTCTATTATCAAAACCATACAATTCCTTTCTAGTCAAAACTCTTGATTTTTAAAAACCTTAACCTTCAGCAAAGACTAAGTTAGTACTAAGTAATCCTCTTTTAAAGATTGCTTTTTGGAGGTGTCCTTTTCATAAGTAGCCTATTGGACACATGACCAATATTCATAGGTTATTCTATAGTGGTAGCTATGAGCACATACATAACTTTCATTTACCTGATAGCTTCTCTCTTAGCCAAGGGACTTACACTCCCTTTCTGTATGACTCATAGCAGTACATGCATCAAACCTTAAGATGACTTACTTGGCTTTCCTTTACCTTAGTTTCCCTCCCTCCCCAAAGTCTCCATGCATGGACCAGTTAACTTCTGGTTTGTGGCTGAAGCAGGGCATGCTGTCCTTCTCAGGGTCAGCTTACAAGGGTTGGTGGGGTCAGTCTTCGCTGTCCACAAAGGTGTCTCTGCTGGGACTGCAAGCTTCAGCCGGCTGCGATGGACCCAGGCGGGTATGCCTTCTACCTTGGCAGTAGTGGGAGTGGTCAGGTTCATGGTGTCTGGACCCGTCTAGGTGGGAGTCAGTCCTTGGGTGGTGTACTGCTAGAAGTGCCTCTTGGACAGTCTTTGAACAGTTTGCTGAGTAACCTATAAAACCTGTAAGTACTTAGGGAAAGGGTGTTACATTTCTACACTTTGCAGTTAGAGTTTAAGTCCTAGTGACTACTGCTTCTAGCTGGAATTAGCAGCAGGTCCCAGCCTATAATAGGCATGGGGCATTGAGATAAGAGAAATAAAGGAGATACTAAACATTAAATAAAGCAATAAAATCAGACTGTCAATACCCACAGTAGAGATCTTTGAGGGATAAATAAAACTTAAATATTCAAGCAAGGCATAGTAGATGGCCCTTGTGTTTACAAGAAATGAGATTAGCTTATCTGCTACTTGGAAGAAATACCTTAGGCTCCTGAACGATGTCCTTAGGCCTTCAGTGGCAATTCCCAGCACGCTGGGCAAGGTCAGGTCACAGGTAGCTGGAGCAGGGCTAGAAGACACTGAACCCTCCCTCCATGGAGCAAGGGGGCAGCTTACCTTCTCATGTCCCTCTTTCCACAGCACAGACGTGTCCCTTGATGGGGCCGGGAAGCCTGGCAGGCTTCAGTTCAATGACCTTTCTTTCCACTCTGGAGCAGGGCCTTGATGACATGCTATGAAGCGCCTTAGGGCGCTGGAGCCAAAAGTTGGTATTTCCTGACTTCTTTTGGGCCTTATTTGCCTTTTCTGTTACTTCCTTGGTCATTATAGACCTTAAAAGCCATGCTCAGAAGATCTCACTGAGGGGCTTGACTAAGAGAGCAAAACTGGGTATCCTGTATTTAAAGAAGCCTAAGGCAGTGGGTTTAGAAGGGGCCGTATTCCCTAAATCTTCTCCTCGGGTCTGGCTCCAGATAGGAGGTGGGGATTCCCCAGAACCAAAGCAGAGGAGGGCAGGGGCTGTAGCAAGGTGATGATAACCTCTAACTTACAGTGCTGTTATCTTTTGCCTCACTAAGCAGTGGCTCAGCCCTTGAGCCGGTGCCCAAGAGGGAGAGGCAAGTGCCTGAAACTGTGAGGGGAGCCTGCCACTTCTCCTGCAGCCAGTTGCAGCCTGGCTGCCTTTTCTTTCTCTACCTCTGCTGCCGTACTGGCTGCATACTGACCGTGCCACCTGCCTGCAGGTGGGTGCTGGTGATAGTACGCTAGACTCTCTATGTTTTCTATGGGTCTAGCAATCCTTGGTTTGGCCAGTCTGCTCTTAAGTTGGCCATTCTAGTTGCAGAAAAACAAACCAAATATGCACACAAAACAAACAAAACTTCTAAACCAAAACCAAAGGGAGAAGGCAGCGTCCTGCGTTCCCCAACTGACCAGGTGGGGAGAAATCAGGTGGCGTCCCGCCTGCTCCACTACACCCTTTTCTAACCAGAGCTCTGTTTCCAAATATTCAAAGAGGAAGCTTATTTACCAAACAGTCTCAAGACTCCAAAGGTTTCAAATCAGCCAAATTCAGTTTCCAAATGGCAACTGCCGGAGGCTGGCCAGCTACCAATGTCTGCTGCAGCCCACTCCGTGAGGAGGGGTCTTACACGGTCTATCTCACTGGAGCCACCATCTGTTACATCCTGGCGAGATAGGCCACAGCAGACACAAAGTGAATTTTATAAGTTTTATTGCAAACCTGCGCAGGGACTGCAGGTAACCCACACAGGGGAACACTGCAGCCCCCCAAACCTGCGCAGGGACTGCAGGCAACCCACGCCTCCGAAGAGACTGGAGCACTGCAGCCAACCAAACCTGCGCAGCCAACAAACTGCGCAGGGACTGCAGCCCCCCCAAACCTGCACAGGGACTGCAGCTCCGAGCTTCTAAAATGGCTCCTTTTTATAGGGTGGCTGTCTAGGATGAGCAAGCATCATACAGAAGCTGATGTAGCTGTTAGCTATTGGCTAGGGAGGTCGTGCGCAGTTACGGGGGGGGGGGGTATTACTCAGTGGAGAATTTCAAACATAAACTTCTGATAAGGGTCTCTGACTCAATGCAGGATGTTGCTGAACTCTTTGTTCTCAGCGTCACAGGGACCTTGTACACTCTTGGCAGCCCCAGCATGTCAGTACTCCCTGAATCTAACATGAAGCGATAGTGTACCCATGGCTACTGATAAAGTTCATTTATGCCACTGTAATTTTTACGAATTTCATGTCTGTCACATCCACCATATTCCCCGGACTTAGCACCCTCTGATTATCACTTGTTTTTGTCCTTACAAAATTTTTTGAAGGGCAAAAAATTCAAAAATGAAGAAGATATCAAATAAGCACTGGTTCAATTTTTCGTATCAAAAGATAAAACATTTTTCAAAAATGGGATATACAAATTGCCCTCACGCTGGCAAGAAATCATTAATAATAATGGCAATTATATTATTTAATAAATTTTATTGACAGTAAGAAAAATTTGTATTTTGTTTTATTCCAAAACGGACAGAACTTTCCGGTAGACCTTATAATAGCATCAGAATTCAAAGCAAGATCTATTTGTCTGGAAGCCTACATTTGTGGAACTAAGCTGCAAAGTGTCTTAATAGAATAGAATAGAAATATTAGGCTAAGTAGATGACGATTGATTCAATATTTTATATATAACTGATAAAAATGTTGAACTTTATTCAAAAAACAGAAGCCACAGAGGAATAAATCTACTAGTACCAGAAGATAAACAATGGTTAATAAGAAGCATTCTAATGTGAAATGAAGGAGTGCCTAGCACAGAACTACAGGAAAAGACCATGGCAGTGGTTTGGAGAAGCCTTGACCTGGGGTGTGACTTTGAGGCAATAAACACACAAATACTTGCAAGAAATACTAGCAAGACCAACACTGGTGGGGGTAGAGATTGTGGTTCATACTCTTTGAGTGACACTTTTACAATATAGTTCAATATTCATAAAATATTTATGCCATATGAAACAGGAGTCTTTGAAAGTTTCACCTCTGGAAACTTAATTCAGTGAAATAATACAAAAGGTGGGTGGGGGAGGAGGGAGAGGAGCTCGAATGAACAGAGATACAAATAGCTGTGTCTATTTATAAAAGAAAAGAACTATTAGTAATAGTACAAATAGCTAGTAGTTGAAGAAATGTTGGGTAAACTATGGAATATCATATACATTCATTAAGTGATTGCTTAGAGACCTTAGAAAAGTATTAAAAATCCATCAGAAGCAGAAGTAATGCATTAATCTGGTATGCACTATAATAGCCACTATTTTAGAGCACTATGTGCTAAATTCTGATCTAAAAGCATCACATGTATTAAACTCATTTGTCCTAATAACTACTCTGTGAGGAAGGTGTTATTGTCATCTCCATTATGTAGAAGAGATACCTGAACTTACACTCAAGGTCACACAACTACTGATGGTATAAGATAGGATTCTTGCCATTGTAGTCAGGCTCTAAAGCACAAACTATTAGCCAGTGTTAATGGTGGTGCTATAATGATAAGATCTATAATTAAGCCAATACAAACATGAAATAGTATATGTGGATAAAGAATAAGAAATATTACTGAAGAGGAATTAGCACACGGTAGAATGAAAGTAGACAGTGGAGTAAACATACTAGTTTATTTTGTTCCTACTCTGTAGAGGCCCTGCACCGTTGTAATAAGAGATTTCTCTGATAATGGTTTCATCCCATCCTACTGGAATGTTAAATTAACTTCTGTGGTTCTTTCCAGATTTTCAGTTTAGAGACATTAAAATATCTCATACTTAATATTGGTCATCTATAACTAGCTATATCTATTTTAAATTTATTAATATATATACAGGCTCATGGAGACTTTCACCCACAGAATAAGAAATTATAATAACATAAAAATAATGAAGTATAAACAAAATATAATAGGAATAAAATTATTCCATTGTCTCTGTTCAACTCTTAAGTGTATTATGTTTTTAAAGTAGTAACATTTTATATCCTAATCTAACTTCTTTGAACTAAAATGAGATTAAACATTGTAAAGAGATCAGTGTACAGACATTTTTTTCAAATTAGATTAACTCCTCAGCATCTTAGTGGGTTGTGGCAAAGAGAGAGATATTCTCTTTAGAATATTCTGTGTAAAATTATATATATTCAATTATTTCTTGAATTAGTCCATTTTATATGATCTACTAAAAATATATCCCAAAAGAATATTGCAATAAATGATGTTCATTCAACTTTTGCAAACCGCAAACTGTCACTGTAATGTCACATTTTATTTCAACCCAGTTTCAAGACTATAATCCTTCAGATCTCCAAGGTAATTTAAGATGTATTCAACTTTAAAAGGTTTCAACTTCCTACTTGCTTTAACATTACATACCAAAAATGTTAGGGACAAATTAATACAGGAAAGCAAACAGAGGTATTGTTATAAACAAAAGAGACATTTTCTTGTGTGATTCCTGGAAAACAAGTTTTTTTACTTTATAGACACACCATATGCATGGTTTTAATGGGCATCAAGAACTTACTAATCTATTGCCTATGTAAAGCCTCTTCATAACAAATAGGGAATCAGACTATATACATAGTACACATACACATTTTCAAAACACCCATATTGTAGCATTTACACCAAGCCCATGAGATTGAGAGTTGTAAACAAAGGAATTTTATACATTGTTTCTAATATAATTTCAAATGGATTCATTTGAAACCTTGATTAAAAATGTATACTGGTATGTCAGATAAAGTATTGGAAAATAGAAATGTGCTTTTTAGGACCCATTATACCATTTTTATTGTTTGAGGAACAGAAAGTTAGAAGCAAAATAAAATATAGGTTTTAAAATAACAAAAAGCTTGCTGCTATACCCATCCTTAATTTTCTTGTACCAAAAAGGTTATAGAAAACAATAAAATTACCAAATGGAAGAGCTCACGGAAGCATACACCAGCGTTGTAAAAATCAATTTAAGAAGCACAACTGCAGTTGTCTTTCCTGGGTTTTTAATTATGTGTTTGTTTGCCATGGTGGCCTAATTTAGTCAAGAAGATGAGCCAACATTAAAAGCTGGTAGAAGAGGTAAGTAATCCCCAGGGCAGGTTCTTGTGCTCAAGAGTTTAAAAGCTACATACACAGAGGCAGGAGCCACGGCACATTTGAGAAGGGGGTCCACTTGACAAACAGTGAAAGGGGAGCAAATCAAATTTTTCACAATTAGTTGAACAACAACTGTGACAGGTTCAGCGCTTAGCATTTTCATTTGTGTGCTCAAATTTGGTTATCTGTCCTCTTTTATGCAAATGCGATGTGACAGGAGAAGCTGGGACGACTCGAGCAGGCCAATCATTCACAACAGGGGCTAGGGCTGCTGGGCCGAGAGGCCGGGATTAAATGGACTGAACGCTGATGGATAAATGACAGCTGTGGCGCTGAAAGCCTCATGAACTGATTTAAAACTTCTGAGGGAGGATGCCAAGAATATAATTATGCTTTATGCCCCAGCCTAAACTGTCAAAATCAAAAGATAACAGAAGAATATAAATTGTACCAAATGAATATTATCAGCATTCATAATTTAACTAAACCCAACATGTTTATCCTACATTGAAAAATAGATAAGATTGGAAAGCTGTGTTCTTACAGCGCAGGCGTGAGGACGGAAGCAAAGTGAAAATATTTTAAGTGAAGCGCAATGGCGAGAAACCCCAGACACCGCAGCTTTCTTCTTAAAGGGCTTCCGTCTCCGACAAGGAAAAGGCATCCTCTGCAAGTTGGCACGGGCAGTTCATCTTCAAATGTATGTCTGCCAAGAATTTCAGGTTCAGGGTGGCATCTCCTATGCATCTAGGGTATTGGAGGAGGATCACCAGCACCTAGGCGACCAAGGGACCATTTCCATAAATTTGTAGGGTGTCTGCACTCTGTCCCAAGCGGCACTAACAATCTAGGATTCCATCAAGCCAAAAGGGCTGAAGCACAGTAGGGCTTGTTGTCCAGCACGCTTCACCTAGGTCTTATCACTGTATTGTCTCCACAAGTTGTTTGTTTTTTCTTGTGGGAGAGACAGAGAGAGTCAGAGAAGGGAACAGATACGGACAGACAGACAGGAAAGGAGAGAGATGAGAAACATCAATTCCTCGTTGCGGTTCCTTAGTTGTTCATTGATTGATTTCTCATATGTGCCTTGACTGGAGGGCTACAGCAGACTGAGTGACCCCTTGCTCGAGCCAGCAACCTTGGGCTCAAGCTGGTGAGCTTTGTTTAAACCAGATGAGCTCGCGCTCAAGCTGGCGACTTCGGGGGTCTCAAACCCAGGTCCTCCACATCCCAGTCCAACGCTCTATACACTGCGGCACCGCCTAGTCAGGCCACAAGTTCTTGATAGAAGGTTTTTACAGAGGCTAGAATCTCCTCTCTGGAAACAGGGATGTGAACTATTGTCTTCAGTACCTTTTAGCATCTGACTCGACGATTTCTTTATTATCACTACATACACACACATCCTTCTGGGAAGACATAAATGATTTTAGACAAAAAGATGGAAAACCCCCATGCACGTATTATATGGATAAAAACATACACATAAAGGGAGAATGTAGTTTTAAATTCTTTTTATAGAAAGGGAAGATACCAAGCAATACCATACAAACTATAGGAATGATCCCTGAAAGTATAGTCTTGCAATACCATACAATGTGAAAAGATACAGAAAGTCAAGATGGTAACAAAGACAAACCATTTAAATGAGCTAGAGAATGTTCACATGCAAGAAAATACATAAATGTTAAAGTGTAACTTGTCTTAAACAATTGATGCTGTAAACTAATAGAAATTTTCCTGCTCTATAATAAACTTTGACATAATTTGTTACCTTAATCCATCTCTTAAAATTTATCATTGTTTACTGTACAGTCGGTGAATAATGGGGGATGGTCACGTGGGGGACCCAGACCCGCGAACTTTGGCTAGAACCGTCCACAACCAAGTGCTCCAGAAGAGGCTTCACAGGAACCCTTTGGAAAAAAGCGACCGTCTGCCAGCCAGTGAGATTTCACCACGTCATATTAGCCCAACTTCCCTAGAAGACCCCTTTAAATATCTCCCACGTAGTTTAATCCTTGCAACTTCCCTGGCCTCCATCTGGCCTCCATCTTTCCTCGGGGCCAGGGAACCTCAGCAGGCGGGAGATGCGCTGTACTCAATAAAGCCTTTTGTTATTCCACACTAACGTGGCTCCGGCCCCTTCCTTCCTTCTCGGCGGGGAAAAATACCTTACATTTACCACAGGATTATTTACTGTAGAGAGTGTCATAAAATTCAGAAAATGTGAATTGGTACATATAGGTATTTAAAATAAAAATATTAATTTCTGTGCAAAAGATCCTATTTTAATATGCTAATAGGAAACAATTAAAGCCATCATTCTAAGACTATAGTATATATAAAATGTTTGTTACTAAATAAACTCCTTTTTAAATTTCTTATAGACTTAAAACTATATGTGCAAAAAAGTGCACATGTCCTGAATACATGTATATCAAAGACATTTCACAAAGTAACCACCATCTAGATCAAGAAATGGAGCATTCCCAACTCCACAGAAGCCCCTGCTATGTGCCTTCTCAGTCGTTAACCCCTCCAATGTAATCACTTTGGGGAATTCCACAGCTGGATTTTGCCTGTTTTTGAAATTCATGCAAATCAAATAATACAAAATCAATTCTTTGTGGTCTAACTTCTTCTGGAGGAAGGTGGGATTGTCGAGCTGCTCTATTCAGTATTCTCTTTGTGGCATTTATTTGTATTTTGTAACAATAGTTTGTGCTTTTTCATTATATAATATTCCATTGTATGAATAGAATATTTTATAGTTGGTTTCTTGATAAGAACATTCTTGCACATTAACTCTGGTGCGTGTGTGTGTGTGTGTGTGTATTTTTTTTTTTATTTTGGTGGTGCATAGATTTTCATTTCAATGGAGTATATACTTAGGAGTGAAAGTGCTGGCTGGGTCATCAGATGGACACACATATGAATATATAGTTTTAGTACATCCCGCCTAATCATTTTCTAAAGTGGAACAAAGCATTTTTTATATTTTAAGGGAACCGCACTATGCCCTGTGAAATTTTGTTTTAGGTTACAAAAAAATAATAATCAAAATTAAATACACCACACATACAGTTCTCAGCCAGAAAATAATGTGTCTAAATTAAAACCTGAATGTTGATTTCTCCTGGCTCTGCCAATACCATACATAAATGCCCGACTGTGGAAAGACGGGGTGGTCATGGCAGCCCACTGTAATGCAGTCTGCTTAAGGAGTTCATTAAACTGTACTGGAGAATAATCATTTCATTGAGTGGCTTCCCCAAAAGTGTGTTGGGTGACTAAAGTCAGATATACATCTGCCCACAAGTCCTGATTTTATGTGGCAGACATAGGGCCTATTCTGTATTATTCAGAATATGAGCCATGTTTCTCGTTATCTAACACATCTGATTTTATCCTTTTAGAATGACAAAAGGCCTGCTGCACTTAGTCTATAAACGTGCTCTTTCAGTAGGTGGAGAGATCTCACTGCCCAGCCTTACAGCCAGTCGCACACAGGTGAGTGCCTGGACAACACTTTGAGCCAATCATCAGACCAGTAAGGCTTGTCTGTGGCCAAAATGACTACACACAGTTTATGAAGCAAATCCATCTGCTAACTCCATCTACCAGGCATGCCGACACGCTCAGAACATCAGCAACCAAACTCTCTGAACTACACTGGAGTCTATCTATGTCTGGAAAGGTCTGCCCCATGCTCACTTCTCAACTGTTTTCAAGAGCTCATAAGGAGTAAGAGTTGATATCTGGATCTCTTCCCTCCACGAAGGCTCCTTCTGGGGAATTTCCCTACTTTCCCCAGAAACCATTAGGGTCTACAAAGTAATTTTTTTCTATGATTTTTTGGGGAGAGCACATACTAAAAACAGTTCTGACCTGCTAGTACACAGTCAGTTTGTCCCTCCCTGGGCTCCACATAAGCTTTCCTCTGATGACTGACTGCTCTTGTTAACCTGACTACCCCACCCCACCCCCACTGGCCCACCTGCATTTGTGACGCCTTAGCTTTTGACTGGATTAATGGCCAAGTTTCTTAATACTCATCCCAAGGCAAGAACAGGTCTTCTGCAATCTCAATGTCTTCATTCTCATTGCCCTTTTTCCATGGGTTCCAGGTTTTTGCATTCCATTCCCGCTCCATGACTGTTGCCTGTATTCTGTGCCTCTATAATTTCTTTCCTCCCAATTTTATAAAGCAGCAAATTAACGTTAATATTCTCATATCTTATTCCTCAACTTTCTTGGCTAAGTCAGTAGTCAAGAGGGAGGTGCGTAAGCGTACATCTTTCTCTGTTTGGAGTCCCCTCCTAGTCCCCACCTTTCAGCTCAGCCTTTAGATGGACATCAGTGGGCAACAAAACTACCACAGCACACAAAAAAGCGCTCAGCAAACAAATGTGCCAGCCCAGCTGGGGTTTTCTGAGGTCTTCGTGCTCACAGGGTGGGCCACAAGCCTCTAACACATGGGCCACTCCTGCCCACACAGAGGTCGATTGCCAACTCAGGATTTCCCCCACAGAAATTCCTTTTCTCTTGCCCATTTCTCTGGTCTCCTGGCTGGCTTACCAATTGTTGGGAAATTTTCCTGGAACTTAGAAATCAAAGAAAGAGGCTGATAACTCCAGAGAGTTGATTAAGGAGACATACGATCAGACTTGGGGGCAGCAGGACAGTACATCTCTCCACGGAAAAGAAACAGAGGTGTCACATATATGTAACAAAGCAGCCTGTGCTAACACAGGGGGCTTATCACCACACGACTATGCTTATTAAGAGCTGTATAACACAAGGCAATAAAACAACTTAAAGGGCCCACTTTTCCATGCAAAAACATTCCTTCCAGGTGATATGGGCAGCCCCTTCAATGGTGAACTGGATGTCAGCTTCCTTGGAAGGATGGTTTGGGTCACATTAGGTACCAGGAATCATTTTATATAAAATATACCTAAACTGTCTTCACCAGACAATTTTTTATTCATCCTTTAACACTCAGCTCAGACATCATCTCTGTGGAACCTGCAGCAACTCCTTGAAACAAAGTTAGTCATTTCATTTTTTAAGGCTTCACAAGGCCATTACAGCCTGTAACATGTTGTATTAGAATTACCTGCTAGAATGCCTGCCTTCCCCACCGGACCACGAACTTCACAAGAGCAAAGGCTGTGTCTATTTCATCTTTGTACCCTCCCCCTCCCATTTCAATTCAATTCAGCAAATATTCAGCACCCAAAATTGTGTCATTTTCAAAATTGGTACTTAATAAATATTTCATGGAAAAGAGTGAAAGGAGATACATTTATATTATTTTTAAACTCCTTCAAAAGAGTTCAGGCAGAAATTAACACATGATTATATTATTTTTAGATAAATACACCCAAATAAAATGGATAGATTTCTCAAAAAGAAGCGTGATATCGAAGAATCAGATTCTGGAAGTGAGCAAAAGTTAAGTGTCAATAAAATAGGACTTGAAGGCTGACGGGCACAATTTAATTTATAGCATTTTCCATCACTTAACACTGAACAATACGATTGGATTAGAAACCCATTCATGGAAGCTTCAAGTGATTTTGGTTTAACATTAACAGAAGAACTGGCAGCTATAGCCACTGATCGTAGATTGATGATTAAACATAAGGAATTGTCTCTTGAAGCCTTTTGGATTTCTATAAAAGAAGAATATGTGGCAATATCTAAAAAAGCTTTGAACATTTTACTACAATTTTCAACATCCTATTTATGTGAATTAGGATTTTCTACCCTCAACACAATTAAGAGTAAAAAGAGAGGAATTCTTCAATGTATTGATGAGGAAATGAGAGTTAGCCTTTCAAATATATGCCAAAACATTGAAGAAATTACTAGGACACATCAGGCTCATGTTTCTCATAAACACAAGAATGAAACAACTTAACACATTCGTGCTGGGATCTGCTCAATTTATTAAATCTTACTAAGAATGTATCTATATATATATAAAGATAACTTTTTTGTTGTTGTTTTTTTACCCCTTTTTTTATGAATTCTAAAAAGCATAACTCAAAAAATGTAACATAAAAATGTTTTTTAATGTCAGAATAAATTTAATTACTATAAAAGCATGCTTGGACTTTATTTTTTAATATTTGACTTAATTATTATAACATATTTCTCAGAAATTTGTATATAGTGCGCCTACAATTATTTGTAGGATTTTAAATGCACCCCAACCTCAAAAAGTTTGAGAACCACTGCATTAAGCCCAGGCTCAGCCTTAGAATTCTCAACTCAGCACCTAACAGGCTGCTTTCTGGAGTTGGTGGTCAAGATGAATCCTGTTTGTCACTCCTGGTCTAGTTTATTTTCTCTTATTACAGACAAATGAAGTGAGGTACAGAGAGGTTGAACAGCTTTGCTAGGTTACAAAACTAATTAGTAGTAGAGCCTGAACTAGAACTCTGGTCACCTAAGGCTCTTTCTACTAGAATATACTTTTTATTTCTACAGCTGGTTAACAGAAATGAGTATATCATAGAACATGTTAGTTTTGTTTATTATATAATATATGTGTGTTATATATTACATATTATAGTTTAGAACCTTCACTTAATAATTCATAACCAATGGTGTTAGCAGACCAATGTATCATACAGACGTCATGGCTTTGTCATCAATTCAATCTTCCTTTAAAGTTATGGAAGCACAATTTTTCAAAAACTGTGACCTGGTCTAGTATTCTGAGAAAACATACCAATTAAAAAAAAAGTGAGGTGCCTCTAAAAGTGCGCCATAAAAAGTAGTAAAACACAAAAAATGCAATGATAAAAAGCACTGGTCAGTTTAACTCTTTGGTATCTTTCTTTTTTTTTTTTTTGTATTTTTCTGAAGTTGGAAATGGGGAGGCAGTCAGACAGACTCCCGCATGCGCCCAACCGGGATCCACCCGGCACGCCCACCAGGGGGCGATGCTCTGCCCATCTGGGGTGTTGCTCTGTTGCGACCAGAGCCATTCTAGTGCCTGAGGCAGAGGCCATGGAGCCATCCTCAGCACCCGGGCCAACTTTGCTCCAGTGGAGCCTCGGCTGCAGGAAAGGAAGAGAGAGACAGAGAGAAAGGAGAGGGGGAGGGGTGGAGAAGCAGATGGGCGCTTCTCCTGTGTCCTGGCCGGGAATCGAATCCAGAACTCCTGCACACCAGGCCAATGCTCTACCACGGAGCCAACTGGCCAGGGCCTCTTTGGTATCTTATAGATAACTTCTTAGGATATCAAAAATGTATTTGAAAAAATGACTAGAGAAATTAGAATATAAGCAAGACTAACCATCTATATTACATTTTCATTTGGTTGTTCAGTTAGTAATTTTTATTAACTTTTTCTGTATATTTACATTATCCTCTACCATCTAGGTGTCACTTCCACCTGTAAATGGGTGTCAGGGAGGGTCTGACAATTGTCTAAACACTATTTTTTTAAATGTTCAAGTGCTGTAGGTGTCTACTTTTATCACACACAAATGCTTGTGTGTAAAAGATGCATGTAAAAGAAAACAAAAAATATATTAAGAAGTGCAAGCCACTGTTTTCTTTTCCTGAGCATAAACTTAAAATTCTCCAAAAGGGTAGACTTGTTTCTTCCCAGTGGGCCAGCAGAGGCATAATAAAGAAACAGAGAAAGTTGAAATAAAGTCTCAGATTTCTCAGCCTCTTTTTCTTTGAGTAGCAAACTGAAAAATATTCTCAAGGAATCAACACCCAAGATACCTCATTACCAGAAATAGAGAGGCAAATGAGAAAGGGAGGAAAGAAAAAGCAATCTTACAGCCTGAGATTAGATTTAAAAAAATGGCAAACAAAGTTCTTGGACATTGAATCACACAAAGGTTAGCCATTTGAGGATAAGAAATGAAATAAACTATTAGTGAATCACAATGATAGCCTTTGGGAAAATAATGTCTGATTTTTGTTGACCAAGAAAAAGTAGTTTTAAATGACCTCTGGTTGATATCTGAGCAACATGTGTCCATTTACTTCAATGCATGACTTATAAGTGTAACAGATTTACGATAGTGGTCCTATAGACATGCCTCTTTAGAGACTTGGGGTATAAAGCAAGGCATTCACAATCCTCTTTCTCTGACAATCCCGAGAGAAATGATTATGGCAGTCACTGCCTCTCAGAACCAATCTAATCTTTTTCTATACTGCTCACAAAAATTAGGGGATATTTCAAAGTGAATATGAAGTGATAAAAAAAAGCAGCATTTGATTTATAAACAAGAACATTAGGAAAGCAAACAAGTCAAAGAAAATTGTTCAATTATACAAATGAGATGCAAAACCAACTTTTATTTCATTGGTGAAAATGCACTATACAAAAGGTTGAAAGTACTGGAGTATCTGCACATTCCCTGACCCCCCATTTTTGTAAGCAATTTATACTGGGTTCTGTACTGCGTTTTCGGCAAACTGCACTTCCCAAACTAACCACCAGTGGGAGTCACTGTTGGGAGACTAGTCAGGGGAAAGCAAGGATGAAGAGATGCTCCTTCTGACTCGTGTGCATCCTTCATCACTCTCAGAAACAGCGGTGTGATCCCCTCAAGAAGTCCAAGCAGCTCCTGTGAGGGGTCCTTCTTCCATGACAGCTGTTTTCTTCTCTTACTTGCTCTTGAGAAAACAATAACCACCTCCACCTCTTTTAAGCTGTTGTTAACTAACACTTCATTATCCATTTTCATAAAATGTTATATGAGTTTACCACTGGGAGATAACAAGTCTACACAACTACGTGCTTTTCTATGTGTTGTGTGAACTGAATAAAAGATGCGCAGTGACCAATCACAACAGGCTTTGAAAGAAGCAACATGACTGGTCACTGATCATGATACACATCTATTATTTACACAGTGATCTATGTTGACATAAGAGCTACTGGCAGAGTTTGCACTTGAAATAATCACAGTTAATAAACTGTGGTAACTGGTGTTGGGGGACTGGTGATAGTAAAATTATTGTACATAAGAATGGTCTAAAGCAAAGACTCCTTAGAGTTATTTGTATTGTTATGGGTACCTTCTTGGCCAGCCCTTGAAAATATTGGAGTTCATCACCTTTAGTTTTCCCTTTTAGCATGTCAGTGTCCTTACTGAGGAATCTCACTCATATATATGGTTTCCAGACTATATCTGCACCCCAGACTTCTCTCCTGTACTTCAGATAGCAGACATCTGCCTACAGGATATTTCGGTTCTGATATCCCATAAAGTCCCAAAGCTCAACATACCAGAAATGAATTCAACTTCTCTTCTTGTCCTACAACCATGCTCCAATCCCATATGTTCCATCTCAGAGCATGGTACATCAACTTTGTTGCTCAGCCCAGAAACCTGGCGGCTCTTTGCCCTATGTCCAATGAACTCCCTGCCTCCAATTCATCCTCTGCACCATTGCAAAAATGGTCTATACATAATCAAAATGAAACATAATGATGTCACACTCCTCTACCCTCATACCTGTCATCTTTCCATTCCATCTTTTTCTCCCAAGCTTTCAAACCTTTTGGTGGTCCTCAACACCTCAGGATGAAGTTCAAAGTTCTTAACATGTTTAGAACCTTGTTTCTTTCCAGACACTTTCTATTTAGCTTCTGTTTTTCTTAAAGCT
The DNA here is from genome assembly GCF_036850995.1 of Saccopteryx leptura. NCBI lineage: Eukaryota > Metazoa > Chordata > Mammalia > Chiroptera > Emballonuridae > Saccopteryx > Saccopteryx leptura. The sequence goes on along the minus strand of NC_089506.1, from coordinate 70,239,514 downwards.
CTTTACATTCTAATTACTTTTTTTTAAGAGCAGAGAGAGAGAGAGAGAAAGAACCATTGAGTTGTTGTTCCGCTGGTTTATGCATTCATTGGCTGATTCTTTTTTTTAAGATTTTATTTATTCATTTTAGAGAAGGGAGAGAGAGAGAATGAGGGGAGGAGCAGGAATCATCAACTCCCCTATGTGCCTTGACTGGGCAAGCCCAGGGTTTCGAACCAGCGACCTCAGCATTCCAGGTCGATGCTTTATCCACTGCGCCACCACAGGTCAGGCTACACTCTAATTACTTCATGCTCCTTGCCACTTCTCTGAGTACTTATTTTTATTAATTAATATTTATATGAGAACTTCCCCCCCCCCTAAATTAGATTATCAGGAGTGTGGATAGAGTAGAAAAAAATTATAGAAGGAATGGCAAGATGTTTGTTTACCCATTGGCTTAAGACAGTGGTGCCCAAAGTGTGCACTAGGGTGCACTGGTGCTCCCTAGAAGATTTCCAGGTACACCTATGGTATTCCAGAGAAATATGTGCCTGTTGGGGACCAAAAACCAACAGGGTTTTTGGAGTTTAGATTTTTGGGGGACAGAGGTGTGGGGAATTGGCTGTAAACTGACAGTCTGCCTAACCCCCCACCTCACTTGCCTGTTTAGGTTGCAAAAGGCTGTTAAGCTGTGGTGCTGGATTGTTTATACTAGCTTCTATGTTCCCCGGAAAGACTGGAGGCAAGTTTCTTCTATCCTTTGTTTGGTGTAAAGTTAAGATAATTTGTATGGTGGGGTTTTCTGCATTCAACAAAATTAAGAGTAAAAAGAGAGGAATTCTTCAATATATTGACGAGAAAATGAGAGTTTGCCTTTCAAATATATGTCCAAACATTGAAGAAATCACTAGGACACATCAGGCTCATGTTTCTCATAAACACAAGAATGAATAAACTTAACATATTTGCACCGGGACCTGCTGAATTTACTAAATCTTACTAAGAATGTGTGTGTCTGTATAACTTTTATGTCATTTTTTAATTTTCAACCCCTCTTTTTTATGAATTCTAAAAAGCATAACTCAAAAAATGTAACAAAAATGTTTTTTAATGTCAGAATAAATTTAATTTTGTCATATTTATTTTAATTACCATAAAAGCATGCTTGGACTTTATATTTTTTCTTTAATATTTGACTTAATTATTATAACATATTTCTCAGAATCTGTATGTAGTGTGCCTACAATTATTTGTAGGATTTTAAATGTGCCTTGACTTCAAAGTTTGAGAATCACTGGCTTAAGAAGTTTAGGACAGGAAATAGGAGAAGCTGTGTTAAAAAAAGACAGCCTCTGAGCAGATGCTATGCATGGCATCTCAGGAACGACTGACAGGCTTGAAGAAGCGTCATTGACTTCCTCAGACCACAGTTCCCCGTAGGTGCACTGAAGGTGTGGTATGGGCCAGGGGAGGGGCACTGGGACGGCTGTGTGTATCCAGTAAAGCAGTGTTTTAATAGAGGCACTATGATTGGCAGTAAAGGCCATCGTGAAGGGTCGAGGTGAGTCTCGTATGGAAGAATGTGATGGGACTAGTTACTAGGGGATTCTCAGGTACAACTGGGAAAGATGGTAAATTGGAAGGGGTGGTGCTGTTTAGCAGTTATACAGGTGGGGGCTATCCAGCAAATGATTTTCCTACTAGTTGCAAAGAAAACTGAAACCATCTGATGGGAACTCTTTGAATTCCACTACCAAACCTAAAAACACGACTTTTCTTTCTCTCCTTGCCTCCAGTTATAGTGGAGGAATTACTTATTTCTATTACTAAGGGTCGCCTTTTTAAAGTGTGCTTTGGATCTTTTCTTGTCCCACCTTTTTGGGCATCTTGAACTATCATTATTATCCACACTATCTTCTTATTAGAACATCTGTCTGTAGAGATTTAAACATGATTAAGTCTCTGGCCTCCCTTTATCCCACCTACTTTGTAAACTACTGTGTACTCTTCTATCTTTAAAAATCTTCTCACTTGGGAAGGTGGTGAACACATAATACCATCTATAGAGATATGTTATAGAATTGGGCATCTGAAACCTGTATTATTTTGTTATCCAGTGTTACCCCAATAAATTTAATTTTTTAAAAACACTTCTAAAGAACTTGCTCTCCATACTTTGTCTCCATATCCTTACCTACCTTTTACTCTTTAACCTATCATTTGGCTCCCATATCCCTCCTTAAACAAACAAAATAAACCAAACAAAAACACATTCCAGGGTCATCAATGACTCCCTCATCCAAAAATCCAGCGGATATTTTCACATTTCATCTTACTTCACCTTGTAATATTTGCTATTGTTATAAGCACTTTCTTCTTTCTAAAACCTTTTTTTTTTTTTTTTTTACTTTGACCTCTACTTATAACTCCCATTCTTGGTTTTCTCTTTGGCTGCTCTTTCTAATCCTGCTTTGCAGAAACTGCCTATATTGCCTGGATTCAATATAGATTTCCTCATCTCTAGAAATCTTATCCTCACCCATAGATTCAAACTTCCGTACTAAATAATTCTAAAATTGTGAATTTCTATCTTGCAACTACAGTGGGCTTCTTTCTAGTCTTCAAATGTGTCATACTGGGTCTCTCTACAGACTTTTACATAAAACTGTTCATTGCCTCAAGAAAACACTCCCCATTAGTAAACTGCTCAGCTTTCCAGTCTCAACTGAAGATCACTTTTTATGGGGAGCCTTTCTTGACATCATAGGTTCTATATTTCCATATAACTGCTCCTTTCCCTCAGGAAAAGGAACATGCTCCCTTCCTGTGTAGCATTTAATTTACACTTTTGCTTTTGTCCCATGCTTCCTTCCCCTGTTGGATGATCTCAACCCTCCTACACTATAAAAAGGGCAAGGAGAGCAAGTTAAGCCACAGTTGTTTTAATCCTCACTCACCTTTTCATAGGTAGGTGAAGTCGGCCATTGCTCAGTTAAGTCTCTTTTTGGCAGCAATGCTGATGGGAAAATGAGTCACCAAATATCAATATATAGGACTACTGGTGCTGGCTGTAGTGTAACCAGTAGAAGAAATAAGTCTGCAGTGCTTTCAGAAATTGTCAAGCATGCAAAGTCCATTTACTCCGGTGTTTCCCAACGTGGGGTCCATGCCCCACAGGGGGGCAATTCGATAGTTAAGGGGGGAAATTTGAAAATGGACTCGACACGACTTTAACTCTTTTGCCCTGGGCCATTTAAATGCAATGCTAGATATCGGTGCCAAATTTAACAAAAAAGGCAATTCTTAAATAATTGCGGTAAATAATTATTAAGTATAATTTCGTTTGACGAGACCAAAATATCAACTGGGTGATTGGCGTCGTCAAGTAAACTTCATCCTGGGCTCACCGCGGAGTGTGCCATCAGCCGCGGGGAACCCCGGACGTTTTAAAAACTCGCTAAACAACGCAGTTATTCTCACCTAATTGGCCCATCACAACTTCTATAGTGTTTCACATCATTCAGTTGGTGTTAATTTGAAATAAGTGTCAGTCAAAACTGTTGTAAAAGCTCGTTGATTTAATAAATATACATATATATATTGTATAGATATAATTGGTAAGCATTTGATTTTATTTTTATCAATATTAAACTCTTTATTAAGTACTTCTTGCATCGGGGCTAGAAAGCACGAATATTTTATAAATATTATTGGGACTATAATAGTGCATGCATGACAATTTTAATTTTAGAAGCATAACTTTCCAGAAAATTTTGTCAAGTGGAAAAAATATAGATACCTTTTGATTTGCAGTGGTAGTGTAGTAAATGTGTTATATACATTTAAATAAATATGAATTTTTAGTATATGTTTACTCTATGTCACATTAAATATATTTTAACACATATTTTAATATTAGTTTTTAATTGATCTTATTTTTATTTCTTATAGCCCATAGTAAAATGAGTGGTGCAAGCAAGAAAAAAACTCGTCAATATTCGGAGGAATATTTAAAATTTGGGTTCATACCCACTGTTCACGATGAGCAGATTCCTTTTTGTCTTTTATGCCAGCAATGCTTGACCAACGAATCAATGAAACGAGGTCGTCTTGAGGCGCATTTGAAGGTGAAACATAGTGCTCATATTAATTCAGATTTGAGTTACTTTAAAACTTTAAAGAAAAATTTTGAAAAAAGAACATTAAAGTCTCTATTTACTGCTCATACTTCAACTAGTAATCGTGTTCTTGAGGCTAGTTATCAAATTTCTTTATTCATCGCTAAAACTGGAGAAAATCACACTATAGGAGAGAATTTAATAAAACCGTCAATATCAGCATTTCTTAAAACGGTTCTTGAAAAAGATGACAAAGATGTAAAAGCTATGCCACTCAGTGACAATACTGTTAGCAGAAGAATAGACAAAATGAGTGAGGATATTGAAAAACAACTTATTGAAAAGCTGAAAACAAGAAAATTCTCCTTGCAAATGGATGAATCAACTTTGAGAGACAGTGAGGCAGTATTGATAACTTACGTAAGATATATTGATAAAGGACATTTTGCTGAAGAAATGTTGTTCTGTAAAAGATTAGAAAGCACCACTACCTCCAAAGATATATATAATAAGCTAAAAAACTACTTAGATGTCAATGATATACCAATGAAAAATATAACATCTTGTGCTGCAGATGGTGCTCCCAACATGATGGGCAAGAAAAATGGCTGCTTAAAATTGATGAAAGATGCGAATCCAGAAATGATTCTTGTGCATTGTGTTATTCATAGGGAAAACTTGGTAGCTAAAAACATCTCGCCTGTTCTGAATGAAGTATTACATACAGTAATAAAGTGTGTTAATGCTATTAAAGCTAGTGCCAAATGTGAGCGTCTTTTCAAGCTATTTTGTGAAGACCATGTGAGACTTTTACTTCATACTGAAGTAAGATGGCTATCTAAAGGAAACTGTTTGAAAAGATTTATGGAACCGTTTGATACTCTTAGTGATTTTTTAAGCGACAAACCTGAAATGAAGTATCTGTTAACAATAGATGGTAAAGCATTTGTGAGTTATTTAGCCGATATCTTTGAAAAACTAAATATATTAAATAAGCAACTTCAAGGAACAAATAAAACTCTTGTTGATGCAAAAGCAAAGATATTTGGTTTCATTACCAATATTGAGTTCTGTCAGAAACATATTAACAACAAAAACTTTAAACAGTTTCATTGGCTCCAAAAATGTGAAGTAACTGATACCGCTTTACTTGTTATTGTCAATCATTTGAATATTTTATCGGCTGATTTAAAGGAAAGATTTTCTGATTTAAAACAAATTGATTTCCCAACATGGATGATGCAGCCAATGTTAGTGGATTTGTCTGATATATCAAATATGCAGTATCAAGAAGAACTCGCAGAATTGCAAAATGATGAGTCAGTTAAAGCTTTATTTAATATCAAAGGAGCGATGGCATGGCTTTGTGAGGAAACAGAAATCAAATACCCAAATTCAACCAAATGTGCAAGAAAACTATTGCTACCGTTTCCATCTTCATTTTTGCTGAATGTGGATTTAGTGCTGTAAATGATTTACTGGTAAAAAAAAGAAATCGGCTGGATATAACACAACATGGAGACTTGAGACTAAAGCTAACCAAATTGGAACCTAATATAAAATCTCTCTCTGTGCAGCAAGCATCAAGCGCAAGGATCACACTAAATTAAAATAATAAATTAATATAGAAAAATCTGTATTAAAATTATTTGGAATTTAAATTTGTTTTTCATTATATGTTTTGAAATTTTACTTACTGTTTTGTTAACAATAAGTAAACATAGTTTGTTCATAGTGATTTCTTCCTAGAACCTATCATTTATGTTTATTAAGTGAACAAATCAATTTTTTAATGTTAAAAATGATGTATGTTACATAGGGGGGGACATAAAAATTTTAAAAAGGTTAAGGTGGGGCATGGCACAAAAAAGGTTGGGAAACACTGATTTACTCTGTTTATGTACCTCACATAGTTGCCCTCAAGACCTCATTCTTTTTGGTGATCCCAAATCTTTCCAAGACATTTCCTGAGATGAGGCACATGCTACCTCTTCCAAAACCCATGACAACTAATCTCTTTCTCATTTTTAGAATTGTATTTTAAGAATGTTATATAAAAGGAATCACAGTTGCTTTTTAGAATTGGCTTTTTTGAATTATAATCTCTGGAAACTCATCCAGAGTTGGCATGCATCAAGTGTTTTTCCTTTTAACTGCTAATATTTCATGGAATGAATGTATCGGTTAAACTAGTGGTCCCAACCCCCGAGCCATGGACCGGTACCAGTCCATGGGCCATTTGGTACGGGTCTGCAGAGAAAGAATAAAAAACTTACATTTCCATTTTATTTACATTTAAGTCTGAACGATGTTTTATTTTTAAAAAATGACCAGATTCCCTCTGTTACATCCGTCTAAGACTCACTCTTGACGCTTGTCTCAGTCACGTGATACATTTATCCATCCTACCCTAAAGGCCAGTCTGTGAAAATCTTTTCTGACATCAAACCAGTTCATGGCCCAAAAAAGGTTGGGACAACTGGGTTAAACCATTCACCCATTGAAAGACGTATGAGTGATTTCCAGTTTTTTACTACTGCATTATGAATAAAGCTTCTATGAACATTTGCATACAGTATTTGTGTAAAAGGAATTTTAATACCTAGAAATATAACTGCTGGTTCATATGACATTTGCATATTTAGCTATTTAAGAAACTATCACACTGTTTTCCAGTGACATTCCCATCAGTAATGTCTGAGTGACGTTTCTCTGCACCGTTGCCATAATTTGGTGTCATTTTTTCTTTGGCCATGTAGTGATCATCTCATTGAGATTTTAACTTCCATTTCCCTAGCAGCAAAAGATGTTGAGGCCCTGGTCGGTTGGCTCAGCGGTAGAGCGTCAGCCTGGCGTGTGGGGGACCCGGGTTCGATTCCCGGCCAGGGCACATAGGAGAAGCGCCCATTTGCTTCTCCACCCCCCCCCCCTTCCTCTCTGTCTCTCTCTTCCCCTCCTGCAGCCAAAGCTCCATTGGAGCAAAGATGGCCTGGGCGCTGGGGATGGCTCCTTGGCCTCTGCCCCAGGCGCTAGAGTGCCTCTGGTGGGCGTGCTGGGTGGATCCCGGTCGGGTGCATGCGGGAGTCTGCTCTCCCCGTTTCCAGCTTCAGAAAAATACAAAAAAAAAAAAAAATGTTGAATATCTTTCATGTGCTTATTTGCCATCTAAATATTAGTGGTGAAATGCCTCTTTTACCCATATTCTATTTGGACTGTTTGCTTGGTCACTGAGCCTTGAGATAGGAATATAGTCTAGATACCAGTGCTGACACATATTGGTGTGCCCTGCCATTAGTTTCTCCAACTTCGTAGCTTATCTTTCCATCCTCTAAGAGGTTCTTTCAGTGTAAAAGTTTTAAATTTCAATGAGGCCTATTTATCATGTTTTTACGGTTTCTTTTTGGTGTCAAATCTAAGGATTTTTTTGCCTAGCTCTAGATTTCTAAGTTTCTTTTCTAAAATTTTTAGTCCTACATCTGTCTGTGACCCATTTTGAGCTCATTGTTGTTAAGGTATGAGGCTTAGGTCAGGGTTTTTAAAATTTTAATTGTTCCTCCAAGTTTTTGCACTTTACCAAAAATCAGTTGAGCATATTGTGTGGGTCTATTCCTGAGGTCTGCATTCTGTTCCATTGATCTGTGTCTATCCCTCTTAAGAGCCATCCCTTCAAATTTTTACTACTGTAGCTATAAAATGTCTTGAAATTCAATAGACTGATTTTTATTTCAGCAAGGAAGGAGACAAAAACATTGAGCGGTTCCTGTATGTGCCCTAACTGGGAATTGAACTGGCAACCTCTGTACTTCAGGGCAATGAAATTGAGCTATTCAGCCTGGGAAGACGTGAGATTTTTCTCACGTCTTCTTTTCCAAAACCATTTGCTCTTGCCTTCCTATATTTTTTTAAGATAATTTGGTCTATTTACAAAGTCTGTGATTTTGATTCATATAGTATGTTGGGTTTTCCAGACCATGAATGTCTATTTAATTTCCTTTATTAGCAACTTTGCAGCTTACAGTATCTAAATCCTTTACATTGTTAGATTTACCTTTGAGTAATGCATTTTTTCCATCAGTGGTTGTAATTGGCCTTGTATTTTTGTTCTCAAGTGTTCAATGCTAGTATATAGAAATATGTTTTTGTTTCTGGTTTCTGGTAAGCCATTGCTGGAAATGCACACAGGAGGGCCTAAGTGTTCACATTTGGAAAATTCCCAAGTCCAACTGGGCAAGAGAAGTCACAAGTAGTTTCCTAAGTATAACAGGGCAAGCATCCTAAACAATGAACCTACACATTAGGTCTGAATGATGTGGCTTATGACTTGGTGATAATATCAATTGTGCCGAAGTGCTGTTGTGGCAGGTGAGTGTTCTTCTGCAGGAAGTCCCTTGGAACTCAGTTGCTGTCATCATCCATACCTTGCATTTCTATGAAATTTTCATGCCTTTTGATGCTTAATAAAGCTTATCAGTTGAGGGGGGAAAAACATCGCTTCCAGGCTTCTTTCAATCAAAACTCACAAATGCAGGACTAAATCTCGAGTCCACTTTCTCTTTCCAGTTTAGCCATCTTAATGGCTCTATTCTTTTGTAAGCATTCCCATTTGGAGTCTCACCCTTTTCACTAGGGTGAGACTAGTGAAAAGGACTAGGACTAGAGATCCTAACAAAATTTAAAAATCCTACTCCTTTATTTTAACCAAACAATAGTTACGATGTTACATTTTAACATACATAGTTTTCATTTATGTAGTATTTCAAGTATGACATCTGTGAGGGTTATCAGGACTAATAATCAGATCAGTATTCAAGTATTTTTGTCGTTATCTTTTTTTAAATTTAAATTCTTACCTCATTCATCAGACGTGGCAGTTGCTAAGTGCCAGAGAGCTTCCTTTTTATCACTTTAATTTTCTAACTGTGAATATTGACTTAGGAAATAAAATGCAAATTGGCATATTATCAACCAGACTATTTATTACAAAAATACTGCATTAAGTTTAGTACAAATGACAGCTATCCATTTCTAACTCCAAAATTGCAAACATCCGTAACTTATACACTTTTTCTAACACTGACTTCTAATTAAAAAGAATACAAGATGTCTATGGTCTTGTCACAAATACTCCTTTTCTAAAAAAAATTGGCAGGTAATGCTGCTGTAAAATTTTTACTTAAATGAGATCTTTGGGATAAATAACTTTGATGTCTCAAGAATGTCAGACTTTAGGCCCTGTCCAGTTGGCTCAATGGTAGAGTGTCAACTGATGTGTGGAACTCCTGGGTTCCATCCTTGGACAGGGCATACAGGAGAAGCGCCCATCTGCTTCTCCACCCTTCCCTCTTTCTCTCTCTCTTCCCCTCCCACAACCAAGGCTCCATTGGAGCAAAGTTGGCCTGGGTGCTGAGGATGGCTTCCTGGCCTCTGCCTCAGGCACTTGTATGGCTTTGGTTGCAACGGAGCAATGCCCCAGAGGGGCAGAGCATCGCCCCCTAGTGGGCATGCCGGATGGATCCCAGTTGGGCGCGTGTGGGAGTCTGTCTCTCTGCCTCCCTGCTTCTAACTTCAGAAAAAAAAAAAAAAAAAAAAAGCCAGATTTTAGGCTTACTTTTCTCATATGTAATCTGTACTCTTAGCATTCTTGAAATTAAAAGTAGAAAGTTGATCTTTCATTAACTCCACATCCTAAATTCAAAACCTTCAAGAGTGCTATATTTCAATCAGAATCAAAATCTTCAAATCACTGAACACAATGTATTCTTGCATATTTCAAACTTATAAAAGTGAATCAAAGGTAATTTAAGAAAACTGCCATAATACTGCAAGCCTTCAAATACTATAATTAATGCAACACAATATTGTATATAAGTATTTAATAAAACATTACCATTACATGGACAGCTCAAAAAATGTTATTCTTCCCAATAAAATTATCTTTTAAAAAATGAATTCTGTATGACATAGAAAGGAAATACATGGAACTCACTCCATTTCTATTCTTCTTTCATAATCTTCATGCTTTACTACTTTCAGTAATAAATGTTCATAAAATTCATGCAGAAAATACATTTTGCTGAATAAAAGCATGGAAAGTTGAGATAAAAAATATGGTTTGTTGTTGCTATACATTATGACACCTGTGTATTCTACTAGTGGATAAGGTTATTAAGATATGGAAATTATTACCATCCTGATTCTGCCACTTTTATAAAGGTATAGATTATCTGCCTTATCTTTCAATAGAGACTAGTTATGAGATTACTATAGTTCCTGAAAATTTATAAATTTCCATAAAAGTTATAAAAATCTGTAATTCCAAGAAAAAAGTTTGCTATAGCACACAAAATCCTGGCAACTACATATTGTGGCAAATATCAAATGTCACTATTGCATTAGTACTACCATATTAGGTATAATTTGGTTCTTGTTACAATATGAATATAGAACCCAGTAAGTTTTAACACATGTGCAGAGAACCGAGAACTGAATTTATGTTGTTCTTCAAAGCCAAGTTAACAAAGTATCTAGGTGTTTATATTTACCTGCTTTGTAAAAGATAAAATTCATTATCACAGGTTTTAAAAACACATGTACTTTGACACAGCAGTTCTGAGAATATATCTTTAAAGAATAAAAAATGGGCCTGACCTGTGGTGGCGCAGTGGATAAAGCGTCAACCTGGAAATGCTGAGGTCGCCGATTCGAAACCCTGGGCTTGCCTGGTCAAGGCACATATGGGAGTTGATGCTTCCAGCTCCTCCCCCCCTTCTCTCTCTCTGTCTCTCCTCTCTCTCTGTCTGTCCCTCTCCTCTCTAAAAATGAATAAATAAAAAATTAAAAAAAAAAAGAATAAAAAATGTTCAGGGATACACCACCATTTATATTAAATTTTTTAAATGGCCCTAAGTGCCCAAAATGAAAAATTGATTCAATACATTATTCATTTATAAATAGAAGAACTTTGAAAAGTGTTATTACAAATGAAAAAGACTACAATAGTATGTTATATAATCTCACTTTAAAATATCTAGTGATCAGATGATAGACTTTCTATCATTCTTTGTCATTCTGAATTTCTAACTTTTCTACAAAACATATATGTGACTTTGTAAAAGATTTGAAAAGACCAAATTCTTTCATATTTTACACAAATATTCTTCAGGTTAAGTGAAAACAACATGCTCAATCTGCAAATATTCCACAGGGGCTGGCAATATGTATGTAAAATACACAATTCTTTTAAATAATTTTATCAAGGATGTCATCATTAACCGCAGTCCTCTACACTATTTCAAACTAAAGTCCTCTACCATTTCACAACCAGATCTAACTAGACTTTTATCAAGACTTATGTGCTTGGAGATTTTTTTCTCATAGAAGCACTGTCACCAGTAGAAAACAGACTATTACCAAGCTTATTTAACCCCAATTATAAGTGAAGGTATAGCTGCAATGAAAAAAGTTTATCATTTGATAAAATAAAATATGAAATGAATATGTTGAATGTTAGAAAAGCAGATTAAATCAGAAGAAATGTTCAAAGGAAAACTGCAAATTATGAATGGATGTTCTAAAAACTTTCAATAGTTGAAAGTACAAGCACTTTGTCAAATTTCATTTTAGAATCTATGGTAGTCCTTTGACATAACAGTATTTTTATACTTATCACTGATAAGGAGAAACTTTTGGTCCCCAAATAATGAAGAAAATTTCTGGCAGTAAAGACGCAGGAATTAGGTAGAATAGGGGTATGGAAGATTTGTAAACATGTGAGACAAGGAGTGTTATTAGACCAATACACATTGGTACCAAAGGTGACTTAGAACAATTTAAAGTAAAATGGAGGACAAAGAGGAAAAGAGGCAATGGGAAGCCATTTCTTTTTTCTTTTTTTTTTGTATTTTTCCGAAGTTAGAAGGGGGAAGGCAGTTGACAGACTCCAGCATGTGCCGGACCAGGATTCACCCGGCATGCCCATCTGGGGTGTTGCTCCATTGCAATCAAGCCATTGTAGCTCCTGAGGCGGAGGCCATGGAGCTGTCCTTAGCGCCGGGGACAACTTTGCTCCAATAGAGCCTTAGCTGTGGGAGGGAAAGAAAGTAGAGGGGGAAAGGTGGAGCTTCTCCTGTGTGCCCTGACCGGGAATCGAACCCAGGACTTCCACACACCAGGCCTACGCTCTACCGCTGAGCCAACCAGCCAGGGCTGAAGCCATTTTTTTAGATAAATATTTTCAGAATTCTCAATTGTGCAATGCTTGAGGGCTACTAATTTTTCTTTTATTCGATGCAAGATGCAGGACAATTTTAAAAAGTTAACAACTGCTTTTAAGTAAGACTATTTTATTAAAAAAATTTTCAAAATATAAAAATAATAAACATTATGGATATTTAACAAAACATAATTCAACTATAAATAAAAATGTTGACAACCCCACATGAACATGTAATACTATAAACATTCTAAGCATACAAGAGTCATTTTCTAGTTCAAGTTTTACCTTTTTCAGTTCAAGTTTTATTATTTTTAAAAATAAACAAAAAAAGCTGCTACAGCTTAACCAATTACTTTTGCTCCACTCAAGAGCAGGGAATTTTTCCCCATGCCAACACACATTCGTGAAATGGATACTTATGGGCACAGGTATTTAAAAATGGAACAATCCAGTCTCCAGACAAGAAAAGACTCCTTTGGTGTTTTAAGGTTCAACAATCCACAGAAATTGAGTTAAATTAAACCACTTATTAAAGGAAATCTTGTGCCAGACAACACGTTCTATCACACCCAAGACAGGTTCAGGATTCTGAGAATAAAAAATAAACATCTATGAATGCTTTGCTGATACTTAAAAATTGTATCTTAAGAACATTCACTAAGGTGCTGGAATGAAGTCTTCTAGATGTAAAAACAATCTACATATTAACACAAAACTTGTACAATGTAAATAATACATCTCTTTCCAACTCATCAAATGTTTTATAAATATTTAAGAGTTACCTTGCCTCCTGTTGAGTAAAAGACAAATGGGAATTTAAAGCAGAACAGAATTACACCATATTTTAGGACTAGAAAAGTTTTCCATTTGAAATGTAGGAAAACTGAGCATGCTGAATGTATTTTTAAACTCTAGTCAGATTAATAATGTTCCTCTTATCAGAAGAGCCAACAACAAACTGAAGAAACTGTTTTCTTTTCGGAAAACAGGGCACAAATAAGTATGATGTCATTCTGCTTATCTTTAAATTATGGGGTGTTTCTAATGGGCTGGGCTCTTCACTCACAACAGACCACTGGTGTAATTTCGCTGATAAAGACGACACACTCACTGATTAAAGCCTAGCAAGGTATAAATTACAGGTTAAAAAATGATATTGAAAGGTTTTATAGCACCAATGACTTTTTCCTAAGACACTTTGGGGCTGCATCACTTTAAGGTATTATTTATCTTGTAAACAAGACTAAAATATTCAATTGATCTGTATTTTGAGCATAAATATTTATAAACTCTATTTTTAAAAAACAAATATAGCATGACTAGAATAGCGAATAGTGTAAAATCCAAATATATCGAAAAATATAAAGATATATAAAAGGCTTCCATAATGCAACCATGCAGAGGTAAACCAATTACACAAAAGTGATTCTGTACAGTTATCTACACATAGCTCCATGAGAATCCTATTCAGGAAAATGAAATAATAAAAATCCTTATCTTTAATTAATCATCACATGGGAATTTAACAATGTAACTGACCTACTGAATCTCGTAGCAATTTCAAAAAAGCGGAATGATCTTAATGAGAATCAAATCACCTCGACTCTGATTTCAAATGGCATGTTCAATTTTGTTTTGTTTTATTTTGTTTTTAATTTTAAGGCTAGGGGAAAACAGGAAGATGACAAAAGTGAGGGTGACAGTATGTGGTCCACATCCATTAACCATCTAAAATTGTTAACAGCAAATACAGACTCTCAGACAAGTTCTTTGGGTTTCTAACTTAGCATGTAATCCACTATTAGATGGGCAGAGAATTTTTCCTCGAAAAAACACTGAATCTGGGAAAATATTTACAAACTCCCTGCAGTTATATGCTAGTTTGCAAATATAAATTAAAACATCTAATTCTAAAAAGGCCTTGTACACTAAGAAGTCATAATTATGTTAGAACACCTTCCAAAGTCTGCACTTTTCCTCCAAACCAAGCCTAATATTAACCATGCTGTCTCCAATTAACGTGGATCAAAATAGATCATTTACATTATGAGTGATGTGTTCATTCTTTTTATTTTTCATGAAGACAAATGCAATGCATACTCAAGAGAAGTGTTTACAGAAGTCAACTTTGCACGCAAAAAAAAAAAAAAGTGAATATAATGGACAAGGGTGAAGAGATTCAAGTTAATTTGGATTTTTTCTAATTAACAGTTCTAATTAACCAAGTATAACTTTCAACTTTCTCAAATGCCTCATGAGAATCTGAAGAGCCAAAAATGGATTTTCTGAAAACTTTAATAGTGCCCATTATAAAAATGATATTTTTGGTAAATACCTAGAATTAAATTTAATCTCTCTATATAAATAATTCTAGGCCATATTGCTTAATAAATAATTTGGGCATATACCTTTTAACACAAGGAAACTATAGTAATCTTTAACAATGTTAGACACAAAACACTATTACCCCTTGCTTTTAAGACTATCTTTAATGTTTTAACTGTGAGAAAAATATGGAAAAACTGTGTAAATTAGACATTTAATAGATATTTTTCATTACTTGTAACTTCACAGGTAATCCTGTAATACATCAAAAGAAAAATATTCTCCTTGTTGGTTTTAAAGAGCTAAGAACTAAGAACTAAAAAAAAAAAAAAAATTCAAGTAAGTCGTCTTGGGAACAACTTTGATAAGTGTATTTAGAATAGAGTGTAAAAAAGTATTTTAACATCTGTTCAAAATTATTTTAAATGACTATTCTAAACTCGGAAATGCATCCTTTAAAAAACCCAGAAAACTTAAAATTAAATGCTTGCTTAACTTTTTAACCATTTTCTTCATTCTTAATTGTGTTAACTGTATCATGGCTTTATAGATTTCCTAGAAACAATTCTCAATTTGGCTGAGACTGAACTTATGTCATATTAGGAAACTAAGAGGTCTTTTGACTTCTTATGGTGTATAAAAAATAAATGGCTATAAAGGGGAGAAAACATTTAAGAATAAGGTCAGACAAATCACATTACTCAGATATATAATATACTTCTGGACTCAGATGTACCTTTAGAGAACTGTAAAGATAAAATGCTAATTATAGTACATGTAAACATCTACTCAAATTGATCAAGGGCAAACATAAAGTGACATTATAACAGTCGTCTCCAGACAGGAACAGGTCTTGCTGCTGTGGTCACAAAGCTAAATTCAGGCAATGATGATCTCTCTCTGCTGAAAAAAGAGAAGACTATTAAAAAAACCTTTGCAAACAGTATATAAATCTAAAAATTGAATCACACCATAAAATGATCTCCAGTCTTTCTAAACATCAAGATAAAATCTATTTGAAAAAGGAGCAAAATCAAAGTAGACAAATTTCAAAAAAGATCAGTTTTGGCTTAAAATAATTTTAATGAAACCTCTTGGCATCATGCTTCCTTAAAACATTAGGCTGCAAAGATCACAGCTCTACAAAGTGACTATGATCTAAATAAATATGTTGGTTAGGAAATGTAACTGAACAGATAGCAAATTTTTACAGAAGTGTGGGCGGGTAAAGTAATTTGAAAAAATTGGAAGTAAATTCCAAGATATTATATATAAAAATAAAAGCAGAAACAGTTAAGTTTCCCAAGGATTTCAAAGTAATTACAAGGTATATCAAATTTCCTTAACTTCATGATAAATCATTTCATTCTTTAGTCACATTATGACATAAAATTCTATACTAAGCACAATGATTAACAACAAAAATAAATAAAAAGGAACACATCAAAATAAGATGGTGCTTGGTATTCAAAGGGAGACTAATTTTGGATGACAGGACATGAGTGTATCCACTCATGAAGAAACAAGAAAGGAGAAATTAGAAAAGAGCACATATAACAAAGTGATGTCAAAAAAGTAAAATAAAAAATTTCATTACACTAAGTAATGAATGAGCAACAGAATACCTGTAAACTGCAAAAAAAAAAATTACCAAATGAGAAAATTTTCAACTGAACAATGTTTTCATTAAATATTATTCAGTATGGCATTCATGTTCACCAAGATTTTTTTCTTAGAACTTTAAGTAGCTAGTTTGGAAGATTATCTGCTGTTACCTGATAGTTATATAATAATCAAAGAGAGAAAAAACTACTCTTCTCTAAAAGCCTGTCTACATACCTTAAAACAACTAGCTAGCACAAGAAGTTAACAAGAACAAGGTTGTTCCTGATGTCTGGGACAAGAAATTCCTTTCTGCTTTACAAATATTATTCACTCATGATTTAATACAAGATTGAATTTTCACTTTTAATTTATAGGGCTTTAGAAGAATAAGAATATCCATAAGACAAAGACCAAAAAGTGAACTAAATTAACCAGAATTTCATGCAGGATATATTTTTGTTTAAAAAGGCTACAAGACTTTTGTAAGAGAAAAAAAATAGCTTACAAATATTTATATAAATTCTAAAAGATGTAAAAATTATTTTCTATAATTAGTTCACATGAATAAAGGGAAAAAAAAGAAAACACAGATGATAAAGTTTGTATAACATTGTAAAATAGCCGTTTATATTTTAACATACCAAACAAGCAACAGTTTGCTTTTTTCTGTAACCCTTAGAGCCAATGATTAGTGTTCCAAGTAAGACTGGAAATACAATCTTCATAAACAGTTGTAATAACAGGAAATCTCCTTCAATTAAGCTCAGCCATACCTTCTACAGATAATCAGCTAAAACAGTAAAGTCTTGTCTTCACAGTAAACTACTACTAGTTGATACATTTGATCATATTACATTAAAACAAGTACTGTGGAATACTCTTCCATTCCTGCAACAGTGACTTCATTAAGTGCTTGGGCATTGGTTAAATACTAAAATTAATTTTAAAAATAGTAAAATTATCTAACATTTAAAACAACACTGCTTAGGTAGAGACATAAAATATTGAAATATGTAAAATGACAATTCAACCATCCCTTGAGGTAATCCTAATCAATCTTTTAACCAATAATAATTTCCCTCCACTTTTTTTCCGTAAGAAGTAGCTACTACCTACATTGTTCTTAATCCTTTTTCCATTCCTAACTGGCCCAAATCTATATAATAGAGCAAAAACTTGTTATGAGAACTGTAATTAAAAATGTGTTTCAAGTTTTAGGCAGCATGTTGTAATACGAAAGAGTTTTAAACTTTGAGTTCAGAAGGGAATGGAAAAGTTATAAGTAAAAAGAAAATGAGCTAGTGAATACAGAAGTTAATCTATACTTCATAGGCTGAATTGAAATGTGTGTCGGCAAAGGCAACCATTTGAGAACGTTATATACAAAACTGTACTAAGAAACACAATAGGAATTATCATAACCAAATTGAAATTATTTCAATTGATAAGATAGAAACAATAGCAGCAACAGGTATAAATAAATAAAATTGTTTTAAACACTAATAAACACCTGTGAAAGGGAAGCTATAATGGGAAAGGGGCCTTACAGACCATCTAGTCCAACCACTTTCACTTTACAGACAAGGAAACAGTCCTGGATAAGTTGAGACTTAAGTAAGGCCAAAGTTACAGAGCTGGGACCAAAAGTTAAATCTCTTAACCCTTGTCCAGTTCTCTAAACTAGGTCATGTTCAGATTTAAAAAATTAGTGGGATGGACTGGATTGGTGGTTACTGCCATTTCTATTCTTACATACTGATATAACCCAAAAGGTTATTTTACTCCTGAAACCGACTAAAATATTTCTCTAAAATATTAATGGATTACTAATTGTTATGGAAATCCACTAAGATTGCATGTGTATTCTTCCATCAGCATTTGTAACCCCAGTGGTGCAATACTTAACTGCAGCAATTGTTTCACAAAATGGTCCCAAAGACTAAGAGGACCTTAGAGAGAGGTATTTTTGAAAAATTGATAAGAATTAACAAGGGAGGTAAATCGTCACTCCATTATTGGAGATTTAAATGTACATTCATTCATTAATTCATCCAACAAACATCTAGTGCCCACTATGAGCTAGGCCTTGACCATCACTAGAGATAAAAAGATGAATAAGACATGGTCCCCCTTCCTAGAGGAGTTTGTAATCTAGTGGGGAAGACAGACGTATAAACCAGATAAATTATATTACAACATAAGTAACTTGAAACAGAGATATGAACAAAGTGCTGTATTAAAATGGAGGGTAAAGGTATGAACTGGCTAGTGACTAGGAAGTCTACTAATACTGTGCAAGAACTACATTTATTGCACACATAATCTCATGCTCAATCGCTAATTAGAAAGGAGGTACAACGTAGAGTTTTAAAAAGATAGCTGGCACTGAAACCAGAATGTGTGCATTGAAACCTAGTCCTTCCATGACTAGCTGTGACTTTAGACAAGTCACTTCATCTCTAATTAGTCCAAGTTTACTTGTCAGTAAAATGGTAACTAACAACTACTTTAAAGGTATATCCAAATTTTTAAATGAGAACAGATGGAAGTATATCAGAGTACTAGTATTTATAAACATATTCATTTAAAAAATTAAATAGCAATGAAAACCTAATATTCATAATTAAAATAATATTGTTAATAAAATATAATTGTGAACCTAATGTTGCTAGTATTTAATCTCCATACTACAGGACCAAACTAAAATATAATTGGCTTCTGATTCATTCACAGCAAAATGGCTTAAAATATTTTAATTTTAGGTTACTAGAGAATGTAAAACCAGGAAAAGTAATTACCTATTTGTGAATTTAATTAAATAATAGGTAATTTCGGTTACATTACAAGGGAATTTTATAGTAATTTTTAAAATAGGCTAAAATTTACTAATCAAATTATAAAGCCAAAAATCAGCATGAGGATTTAACCAGCCTTTGAAAGATTTTCTTTCTTTATAATACCTGTTTGGTGTAAAGAGAAGAAACGTGAGCCTCTGCCAATTTGGCACCTTTCACGACTACTAAAAAGAAAAGAAAACAAACTTACCTAACAAATCAGAATAGCACATAGTCAACATACAAGAGACTACATAAAAATATATCATAGATCTAAGAAGTAGTTTCTGAATAAAGTCACTATTTTGACAACAGAAATCTGACTTTTAAATTTTAAATATAAACATATGCACCAGTTACAAGTCAAAGCATTCCTATGAGACAGTATCACCATCAAGAACATATATATAACTTTAACCCTAAGTATGGGGAATATCCATTAGTCACTCCACTGACAGAAGACTATATGCATGGTAGAATTAGTTTGTGATTGTGAGGACCATGGTAGCGAAAGAACTTGATGTTTTTAATGCGACTTTTAATATAATCACTATTATATCAAGAGGAGTAGAAACACTTGTAGCCAAAATTAATTTAAAAATATAAATATATAATCTCCCACCCCCTCAATTCTACAAAGAATGTATTTATTTCCTGTATCAACTTTAAGTGATCATGTTCACTTGTGAGAGAAATCCACTTAAAAATCACAATATTGTTGCAAATGTCAAAGATTTTTTATACAAGTATAGGAAATGCACACTTAAAATATCAGACCGAAACACTTACCAAACAGTGTTTTCCTAAAGTAGTATCTATAGTACATTTCTTTATTCATACATCTTCAAACGGTCAAGTTTTCTTTCATACATCCAAAATGTAATGTGATGGTTTTCTTATTCACCAAATGTTAGCTCTACTTGAAGTCTGGTTCCAAACTAATCAGCCTGCTTTTAAATTTTAAGACATCTGTTGAAAATTTATAGGATCAAACCAAACTGAAGTGGTATCAATTTTAAACACTGGATTGTACATTATTTTAAAGGTACCAGCAACCATTATTATTAAGAATAAGTTAGTGATTATAGCTTCTTTTGTGATAACTGGGGGGAAGGGTAGATCACCATCAGGAATGGTCAATTTTAATTATCTTTTTTTTTTTTTTTGAATCAAAGAACATTGTTTTTTTTTTTTTGTCATTGCTTTTTTTTTTCTTTTCTTTTCTTAAGAGACCATTCCACTTTATTTTAAACATCTGAATGCATAAGGAGGGGATCATATGCAAAGCAGTCATACACCATTATCATTGAAACCCAATGGTAAAATACATACACAAGTCCAACAAAAGGCTAATACATAGTAAAGCCTAAGCATACTACTATGTAATATATATGAATACATACTTGGAGACTTTAGTTAAGAGTACTATGTTACCTATTCATTTTTGAAAACATTCATTAAGATTTTAAATGCAAATTCATTCCTTATTTGGAGTACAACAAAATCCTCTAAGTTATAACACATATTGGTCATAGTTTTCAGACCTATTCATTAAATTACAAAGAACCCAAAGAATTCCATAATGTTCAGTAGAAGTATGTAATAAAAACATTGCATGTTTCTAGTGTGATGTCTTTAGCAATTGTTTACTGAAATAAAATGCAAACATCAATCTTTCAAAATACAAGATCAGAATGTAGTTTTCTTCTCTTTTGTCTATTTGTGAAATCCATCTTCATAACATTTACCAAAAACTGTTTTTACAAATATGTAAAAGTACATTAGATAATACTAATGAAACACAGGTAGAGTTCTAGCATATCCAGATCAATGATCGGTCAAATCATCTTCTCCAAGAACGAGATTCATTGTCCTCTTCTTCTTCATCATCATCTTGAAGTAATGAGTCATCCACCATAGACTCTTCCTGAAACTTTAGGTTAAAATGTATTTAGGAATTTACCCAAAAGAAAAAAAAAAAGAAAGAAAAAAGGTAACACTTTTAAACACTGATTTCTCTAAACAGAGTTGAATACAAAAGGTATTTCTATAGCTAGAACATTCAGAAAACAAAGAAGAGTAACCTTTATCTATTCATTGGTTTCTCTATAGTATCTATTCTATTGTTTGCATCCAACAGGCACTAAAGAATTATCAAAGTAAGCCTTTGTACATGCCGTTTCTCCTGTCTCTCTACCAAATGACGCTATTGTCTATACCTACTAAACATTCCTTAATATCTCTTTTCTTAAAGAAAGCACTAGTAAGACTTCTCTGACTTACCCTGTCTAATGCTGGACACTAAATCAACCAATAAGTTGTATAAAAGTCTATTCAGATTTTCTACTGTACGTAAACAAACATTTGCTTTATAGCATTCCTTTCTTTTCTCCATTCTTTTCATTAAAGCTTCTCAGACTGCTTTTCAAACTTTTCAAAATACCTAATACCAGGAGCTCTCCTCTCCTGCTTTTCTCCCCATTCAATTCAAACTCATGGAAGGACAAAGGTATAATCTAAAATATAAAATGACAAATCATGTATATGAGTTTCAAAATATACAATTTATTCTTGCATTTGACTATGGATATGTGTAACAGCCTTGAATGTTCTTCAAACAAATGAAGTGACACTGAAAATCTAACAAAGGTAATATGGATTCATTTAGTGTCCCTACCTTACCTTTATTTTTTAACTTCAACTTTTTCCTACAGCTCATTTCATAATTAAACAAAACAGAATTGCTTATTTTTAAAAGTTGTTCAAAAGGTTCACTGTTTTTTATGCTCACACATCTCTGTCCAAAGACTAACTGCTGTTACCCAAGAAAACTGTAATCTTCCACAGCTGTTCCTGTGCTCAAATATGCTTCTCAACTATATTTCCCATCCCAATGCTTGGTTATAAAAAGCTTTATAGCACTTACAGTTCAGCTACACTGTTACCAACTCCTTCAAGATTCTTTTGGACAGAAATAATCGCTACTTGGTTTGGATTCAGACAGCATGTTGTTCAAATCTTTATTCAGCATATCAGTCTATCTTTTATTATAATTAGTTTTTTCTGAGTCTGTCACCACCACTCCCTTTCCAGATTATGAGCTCCTTGATGATAGGGACCGTGTCTTATTCATTTTTAAGCCTATCACAGTATCTACCATATAGCAGCATTCATTCTAATAAACTAAAACAACATGAATTAAAATAAGATACCTAAAATGTTAATAAACAATTAAGAATACATACTCTAAAACTTGAAATATTATGAGATTTCCTGTGGATAAAAATCTAATGAATAATTATTGTCTTTTAAGAATAAAAAAACTGAGTATATATATATAATTTTCATATATTCTTTTTGGATTAGCCATCTACAAAATTAATCCAGAAAATTTAAAGTTGTCTGCATTTATCTGACATCCCCTGCCTGAAATACAGCTCAGGAATAAAAGTTTTATGTTAAAATCACAGCCACAAAATTGTTTTATATAAAAATGTAAGCATTTAAGGGCAAATCCAAGTGAATAAGAAAAAACATACTTCCTCTTCATCAGGTTCAACTTCTTCTGTTTCAACAGCTGAAATACTAGTTATTGGTTTATTCCACGCCAGTTTTAGATCCTGCCCTTTGAAACGAGCTCCATGAACTGCAGCCTAAAATAATCAGAACATTGGAATATAGAACATTAATAATTTCTGAAGAAAAAAATAAAATTTTATAGCACCGCATTCTTAAATTAAATTAGCTAAACACTGAAGACAACTGTCTATTAATTTGCTTTGTAGTTATTTACTTCTTCTCCATTTACTATTTATTATAATTTACTTTTTATGGGCATTTCTAAAATCAGCCTAGTGATTTAAAATTCCTTCAGAAAGAAAACAAGAACAATTTCTCATAATTGAGTAAAGCTAATTCATAATTCACTACCTGCCAATATTTGATTAGAAGAACTATGTCTACATATTCACAATACAATGGTAATTGCCATTCAAGGCAACAAAGTACTTCAAGATCTTGAATCAAAATCTAAATTAGAATCAACAGGCTAAATTTATTCCACTGCATTATAATTCTATTAATTTACACATGGCATATATAGTAATTATAAATTGGACTTTTAACAAAATTAGAATAATTTTGCATATATAAAGTAGCAAATTATTTTAGTTAATTACATAATCACAAATTCTTTGATCACTATTATAAAATATAAGTATCTCAATGAAAAAAGAAAAGTCAAACTTTTCTATTACAAACTACTTTCTACAAAGCTTTCAGAAATGCATATAAAACTTAAACTTAGTAAATAGTGAAGCCTAAGTACCTGCTACATAAAGTGGCTGCTTTGGAAATAGTGCATTCAAATTAAAGTAACATGAACTAACATAAATCAGTGTAAGCAACATACCGAAATAGCTCATAGTCACAAAAGATTTATAGCACAATCTCGAAGTACAGCATAATGTGAAATGTAGAAACAATTACATGTTCAATGACATCTGACCATGAGTTGTGTGATATTAAAGTCCCTAGGTATAAATTTTAAATCTGCACATATAAATTTATGATAAATTTAAAAGATTCCATGCCTATTAAAATGCAGCTCAGGAGTTTTTAGTCCATAGCCTCCTCACTATGTCATATAACTAAAAAATTTTAAAGTACTTATATATGAGATGTAAGTTCAGAAACAACTTGTAATTTTTGAAGCTGTAACTATTACATAAAAATATATTACAATAAAGAATTCCAATTGTCTACTCATAAAACTCATCTTTTTATCCAGCTAAAAAGGCCATAAAATGGTGATGACATTTTCTACAAGTTCTTGGCAAAAGCTTCTGGTGACCTAATTTTGTAAATCTGTATGTTCAGCATATGCTTCCTCAAATTTATAAGGTAAGTCTACAAATCTCTAAAGTTTTATTTTTAAAAGTATTTGCAGGATGATTTTCAAAGCAAGGTATATTTAGCTTTTTATTAACTGTTTAATTAGAAACGACTATTTGGCTGTGTAAATACTTTAAATAACTGAATTCTTGCATTTTGAAGACAAATTTACTTCAGGTAACCTGTAAAATAACGTCATTCAAGTTTAAAAAGTTCCGTGCTTGCCTCAGCAGAACATATGCTAGCATGGGGACGGTACAGAGAAGATTAGCATGGCCCTTGCACAAGGCGGACATGCAAAATCTGTGAAACATTCTAAATTTTAAAAAAGAAAAAAACTTTTCTGCAACCAACCCATTTTATATTTTAAAAAGTTCAAAAATGGCAAGTAACATAATGAAAGAAAATCATAACCCAAACTACCCCACCATTAAGAGTAATCAATATTCTATGAAGAGTTTGAAAAAAAGTCCTACATATAGTAGATACTAAAAGGGTCTGCATACAAATATATGCATGATATGTTTATGGGGACATACTTTACAGGTTTTACAAGTTCCTTCTTATATTATTAACCCAGGTTTTTCATAGACCCTTTCCATATCCATTCCAACAGATTTGTTACTTTTCTTCAACGGCTATATGTATATATACACATTTATCATATTTAAGCCAATATCATTTTTTTCTTTTTTTTGAGACAAAGAGAGAGAAAGAGGAATGAAGAGAGAGAGGAAGGGAAAGAAAGTGAGAAGCATCAAAACTTGTAGTTATTTCACCTTAGTTGTGCACTGACTGCTTCTCCTATGTGCCTTTACTGGGATCAAAACAGGCTCAAGCTGGCCTGACCTGTGGTGGCACAGTGGGATAAAGCGTCGACCTGGAACGCTGAGGTCACCTGTTTGATACCCTGGGCTTGCCTGGTCAAGGCACATATGGGAGTTGATGCTTCCTGCTCCTCCCCTTTCTCTCTCTCTCTCTCTCCCCTCTCTGAAAATTGAATAAATAAAATCTTAAAAAAAAACAGGCTCAAGCTGAGTAAGCGACCCCTTGCTCAAGCCAGCAATCTTTGGGCTCAAGCCAGCGACCTTGGGATCAGACCAATTTCTTGAATAGAGTTTTATCATGTTTATTTGGCAAAATATCTTTCCTCAACTGGATACTGATTTTGTTCTTGATACATATTTTTATTGAAGGAGGAGGTGTTGACGCTATGTTAACTCCACAGAAGTTATAAATTTTCATGTACTAAAATTTATTAACATTTATCTTTATGGCTTCCAGATACTGTGCCTTAAAAACCCCTCTCCACACTAGGATTATTTTCAGAAATCCCTTGTGGTTTTACTACTCTGAGGTAGTTTAAAAAAGCCTTTTATCCAACTTGAATTTAGTTTGATATAAAGACATATGTCTTTTTTCAAACAGTTATACAGTTGTCCCAACATCATTTACTGTATAATCTGTTTTATTCCCTGATTTAAATAAATCATCTCCTTTGTAATCTGCTAAAATCCTTATATTTACTTAGATATATTACCGGGCTCTATTTTGTTCTATTATTACACTCTATTCCATACCATTACTATATTGCTTATTTCATAATGAATTTAGTATCATTCATCATCCTTTGTAGAATATTCTTATTCTCACATGGTTTTGTCTTTATGACCTTTGTAATCTTATGGCCAAGTCTCCTATTATACTGTCTTAATTACTGTCACTTATGAACCAAATCAATGCTTTTCATATAGTATACTGTAGGGAGTTGTTACAAAAGTTCTGCAAGCATTTCATTACAATGCACTTTAAAAATAAACTCTGTAACTATAAAATTTTAATCAAGAATCCTGTTTAAATGTATTCTATACAATGCCTATTTGGGCAAAGGTGATAGTAGCCATAAATGTGCAAGTGGGGCTAAATGTAAAAATACAAAAATTACTGCATGTGAACTATAATAAAAAATATACAAAATATAATACTGCATGTGAACTGTAAAAAAATAA
Organism: Saccopteryx leptura; assembly: GCF_036850995.1. Taxonomy (NCBI): domain Eukaryota; kingdom Metazoa; phylum Chordata; class Mammalia; order Chiroptera; family Emballonuridae; genus Saccopteryx; species Saccopteryx leptura. The sequence goes on along the minus strand of NC_089506.1, from coordinate 70,213,533 downwards.
GAAAAATGAGAGAAATAATCTTAGATGGAGATAAAATTAAATTTGCTTATCTCAATACAAATAAGAGTTGATAATGTAGATGAAAAACTACCAAATAAAAGACAGAAAATGAAAAAAAATGTAAACAACATTTCTGCAGAGAAAGTTTAAAAATAGATAAATGATCTGTCCTGACCAGGAGGTGGCCCAGTGGATAGAGCGTTGGCCTAGGACACAAAGGACCCAGGTTTGAAACCCCAAGGTCACTGGCTTGAGTGTGGTCTCATCCATCCTAAGTACAGGGTCACCAGCTTGAGCGTGGGATTATAGAAATGACCTCATGGTCACTGGCTTGAGCCCAAAGGTTGTGGGCTTGAAGCCCAAGCTTGCTGGCTTGAGTCCAAGGTTGCTGGCTAGAGCAAGGGGATCACTGGCTCGGCTAGACCATGGTCAAGGCACATTAAGAGAAAGCATTCAATAAACAACTAAGGTACTGAAACTATGAGTTGATGCTTCTCATCTCCCCCCCCCCTTCCCTATCTGCTCCTATCTCTCTCTTTCTCTAGAAAAATAAAAAAATAAAAACATGGTCTAACTTTAGTATATTCTAATACTTTCACAGATGAAGCCTATTAAACTTTTAAGAAAATATACCTCCATGCCACTTAAATGAACTCAGAGAATAAAGATGGAAACTTTCAATTACTCTTTACAAAGGCAGATAATATTGATACCTAATAAAAATGGTACCTTCCCCAAATCTACACAGCAATCTTATTTTTGAAAAATTGAATTAAAAGTAAAAATTAAAGTTACATTAGAAAAGACTTCAGTGATTTACCAAAGAAAAATATAATAAAATTTATATCGGAAGTCAATGGCTAGTTCAATATTAGGAAACAATAGACGAAAAAGAAAAAAAAAACCCTATCTTTCTAGCAATATACCAAAATCACAGTAAAATCTATTTCTGATCAAAAATTTAAAATCTCTTTAGTTTTTAATAAAACAAGAATTATTTGTACAATATTACATACTAAAAACAATACAAGTGACATCGTTCACCATTTCATGAGCAAAACAATGACATTTCAGACACTATTATTGTTATTTAACATTTCTTTAAAGATACTAATAAATAACAGAAAATAAGTGTATAAATGGTAAAGTTAAAGGTAAAATTACCATTATTTAGAAATATGAGTAGATAAATACTAAAAAACCAAGAGAGTAAAATTTAAAACTATCAAAGATAATTTGGTAAAATAACAGTTACATATTGAATAAGAACAGATGAATTGTTCTCTATATACAATCAGTAGAAAATAGAAAAAAAGATCTTATTTAAAACAGCAATAAATTGTCAAGCAGAAAACTAATAAAAATTTTGTATTATCTTTATAAAGAAGAGCTTTAAACGCTCTAAGAGGACAAAAAAGATTGAATACCATGAAATATGTACAATGATGTTCTAGGGAAAAATTTAGTATTATTAAGATGTTAATTATCCCCTAAATTATTCTACCTTTTTGAAACCAGATAAGCTTATTCTAAAGTTTATATAAAAAGTAAACATATAAAATCTTCCAGAAGATTCTGAAAATGTGTAGTAATTAAACATTAAAGAGAATCCAAACAATAGCCTTGGTAAACTATTTTAATATATTATAAACTTAGTAGCCACAGCAATTAGACAAGAAGAAATAAAAGGCACCCAAAATAGAAAAGAAGTAAAACTATCATTATTTGGTGATGATATGATACTGTACATAGAAAACCCTAAAGTCGCAGTCAAAAAACTACTGGACCTGATAAATGAATTCAGCAAGATGGCAGGATATAAAATTAATACTCAGAAATCAGAGGCATTTTTATATACCAACAATGAACTGTCTGAAAGAGAAATTAAGAAAACAATCCCCTTCACTACTGCAACAACAAAAATAAAGTACCTAGAAGTAAATTTAACCAAGGAGGTTAAAGACTTATACTTGGAAAATTATAAAACATTGATGAAATCAAGGGAGATACAAACAAGTAGAAGCACGTCCTGTGTTCATGGGTAGGAAGAATAAACATCATTAAAATGTCTATATTACCCAAAGCAATTTCTATAAATTCAATGCAATTCCTATTAAAATACCAATGATATACTTCAAAGATATAGAACAAATATTCCAAAAATTTATATGGAACCAAAAAAGAACACAAATAGCTTCAGCAATCTTGAAAAAGAAGAATAAAGTGGGTGGTATCACACTTTCTGATATCACATTATACTATAAGGCCATTATACTCAAAACAGCTTGGTACTGGTATAAAAACAGGTATGTAGATCAATGGAACAGAACAGAGAACCCAGAAATAAAACCACACCTTTAAGGACAACTGATATTTGACAAAGGAAGTAAGAGCATACAAGGGAGTAAAGACAGTCTCTTTAACAAATGGTGTTGGGAAAATTGGACAGCTACCTGGAAAAAATGAAACTAGACCACCAACCTACTCCATTCACGAAAATAAACTCAAAATGGATAAAAAACTTAAATGTAAATCGTGAAACTATAAGCATCTTGGAAGAAAACAGGCAGTAAGCTGTCCATCATCTTGCAGAGATATATATGCCGATTTATCTCCACAGGCAAGTGAAATAAAGAACAGGATGAACAAATGGGACTATATCAAGCTAAAGCTTTTGCACAGCTAAAGACAATATGAACAAAATAAAAAGACAAACCACACAATGGGAGAACATATTTGATAATACATCTGATAAGGGGTTAATAACCAAAATTTATAAAGAAATGTAAAACTCAACACCAGAAAGATAAACAATCCAATAAAAAAATTGGCAAAAGAGACCCTGGCCAGTTGGCTCAGCGGTAGAGCGTCGGCCTGGCGTGCCGGGGACCCAGGTTCGATTCCCGGCCAGGGCACACAGGAAAAGCGCCCATCTGCTTCTCCACCGCCCCCCTCCTTCCTCTCTGTCTCTCTCTTCCCCTCCCGCAGCCAAGGCTCCATTGGAGCAAAGATGGCCCGGGCGCTGGGGATGGCTCCTTGGCCTATGCCCCAGGTGCTAGAGTGGCTCTGGTCGCGGCACAGCGACCCCCCCGAGGGGCAGAGCATCGCCCCCTGGTGGGCAGAGCGTCGCCCCTGGTGGGCGTGCCGGGTGGATCCCGGTCGGGCGCATGCGGGAGTCTGTCTGACTGTCTCTTCCCGTTTCCAGCTTCAGAAAAATACAAAAAAAAAAAAAAAAAAAAATGGCAAAAGAAATGAATAGACACTTTTCCAAAGAGGACATACAGATAGCCAATAGACAGATGAACAAATGTTCAACATCACTAATCATTAGAGAAATGCAAATTAAAACCACAATGAGATACCACCTCACACCAGTCAGAATGGCACTCATTAACAAAACAACACATAGTAAGTGCTGGTGAGGATGTGGAGAAAAGGGAACCCTCCTGCACTGCTGGTGGGAATGCAGACTGGTGCAGCCACTGTGGAAAACCGTATGGAGATTCCTCAAAAAATTAAAAATGGAACTGCCTTTTGTCTCAGCTATCCCACTTTTAGGAATATATCCTAATACCAAATCACTGATTCAAAAGAAGAAATGCACCCCCATGTTTACTGCAGCATTGTTTACAATAGCCAAGATCTGGAAACAGCTCAAGTGTACGTCAGTGGAAGAGTGGATTAAAAAGCAGTGGTAAATATACAGAATGGAATACTACACAGCCGTGAAAAAGTAGGAAATCTTACATTTTGCAACAACATGGATGGAGCTGGAAACTACTATGCTAAGTGAAATAAGCCAGGCAGGGAAAGAAAAATATCATATGACCTCACTCATTTGAGGAATCTCATGAACAATGTGAACTGAGGAACAGAATAGAGGCAGAGGCGGGGTCAAAGGGACCAGAGGGAAAGCAGACAGAGGGAAGGTGGATGAGAGGACAGAATCAGAGAAGGGAAAGAGATTAGTGAAATTATATATACATAACACAGTGTTATAGAGAACAGGACAGTAAATCCTGTAGGGAAGGGGGAAGGCGATGAGGGGAGGAGGCAAAGGGGGGTGTCAAGGGGGACATGGGGAGGGGGAGAGATATATTTGGTGGGACACTTGAATCTATGTAAATAATAAATTAAAATCAATAAAAATTAAAAAAAAAAAAGCCTGACCAGTGGTGGCGCAGTGGATAGCGTGTCAAACTGGGATGTGGAGAACCCAGATTCGAGACCCCAAGGTCGCCAGCTTGAACGCGGGCTCATCTGGTTTGAGCAAAGCTCACCAGCTTGAGCCCAAGGTCACTGGCTCGAGCAAGGAGTCACTCGGTCTGCTGTAGCCCCATGGTCAAAGCACACAGGAGAAATCAATCAATGAACAACTAAGGAATCGCAACAAAGAATTGATGTTTCTCATCTCTCTCCCTGTCTGTCTGTCCCTCTGACTCTGTCTCTGCCACAAAAAAAAAAAAAAAAAGATTGAGAAAAAGTCTCTGACCTGGCCAGATAGCTAAACTGGTTCGAGCATCATCCCAAAGCACAGGGGTTACGCCAGTTCAATCCCTGGTCAGGACACATACAAGGAACAGACTGATGTTCCTGTCTGTCTCTCTGTCTCTCTCTCTCTCCCCTTCCTCTCTTACTAAAATCAATTTAAAATTTTTACAAAAATTAAAAAATAAAAGAGTGAGGGAAAGGTTTATGAGCCAAAAACTGGTAATAGAACATAATCCAAAACATGTTCAAATAAACATATTAGAAATTTTTACATACTAAGAAGAACTAGTTCTACTCAATGAAATCAAGCAGGCTATTTCACTCCTTACACCAAATAATTTCCATATGAATTTAAAATAAAAAGTAATTCTAAATATCTTAAAAAAAAAGAAAACTATACTGAAGTACTAGGAAAAATATCATTTCAGACTGGTGAAAGCCTTTTAACCTATAGAAGAAAACTAACTGAACAATCCACTATTATTACATGACAAAATATAACACAAACAAAATTCATAAAAATGTTTATAACTTATGAGTTAATTTCTAGTATTTAAAAAGCTCCCACATTCTGTTTAGAAAAAAAATCAATAGAATACACAGCACACCAAAATTATAGGCAAATGACATTAACAAAAGGAGAAATAGAAATAAACAGCATTTGAATGTGAAAACTGTTCATCTTCTATCATAAAAGTGAATTTAAAAAAAGTTGCTATTTTACAAAGATAAAACTGTTTGATACCTCACTGTGACTTATATACCCCTGGTAAAAGGATTAAGCAAAGAAAAAAAACCTCACAGATATAGGAAACACTATGGTGATTACAATGGTAAAGGAGGGGTAGGAGGAGTTAGCCGAGTTTAGGTAAAGGGGGGATATATGGTGACAGAGGGAGACTTGACTTGTGGTGGTGAACACATAAAACAATATACAAATACTATATGACAGAATTGTACACCTGCAACATGTATGACTTTATTTACTGCCACCCCAATAAATTCAACAGAAAAATAAAGTTGGTGAAAACCATTATGTATGATACATACTATGGCAAATAAGACTGTGGGGAAAAGGCACTCTTAAACATCTTGGGTGATTTTTATTAAGTAAATTAAAAAATATTAATGTTTACAAAACCAACCTCATATGAAGGGCAATTTCAGAACTATTCATCAAAAATTTAAATACACATATCCTTTCACCCAGCAGAAATGCATCAAGAATATATCCTACAGTTATATTCACATATGTACAGATAAATATGCAACAGTATTCACCGCTATATAGTAAAAGGATAAAAACAAGGTAAAGTCCATCAATATGACTGATAACATTTGGTACATCCATATAATGAAATACCTATGAATACTGAAAAAATATGGCAACTCTTGATATGCAATAATCTGAGGGTAGACTGTATGTGAGGAAAAAGTTATTGATGTATTCTCACAGATTACGGATTCAGTATGAAAATATAAACAAACAAACCCATGAAAAAATATTTGTAATTTCTGGGCCGGGAGAGAACTAAGAATAAGGTGAGAAGATGATTTACTTCTTACTTCACAACCTTTGGAGTTCTTATATCATAAACATGTACTGTCTATCTAAAAGATAAACTAATTAATTTTAAAGTAAAATTTAATGCTATTATTTAAAGTAGTAAAACACTTCGATGTGTAAGCCAGCAACTTTTAACACAATGAACATTATCAATAAATTAATTTATGCTGCCAAATTCAGTAATTTTTGTATAGCTGTGCCATCCCTATTTTTCTGAAGTATATTTTGAAACTGCAAAGGAACTTAAAAAAAAAGTTACAATTCCTTATCTAGGTAAATGGGGATTTTCTTATTGCCAAATAAGGACAACTACAACCACAGATCAGAAAAACTAGATAATCATTATCTAAAATTTCCTTAATTTAAAAATTTTACATTCCTTTAAATTGTCTCAATGGCTACTAATACTGACTTTGCAATACATATATGCAGTATACACCTAATTAATACACCATAAGGAAAAGAACTCAAATGTTAAGCTTTTCTTCCCAGCAATTATATTATTTGTGGTAAATGTGATACTTTATTTTCAGACATATATAAAGCACATAACTAATTATATTGGTATCAGTAAAATGCTGAGGAGTTTTCAGCATGAAAGAAGGTAATAGAGATGTGAAGACCTGACATTAAATAAAAACCATATAAACCAAAATTAACTTGAAAATGTTAGTATGAGCTCTTATTCTTTCTTTCTCCCTACCTCTTTTAGTGTGCATATCTGTGTCTATATATATAACACCCCTATAGTTCAGAATTAAATGGAAAATATTAGTAGCTTTGAATTTTTCTTTATGCATGCATGTGTGTATACATATATATACATGTATATTTTTCTTACTCCCAGCTCTGATCAATGAAAAGGATTAGTGACTGTAATACACTCAGTAGTAATGAGCAACCCAGCACACATACAAATATTGATCGACTTACAACCTATGCAACTTACGACCATTCAACTTTATGACCACAATGGCTAGCCACGACTGCTCCGTGTCTGGCAGCGCAAGTGTTGCCCAGCTGGGCGTACGACAGTGCGGACCAGCTTCTGGCAGCACTACCATCTCCACGTGCACCATTTCAACTGTTATCCCAGACTCGGTACAGCAATTTGTGTTTTATGTCTTGGAAATTTTTTTCAAACCCCTCCCACAATGTCTACCAAAAGGAAATTGTCTTTGCAAATATTAAACCAGTTGTACTGGTAATACAGTGTTTTACTTAAACCTGACGAATGTAAAAATAAGAAACAAAATGGTGTAGAGATGATACAAATGGCATAAAAATGAACAAAGAAAATTATGATATGTAACAATAATGAATGAAAATCATGATAAAATATGACTTAAAGATTTTTATAACATCATTTCACAGTACTGTATATGTAGCCTACTCAACTTACAACCAAATCGTGTTATGACCAGTCTGTCGGAACCAATCGTGGTCATAAGTCGAGCACTAGCTGTACAGTGGTCTCAAAACACCTTTGCTCAGTAAAAAGAATCAAAGCTCCTTAGAGAAATGTCTAATTTACAGGTCTGGAAGAGAAAATGAGTAAGATGAACCCAATATACCTTTTCATACCAGAAAGCAAAGATATTATCATAACTCATTAGGGTCCTGTCCAAAGGACCCAGTAACAAGTTTGTATACTAGCCACTAACCAAAAATGTGACAATACATATATAATTGAAAACAATGGATCAATATCCATTAAATATTTCAATCTATTGAGTTCATGACTATGTAATACCAATCAAGCTATCTCAAAATATGAACCTTATTCTGCATCCGTAAGCAAAATGAGTAAAAATAATTTTAAGAAAGTTCAGGAAATATAAACTTGACTGGGCATTTGATAATACCCAAGACATAGCAATCATAGTTAATAAGATAATAGTATTGTGTTTTTTTCTTTTTAAGACTCTAACATTAAGACCCACACATTGAAATGTTCACCAATGAAATTATATAATCACTGAGAATGGCTCCAAAATAAGGAGAGAGTGAGTTGTTGTGGGTGAGATAAAGACAAAATAAGATGAGCTAAAAGATGGGCTATAAGTGGGTAATTGATGAAAGTCTAAGATGAGTATTGGGGGGTTTATGTCACAATTCCCTCTAATTTCTATGCTATGATATGTAAAGAGAAACTCTGTTTAAAAGCTGAAACATTTTATTAATAGGCTATAGGAATATGCTATGAAAATACACACAGTTAGGGTAAACAATCAGAGACAGTGAGGCGTCCTGGGGCGAAAGCACTGAGTGGACAAGAGTCCAGGGGCCTCTCTGACCCGTACTGGAAACAGTATGTGCTGGAAACGGCACAGCAACAAGACTCAGCAACACTAAATATGTTTAGGTTCTCAGAACAGATATTAGAAGTTGGTATGTTTCTTGTTCTTTACTGCACCCCTGAAACCTTCTGCTGTCTGCTTCCTTGGATTATTTGTACTGGCTAATAAATGAGTAAGGCTGGGGACGGGATTTCAGCCCTTCATTGTGCAGAACGGGGCTGTTGCTTCCCCTCAATGCATGTCATTTGGTCTCCAAGTAGTTCACTGTTGAGGCAACAATAGGCTTGCTCTAGCCCTCTGCCTATATATTATTGCAAACCGTCACTCAAACTTTGAGGCAAATCAGGAACTAAGGAAAGCAGGCATAGTCACAACAGAAAGAAAAAAAAGCTGAAGATTTGATAAACAATGGAGGAAGAAGAATGCATAAAAGTAGTTATGAGGTAGGTCAGTACCTTTATGAAAAATGGTTCTGGAAATAATTTATACTTAGAAAAAATTGGGTTAATCAAAATTAAATATTAATAGAAGTGTTCATCTTCTGCCTTTTCAAGTCACTTAGATTGTGAATCGAAATGAAATATAGAAAATGGAGCTTTTCACAAACTTATCTGAGCTCTTGTAGAACCAGTGTTCTGTAAAACAATGTGGGAAAACTGACCTAAGGTCAGAAGAGTTAAAGCTGCAATCCTATCCTAGGGTACCTTACAGTTTTAGTAACTATAATGATTAAAACTAATCTATAAAAGAAGGCTAAAACCAAATTTATTAATGTTTGTAATAACCAAAGTATACAACGTTTAGGCAGGAGTTACATTAAAAACCATAAATTAAAAAAAAAAGTAATCTCTAATTTTTAGAACTTAAGGAAAAGACTACTTTCCATTACTTTAACTCTTGAGTTCAAGCTGCCTGGCTACTTTCCAGCAGGCTTTAGAATTTGACTTAACTAATTGTGGTAGCACAGAGCTCATCATACAGCTGTACTTTAATAAGTCAGTAAAAACATACACATAAGACTCTACTATTTCCTGACCAGGCGGTGGCGCAGTGGATAGAGTGTCAGACTGGGATGCGGATGATCCAGGTTTGAGACCCTGAGGTCACCAGCTTGAGCGCAGGCTCATCTGGTTTGAGCAAAGCTCACCAGCTTGGACCCAAGGTCGCTGGCTCGAGCAAGGGGTACTCAGTCTGCTGTAGCCCCACAGTCCAGGCACATATGAGAAAGCAATCAATGGACAATTAAGGTGTAGCAACGAAAAACTAATAATTGATGCTTCTCGTCTCTCTCCATTCCTGTCTGTCCATCCCTATCTATCCCTGTCTCTGTAAAAACACACACACACACAAAAAAACAAACAAACCAGAACTGGTTGTAGTAACAGTAGTGCCCTATAATAAAGTTTAAAAATAAATAAATAAATAAAAATACTCTATTATTTACATGATTTGACTACTCTTGAATTCATTTACAAAAATATTGTTCTTGCCATTAATTTACTATTTATTCAGTCAGTCCCTTTAGTTACTAGCTGTTACTGTTGCACTATCCTCTACGAACAAAATTTTGTATTTCTCAACTTCAGGTCTAAAAAATAAAGAGTTTTGAAATCAATTACTCTTTCTTATCTCTAATCAGTCCCTAATCATTTCTCGTTCTGAAAAACAAAACAAAACAAATTAAAACCCCACAATAACAACAGCTAACATTAAGAGAGTTTACTAGCCCTGGCCAGCTGGCTCAGAAGTAGAGCATTGGCTCGGCATGTGGAAGTCCCGGGTTCGATTCCCAGCCAGAGCACACAGAAGAAACGCCCATCTGCTTCTCCACCCTTCCTCCTCTCCTTTCTCTCTCTCTTTCTCTCTTCCCCTCCCGCAGCCAAGGCTCCACTGGAGCAAAGTTGGCCCGGGCACTGAGAATGGCTCTGTGGCTTCCGCCTCAGGCGCTAGAATGGCTCCAGTTGGAATGGAACAACGCCCCAGATGGGCAAAGCATCACCCCCTAGTAGGTATGCTGGGTGGATCCCAGTCGGGCATATATGGGAGTCTGCCTCTCTCTGCTTCTCACTTCAAAAAAATACCAAAAAAAAAAAAAAAAAATAGAGTTTACAATGTCCTAGGCATTGTTATAGGTACCTTATAAGTTGTGAATTAGTGAATCCTCACAACTCCTGGGAGTTGAGGCATGGGTGTCCAAATTTCACAAGTAGAAAAACTCTTTCCTTTTGATATAAAAAGCTAATATAATACACAATACAGCTCCTTGTGTCTGGGACTGATTCTTATAAAATAGAAACGTTAAGTGTTCCTTTTCTAAAATTGGCTCCTTGTATCTTACAAAGGTATAGGAACAATTCTGAGTAGAAAAAATATTCTAACCAGTCATGGGAAGAGACTTCTTTTTTCTGTCCTCTTTGAGTACTTACTCAACTTTAGTACATAAGAAAGTAGAAAACAAAGCAGTAGGAACCATCTTCTAACTAACCAGAATCAATCCACAACCATCTTAACCTAAAGCTGAAAATGTTGTTTATATTATTATACCTTAAAATATTTTGATCTGTTTTCTAGGGAAAATTTCTTACTTTTCAGTTTTTTTAATGTCTCAACTACCTTATCCTATACTTTCACTTTGAAATACTATGTATCCATTGATTATGGAAAATAAAGTGATATTCATCATTCATCCACAACAGTGGTTCAGAAAATAAGAAAAATGAAATATTTGTATATAAACACTAGCAAAGATTGACAAGTTTCTTGAAAAGGTTTATCCTTTATCTTAATTTTATTTATCTTTTGGGGTGTTAAAATTTCCTTTATTTTACATAATGATGGTGATGATAAATGCAATCTTTTTTGTGCATTTTAAGCATTCTTTCTTGACAAAATTAAAAACTAGCATCCCTATGTCAAACTTATTAAATTTCTAATGTTTCCTGAAATCCTTAAGTTTAAAAACCACTGCGTTAGCCTATACTCTCCCTGTATATGATCAACTTAATTTTCTATTCTCTTCTAAAACAGGATGTTATAAAATTTAAAGAAATCTTATGGTGTAAGGAAATTATAGTGTAACAATTATGATAACTTAATTCCAAATGCTTATCATAGCAATGGTAGTTCTTCCTTTTAGTCCGTTTGGTAAATTCAAATAAATCTAAGTAAAATGGTTAACCTGAAAAGGCAACTCTTACTAGATCTAATTTAACCTAAGTTATTTTGTCACTTGCTCAGTTTAAAGTCTTTCTTATTCATTAATCCCGGGACTTTTTAATTGTTTGCTATTCATTTGGAAAAATATATATTTACCTGAGGTGAAAAAAAGAAGGTAGATGTTGACAGGTCTCAGCAAGGGCAAAAATTATTTAAAAGGCAAGAGGTTCCCCCCCCCACCTCAGACACATAAGAAAGCAAAAGAAAGTAGTACACACATTTTTTAAGTTGTTACTAAATCTACAAACTTGGTAAAACAGTATTTTAACCATTAAAACCAAAACAATTTTTTTTAACTAAACAATAACTAACATTGTTTCATAATGTGACTACTTCCTAAAAAATAAACAGAACTCAGTTACCTAACATCACAATGAAATTTATCACTGAAGCTATCTTTTTATATGAATCTTAGAGTCTTAACTTGTATTCAACAATATCTGTAAGGGAAAACTTGATCAAAGATCTATCTTTTCAATATGACAAATATTTCCTCTCTAAAACAATACATCATTCATTTCACAATACTGGAAGGTCCACCAAGTTAAGAATTGTAACGTTTCTTCTGCATAATAAATAAAGACCCCTATAGCTTATTTTTTTAAATTTATAAGATTACTATAAAATAATCAAACTTTTCTCATATGGGTTTAAATTACTCATGTCATCTTCAAAATTTCCCCTTTAACATATCCATTATCACCAACAATGATTATCAATATTTATTTTGTTGGGCAGTAAGAAAGTACCGCAAACCTAAAAAAATTAAAAAAAGAGGGAGAGAAAGACCCAAATAGTAATACTATAGTTCTTCATAAAGTAAACAAAGATTAAGGCTTGAATTTCCAATATTTTATTTTAGTGGTTGTAATCCTTATTATGAATACATAAAGTAAAAGTGGTAGATTATTATTTTTATATTTATTTTGCTGTTTTGTTAAGAATAGTAGGGATAAGTATCTTATATTTTTCTCTTAAAAAATCTGACATGTTGATTTCAAAACTAGAGAAAAACAAAGCAATGAAGTCTGAAGATAAAGCAGAAATAATGAAAACTTTAGAGGTTTTGACAAAAAATATTACCAAGTTGAAAGATGAGGTCAAAGCTACTTCTGGACATTGTTTTCCAAAAAGTAAATATACATATAAGTTTATAAGCAAGTTTTAAACTCTCATCACAATTGTAAATTATACATTTTTACTTTACAAAAGGCTGTTAAAAAAAAGACTACTCAACACTCTATTTACAAAAACAGAACTCTAGGATAAGGAATTTCTAATGTTTAAAACTATCCACTAGCTACCGTAATAACCTAAAAACTAGATTATTCCAGGGCTCAGCTAAACACTTTTCATCACCGATCAGACCCACAGTCTTTTATTGGTTACAATGTCCCTGAAGCAACTCCTCACAGGTAAGCCACAGCAATAAACCATTGGTGTTGGCAGGGAGTATTTACTATAGAAAGAGTAAATCAATTTTTAGAAGGTTTTTCAAAACTTATTTAGACCAATCAACTTAAAACTTCTGAAAACCAACCAACTCTCTCATTCACATTAGGTTAACTGTTTTGAACATTTAATGCATTTTCCAGTGACAAAACGGTGCATCTATTGCTCTACAATAGAAATAGATGTGTGCCCTAAACAAAGAACACACAAATGTTAAAAAGTATCTATAAATCCCACATACTTCATACCTATTTTCCCTTTTTAATCTTTTAAACTCAGAAGAAAAACAAGGTTGCATATACTTCTGGTCATTTTTGAAAAGGCAATTCAAGATAGTTTAAGACAACTACACTAACAGCTAGAGCTTTATATATCATTATCTTGGACAAAGAGTTGTAGAGACGTAGATGGGCATATGCTGAGCTAGGGACACTTCTTTAGGGTTCAGCCAACTGGGACTAGGAAGCAAAAGATGAAGGATAAGGAAAGTTAAGGGCAGCCATGAGGATTATATCTCAACTACCTTATCACTCACCACCCAGTCTGCCAAAAGCCTTATTCTGCGCCATCTGAGAACAGTGTAAGGAAAAGTAGGATGGCCCTATCTCCTGTGAGAGAGAAAGGAAGCAGAATTCTTGATATCTCAAGACAATACAACTTGACATTCAAATTGGTGACTATGTATTCTAATTTTGTCATGTTATATATAGTCTTAACTATTTTAGGACATTCTTTGTAGCCATGAATTCTACTTCATATGTTCCACCTATTATCAAAGGATACTTACTTATTAAGTTAAAAAAATTCATTTATACGAAGACTTAAAAGCCATATTTATAAAACATTTAAGTCTGAATCTCGAATTAGATTTATAATACTTACCGCTTCAGCTTCTGCTCTTGTCTTGAATGTAATTATTGCGTGAAGTGAAGAGTCATCAATCTGACAATCTTCAATTTCACCATATTGCTTTAAATTAAAAACAAGTATTTCCTCCAAATAAATATTTTGAAATATCCAAAATGCTAATGGTTTTTTAAAATATTAAAATACCAACAAATATAACCCAGAATACATAATTCATGGTGATTAATAAAAAAAGATGAGTAATTCATTTTTGTGTTTGATATTATAAGATAAAGTGGTGATCCTATCTTCTAAATACAACTTACAAGTCTACACTTTTAAGAATTAAGGAAACTTATACTTGATTAAACTATTCTTTAAATAAAGGAAACAATGATCAAAGACTATACTTCTGTATTGTCGTTCCCTTTATACTCATTATTTTGATCATAGAATATGCTAAATTCTTTCTAAAGTATTTAATACTTAGAATATTCTGAGTTTTTTTTGTTTTATTCCCAATTTAAGAAGAAAGTGAAAAAGAGTAAGAGAATTTTAAGTAATTTCACCAAAGTAATTAAGTTAATTACCAGATAAGAGTCTAGGTCTTTTGATTCAAAAGTTTGACACTAACTACCTGGCTGTTCACTCTTACTACAGATATTCTAGAGCGGTGTTTCCCAACGTGGGGCCCACGCCCCACAGGGGGGCATTTCGATAGTTAAGGGGGGCAATTTGAAAATGGACTCGACATGACTTTAACTCTTTCGCCCCGGGCCATTTAAATGCAATGCTAGATATTGGTGCCAAATTTAACAAAAAAGGCAATTCTTAAATAATTGCGGTAAATAATTATTAAGTATAATTTCGTTTGACGAGACCAAAATATCAACTGGATGATTGGCATCGTCAAGTAAACTTCATCCTGGGTTCACTGAGGAGCGTGCCGTCTGCCACGGGGAACCCCGGAGGTTTTAGAAACTCGCTCAACAACGCAGTTATTCTCACCTAATTGGCCCATCGCAACTTCTGTAGTGTTTCACATCATTCAGTTGGTGTTAATTTGAAATAAGTGTCAGTCAAAACTGTTGTAAAAGCTCATTGATTTAATAAATATACATATATATTGTATAGATATAATTGGTAAGTATTTGATTTTATTTTTATCAATATTAAACTCTTTATTAAGTACTTCTTGCATCGGGGCTAGAAAGCACGAAAATTTTATAAATATTATTGGGGCTATAATAGTGCATGCACGACAATTTTAATTTTAGAAGCATAACTTTCCAGAAAATTTTGTCAAGTGGAAAAAATATAGATACCTTTTGATTTGCGGTGGTAGTGTAGTAAATGTGTTATATACATTTAAATAAATATGAATTTTTAGTATACGATTACCCTATGTCACATTAAAGTCTCTATTTACTGCTCATACTTCAACTAATAATCGTGTTCTTGAGGCTAGTTATCAAATTTCTTTATTCATCGCTAAAACTGGAGAAAATCACACTATAGGAGAGAATTTAATAAAACCGTCAATATCAGCATTTCTTAAAACGGTTCTTGAAAAAGATGACAAAGATGTAAAAGCTATGCCACTCAGTGACAATACTGTTAGCAGAAGAATAGACAAAATGAGTGAGGATATTGAAAAACAACTTATTGAAAAGCTGAAAACAAGAAAATTCTCCTTGCAAATGGATGAATCAACTTTGAGAGACAGTGAGGCAGTATTGATAACTTATGTAAGATATATTGATAAAGGACATTTTGCTGAAGAAATGTTGTTCTGTAAAAGATTAGAAAGCACCACTACCTCCAAAGATATATATAGTGAGCTAAAAAACTACTTAGATTTCAATGATATACCAATGAAAAATATAACATCTTGTGCTGCAGATGGTGCTCCCAATATGATGGGCAAGAAAAATGGCTGCTTAAAATTGATGAAAGATGCGAATCCAGAAATGATTCTTGTGCATTGTGTTATTCATAGGAAAAACTTGGTAGCTAAAAACATCTCACCTGTTCTGAATGAAGTATTACATACAGTAATAAAGTGTGTTAATGCTATTAAAGCTAGTGCCAAATGTGAGCATCTTTTCAAGCTATTTTGTGAAGACCATGTGAGACTTTTACTTCATACTGAAGTAAGATGGCTATCTAAAGGAAACTGTTTGAAAAGATTTATGGAACTGTTTGATACTCTTAGTGATTTTTTAAGTGACAAACCTGAAATGAAGTATCTGTTTACAATAGATGGTAAAGCATTTGTGAGTTATTTAGCAGATATCTTTGAAAAACTAAATATATTAAATAAGCAACTTCAAGGAACAAATAAAACTCTTGTTGATGCAAAAGCAAAGATATTTGGTTTCATTACCAATATTGAGTTCTGTCAGAAACATATTAACAACAAAAACTTTAAACAGTTTCATTGGCTCCAAAAATGTGAAGTAACTGATACCGCTTTACTTGTTATTGTCAATCATTTGAATATTTTATCGGCTGATTTAAAGGAAAGATTTTCTGATTTAAAACAAATTGATTTCCCAACATGGATGATGCAGCCAATGTTAGTGGATTTGTCTGATATATCAAATATGCAGTATCAAGAAGAACTCGCAGAATTGCAAAATGATGAGTCAGTTAAAGCTTTATTTAATATCAAAGGAGCGATGGCATGGCTTTGTGAGGAAACAGAAATCAAATACCCAAATTCAACCAAATGTGCAAGAAAACTATTGCTACCGTTTCCATCTTCATTTTTGCTGAATGTGGATTTAGTGCTGTAAATGATTTACTGGTAAAAAAAAGAAATCGGCTGGATATAACACAACATGGAGACTTGAGACTAAAGCTAACCAAATTGGAACCTAATATAAAATCTCTCTCTGTGCAGCAAGCATCAAGCGCAAGGATCACACTAAATTAAAATAATAAATTAATATAGAAAAATCTGTATTAAAATTATTTGGAATTTAAATTTCTGTTTTTCATTATATGTTTTGAAATTTTACTTACTGTTTTGTTAACAATTTCATAGTGATTTCTTCCTAGAACCTATCATTTATGTTTATTAAGTGAACAAATCAATTTTTTAATGTTAAAAATGATGTATGTTACATAGGGGGGGACATAAAAATTTTAGAAAGGTTAAGGTGGGGCATGGCACAAAAAAGGTTGGGAAACACGGCTCTAGAGTCTAGACCACACACAAACTCTTGTAAGACATTTAAAAGCTAAACTTAAGAAATTATGCTTCTTTTGGTTTTCTGGATTTTATTTTTTACATGTGTGGGAGGATTTTTCTACAAATAGCAACTTTTATCATAAAAAAAAATTCTAGTCCTTTGTATGTCATTACTAATACTTTTCCTCTCTCCTACCCAAAGTTAAAATTATAAACATGATCACATTAAACACACATACACACTCCATACAGAAAAATTCTGTAGAGCATAGTAAAGAGAATAGACTCTAGAATCAGTCACATACAATCTGTCAGTTACTAGCTGTGTAAATTTAAGTTACTTAACCTCTTCATGCTTTAAAATTTTCCTCATCTCTAAATAAGCACAATAAAGGCACCTACCTCATAGAGTTGTCAGGTAATTCATAACATAGTTAAGGCACTCAGAATAATACCTCCCAAAAAATAAGTGCTCTATAAATTTTAAGCTATAATTTTTACCCACTGGGACCAGTAGCAGTTTCATTTCTAAGTTGGCTAGATCAAGAATACAATATTAACAAAATTCCATCTTAATTTAAAAAATATGGATGAACCAAGCAATGTGTTAAATTTTTCCTTAAAAGTATCAATTAAAACTAAACTATAGAACCTCCCTCTCTAAAACAATTTTTACATTAGGGGTCCCCAAACTTTTTACACAGGGGCCAGTTCACTGTCCCTCAGACCGTTGGAGGGCCGGACTATAAAAAAACTATGAACAAATCCCTATGCACACTGCACATATCTTATTTTAAAGTGAAAAAACCAAAACGGGAACAAATACAATATTTAAAATAAAGAACAAGTAAATTTAAATCAAAAACTGACCAGTATTTCAATGGGAACTATGCTCCTCTCACTGACCACCAATGAAAGAGGTGCCCCTTCTGGAAGTGCGGCGGGGGCCGGATAAATGGCCTCAGGGGCAGTAGTTTGGGGACCCCTGCTTTACATCATTCATTTCACAATACCAGAAGGCCCATTAAGTTAAGAATTGTAATGTTTCTTCCTGATAATAAGCAAAGAACCCCTATAGCTTGTTTTTTAAATAATAAAAGATTATAAATTATTCAAACTTTTCTCAGATTAATGGGTTTGAATTACTCATGTCATCTTCATAATTTCCCCTTTAATATATCCATTATCACCAACAGTGATTATCAGTATTTATTTTGTTGGGCAATAAGAAAGTACCGCAAAATGAGGAAGAAGATCTTCTCTATCACTTTCTGTAAATGCAGAAATTTCCAATGCCCTGGGACGGTGATCCACCACAGCATGTCCAGGCACACCTCGACCTCGACCCCGACCGCGACCTCGACCCCTGCCTCGGCCATGCGCTGCACTTCGACCTCTTGAATGGATTCCTCTGCCCCGACCAGATGAAAGAATCCCTCGTTTTGCAGCCTAAGAAATTAGACATATAGTTCAAGTATCACCACTAATAAGACATGCCAACTGTTATACTTTGTCAGATGAGTCAAACTTCTATTCAATTCGACCTCATATTCAAATAATGACCTATAAAAGGATCTCTTAGTTTCAGTTAGGGTTTTTAGTATTTAAAAAGAAAGCAAATTTATGTAGCTAATGAATCTGGAAGACAAAATAACATTAATTTAAGCCATGCTTTGAAATTAAATGTGTCTTTCAACTAAATTCTTACTTTTCAAGACATCAGACATTATCACAAAAAGACTAACAATTCTTGATTTCCAAATAATAGTGTTAAGTGTTACTTCAGAAGTCAGTTTATTGCATAGACATAAAATACCTACATACACAATAAACGTATTTTCCCATTTGTGACTTTCAAATAAGTGTGTCTAATTGTTTCCCTGTTGACTTCAGTACGTAGTTGTCTCAAATTCATTATTTTGATCACATACATTAACATCATACAACCAACGTTAAAAAGTAACTTATATTCTACCATATCACTCTATATGAAGAGCACACCATTTTTCATTCCACAAATATTTAATGAGAACTTCTTATGTATAAGTCCTTAACCTCATGCAACTCAAAGCCTGGAGGGATAAAAAGACATTAAGTAATTAAGTTTATATTATATAATTATATTAATAAAGTGACTCAAAAAAATAAAGAATATAACATTAAAGATCTGCACAGAACACTAAGATCTGCAATAAATGGACTACTGGAATCCAAGTTTCATGAGGATTTCCCCGCCCCAGTTTTATTCTCTACTTTACACCAGCACATATAATAGTAGTAAGCAAATTATAGATAATATTTGTTCAATCAATCAAAGAAGGAACAAAGAACAAGCAAAGTAAGGGTAAGGGATGAGGTTTACAGCACAAACAAAGGAACCAAAACTGAAAGGAACATAGTACTTCAAAGACAGAATAAAATCCAGTGCAGCTGGACCACATGAGATGGAGAGATGAGGCTGAAGAACTAGGCAGAGCCAGATCATGAATAACTTTAAGGACCAAATGAAAAATTTTGAGTTTTATATCAAGAGCTACAGAAAATCAACTTAAATATTTAATGCAGAGAAGTAGAGTGATGTAATCAAAGCAGGGTTCACAATGTTATTTTGGCTTGAGTTTTAAGAATCGAGTAGAAGGAAGAGAATAAGCTGGGATACCAGTTAGTAGTCTACTATGGTAACCCCAGCTACTGAAGGTAGCCTAACTACAATAGTGGCAATGAAGAAAGAAAAGTAAACACATTTAAGATACATTTGGGGCCCTGGCCGGTTGGCTCAGCAGTAGAGCGTCGGCCTGGCGTGCATGAGTCCTGGGTTCGATTCCCGGCCAGGGCACACAGGAGAAGCGCCCATCTGCTTCTCCACCCCTCCCCCTCTCCTTCCTCTCTCTCTCTTCCCCTCCCGCAGCCGAAGCTCCATTGGAGCAAAGATGGCCCGGGCGCGCTGGGGATGGCTCTGTGGCCTCTGCCTCAGGCACTAGAATGGCTCTGAATGCAGCAGAGCAACACCCCAGAGGGGCCGAACATCCCCCCTGGTGGGCATGCCGAATGGATCCCGGTCGGGCGCATGAGGGAGTCTGTCTGACTGCCTCCCCGTTTCCAGCTTTGGAAAAAAAAAAAAAAAAGATACATTTGGAAGTAGCAGGCATG
This sequence comes from Saccopteryx leptura, assembly GCF_036850995.1. Classification (NCBI taxonomy): domain Eukaryota; kingdom Metazoa; phylum Chordata; class Mammalia; order Chiroptera; family Emballonuridae; genus Saccopteryx; species Saccopteryx leptura. Next base: position 70,193,315 of record NC_089506.1, on the reverse strand, counting down.
AAACTTGGTAATTAATTGGATATGAATACTGAAGGAAAGAAAGGAATGAATGAAGGCTCAGATTTTTGGTTTTGGTAATTGCACAGATAAATTTTAGGGGCAAAATAAGCACAATTCTGAACATGTTGAGTCTGTGGATATAAAACATTCAAGTGAAAACGTCTAGCAGGTAGCACTGACAAATCTCTGCAGGTATAAATATTTCAGCTTTTTCATCTCAAGACAGTAAATCTTAACATTAACTAAAATAGTCTAAAATACAAATAAACTTCAAAGGTCAAGGATTAATGTTAATAACAGAGCAGCAACACAAAAGTATACTAGCGTCCATGAACCTAAGTTTGAGCAGTACTACATATTTTATATGTATTTTTAGAGATTCACAAATTAATAAGCATCTAAAAAAACCTTGATAGCCAAAAATCAAGTTTAATCTTTTCCAAGTTTACTTGGCCTTGGAGCTTTTTACACTGATATCTGTTAACAAAAAAAAATGGAATTAGTGTAGTGAATGACCACTCTCTGGGAAACACTGCACTACTGCATATACTAACTACATACTCAAGTTTAGCCATTATAGTGTGTGTTTTGTGTGTGTGTGTGTGTGTGTGTTTAGCTACATAGCTAAATCATGATAAAGAACTAAAACACAGATGAATAAAAACACTGATAATACTATTATTTATTTACTAAAATGATGGACCAAAACTTTTAAAATGATAATTTGTTTTTTTTTAAATCCCACCAACACAGGTATCAAATGTCCAGAATGGAGAAAACACAATTTCTATATTAACCTAAAATTAATCTATTTCTTCCCAAAACCTGTTACCTTGGGCAGAGTACAAGGTAATCATATCAAGTTTCCACACAATGCAAAATGTACAGGTTTAGGACACCACCTTATGGTTTCCTATGACTGTTAGGTAAGACAGAGCCTTAAGACAAACACGGTGTCTGCTAAATCTTAAATCTTTAATACCTGTATTCCAGTATTTAATATAGATTTGTACTAGGTCAGAAAAAAGTAAGTTGCTAACAAATTTAGAAAAAAGTATTACTTTCAGATTAAGTGAAAATAATAATATAAAATATAAAAATTAAACTATGACATAAAACAATGATACAGAAAAGTACCACATCCATTAATAACATTAATGTCTCCATACTTAAAAATGTAATACTAATTGTTAAACAGCATTTTGCTAAATATTTAAAATTCTCACGAGCAGGAATCAGTTTCACTTCATTCTTATGTAAATAATCATGACTGTAAGAAAGTAGTTTTATTTTCTCTTTTATAAACGTCCACAGCACCATCTATAGGCAAAACTTTTATAAGCATGTTCTTCGATGAAGTTCTACCACCAGAAGTCTGATCTTGATAGAACTTAGTATAATATGCCTATTTATGCATAAAAAAAATCTCTGAAAGGTCTTTAGTAGATTTTAGTCCCAGGAGAATAAGTCACCAAAAATAGAATAGTAACAAAATTCCCTAGAAGTGGAAGGACTCGGGTGTACAGGTACAACTGGTACAACTGCTGCCATCCTCACTACCTAACAGATTTTCTCTACTAGCTCTGAAAAGTTTGTTAACCTCCTCCCTCTATCAACTCCCAATATGCATGCCAGAAACTACCAAGAATTGTTGAACAGAATGAAGAGAATGTATTTTTAAATTAACCACCATAACTACATCTGCTCCACTTGAGTACACTGTGTAGCTATGATGAAACATACTTCCAGCTGTAATTCTGTATACTTTCTCCTAAGTTCAGTGACTTCTTCTCCAGCTTGCATCTTCTTATATAAATCCAGCTCTGTATCAAGCAATTCTTTCTGCATCTAGAAAATAGTAATTAAGATTTCAGATGACAATAATTAATATCCTGCATTTACACAGAACTTTTTTTACAAATAACTTTTACACAACCCCATTTAATCTATACATTTCTTTTCTATCTCCAGTCCTATTCCTCCTGGTCCAAGCCATCAATCAACTCTAGTCTATACTACTATAATAGTTTCCTAACTTGCTCCTACTTGTATAGATTTCCCTATAATTCATTTTCCATACAGAAGTCAGAGATTTCTATGGACCAATATGAAGTAATTTTCAGGAAATAGCTGTGAAAGAAAAACAAAATTCGAAGGTATTAACAAGCAATATACAGTATGCTTTGATGTAGGAAAGAATACAAACACACCAAGGAGGGAAGGATACAGAATAGTATCAGGAATCAAAGAGAAAAGGTCTTTTTTTTTTTTTTTTAAAGCAGCGGGGACAGACAGGAAGGGAGAGAGATGAGAAGCATCAATCATCAGTTTTTCGTTGCGGCACCTTAGTTGGTCATCGATTGCTTTCTCATATGTGCTCTGACTGGGGGTGGGGGGAGGCTCCAGCGAAGCCAGCGATGCCCCACTCAAGCCAGTGACCTTTGAGCTCAAGCAAGCAACCATGGGATCATGTCCATGATCCCATGCTCTAGCCAGTGACCCTGTGCTCAAGCCAGATGAGCCCACACTCAAGCCGGCGACCTTGGGGTTTCGAACCTGGTCCTTGCATCCCACTGACACTCCATCCACCACGCCACTTCCTGGTCAAGCATGGAGAAAGGTCTTCTATATATACCTTTTCATAGTTTAATGTTTGAATTATGTTAACGTTTTACATATTCAAAAAATAAAACTGAATCAAAAAAAATGAGGGGAATCCAAAACTGAACACATATAGAAATACACCCAACTTTATAAAATTAATAATATAACCAACCACACAAAAAGAAAAAGTAATCTTAAGACCACAGTTTTCACAGTTCTGACTGTATCTTTAGTAGAATATACTGTGAGGTTATAAAATATGCAAATAAGCCTGATTAGGCAGTGGTGCAGACGATAAAGTGTCACACTAGGATGTGGAGGACCCAGGTTCAAAACCCTGAGGTTACCCTGGCCGGATGGCTCAGTGGTAGAGCGTCAGCCTGGTGTGCAGGAGTCCAGTGTTCGATTCCCGGCCAGGGCACACAGGAGAAGCACCCATCTGCTTCTCCACCCCTCCCCATCTCCTTCCCCTCTGTCTTTCTTTTCCCTTCCTGCAGCCAAGGCTCCACTGGAGCAAAGTTGGCCCAGCGCTGAGGATGGCTCTCTGGCCTCTCTCTCAGGTGCTAGAATGGCTCTGGTCACAACAAAGCAACGCCCCAGATGGGCAGAGCATCGCCCCCTGGTGAGCATGCCGGGTGGATCCTGGTCGGGCGCATGCGGGAGTCTGTCTGACTGCCTCCCCGTTTCCAACTTCAGAAAAATACAAAAACAAAACAAAACAAAAAACTCTGAGGTTGCTGTCTTGGGCGCAGGCTCATCCAGCTTGAGTGCGGACTCAAGAGCTTGAGCTTGGTGTCCCTGGTTTGAGCATGGTATCACAGACATGACCCGAAGGTTGCTGGCTTGAAGCCCAAGGTCCCTGGCTTGAGCAGGGGGTCACTCACTCTGCTGTAGCCCCAGGTCAAGGTACATATGAGAAAGCAATCAATGAACAACTAAGAAATCTAAGAAGCCGCAAAGAAGAATTGATACTTCTCATCTCTCTCTCTCTTCCTGTGTCTGTCCCTATTTGTCACCAAAATAAATACTTACATACATACATACAAATAAATTCTAAATTTTATATTTAGTTATTGGAAGTACTATTTGCTATAGCAATTCTGAGACTATTTGGAATGCAGAACTGAGCAAATGAGTACTATACTGCGGTTAGTGAAAACCAAGTAATTATTATAGTAACGGAGATAAAATAATAAGAACCTTGGGGTGTTGGATTAGAATCAGAAATATCAATAGAAAATAATGATTTTATACATTATAAAACAATGATGTACACACACACCAAACACTGATACTATATATAACTATTTTTTTCCTTAATCACTTATTACCATCTGAAATTAACTTGTTCACCTATTTGTTATCTAATGAATTTTCCTATGGTTCAAAATTCATTCTGTATAGTGCTGTCTGAATGTTACTTCTTTGTTCATTCATGTTTTATACCTCAAACTCCTTACAAAATAAAGCTCAGACTCAAGCATTCAAGTACCTACATCAGTTTGTCTTCAAACTACCTTTTCTAGATTATCCATGACTATTCTGCTAATTACTGACTTTCTAGCTGTACTCCAAAGGATTCACAAGTAGAGTTTGCTTATTTGTGTTTATTTACTTATTATTTAATGGAGGAAGGGCAGAACAGTAGCATACAGTGGTCAGATTTTGAGCAAACGACATTACCTAAAAGAAAAATAAATTTAATGTAGTTTATATTTTATATTATATTAAAATATTAATATAAAATATTAATTTTTATATAGCAATATGCATAACAAATTAAAATACCTGAGTCTTGGTTTTTATACTTTTTGGAAGACAACGTCCAGGAGAAGTAGCTTTGACCTCATCTTTCAACTTGGTAATATTTTTTGTCAAAACCTCTAAAGTTTTCATTATTTCTGCTTTATCTTCAGACTTCATTGCTTTGTTTTTCTCCAGTTTTGAAATCAACATCTGTCAAATTTTTAAAAAGAGAAAAATTACGATACTTATTCCTACTATTTTTAACAAAACACAGCAAAATAAACAAAAATAACAATCTACTACTTTTACTTTATGAATTTATAACAAGGATTACAACCACTAAAATAGAATATTGGTAATTCCAGCCTTAATCTTGGTTTACTTTATGAAGAACTATAGTATCACTACTATTTGGGTCATTCCCCCCCCCTTTTTTTTTTAGGTGAGAGGCGGGGAGCTAGACAGACTCTCATGTGTGCTTCAACCAGGATCCACTTGACAACTCCCATCTGGGGCCAATGCTCAAATCACTGAGCCATCCCTCAGGCACCTGGGGCTGACACTTAAACCAACTGAGCCACTGGCTGTGAGAGGGGAAGAGAGAGAGAAGGGAGGAGGGGGAGAGGAGGAAAAGCAGACAGTTGCTTCTCATGACTGCCCTGACCAGAAATTGAACCCGGGACGTCTGCACTCTGGGCCAACCGACTAGGGCCTATTTGGGTCTTCTGAACATAAGAAATTCAATTCAATCTCTGAGAAGCTGTCAATTTGAAACAGTATTACCAATTTTACTTTCTAATACCTTTGTAGATATTACTGTCTCTAAGTACGCCTGCTCCAAATGGAATCTGTAACCCACAATGAATCACAGGACAAGTTTTGCTTCCCCTTCATAAAATGAGGTATTTGGAAAATGGAATGTTTAATTACTATCTTCATCAGACAGAAAACGGTACCTGGCTAGCCTAGGAATGATATTCCCAACATGGATAGGGAACAAGAAGATAAACAAGGTATTATGGCGTAGAAGATACCATGCAATATTATAAACTCTCTGAGTCAAGATGGTTTGTTTTTAGTGTAAAGCATTGTCTTTCTCTTTATCAAGCGTATCCAAATTTAAATTATAAAAGACATACATCGTAACTTAAAATGTAAACTTTCTATCTTTTCAGTATTTTGAAATGTCATAATCTTTATTACCAGACATGATCATGAACTTACACTAAATTAATGTCAGAAACTAGAGCAGCACTGTAAAAAAAAATATATAGCAAGCCACATATTTAATTTTCTAGCAGTCACTTTAAAAAGATTTTAAAAAGTCAAAATAATTTAATAATATATTCTACTTAACCAAAAATATTCAAATTTTAACAAAAATTATTGCCTCACCAGTCAAGTAGCACAGTGGACAGAGCATCAGCCTGGGACACTGATTCCCAGGTTCAAAACCCTGAAGTCGCTGGCTTGAACACAGGCTTATCTGGCTTGACCCCATGGTCACTAGCTTGTGCCTAAAAATTGCTGACTTGAGCAAGGGGTCACTGGCTCGACTGGAGGTCCCCGGTCAAGGCACATATGAGAAAGCAATCAATGAACTAAAGTGCCACAACTATGAGTTGATGCTTCTCATCTCTCTCTGTCTGTCTCTGTCTATCCCTCCGGCTCTCTGGCTCTCTCCCTCTTGCTTAAAAAAAAAATTATTGAGATGTTTTTTGTCTTCACACTACATCTTTGAAATCTGGTATGTACTTTATACTTATAGCACAACTCAGATGTGGCTGTTAGCTACTATATTGGGTAATATAGGACTAGAGGATCCCAAACCAATTTAAGAAAGGTGTAAATCTCAATATTGAGAAAAAGGTTCTAGTCACCCATATGTTGAAAAAGTACTGTGCAGTAACATACCTGGATAGATATTCCTTTTCACTTCAAATTTCATAACCACAGTTCCATTTAAACTACTCCAATTCCCAGTCTATTTAATGTATGCTCTTCAGCCCCCAAATATTATCAATTGATAATATACTTTATCATCGATAATAGTTCAGTTTTACCTTTATCAACAGTAAATGTTTCTCAGGAATATTTATATACAATAGTATAAAATTAAATTCACTCAAATTTGTAACATTTATAATTTGCCAAATTGAGCTTTAAAATTTTACCTTCTGTGTTTCAATGTGCTTTTCTAAAATTTCTTGTTTCCTTTTCCTTACATCCTGCTGAAGTTTCAGTGCCTCCTAGAGAAAGATAAAAAATATCATGAGAATAGTTATCATTTGTTTTGTTTTGTTTTTTTTATTCAGTTAGAGAGGGGCAAGCAGAGACAGACTCCCCACATGCATCCTGACTAGGATCCACCTAGCAAGCCCACTAGGAGGCAATGCACCATTGCTCAGCACCCGAGCTTTTCTTAGCACCTAAGGCAGAGGCCATGGAGCCATCCTCAGCACCTGGGGCCAACTTGCTACAATCAAGCCATGGCTGCCGGAGGGGAAGATGATGATAGATAGATAGATAGATAGATAGATAGATAGATAGATAGATAGATAGATATAGAGAAGTGAGAGGGGGAGGGGTAAAGAAGCAGATGGGCAATTCTCCTGTGTGCCCTTACCAAGAATCAAACTCAGAACATCCACACAGTGGGATGACAGGACCCCATTTATTTTCCCAATAAACAAAATGATTCAAGAGGACAGAAATGGTTGTAATTGCCGAAGCTTGGCAACAAAAATTAAACGCAAAGTTTTCCTATGTAAAATGTAAATATGCATGCAAGTTTTAAAGATCAGGAGAATCTTTCATTCCAAGAAAAAGTTAGTATTTACTGCTACACTACACTACAAAAAATAAAAGTTCAGTGGCAGCCAACATATGCCTTTTATTTACGTTTTATTGTAAGTTTTGAAAAAAACATATACATGCAGAAAAGCTTTCCTACATGTAAATCCTGTACAATAGCTGTACTTACCTGTTTTTTTTTCTGTGCTTCATTATTATCAACTGCAGAGGGGGAAACAAGTAAGGTTTTTTGTGCAGCCTTTAAAGCAGCTGGATTATAAACCGTTTTTGTTAGGCCCGTAGATGTAGACAATACCTACCAATACAAATTCAATTTTATAAAAAATGTAGCAAGCATTCATGATTTTCTAAGTCCTGTTTTCTTATAAAACAATGTTAAAGCACTTCTGTCAAAATTTAGTGCAATGAACTAACTGTATTATATACATATAAAAAAACTAAACTAAATCATTTGTTGATTTGAAAAGAAGGGTATGAATAATGGATAAACCATGAAATAAAAAAATTTTAAATTAACATATCTACAGGAAAAAAGCAAAAACATGCAAAAAGTTCAAGAAAAAAACAATGTCATTACCACAGCACTGAAAAAATATCAGTTGCTAATACATACACTAGTATTCTTAGTAACTAAAGCAAAACCTGTACATAAGAGCATGGCACAGGAGACAACTGGATGGTGTCCCTCAAGCAATTTGCAATTTGCTATTCAGAAATGAACACTGTTGTATTCTTTCTCAATTTCTTTGCTGGCTAGCATTGCTCCTTCTACTTGAAGTGACTTTATTTCCTTAAACCAGTGTTTTTTAACTGCCTAACTAGAAGTTGCACTTCTTCAGTACTCAATCCTTGATACTAATTAATTATGAGACTATGGGTAAGTTCAAGTACCTTTTTGGCCCTCAGTCTGTTTATCTATAAAACGAGGAAGTTCAATTTGATGTCTAATGTCCTTAACTCACGAGAGAAGGAATTTTTGGCTTGGTCATTGCTATATTTTCAGTGTCTAGAACAGTGCCAGGGCACATCATAAATATTCAATAAACATTTTGTACTAAATTAAACTGAAATGACAGATCCAACAAGGGTCAAATTAAGAAAAGTGTATGAGCTCCTTTTTTATCCTTCAGAAGCAAAAAGTTGTTCGTTCTATGGGGTGGCTGGTTACTGGTTCTTAGAAAAGAGTCTAGGGATCCCTTCAGGAATATCTATGAATGCTATAAAAACAAAACATGAAACCATATGAAGAATGTAACTTTCCAGAGAAAAAAACATAGCTTCCAAAGTCTTAAAGGAGTTCATGACCTAAAAGAGGACTAGAAACTATACAAATAGAAGAGCATCAATAAGAACAAGAGTGCTACTTTCTAGTTACTAAAAATGCAAATATCTGGGTACCAGAGAAGTAGCAATCTGGACACTACATTGTAATCTTTTGTCATGAAATTAGACTAGAAAACATCACAAAGCTTAGGCAACTCATCATTGTTTCTAGTATTCAGAATGCTTGCTTCTAAATAAAATAAAATCCCAGAATACAGTAATTATATTTGTTCCATACAGCATTTTCTGCAATAATAAAAATATAAGAGATCACTAACAGAAAATTTTTTTTTTAGTAAAGCATAGAGTAAACACACATCTAGTTTGTAGTCTAACTTCAGTCACCATTCTCTGTAATTCTAGAGAAAATTTTCTTTCATGTTACCTTACCACATGGCACAATGCCAAACTGTATGATTACATAAAGAATGAGACAATAACTGAAGTTATTGATACTAAAAATAAGAGTTTGAGCGTTTCATAAACTTTTTTCATGAGAGTTCCGTAACAAGTTGAAAAGTTAAAACCAAAAGATTTCTGTACTCAAATCAGTTGGAAACAATGAACATCAAAAGCCTTTTTTCTAGTTTCAAAATGTATTTTAGCGTAAAAACTGTGAGAAAAGCCAGAAGTAAGGAAATTAGTTCTTTACTTAATAAAACCTTTCTTCCATTTTAGCGAGTAGAAAATGCTCCTTTTCAGGTCTTTTATTAACATCAATATGAGATTAAAGAGTGCTTTTTCAGCCTGACCTGTGGTGGCGCAGTGTATAAAGCGTCGACCTGGAACACTGAGGTTGCTGGTTCGAAACCCTGGGCTTGCCATGGGAGTTCAAGGCACATATGGGAGTTGATGCTCCCTGCTCCTCCCTCCTTCTCTCTTTACTCTCTCTCTCTCTCTTCCCCCCCCCTCTCATTCACTCTCTCTCCTCTCTAAAATAAATAAATAAAATATTTTTTTTTAAAAAGTGCTTTTTCAAAGTGAATAAATAAAAAGTATCTAACAAGAAGAAGACTCCTCTACTCCTAGAAACATCCCACTTCCTTGTTTTATCTACTAACTTCCTCTGTAAAAATAGAATATCAGCTAAGATATTTCACTGAGCTTACATCCCTGATTATAAAACACACTATCATTTTATATACCTCTACTGAAGGAAAAAAGCTGCCAATTACAACCATAAATGCCTATGACTAAAATGTAGCCCAATTTCAGAGCTGTAAAGTGTGAAACTAGAGTGTATTAAAACAATGAACATGATTAAGAAATATTACTCCCTACTTCGATCTATTTGACTCGAGTTTAGACAGTAAAAGCTTGGATAGCAAAAAAACTATGTATTTTCAAAAAATTAGGGTAGATTTGTGATTTTAAAAAATCTGTTAAAAATAAAACCAACGTAGAGAAGTAACAAACTCAACAGAAAAGATGCTACAATTTCTAAGAACAAAGTCAAAGCACAGCTTTCCAAACTACCTACATCAACATCTCTATTTTCCAAAAAGGGTTCTGTATGTGCTGTATTTTTATATAGTGACCTTAATTTCCAATGATTTTATTGCATTCACTTATTAATTCCAACTGGTTGTGAATTCTTTTGAGTTTTCTACATACAATTATGTCATTTGTGAGTAAACAGAATTTTTTTTCTTTCTAATCTTTATGTCATTTATTTAATTTTCTTGCCTTATTGTACTGGTAAGACCCTATACTAATGAAAAAAAGTGATGAGAATGAACATCATTTCTTGTTCCTGATCTCAGAGGGAGAACATTCAATATTTCATCACTAGGTATGTCACTGTAGAGTTTTTCTGCATATATATTTTTCAAATTAAGAAAGTTTCTTTCTATTCCTAGCTTTCAGACTGTTTAATGTGATGGCTGTTATAAATATTATGTTTTTTTCTATTGAAATAATCATATTGGATTCTTTCTTCCTTTCCAACCCTCACCTCATTATTCCATTAATATGGTGAATTAAGCTGATTTCCAAATGATTAACAACCTTGCATTTCTGGAATAAATCCCACCTAGTCAGGATATACTATTTTGATCATGTCACTGGACTTTTGCTAATATGTTATCTAAGATTTTTGTGCCTATGGTTATTTCATGAGACATTGGCTTGTAATTTTGTTATATACTATACAGGTTTGGTATCAAGGTATGTTGAATTTATATGATCAATTGAAAAGTAACATACACTTTGTTGTTAAAATTACACATTTTACTAATATCTCTTACTTTTCAAGACAAAGACCATTTTCCTAACAATACAGAGGCTATAATCCATTAAACCTCCTTATCTTACTGCCTATATAAAATATTACCAACCATAACTGTTATTAGTACACTTAAAGACAGAGGAAAAGGCCCTGGTCGGTTGGCTCAGCGGTAGAGCGTCGGCCTGGCGTGCGGGGGAACTGGGTTTGATTCCCGGCCAGGGCACATAGGAGAAGCGCCCATTTGCTTCTCCACCCCCCCACCTCCTTCCTCTCTGTCTCTCTCTTCCCCTCCCGCAGCCAAGGCTCCACTGGAGCAAGGATGGCCCGGGCACTGGGAATGGCTCCTTGGCCTCTGCCCCAGGCACTGGAGTGGTTCTGGTCGCGGCAGAGCGACCCCCCCCCCCAGGGGCAGAGCATCGCCCCTGGTGGGCGTGCCGGGTGGATCACGGTCGGGCGCATGCGGGAGTCTGTCTGACTGTCTCTCCTCGTTTCCAGCTTCAGAAAAATACAAAAAAAAAAAAAAAAAAAAAAAAGATGTCACAAAGAGGAAAAAAAAGGCTTTTGTCACAAATAAGAATTGAAGGAAACAAATTATTTTGTAAAAATTACTTTTAAAAAAGTAGGTTATTACAAATAAAGTCATCCGATTATCATTTTTAATAAGCAGTGCCTGAGTCTGAATCAAATACAAATGCACAGTTATGATGTTTCAAAGCCACACTCACAGTAAATTAGCTCTAACAGGTTGCTAAAGCATAAATGCCTTGTTTAAATGCTATAAAAATATAGTATCTAAGGACCTTAGTATAAGAAGCTTATTAATATAATTACAATATATTGCCAATTTTTTAGTAAGTAAATAATCATCTTTTCAGTAAGAGTTTCAATTATGATAGTCTCTTACAAGCAACACAGATGTGTTTTCTATAGCAAAACATAACCAATGGTAATCCTAGTAAGAACATGATTTAAAGTTAAATTTATAAAATATTTCAGAAATTAAGTTATTTCTTTCATTTCTTTCAATAATTCTAAGTAGAGACACAGAGATTAAAGATCCTGCAAAGAAATATTTTAATGTCAAAGAAAAAATGTGTATAATCAGTAACCAATTTTTGCTACAACAGCTTGGCTCCCAGAAAATTCTGCAAAGTAAATAATTTTATATAAATCATACTTCTCTGAAGAAAAAATAATCTTGATAACACTCTTGATTGAGTAACCCAGGTATTAATCCTCACAGAGACCAATATATTTTTAAAAAATTAGTCAAAAGTTATAAAAAAAATCTATCATAAATGTCCTTAATCTTTATATTTAAAGTAGCAAAATTACACAAGTACAAATTTAAAAATCAAACGGCTATTTATATGACTGTATTATTAGTTAAGAAAATAGAGTTAAGACTTATTCAGGCCTGACCAGGCAGTGGCGCATTAAATAGAGCGTCAGACTGGGATGCTGAGGATCAGGTTCAAAACCCCGAGGTCGCTGACTTGAGTGCAGGCTCACCAGATTGAGTGTGGAATCATAGACATGACCCCATGGTCACTGGCTTGAGCCTAAAGGTCACTGGTTTGAAGCCCAAGGTTGCTGGCTTGAGTAAGGAATAACTCGCTCTGCAGTAACCCCCACTCTCCCCACAACCCCATCAAGGCACATATGAGAAAGCGACCAATGAACAATTAAGGTACCGCAAGGAACACTTGATGCGTCTCATCTCTCTCCTTTCCTGTCTGTCTGTCCCTGTTTGTCCCTCTCTCTGTTTCTGTCACACACACACACACACACACACACAAAAAGACTTACTCGGGATCATACAGAATGTCAGCTGCTAAATCAGCAGCATAAGTCACTACATGATATACTCCTTCAATTATACCACGCTACTTCCCTTTTAAAAGTTCCATGGTACAGATGTTAATATATCATGAGGAAAAAAACCCCTCTTCCACCACCAAAAAAACCCCCCCAAAACACCAAGATATATTTTCAAAAAGGTAAAAAAAAAAAATGCTGCTAAGAAACAATAACATCCTATACCGTATGAGTAATATACTATGTACCTAAAACTGCTATAAGAATATTAAATATTCAAGCAATTAAAAGCTTGAGTCTCAGAATTTAGAAGGGTTTTGAGGACATAATGTAGACAATCTAAATCTGTTAATAAAAACTAACCAGGATGGTATATGCAGGTGGCTTTATTCTTCATAAATCTCCCTATGGTAAGCAGAAGTGCTCAAGCATCATTTTACTGGTCATTCTCCTCAAACAATACCTATTCAACAAATATTGAAATATCTTAGTCTTTAACTGTGTCAATTAAGTTTTAAGTTTCTTTTCTATCTAAGCCCTCTCCCAAAAATGAAAACTCATAATAAAAAAGAATCATTAAAAAGTTTATTTCACATTATCTACAAGGGGATAAAACTTTACATTTGTGTCTTTATTTGCTTTAACCCTTTTAGTACGAACATTCATGTACATCCTCGTGCCTCCTGACCATCCATCCAGAGTACGATTGCACAAAACTTTTTATTTTAAAGATATGTAAGACAACATTAAAAAAAGGCAAATGTATGTTCTTCTTGTTTCCATAAATTGGTTATCAAACAAACATGATTTTAAGTTAATAAAACTGGAACTGGAAGTAATTTCATTTTTTGAAAAAGAAACTCACTCCCGGGGGTCAGCAAGCATGAAAACAACTCACTACTCAAAGAGCTGAACAATGACAGAAGATACTGTGTGGATACTAGTTTGGGGATTTCCCCTGCCATCAAAAAGAAAAGAAAATTTGCTCAGTAGCACTGGATGATGGATAACATTCTTCCATTCTTCCTAAGACTTCTCTGAATCATTGACCTCTAAAGATTCAAAAATCACTATGGACTAGGGAAAAAGATATCACCAAGAATAAGCAAAAATGAAATGCTATTTTTTTTAATTAAGTGAGAGCAGGGGAGGCAGAGAAACAGACTCCTGCATGCTCCTGACTGAGATCCACTAGGCAAACCCCTTGTGGGGCAATGCTCTGCCTATCTGGGGTGTTGTTTTGTTGCGTGGCAACCGAGCTATTTTTTAGTGCCTGAGGCAAAGGCCAGGGAGCCATCCTCTGAACCTACACCAGCGTTCTTGAATCAATCAAGCCATGGCTGAGGGGGTGGGGTGGGAGCAGATGGTTGCTTCTCCTCTGTGCCCTGACAGGGAATCAAACCTGGGACATCTACATGCCAGGTCAATGCTCTACTGCTGAGCCAAATGGCCAAGGCCAAAATCCTATTCTCTAAACAGGTTCACTGAAAGTGATTTAAAGTTATATATTTGTAAATAACTGCTTTCCTGAAAAAAATCTTTACAGTATTTACCACGTAATTTTTTTTCATAAATAGCCCACTGCCATTAGTGATTTTTTACAAATTCTAAAGGAATTTAGCATCACAATTCAAAACACACTAAAAGAAAACAAACAAACAATAATGGAAAAAGTAGCAAAATATACTAAGAAAGTTTTGTAAAAGTTACAAATAGTACACTTCAATTTCAGAGTCCAAATTTTGACATAAGCAGATCCTATGCATAATCAGATTTTTAAATCCTCTCCAGAACTGCTGAGTAAAAAAAGATCTCATATTGTTAATTTATTTCTTAGTTACTTATTATCAAGGAAAATAAACCTAAAAGTAAATACTTACTGCTAAATTTAGTAGCAGAGACTAAGGGACAGAAATTTAGAGAAAGGGTGGCATCATGTGGAAGTATTTGGAGGTTTCATAGAAGAGGTTAGAGATTTTTCAGTCTTTAAAAGAATGACCAGAATTCAATTAGGAAGAGGAAAATGCACTCCAGGAAAACCAGTACCACAAACAAACAAACAAACAAACAAAACAACCACCACAAAAAAAACCCTAGGAAAGAGCAAGGGAAAATGAGCAGAAAAAGACTCCTTAGAGGAGAAAGTATTAAAGCAGAAGTAACAGAACCAAAAAATTGAGGTGTGAACCAAGCTAACTCATTTAGCTGAGGAAATAAAGGTTTCTATAAGCAACTCACATTAAATTAAGTCTGAGAGTAGGAAGATGGCAGTTTACGCTAGAGGGGATGGCAGCTATGACACTGCATCCACAGACCAGGGACCTGAACGTGGTGGAGAATGAGATGTGGACTACAACAAGAAGCAAATGACTCTAAAGGCTTTTAGACTGAACAATTTGAAAATGGTGGTATCACTTTCATAGGTGAAGGCTAGGAGGAGAAATGTGACAATGAATCATCTTAGGCATGTTATGCCTAAAGTAATGGTGAGGCATCCAAGAGGGAAATCTGATTTAGAGAACGAGATTCATATTCAAATTTCTACAACTGCCCACGTTTTACACAGTATATAAGGAAAATAATATACTACAGAAGCAGTGAAGAGAGCAGGTCAATTATGTCATGGGGTATTCTGTTTACCTATGAAGTCAATTTTCTATGTAATCTTCATAATGGAAAGAGCAGTGGACTAAAATAGTAGTCCCAGATACCGGTCCTAACTCAGTAGTGACTCAAGTGTATAGGTCAACCAAAAAACTATTTGGGCCTTACTGCCCTTTAAGGTGAGGATATAGAATGGGAAAGATTATCTAATTCTAATATTCTGCCATTCCATATAGCTCAAATAAGAATAAAGATCACGGCATTCATGTATAACTAAACAGAAAAAAAACCCAAAAACCCACATCTACATAAAACTGTAAGATAGGTTCATAAACGGTCTTAATCAGCATTTACCCCTTTATTTAAAAAAAAAAAAGACTATAAAGGTATTGTCAGACTAAACACAATAGCTGTTAATAAAAATCTTACATTTACATCATCTTTTCCAGTTTACAAAATACATTCAAATAATAATTTTTATTTAATCCTCATAAAACCCCAAGAGCAAGACAAGTATTACCACCACCATCTTATGATGAAGAAAAGGTTCATAAAGATTAACAGCACTGCCCAATGTCATGCAGTTAGTAAGTAAGGAACCGAAGCTCAAACTCAAGTAAAATTCCTAGAACATGGCCCTTTCTAATAGGCTGCCAGGGTTTTCAAATTAAAATGCAAAATATCTCTAAAGAAAATAGAGTAAATACAAAGAAAAGAAAGAATGAAGCACATGAAAACTAGAGTGAATGGCAAATATTAAAATGCTGATGCAAAAAGTAAAAAAAGGTAGGCAAATATTTTTCTTTTTCAGCAAATGGAAAGCAAAATGGTAGGAATAAGTTACAGATACTATTAAGAAGCAAAAGTTTGGAACTATGAAAAAAATTAAAAAAATTAAGATGCCACCTGAAAACATTTATGAAGCCAAGACAAACACATCATGCTTCTTCTTACCTTTTCAGTTGCTGAAACAGATGGCTTTGATACAAAACCCAACCTGTCCTTCACAGATAATTTAGTTACATTCTAAAAAAATTAAAATGGACATATTCAGTGTTTCCCCAAGCATTTATTAAGTCTGTTGGGATTTTGAACATTCTGATTCTATGACCAAATACTGACTCTGTAAGTATACTGATAATCACAAAACCTGGTCCTTTTTCAAAGACAGAGACAGAAAGAAAATATGTATGAAAAAACAGTATGAAATATTACTCAATCATGAAATCTATGATGTAAAAGAAGATGTTTGAGCCAGGTGGTTTCTGAAGTTCCCTCCACTGATACAGAATCATAAAGTCTTAGAATCCTATGTAGACAAATAGAAAGTTTGAACATTGTAAATATTAGATTTGAATAAATAAAGGATGTGCCTGCCTGCTTCTTGAGCTTAAAAATAAAAGCCATTCTTTCCTAAAGTATGTTTGTTTTATAGCCAAATACATTGCATCTGCTGATGATTTGAAATAGGATTTTTTTAAAGTAACTAATAATTTACCAATTTATATTCTGCATGTTTTCTTATAGAATTTCAATATATTACTTTTCAGGAATTATCCAGGAAGACTATTTTAATAAGGTAACATCCATTAGCTAAGTAGGATAGCATATCCTAACTCTATTTTATAAAGCAAATGCTGAAACATCTGGAGACAAAGGTAAGCTAAGCTTCAGACTGAGGGTATAGAAATAAGAAACTGCCACTCAAGTATGGAAAGGAGTGCAAAGGGAATGACATATGGAGAATAAAATTCGAGTCAGGAATAAGTGATGCAAAGTTCTGAGAAAGCCGTATAAGTAACTTGAATCAGTATAATATTAAACATGCTAAAACCTGATGGCTTAAGCCTTCCTGTCCCAAAAGCCTTCAGTTCTGGCTATTGCATAATTATCTTTGGAACAGAATTCTAGTTAAGTAAAAGATAACGGGAAAAATAAGATTTAGTGTACTAAACTTCACTTTTCAGACAGTTTTGCTGGAATACATGTATTCCACAAAATGAAAGAGAGTTCTTTCTTATAAATATTAACTAGAGAGAAGACTTTAAGATTAAAATAGTATAGAAAAAGTAGAATGTGAAAAAATGTTATAATAGCAACAAAAACATTTACAAGTAAAATTCAAATATGTATAAACTTTAATATTTCTGTATAAAATATATACAATTAACTGTAATTCAAATCACCAAGGAAAACTAATTTACTGAGAACCTACTATGTGAAAGGCACAAGTAATAAGAGTTTTCGTTTACCTGAGGAAGGTCTGAACTGGCACTCTGGGCTTCTGCTGGTTCCATAGTACTTGAAGGTACTGGACCCAACCGCTCTTTGACAGACTGTTTCACAACAGGCAAAATGGGCTGCTGTACTAAAGGCTGCATTACCTCAGAAAAAGACAAAAATGTTAAACAATTAGTTCATGAACACCGAAAGTCACCTTTGTTATTTTGTTACTAAATTGCCCATGCAGAGGAGGTCTTAGAAATGCAGCTTGTAATCAAATTCAAGCCACCTTCCAAATTTCTTCACATTTTTTTTGCATATAAGAACTTACTTATAAAGTCAAGAAAAAAAAATCTATCTTTCATTATCTTTCTTTTTATAATGAACAAAAGAAAGTTAAAGAAACAAACTGCTATAAGATACCTCTAACAAGTAATTAATGTAACATCACATATTGACTGATTCACTGTTCAAAAGAGAGAGAGGGAAAGAGAAGAAAGGATTTCTAAGATGAACCCATAGTTTGACTCTGTGGAATATATAAAGCTATCATGTACTAAATGTCTCCTATATACCTAGGACTTACATGCTTTATACTTATTTTACAATTGTCTAAACTAGAGAATAACTTCGCAATACAATGAAGAAGAGGTTCAAGAGATTAAGTAACTTTCTCAAGTCAGGATCTAAACTCCAAGGTCTACCTGACTGACCTTAAATACTATGTCTTCTAAGAGCTTTCTAAGAGCATTTAATTTCACACAAATTTCTCTCTTACCTTTGGAGAAGTAGTTTGCAACTGCTGGGTGCTTCCTTCTCTGTGCCAATAAACCTTAATAAAGCGATTGTTTAGCACTGCTTCTGTACTTGATATTGCTTTCTTTGCTTCTTCATATGTTGCAAATTGGATAAGGGCACCTTCAGGATCACCATTATAGGCAACCTAAGATTTCAAATATTAAGAACAACACTGAATTTCCAAATGAATCTGATGCTTCACACAGTACAATTCCCCCACAAATAAAATATTGGCTCTTCTAAATAACATTCTATCTTTGTACTTCCCTTTTTTTCTTTTATAAGCACTATGGTTTTCTTTTGTTTTTAATTGATTTTAATTTATTTTGTTTACACAGATTCAAGTGTCCCACCGAATACATCACCCCCACCCCCGTGTTCCCCTTAACACCCCCCGTACCCCACTCCACCAACGCTCTCCCCCCTTCCCTCCAGGATTTGCTTGCCTGCTCTCTATAACTCTGTGTTATGTATATATCAGGTCTACCGGAAAGTTCTGTCCGTTTCAATCACAACAAGTTTCGACACGTAAGCACATGTTTATCTGGCACATGTGTGCATCTCTATTTTTATCATTTAATGTATACATACTGACATAGCAAATTAACTAAAATAAAGTTGATTCACGTTAGTCTTATGTGTGAAGTGATAGTGTACCTATGGCTACTGATAAAGTTCATTTTCGCCACTGTAATTTTTACGAATTTCAACAAGGAAGAAATGCTACAGAAGAATGTCTGTCGCATCCCTCATATTCCCCGGACTTAGCATCCTCCGACTATCACTTGTTTTTGTCCTTACAAAATTTTTTGAAGGGCAAAAAATTCAAAAATGAAGAAGATATCAAACAAGCACTGGTTCAATTTTTCGCATCAAAAGATAAAACATTTTTCAAAAATGGGATATACAAATTGCCCTCATGCTGGCAAGAAATCATTAATAATAATGGCAATTATATTATTTAATAAAGTTTATTGACGGTATGAAAAATTTGTATTTTGTTTTATTCCAAAAACGGACAGAACTTTCCGGTAGACCTTATATATAATAATTTCACCAATCTCTTTCCCTTCTCTGATCCCATCTTCTCATCCCCTTTCCCTTTGATCCCTTTGATCCCACTTCTGCCTATATTCTTAAATGTAGCTTACTTTCACTCCAGAAGAATGATAAATGAGGGCTGTTCAGAGTGAAACTATAGCGTCCTCTATACAATACTTAATAGAGAATGCTCATTTGCTGGTGTATTATAAACAAACATTCAAAATGTTTCACTTATTATCCCCAATTAATACTATGAAAAATAATCCTATGTCAACGAGTGACTTTTGGCCAAGATCCAGAGTCAGAAAACAATATAAACTACTTAAAAGGGGTACTCTAACTAAAAATTACAAAAAAATAAATCTGTAAAATTTGTAATTCTCACAAAAATATTTCCAAGGGCAAGAAAACTGACAGAAAAAAAATCATTTTACATATAAGGAAACTGAGATTCAAAGAGTGTATTTATTGTACAGACTCATATTAATAAGTAGTATATATAAGGCTTTGCAGTTCAAATTTCTTGTTCTTTCAATAATAGCAGTATTTTCCAAAGTGTGGTATATAAACTACTGGTGGTACGAAGCAATACAAACTAGGAATTAAGAGAACAGACTCTGAATCAAACTGCCTAAAACCTTCACTACTACTCTACTAGGAGCATGAGGAAGTCATTTAACCTTTCTGTGCCTGTGTTCTCTTCTATAAATGGGATAACAATACCTACGCCAGAGTGTTAAGAGTTAAATAATAATTCATGTAGAACAGAGAGTATATAGTAAGTACTCATTACTATATTCAATAAATATTTGCAATAAGGATGATTTTAGGTAGCATTTTTGATAATTACACATTTATTGGGATTTAAACAAATTCATCAGGTTTATTAGGATCAAGTTAAAGAATTTCTTAAAACTCTTAACTGGTCAAGCATCTGTGAGAAAGCAATCAACTAACAACTAAAGTGCCACAACAAATAAAATGATGCTTCTCATCTCTCTCCCTTCCTGCCTATCTCTCCTTCTCTCTCTCTCTCTCTCTCTAAAAAAATTTAAAAATAAAAAACATGCATAAATAATAATGCAAGTATATGGGAACAGCAAAACGACCAATAAAGAGAGGAGAAAATATCAAAGTCACTAATACTTAAGGTAATGCAAACTGAACAAAAGTGAGATATCTGATTTTGCCTGTTGCCTTTGAAAATCTTCTTAAATTTATTACCAGTCTAGTTAATTGTGTGAGGGAAAAAAAATTCTGAGAACTTTTTTGTTTAAATCTAAATGTGATAGAACAATTAAATTTCCGTAAAACGATATTCAGAGATATCCAATATTGAGTAAATAAACTACAGGATAATAATGTATATAAATAAGATGGGTCCATGTGTTTTAACTATATATATTTTAAATATACATAGTAATAAGTAGATACAGAAACACAAAACAAAAAATCTAGATTAGTACACAGTTAGTTGTTAACAATGATGTGCCTATATTATGAGTATATAGGAGAGAAATATAAGAAACGTTAACAGTTGACATAGAAACATTTTTTAAAATTCTATATAAATATCTATTGTGCCACTGCAAGCAAGCATGCATTTTTTCATTACTTTTATAATACTTTTTAAATGGCAAGAAAACAAAAATTTTCAAATTATTAAGCTGTACTCTCTAAAATTTATGATGATGGCAAATAATTTTAACTAAAAAGAACATCATACAAACTGAAAAATAAAATGACCAACATTATCAACACTTTCAACATATTACATAATGTAAACTCAATACTAAATAACCTTACAAGTGACATAAACCAAGCCAAAGTCTAATTTTAGGTGAAGTCAAAAACAAACTACACTAATATTTATCTCGAAAAACATTAAAAAATGGTACAGAAAAAAGTAAATGTTTATTAATGGAATTATACAATCTGTACTCTTCCTTTTTTTTTTTTTTTGTATTTTTCTGAAGCTGGAAACGGGGAGAGACAGTCAGACTCCCACATGCGCCCAACCGGGATCCACCCGGCACGCCCACCAGGGGGCGAAGCTCTGCCCACCAGGGGGTGATGCTCTGCCCCTCCGGGGCGTCGCTCTATTGCGACCAGAGCCACTCTAGCGCCTGGGGCAGAGGCCAAGGAGCCATCCCCAGCACCCGGGCCATCCCTGCTCCAATGGAGCCTCGCTGCGGGAGGGGAAGAGAGAGACAGAGAGGAAGGAGAGGGGGAGGGGTGGAGAAGCAGATGGGTGCCTCTCCTGTGTGCCCTGGCCGGGAATCGAACCCGGGACCCCTTGCACGCCAGGCCAACGCCCCACCACTGAGCCAACCGGCCAGGGCCAAAAGTAAATGTTTAAACTAATTATGTTATATGGTATTTGGGCCCCATCTGTTAAACGTATCCCATTTTACAGGCAGCAAAAATAATCTGATGAAAGCATTCTGTTGTTATGACTTTGAAAAACTATAGTAAGGTTAGAGGTCACCAATATGATTATTTAACTTTGCTACAATTTTATGATAACCTCTACTTGGCAAAAGATATATAATAATATGATCAATCAAAACTCCTTCCAGTTGGTCCGAAGGTGGTGGGTTATTGTTAAGCTGATTAACATTGTCTCCCCCCACCCCCACGTTTGACTGACTAAAAAAAAAAACTTCTTCCTTTTCAGCACTAGCCAGGATGGATCAGTGGATAGAGCATCATTCCAGCGCACTGAGGTCACAGGTTAAATCCCCAGTCAGGGCACGTAGGAGAAACAACCAATGACTACACAACTAAATGGAACTAAGTGGAACAATGAGTTGATGCTTCCTTTTCTTTCTCTCTCTCTCTCTGCCTTTCTCTCAAATCAATGGGAAAATTTAAAAAAAAAAAAAAAAGAAAGCCTCTTGCCTTTTCAAAATAAAAAGGAGTTCCTCAAAATCATACATTTAAAATACAGAGGACAGTGCATCAACCTGAAGTGTTGAGGTTGCTGGTTCAAAACCCTGAGCCTGCCCAGCCAAGGAACATATGACAAGCAACCAATGAACAGCTAGAGTGAAGCAACTACTTCTTAGTCCCACCTCTTATTCCCACCCCTCCTCTCTGTAAAATCAATAAGTAAAATCTTTAAAAAAATAATAAAATATAAAAAGTTCTCGGTGAACACATAATATGAAAGATGTGTTGTAGAACTGGGTACCTGTAACCTGTGTAACTTTCTTAACCAGTGTACCCAACAAATTTAATTTAAAAACTTAAAAAAATAATAAAATATGAAAAGTTTCATTTCATATCCAAGTTTCCAAATTTAGATTATCAAACTTTTCATACTATTTCCTTATAAAAGTATTTTTCTTGTATTAAGTTCCCTCCCTAAATAATTAAGCAATGACAACAGAATCACTTCTTACCTGTAAGTTAACCAAAGTTCCGAATCGACTAAAATGCTCATTAAGTTTGCTGATATTATTTAATTCCGGAGGAACTTTTCTAAGTTCAAGTTTGGTATTTTCATTTCCAAACTGAACCTTTTTCTGGAAGCCTGGGCTGTTTGTTCTATTAAAATTTGGTCTGTAACAAAAATCAAATTAATTAATACATTCATTTATGAATCCTGTCCCATCAAGTACAAAGAAATAAAAGCTTTATAATTTACATCCCATTTTTTAACTGAAATTACTGATAATTGAACTTTAAATTTTCTTCCAAAAACAGGAAGTGGCCGTCTTCCATGGAAGCCCACTGAGAAGGGCTCTCTGTGTCACTTGCACTGGGCACCGTGAATCCACTCCTTAAGTCTCGGCAGGAAAGGTCCTAGCACCCTGTTCCAGTCACTCTGCATCTATGACCTTAGTTCCATTTCTGTGAAAGCTTGCTTACTGAAATGTATCCTATTTTAAGACATTGATTAAAAGGTAAAAATGACTGAATCAACTGCTTCACAGCTTTTTAAAAAAAAAAAAAAAAGAGCCAGAACTGTAGACCACACATTTGTTACTTGAAAGAAAAAGGATGAAGCTATGGCCCAAAGAGGTTACAATGCTTGCCTTAAATCACAGAATTAAAGGCAGAGCCAAAACTAAAAATGATACACTTTTAAATGCTATGAAGGCTCTAAATATGTATGATCCTAGTCTCTCCTCAAACATGAAAATTTATAAATTAATCATAACCACCCCAATATTCTGACCCCTTTCTCTGAAGCTCTTCCTTGATATCTTCAGTGCCTAACCAGCTTCCCCACACCCCTAAAAGATCCCTTTCTAGCTCTTTAACAGGAACTGCCCCATGCTAACACCTCCTCTCAGACCTCACCTACACTTTCTTCCCTAATAACAAGCCCATGACTATCCTTTGCCTTCCAAGTATCAGACAACTAATTAACAAATTATTATAAAGTAACTTATACTTTAGTAGGGAATAGCCTACAGAACAATTTGGAAAAAGAATACTATACTGTCATAACAATACTGCATCTACTCTAAAAATTACTGCAGAATATAAATTCCTCAATTTCCCCTGACTGCTTACTTATCAAACCACGTCTTCTTTGCAGTAATTCCAGGCTCTCCAGAACCAATGGTTCTTTTTCTTGACTCTGAATCCACTACTATCCTCATACTGCTTTTATTGGTAGGCTTTTCTGTTCGGGAGAAAAATAAAACAGATTATTTTTTATCATAGCTACTTCTTTATATTCATATTGAAAACAAAGTTCCAAATATATATTTTTGGAGAAACAGAAATAAATGTATTCAAATATAGTAGTAATCTAAGGGATTTTAAAATTTCAAATTCACTTCAACCAGACTCAAGAATTAGTGATTCTCACATGTAAAATTTAAATATGACTCTGGGCCACTTCTGTGGAGGTGGGGATTTAAAATCCATGTCACTGTTCCCCTTTGCCATTACCCTCACCACAAATATGACCTTTAAAAACTGATAACAGAGTTGTGATTGAAGTGAGTTACTTATTTAAACATCAACATGAGATAGAGCATACATGATTTTAAAAGGTAAATATTCAAGATCAAAATGCAGTACCAAAAAGCTAAGAATATCCGCTAGCAACATTTTACATTTATGTAAGAGTTTGATACAGTCAGTTCTTTTAACCTGTTATTTCCAGACAACACCAGAGTTTAAAACATGCAAACCTTAATCCCTATAGAAAAATATTATTTTAAAATTCCTTTTTTAAAGATTGCCTGACCAGGCAGTGACACAGTGAATGGAGCCTTGGCCTGGAACACTGAAGGCCCAGGTTCGAAATCCCAGTCGCCAGCTTGAGCCCCAGCTCACCAGCTTGAGAGTGAGATCATAGACATGACCCCATGGTCGCTGGCTTGAGTCCAAAGGTTACTGACTTGAGCAAAGGGTCACTGGCTCGGGTGGAGCCCCCTAGTCAAGGCACATATAAGAAAGCAATCAATGAACAACTAAAATGCCGCAACTATGAGCTGATACTTCTCATCTATCTCCCTTCCTGTCTGTCCATCTCTCTACCTCTCTCTTCCTCTCAAAAATAAATAAAAATGAAAAATAAAATAAAGTTCCTTTTTAAAAGATAGATAAATCCTATTTAGTATTTCTAAACACATATCTAACCAAAAGAACTTGGGATCTGTTTCAGCACAATCTCTCTCATGGCTACAACTTTGACCTCTATGCAAGAGAGCGCATCAATCTATTACACAGGAACTCCATTCTGTGGACAAGTCCTAAATTTCTAACTTCTTGGTTTTCTCTGGCCATTTTCTTCTGGACATCTCATGAGTAGCCTAAAACTATGTACAAAATACAAATTATCTTCATATTAAATGTACTTTTAAAATATTAGACATTTAAATTAATGAAACTTCCATTTTCCCAATCATATTTGATTTCTGACTGCTCACATCCCTTCATCTTGTTTCCTCTCATTTAGCACTGAATCAACCTTGGTACAAACTTGTATTACTTTTCACCTAGTCTACTATCCTGAGCTGCTGCTTCCAGATACTCTTGCCATTGATTTATCCTATATAGAGAGCTTCCAAATCAGTGCCCCAGAACCCTGCTACTTTCCTCCATCTTCAACCTCTCCCTCTACACTGACACTTCCCATCAACAGATGATTATGTACTGGTGTACATCTTAGTGGTCAGACAAGCATATACTTTACATAGTGTTCCCCTTGAGTTTCCAGTACCCCAAATGGCACCATACATAGCTATCCACAGTATCACTGACTATATTCCTGATGACTGACTTACCTTTCCATGACTATTTTGTAGCTACCAATTTATGCTTCTTAGTCCAATCACCTCTTTCACCCAGTGTCTCAACACCCACTCCCCTCTGGCAACTACCAGTTCTCCCTCTGTATCTGACTCTATTTTAACTTTGATTATTTATCTTGTTCACTAGATTCCACATATAAGTGAAACCATCTGGTATTTCTCCCTCTCTGACTGACTTACTTCACTTAGCATAATATCCTCTAGGTCCATCCATGCTGTTACAAACAGTATTACTATTTTCTTTTATAGATGAGAAATATTACATTGTGTTAAATGTCCTATGTCTTTATTATTCACTCATCTATTGATGGACACTTGGGCTATTCTATAGCTTGGCTATTATAAATAATGCTGCAGTGACCATAGGGGTGAATGAATTCTTTCAAATTAGTGTTTTGGGTTTCTTTGGATAAATCTCGAAAAGTATAATCACTGGGTCATAAGGCAGGTCCATTTTTAATCTTTTGAGGAACTTCCATACTATTTCCCATCAACATTACCCCAGTTTTAAAAAGAAACCCCTTAAGAATACTTCACCCTCCAGCTACAGCTTTCTCTCTCCTTACCCAAAGAGCGATTTCCTAAGAGATGTCTACACTTGATAACCTTGCTTCCTTACAACCCAGGCATTCACAAATACTCTGAAAATTGGCAGCTGCTACCATTATTGCACTTAACATGCTAATCTTTGTTCCCATTTGTTGTTTAAGCTTATGAAAACTTCCAGACTTCCACTTACTTGATCAGTCACGAGCATTCAGTGCTGTTGATCACCTTCCCTTCCTTCTTATTCTCTCCTCTTGATTTTCATGACTCCACAAATCCCTGCTTTGTCTGTGCCTTTTTGGCTTCATTTTCTGTGTCTTATGTGACATCCCCTTTATTCACCTACTGCTATGGTGTAGGGCTGTAGGCATTCTCTAGGTCATTTACTTGGACTTTCTAATCTCACTCTACACAGCCTCCCTAAGACATCTTATCTACTGCCATGGGCTTCATTCATCAATTTAGTGATTTTCAAGGAGAAAGAGGGAGAATCAGAAACACATGAGAAAGGCTTTTAGAACCTACATCAGTCAGGCTTGCAGATTTTGATATGCTTCCTACTCCCTTTCTTTACTTCCCACTATTACTAATGTCATAGAATATTGTTCTACACTATAGCTCAATGATTCCAAAATCTGTATTTTCTAGCCAGTTGTCGCTTACTGACATCAGATTTCCAGATCCTATCTCCCCTGGACAATTCTATTCAAATGTGCCAGACACACAACAAATTAAACATTTTCAAAACTAAATTTATCTTCCTACCAAATCTGTTCTTCATCTCAATTTCCAGAGTAGAAGTCTATCTAGTGTCTTTAATTTCACTTTCTTCATTACCCTCAATCTAAGTCCCACAAGTTACAAGTGATATCAACCCTTTCCACTAAACTTGAAACTTTTACTTCCCACTGTTCCTACCCTATTCCAGCTACTATCATCTCTTCTCTAGAATTCTTCAACAGCTTTTAATTGGCCTCTTATGTCTCTCCATATCCTTTACTTCTTCTGTTCCAGTCACAAAATTCTTCCAGGTTCTCACAAATATTTTAGGGTATATATTTTATGCAGCCCCTTTTGCTGGATACCACTGACTTATCCTACATCTCTACAGTAGATCAGGTGGAAATATCTAGTACCTAGCATGGATGATACGCACAGTGCAAGCTATGGTTTCTTTGCCCAATGGTATCTTCACAGGACCAGTTCTGCAACAGGATTTTTGGCCTTATCCCTGCCTCCAAAGCCTAGTTCACTAGCCCTTTTAGAGTCTTTGAGTTATCCAGTATCTTTTTTTTAAGTTTATTATGTTCTTTTTTTTTTTTTTTTTTTTTTTCATTTTTCTGAAGCTGGAAACAGGGAGAGACAGTCAGACAGACTCCCGCATGCGCCGACCGGGATCTACCTGGCACGCCCACCAGGGGCGACGTTCTGCCCACCAGGGGTCGATGCTCTGCCCATCCTGGGCGTCGCCATGTTGCAACCAGAGCCACTCTAGCGCCTGGGGCAGAGGCCAAGGAGCCATCCCCAGTGCCCGGGCCATCTTTGCTCCAGTGGAGCCTTGGCTGCGGGAGAAGAAAGTGCGGCGGAGGGGTGGAGAAGCAAATGGGCGCTTCTCCTGTGTGCCCTGGCCGGGAATCGAACCCGGGTCCTCCGCACGCTAGGCCAACGCTCTACCGCTGAGCCAACCGGCCAGGGCCTATTATGTTCTTTATCCAAAGGTTTACTAAGAGGCAGTGATGTGTTTGCTCAAATTTATCTGTATTTTCCAAGTTTCTCTTTTATTATTATTTATTTAAAAGAGCGAGTTAAAGCCTGACCTAGCAGTGGCACAGTGGACAGAGCACTGGCCTGGGATGTTGAGCACCCAGGTTTGAAACGCCGAGTCGCCAGCCTGAGCGCGGGCTCACCAGCATGAGCACGGGTTGCTAACGCCATGATCACTGGCTTGAGCCCAAAGGTCGCTGGCCTGGAGCCCAAAGTCACTGGCTTGAGCTCAAGATTGCTGGCTTGAAAAAGGAGTCAATGGCTCGGCCTAAGACACCTCCAATCAAGGCACATAAGAGAAAGCAATCAATGAACAACTCAAGTGCAACAACTATGAGTTGATGCCTCTCGTCTCTCTCCCCTGCCTGCCTGTCTCTGTCTCTCCAGTTAAACAACAACAACAAAAGAACAAAAGCAAGTTCCTCTAGATATATAATTACTAAATGTGTCCTTTATACATATATACTGTTTTCCCCCAACATCCTTTTAATAAACTTTTTCTGCTTAAAATTTCCCCCCTTTTTTCAGGTGATAGGAGGGGAGATAGAAAGGCAGATACCTGCATGCACTCCGACTGGGATCCACCTGGCAACCCTGTCTGTGGCCAATGCTCAAGTAGCAAGCTATTTTTAGCACCTGAGGCTGATATGCTCAGACCAACTGAGCTATCCTCAGTTCCCGGAACCATACTCAAACCAATCCAGTCACTGGCTGCAAGAAGGGAAGTGGGAAAGATGGAGAAGTGGGAGGTGGAGAGAAGCAGACAGCTGCTTCTCCTGTGTGCCCTGACCAGGAATTGAACCTGGGACACCCGCATGCCAGGTTGATGCTCTATCCACTGAGCCATTGGCCTAGGCCTGTTTAAAATTTTCAGCACTGGTTTTGTTGATGGCAAATGAAAAACTACTTGGACCCTTTTCCTACCTAGATCCAATCAAGCAGCATTAATCAAACTTTCTACCTCCTAAGATATCTGGAAAGAACAATTGTCGGGACTGCTAGGTCACATTTATATTAGGAATTCCAAGGCAACTAAGGGCCTAAATTTTTTTATTTGTTTAATAATAATTCCTCATCAAGCTTAAAGTATGAAGCATAAAAATATGATCACATAACAGTTTATGACAAATTTAAATTAAAGTCATCTACAGGCTATTAGAAATATATAGTCCCGTTTTACAGTCCCTTTTGGATTTTGCTTTGTCTATTATTTGTTATAACCTCTTGATGTAACAGCACTTTGAAAAGGACGACGATTCACAAGATGGAGACTAACTTGTATCTGTGACTTTTGTTTTTAATAATAATAATAAAAACCTGAAGAATTTAAAAAAAATATATAGTAATTATAAAAAAAACCCAGTATTATACGCTTTTAATTATGATCTGTCACAATCTACATTAAATTTCAAATCAAATGGGTAACAGCTAAAAAAACATTTTGGGGGGAGGGGTGTAATAAAAGGAAAATAGAAAGTATAAGTAATCCTCAATTAAACTGGTTGCTAAATCAGTTCTATGGCATATAAAAACAATGTTATTAATAAAGAATGTATTCTTAAACCAGCTCACAGAAATAGTACACAATATAGCTAAAGAACAGTACTAAAATAATCGCTATGTATAAATGATTCTATGAGAAAAAGTATACCAGACATCTAGCTCTCAAAAGGTCCACTTCCTGCAACTTGTAACTACATGTAGATATGAAATGACTACCACTCCAACTTCTACAAGGTAAAATTACATGAAAGAGGTCTGATCCTT
Organism: Saccopteryx leptura; assembly: GCF_036850995.1. Taxonomy (NCBI): domain Eukaryota; kingdom Metazoa; phylum Chordata; class Mammalia; order Chiroptera; family Emballonuridae; genus Saccopteryx; species Saccopteryx leptura. Next base: position 70,163,759 of record NC_089506.1, on the reverse strand, counting down.
TCTTCTCTCATCACCAACAGAAAACTGGCATGACATTGGAATGGGCCTAATAAACAATGATCTGTATGTAGCACCACAAAGTTATGCCACTCCAAAAGAGCAAGATAAGAAAGAGATGACTTTATTATAGAGTTCTAGTAAGAGCAAGGAGTATTAGCATGATAAAAAGAAAACAAGTGCTAAGTGATGACCCAAAAAAGGAAGGGGTTTTCTCTGAACTGGCCAAGAAAGACTTGGGGAATAAACAGCCACCATCTTAAGTGGCTACTTTTCAATTAAAAGCAGTCTTATATTCCTTACAGAGAAACTGTTAAAAAAAAATCTTTCTTCTATAGTTGTTAATGATAGTTATTAGAATGCCTCAAAAAGAATTTAAAAGGTGTGATGTAAAAGGAGGCATCCACATGAAATGTCCTGTGATCTCAACAAGAATTAAAATGATCTTCACACCTCCATCACAAAAAGTTCTCTGAACATTCAAGACAGATGCTCAGAATCTGAGTTTCCAATGAATAAAATAATTTGAAGTACAAGAAATCACAAACTGACTAAACCATTTTAGTTACTGGCTGTTACTCATTTAAGTTAGACTTTTATTCTTGATTAATAAGGCATGACTTTTTTTTTTTACTAGGAAAAAAGACATCAAGAAAAAACTGGAAACTTAAACATTAGTTGAAATAGGAAAAAAGGCATTTTTATTGGTACACATAATATTTTCAATTACAGCTAAGAATCCCTCACTTCCCTATATTAAATAACATCTGTAGCAAATGTTCCATCTTTCCATTTAATGTAAACTCTATCCTTCCTCTGAATATTCATATCCATTTGTACCTCTAGGCCTACTGTGACAGTATCAGTCTAAACTCTGTCTTCTAGTCAGAAATTTTATCAAAGATTTATCTCCTCTAAGAAAAATTAAAGCCCTGACAGAATGATTCAGTGGTAGAGTGTCGTTCTGGTGTGTGAAAGTCCCAGGTTTGATCCCCAGTCAGGGCACACAGGAGAAGCGCCCATCTGCTTCTCTATTCCATCCTCTCTTGCTTCTATCACCCCCTCCTGCAGCAATGGCTCGAGTGTAACAAGTTGGCCCAGGGTGCTGAGGATGGCTCCATGTTTACCTCGGGCTCTAAGAAGAGCTCGGTTGCTGGACAACAGAGCAACACCACAGATGGGCAGAGCATCGCCCCTTAGTGGGCTTGCCAGGTGGATCACGGTCTGGACACATGTGGGAGTCTATCTCTGCCTCACCTCCTCTAACTGAATTAAAAAAAAATTTTTTTTAAAGCTAATCAGTCACTTTCTAAAACATAGTTCCTTTTGCTTAAAATATTATAAACAAACAATTTCAAATTCTAACATCAAAAGTAAACAAAAGCAAAGTACAAGTTTATACAGCTAATTTCATTTTAAACTACAAAAGAATCTATTTTTAGGAATGAAAGCACTACTAAATGAACCAATTGAGACTGCAAATGACAGAAAATACCCAACAAAAGCTACCTTAGAAAATATCTATTTTTGTAAAATTCCTTTCTCCTTGGGAATACCACAAATATGGAAATGCACACCTTTTCTCTCATGGGAGATCAAAGGATTCAAGAATTAACACCACCTGCCTGGCCCTTGGGGGCACAGTAGATAAAGGTAAACCCGGAACATTGAGGTCGCCAGTTCAAAAGCCTGAGCTTGCCTGACCAGGCGGTGGCGCAGTGGATAGAGCGTCGAATGGGACGTAGAGGGCCCAGGTTTGAAACCCCAATGTTGCGGGCTTGAGTGTGGGCTCATCTGGTTTGAGCAAGGCTCACCAGCTTGAGCCCCAGGTCACTGGCTTGAGCAAGGGGTCAATCGGTCTGCTGTAGCCCCCGGTCAAGGCACATATGAGAAAGCAATCAATGAACAACTAAGGTGCCTCAACGAAGAATTGATGCTTCTCATCTCTCTCCCTTCCTGTCTGTCTGTCCCTATCTGTTCCTCTCACTGTCTCTCCCTGTATTTGTCACAAAAACAAAAACAAAAAAAACCCTGAGCTTGCCTGATCAAGGCTCATATATGAGAAGCAACCAATAAACAACTAAAGTGAAGCAATTACAAGTTGATATTTCTCACTTCCCCCCTTTCCTCTCTTGGTAAAATCAATAAATAAAATCTTTAAAAGAATAAACATCATCCTTTACTCAACTCTGATAAATGCAGGACTATTCTTTATGAATGTTTTATCATTATTAATATTATAAAAATTATAAGAAAAGATTAATCATAGTACCTCTGGGTGGCAAATCCATATCCCCTGACGTCAGTCCTATCAAGTTAGGCCTTTGCGCATGTACTCTGTGTCTATACATAGGTCTAGAAGTGTTCGTTATGCTTGGGGCCTCAGGATTATAGCCATCTGTGTCATATGTATCTGGTAATACAAAAACTGTAATTAAAAAATAATTATAAAACTCCACTTTATAATTTTCCTATATTGATAATAGAAAAAAGTAAACTACATAATCCATTACTAATATAAAGCTAACAGTCCGTAAGTATTAAAAAGATAATTTAATTTTATAAAAATGTTATTAAAAAGAAAATATAACTTAGTTTTTTAAAAAAGATCATAACTGAGGACTTCCATGAAATGTACATCACCACATCTACATTTTTAGTCTATATAATTTTAGTGAGAAAAATAGACATGCTAGAGTAATTCAGTCTCAACATTTTTAACCTCATCTAAAATTACACTCTAAAACTATATTACATTATGAATATAGAGAGGGCCAAAACTGCACCTGCAGTAAAAAGAGAGGGTGGGGCAGGAGGCGGCTGGTGATGAATGCCCGTTGTTACTACAGTAGGAACAGAGCTGGTTGCAGAGTTTGGGGGGGCATCCATGCCAGATGGCTGCAAGGGAGGAAGCGGAGGAGGTGGTCCTGTCAAAACCAAAGAATATGAAATATCATCTGAAAGCAAACAAATAAAATAAGTTATTTGTATATCCAAACATGATATTCTCATTCATCAAACTATAATACCTACAAGCTCTTACAACTATATTAGTTTTCTAGGGTAAAACATTCTTTTAATGTTTCCAAAATAGGTTTCTCTTAAGCTATAAAGGACTACAGGGAGATGGGATTTATCAGGGATGTGTACAATTCAGAGCCACTGAGAACCACAGTAAACAATTAGATCTGAGTTAGTCAAGCAAAGTAGGGGTATATTCTAAATGAGAATATCTTGCTCTTAGTTTCCAGCATCTATAAAATCAAAATTACTTCATATACAGTACTTTTAACAAATTACTTTATATACTGTTAATTTTTCAAGATTGAGCAGATCATAAGTAGAGACAAACAAATATCTTTACTTACCTGTAACAGGCGGTAGACTAGGTGGTAATGGGCCTGGTGGTGGTACTGGGGGTCTCAGATTCACAGGTGGGGGTGTAAGAATTGGTGGAGGTGGGGGGAGTCCAGGAGGAGGTGGTCCTTCAACAACAGGAGGCTGTGCTGGGAAAGGCAGCATACCAGGAAGATTCACATCTTCTACAACTACTGGGTCACTTCCATGATCAAAAGGGCACATGTCTCCTCTCATACAGAAACCCTTTTCTGTTTAAAAAAAAACAGAAACATAAAAAGTGCTAAACATATAAATTTTTCTAAGTTAACAAAAGATCATTAAAAACAGGAATACTTTTAATATTGGGCAAGTATAATTAACCATTTCACAAGAGCTACCTATTAAATTCCAGCAATTTAAAAATGTTTATCAGGTGGTAACATAGCTAACACATATACTTAATAAATAAACAAATAAATCGCCAAATTAAAGTGAGTATACCTAGCTAGCAAAATGGTATAAAACACTTACTGTATTGAAATCTCACTTAAAACTTTAAGAATATTACAACTATAACTTTCATACAATTTATAAAACTTTTAGAGTAAAACCTTAAGTCTTTATCTATAAAATTCTTCAATAGCTGACATTCACATTTCTAGGTTCTATTTACATGCCAATAACCAGTTATTCATTTTTTAAAAAGTGAGTTTTGTCGAAAATGTTTCAGGCCCTGACCAGTGGCTCAGTGGATAGAGTGTCATCCTGGTGTATGGACATTCCAGGTTCGATTCTTGGTCAGGGCATACAGGAGAAATTATCATCTGCTTCTCCCTTCTCCTTCCTTCCTTCGACCCCTGCTCTCCTCCCATAACCAGTGGCTTGAGCATCGGCCCTCGGCACTGATGATAGCTCAGATGGTCTAAGCCAGCGGTCAGCAAACCATGGTTCGTGAGTCACATGCGGCTCTTTGGCCCCTTGAATGTGGCTCTTCCACAAAATATCACATGCGGACACTAGATAAGAAACGTACCTAATAATTTAAGTTTAAAAAATTTGGCTCTCAAAAGAAATTTCAATCGTTGTACTGTTGATATTTGGCTCTGTTGACTAATAAGTTTGCCGACCACTGGTCTAAGTACATCAACCTCAGATGTTAAAAATAGTTCGGTACTGGAGCATTGGCCCCAGACAGGAGTTGCCAGGTGGATCCTGGCCAGGGCGCATGCAGGAGTCAGCCTCACTATCTCCCCTCCTCTCAGTTAAGACAAAAAAAATAGTGTTTCAGTAGCAGATTACCTCATAAACAATTCTGTAATATATATATATATTCCCCCTGAAGTGAGAAGCAGGGAAGCAGAGAGACAGACAGACTCCTGCAATGTGCCCAACCAGGATCCACTACGGCATGCCCACTAGGGGGTGATGCTTGGCCCATCTGGACCATTGTTCTGCTACAACCGGAGCCATTTTAGTGCCTGAGGCAGAGGACATGAAGCCATCCTCAGCACCCGGGCCAACTCTGTTCCAATGGAGCCTTGGCTGTGGGAGGGAGAGAGACAGAGAGAAAGGGGAGGGGGAAGGATGGAGAAACAGATGGGCGCTTCTCCTGTGTGCCCTGGCCGGGAATAGAACCCGGGACTTCCATACACTGGGACTGATGCTCTACCACTGAGCCAACCGGCCAGGGCCAGTATATATTACTCTTGTTTGGTAAATTCCACAAATATATTAAGATTTGCATGCAAATAAACAGTACCTTTAAATTGATATTCAATAGTCAGTGATGGCTAACTAATAAAGTCTTCAATAGTATATGGAATTCATGGGTGCTTAAGATTAATTTCCCACTATTTCCAATAGGTTAAGTGTTTGAATAACTATGTGTAACCTAAATTTACAGAATTGAGTAAGCTGGAAATATTATTTCAATACTTAATGAAACAGTTGAAAGACTTACCATCATAGTCTCTACACCGTTTCTTTGGCATTGGTGGTCTGACATAAGAATTATGGTCCACTTGGTCCTCATGAAATTCAGACCAACTTTCGGTAGTGTTATTACCATGATGTGTAGGAGCAATTACTGTTATAGTGCTGCTCAAAGTAGGTACCGGGTAGTGACCAGATGAAATATTAGGTACTGAAGAAACTGGAGTATAATTGTTTTCTAGTGGATCTGTTCTATCCAGGTCGTATTTAGGTTTTACCAGATCCCTTTCTGCAATAAAATGTAAATGACTTATAAAACAATATTTTAAAAAAACTATGTCCCAGATCTAAGAAATAGTAATATTTTGCTAAACAGAGAAAGTATTCAAATTTTAAATAATCCTTTTCTTTTAAAAACTAACAATGAATACATCATGTTCCAAGATAAGCTATTTCTTTTCAATATGACCCAACTATAAAACCACACATAAAGTTGCTGCACTTAATGAATTTTTCTTGAAGTTCTGTTTACAGAAGAAATTTTAAATTTTCTTCTTTGCAATCCTAGTATGCATAACTTCAGCCTACAAAACAAAATATGCAAAAAAATATAACTAGTTTACTGCAATGAGTATTTGTCATTCATCTAAAGAAACCAGCATGCCTTTTTACAGTGAACATTATTTGCCAATGAGAATGGATAAGCAGAAGAAGAAAAAGGAGTTCATATTGAACATGAACAAAGAAATTAACTGGGCTGTATATGGTACCAAGGAAAGAGAAAAGGCTTTAAGGAGATTCGTTAAGTGAAGCAATGTTCAAAGAGCTCTAGTACACATAGATCACAGGAGGAAAAAACCCTAAAAGAGTAATAGAGAAGCACAGGACTTATATACCAAGGTTATAAAATTATTTCCTAGACTAAAGATGGCTGTGCAATAAAAGCTGAAAGGGTAGCTAAAATCTAAGCTTGAGTAAAGGTGTTTTACTCAAAAGTGTTTAATTGTTTTATTAGCTCTATCTTCCTTTCAATAACACACACAGCAAGAACAATTATACATGTTGGAAATGACATAGTCTTGCAAATACACATCCGAAATGAAAACTTTTAACTGTTTTTATAATTTTGAAGCATAACTGATATATAATTAACTGAAAATACTTAAAGTATACAAATCAATGAATTCTAATTTATGTAGTTACCTGTAAAACTAACACCACAATCAAAAAAATGTACATACTATATATATACTCATCACCCACAAAAGTATCACTATGCATCTTGATAGTCCAGCCCTCCTTTAGTGCATTCCAGGCAACCACTTACTTGTCTTTTGTCATCATAGATTAGTTTACATTTTCTAAAATTTTATAAATATTCTTCTTTTGTCTGACTTTTCACTTAACATAATTACTTTGAAAGTCACACATTTTACTGTATGTATCAATAGTTCTTTCCTTTTTACCCACATATGGGTATACTATAGTTTATTCACCTGCTGATGGATATTTGGGTTGTTTCTAATTCCTGGCTTTTACAAATGAAGCTGCTATGATCATTTGTGTACCAGTCTTTGTGTGGAAGTATACTTTTATTTCTCTTAGGTACATACATGGGAGTGAGATGGCTGAATCATTTGGTAGGTGTAGGTTTTACTTTTTTAAAAACTATCAAAGTGTTCCCCAAAGAGTTTCAGTTTATCTGTATCCTCACCAATACTAAATAAAGTCAGTCTTGGTAATATCTAGTCATTCTGATGGAAGCGTAGCAGTAACTCATTTGCATGAAGTAAAAAATTTTAAAGAAAATTTGAAAAAGCTTAAACCAAGTCAAAGTAGAAAAAAATTACAACACTGACAAAATTAGAACAATTTTAAGACCCTTAAATAAGAACTATTTTCCCAATAAAAGAATGCCAACCAAAATATACACATATATGATTTACCCCTGCTTCGTGTTCTGCTTCTGCTTCTAGTCCTGCTTCTATCCCTATCCCTGTCACGAAGCCTCTCTTTACTCCAACTCCGACTCCGACTCCTGCTGTAACTGCGACTTCGCCCTCGTCTTCTATTGTACCGGTCTCTGTATGAATCTCTTCGAGGAGGGTTTCGATCATAATCTCTTTTGCGAGAACGATCATCTTTTTTCCTCTCATCACGACTTCTAAAGAAATATATGATCACTTTTATGTAAATAATTTTAAGTAGATATAGGAAAAACTCTAATTAAATGCAAAAATCATATTTAATTCTTTAAACACAATGATTCTTTGTTGCACCATCAGAATACAAACATAGGAAACTCAACAACTAAAAAACTGAACATAATTGCTTAAGTATTTTAAAACTCCTTTAATGGAAAACTCTTGGAGTCTTAATCCTTAGTCTTATACACAAATGCATCCATACATTTAAGCATCTATACATATGCCTTACAGTACATATTGTCTTGCACAGTTATGTACTTGTACACATGTACACCTACGTCTTGTCTTATAGGCATGTATCACATGCACTGCATTCTAAATGCCTTTGAAGCCTTAATAAAAAAAATAATGTATTCATATTAAAGAGAGTCATATTTTCAGACAGAAAAAAGGTCTCGTTAAGATTTCACTGGAATTTGAAGAATGAAAATAGTAACTAATAAATGCCAAGTACTGTCTGAAATCTCATTTCCAGGACCTACAAATCTACGTAGATATTCTCGGTAGAAAATGACTGAATTACACTTTCTTAGACCAACAAAAGAACAGAAATTACTTGCCTCTGTGTAAAAGATAATTAAGTCCATGTTTTGTTGAGTTGCACACTTGAAACCTGAGTGGTTTTGTGAGCCAATGTGACTCCAATGAATTCAATTTTTAAAAATAGCAATAAAATCAGAAACAATACATGGAAGCTAAAAATCAAAATACAAAAGAGTTTGTGATATGATTCCATTTATATTTATGTAACATTCAAAACAGGTATATTAGATGTCCCAGTAGTGGTCACCATTAAGGACAGTGACTGGGAGCACCCACAAAAAGGAGGCATCAGCCAGGCTGACAATATTCCATTGTTTGACATAGGAACTGCATATAGAAGTATCGTATGTTCAGTTTGTGAGATTTCAATGAGCTGTCCACATATGACCTGTGTATCTATAGTAATTTTTAAAATACATATCTGCAATAAAAGACAAAGTTGGGAGGATTTGAAATAAAAAAAATCAAGTCTAAACATTCATATAAAAAATAACCAATGTCTTAATCACCGAAAATGGTTCAATTATTAATCACCTATTTTCTCTATATCGGGAACTTGACTGGGGAGGACTGTGATTTAGCCTTCTGGAGAACTTCTTCTCTCGCTCATCCTCCTTTATAATCTGATATACAAAAGAATAAGTAGACGTTTAGCAACAGTTATTCCTTGCTACATTACTACTTCAATGACTTAACTGACATTAAAACATAACAGCAAAATTGTCACCCTTTAAAAGCATCCAAGAAAATTAAATTTCTCTTCTAAGTACCATCATTTTGTTTAACCACTAAAGACAGGCATGCTGAAAGTTAAAAGTGTATCTAAAGATACTCATAAGTGCTTATCTTTGGTAACATTTAGTGGTGAGAAAACATTTTAAGCAAGTCTCCTTATTTTAACATTAGTGAAAACCCAACTTTCTTCCTTCTTTCAAAAGTCCAACATACATTCATGTTTTAGTTTCATGAATTTGGTTTGGCACTGAGCACATTAGGGAATATATAAGAATGCATTAGAACTAACCAAGTCATAAAAAAAAGAACACTGAAAAAACAAGATATAAAAGTTTTCAGTTTCTCCTAGCAGTATGGTAGCTATATATTCCTCTCTCCTATAAAAGGCCTCCATTCAAATTTTATAATTAGTAGAAAGCAGCCTTGGAAACCATTCCCTTGATCAGTGCTACTCTGTCTAGACGAGAATTTTTCATGCTGTACTATCCAGAACACTGTTTCCATAGGATATTAATAGGTGTTACTAGAAAAATAATTTACAGGATTAGTTAGTTCAGGAAATATTGAACATGTGGCTTCTGAAAAAATGATAGGGGCTCAAGATTTGCATTTTTAATAAGGACCCTAAGACATTTTGACGTAAGTAGTCTACAGATAATACAAACATGGCCCAGTTTATAGTGGCTGCTCCAACTCCCCTTTGGTTAAGAGCCTCTCGCTGTCAAAAGTGTCCCACATAGGTCAACAGACCAAACTCTAACACTGCTTAAAAACCTTATTTTAACAGTTTGCCTTTTCTTTTCTTCTAAATACTTTTGTTCTCTTAACATGTACATCAACCCTCTCCCACTCCAAAATACTGGAAACAAAACCCTCCTGATGCACTTTTCCCTTTCTAGTGCCTCAGTATGCACTTGCAATTTATGTTGACAGATCATCATGTTCCACAATACATGCTCAACTGGGAAGTTTTACTACACCCATGGCCTTTTCAATCCAGACTGCCACCTGACATTTGACAGTTCTGAAAGTTCAAGGAAAAAATATCCTTAACAACTGGTTAAGAAAACTGTGGTGAAATACTATTATATAAACAGATGTAAGGCTAAGGCTTTTCCATTAACTGGTTTTGGGGGAAGACTTGTTACTACTTCTCAAACCAAGAGCTAAAACTAAAGACTTTTTTTTCCAGGAATTAAAATATACTTTGTAAGAGTAAAAATCAGGAACCAACCCAAACTTCTATCAGTGGGAAAAACTTAAATAAATTACTGTATATCTCTATGGGGCATAGTTTATAGCACAATACCCACTATCCCTTTCTTACTTACTAATAGAATTCCTATACTGTCTCGTACGGCATAAGCAATTATAAAATTATGTCTGATCTTCCCCTGCAGAGAGAAGTAATGGTGTTTTGTGTGTGTGTGTGTATAACTACATACAAATACATATGTACAAATATGTTTAAGTATCCAGGAATAAAAATGTATTTAAAAATTATGTAATATTATACAGATATATTATTGTATAAGAAACATGGATTAGTTATATAATCTAGAAAAAAAGATTTATGATGGGTAAAAAAACCAAAGCTCACGGCTACATCTTTCACCACACAACAATCTCAATACTAACAGTAATTATCACTTGCTGAGAAACCTACTTACTGTGCACCATATACTATACCAGAAGCTTTATAGACATTATCTAACAATTACTCCCAACAGCTCTATAATATTTCCATTTTACAGCTGAGTAAACTAAGGCTTGAAAAGTGGTATTTTCAAGGTCACAAAGCAGTAACTGATAAAGCCAAACTTTTAACCAAGATTTGACTAAAGCTAGGATAACTCCAAAAATATAACACCTTAATTATCAAATTGAAGAGAGCTGAATGATTATAGGATTATTAAACAAGAATGGTAATTATGTATAAAAGGTAAAAAAGTTCAAAACTCTTAAAGTATGAAGTAATTTCCAGTATCCTGTGGAGTTCATTTTATATAATTACTTTTAAAATAGTTCCCCAAAAAGCTCTTGTGGAACAGAAGCAAATAGAGCTACTGTCAAACTAATTATTTTCATAGAACATAAAGAGTAAGAGTCCATAGCTATACTATGCAAGAAATTAAAAGCAGGTCTTCAGAAAGGCCTGCTTGGGAGGTAGACCTTTGGCTGGCATTTACAAACTTTGATTTCTGGAGGGTTCCTGTCATTCCCTGGTAGTAACAACAGTTCCTGCTTTTCCTCACGGGAATGTGGAACATACTACGCAGCGATGCCATGTGGCCAGACCTAAATAAAAACCACGGGCACTGAATCTTTAACAAGCTTTCCTGGCACATCCTGTGTGACTCCACTGGGAGAGACCTCTGGAAGCCTGTGCCTGTTTCCCCGTAGACTGTGCACCATATACTCTTTTCCCTTTGATGATTTTGTTTTCTATCCTTTCACTGTAAGAAATTATAACCATGAGAATGACTATATGCTGAGTCCTGTGAGTACTCCTAGTGAAATCAATAAATCTGGAGGTGGCTGTGAAGACACGTAACACAGATACAGAAAATATAACTCAGTTTAATCATCCCTTATATGTTTGTTTGTTTTTTAATGTAAGATTTAATGTAAATCCTTACCTCTTCTTTTTTAATATCTTTTTCTTGGTGCTGAAAAAACTCTACCTTTAAGCTTCCTGATGATGGCTGCTCTGGAGGAGGTAGATAACTCTTTGTATTCACAGCATCAAAAAGTTTTTCCACAAATATCTGTGTCTCTGAAAATAAAACAAACAAAAATTCCCTATATATTAAAAGACATTTGCTAAGACATTTTTCCACTTAAAAGCTTCCTAATCAGTATGCCATGGCACAGATCCCAAGGTAATACACATTCACTCAGTTTTCTGGGTGATGGAGGCTGGAATGGCCAGAGCTTCTGGGCCAGTCACTTCCAATCATGACTAGTTTCCATGTATACACTATCCAGTGTGCAAACAGAAATATTACCATCATCTAGATGTTGGCAAAGTGAAAATGCTAAGCACTATGCTAGACAACAAAGTTTCCTAAGGAGTACTATCTTTAAATAAACAAGCACTCATTCATTTTCTTAATCTTTAAAGAAAAAATATCAGCAGTTTAAGAAAGAGCAGAAGTACAGTAATAACATTCATCTATGGATATAATCAGTAATAAGCTATGAATATAATCAGCAATAATATTATCTGTTCAACTTCATTACAATTAGAGCCTGTCATTTACTGAGTTCCTTTAATACCATGGATAATTCATTAACTTTTATTAGTAATTTATAACTTTTAATTATTTCATGCTAAATTTACTCCTGGGACATAAGTTCTTGTTTCTTCAGGGATATCTTTTTCTTTTGTGTAACCTCCTCTCCGGGTTTAGGAAAAATTGCCTCTTTTTCAGTAAGTATCATCTCAGTGTGGCAGGAAAAGCTCATGTGTGGGTCAATCTGCCTGTGAGATCTATAAGTTCTGCACTGCACCTTGGGAGCATCTTCATTCACCTGGATGTGCTCAATGATCAGAGACTCTACATCTAAACTTTACGTTCCGCATTATTCTCTGCATTTTTAAGCATATGCAGCAAAAATTCAGCATTCTTTTTGGGCCACAGACCTTGTGTCACAATCCCAGTGTTTGGTCTGGGCACACCTACCAATTCCACCACTATAACAAGCAAATAGTACACATTTGCTTCTGACACCCTTCAGATACCTGGTGGCTTTTTGGCATGTACATACACCCTTGATGGCCAGGGCAGTTTCACAAGTGCTCTTACAGGGAACACAATGATTTGAACGTCTTGATTTGCATAATTTTGTGAGGTTTTCTGGGTCAAGTGAATATCTAACCATTTTATTACTTTTTTTTCTTTTTAAGATTTTATTTATTGATTTTAGACAGTGTAGAGCAGGGGTCTCAAACTCAACTCAGCATGTGGGCCGCAGAGCAAGATCACAGCCGTTCGGCGGGCCGCACTAGGTCTACAAAAGGCAACTGTTACGCAACACTTTTCTCACTGCAGTTGAAAACAACAAAAAAAAATCAGTACAAGCACAATCGTACATGCAGTTTACTCAGTGTCACAAAACGACCAGAAACTGTAGTTCGCATCACAACTGCTGTTAACTAAGCTAATATTTAGCTAGGATGCTAGAGAAATGAAAAATACAAGTAGGCCCCTAGGCTTACTTAATTTTATCCAAAATATTTTGAACTTCGTGGATTAGTCTGCGGGCCACACAAAATTGTTCGGCGGGCCGTGAGTTTGAGACCCCTGGTGTAGAGAAAGAAAAAGGATGTGGGGGAGGAGCAGGAAGAATCAACTTGTAGTAGTTGCTTCTTTTATGTGCCTTGAGCAAGCAAGCCCAAGGATTCGAACAGGTAACCTCAGCATTCCATGTCAATGTTTTATCCACTGTGCCACCACACGTCAGGCACGAACCGTTTCCAAGGTCACATCAGACCACTTTCAGGAACAGCTAGATAATCTTATTTTAAATAACTTAGTAAAATAAAGTAATATTTTTAAAACAAAGATCTTACCTTTTTGAAGAAATACATCCAGTTGATCAATACATAATGCCTTTAACTCTTTTTCACTTTTGTCCTTTTTTACCAAAGCAAGAACATATTTTGCTAGGGCTGATGGATCTGCATCACAGCTGAAGAAAAACAGTAGCATTGAAGGAAATTTAGCCATACATGATTACACATTCTACAAATTCCATTTATAAACTGACTTAGTCAGCATAGAGAATTAATGTATGTAAAAAGCAACTGGTTCATGGAAGGCAATAAAGAATTATTAGGCTTCCTTTATTTTTTTTTTCTGAGAGAGAGACAGACAAGAAGGGAAAGAGATGAGAAGTATCACCACGTAGTTGTGTCACTGTAGTTGTTCGCTAATTGCTTCTCATGTGTGCCTTGATTGGGGGGGGGGGGCGCTCCAGCCAACCCAGTGACCCCTTGCTCAAGCCAGCAACCTCTGGATTCAAACCAGCAACCATGGAATCATGTTGATGAGCTCACACCCAAGCCAGCAACCCTGCACTCAAGTTGGTTTAAGACTGCACTCAATTCAAATGAGCCCCCACTTTAGCCGGCAACCTTGGGATTTTGAACCTGGGACCTTAGCGTCCCAGGTCAACACTCTATCCACTGCACCACCACCAGTTAGGTAAGTTCTCCTTTATCTTAATATACTTTACATGATATATGTAGTCATCATTTAGTATCCTTCAAATATATACTAATATGTGTATTAAAGACTCAGTAGGCTTTATTATTATTAATAAGAAATTATAATAAAATAAAAACAATTTTGAAAACATTAAAAACTAATATAATTAGTATGGTATGATAAAAATACTGAAAGGCTTTACCCCACAGAAATAGTTAAGCAAAAGCCAGGAAAACACTGAAAGAGAGTGCAGTAAACAGAAACTTAAAAATATACCACTTAATATATTATTTTATCAACCGAAAAGTCTAGAAATAGACCCAAATATACATAGCAATTTTGATTTTATAATAATGACATTCAAATCAATAATGAAGAAATGAACTATGCTACCTGCTCCTAAATTCCTGATCCACAAGAATGATAAATGTCTGCTGTACCACTAAATTAATTTTCAGGGTAATTTGTTAGTTATTCTAAGTCAACTTCTCCGATAGATCTATCATTTATATGCAAGGACTTGAAGTGGGTTACAACCTAACAAGCAGCAAGGAAAAAAAAATCCATTTCAATGGCACATGACAGATATTTTTAAAACATTTTCTTTGTAATTTACTTCAATACACTTACTTATACCAAAATGTTTTCTTTAAATAAATACAAAATAATTTATGGCAAATTAATATTTTCATATTTAATTATAATGAACAGAGAAATACTTAGACCTATGATGAAATAAGCATGAAGATATGGGACAATAACCTCATGACATAGCTATAGATATACATAATATCTAGCAATCTGGTACTACTATTGCAAGAGACCATGAGCAATATTTATGCATGTTAGGTAACTTGAATAAACACAATCAACTAAAGATTAACCTAACTAGACATCAAGCTAAACATACTTCAGTTTACTGGAAATCACTGTAATACATAATACTATCACTGTGTTTTATTGCTTTATTGCAATTGCCGTTAAACAAATTCAGTGTCTACACTAAATCCAAATGCTATTACTTGATTCAATATTGTTTTGTTGTGAATTTTCAATTTCGTAATGGCTTTTCTAATGATGGAACTGTCACTTTACATTTCACTAAATACCAAACCTATTCTATTCGCACCCCATTAGTTTGTAAACAGGACATTTTAAAAGTGGATTAAAATGTTAGTAGCTAAAATCTGGAGAAAGGCTTTTGTGATTGTTATTATTATGCTATTTAGACTACAGTTTTATAAAACAGCAAACCTAAATTCCCAATCTCTGTCCAACAACTTCTACATCCAGAAGCAATTCAAATAAAATCAAGAACCAATAAAAGTCCTAACCACAACAAAGGAACTACCATACACAAAAAATTTAAGTGCTTCAGATAGTCTGAAAGGCAGGCTACTTTTTATAATTTGTTAGATTGCAAATTATATACTAGAAGGTTTATAATTTCATACTTAACAGCAAAAAAGGTAAATCTGCATTCGATAGGGAGTTTTTCCTTAAGTCCTATTATAAATCATTTTATTTGTATTTCAATATTTTTGAAAACAAAAAATGGTACGTCCTTGCAAATTATAGCCTAGTAAAAAATAATCAGAACTACAGAAGTTTAATAATATACCAAAAATGTTATGGATCAGGAACAAGCAAAGTGTGTTGTTTCCTACTTGTCTTTATTATAAGTGCCAATATGGCATCATAGCAACATCTAGCAATGATAACATGCTATGTAAAAGTAATGATGTAAAAATGTCTAAATTACCCAATCAAAAGAAAGGGGTTAGTTATTTTTAAAAACTGTCTCCGTGACACATAAGACTGATTATTCATTACTACACCAGCTGCTACTGATAGCAGGTTTGCTATGTGAGTAAATATCTTGGTCAGAGCTAGACTTTACCCTCTACTAACACTGCTAGCATTCTGGAAACGTGTGAAAGAAAAGTGAGGCTGTAATCTTTCAGATTAGACAAAGACCAAAAGAGACCAAAACAACAACAACAAATCAGACTTTGAAAATGTGTAAGGACAAAAGCAATAAAGAATGAGTGGCAGACTTCATTCCCACCTTAGAAAAAGCATGGTAAATTCCCACTGATTCTGTATTCCATATGTACCCAGCCCAGCAAAAACATAATAACATAATTTGCCAACAACATGATTTTAACCACAGAGTAACTGTGTGTGTGTGGGGGGGGGGGGGGGGGCAGAGGGAGGTGGGGAAAACACAAAGAAAAACTGAAACTACAAAATAAAGAAGGCATGAGACAGGATAACCATCCAAAAGCACTTGTGAAAGATGAGGTGGAGGGGAAGTAATAACTAAGTATCTTAGCTAACAGTCAAATGAGATAAGGAGTGAAATAGTTGGAAGAAAAAAATCATAAAGATGCAATAAAACAGAAATATTGAGAACTAAAGAGGAAACAGTGCAGTTCTCCTATGCAGTAGGAAGTGCTACTGCTTTCACTTCTTCTAGGTGCCAACTTTTATAAATATATAAACAAACTATATAAACAAATTCAAACAGCTTCTTAAAAAATGACCGGAATGATAAATGAATTGTCATTATCAAAAGCTTACTAGGAATTCTCAGTCTGGAAAACCGAAATGTCAGAAAGAACTTGGTAGGTTTTCAAATAATTGAAGGGCAATCACAAGGAAGGATTACATTTATTCAATATATCATCCATGGGATATAATTAGAACTAGTAAGCAGAAGCAACAAATTTTGGTTTAAAATAGAGAAAGACTATTTTATTAATCAGAGGCCTCCCAAAGGCAGAATAAACTGCCTGAGAGAAGGTAAGTTCTCCATCATTAGAATTTCAAGCACAAATTGAATAACCCCTGGCAGATAAGCCCTGGATTGGATAGTAAATCCCTCACAAACCAGAAAAAGCATAATCCTTAGGTTTAATTTTGTTCACAGAATATTGTACAGCTATATGAAATATAATACCATATTCAATTACTAACCTAGAAATATTAGTAATAAAAAAATTATACTACATACACTATAGATAAAATATGCAGTATGTAAGATAGTTTTATCAAAAACAACAAAATCCAAAAATAGAACTTCTTACTCATGTGTGTAGCCTTCAGGCCTAACACAGTACCTGAGACAGAATATTGAAAGACAGTATGTACAGATCTATCTCATTAGATAAATACTATTCACGCTTGTCAGGGACTCTTTTTTTTCATCTTCATAAAGTTCTGAGAATAAAAATAAATCACTTATTATCTTCTAAATATCATATTTATCTTTCAAAAATATTCAATAAGCACCTACTCTGTCGGGCACTGTTCTAGATCCTGAGGATACACCTTTGAAAAAGATAAAGTTCCTGTCTATGAAGAATTTACATTGGGGGATGGTATAGAGGGGAGAAAGAAGACAATGCATGCATACACACAGTGTATTGTCATGTAGACAAGTGCTCTAAGAAAAATAATACAGAGTAAAGGGTTAAAGTATAGAAGAAGAATGAAGGGGAGGAAGGAGAAAGAAAAGAAAGGAAGGAGAAGGAATCAATAAATATATCTTAAGGTAACTATATCAGGGAAAAATTCTGATGTAATGACATTTGAACAGAGATCAGATTTGAATAGGGATCAAATTAGTGTAAGCAGACTTTCTGGCTATCTGGGAAAAGGAGAGCCTAGGCCAAGGTACCCAAAAGAAAAGGTTTGATGTGGGCACCTACTTCATACGTGAGAAACAAAAGTCTAGTAGGATTAGACAAAGTCAGCCTTTATGAACATTTGGATTTCTAATCTCGTACCTCTGTAAGGATTTAAAATTAATGGCTTGAATGAGCTGAGCTTTGACAAATTTAATATCCAGATAGTTATGAAGTTATTCAAACCAATGATTTTGAAGGCATAAATATAAAATTTTATCAACTTCAGAATAAGTGCAGAATTATGCACCCGACCTGTATAATTTGTTAACCAGAATGACCCCAGTAAGTTTAATTTACAAAATATATGAGTATATTGTGTTAAGGATACAACTAATAATATTGGCCTGGAAAGCACAGAGGTGACCACAAAACATGGTCATTCTCTTCCAATTGTTATCTGGAGAGAGAAGTAGGTACACACACTAAGGAAGTTGGAGAAGCTAAAGCAATGCAAATACCAAACGTTATAAAGGCCTCCCAGAAAACAGAATTTTCTTAAATAATACTTTAAATAACACGAATCAAATCAGACCTAATATAAAGCTTATAATTATTCCTCATCACATATTCATCATATTAGTTTTGACTTTTTAATTTAGAACTTTCAAAATAGTAAGACAGTAAAGAAAAGCCAATATTCCAGTACAATATTTCAAAAAACTTTTATTTTGCTCGTTTCTAATTTATTGTTACAAATAAATGCGAAGTCCAATGGTGGGGGCTAACTTTAGGCAGAGCTGGATCCAAGAGTTCAAATAATGGCACCAGGCCGTTCTTCTTTCCATTCTGCTTCCCCTTGATTACTTTTCAGCCAGGCCCTCTTCAACTGGCAGTAAAAATGGCCCAGAATATTCCATATTTACATTATTCTGATAGCTAGTAAAGCACAATAAAAGGGCCTGCCCTTCTCCCATCCTACACCATGTATCTCACTGGTCTTTGAAAATGACTCACCTTCCCCAGCATGGGCCATATCCCCACTGCAAGGCAATGATGGGAAGAGCTCCATGACTAATAACCTCACCTGAGACTAAATACCCTATCTTTTCAGTGGAAAAAAAATAATTATATTTTCACAACAAAATAAAATTTTAGTGAGAAAACTGACAATTTTTCACTTTTGCAAATACCACCAAATGTCTGGCTTAGAAGACAGACAGACTGATTCTAATATCTACTTTTACATTCAACTGTTGGGGTATGCTGTTTTGGCTGAAATACATGAAGAAATATATGTGTCTCCCACACATATACAATTGAAAAAGTGGGGGCTTCACAGACCCTACAAAACATGAAAGGTTCCGCCTGAGAACAACTGTTAAATTTTTTAGAAGTTATTTACTAGGCGTCTAATTTAAAGATGAAGTCCAACTTTATCTTCTCAAAGAAAGATAAGACCTAATAACTAGACTGCAAAATTCTAAGCTATTCAGCACAGAGTGTAGCCCAAATATGGCAAACTGAGCAGGTAAGTGTGATTAGAGTATCATGCCACAGAACTATTTCTAAAAGAAAAGTGGGACTGTAGGTGAAATGCCAATATGGAAGCCCACAACAAAACCCCATATTTAGTGTATGTTTTACATTCTAATTCATAATTGAAGAAGAGTTCTCTGGGAAAGAACTCTCTCTGCCTTCCAAAGGCTACCCCTTCACTTACTCATATATGTGATTCAAATTCTACTTAGTTACAAAACAAATTACTAAAGAATGAAATGCAATAAAACTTTAAAGTTACAAGACACCCAACCCCTCCTTGGAACAGAGCTTAAAATCTGGTTACTCTATTTTAAATTTTCAAATCTACACTGTCCTCTAAGCCAAACTGTCAACCTTTCCTTGAGGCAGTCTGGTATTATTATTATTATTATTATTATTTTTGCATTTTTCTGAAGCTGGAAACAGGGAGAGACAGTCAGACAGACTCCCGCATGCGCCCGACCGGGATCCACCGGGCACGCCCACCATGGGGCGATGCTCTGCCCACCAGGGGGCGATGCTCTGCCCATCCTGGGCGTCGCCATGTTACGACCAGAGCCACTCTAGCGCCTGGGGCAGAGGCCAAGGAGCCATCCCCAGCGCCCGGGCCATCTTTGCTCCAATGGAGCCTTGGCTGCGGGAGGGGAAGAGAGAGAGAGGAAGGCGCGGCGGAGGGGTGGAGAAGCAAATGGGCGCTTCTCCTATGTGCCCTGGCCGGGAATCGAACCCGGGTCCTCCGCACGCTAGGCCGACGCTCTACCGCTGAGCCAACCGGCCAGGGCCGCAGTCTGGTATTATTAAAACAAACAAACAAAAAAAGAAAACAAAGGTTTTTGGATTTCTAGTCTGGTATTATTATCTTACTTTATTCACTAGTTATAAAATCCTGGGTTAGCATTTTATTTCTCTAACATTCAGCTTTCTTATTTTTAAAACAAAGGAACTGAACCATATGGTCTGAAAAAGTGGATCGTTTTTAGGAACAAAATGCTAAGCTTTCACCATCATTGCACTCACTCCTTCCCTCCTCTCATTTCCAGGAACTTTTAATTAACTGAACTTTAAAATAATTAAGTATGTCATAAAAATTGTTTTTCCTTTAGGCGTTTTTCAAGAGCCACGAAATCCCCTTTTCTGAACACTTATAAGCAAATCTTAAATCTTTGGGAGAAATAATCAAGTTCTACTAAGAAACATTTTATATATTTTTCCTAAATTGTCAGATCATATGTGTGTGTGTGTGTGTGTGTGTGTGTGTGTGTGTGTGTGATATATATATATCACTGCTAAAGTTTTACTATTGGTGTGCTTGTCTGTTTTTCAGATAGGGTTCTACATAACTATGTCTACCTTTTGCCCACACCCAACCACAAGACTGTACAAAGTATCTACTAATAATATAAGAGCATACTATATCACAGGGCATATCAACCAAAACTCACACACAAAAAACCAACTCTCATAATTGGGTTTAGGTAAAACCCAATTATGGCAAATATAAAAGTACAAGTTCAAAAATCTAAGATACAAAAACAAAAGTCAATAAAAATGTCTCCAGGATTTTGACCAGTCCTTCCTAGTTGCCCTTTCCCTGCCCGACTGCTGAGAGATGCCCCTCATATATAGTCAGTACTTACGTCCCAAGAATATTACCTTCCCTCCTGCTACCTCCTGCCAATGTTCAAATTCAGGCATTTTACAAATCATTCTTAAAATAAGGATAAAAAAATATTAATCTTACTTTGAAAATACTACTATCAAACCTCTACACCAGAGGTCCCCAAACTTTTTACACAGGGGGCCAGTTCACTGTCCCTCAGACCGTTGGAGGGCCGCCACATACAGTGCTTCTCTCACTGACCACCAATGAAAGAGGTGCCCCTTCCGGGAGTGCAGCGGGGGGGCTGGATAAATGGTCTCAGGGGGCCACATGCGGCCCGCGGGCCGTAGTTTGGGGACGCCTGCTCTACACACTATAGTATTCTTTTTGTGTGTGTGT
Source organism: Saccopteryx leptura (assembly GCF_036850995.1). NCBI lineage: Eukaryota > Metazoa > Chordata > Mammalia > Chiroptera > Emballonuridae > Saccopteryx > Saccopteryx leptura. Next base: position 70,142,623 of record NC_089506.1, on the reverse strand, counting down.
AACAGAGACAGAGAGACAGAGACAGATAGGGACAAACAGCAAGGGAGAGAGATGAGAAGCATCGATTCTTTGTTGCTGCACCTTAGTTTTCATTGATTGATTTCTCATATGTGCCCTGACCCGGGGTTACACAAATACCGAGTGAGCCCTTGCTCAAGCCAGGGACCTTGGGTTCAAGCTGGCGACTTCGAGGTTTCGAACCTGAGTCCTCCACATCCCAGTCCAACACTCTATCCACTGCACCACTGCCTGGTCAGGCTATAGTTCTCATTCTTATAAAGAGATATGATGCAGTTACCCTCTTGCTTTACTAATCTTCCCTACTGTCCATAACCTGGTCCCCAAAATGTACAAACACTTTAATACCTCCTTTTAATGTAATACCAACAAAGGCTACCTGGATTCAGAAACCTCTTCCTAACCATAATGAAGTCATAATTCCTCAGAGAACTTAACTGTTTTTCCAATTTTGGCTATTTAATGTCACCAGAAAGCTTCAAAACGTTATTTAACACAATCCAATCTGAGAAAATGTATGAAAAACTTCACAGACTAGTCATTGCAAGTTGTTTATGAAACAGTTTTCAAAATTAAATTTATCTCTTTCACCATCTGTCTGTTATAAACAATTAAACTTTTTAAAAAGGTAAAATAAATACTTGAGATATTATGGAAAATATTATAAACATATTAACGGTCACACTGACAATTCCTTATAAAATTCCTCCAAAAGGTCCTAAGTGTACTTGTTGCATTTAAAACTATATTGTAGGCCCCAAATGGGCAAAGCATCGGCCCCAGAAGGGGTTGGCCCAGCGGATCACAGGTCAGGGCACATGTGGGAGTCTATCTCCCCTCCTCTCACTTAAAAAAGAAGGAAAAAAAAATCTGTATTACAGATGTCAGCATCATGGTAGGATTAGTTGGTCGCCTTTGATTTACAACTAATCAGATATATTTATACATAACTTATAAAATAAAAGCCTCTGCACAACATATCAGGACATCCAAGAAATCTATCCACCAGTGCACCTCAAAGTAGGATGGATAGACAGGCAGAAAGCCAGTGAAGGAGGTGTTGGCTAGTACAGCAACAAGGCAGAACAGCCTTTATGGCAGAGAGGAGGGTGAAGGTTTTGAGTGGGGGTCTTCAGGGCCATGAGTACTACAGTTGCAGGGACCAGTTGCTCTGTCTAAAGGGAGACAGCAGTGACTAGGGAAAGGGGAAGGAGGAAGGGAAGCAGGCAAAGAGAACTGAAGGAAAGTGCCTCCGCACTGTCTGCCCAAGGAGGCAAGAGGACCTCCTACTGATCTTTAGGACCCTTCCACTTGAGGATCCCCCTACTGCAGGGGTCCCCAAACTTTTTACACAGGGGGCCAGTTCACTGTCCCTCAGACCATTGGAGGGCCGGACTAAAATAAAAACTATGAACAAATCACTATGCACACTGCACATATCTTATTTTAAAGTAAAAAAAACAAAATGGGAACGAATACAATATTTAAAATAAAGAACAAGTAAATTTAAGTCAACAAACTGACCAGTATTTCAATGGGAACTATGCTCCTCTCACTGACCACCAATGAAAGAGGTGCCCTTTCCGGAAGTGCTGCGAGGGCCGGATAAATGGCCTCAGGGGGCCGCATGTGGCCCGTGGGGCCGTAGTTTGGGGACCCCTGCCCTACTGGGTTGTGGGCACATCCGAAAGCCCCAAGTGCTAAATACAACCTCCCAGGGCTTTGCCACCACCTTTTGGTTTATTTTAATGTTTCCATTCCCGAGCTTAGTAGCAAGTCAGCTCCAGTAAGAAAAAAACAAAAATTCATACTATAGCACCACACCTTCTGGAAAACAAAAGGAAGGCTCCGAACCACCAACTTCTTGAACAATCAAACCAAGCAGGCCTTGCCTAAATAAGGAACATGTTCACTACTGCAGTGACAGAGGCTTTACACTATAAATCATGGTAATACTGTATTCACATAAAAAAATAATTTTTTAGCAAACAAATCCAAAGACATGAAATCTATAGTCTAACTGATAAAGAAATTAGCTGTTATGAAGAAATTCAACTAGCTACAAGAAAACTAAGAAAGGCAATACGATGATCTCAGGAATAAAATTAATGAACAGAAGGAGTACTTTATCAAAAAGATTCAAATTCTAAAAATAAAAAGACTCAATAAATAAATCATTTAAAAATACATTAAAATGCACTGGAATTAGAGCAGTCATATGGAAAAGAGAATTAGTGAGCTTGAGAATATAAATATAGAAATGATTCAGGTGGTAGACAAAAGAGAGCTAACATTTTTTTAAAAGTGATAAAATTCTATGAGAAATATGACTCCATTAGAAAAGCGAGAATAAGAATGTGAGGAAACAGAAAGGATATTTAAAAATAAAAAATAAAATAGCTAAGAAATTTCAAAACCTGAAGAAAGAATTGGATAATAAATCCACAAAGGTAAAAGAACACCTTAATTATATCAACACAAAAAGACCTTCCTCAAGACACATTATATTAAAATTGTCAAAAACCAATGATAAAAAAATAATTTTAAAGGCAGCTAGGGGAAAAAAGGCAGTAACCTACAAAGAGACCCTCATCAGACTACCAGCGGATTTCTCAGCAGAAATGCTACAGGCCAGGAGAGGGTAGAATGACATACAGTCAGGCTCCACATAACATTTCAGTCAACAATGAACTACATACACAATGGTGGTCCCATAAGATTATAATGGAGCTAAAAAATGTCTATTGTTTAGTGACACTAGCCATATCACAGCTAAAGGCTGAAAAATTTGGCACTCTCCCTCTCAGGAGCACACTTGTGTCTTTCTAGTCTCCCTTCTTTTTCCTCCCAGGAGCATTACCTTTACCCTTCTTTCTCCTAAGCTCCAAGGGACCCTAGAAAATTCTACCAAATATTTAAAGTAGAATTAACACCAATCCTCCACAAACTCTTCCAAAATAGTAAGGAAGGACAGCATTATTTTGATACCAAAGCCACATGAAGATACAAAAAAACTATATACCAATATCCTTGATGAAAAATGCAAAATTCTGAACAAAATAACAGCAAATTGAATTCAAGAACACATTAAAAGGAATATACACCATGACCAACTGGGATTTATTCCTGGGATTTAAGGATGGTACAACATACTCAAATCAATAAATATAATATACCACAACAATAAATTTTTTTTTAATCACATGATCATCTCAATACAAACATAAAAAGCATTTGACAAAATACAACATTTTTTCATGACAAATAATACCCTTAACATATTGGGTACAGAAAAAATGTATTTCAACATAATAAAGGTAACATGACAACAAGGGTAAATTTAACCCTTTGAATAGTACGAACATTCATGTACATCAGGGGTAGTCAACCTTTTTATACCTACCACCCACTTTTGTATCTCTGTTAGTAGTAAAATTTCTAACCACCCACCGGTTCCACATGAATGGTGATTTAAAAAGTAGGGAAGTAACTTTATAAAATTTATAATGCAGAGTTACAGCAAGTTAGTTACAGAGCTAACATTATACTCAATGGAAAGAAACTGAAAATGTTTCCTCTAAAATCAGGAGAAGCAAGGGTGCACAATCTCACCACTCCTATTATAGTACTGAAAAGTCCCAATGGCAGTTAGTTAAGGCAAGAAAAGACAAAAATGAAAAAATCATCCAAATTAGGAAGGAAGAAGTAAAATTGTCATTATTTGCTGATGATATGATCTTATAAACATCCAAAGAATCAGTCAACAAACCATTGGAATTAAATGTTTCAGTAAAGCAGCATGGCAAAAAAATCAACTGCATTCTTTTACACTAATGATGAAGTATCTAGAAAAGTAATAAAGGAAACTATCCCATTTACAATAACATCAAAAGTAATAAAACACTTAGGAATAAATTTAACCCTTTGAATAGTACAAACATTCATGTACATGAGGGGTAGTCAACCTTTTTATACCTACCACCCACTTTTGTATCTGTTAGTAGTAAAATTTCTAACCACCCACCGGTTCCACAGGAATGGTGATTTATGTCAGATTTTTGCTAAGTTTGGCAGAATAAATCTTTATAAAAGAACATACTATAGTTAAATCTATCTTTTTACTTATACTTTGGTTGCTCTGCAACCAAATTTTGTACAATCGTACAAAAATTTTTATTTTAAAAATGTGTAAGGCAACATTTAAAAATGGCAAATGTATGTTCTTGTTTCCATAAATTGGTTATCATACAAACATGACTTTAAGTTAATAAAACTGGAACCAAAACTAATTTCATTTTTTGAATAAAACTCACTCCTGGGGTCAGCGAGCATGAAAAAAACTCACTACTCAAAGGATTAACCGAGGAAGCGAAAGATCTATATATACAGTAAAAACTATGAAACTTTGCTGAAAGATATTGAAGACACAAACAAATTCCATGTGATCATGGATCCACTGCCTAAATGACTGAACTATCCAAAGCGATCTACAGAGTCAACACAATATCCATCAAAACATTCTTCACAGGCCCTGGCCGGTGGGCTCAGTGGTAGAGCGTCAACCTGGCGTGCAGAAGTCCCGGTTCGATTCCCCGCCAGGGCACACAGGAGAAGCGCCCATCTGCTTCTCCACCCCTCCCCCTCTCCTTCCTCTCTGTCTCTCTCTTCCCCTCCCGGGTGCTGGGGATGGCTCCTTGGCCTCTGCCCCAGGCGCTAGAGTGGCTCTGGTCGCAACAGACGCCCGGGAGGGGCAGAGCATCACCCCCTGGTGGGTGTGCCGGGTGGATCCCGGTCGGGCGCATGCGGGAGTCTGTCTGACTGTCTCTCCCCGTTTCCAGCTTCAGAAAAAAAAAACATTCTTCACAAAAATAGAAAAAATATCCTAAAATTTGTATAGAACTATAAAAGACCCTGAATAGCAAACCAATCCTGAGAAAAAAGAGCATTGCTGTAGTTATCATGCTTCCAGGTTTCAAACTATACTACAAAGCCACAGTAATAAAAATAGTGTGGCACTGGCACAAAAATAGATACTTCAACCAATGAAACAGAATAGAGGGCCCAGAATTAAACCTAAGCATCCAGTCAACTAATATTCAACAAGCCAAGAACACCCAATGGGGCAAGGATAGTCTTTTCAAAAAATGATGCTGGTAAAACTGAAAAAACAGATGCAGAACAATGAAACTGAACACCTATCTAACACCATTTACAAATGTTAACTCAAAATGGACCAAAAACTTAAACCTAAGACCAAATACCATAAAACTCCTAGAAAAAAACACAAGGAAGAAGCTACTGACATTGATTTTAGCAATTTTCAGGCATGACACAAAAGCACAAATAAAATAAAAAACCAACAAACAGGACTACATCAAACTCAAAAGCTTCTGCACAGCAAAACGATTAACAAAATAAGTCAAACAATAGAATGATAACATTTTTTCAAACCATTTATCAAATAAGGGGTTAATACCTAAAGCATATAAAGAACTCAGTCAGCAGCCCTGGCCAGGTAGCCCAATTAGTTAGAGCACAGTCCCAACATGCCAAGGTTGCAGATTTGATCTCTGACAGGGCACATAAAAGGATCAACTAATGAATGCATCAATAAGTAAAACAATAAATCACTCTCTCTCTCAAGTCAATCAATAAGATAATAAAAATTCAGTCAACTAATAACAATACCAAAAAAATTAAAAAATAAACAATCTGATTTAAAAATGGGCAGAATAACTAAACATTTCCCCACAGAGGACATCAAAATAGTCAACAGAAACATGAAAAGAGGCTCCACATCACTAACCTGGAAAATGCAAATCAAAACCACAGTGACATAGCATCTCTACCTGTGAGAATGGTTCTCATCAGGACAAGAGACAACAGGTGCTGGTGAGGATATAGTGAAAAGGAACCCTTACAGATTTCTGATGGGAACGTAAATTGGTCCAACCACTATGGGAATCAATAAAATAAATCAGCCATATCATCCAGCATTTCCATTTCTGGGCATATAATCAAATAAAAAAAAAACCATAAAAACAGGATTTCAGTGAGATATATGCACACTCCCATGTTTATCATAGCACTATTCACAATAGCCAAGACATGGAAACAAGGCAAATGTCCATCAGCAGATGAATGGCTAAAAAAGATGTGGTAAATAAACACAATGGAACATTATTCAGCCATAAGAATTGAAGATATCCTCCCATTTGCAACAACACGGATGGACCTTGAGCACATTATGCTAAGCAAGATAAGTCAGAGAGCCTGACCGGGTGGTGGTGCAGTGGATGGAGAGTCAGACTGGGATGCGGAGGACCCAGGTTCGAGACCCTGAGGTCGCCAGCTTGAGTGCAGTCTCATCTGGTTTGAGCAAAGCTCACCAGCTTGAACCCAAGGGTCACTGGTTTGAGCAGGGGTTACTCGGTCTGCTGAAGGCCCGTGGTCAAGGCATATATGAGAAAGCAATCAATGAACAACTAAGGTGTCCCAACGAAAAACTAATGATTGATGCTTCTCATCTCTCTTTGTTCCTGTCTGTCTGTCCCTATCTATCCCTCTCTCTGACTGTCACTTTAAAAAAAAAAAAAGATAATATGGGGTATGCTGAACAAAAAGATGATTCACATCCCTGGAAGGACAGAGTGAAACAACATGAGATTTCATTAAGCTACTCGGAAGAGCACACAATTTAAAACTTATGAACTGTCTATTTCTGTAATTTTATATTTACTATTTTTGGACCAATAACTGAAACCATGAAAAGCTAACTTGTGGATAAAGGGGGACCAATGAAAATTTTTTTAAAAATAGGAAACAAATTAAATGACACATACAAAAAATGTAGTTAAATAAACTATGGGACACTCAAGTCAATAAAACCGGATTTCAGCCATTTTAAATCTACAAAGACTACATATTAATATGAAAAAGACTAGGGTGGGACATATGAAACAGACTTTTACTTTACATTTGAGAGCCTTCTGGCAAGTTTTCTTTCTTGTAATTATGTGCAGGGATTCCTTTAATAGTTTACAAAAATAAGCTAAGTTTTTTAAAGTAATGGTCACATTTTAAATAAAGCACTGTTAAATCATACTATAATCACATAGTATAACACTATGGAGCCATTAGAAAGAATAGAATCTACTTAAGAACATAATCATATAGGAGGATATGCAGAATATGTTACCTAAATATTATTTACAGTGACTTAACGCCTGACCTGTGGTGGCACAGTGAATAAAGTGTCGAACTAGAACACTGAGGTCACCAGTTCAAAACCTGGATCAAGGCACATAAGGGAGTTGATGCTTCCTGCTCCTCTCCCCTTTTTTCTCTCTCCCCACTCTAAAATGAATAAAGATCTTTTTTAAAATGTTAATTTAAAAAAAGTCCTATAACCCCATCTATAAAGAAACATGACATACCTAATAAACATAATGCATGCATATTTATTTTTATATGCTTACATGTTTATATATGGGAATCAAGAAGGGGTTAGAAGACTCACGTTTAGTTTAAACTTTTATGTTAAAATTGGATCTTGAAAACATTATACTAAGTGAAGTAAGTACAGTCATCCCTTGCCATATTGCGGTTCACTTTTCGCAGCCTCACTGTATCATGGATTTTTAAATTGTATATATCTCATTTTGTATCACGGATTTTTCACTATGTTGAGGGATTTTGCAGCATATAGGTATTTTTATATATTATTTTCATTACTTTTAAGGTAAAATAAGCATTTTCTAGCCTAAAAAATTTGAGGCCCTGGCTGGTTTGCTCAATGGTAGAGCATCGGCCTGGCGTGCGGGAGTCCCGAGTTCGATTCCTGGCCAGGACACACAGGAGAAGTGCCCATCTGCTTCTCTACCCCTTCCCCTCTCCTTCCTCTCTGTCTCTCTTCCCCTCCTGCAGCAGAGGCTCCACTGGAGCAAAGTTGGCCTGGGTGCTGTGGACGGCTCAGTGGCCTCTGCCTCGGGCACTAGAATGGCTCTGGTTGCAACAGAGCAACGCCCCAGAAGGGCAGAGCTTTGCCCCCTGGTGGGCATGCCAGGTGGATCCCGGGCGGGCGCATGCGGGAGTCTGTCTGACTGCCTCCCTGTTTCCAACTTCAGAAAAATACAAAAAAAAAAATTGAAAATATAAAATGTATATTTAAAAATATTGAAACATACTAAAAGATTAAATAGCAATAAAAACTTAAAAATATATAAATAATAAAATAAATATAAGGTTGCTACTTTGTGGATTTTTGCCTATCAAGGGGGGTTCTGAAACCTAACACCCACAATGGACTAGGCACACATACCATATTTCCCCGTATATATTATAAGATGCTCCTTAATTTGGGGGCCCAAAATTTGAAGAAAAAAAAATGTATTACATAAAGTTATTGAACTCGTTTTATTCATCATAAAATTTATACAACTCTTCATCACTGTCAACACTCCCATCCATTAGCTTGTCCTCATCTGTGTCTGATAACGAATCAGTCTTCATATATTGCCTCATCCTCAGTTCCATCTACTGCATGTGAAATGCCACACTTCTTAAATGACTTGACAACAATCTCAATCTTGATATTATCCCAGGATCTTTTCAACCAGGTACAAACTTCTCCTATAACTGGTTTTCTCACTCTTCCTGCTGGTGTCAAATTGTCCCCAGAAGACTTCATCCCTTGGTTCCATTCATCTCTCATGGCAGCTTTGAAGTGTTTGTTAAAGCTGACATCGAGTGGGTGGAGCTGTGATGTCAAGCCTCCAGGTATATGGGCAAGTTTTGGTTTTTCACTCTGCAGCAATCTTTGTGTTTTTTGTTATGTGTGCCCTGAACTGATCAAGCACCAATAGGGCAGTTTTGCATAAGAGCCCACAAAGTCTCCTTCTCCAAACTTTCTCAAACCAGATTTTCATCCCATCCTGATCCATCCAACCCTTGTCATGAATGTGGACAATCCTCGAGGAATGTCTTTTCTTGGCATTGTTTTGCATCTGAAAATCAGCATAGGAGGCAGCTTGGTTCCTTCAACACAACAAGCTAGAATAACGGTATAATGGCTCTTTTCATGTCCACTTGTCTTCAGTTACAGTTTTCACCCTTTCTTATCAACAGTTCTGTTACTTGAGAAATTAAGTTGAAGGAGGACTTCGTCCATATTTGCAATCTGTCCCAACTCAAACTGATGTGTCTTCCGATACTGAATGACAAAACGATGAAATTCAAGGACCTTCTGCTCATACCTTTCAGGCATCTTCTGGGCAAGTCTGGTGCATGTAGGCATGCTTACTCCACTTCATTTCATGAACCTGAAGCACCAACTGTGTCCTCTTCTGAAACCAGTAACTTCTTTTTCATCAGCAATTCTGTAGCCAGTCTCAGACTGATTTCTCAGTTGGAGGAAGACCAAACTTACATTCAGCAGTACAATTTTCATTCACTTTTACAAACTGGATCACTTTTAACTTGAACTTAGCACTGTACAAAAATCTTTTCTGAGCCATTTCTGGGCAGAATATGGCAAAATGTAACCTATCGTAATACTGTATGCCGGTAACAAGTGCGAAACAATGAGCACAAAAAACAACAAGCATGAAAAAGTGGGAAATGCAAGTAAAAAATCTACTACCACTGTGTAAGGCGCACCCAGTTTTTAGATCCCGAATTTTTTCGGGAAAGGGTGCGTCTTATACATGGGGAAATACGGCAGGTGGAATATAAAACAGACTGATGGACATAGATAAAAGTGAAGTGGTTACCAGAGGGAGGAGTAAAGAGAAACAATACACGATGATGAAAAATGATTTGACTTTGGGTGATAGGAACACAACACAATCAATAGTTCAAATGCTACATATAAAGATATTCACCTGAAATCTATGTACTTTTTTTGTTTTTTAATTGATTTTAGTGAGAGGAAGGGAGAGAGGGAGAGGGATGGAGGATGGGAGGGAGAATGGGAAGGAGGGAAGGAGGGAGGGAGGGAGGGAGGATAGGGGGATGGGAGGGAAGGAGGGAGGGAGGGAGGGAGGGAGGATAGGGGGATGGGAGGGAGGGAGAAAGAAATACAGCAACATTGATCTGTTCCTGTATGTGCCCTGACCCAGGATTGAACCCGGCAACCTCTGCACTATGGGACAATGCTCTAACCAACCAAGCTATCTGGTCAGGGCTGAAAGCTATGGACTCTTATTGATCATTGTCACCTCATTAAATTTAATTTCTAAATTTAAAAAATAATTGAGAATACTGTAGAAGAATTATTAAATGAAAAAACATTTTTATTACAATAAGCATGTATTATTTTCAAGTAAAAAGAAAAATTGTGTTAAATTAATCAGGACTGAAATATTATGATTATTATCATAACTATATATATAGCATGCACCTGAAAATAGAATACCACTCAAATAACTACAGATACATTCAACAACTTGGATAAACCTCAAAAACATTATAAGTAAAAAAAAGTCTTATTCAAAAGAGTGTCTATTCTATAATTTCATTTATATGAAATTTTAGAACAGGCAATGCTAATATATAGTTGTGAGGTGCAGAATAGTGCTTGCTTCTAGGGGTAGAGGGGAGCATAGGAAGGGAATGAGAAAACCCCAGGGTAATGGTAATGGTCTTTATTTTGAGGGGATTAGGTTACAAAGATATATACATTTGTCAAAACTCATCAAGGGTACACAATATTTGTACACACTGTTTTACACAAACAATAGTAAAATTTTTCATTGTAAACAAATACCAAACTAATAATATGCATGCTAAAATATTTAGAGGTAAGTGCACTGTTACCTACAATACATTAACAGAAGAAAGTGATACATACACTAAAATGTTAATAGCATAACTAAATGATATGAGTTTGTCACTACAAAATTCTTTCACCTTTTCTATGTATTTGAAATTTTTCATAATAACATGTTGTGGGTGGAAGAGAACCATTCAAAAATTCTGAAAACAAATATTCACCAAAAATTAAAAGTGTAGTCTAATTGACATATATCAATGTAATAGATAAAATGTCTAGCACAAATACGTATAAGAATTTAGTATAATGGAATACTACTCAGCCATAAGAAACGATGACATCAGATCATTTACAGCAAAATGGTGGGATCTTGATAACATTATAAGGAGTGAAATAAGTAAATCAGAAAAAAACAAGAACTACATGATTCCATACATTGGTGGAACATAAAAATGAGACTAAGAGACATGGACAAGAGTGTGGTGGTTACCAGGGGTGGGGGGAGGGAGGACAGGGGGAGAGTTAGGGGGAGGGGGAGGGGCACAGAGAACTAGATAGAGGGTGGCGAAGGACAATCTGACTTTGGGCGAGGGGTATGCAACATAATTTAATGACAAAATAACCTAGACATGTTTTCTTTGAATATATGTACCCTGATTTATTAATGTCAACCCATTACCATTAATAAAAATTTATTTAAAAAAAAAAAAAAAAAAAAAGAATTTAGTATAATTAAGGTGACAGCTTAAATCATTAGGAAAACATGGATTATACAGTCAATTGTGTAGGGATAACTTTGTATACATCTGAATAAAAATAAGCCTTTAAATAAAGCTAGATCCATATTTCATACCTGATGCTCAAATATTACCCAGTGACTTTTCAATTCAAACGGCGTCTCTTGGCTCACTTTTCAGATTTTCCTAAAATCTCTCTAACAAGCAGCACTTGGCCTCAGAAAGCCATGTACTCCTTGCTAAGTGGCCCCAGGCCCATCACTAGCAATATCCAGCCTTAGTTCATAGGCTGGCCTCCCCTGGGCACCTCAAAGCCCAGGACAAGTAGCAGCCACCTGCAGAACACTTTGTAGCTCATGCTGGGTAGCCCTGGGCTGAACACAGGCAGTGGTTGACCTTGACCTACACCCCTGAGGAGGTCCCAGAGCCAGCACATCCAGTGAACAATTTTAGACCATGTCAACTTCACCACCACCCAACCACTTCCACAAGAGGCACATTCAAGGGGCAAACTCAGCAGACCCCAGAGCCCTGTTGAAGTTAAAGTGTGCACTGTGAGGTGAGTCTTAGCACAGCTGATCCTTCACAGTGGTCAGTGGTCTCAGAGTCATTGCATTGCAGCTAATTGGCCTGGGGGCAAATTCCTCCCAATGACAGCCAACAGCAATCAAAGGCTCAACTACAAGAGTATACACAGCCACACAATGAGCGCACCTGAGTGCCCAATCGAGTGAACAGGGTTGCTGTGCCACTGAACTCTACCAAGCCCGGGAGACATTGTAGTTCTAATATATAGAAGCAAACACAGGGAAACTGTCAAAATGAAGAGACAAAGAAACATGTCCCAAATAAAAGAACAGAACAAAATTCCAGAATAAGAACTAAACAAAATGGAGACAAAAAATCTACTAGATGCAGAGTGCAAAGCACTGCTTGTAAGGATGCTCAATTAACTCAGAACCTAAACAGCATAAAAAAGAACCAGTCAGAAATGAAGAATACACTAACTGAAATGAATCATTTACAAGGGAACAGTAGTAGATGAAGCCAAGAATCAAATCAGTGATCTGGAACAAAGGAAACAAAAACACCTAGCCAGGACAAAACACACACACATACAAATACAAAGTAATGAGGATACTGTAAGGGAGTACTTTTCAACCACGGGTCCACAAGAGTTAACCACCCTGATGTTGTACTGTGTGTATGAAGATTATACACACAATAATTATAGATTACAATTTTCATACAACATCAGGGTGGTTAACTCGTGGACGGACAACCAGTCGGCACACAGGTGGTTGAAAACTATTGGTGTAAGGAGCCCCTCAGACAACTTCAAACATGCCAACAATAGCCAAGATTTGGAATCAGCCAAACTGCCCATTAGGAGATGAGTGGATAAAATGCTATGGTACATTTACACCAGCAGTAGTCAACCTTTTTATACCTACCACCCACTTTTGTATCTCCATTAGTAGTAAAATTTTCTAACCGCCCACAGGTTCCACAGTAATGGTGATTTATAAAGTAGGGAAGTAACTTTATAAAATTTATAAAGCAGAGTTACAGCAAGTTAAAGCATATAATAACTACCTACACCAAGTACTTTATGTCGGATTTTCGCTAAATTTGGCAGAATAAATCTTTATAAAACAACTTACTATAGTTAAATCTTTTTATTTATACTTTGGTTGCTCTGCTACCGCCCACCATGAAAGCTAGAACGCCCACTAGGGGGCGGTAGCGACCAGGTTGACTACCACTGATTTACACAATGGAGTATAATTCAGCTGTAAAAAAAAGAATGAAATCTTATTTTGCAACAGCATGGATGGACCTAGAGAATATTATGCTAAGTGAAATAAGCCAGTCAAAGAAAGACAAATACCAAATGATTTCACTTACATGTGGAATCTAATGAACAACATAAAACCTCATAGATACAGAGAACAGGCTAACAGCTATTAGAGGGGAGGAGGGTTGGAGGTCTGGGTGAAAAATATGAAGGGATTAAACAAAAAAAAAAAAAAAAAGAACTCATAGAGACAACAATATGGTGATTTCCAGAGGAAAAGAGGTGTGGGGGAAGGTAGGAGAGGGTGAAGAGGGGATAAATGGTGATAAAAGGAGTCTTGACTTGGGGTGGTGAACTCACAATGCAATATACAGATGATATTTTATAGAACTGTACACCTGAAACTGATATAATTTTATTAACCAATGTCACCCCAATAAATTCAATAAAAAATATATATAAAAAAATAAAATGTAAAAAGAGCCTATATTTCTAAAGCCGATAAAGTCTTCATAAACTTGACCTCTTAATTTTCTTTAGGAATTGAGGTTTTAAGAGTTGAAATCTCAACATATGTAGGAATAACTTTACTGTGTTTCAGAAGGGACCCTGGAAGACCTAAAAAGATGTCTTTTCTCCCTACAAAGCAGAAATTTAAAAATAATCAGACTTGCTTTTTATGTTGAATTGTATGGGACACATTAAAAAACAAGTGATGAAAAAACTTGTAGGGTATACTGTATAAGTAAACAATGGCTGTAAATTAATAGTTGGGACATTTAAGCTGAACTTAAATGAAGAAACTTATAAGCTAGCATTGCAAGAAGCCATCTTATGTAATTGCCACAGTCTGATAAAGACACTTTAAGAAAATGCCAAATTAGTAAATACTTCCTTTCACAGTGATCTCCCAAGAGAAAGACTTTAAATATCATCGACTGCCACCTAGAGATTTGCTTATTGGAAAAGATACCGAATAAAAGATTCTAACTTCATAGGAAGAGACCTTATCTGGTGCCTAACCATGAATGGACATCTATCCCCATCTCTGCCTACAATAGACATCATAAACTCCTGAGAAGCCACTGACATTAGAAGGAGACAGGCATTCCAAATTATCAACAAGGCATATATATACTTACAGACTGATGCTGAATTCTGAAACTATTTTGTCTTTACCTGTCTGCTAATATTAATCATAACAATAGTTTTACTTGTTCTTTGGATTTTTCTATATCCTCCAACTTAAGATTTTTTTTTTAGGTGAGAGGAGGGGATAGTAAGACTCCCACATGTGCCCCGAGCCAGGATTCACCCAACAACCCCCATCAGAGAACAATCCTCAAATACTGAGCTATTTTTAGTACCTGAGGCTGATGATATGCTCCAATGAAGCTAGCCTCAGAACCCAGGGCAACGCTTGAACCGATGGAGCCACTGGCTGCGAGAGGAGAAGAGGGAGAAAAGAGTAAGGCAGTGGGGGAAGAAGCAGATGGTCGCTTCTCCTGTGTGCCTGGACCAGGAATCGAACCTAGGACATCCATACGCCAGGCTGACGCTCTACCCACTGAACCACCAGCCATGGCTCCATGTTTAACTTTTAATAATCTTTTATGGCTTATGTAAAAGTTATACTAGATACAAAATACAGAAAAAATTTAACACTGCAAAAACTCAAATCATGATAGTACACAGGGTAGAAATAATCCAGAAGAGGAAGAAGAAAAGAAATAACCCAGGGTGTCTTTTTACAACAAAGGCCATAAGACCTGACTGGCTTTCATTTACCTGCCCTTCCCTTTTGGGAAAATTCAGCCTCAACTCACATCTCATGCTTAAAGTACTGCCCCTTTCCCCATGATCCAGCAATTCAACTTGACATCGATACTGAGAATTCCTAGTGCTGAGACCACACAATCTGACCAAAAGGTTGGGCATTAATGCATCTTTTGGACCAAATGGTGAAACTGTGGACAAAAAGGGGGTTCTAAAATAAAAATGACAAGTCAATGATGAAAAGGAACCTCAATGAGTGATCTGATCATAAATTTCTAACTGGGTAGGGTCATGGGGGGCAGTCACACCTGGTATATAACTTCTTTAGTGAAAGGTTTTAAGCAAGTCCTGTCCATTATTCCTGTGCATTTAGGTTAACAAACCTTTGAAATGCCAAAAGTAATCCTCTTTTCAAGACTCCTGAAAAACCACCCTTTAAAGGAGCACAAATTTTAACTATCTTGCACCTTACTTTTGCCCACCTTTATGCAATCATCCTTCTGTTCCTTCCCTAATTCCAAATATAAAGAAACTGCAAAACTTATTCTTGGAGCATTTGAGATCTTCCTTCCTGGCAATGACACTGGTTTGATTCAAGCTCTTAAAAATAAACATTCTCAACAGATTTGGATGTTCCTTAGGTCACAACTAAATTAATTTGAAAAAAACGAAATGAAAATAAATGAATTCAGGCCCTGGCCAGTTGGCTCAGTCATAGAGCGTCGGCCTGGCGTGCAGAAGTCCCAGGTTCGATTCCCGGCCAGGGCACACAGGAGAAGCGCCCATCTGCTTCTCCACCCCTCCCCCTCTCCTTCCTCTCTGTCTCTCTCTTCCCCTCCCGCAGCGAGGCTCCATTGGAGCAAGGATGGCCTGGGCGCTGGGGATGGCTCCTTGGCCTCTGCCCCAGGCGCTAGAGTGGCCCTGGTCGCGACAGAGCGACGCCCCCTGGTGGGCGTGCCGGGTGGATCCCGGTCGGGCGCATGCGGGAGTCTGTCTGTCTATCCCCATTTCCAGCTTCGGAAAAATACAAAATAAATGAATTCAGAGAACATTTATTTTCATAAGTATAGTATGAATTTCAGATAAGAGAACCAAGTAGATATACAACTAAATTAGAGATAAGAGCTTAAGGCTTTGAAGAATAGTTAAGTCAAATAAATGCATAGAGTAGAGGCTCTCTTGGAAAAGCTCTGAAATTCAATGTAAATGTGTATGCAGTATATGTAACATCCAGAGAAAAGAAGTCTTTAAACTTTCAAAGACTCGACAACACAAAAAATTTTTTTAAGATTGCAGAGATTATAATAGAAACCATCCACGGGAATGATGTGAATGACATGGCAGGGGTAAAAATGGCTGAAGGAAAAAAAAGTCATAGAACAAAACTAGCAAAATATAAAAGGCAAGAAAAAGAACTAAAGGGAATAGAACTGATTTGAGAAGAAAGAGAACCAAGGTATTAGGAAATCAAGACCTCAAAAGTTTAAAAAACAAAAAAGGCCACATCAACATTGTCTAATGCTATACACACAAGTCAAAGAATATAAAATTAGGCCCTGGCTGGTTGGCTCAGTGGTAGAGCACTGGCCCGGCATGTAGATGTCCCAGGTTCAATTCCCAGTCAGGGCACACAGGAAAAACAACCACCTGCATGCCCACCCACCACCCCCCTCTTCTCTTTCTTTCTCTCTTTCCCTCCTGTAGCCAGGGCTCAATTGGTTCCAGCACATCAGCCAGGTACTGAGGATAGCTTCTGTAGAGCCTATCAGCTTCAAGTACTAAAAATAGCTCAGTTGTGAGTATGGCCCCAGACAGGGGTTGCAGGGTGGATCCTCGTCAGGGTATATGCGGGAATCTGTCTAACTCCCCTCCTCTCATGAGGAAAAATAAAGAAATAAAATGAATATAAAGTTTATATAAAACCTTTACACTTAGCAAACATAAATCATTGGTAACACTGAAGAAAGCAATTTTGGCTGAATATAAGCACAAAAAACTATATCGTAAAGCATTAAGAAATAAACAGCTGGAGGCAAATGAGTGAAAAATTAAAGACTGAATAAATTTCAAGAAATAAAAGAGCTAGGATTCAAGTGACTAAAGGAAAATTATTATTTATTTTTGGGTTTTTGTTTTTTGGGGTTTTTTTTGCTGCTGTTACTACTGAGTTTTTCTTCCTTAAAGAATGGAAGACTGACTTTCTATGCCCAAAGGAGGATGTAGAAAGGGAAAGATCAAACGAAAGAAAAAGGAGTAAAATTCAGGAGTAAAATGATCACCTTTCAGTTCCTCCTGTAAAATAGGAATAAAAATACATATTAATGTGGTGAAAAAGTTACAGTAACAAGTGTGGGTGAAATGGGAAACACTACAAAAACTCTAAAGAGGTTTTTGGGTGCTTTTTAAGATTTTATTTATTGATTTTAGAGAGAGGAACTGGAAGCATTATCTCATAGCTGCTTCTGGCATGTGCCTCGACTAGGCAAACCCAGGGTTTTGAATGGGCATCCTCAGCATTCCAGGTCGACCTTTTAGCCACTGTGCCACCACAGGTCAGGTGGTTTCTTTCTTGAACTCTTACACTGATAACCAAGCCACCTTAGAACCTTGCTCCTTTACAATAGCAGCTATCACTACAAAAATGTAATAGTAAGCCTGACCAGGCAGTGGCGCAGTGGATGGAGCGCCAGACTGGGATGCGGAAGACCCAGGTTTGAGACCCTGAGGTCGCCAGCTTGAGCACGAGCTCATCCGGTTTGAGCAAAGCTCACCAGCTTGGACCCAAGATCACTGGCTCTAGTAGGGGGTTACTCGGTCTGCTGAAGGCCCGTGGTCAAGGCACATATGAGAAAGCAATCAATGAACAACCAAGGTGTCGCAACACGCAATGAAAAACTAATAACTGATGTTTCTCATCTCTCTGTTCTTGTCTGTCTGTCCCTGTCTATCCCTCTCTCTGACTTTGTCTCTGTAAATAAAAAAAAAAAGAGTAATCTCTCTTCCCCTCCCGCAGCCAAGGCTCCATTGGAGCAAAGATGGCCCAGGCGCTGGGGATGGCTCTGTGGCCTCTGCCTCAGGCGCTAGAGTGGCTCTGGTCGCAACATGGCCACGCCCAGGATGGGCAGAGCATCGCCCCCTGGTGGGCAGAGCATCGCCCCCTGGTGGGCGTGCTGGGTGGATTCCGGTCGGGCGCATGCGGGAGTCTGTCTGACTGTCTCTCCCTGTTTCCAGCTTCAGAAAAATGAAAAAAAAAATAAAATAAAAAAATAAAAATAAAATAAAAACATGACTCCAGGTCCTGGCCACTTGGCTCAGCAGTAGAATGTCAGCTCGACGAGTGTAAGTCCCAGGTTCGATTCCAGTCAGGGCACACAGGAGAAGCACCCATTTGCTTCTCCACCCTCCCCCTTTCCTTTCTCTCTATCTCTCTCTTCCTCTCCTATAGCCAAGGCCCATTAGAGCAAGGTTGGCCCGGGCGCTGAGGACAGCTCAATGACTTCCACCTCAGGCACTAGAATGGCTCTGGCAGAAACGGAGCAATGCCCCTGATGAGCAGAGCATCATCTCCTGGTGGGCATGCCTGTTGGATCCTGGTAGGGCACATGCAGGAGTCTGTCTGACTGCCTCCCCAATTCTAGCTGGGGAAGGGGGCGGACATGACTCTACAGTCAAAAAGCTTTAGTTTGAATTACTGTTTAAGTCACATGCGATAGCTAACTCTGTGACTCTGGGCAAGTAACCTCAACTTTGTGCTTCAGGGCCTCAGTGTCATCACTTGCAAAATGGAGGTAAAAATGCTTACCTCATAGAACTTTGAAAACTTTTATCAATGCATACAAATGTTATGTGGTAGTGGCAGCAGCAATAATAGTGATAATAGTCAACTGTTGCAATAGTAATGGAACTTATTTGTGTTTAATCAACCAGTATTTAAGGAAGGAAGGAAGAATAACCTTAAAAAATGTGCCTCATTCAGCCCTGGCCAGTTGGCTCAGCGGTAGAGCGTCGGCCTGGTGTGCGGGGGACCTGGGTTCGATTCCCCGCCAGGGCACATAGGAGAAGCGCCCATTTGCTTCTCCACCCCCACCCCCTCCTTCCTCTCTGTCTCTCTCTTCCCCTCCCGCAGCCAAGGCTCCATTGGAGCAAAGATGGCCCGGGCGCTGGGGATGGCTCCTCGGCCTCTGCCCCAGGCGCTAGAGTGGCTCTGGTCGCGGCAGAGCGACGCCCCGGAGGGGCAGAGCATCGCCCCCTGGTGGGCAGAGCATCGCCCCTGGTGGGCGTGCTGGGTGGATCCCGGTCGGGCGCATGCGGGAGTCTGTCTGACTGTCTCTCCTGTTTCCAGCTTCAGGAAAAAAAAAAAATGTGCCTCATTCAATCCTGTCAACTAAAGTAACAAGTATAATTCTTTCTATTATTATACATACTAATAAGGAAAGGGGAGGTTCACCTGCCTAGATGACTCAGTAAGTGGCAGAACTAAGATTTGAACACTGGTCTATGTGGACACAAAACTTATTTTCTTTCCACCACACAACACACTGCCATAACAGTAGTAGCAAGAACACAGAACTTGTCATTCTGTCCTTTACTACTAAACTTACAAAATCTGGGCCCATCAATAAATGTCTGCATTCCAACTTTATTTTCTGAAAAACCAAGGGGTTTGATTAGATCTTGAGGTTTCCCTTCAGCTAAAAATGTCCATGATTTTATAAAAGTACCACAATTAGTGATGTGTAAACTCACAGAAAGGTTTAAAATAGATCAGGAAACCATTTGTTTAAAAAACAAAGATGAGCCCTGGCCGGTTGGCTCAGTGGTAGAGCATCGGCCTAGGGTGCAGGAGTCCCGGGTTCGATTCCCGGCCAGGGCACACAGGAGAAGAGCCTATCTGCTTCTGCACCCCTCCCCCTCTCCTTCCTCTCTGTCTCTCTCTTCCCCTCCCGCAGCCAAGGCTCCACTGGAGCAAAGTTGGCCCGGGCGCTGAGGATGGCTCTGTGGCTTCTGCCTCAGGTGCTAGAATGGCTCTGGCTGCAACAGAGCAGCAGCCTAGATGGGCAGAGCTTCGCCGCTTCGCCCCCTGGTGGGCATGCCAGATGGATCCCAGTCGGGTGCATGCGGGAGTCTGACTGCCTCCCCATTTCCAACTTCAGAAAAATACAAAAAACAAAAAAAACAACAAAAAAAAAAAGATGGAAAAATTGATTAAAAACCATGTTTTTTCCAGGACCTCACAAAAGAAATGAATGTTAAAGACCAACATTTAATTTTATTATTAGCGAGTATGATTAAGCAAATGTTTGAGAACAAAAAATCATTCTTATTTCAAGATGTCAATTTTAACACTTGCATTTTCAATAATTTATGAAAAAAAAAGCTCAGAACCTTGATACACCTACAGGCCTTGTAATCTACTAAAATACAGATTTATCCAATTTTATTTCATGCTGAAACTGCAAACAAGCTATTTTTGTTTTAAATACCTGAAAACTCTCCTGCCCTAAACCCTTCACTGTCTTCCTACTATCCTTCAGTGACATCCAAAATGCTTAGCATGACTCAACAAAGTCATGTGACCTGGCTCCTCTCTCTGGAGCTATCCAATGCTGTTCTTCCCCCTGCTCCTCTCCCAATTTTCTTCAGTTCATCCAAGACACTTTTTTCCTTTCATTTTAAGACCTTCGTTTAATCTGATCTCCAAAACCTAGATTGCTCTCACAGCTCTCCATTCCCATCGTTTTGCCCCATGCTCTTCCTTCCAGGCTGAGATCAAATGTTATCACGCCAGAAATGCCTTTCCTGACCTTCTAAACATATATTTTGACAACATTTTGGACTTAATACTCACTACTCTTGTGATTACTTGTTCAATACCTGTCTTCTCTGCTAAATGGTAAACAATATGAAAAAGGTTATTTCAGCCCTGGCCAGTTGGCTCAGCGGTAGAGCGTCGGCCTGGCATGCGGGGGACCTGGGTTCGATTCCCGGCCAGGGCACATAGGAGAAGCGCCCATTTGCTTCTCCACCCCCTCCTCCTTCCTCTCTGTCTCTCTCTTCCCCTCCCGCAGCCAAGGCTCCATTGGAGCAAAGATGGCCCAGGTGCTGGGGATGGCTCCTTGGCCTCTGCCCCAGGCACTAGAGTGGCTCTGGTCGCGGCAGAGCAACGCCCCGGAGGGGCAGAGCATCGCCCCCTGGTGGGCAGAGCGTTGCCCCTGGTGGGCGTGCCGGGTGGATCCCGGTCCGGCGCATGCGGGAGTCTGACTGTCTCTCCCCGTTTCCAGCTTCAGAAAAAAGAAAAAAAAGGTTATTTCATGTCTTGTTTCCTACTATTTTTCCAATATCAAACACATCACTTAGGACCGAGTAGATTAGTAAGTGCTCAATAAATGTTTGCTGAATTAATGCTACATTAAAAATTCGAGGCAAGTCAAAAATCATGAGATGCCTTAGTGACTATAACTAGCACAAGTACCTAAAAAGTTCCATATAAATTTGAGGTACATCTTCCTCTTAGTCCTTCAAATGTTCCTCCCTCAAATAGGTGCTATTTGGCAATTATTTAGCTTTAAAATAAAGCAAAAAAAAAAAAATCCCTGCAGATAACGAATCCATCTTAATGTTTCACAAAATCAAGGTTAGAAACTGAAGGTCTTAAATAATTGTAATCAGCTTGAAAACTCATCATCTAAAAGAATTTACCTGAAATGCAATTAAAGGGGCAGGAACTTGAATAAAGGTTCAATTTTTACCACATCAATGTATGTTATAAAATAACCAATCCCAATTCCTACACTGTTAGTGCCTCATTTATTTCAACAGTAATGACTGCAGTGCTAGTCATCTGAATCAACAACATGATATCTGGAATATGCTTTATTAAAACTAAATAAAAACTGTTAAGCATACACACTAAGTAATTATAACTAATCTTTTAGGTTAATGGAAAAAAGAGAAATGGTAGTAAGTTGATAATTCAAAAACTGGAGGCTTAAAAAAAGGAATACTATTTTGCCTAACATTTTTTAAAGTTTTCTGATCATCTAATACAGTACTAATTATAAACCAAGCAGTGTTCGAAGATTTTAATATATATTCATTATTTTCTCCATTTAGAGATGAAGAAACAGAGGCACTGAGTTTAAGTAACTTTCCCAATATTATAAAGCTGGCAAATGGCAGAGGCAGAACTCAAGGCCAGCCATTCTGGCCCCAGAGTTTTTCATCTCACCACTACACCACACTGATGCTCACTCTCCTAATCATCTGAAATAGGGCTTTTATCTGCACCACCCCACTCCGTGACACTATTTCTGCTAAGGTCACCAATGATTTCTACCTTGCCAAATCTGAAGGCCATTCATCTGCCACCATATTTTTCATCCATTCTGCAGCACCCTATCAAATAGACAACTTGCCTCTTGAGTCATACACTCTTTAATGACATATATCCCAATTTTCTTCCAACCTCAGACCTCGGCTCTCTTTCTCTTCCTTATCTACCATTTGCATAGGAAATCTACCACAATTCCATGGTTTTAAATACACTGCTCACAAAAATTATAAGATATTTCAAAATTAATATGAAGCAATAAAAAAGCATGATTTTATTAAACAAGAACCTCAGAAAAGCAAACAAGTCAAAGAAAGTTGGCAATTATGCAAATGAGATGTAAAACCAACTTTTTTTTTATTTCATTGGTGAAAATGCACTATACAAAAGGCTGAAAATACTGGAGTATCTATCTGCACGTTCCCTGATCCCCTAGCAGTGTATTTCTGCTACAGGGCCATTGCACTTGCTATGCCTTCTGTACAAAACATTCTTCTTCCAGACTTTCCCACAAATGGTTTCTTCTCCTAAGGTGTTGCTCAAATGTCACCTCCTCTGAGAGGCCTTCTAATCACTCTAGTACATTATCCTCTATTGTTACAACTCTCATTGCCCCTATTATTATCTGAAGTTATTTATTTATATTGTCTTGTCGACTTTAGAATTTGAAAGTTCCATCCCCAAAGCTCCCCACAATACCTGGTTGATGCTTAATAAATTTACTGAATGAGTGGATTTTCCCCAATGCATCCTAAGTTGTTTATTGTAAATCAACCAATTTTAATAAAGCTCTTGACCCATGATATGTTTTACGTTTTCAAAAATAAATCTTTAAAACACTCCTCAATGTTACCAATCTAAAGCACTACAGCACACTGAACCCCCTCCTCCAAAATACACACACAGCCATTCTATAGTATCCCAGTTTTTAAAACTGATAAATATTCCATATGGATAGGTTGCATTTTCTTCCTCCTCTCCAAGCTAACGAACAGGTAGGTGAGAAAAGGGAATTTTACTAAAACCCTCAGCACCTGTTACATCTTCAACCAGTTAAGAGAGGTGCCCATGAGTCGGACAGCACATGGGAGACGTGGCCTTTCTTTCAGGAATAGTATTTAGGTAAAAGCGAAGTGGCTTAGACTAGAACTAGCCAAACCCCTAATAAGGGCCATTCACTTCGTTTATAAAAACATGCTTAAGAGAGTCTGTGGACAGGGGTTTATGCTCAGATCCACTAAAAACAGAAGAGAAAGAAAAAGAGAGAGAGAAAAGAAAGAAACTGATTTGGGGACCCTGAGCAAATGTGTGTGGTGTGTGGTGTGTGTGTGTGTGTGTGTGTGGTGTGTGGGCTGGTGGTCGGTCTACAAATAACGGGAAAACGAGAGAAAGACAACGGTTCAAGAACCTACTCAGAAACAAGATAAAAGCTTTCGCGGATGTGCAGAACCTGGGAAGGATGGTGGAAGAGGAGGAGAAAACAGTGCCCGGGACCGCTGTTCACGCCTCGGCCTCCACCGCAGGCAGTTGGGGACACTGCACAGCTCTGTGTCCGCCTATCTCCCGCTTCCACCCCCGCAAGCGGGTGGCCCGGGATACTCACATGGGCTCGAGAGTCTTGCTGAGCCAGGACTTCAGTGCCTCGAAGTTTTCAATGATCATTTTAGAAACCATCCACAGCGGCCGCGAGGCCCGTCACACTCCGCCCGCGCAGGTCGCGGCCGCTACGGCCGCCGCTGCCCCCGCCCCCTCCTCCGCGCGCCGCCCGCGTGGGCCGCGGTGGGAGGCGCCGGTGGCAGGTTCCCGCGAGCCGGGATGGAGGAACAGCTCTGCGGGGACCGCCGCAGGCCGCGAGTCCACGGGATGCCAGGAGCTCCCCCTCCCCGGGCCCCGGCCCGGGCTGAGGCAGCAACGGCTTGCCCGGGCCCTCCCCCTTCTCTCCACCCCAGCAAATCTTTCGGAACCGAGAGTGAGACAAGCGTCCCGACCCGGGCTTTCTCTCAGCCTCGGAACCAGGTGCTTGTCGGTAACACAGAAGAGGCTAAATTGAAGAAAGCAAAGACGAAGAGCAGCTCAATGGGAAGGATTCCGGGGGTCTTCCCGGCTCCCAGTACCCCCAAGAAGATGGCTGCCGGTAACTCTCGCGAGAATCGACGAAGTCTCGCGATGACTCCCGGAGCCTGCTGGGAAGACACGTAAGGTTCGCGGATAGCGAACCCTAGAAGTTCAGCAGTTCTTTTGCAGGGTTTTTTTTCGTATTTGAGTAGCTTGCGGCTTTTGTACCTATTTACCCTTCAGTTCCCTAAAAGAATAAAGGGGTTTTTTTTGGTTGGTTGGTTTGTTTGTTTACTAGGAGGGAAAGAGCGATGATTTCAGAACCAGCAGGAGCCCCAGCTCGTCCTCTGTAATGACGGTCATGGCACGTCAGCCGAAACGTACCTGGGGGCCGGGGCACCCCCCCAGTGTGTGGCGGGACTCGCGGGCGCTGGTGGGTTCAGGTTGTGCTGCGCTGGACTACGCTCTCCGTGTGCCTGTGTCCTGAAGTACCACATTCTGTGTGTGCTGGGATGTGCTTTGGGAAGCACGGGCCGGTCCAACCTAACCCACTGCTACATCCGGAGGGTTAGTATCTTGTCCCAAATTACTCGGCTTGTTGGCTGAGCATTAATTGAGGGGGTACCTCAAATGAAAGGTGAGATAACCTTGACGGTTCTGACATAATTTACAACCATCTGAAGGGGTCTGGCTTTTCCCCTGCTAAAGTTAAAAGTGTTTGTGTCTTTATTTAGAGCGATTCAGCCCCAAGTAGGGAAATTACATGGTCCCAAAAGAAAGCCTTTATATCAGCATTCCAAATCAACTAACTTCCCTTCTCCTGGGTGGTCAAATAAGTTTGATTTCTACCCAAGTCGTTCTATTTGCTATTATTTACTACCATGAAGGCACTAGGTGGAATTTTGCAAAAGGTCTAATGCCCTTAAACTATGATGAAATGAAAACAATTCACGATATAGACACTTAGAATAAGTAGACCAGTAAAAATTTACTTGTGGCAGACACTAAATTGTCGTTAGAACGCTAAGTTTATAATTTCCTGGAGTGAAGGGTCCTTAAGCAGTAAATGGAGAAGATTATCAAGAAAAACTAGACATTTGTTTTAAAATACAGCGTTTAGGATAGGATACAAATGAAAATACAGCTAGAGAATGACCAGAGTGTTGATTAAAGCAATTTAGCTAAGTGAAATAAGCCAAACAAAAGAACAAATATTGTATGACCAATTCTGTGTGGTACCTAAAGTAACCAAATTTCTAGAGACAAAAAGTATATATAATAATAATTGCCAGGGGTGGGAGAGGTAGGGAAGAATTGGGAATTATTTTTTAATGGGTAAATAGTTTTAGTTTGGTATGATGCAAAAGTTCTAGAGATGGGCTGTGTCAATGGTTCACAATATGAACGTACTTAAAGCCATAGAACTGTACACTCAAAGGTGATTAAATGATAAATTTATGTTATGTGTATTTTATTGCAATAAAAAATAATTTATAAAGTTAATATTGCTAGGGAAAAAGTGATATTCTTTTTTGTGTGACAGAGATAGAGTCAGAGAGAGGGACAGACAAGACAGGAAGGGAGAGATGAGAAGCATCAACTCTTTGTTGCAGCACCTAGTTGTTCATTGATTGCTTTTTCATATGTGCCTTGACCAGGGGGCTACAGCAGACTGAGTGACCCCTTGCTCAAGCCAGCGGCCTTGGGCTCAAGCTGGTGAGCTTTGCTCAAACCAGATGAGCCTGTGCTCAAGCTGGCGATCTCGGGGTCTTGAGCCTGGGTCCTCCACATCCCAGTCCAATGTTCTATCCACTGCACCACTGCCTGGTCAGGTTTTCAACCTCATCATCAACTCTTCCATAATTCTGGCCATTTGTTTCAGACTTCCAAAGCAAATAATTGCTCTCCTGTCAAATACTGTATACTCCAGGTAAATTGATTTACTTACCCTCCACTTTTCCAAACATTTATTCACATTATTTCCACAGGAAGTGTCTTTACTTACTTCTTTCTGGCAACTCAAACCTTATACAGCCTTCTCTCCTAATACTACTGCTGGTGTATGTTTGAAGTCATCTCTTATTTTCCCTAAACAATAGCAACAGACTTTTAATCTCTCTTCCTCTTAGGTTGCCCCATATTGGTTCATATTCAGTTGCCTACATCATCATTGCCTTTAATAGAAATCATTGTGAAACTTGGCTCTACCATATTTCCCCATGTATAAGACACCATATTTCAAAAAATTTGGGGTCTAAAAACTGGGTGCATCTTAAACAGTAGTTGTAGTTTTTTTTACTTGCATTTCCCACTTGAGTTGTATGAATTTTGTGATGAATAAAACTTTAGTTCAGTAACTTTATGTAATACATTTTTTTTCAAATTTCGAATCCCAAAATTAAGGTGTGTCTTATACATGGGAGCATCTTTTACATGGGGAAATACGGTAAATCATGTCTTCATCAACTCCCACATTGTCTTCAGGATAAAAATCCAAATTCTTTAACTTCCTGTAAAAGGCCTTTCATAATCAAACCCCTTCCCATTTGCCTTAGAAACTTATTACATTGCCTTTCAGCCTTTGATCCAGCCATCCTGACATATTTCATATTCCTTAAAAGAGGTGTGTTCTCATCAAATTGAGCCATTGTAAAATGTGTTTCCCTCCTTTTCACTTGACAGGCTCCTACTAAATCCATCAAAATCAGTGCATCACTTTTGGAACTTCATCCCTGGCCTCCCTGCTCTAAAGCAAGAGTGTCTCTGAGATTTTCTCCCGTCTTCCTGTGTTTGCCTCTATTATAGCATTCATTGCTTCATTTTTTGCAATTATCTAATTATCTGTTGCTTAATAGACCATAGTTTTGAGTCTCCTGCTCCAAGCACAATCCCTGATATATAGAGTCAAGTCTCAGTTCTCTAATTTTTGAGTGATCAAATGAAGCTCTACCACTTCCATGAAATCTTCCCTGACCAATGAAGCTGAGAGCAGTCTCTTCCTTCTCTTAATCAATGTTTCAGTGTTTGTCATCAGTGCTGCCTGGCGTGCTTTACTTCCTTAACCATCAACATTTATCCCTCATTACTTCAGTGTTTCATCTTCTTTGGCTTTGCCTTCGAAGGTGATAATTAGTTAATGTGATAATCAGTGTTAGTAGGAAAAGACTAAAACAACCCCCATAGGCTACTCTCTCTGTTCAGTAACAGATATTTCAGAATGTTCATTATTAGGTTACTGACATTTTCCAACAGACCATGCTCTTTTTCAGCCCTGTGGCTTTCTTAGTGCTGTTCCTTTTGCCTGGAATGACTTTCCTCATTGCTCAGATACTAGCTTCTTACTGTTGCCCTAAACAAAGATAGTTGACTCTTGGTTACTACCTGTATAATAGGAATAAAACATTTTATTTAGTTTCTTTATCTGTCTCTCTACCTGGATTATGAGCTGTTTAAGGACCAGGACTCAAGTTTATTTCTCCTCAAATGTCTTGCACTTAGCACAATGTCTGGAACTCAAAAATGTTTATTGAAGGATATGTACTTCATTTTAAGAGTAAAATAGATGCAAGGGGGAAATATTCTGGATAAGTAAGTCATAATGTTATATCTCCTAATAAATCTATATATATCCTTATGGTTTACTTAGCTGCCTGCCCCTAGGACAATTCTCCAGTATGTATACTTAACTCCTCAGGTTATTCCAGTTTTCTCTCTTTGTTAATGGACACAATCTTATTATTCTCAATGGTGTTTGTGGATTTTGTTAAAAACTCAATCTGCATTTCACCATCACAAAGATACTCAATTTTTTTTCTCTTTGTGTTTTACATTTATTACTCTCTTCTGCGAATCACATTTAGGTCCTTCTCTCTGGAATACATTCAAATATATAGTGTGAGGTGGGGGAATCTATCTTATTTTTTCTCCAAGTGGCAAACCAAGTTTTTTTTTATAATTCTACTCAATAATCTGTCCCTTCTCCATTGACTTTTGATGCCATCTTTATCATCTCTTCATGTTTCCCTTATCATATTTTCATGTGGCTCTGGTTCTGACCTCTTCAATTGGTCTCTGTCTATGACTACACCAGTACTATGGTTTTATTTACTGTCATCTTATAGACTATCTTGTATTTTTTTTTCTGAAGTGAGAAGCGGGGAGGCAGACAGACAGACTCCCACATGCGCCCAATTGGGATCCATCCAGCATGCCCACTAGTGGGCAATGCTTTGCCCATCTGGGCTGTTTCTCTGATGCCACCTGAGCCATTCTAGGGCCTAAGGCAGAGGCCATGGAGCCATCCTCAGTGCCCGGGCCAACTTTGCTCCAATGCAGCCTTGGCTGCGGCAGGGGAAGAGAGAGACAGAGAGGAAGGAGAGGGGGAGGGGTGGAGAAGCAGATGGGTGCTTCTCCTGTGTGCCTTGGCCAAGAATCGAACCCTGGACTTCCACATGCCGGGCCGACACTCTACCACTGAGCCAACTGGCCAGGGCTTATAGACTATCTTAATATATAATAGAGCAGATCCCTTCTCTTTGCTCTTTTTTTCACATTTGACTTAGCTAAATGTGAACCTTTGGTTAAAAAATTCTTCATTCAATTTATAGATTAATTTGGATTGAACTGACATCCTATATTAATCTGGCAATCACTGAGGTGCACTGCTCAGATATACCTTTAAGGAAGAACTCACTGCTCAAGTGCAAGGCATGTGGTTAGCTGACAGCCTCTAGCTGTTAACTCCTTCTGGATTCTCTCAGCTTTCAAGCTGAAGTTACACTATTTTCAAGGCAATGTTTTTCCCTCTTGCCCTTCCTCAGCCAAGCCTAAGCAAGGCATAGAATAAGGATCTACTTAACACTGGAATGATAGAATCTTTGTCAGACTTGTAAAGTGTGATGGCTCTCCCTGTTCAATACTGCTTTCTTCCTTTTCCTTTCACAAGTGCAACTCTCCAATAAACCTTTTGTACTCCTAACTCTATCTCAACATCTGCTCCCAGAGAACCCAACCTGTAACACAAGTTAAATCATCTGATCCTGGGCCCTGGCTGATTCTCCTCCCGCAGCTGGAGCAAAAGTTGGCTGAAATGCTGAGGATGGCTCCGTGGCCTCCACCTCAGGCAACAGAATGACTCTGGTTGCAACAGAGCGATGCCCCGATGGGCAGAGCATCGCCTCCTAGTGGGCATGTCGGGTAGATCCCAGTTGGGCACATGCGGAAGTCTGTCTCTCTGTCTCTCCACTTCTCACTTCAGAAAAAATACAAAAAAAAATCATCTGATTCTGTGGTTATGAATTTTTAAAATTGTAATTAATAATAAAATTTAGCTAATTATAATTAATAATAAAATTTACTTCCCTGAAATCACTCTTAGCCACCTCCATTTAATATGATCTCTCTCTCAAGACATACATTTTAACAAGCCTTTGACTTTCAATGGCCATCTTTGAATCAGTACCTATCACTTTATTTTTTAGTGTGCATGTACTTTTCCATCTGGTGCTCTGAATTTAATCACCTATGGCCTCCTTAAGTACCTTGTTTCATCAGTTACTTTCTTATCTCCTATTTTAAACTCTTGCACTTGAGTCTTTCCAATTCATTTTTCAACAAATGTTTACTGAAGGTCTGTTCTGTTTCAGACATACTTGCTGAAAATACAGTGATGGACGAAAAAGATTGATATCTGCCCCAAGGGACTTATAGCCTAATGTGGAAGGGGGATAGTTAACAAATCATATAGGAAAAAATATATAATTACAAATCATATTAAGTATTATGAAAGAAAATAAAGAGAAATAGGAGCCATCATAATAATTTTGACTAGAAAATTTCAACCATGGCTTCTCTAAGGATATGATTTTAAATGATTAAGAAGAGTGAAGCCCTGGCCAGTTGGCTCAGTGGTAGAGCATTGGCCCAGCATGTAGATGTCCCAGCTATGATTCCCAGTCAGGGCACACAGGAGAAGCCCCCATTTACTTCTCCACCTTCCCCGTCTCCTTTCTCTCTATCTCTCTCTTCCCCTCCTACAGCCAAGACTCCATTGAAGCAAAGTTGCCCCAGGCACTGAGGATGGTTCCATTGTCTCCACTTCAGGTGCTAGAATGGCTCCAGTGGCAACAGAGCAATGCCCCAGATGGGCAGAGCATTGCCCCCTAGTGGGCATGCCACGTGGATCCAGTTGGGTGCATGTAGGAATCTTTCTGCCTCCCTGCTTCTCACTTCAGAAAAATACCAAAAAAAAAAAAAAAGAGGGAGTGAATAATAAGTAGAAGTTAGCCATGTGAAACTAATAGAGACAAGAACATTCCAGGCTGACATAATAATATGTAGGATGTTCAGAGGTAAGGACGTGCCAGGATCTTAAAGAAAAGCAAAAAGATGGCAGGGTATCGAGTTTTGGGGGAAAGTGGCTGTAGGTTAAGTTAGGTAAACATGGGCCATGTTAAGGTTTTGAACTAGATTTTATTTCAAATATGATGCACAGTAATGAAAGGTTTTAATTATATCAGGATTAACTGAAAGCATAAACACACACACACTTATTTTATCTCCAGAAATGACCAGGTTGAAGCTTTGATCCAGGGTCAGGGCACATACAGGAAGTAATAAAAAAATGCACAACTGAGTACAACAACAAATTAATGCTTCTTTTCCCCTCCCTCTCTCTGCCTATCTAAAATACAAAGCTTAATTTAATTTGGGGATTTTTAAATAAAAACAGAAGGGATGCAAATCACCTTTAACATAATAAATGCCAGAAATTTTACTTCTCTAGAAATAGAATTAAAAACATGTTGAAGGGGCCTGACCAGGTGGTAGCACAGTGGATAGAGCATCGGACTGGGACATGGAGGACCCAGGTTTGAAACCCCGAGGTTGCCGGCTTGAGTGCAGGCTCATCTGGTTTCAGCAAGGCTCACCAGCTTGAGCCCAAGGTCACTGGCTTGAGCAAGGGGTCATTCAGTCTGCTGTAGCCCCTGGGTCAAGACACATATAAGAAAACCATCAATAAACAACTAAGGTGCTGCAATGAAGAATTGATGCTTCTAATCTCTCTCCCTGTCTGTCTGTCCCTATCTGTCCCTTTCTCTGTCTCTCTCTGTCTCTGTCACACACACACAAAAGAATTTGTTAAAACAAATATAATTTTCTCATTTAAGACTAGATGCTGGTAACTTAGAAAAATAAAGGTTGCTGTGGTGCAGTAAGTCCTTTGGTAATTCAAGAAGAAACACTTTAGCAATAGCTAATAGTGTAAACTGGGATCAGAGAACGTACTATCATTTTTCCCTTAATAAGATCAGAGTAAAATCTTTTTTTTTTTCTGGTAAAAAAGAGTTCGACGGACAATCACCAATGCTTTGGTGGACACTTTGTTTATACCGATAATCAATTATAATGACTCCATATAGTACTTTTATATATGTGCTGCCGAAGCGAACACTGTGGCAGCACTTTAATAGAAAGGGTCTAAAATATAGCAAAACAATACAAGGTAAGACCATGTGTTGTACTGTTAAAACCCTGAGTTCATTACTTTGTTCCATAATGGAGTAAAGTCCTTACATTTTAGAAAAGCATTGTCCAATGAAAATATGTGTGAACCACATATGTAATTTTAAATTTCCTAATGGCCACATTTTTAAAAAGTAAAAAAACAAAAACCGGTGAAATTAACTTTAATAATATATTTTATTTAGCCCAATTTATCCAAAATAGTATCATTTCACTGTGCAAATAATATAAAATTATTTAGACATTTTACTTTCTTTGTTGTTGTTTTTATGAAGCCTTTGAATTCCAGTATGTATTTTACACTGTAGCACATCTCAATTCAAACAAGCCTCATCACAGAGGCTCAATACCCATGCATTGCTAGTGGCTCCAGAATTGGGCAATGTAGCTTTAAAACTTTTATAGAGTGTCTTATGTGGGTTTTTAATTGTGCCTGATGTCTGTTGTTTCCGTGTTAGTCCTTTCCCTTTGCTCTGGCTCTAGCCCCCCCCCCCCCCCCCCGTAAGAGTGGGCTGGAATTTCAAAAGCCCTAATTCAGGTTCTGCATCATTAATTGTATAAAACAGTTTTGTCCTAAAGCTACTAAGGAAACAAGAACAAAACATGGAAGTGAACCTTCTTCAAAGGATTGTTTATTCCACCCTCATTTGTTTTAACCAAAGAATAAAAAAGGGAAGGGGAGTATAGGGTATACATACAAATAGTTTTCTCTCTCTGATTCTTGGCTTAAAGGACAGAGACATTTCCATAATAAATATCAGTTGGAAAAAAGCAGTGAAATGAAATGATATTGCAGAGTCCCCATGGAAGCTCTCTAGGGATTATGTGCATAGAAGCATGTAAATACCTGCTTCTGATGGAATTCCAAAATGAAATTTGTGAATCGGCATTGCCATCTTTTGGGGTGATTTTTTTGAGTTATTTATCCTTACAATAGCTAATGGAATGTCGTTTATAGCATGGCAGATGAAAAGGATCCCAGGACTCTTGACTCTTAGCCTGAGCTGTCAGACTCCCACGCAGGTTATGGGTTTTGTTCTCCAGTGTTCATTCAGTAAACAGATAAATACTGAGAGGAGAGCCTAGTCTGTGCTATAAACTTCTCCGGGCCCTGAAGATAAAGATCTAAATAAGACATGCAAGGTCTCTACCCTCAAGGAACTTGTATCCTAGCCAGTCTGTTAGATTTTTGCAGCAATCTTTCTGTTTTCTGAGTCTCCTTGCCTTAATAAATTTAAAAAAATTATGGAAAAGTTTAAATTTATACAAAAGCAGAAGTATAATCTTCCTTACCATCCAGTTTCTACAATAATTGATTCCTGGTCAATCTTATTGATACTCTGATCTTCTTCCCTTACCCCACTTCAAATTATTTTGACATAAAGATCACTGACAGATGGTTTTCAACAATATTACATATTTTTTCCTCAGGATAGTAACATTTACATCTATTTGTCATCTGTGGCAGTTTGTACAGACTTTCAAAATGTATGCATATGTGTATTTGTTCTTTACCCAACTCCTATCACCCTTCAGGACTTCTAAAACTCACTCCCTTCAGGAACTCTTCCCTGACTGGGCTGAAGGTTCACCGGAGTTATTTTATTATAATTATATCACACTATTTTGTTAGTATTTGTCTATCTACTATATTGAAATACTAAGCCCCTTGAAAGCAAAAGCCTTTTTCGTTCACTGTTTTATTCCCAGTATCTAAAATACAATAGATAATTTGCTTGCTGTAGCAAGGGAGTATATACACCATGGAGAGTTCAACATTTCAACAGGTAGAAGTTAGAGAATATCTACAGAGTTAGTCATAGAATAGCCTTGGCAGAGACTGGTCAGGAGGTTGCTAGAACGACCAGTCCTCTTGTTATATTAGTTTGTCTGTGGTCTTCTTTAGAACACCATTAGTCTGAATGAGCTGGTGTTAGTTTGCCTTGTGTGTCATGGCTCTGTACAATTTTTTCTTTTTATGAGTCTTAATACTTTTTTGCAAGTTCTGGTTTCTGTTTCAAACTTTAGTTCCTCCCTCACATTTTAGTGACCAGCTGAATTGGTTTTCTTTTAATCAGAAGATTAATAACAAAGTTCTTGTCTGCAAAGAGTTCCCAGTCTAGGCTATTATAATATAATTTGATATGTGTCATATTAGAAATATAAATAAAGTATTATTGAGTTCAGAAGAAACAACTTTTTCTTTGCAAGGTTCTACATACATGATGTATTAGGAAAGTTATATACATTATTTTGTTTAATCCTTGACAGTCTTATGAAGTTGGTGTTATTTTTCTTATACTCATTTTAAAGTCAAGAAAATGATATGCTAAAAGGTTAAATAACTCACTCAAGGTATGCTGTCTTTGACACACTACATGAGGAAAGTCTTGCTGTTTTGCATATGAAAGAGACAACAAGAGGGGAGGATTTATTCAAGTCTTTCACTGAGTTCGCTAAAGAAAAAAATCTACCGATGGATAAACTTATTTCGGTGTGTACTGATGGTGCTCTCTGCATGGTGGGGAAAAACAGAGCTAAGAGATAACAGATGTAGGAATTTATTAAATATTTCCAGGTGCCATCATAGGTGCTTTATATAAACTCCAAAATAGACCTTTGAAGTAGCTCCTACTCTATCCTATTTAACTGTTGAAGAAACAGACATGGGGAAATGCAGCAACTCACCTATGATCCCAGAGCTCATGACCACATTGTAGAGCAGGGGTCAGGAACCTATGGCTCGCGAGCCAGATGTGGCTCTTTAGATGGCTGCATCTGGCTCGCAGACAAATCTTTAGTAAAAAAATAATAATAATATTAAAAATATAAAACATTCTCATGTATTACAATCCATTCATTTTCTACTGCTCATGTTCATGGTTGCGGGTGGCTGG
This sequence comes from Saccopteryx leptura, assembly GCF_036850995.1. Lineage (NCBI taxonomy): Eukaryota > Metazoa > Chordata > Mammalia > Chiroptera > Emballonuridae > Saccopteryx > Saccopteryx leptura. The sequence goes on along the minus strand of NC_089506.1, from coordinate 70,107,717 downwards.
AGCCAATCACAGCTGTCCTCCGGGACAACACCAAATTTTTATTGGACAGGTCATTGTGAGGTCAGGAAGTAAACTTCCCTCCTTTTAAAAGGCAAAAGGTTTATACGATATGAAGAGAAACAAGAGTATTGAACTTCCCTCCTTTTAATCAAGTAGTCAACTAGCAGAAACCCTTTTGATGAAAAAGATGGCTAAAAGAAAAAAAGATGAGAAGTCTCGTACTTTTCAGCAGGAATTCACCTTTGTGGAGAAAGCAGGTTCTGCAGTATGTCTAATATGCAATGATAAAATTGCATTGATGAAATGGTCAAATATAAAGTGGCACTTCGACACACACCATACTACATTTGCATCGAAATATCCAGTGGGGGACAGCAGGAAAAAAGCATGTCAAGAGCTTCTGTGCAAAGTGCAAGCTAGTCAGCAGCAACTCCATGTTTGGACCCAAGAAGGTGACTGGAATTAGGCTATCTTTGCTGGTGCTTTAGCAATTGTGAGAAACGGAAAGCCATTCACAGATGGGGAGCATGCCAAAACATTCATGCTTGATGTTGCCAATGAACTTTTTGATGACTTTTCAGATAAATACAAGATAACCAAACGAATAAAAGACATGCCTCTGTTGGCAAGAACTGTTCACGATTGTACCATCATGATGGCAAATCAAACTGAGGCAACCCAAGTGAAGGACATAAATGCAGCACCATTCTTTTCTCTTGCTTTGGATGAGTCAACAGACGTAAGCCATTTATCCCAGTTCAGCATGATTGCAAGGTATGCCGTCGTTGACACACTATGTGAGGAAAGTCTTGCTGTTTTGCCTATGAAAGAGACAACAAGAGGGGGGGATTTATTCAAGTCTTTCACTGAGTTCGCTAAAGAAAAAATCTACCAATGGATAAACTTACTTCTGTGTGTACTGATGGTGCTCCGTGCATGGTGGGGAAAAACAGAGGATTCGTAGTGCTTCTTCTTGAACATGAAAAGAGACCCATCCTAAGTTTGCATTGCATCCTACATCAATCAGGAAGCGCTTTGTGCTCAGATGTGAGGTGAGCAGCTTGGTGAGGTGATATTGCTGGTCATTTGGGTGGTCAACTTTATTTTTGCCAGAGCTTTAAATGATTGCCAGTTTAAAACACTGCTGGATGAAGTTGGCAATAATTATCCTGGTCTGCTTCTGCACAGCAATGTGCGTTAGTTGTCAAGAGGGAAGGTGCTCAGCCGTTTCGCAGCTTGTCTGAGCGAAATCAGGACTTTTTTTGAAATGAAAAACATTGAGCATCCTGAGTTAGCTAACACTGAGTGGCTCCTGAAGTTCTACTATCTCGTGGACATGACTGAACATCCGAACCAGCTCAATGTGAAAAGCAAGGTGTTGGAAATACAGTCTTATCCCTTCAACAAGCAGTGTTTGCATTTGAAAACAAGCTGGAACTCTTCATTGCCGACATTGAAACAGGTCATTTTCTACACTTTGAAAAACTGGGAGAGTTTAAAAATGCATGTACAGCAAGTGACCCTGCCCAACATCTTGATCTCCAGCAGCTAGCGGGTTTCACATCTAATCTCTTGCAGTCATTCAAAGCGCGCTTTGGAGAATTTCATGAGCGCACTCATCTTTTTAAGTTCCTCACCCATCCACACGAGTGTGCAGTGGACAGCGCTGACCTGAGTTACATCCCCAGTGTCTCCGTCAGAGATTTTGAGCTACAAGCTGCTGACCTGTAGGCCTCAAACATGTGGGTGGATAAGTTCAAGTCACCGAATAAAGATTTGGAAAGACTTGCACGACAGCAAGCAGAGTTGGAGAGCAAACACAAGTGGGGAGAAATGAAAAAACTTCAACCCGCGGACCAGCTGATTGTCAAAACTTGGAACACGCTTCCCGTCACATACCACACACTGCAGCGTGTGAGTATTGCTGTACTGACAATGTTTGGCTCTACATATGCATGTGAGTTAGTCTCATATCTAAAGAACATTAAGACCAACCTACGATCATGTTTAACGAATGGAAGTCTCAATGCCTGCATGAAGCTTAACCTCACCATGTATCAACCAGATTATAAAGCCATCAGCAAAACCATGCAGCACCAGAAGTCGCACTGATGGTAAGAAGTACTTTATTCGTCACTGGTTAGCAACAGCATAACAACATTATTAAAAAGAATTCAGAGACTTATTGTACTTTAAAAATGTTGGTCTTACACAAAATGCACACATTTACTTGAATTTAGTGTTAAACATATTGTATGGCTGTCACGGAATTACATTTTAAAATATGTGGCATTCATGGCTCTCTCAGCCAAAAAGGTTTCCGACCCCTGTTGTAGAGGCAAGATTTAGCCTGTATATACGGTCCATGCAAATCCCTATTTGTCTGCTTTTCTAAACCCTGTTACCACCCTCCCCCCAAAAAAAACAAAACATTTATCATTACATAACCCTTGCTGGGAGCTGAAGAAGCAAAAATGATCTGTGAGAGCTGCTTCGCCGAGAGGTTCTGGCTCAGGGTTTCTCATGATATTGCAGTTAAGATGTCTTCTGGAGCCACAGTTTTTGAAATCTTGCCTGAGGTTGGAGAATCTTCTTCCAAAATAGCTGTTGTCAAGAGTTCTCAGTTTCACACCATATGGACCTCTTCATGTGGATGACACGGCAGCTGGCTTTCTCCAAAGCAAGCAATCCAAGAGAGAGCAAGTCGGAAGCCACAGTGTCTTTTATGAAAAAGCCTTGGAAATCTAATACCATAACTTATGCCACATTCTATTAATTAGAGTCAAGTACAATCCACATTCAAGGGGAGGTCAATTAGGCCTCACCCTTAGAAAGGTGGTATATCAAAAAATTTGTGAATATATTTTAAAACCACCACATTACCCTTGAGGTTGACTATGATATCAGTGATTCCTCCAGGAGCCTCAGCAGAGGATTGACTACTTGCCTGCCAATAGTACCTTTGGGGACAGAGTCTTTGATGGTAAACTGGTTATGTTTAGCAACTGGCTTTCTGGAAAACAAAATATATGGAGACATATGTATGTATGTAAGTTTTACTGATATAAAGGATATGTAGCATACAATTTATGAATAATAAAATATTCACTACTCTTTATTATAAATTCATACAACAAATTGGTCCTTACAAAATGTTTTAGGCCTTACCTGTGGTGGCGCAGTGGATAAAGCGTCGACCTGGAAATGCTGAGGTCGCCGGTTCGAAACCCTGGGCTTGCCTGGTCAAGGCACATATGGGAGTTGATGCTTCCAGCTCCTCCCCCCTTCTCTCTCTCTGTCTCTCCTCTCTCTCTCTCCCTCTCCTCTCTAAAATGTCTCTCTCTGTCTCTCCTCTCTCTCTCTCCCTCTCCTCTCTAAAATGAATAAATTTTAAAAAATAGTAAAAAAAAAACCAAAAAACACAAAATGTTTTAGTTCATTTTTGCCAAATGCTTGTATCTATAACATTTGTGACATCCCTTTGTTATGTCTAGATGATCAACAAATGATAAATCAAGTCCAGATCTGTGGCATCTACCAGTTTCCATGGTGTAAATATTCTCACCATAGCCAATTTCAAGTTATCAATATAATATTACTGAATGCAGAGTTGGAAAGAGATTCACAGTAACACAGCATTATACAGTACTCATTGACTAAAACCACTTTTACCTTCTACCACATGGGAAATTTCCAGTATTTCAACAATCAGAATTAAACACATGAACCAATAAAGGAAAACAATATCTGATATAAGAGGCACCAGTAGTCTGAGAGAAAATATCAGACAAACACGGGGAAAATAGAACTGATGAGAAAGGTGAAAACCTGAATTTCTTTAAAGAAGCATTCTTAGAGAGATTTAAGTACAATACAAAAAAATAAAAGAATTTAGGAGATGAATGGATGGATAAGATAGTCACCCCTGAGACACTAATTAATGATTTGCCAGATAAAAGTAGAAATCATAAAAAGAGGAAGTAGCTTGTAAGTTTTGAAGCATATCATAAGTTAATATATCATAGATTATGCTGTTATGACAAAGAACAAAACAATAAATACTCAGACTTGTCATGTAAGTAATTACTCAGCTATGCAAAAATTTTATATTTCTTCTAGCTTGAAAATATGCATATGGTATTTTTTTAATTTTATTTATTTATTTTATTTTTTTTTTTTTACAGAGACACAGAGAGAGTCAGAGTGAGGGATAGACAGGGACAGACAGACAGGAATGGAGAGATGAGAAGCATCAATTATTAGATTTCCGTTGCGCATTGTGACACCTTAGCTGTTCATTGATTGCTTTCTCATATGTGACTTGACCGTGGGCCTTCAGCAGACCGAGTAACCCCTTGCTTGGGTCCAAGCTGGTGAGCTATTGCTCAAACCAGATGAGCCTACGCTCAAGCTGGCGACCTTGGTATGTCAAACCCGGGTCCTCAGCATCCCAGTCCGATGCTCTATCCACTGCGCCACCGCCTGGTCAGGCTGCATATGGTATTTTTAATACATTAAATATCACTATACTAACAACATGTAGGTTTTATTGTTACTATAATTTGAGAGCCATAATAAATTTAAAAACGAAAATTTTTCTGTACATATTGTGAGGCAGGTAGATATTTTCTCCTGTATAGTCCACTTCAGAGGCATCATATTTAGGGATGTATTAAATGGAACAGTTAACAATTTTATTTAAATACTCATCTTGCCAATATCAGTAGTATACTAGCAAAACTTAACCTTTATAAGGGTATGAAAAACACACAGTTTAAAACTCTTTAATATTGGCAAATAAATTAATGGAATTAACCCTATGTGCATTTGTGTCTAGAGAAAACCAAAATACACTGATTTGCTCCTGCAGAGCCAGCAGAGGGAGCTCAAACATGTTTTCTGTATTGTTTTGTGTTTTTGCTTTTTAGCTTATTAAATAAAATTATTTTATCTTTTAAAAGCTGTTGGATTCTGAAAAATACTGTTTCCATATTTCTCAGTAACAAAAATGTAATAGTAAAAATAATTTCATTTTTCTTAAAATAATATGTTCCAAAAATGATATCAATATCACTTATTTTATTTATAAGTAGCAAGCAATTAAAACATTCTTTCTTTATACTTTTCCAATATCCTTTATTTTAAATTTTTTTTAAGATTTCTGGTTTTGTTAGGTGGACTACACTAAAATGGGAACCTTCCAGCTACAAACATAAAACATGATAAGTAAAATATGACACATTTTAAATTTAATTCTTGCATATGTAATAAAACATAAACATATTCTCAGTTCTCAGCCCTTCCACATACATAAACACTATCTGTTATTAGTTTTTATATATCCTTCCACAATTTTGTTATGAATATTCAGACATTTGAATATAAAATTTTATTCCAATTCCCTTTATTTTTTATGCAAAACTAACATATCTTACACCCTATTTTGTATCTTGCTTTTATCACTAATATATCTTGGAGATATTTCTTTTTTTTGTGACAGGCAGAGAGAGAGAGAGAGAGAGAGAGAAGGACAGAGACAGACAGGAAGGAAGAGAGATGAGAAACATCAATTCTTAGTTGCAGCACCTTAGTTGTTCATTGATTGCTTTCTCCTATGTGCCTTGAACAGGGGGGGGCTACAACAGAGCGAGTGACCCCTTGCTCAAGCCAGCGACTGCTGGGCTCAAACCAGCAACCTTAAGCTTGAAGCCAGCGACTGTTGGGCTCAAGCCAATGACCATGGAGTCATGTCTATGATCCCACGCTCAAGCCAGTGACCTCGCGCTCAAGCTGGTGAGCCTAGAGTCTAGCCAACCACCTCGGCATTTCGAACCAGGGCCGTCTATGTCCTAGTCTGATGCTCTATTCACTGCACCACCACCAGATTAGGCTCTTGGAAACATTTCTATAAGTCTGTAGTATAGACCTCATTTTTTGTAAAAATGTGTATAGTGGACATAGATAGGGAGCAGGCTGACAGCTGTTGGAGGAAGCAGTGTGGAACTGGGTGGACGGGGGTAAAAAAATTGAGCCAAGCCCTGGCCGGTTGGCTCAGCGGTAGAGCGTCAGCCTGGCGTGCGGGGGACCCGGGTTCGATTCCCGGCCAGGGCCCATAGGAGAAGCGCCCATTTGCTTCTCCACCCCCCTTACCCCCCTTCCTCTCTGTCTCTCTCTTCCCCTACCGCAGCCGAGGCTCCATTGGAGCAAAGATGGCCCAGGCGCTGGGGATGGCTCCTTGGCCTCTGCCCCAGGCGCTAGAGTGGCTCTGGTCGGGCAGAGTGACCCCTCGGAGGGGCAGAGCATCGCCCCCTGGTGGGCAGAGCGTCACCCCTGGTGGGCGTGCCGGATGGATCCTGGTCGGGTGCATGCGGGAGTCTGTCTGACTGTCTCTCCCCGTTTCCAGCTTCAGAAAAATACAAAAAAATTGAGCCAAAGGAAAAACAACTCATGGACATGGACAACAGTATGGTAATGCAGAAAGGTGTTGGGATTAGGTGGATGAACAATAAAATGGCTAATATATATCTATCAACAATTCAACCTACAAATAAAATAAATGAAAAAGTAGAACCGAAACAGACTCATAGATACAGAGAACATTTTGATGGTTGCCTAATGGGAGATGGTTTGAGGGGGATGGGTAAAAATAAATTGAAGGGATTAAGAAGTACAAATTGGTTGTTACAGAATAATCATGGGAATGTGAAGTATAGCATAAGTAATAAAGTCAATAAATCTCTAATAACTACATATAGTGTCAAGTTATGTAATATCTAATAACTTGGGTGTACACCTGAAACTAATATAATAATGTATGTCAATTATAATTAAAAAATAAAACATGATTTATAAAAAATAAAGTATATGACGAAAACAGTTTTATTTACAATAGCATGTTCATGGATTGAAAGAATTACTATGGATAAAATGTTTATACTACCTACCCTAAGCCAACTATAGATTCAATCCTTATCAAAATTCCAATGGTATTTTTAACAGAAATAGAAAAAAACATGTCTAAAGTATGTATGGTACCACAAAATACCCCAAATAGTCAAAGCAATCTTGAGAAATAAACCGAAGCTGAAGGCATCACATGTCCTGCTTTCAAACTATATTACAATGCTATAGTAATCAAAACAATATGGTATTGATATAAAATCAAACACATAGACCAAGGAAACAGAATTAAATGCTATATAGTCAACTAATATACTGCTCACAAAAATTAAGGGATATTTCAAGATAAATATGAAGTGACAAAATATCCCCTAATTTTTGTGAGCAGTATATTCAGCAAGGGAGCCAAAACTATTCAGTGGGAAAGGATAATTGTTTCAATAAATAGTGTTGGAAAAACTGGTATACATATGCAAAAAATGAATAAAATTGGATCCCTATCTTATACCACACACACAAAAATTAACTCAAAATGGATTAAGGAGTTAAATGTAAAACTTGAAACCATAAAACTTATAGAAGAAAACATATGGGAACTATTATTGGATGTGACACTAGAGGCATAAGCAACAAAAGCAAAAATCAACAAGTGAGACTACATCAAACTAAAAAGTTTTACACAATGGTAGTTACAGAATAGCCACAGAAATGTAGATTATAACATAGAAAATATAGTCAATAATACCAACATAAATATGTATGGGGTCAGGTGGATACTTACAGCAGCCAGGAGGCTGGGGGAAACACTCTCTAAAGTACATGATTTTCTAACTACTTTGCTGTACATCAGAAACTAATACAGAATAATAATTGAATGTAAACTGTAATTGAAAAATAAAAAGTTTTTGCACAAGAAAACAAAATAAAAAGGCAATATATGTAATGGGAAAAAATATTTTCAAACCGTATGTCCAATTAAAGGGTGAATATCTGAAATATATAAAAATTCATATAGCTCAAGAGTAAAAAATACTGAATATTCCCACTTTAAAAAATGTGCTGAATATCTGAATAGGCATTTTTCCAAAGGAGACATACAGATGGCTAAAAGGTACATGAAAAGATGCTCAAACATGAGGAATCATGGAAATGCAAACCAACCTCACATCTGTCAGAATGGCTATTATCAAAACAAACAAGAATTAACAAGTGTTGGAGAGGAGATGAAGAAAAAGGAACCCTCATACACACTTGGTGGAATTATAAATTGACGCAGCACTATGGAAAACAATATGGAGTTTCCTCAAAAACTAAATATAGAACTACTACCATATGATACAGCAATTTTATTTCTGGGTATTGATCCTTCCAAAATGAAAACATTTATTTTAAAAGATATATGTATCCCCATGTTTTTAACAGCATTATTTACAATCGCCAAGGCACAGAAACAGCCTAAACAGATGAATGCATAAAAAAGAAGTGGTGTATATAGACAATGGAATAGTATTCAATCATAAAAAAGAATAAAATCTTGCCATTTTTGACAATATTAGTAGACTTTCAGAGCATTGTGCTAAGCGAAGTAGGTCAAATAATAATAAAGATCCTATGATCTCACTTTTATGTGGAATCTAAAAACAACAAAACAAGCTCATAGATACAGAAAACAGATTAGCCGTTGCCAGAGGCAAAGGGTGGGGATGCAGGTAAAATGGTTAAAAGAAGTCAAAACTATAAACTTCCAGTTATAAAACAAATAAGTTACAGGGTAATAATGTATAGCATGTGAATATAGTTCATAATACTGTATTTGTTGCCTGATCTGTGGTGGCACAGTGGATAAGTGTCAACCTGGAACACTGAGGTCACCAGTATGAAACCCTGGGTTTGCCTGGTTGGGCACATGTGAGAGTTGATGCTTCCTGCTCCTCCCCACCCTTCGCCTCTCTAAAATGGATAAATAAAATATTTTTTTAAAAAGATACTGTATTTGCATATTTGTGAGTTGCTAAGTGGATCTTTTTATTATTTTTTATTTTTTATTAATTTTAATATATTGATTAACGTGGATTCAAGTGTCCCACTCAGTATAACTCCCTTGCCCCCAACCCCTTGTCCCTCATTACACCACTTTGCCCCCCTCCCCCTAACTCCCTCTCCCCTCCCCTTTGGGATTTGCTGTCCTGTTATCTGTATCTATTTGTTATATATATACAATTTCACTCACCCCTTCACCTTCTCTGATCCCATCTCCTCATCCCCCTTCCCTCTGACAGCTGTCCCTCTGCATCCTGTAACCCTGCCTCTGCCTCTATTCCGTTCCTCAGTTCACTTTGTTCATTGATTCCACATATAAGTGAGATTATATAATATTCTTTTTTTTTTTTTTTTCTTCTGAAGCTGGAAACGGGGATAGACAGTCAGACAGACTCCTGCATGCGCCCGACCGGGATCCACCCCAGCGCCCGGGCCATCTTTGCTCCAATGGAGCCTTGGCTGCGGGAGGGGAAGAGAGAGACAGAGAGGAAGGAAGGGGGGGGGGGGGTGGAGAAGCAAATGGGCGCTTCTCCTATGTGCCCTGGCCGGGAATCGAACCCGGGTCCCCGCACTCCAGGCTGACGCTCTACCGCTGAGCCAACCGGCCAGGGCCTCCTTTGTATATATTTCTGTGGTGTCAGTTGTTACTTCTCCATTTTCATTTTTCATTTTATTTATTTGAGTCCTTTTTCTTTTTTTCTTGATGATTTTATTTAAAAGTTTGTCAATCTTGTTTACCTTTTCCCAGCTGTTGATTTCATTGAACTTTCATATTGTTTTTTGTTTGTTTGTTTTTAGTCTCTATGTCATTAATTTCCACTCTGTCTTTATTATTTCCTTCCTTCTACTTCCTTTGGGGTTTATTTGTTGTTCTTTTTCTACTTCTTCTAGATGCAGGGTTAAGTTGTTTATATGAGTTTTTCTTGCTTCTTAAGGTATTCTTGTAATGCTATGAACTTTCTTCTCAAGACTGCTGTTGCTGTCCCATAAATTTTGAGTTGTTGTATGTTCATTTTCATTTGTGTCAATGAAAATTTTTATTTCTTCCTTGGTCTCATTGTTAACTCACTCATTATTTAATAACATGCTCTTTAGCCTCAAAGTGTTTGAATGCTATTTAGCTTCCAAGTGTTTAAATGTTTTTTAATTTTTATATTGTAGTTGATTTCTAGTTTCATGCCATTGTAATCAAAGAAGATGCTTGATATGATTTTAATCTTCTTAAATTTATTGAGACTCTTTTTGTGTCCTAACATATGGTTTATCCTTGAGAATGTACCATGAGCACTTGAAAAGAATGTATATTCTGCTGCTTTTGGATGAAAGGTTCTGAAGATATCTATTAAATCCAGTTGATCTAGTGTGTCGTTTAAGGCCACTGTTTCTTTGTTAATTTTCTTTCTTGAGGACCTATCCAGTGATGTTAGTAGGGTATTAAAATCCTCTACTATTATAGTATTGCTGTTGATCTCACCGTTTATGTCTATCAAAATCTGCTTTATATATATAGGTGCTCCTATGTTAGGTGGATAAATATTTACAAGGATTATATCCTCCTGTCAAATTGCTTCCTTTATCATTATGTAGTGACTCTCTTTATCCCTTACTATAGCCTTTGATTTAAAGTCTATTTTGTCAGATATAAGTATTGATACCCCAGCTTTTTTTTTTAATTTTCATTTGTATGAAATACTTTTTTTCATCCCTTCACTTTCAGCCTATATGTATCTTTCATTCTGAGATGGTACTTTTGTAGACAACATATATACAGGTCCTGTTTTCTTATCCACACAGGCACCCTATTTCTTTTGATTGGAGCATTTAATCCATTTACTTTTAGGTTATTAATGATATTCACTTATTTATTGTCATTTTAGTCTTTAAATCTACAATCCTATTTTTCTAGATTTTTTTTCCTTTTGCTCTTTTTACAGCAGGCCCCTTAACATTTCTTGTAGTACTGGTTTGGTTGTAACAAATTCCTTAAGTTTTTGTTTTGTTTTGTTTTGTCTGAGAAGCTTTTTATTTCTCCTTCAATTTTAAACAATAGCCTTGATGGATAAGGAAGTCTTGGTTGTAGGTTCTTATTTTGCATCACTTTGAATATTTCTTGCCAATCCCTTCTGTCCTCAAGTATTTCTGTTGAGAAGTCAGATGTCATCCTTATGGGGGCTCCTCTGTAGGTAATTATCTCCTTTTCTCTTGCAGCTTTTAGTATTCTTTCTTTGTCTCTTAACTTTGACACTTTGATTATGATGTGTCTTGGTGTAGGCCTCCTTGGAGTCCTCTTTAATGGAACTCTCTGTGCTCCTTGAACTTGTGTGACTTTTTCTTCACAAGTTTAGGGAAGTTTTCAGCTATGATTTCTTCAAACAGGTTCTCTATCCCTTGTTTGTTCTCTTTTCCTTCAGGAACTCCTATGATGCAGATGTTGTTTCTCTTCATGTTATCACAGAGTTCTCTTAGAGGTTCCTCAGTATTTTTGAGCCTCATTTCTTTTTGCTGCTTTGCTTCCATGCTTTTGTTTATCTTGTTCTCTAAATTGCTGATTCGATTCTCTGCTTCGTCCAGCCTGCTGTTGATTCCCTAAAGAGCAGTTTTCATTTCTAATATTGTATTTGTCATTTCTGACTGGTTCTTTTTTATGATTTCAATGTCCTTTTTGATGCTTGCTATGTCTCTCTTTTTCTTTTTCTTTTTCTTTTTTTGTATTTTTCCAAAGTGAGAAGTGGGGGGGGACAGCAGACAAACTCCCACATGTGCCCAACCAGGACCCACCCAGCAAGCCCACCCGGGGGTGATGCTTGGCCCAGCTGAGCTGTTGTTCTGTTGCAACCAGAGCCATTCTAGCACCTGAGGCAGAGGTCATGGATCCATCCTCAGTGCCCTGGCCATGTTTGCTCCAATGGAGCTTTGGCTGCAGGAGGAGAAGGGAGAGATAGAGAGAAAGGAGAGAGGGAAGAGTGGAGAAGCAGATGGGTGCTTCTCCTGTGTGTCCCGGTCAGAAATCAAATCTGGGACTTTCACACACCAGGCTGATGCTCTACCACTGAGCCAACCAGCTAGGGTTGATGCTTGTTATCTCTTTATTTAGGTGCTCATTATGTCCAGCTATAGTTGCTCTAAGATGCTTAAGCATCTTAAAAATCATTATTTTAAACTCTACATCTGGTAGTTTGGTTACTTCCATCTCATTCAGTTCTTTTTCTGGGTATTACTTTTATTGATTCATTTGGGTCGCATTTCTCTGTCTGCCCATTTTGTCTGTGTATTACGTAGTGCTGTCTGACTTTGAAATTTTTCTGGTGTCTTTATGAAGAAGATGGATTCAGTGGTATTGACCTCCAGGCCACCTGTTTTCCTTGTTCTAGAATTGATTCTTGAGGGTACTCTTTTCCCTCTTTTTATGTGTGAGTATTAAATGCAATTGGTCCTTTCATGGGTACAGTTATCCCTTCAGGCTGGCTGGCTCTAAGGGCCCACTGTGATCATGTAGATTATGCACTGTGCAATGTCTTTCCTGTTGGGCATACTTATTCTCCACAGTGTCTGGTGCCTACTAGACTCCACCTTTGGGCATGTTGCTTGTGTTGGTAGCTGAGTCTCAGGTTGGCGCTCTCTGCCACCCACTACCAGTTGTGTTCGCTTTAGATCTTCTTGGGTTGGCATCAGCTGTTGTTTATAACCCTCTGTGGGATACCTGTCTGTAGTTACCGCACTTTTTGCTGTTTGTGTCTACATTTTCTGTGCCTCTGTAAGATTAGTCTCCACTTTTCAGCTGCTCCTCCTCCTCTTGCAGCTGCCTGGTATTCCCACAGAGTCTTCTGAAGTAAAACTGTAGTGTGGGCTCAGATTGGCCTCACCCATCCAACCCCTCTTACAGATTGCACACTTGGTGGGTTAGGACAGCTGAGGTTGTGAATACAATGTTAGTGGGACCTCCTACTTCAGGGGTCTCTTGGTCAGGAGCTTAGTATGGGGAATGTGGCCCCTACTCCAGAGCTTGATCCTTCAGCCACTGCTGGATACTCAAATTTTATTTCTCCCCAGCAAAGTGAGCAGCAGGTTCACACCAGGTGTGGCTGACAGTCCTCTCTGCAGAAGTTCTTTCAGCTGGTGAGACCCTGGTCTCAGGGCAGAAGACTGAGAGAGTCCTCTCCTGGAGCTGACTATACCCCATCCAAAGGTAGCTAAAGCCTCGACCAGATGCAACAATAGAATCACAGGGACCCACACGTTAAATGTCCATGCTCCAAGCCTCCCTCCCTTTCCCCTGTGCAATCTAACCCAGCAGGGGAGGATATCTAGCACCCAGGCAGACTGACTGTGAAGCTCCACCCTGTCCAATGCATATGAGCTGCTGTGCCAGTGCTGATCACAGAGAGTGGAACTCGCCTCAGCTGGGCCAGGTGTGAGGAGCCTTTCCTTAGGATACCACTCTAGCAAGGGTTGTTAGGTCCTGAACCAATGCTTTCCATAGCTGGCCACTGGATGTGCCAGCTCTGGGCATCCCTGGCAGGAACCCGGCACAAACCAGTGGGAAGTACTGCCAGTGACTGGCCCTTAGCAACCTTCTTGGAGCTATAAGCAATCCAGAGTTTGTTGCTGCCTCTGCTGAGCCCAGGTGTAAATGGAAATACTAAGCTTCACACCTAGTCTGGTTTTTACCCACACTGGGCCTGGGAAGGTTTGCTTAAAAGGTCAAGTTTCCCTGAGTCCAGCCTCCTGCAGCCTCTGTCTGCTGGCTGCTTGTTGGGCTTAGCTGCTGAAAAAACCTCTGCTAGAGTCTAGCTCCTGCAGTAATTCAGGGATTAGGAAGGGTGGTGGGTGTGGCTCTACCCCTCAGTCCCAGGTGTCCATCTTTCCAGACTTGATTCACAGACCACAGTAGGGTGTGGCCCCAGGAGTCTGGTGTCTGTGACCTCTGAGACCCAGAGGTGTGGTCTGCCTGCAGTTGGGTGTTTCTACTGAATCTCCTGTGAGGCAGAAACATCAATCTTAGAGTTGGGAGCGGGTGGGGGCAAAGGTCTGGTCTCAACACCAGAAAACTGAGTCACAGACACACCCCTGCTTCCTGGCTTCTCAGAATGACCCATCTCCATGACTGGGGCAGGAGAGACTCCAGAGGGTGGAGCAGCTGCTTTTCCCCAGGCTGATGCTGCTCAGCGGGGACGCTGCGCCCAAGAAAGATGGTGACTGCAGTACTGGAGAATGACTCAGCACAGGGGTTCCTGTGGCCCTCGTCCACAGTGTCTCTCCCTGGGCTTCAACTTTACACCCTCCTCATGCAACTCCAGTCCTCTCAGCTCTCCCTCCACTGGAGCCCTGGGTAAATGGCTATGAATGAGATTTTCTGTGCAGGCCATTTAAGATGGAGTCCGCGTTTCCGAGAACTACGTCTCTTTCTCACAAAGAGAAATGCTGCTCTTTTCACTGCCAAATGCTGTCTGGGCACCACTTCTAGGCTCTGGACTGTAGGCTGGGGCTCCGGGCCTGGAGTTGAGCACCCACACCTCTCAGGATGACCCTCCCCACAGTGAGAGTCCCTCCGGACCCTCAGTTGCTGCTTGCTTCTGGGAGCAGGCAACCCTTTCTGCATCTCTGCCCTTCCTACAGGTCTTAGTGTGGCTTCTTCTGTGGTCCTTGATTATAGAGTCCTCTTTCTTTAGTCCAAAATTGGTTTTTCAAGATGATTGTTCTTAAATTAAGTTGCCCTGGGAGGTGGCAGTTGGAACGTCCACCTACTCTGTCGCCATGTTAAGGTCTCTATCGCTAAGTGGATCTTAAAAGTTGTCACAAAAAAAGTATTTAACTGTATGATAGTGGATATTGGGTAGACTTATTATTGTAATAATTTCACAATATATACAAATATTAAGTCATTGTGTTGTACACCTGAAACTAATAAAGCTTTATGTGTCAATTATGCCACAATTTTAAGAAAAGATCAGGTGAGTTTATTTCTGGGCTTTTTATTCTGTTCCATTGATCTATTTGTCTATTCTGTCACCAGTCCCACACCACCTTGATTACTGGAGCTTTATAGTAAGACTTAAAGTGAACTAGTGTCAGTGCTAAGACTCCGTTCTTTTCATTTGATGTTGAGTTTGTTAATTTTGTTTTTTCTCCCATATAAACTTTAGAATCCACAAAAAAAACTTACTGGGACTTTGATTGGGGTTTCACTGAATGAAAAGATCAAGTTGGGAAAAACTGACAGCTTGATAATATTGAGTCTTCCTACCCATGAACATGTAATATCTCTCCATTTACTTAGTTCTTTCTTTCTTTCCTCAGAGATTCAAGTTTTCTTCATATAGGTCTTTTACATATTTTGGTAAATTTATACATAAGTATTTAATTGGGGGAGTCCTAACGTAAATGGTAATGTGTTTTTACTTTCAGATTTCACATGTTCATTGCTATTACGTAAGAATGCAATTTTGCCTGACAAGGCGGTGGCGCAGTGGATAGAGCGTCAGACTGGGATGCGGAGGACCCAGGTTCAAGACCCCGAGGTCACCAGCTTGAGCGTGGGCTCATCTAGTTTGAGCAAAGCTCACCAGCTTGGACCCAAGCTTGCTGGCTTGAGCAAGGGGTTACTCAGTCTGCTGTAGCCCCCCGGTCAAGGTACATATGAGAAAGCAATCAATGAACAACTAAAGTGCCACAACGAAAAACTGATAATTGATGCTTCTCATCTCCCTGTGTTCCTGTCTGTCTGTCCCGATCTATCCCTCTCTCTGACTCTTGCTCTGTCTCTGTAAAAAAATAAAATTAAAATTAAAAAAATTTATTAAAAAAAGAAAGCAGTTTTGACTTTTGTGTATGGAATTGATATCCTGCAACCTTGATACAATCACTTACTAGTTCTAGGAGCTTTTGTTGGTGCTGATTCTCTTCTACATGGATAATTTTATTTCTTTCTTCCTAATCTGTACAACTTTAATCTCCCTTTCTTGTCTCACTATTAATATTGGAGAATTCCAGTAAGATGCTGAAAAGCAGTAGTGATGGGGGAACATCCTTTCCTTGGACCTGATCTTAGCAAAAAAGCTTGAAGTTTTTCACAATTAAGTGTGATATTAGATGTGGGATTTTAGAAGATGTTGAAGAAGTTCCCCTGTATTCCTAGTTCGGTAAGAGTAGTGTTGTTATTATTATTATTGTTTTAATAGGAAGGTAACTGGACTCACATTCTAAAATTTGTCTTTCCTATGGAGGGCGACAGCTGAAATCTCTGTTCAGATCTTGTGACTTTATTTGGGTTACTTTAAATCTTTCTTGTGCACATAAAGTTCATATTTGAACAACAGATATGAGCAGCGAATTTGGAATTCATGCTCTCTGGATCCCTCATAAGATGCTTTTTTTCTTTTCAGCTCTATTGTTCACACCGAACTCTGTGCCTCGTTTTTCTTTCTTTAAAGCCAGTATGATTATGGATTTCAATCCAAGTTTTAGCTCTCTCACTGGAGCCTACCCTTAGGACAAAAATTATATAATTTATATATATAATTTGCCACTTCTTTCAAGTGTTGACTTCCCTCCAGCTTCTGCCTCCGGTTCCTTTAGGAAGCTGTTTTCTAAGCAATTTTTAAATATCATAATGTACATTTGAATGATTACTCTGGTGCCAGTTCAGAGAATTGGGTTTAGTGTACAATCATTAGATGCAGGGAGCCCAGGTAACAGACTGACGATAACCTGAAATGGGACTGTAATCATAACACATAGAAGGCAAGCCCTGGCCAGCGAGCTCAGTCGGTCAGCATGTCATACTGATACTTCAAGATTGCAGGTTACATCATCTGTCAGGGCACACAAAAGAATCAACCAATAAATGTATAAATAAGTGCAATGTTTCTCTCTTTCTCCCCTTCTCTCTCCCTTCCTCTTCCTCTGTAAAATCAATCAATAAATTAAAACTCAAAAAATATATAAAAGGCGGCCTTGGCCGGTTGGCTCAGTGGTAGAGCGTTGGCCTGGCATGCAGGAGTCCCGGTTTCGATTCCTGGCCAGGGCACACAGGAGAAGCGCCCATCTGCTTCTCCACCCCCCCCTTCCTCTCTGTCTCTCTCTTCCCCTCCCGCAGCCGAGGCTCCATTGGAGCAAAAGATGGCCCGGGCGCTGGGGATGGCTCCTTGGCCTCTGCCCCAGGCGCTAGAGTGGCTCTGGTCGTGACAGAGCAAAGCCCCAGATGGGCAGAGCATCGCCCCCTGGTGGGCATGCCGGGTGGATCCCGGTCGGGCGCATGCGGGAGTCTGTCTGACTGCCTCCCCGTTTCCAGCTTCAGAAGAAAAAAAAAAAAAAAAAAAAAAAATATATATATATATATATATATATATATATATATATATAATAAGGCAAAAAATTGATAATATCCACAAGCTTATTGTTGTGAGCTTTATGACTCTGAAACACATTTGATTCATATAAAATTTTCTTGGGAGCATTTTGAGATCTTGCTTCCTGACATGTCACCAGTTTGGTTTAAATAAACTCTTAGAAAATTTCTAAGTAGATAAATAAAATTTTCTTATTGTATAGGGAGGATCAGAAGAGGTTGAGATAGTAGTAGCCAGAATTACTGTCACCTAAAATTCAGAAATGAGGTAAAAGTGAAGAGAATTACTTATAGTTTTAAGAAAAAAATATCTGTTCCATTTCTTTTCATTTTCATTCACAGAAAAAAAAAATCCAGACATGTCTTAAAATACCACTGATGTTTAATTGCAGATATATATTATATCAAATAGGAATTTTGTCAGCTACTAGCAATTAGAGATCTGACTACAATGGCTTAAACACCTAAAAGTTTATTCTTTCATATAAAAGAAGTTCATTAAGTGGTCTATCCACATTGGTATAGAGTCATACAGACAACAGGAATCCAGGCCTTCCTATATGTCTGCAGGGCCTTTCTTACCATGGCTACCATTTTCAAAGTCACAGATGGCCACTGGAACTGTAACCATTATATATCCATTTCAAGGCTAGAATATGTAGAAAGCGTGAGGACTAAAGGACTCACCCAAGTTTTGTATCAATAAGATACTTCTAATAAATCCCAACCTATAGCTTCTGCCTATATTTTTTTGAACAGCTTTTGCATATTCATATATATCTACAAAGAAGGCCGGGAAGTACTTTGGTCATTAGGAAATGACTTATTTTTATCTCTCATCACTGCTTTTATCTGTATGGAAGCAGGCTTAGACTACTCTCCATGAGGGCATGGTGGCAAGATAGCTACTACAAAGATAGCAGCAGGTCACTGGTTTGAGCACAGGATCATCAACATCATCCCAAGATCTCTGACTTGAGTTCAAAGCTCACTGGTTTGAGTTGAAGTTCGCTAGCTTGAGCAAGGGGCCACTGGCTCAGCTTGAGCCCTCTTATCAAGGCATGTGGGAGAAGTAATCAATGAACAACTAAAGTGAAGCAATTACTAGTTGATACTTCTCATCTCTCTCCTCTCTTTCTCTCTCCCTGTCTCTCTCTCTCTAAAATCAAAACAAACAAAAAAGAATAGGCCTGCTGCAGAGGATAAAAACTTTGAAGGAAAACAGTTAATTTAAATACTTTTCATCTAGAAATGAAAGAAAACAGGCAGAGTACTGGTAATCTATATATTCCTGGCATAATTCCTATTGTCTTCAATAATATTTAATAATACAGTGGCCACTGGGAAAAAGTGTACAGTACTACAAGCCAATGCTGGTAATACTGTGAGCATTATGAGAAGATTTTACAGTTCAAAACAGTTATCAGAATATCAAGATGAGGATTTTCATAAGTAGGCTGTTGATAGGGATATTTATTTATGGTAACTCCTTTAATATCTAAATCATGGAGTTTCAAAGTGACAATCATAAGAATCCTCCTAACACTCTGTAATAAGAAAAATTATAAGGAGAATAGGGCACAAAGCAATGATGTATAATTTACAAGGTCACCAACTAAATCAGTGGCCAAGCAAAGCTGCTGACTCCCCAAATACATGACTCATTCTGCTTCCTATTTCCATACCTATTTTAGTTTATCACAATGATTGGTCTCTTTTTGGCATTTCTTTTGTTGTTGTTGGTGGTGGTGATTGGCAGAAAATGAAAAGGCCATATGTTTGAAACTCAGAATCATCTGCCTTAGGAAAATAATAAACAAAAGAGACAGCACAAATAATCAAATAAAAGAAGCAAATGGGTACAGCAAGAAATCTATGGAGGAAATTTGCTGGCAGCTAAAAATAACTAAGAGTATAAACTGAGGTATCAGACTTTCAATATTTGGTATGACAGTGTGTACACTTAGAACTTTTTTTTACTTTGTTGTGTTTTAACATAATGTCACACTTATAGCAATGTTTCAAAAATAGTACAAAAAACTCCAGCCTGACCAGGCAGTGGAGCAGTGGATCTAGTGTCAGACTGTGACACGGAAGACCTAAGTTTGAAACCCCGAGCTTGAGTGTGGGCTCATCGGCTTGAGCACGGGATCACCAGCTTGAACTCAGGGACGTTGGTTTGAGCATGGGATCATAGACGTGACTCCATGGTCACTGGCTTGAACCCCAAGCTCGCTGGTTTGAGCCCAAGGTGATTGGCTTGAGCAAGGGGTCACTTGCTCTGCTGTAGCCCCATGGTCAAGGCACATATAAGAAAGCAATCAATGAACAACTAAGGAGACTAAGGAGCCGCAAGGAATAATTGATGCTTCTTATCTCTCTCCCTTTCTGCCTATCTGTCCCTGTCTGTCCCTCTCCCTGTCTCTCTCTCTGTCTCTGTCACCCACACAAAAAAAATTGTACAAAAAACTCCAGAATAACCTTCACCTAAATTCCCCAAATATTAAATTTTATTGTATTCACAATCATCTTCTGTCTCTCTACATATGTGTGCACACACACACATTTCTGAACCACTTAAGAGTTTAATTTCTGGAATAATACCTCTTTTCTGCTATACTCTTCAGTGTGTGTTTACTAAAACCAAACATATTTTCTTTTCTTTTCTTTTCTTTTTTTTTGGTGGCAGAGACAGAGAGAGAGTCAGAGAGAAGGACAGACAGGGACAGACAGACAGGAAGGGAGAGAGATGAGAAACATCAATTCCTAGCTGCAGCACCTTAGTTGTTCATTGATTGATTTCTCAGATGTGCCTTGACCGGGGGGCTACAGGAGACTGAGTAACTCCTTGCTCGAGTCAGAGACCTTGGGCTCAAGCTGGTGAGCCTTGCTGAAACCAGATGAGCCCGTGCTCAAGCTGGTGACCTCGGGGTCTCAAACCTGGGTCCTCCACATCTGACGCTCTATCCACTGCGCCACTGCCTGATCAGGCAGGGATATTTTCTTATATAGCCACAGTAAAGTTTTCAAAATTAGGAAATTGATACTGATACAACAACTCTACAGCCCTTATTCAAATTTTACTAATTTTCTCGATTATGTCAATTGTAACAAAAGTAATTTAGGATTACAGTCAGTTGTCATACCTCTTTACTTTCCTTCAATATGGAAGTCCTGAGACTTTCTTTGTATTTTATGAGGCTGACATTTTTTAAGAAGTATAAGACAATTGTTTTGTAGAGTGGTTATTAAATTAGGGTTGTCTGATATTTTATCATGATTAGATTCAAGTTATGCTCTTTTGGCAGTAATACAACAGAAATAACCCCATGTTTGGTGATGGTTTCACCATTCAATAAAATGCTGCCTGACCTGTGATGGCACAGTGAATAGAGCTTCAAGCTTGAATGCTGAGGTTGTTGGTTCAAAATCTTGGGCTTGTCTGGTAAAAGCACAAACCAAAAGCAACTATGAGTTGATGCTTCCCACTCCTCCCCCCTCCCCCCACTCTTCTCTCTAAAATCAATCAATAAAAAACCCTTTAATAAATAAATACGTAAATAAAGTTCCCAGTTGAATCCCTGAATTGTGTACCTGAAGTGGGTGAATTTTATGATATTTTATCAAAGGTATAAAAACAGGAAAAATAGTTAAGAATATAATAAAAATTATTTGAGTCAGAACACAAGCAAATTCTAATGATTATTCAATGTCATGGTTTATATAAATAACAAATAACATCTAATCAAGGGGTTTTAACTTTCTTTTATATCATGGGTCTCTAGCAGTCTGACAAAGACTATGGACTTCTATTAAGAATAATGTTTTGAATACATAGAATATAAAGGATTATAAAAAAATTGATTATATTGAAACAATTGTAAAATATTGTTTCTGTAATATAATATAATGAGCTTTTAAAAATAGGCTGAACAACAATAGATTTAAAATATCAGCAAGCCAAAGTTACATTTTATTTTTACAACACTTATTGTATTGGCTGTTGTTGGCTTAGCATGAATAAGAATGGTAAACTTTTTTTGATGGCAATCTGCATGTCATGTAAGACATCTAGTTGACTTCCAGTTTTGGGTTGTTTATTTTTTGTTTGTTTGTTTGTTATTTTTGTTATAAGTATTGACAATGCAGATTCTCCAAAATACATGATCACAAATTTAATGAAAGTTCCTATAGCTTGCTTAACAAGAAATTAATTAATTCTCTCAAGGAATACCCACTTTTCTAAAGCTGTTTGAGGTAAAGTTCTATTCTAAGGTTCTATAGGTTCATCATTTGGAGGCCCAGAATTGCAGTGAAGTTGGCTAGCTTTAGTGCAAGAGTGTCTGTGGACAAAGTGGCTGAGAACTGATGCTGAAGTGTTTTTGAAGCATTGATGAACATAAATGATATATTTAAATATCTGCCACAACTTCACTGTGATTTGAAAGTAGCTGTGATTTCTACTGGTTACAAGATCATAGGGACTAAGATTTTTGCTAACATTCAAATTTAAATTTTTTCCTAAATTTCTGTTAAATGTTACTGAAAACAAAGATGTATATTTTTTTTACCCAGAAAATTCAAGCAGCCTCTGAATTCTATCCATGGGCTCTTGAGGCACTCAAAGATTCTAGGTTAAGAATTTATTATATATATAAACAGATAGATAAACAGAATTTATAACCCTCACATTTTGCTTATTTGGTGTACAGAATACCTAAAAAATAACATAAATATATCAATACAGCCAGGATGTTTTAAGAGAAAAGGAAAATTTGGGCTTTGTCTATGCCAAGTCTAAAGGCTCAAAAATAGAACCCTAATTCAGTTTCTTTCAAGGTTCCTCCTCACAAAATGTGGTCAAAATACTTAGTGCTGTTTTTCAAAAAGTTCTGGTGATGAGACATCTCTTTTTGTTCTTTCATTTCTAGGCATTAGTCCAGCCCAAGGTTTTTCTGCCTCATCACTGATGCTAGGAAGAAATTGATCTCTTCTTATTCTTATCACCAGTTTGAGGCAGCCTGTTTACTTTTTATTTATATTCTCATCTGCATTTAGACGTTGAATTCTTTTTTTTTTAATTATTGTAAGCAAGAAAAGTACAGTTATGTGTCCTTGAGCAGTTAATTTTTTCCTATTACGAAACTCATTTAGGCCCTGGCTGGTTGGCTCAGTGGTAGAGCGTCAGCCTGGCGTGCAGGAGTCTTGGGTTTGATTCCTGGCCAGGGCACACAGGAGAAGCGCCCATCTGCTTCTCCACCCCTCCCCCTCTCATTCCTCTCTATCTCTCTCTTTCCCTCCTGCAGCTGAGGCTCCATTGGAGCAAAGTTTGCCCGGGCGCTGAGGATGGCTCCATGGCCTCTGCCTCAGGAGCTAGAATGGCTCTGGTTGCAGCAGAGCAACGCCCCAGATGGGCAGAGCATCGCCCCCTGGTGGGTGTGCCAGGTGGATCCCGGTCGGGCGCATGCGGGAGTCTGTCTGACTGCCTCCCCATTTCCAACTTCAGAAAAAGAAAATACAACAAAAACAAAAAACAAAAAAAACCCTCATTTAATCCTATGGTATCAGGTTCTTCAGTTCTCTGAAAGAAAAATGTTAGAGGTAAAGTTTTTGTTACCTATATACTAATCAAAAAATTTTCTGGAATTAGGAATTAGGATATAATAACAGTTACACTGCTGGAAGTCAGATTTTTGCTTTAGTTCATATTATGCCAACCCGGGCACTTTTAACACTATTGCTGAGCCTCAGTCCTCCTTAGGTGGAAAAGGAGTGGTAATTTGCTATCTAATCTCTAA
The DNA here is from genome assembly GCF_036850995.1 of Saccopteryx leptura. NCBI lineage: Eukaryota > Metazoa > Chordata > Mammalia > Chiroptera > Emballonuridae > Saccopteryx > Saccopteryx leptura. The sequence goes on along the minus strand of NC_089506.1, from coordinate 70,084,632 downwards.
GGTAATTTCTCCCTCAACAAATTAAACAAGTCATGACTTTGTCTAACACAGTCATCTACTGCACTATGTTGATGCCCTTCCCTCATCAGGTTGGTCTGTTCATCCCTTAGCTGTAATAATTATCAGTTGTTAGCAACTCACAGCTGTCCCCACGTAGGAGAATTGCTCTCTTCCCTTCAGCAGAACAAGACAGTGGATCAGCCACATCCTGAGGGTTGTAGCCCCAATTCAATAATTGACATCGGGCACAAAAGTTGTCTTTCTTTTTTCAAGATGGGACCAGGATATGCTATGGGACTAGACCAGTGGTTCTCAAATTTTTTGAAGTCGGGACGCATTTAAAATCCTACAAATAATTGTAGGCGCACTATATACAAATTTCTAAGAAATATGTTATAATAATTAAGTCAAATATTAAAGACAAAAAATAAAGTCCAAGCGTGCTTTTATGGTAATTAAATGAAATAAATACAACAAAATTAAATTTATTCTGACATTAAAAAACATTTTTATGTTACATTTTTTGAGTTATGCTTTATAGACTTCGTAAAAAAAAAGGAGTTAAAAATTTAAAAAAATGCTAAAAAGTTATCTTTTTATATATATAGATACATTCTTAGTAAGATTTAGTAAATTCGGCTGGTCTCAGCACAAATGTGTTAAGTTTTTTCATTCTTGTGTTTATGAGAAACATGAGCCTGATATGTCCTAGCAATTTCTTCAATGTTTGGACATATATTTGAAAGGCAAACTCTCATTTCCTCATCAATACGTTGAAGAATTCCTCTCTTTTTACTCTTAATTGTGTTGAGTGCAGAAAAGCCCCAACATACATATCAACTTAACTTTACATCAAACAAAGGATAGAAGAAACTAGCCTCCAGTCTTACTGGGGAACATGGGGGGTAGTGTAAACAATCCAGCACCACAGCTTAACAGGCTTTTGCAACCTAATTGGGCAAGAGAGGTGGAGGGTTGGGCAGACTGTCAGTTTACAGCCAATTCCCCACACCTCTGTCCCCCAAAAATCTAAACTTCAAAAACCCTGTTAGTATTTTGGTCCTGAATAGGCACATATTTCTCTGGAATACCATAGGGCACACCTGAAAATCTGCTAGGGCATACCAGTGTGCCCTGGTGCACACTTTGAGAACGACTGGTCAAGCTGGTGTCCTGATAAGACTACATATACCTTTGTAAAATGTCTTTCCTCTGTACTATCCTGCCTCCTCCCTAACCCGCCTTCTCCTGAGATCACTTCTTCAACTAACCAGTTTAACAAGATACCTCATCTTTGGCTCTGTTTCTAGGAAACCTGACATAGAGAGGATTTTACCACAGGCATTCAGCAAGTCTTTCTGGGCTGCCTGACTGAATGAGTTTGATCTGGTTAATCATAAAAGTGATAGTCAAAGCCTAAGAACTCTTCATAGTTTCAGCAATAACTGTGTTTTGGGAATATTTCTTAGCAAGTACAATAAGCATGAACATTTGTTTCTGTCCCTTTATAATAAAATTAATTAAATCATTTCCAGAAGGAGCTTCCCCCAAATGATTATTCAATGTTTAGCCGAAGATGGGCTATCTCCAGCTATTGACCCAAGTGATCAAAGTAACGAACTCAGTATTTAGGGAGGAAAGGAAAGCTGAAAGCTCATATTCCCAGAGTTCAGCACCTTTGTTAATTATTTATCTCTGTTATGAGGGGGTACATTATCAACTTATTAGCAATACGGTATTAAGAATATATGAGAAGACAATGCAGTAAGTGTTCAAATGTGAGGCTAACTTTGAATTATTCAGGATAGAGATGGGTAATGTAGCTATGTGGGTCGGAACAGATTATATAGTTTGGACCGAACCACGGAGAACAAACAAAACTCTCATTTATCAACATATCTTCTTTTAACTAATAATACAGTTTGTTTTCTTAAAGTGGCAAAAGCAGTTGTAAAAGTTTTGAAACTTCTTACTGGAGAGAAATTCTCTATAATTACTCCTCAAGAACAATCACAAATACAAGAGCCACTCCTGTTTTATAATGACAGTAAAAGTCTGGATACCACAGTTTGGATTCTAGCTCCACAGGTGTGTGAACCCTGTTGTCTACTCAGTTCTAGTTTTAGTCCCCTGGTCTCAAATAATTTCCTTTGATTGGGTATTCAGTTGTTAATGAGTGCCTGTTTGGAGATTATTAAGACATTCTCCATTAAATGTAGTATGTTTTATTATTTCTGCTTTTGTACTTCTTGTGATAGGGCTGTTGAACAGAAAAAATGTTTTCCATTAATACTTTTTCGTAATTAAACTATTTTTACATGATTGTGGGGTTTAATGTATGGATAGTCCAAAATCACTCTAAGATTTATTTTAGACATTATAAAGAGTATGTTCAATTTTCTCTTCTGTTTATCAAAGAATATATTGTATATATTCTTATACACACACACACACACACACACACACACATTGTTCTGCTTATTCAAGAATGTAAAATCTACCATAATGGTCTTGAACCAAATTAAGTCTGATTATTTTTAATTTCTTTAGTGAAACAACCATTTCTTTTCTTTTCTTTTTTCTTTTTAAGTGAGAAGAGAGGAGATAGTGAAACAGACTCCTGCATGCGCCCCCAACCAGGATCCACCTGGCAACCCCCATCTAGGGCTGATGCTCGGACCAACCGAACTATCCTCAGCACCCAAGGCTGATGCTTGAACCAGTTGAGCCACTGACTGCAGAAGGGGAAGAGAGAGAAGGGGAGAGGCAGGGGCAAGAGAAGCTGATGGCCACTTCTTAAGTGTGCCTTGACCAGGAATCAACCTGGAACATCCACATGCTGGGCGGATGCTCTATCACTGAACCAACCGGCCAGGAAAGACCCAACTATTTTAAAAGAGTGCCTAGCTTACTGCAGGCATTCACAACATATTTAAAAATATATTTAAAATTCCTCATATTTGTTTACTAGGACTGTCACAACAATGTAACACAGAATGGGTGGATTAAACAACAGAAATTTATTTTTCACAGTTCTGAAGGTTAGAAGTCCAAGATCAAAGTGCCAGCAAGTTTGGTTTCCTCTGAGGCTTATCTCCTTGGCTTGCAGATGTCTGCCTGTCTCTGTCCTCACATGGATTTCCTCTGTATGTGTGCATGTCCCAATCTCCTCTTATAAGGGACACAAGTCATGTTAGATTAGGGCCCACCCATACAACTTCAGTTACCTCTTTAGATGGCCTATCTCCAATAAAGTACTGGAGGTTAGGACTTCAACATGCATTCTGGAGGCACACAAGCCCAGTACACTCCTTTTTATTGGTCTTACAAATTTTAATTCTTATCAAGTTTATATAATAAAAGGAAACAAAAAGAAGCACTTAAATTATTTTAAAATAAGATATAAATTATAGAATCAACCTTTTTCTAGTCATTTGTTTGGAAAGTTATCTATGCTAATTATAATTTAGTAGTTGTTATAAGCTATATTAACATTCCATCTGAGCAGAAGCAAATATTATTATAGCTGATGAGATAAATTGAGCTTCCATTCCCAAACTCTTCATATAAATAGAATATAGACTTCTCTGATTAAAATAAATCTGGACCTTTTCATTGATATCCCTTTTAAACAAAAGAAACATTAAACAATGTTTCGGGTAAAAATTTAGAATTACAGTACATCCTCATGTGTCATAAGATAATTACTTACCTTCCCAGTATATAAACTGAATTATAAAATTACTTTGACTATAACATAAGTGAGAAAAAACCTGAGGGTGTTTTCAGCAGAACTACTTGTCTTTGTTGTTGTTATAATTAAAGTGATTTTATTTATTTATTTATTTTTTTTAAATAAATTTTTTTATTAATGGTAATGGGATGACATTAATAAATCAGGGTACATATATTCAAAGAAAACATGTCTAGGTTATTTTGTCATTAAATTATGTTGCATACCCCTCACCCAAAGTCAGATTGTCCTTCGCCACCCTCTATCTAGTTCTCTGTGCCCCTCCCCCTCCCCCTAACTCTCTCTCTCCCTCCCTCCCATGTCCTCCCTCCCCCCACCCCTGGTAACCACCACACTCTTGTCCATGTCTCTTAGTCTCGTTTTTATGTTCCACCAATGTATGGAATCATATAGTTCTTGTTTTTTTCTGATTTACTTATTTCACTCCGTATAATGTTATCAAGTTCCCACCATTTTGCTGTAAATGATCTGATGTCAACATTTCTTATGGCTGAGTAGTATTCCATAGTGTATATGTGCCACATCTTCTTTATCCAGTCTTCTATTGAAGGGCTTTTTGGTTGTTTCCATGTCTTGGCCACTGTGAACAGTGCTGCAATGAACATGGGGCTACATGTGTCTTCACGTATCAATGTTTCTGAGGTTTTGGGGTATATACCCAGTAGAGGGATTGCTGGGTCATAACGTAGTTCTATTTGTAGTTTTTTGAGGAACCACCATACTTTCTTCCATAATGGTTGTACTACTTTACAGTCCCACCAACAGTGAATGAGGGTTCCTTTTTCTCCACAACCTCTCCAACATTTGCTATTACCTGTCTTGTTGATAATAGCTAATCTAACTGGGGTGAGGTGGTATCTCATTGTAGTTTTGATTTGCATTTCTCTAATAACTAATGAAGCTGAGCATCTTTTCATATATTTGTTGGCCATTTGTATCTCTTCCTGGGAGAAGTGTCTGTTCATGTCCTCTTCCCATTTTTTTATTGGATTGTTTGTTTGTTTGTTGTTGAGTTTTATGAGTTCTTTGTATATTTTGGATATTAGGCCCTTATCTGAGCTGTTGTTTGAAAATATCATTTCCCATTTAGTTGGCTGTCTGTTTATTTTGATATCAGTTTCTCTTGCTGAGCAAAAACTTTTTATTCTGATGTAGTCCCATTCATTTATCTTTGCCTTCACTTCTCTTGTCATTGGAGTCAAGTTCATAAAATGTTCTTTAAAACCCAGGTCCATGATTTTAGTACCTATGTCTTCTTCTATGTACTTTATTGTTTCAGGTCTTATATTTAGGTCTTTGATCCATTTTGAATTAATTTTAGTACACGGGGACAGGCTGTAGTCGAGTTTCATTCTTTTGCATGTGGCTTTCCAGTTTTCCCAACACCATTTGTTGAAGAGACTTTCTTTTCTCCATTGTGTGTTGTTAGCCGCTTTATCAAAGATTATTTGACCATATATATGTGGTTTTATTTCTGGGCTTTCTATTTTGTTCCATTGGTCTGAGTGTCTATTTTTCTGCCAATACCATGCTGTTTTGATTATCGTGGCTCTATAATATAGTTTAAAGTCAGGTATTGTAATGCCCCCAGCTTCATTCTTTTTCCTTAGGATTGTTTTGGCTATTCGGGGTCTTTTATAGTTCCATATAAATCTGATGATTTTTTGTTCCATTTCTTTAAAAAATCTCATAGGAATTTTGATGGGAATTGCATTAAATTTGTATATTGCTTTGGGTAATATGGCCATTTTGATTATATTTATTCTTCCTATCCAAGAACAAGGAATATTTTTCCATCTCATTGTATCTTTTTCGATTTCCCTTAACAATGCTTTGTAATTTTCATTATAAAGGTCCTTTACATTCTTTGTTATGTTTATTCCTAGGTATTTTATTTTTTTTGTTTAAATCGTGAAGGGGATTATTTTTTTGAGTTCGTTTTCTAATATTTCATTGTTGGCATATAGAAAGGCTATGGACTTTTGTATGTTAATTTTGTATCCTGCAACCTTACTGTATTGGTTTATTGTTTCTAATAATTTTTTGTGGAGTCCTTCGGGTTTTTGATGTATAGGATCATATCATCAGCAAAAAGTGATACTTTTACTTCTTCTTTTCCGATATGGATGCCTTTTATTTCTTTGTCTTGTCTGATTGCTCTGGCCAGAACTTCTAGCACCACGTTAAATAAGAGTGGAGAGAGTGGACAACCCTGTCTTGTTCCTGATTTAAGGTAGAAAGTCCTCAGTTTTATGCCGTTTAATATGATGTTGGCTGATGGTTTATCATATATGGCCTTTATCATGTTGAGATATTTTCCTTCTATACCCATTTTGTTGAGAGTCTTAAACATAAAATTGTGTTGTATTTTCTCAAAAGCCTTTTCTGCATCTATTGATAAGATCATGTGGTTTTTGTTCTTTGTTTTGTTGATATGGTGTATTACGTTAACCATTTTGCGTATGTTGAACCATCCTTGAGATTCTGGGATGAATCCCACTTGATCATGATGTATTATTTTTTTAATATGTTGTTGTATTCGGTTTGCCAGTATTTTGTTTAGTATTTTAGCATCTGTATTCATTAGAGATATTGGTCTGTAGTTTTCTTTCTTTGTGCCATCCTTGCCAGGTTTTGGTATGAGGGTTATGTTGGCCTCATAAAATGTGTTTGGAAGTATTGCTTCTTCTTCAATTTTTTGGAAGACTTTGAGTAGAATAGGAACCAAGTCTTCTTTGAATGTTTGATAGAATTCACTAGTATAACCGTCTGGGCCTGGACTTTTATTTTTGGGGAGGTTTTTAATAGTTTTTTCTATTTCCTCCCTGCTGATTGGTCTGTTTAGGCTTTCTGCTTCTTCATGACTCAGTCTAGGAAGGTTGTATTGTTCTAGGAATTTATCCATTTCTTCTAGATTGTTGTATTTGGTGGCATATAATTTTTCATAGTATTCTACAATAATTTTTTGTATATCTATGATGTCTGTGGTGATCTCTCCTCTTTCATTTTGGATTTTATTTATTTGAGTCCTGTGCCTTTTTTCCTTGGTGAGTCTTGCCAAGGGTTTGTCAATTTTGTTGATCTTTTCAAAGAACCAGCTCCTTGTTTTATTGATTTTTTCTATAGTTTTTCTGTTCTCTATTTCATTTATTTCTGCTCTGATTTTTATTATCTCCTTTCTTCGGCTGGTTTTGGGTTGTCTTTGTTCTTCTTTTTCTAGTTCCTTAAGGTGTGAAGTTAAGTGGTTTACTTCGGCTTTCTCTTGTTTGTTCATATATGCCTGAAGTGATATGAACTTTCCTCTTATTACTGCTTTTGCTGCATCCCAGAGATTCTGATATGTCGTATTTTCATTTTCATTTGTCTGTATATATCTTTTGATCTCTGCGCTTATTTCTTCTTTGACCCATTCATTTTTTAGAAGTATGTTGTTTAGTTTCCACATTTTTGTGGGGTTTTCCCCCTCTTTTTTGCAGTTGAATTCTAGTTTCAAGGCTTTATGATCAGAAAATATGCTTGGTACAATTTCAATTTTTCTAAATTTGCTGATATTGTCTTTGTGGCCCAACATATGGTCAATTCTTGAGAATGTTCCATGTACACTAGAGAAAAATGTATACTCTGTCGCTTTGGGATGAAGTGTCCTGTAGATGTCTATCATATCCAGGTGTTCTAGTATTTCGTTTAAGGCCACTATATCTTTATTGATTCTCTGTTTGGATGACCGATCTAGAGCCGTCAGTGGTGTATTGAGGTCTCCAAGTATGATTGTATTTTTGTTAGTTTTTGTTTTAAGGTCAATAAGTAGCTGTCTTATATATTTTGGTGCTCCTTGGTTTGGTGCATATATATTAAGGATTGTTATGTCTTCTTGATTCAACTTCCCCTTAATCATTATGAAATGACCATTTTTGTCTCTGAGTACTTTTTCTGTCTTGTAGTCAGCATTATTAGATATGAGTATTGCTACGCCTGCTTTTTTTTGGGTGTTGTTTGCTTGGAGTATTGTTTTCCAGCCTTTCACTTTGAATTTGTTTTTATCCTTGTTGCTTAGATGTGTTTCTTGTAGGCAGCATATAGTTGGATTTTCTTTTTTAATCCATTCTGCTACTCTGTGTCTTTTTATTGGTAAGTTTAATCCATTTACATTTAGTGTAGTTATTGACACTTGTGGGTTCCCTACTGCCATTTTATAAATTGCTTTCTGATAGTTTTGTATCTTGTTTGATTCTTCTCTTTTGTTTTTCTATCATTTGTTTTTGTTTGTTTGTGTTCCATACTTCTTTCCTCTGTTGCTACCTTTTTTAAGTCAAGTGTTTTTGTGGTGGTTTTTTCAAGGGTGGTTACCATTAAGTAATGAAAAGGGTACCTACCATATTCATTGTAGTACCCTATCTTATGAGTACTTCTGCACTTCATCGTCCTTTGCTACTGTTAATCTCCATCCTCTCCCCCCTTTTTTTTCTTTGTTGTCACAGTTTAAGTTTGGTTTTATTGTGTTCTTGGTGGAGCTGTTACTTGTGGTGTTGTTTTCTTTTGTTCTTTGAATCTGGTTGGAAAACCCCCTTTAGTATTTCCTGGAGTGGGGGCTTTCTGCTGATAAATTTTCTCATCTTTTCTGTATTTGTGAATGTTTTTATATCTCCTTCGTACTTGAAGGATAGCTTTGATGGGTATAGTATTCTTGGCTGAAAGTTCCTCTCTTTCAGGGCTTTAAATATTGGGGTCCACTTTCTTCTAGCTTGTAGAGTTTCTGCTGAGAAATCTGATGATAATCTAATAGGCCTTCCTTTATATGTTGTACTCTTCTTTTCCCTGGCTGCCTTGAGAATTTTTTCTTTGTCATTGGTTTGTGTCATCTTTATTATGATGTGCCTTGGAGTGGGTTTGTTGGGGTTAAGAAAACTCGGTGTTCTGTTTGCTTCTTGAATTTGAGGCTTTAGTTCTTTCCACAGGCTTGGGAAGTTCTCGTCTATTATTTGTTTGAGTATATTCTCCATTCCATTTTCTTTCTCTTCTCCCTCTGATATACCTATTATTCTTATGTTATTCTTTCTGGTGGAGTCAGACAATTCCTGTAGGGCTTTCTCATTTTTTATTATTTTTAAGTCTCTTTCTTCTTCTCTCTGTTGTGCCTCAAGTTGTTTGTCTTCTATTTCACTAATCCTATCTTCAATCTGGGCTGTTCTGTTAGCTAAGCTTGTTACCTCGTTTTTCAGCTCGTGAATTGAGTTTTTCATTTCTGTTTGATTTGTTTTTATAGTTTCAATTTCCTTGGTAATATATTCTTTGTGTTCATTGAGTTGTTTTCTGATCTCCCTAAATTGCCTTTCTGTGTTTTCTTGTATATCTCTGAGTATTTTTAAGATTTCTATTTTAAATTCTCTGTCATTTAGCTCCAAGGCTTCCAATATGTTAAGTCTTTTCTCCATAGATTTTTCCACATCTATTTGTGTTACCTCTCTTTCTTTTGTATCCATAATGTTCGATTTCCTCTTTCTTATTGGCATCTGAGGGTGGTCTTGTTGATAGCACACAGGCGCCCTCCCTCCACGGCTTGAATGAACGTCTCTGCGGTAGCTTCCTCTACACCCTCGTTTCTCAAATTCAAGTGATAACAGTCCTTTCGCTTTCAGTTTGTGTGGAACTCCGGAGTGCTCCGAGGATAAATTTTTCTGTTTCTAGTTGATAAATTTGTTGTGATTTTGGGGAGATCTGTCGGATGCGCTGCTCACGGCGCCATTTCCGTGACGTCACTCAAAGTGATTTTATTTAGATGAGAAACTTCTACCTTGTAAAAGATAAAAAGTTGGAACACACTGAACTTTGGAATTCTGATTTTTTTTAAAAATAAGAAATGATTAGGATTACCAAAGATAGTGTTATAATATCCTGAGACAATAGAAAGAAGGAATTGATTATCTTCTTTATATATTCTGTATGAAAATATGTGATCCATGTCACCTATTAGAGAAAAACTTTATATCAACAATAAAATCTTGCTTATGGAAAAAATATATATTAAATTTTACCCTGGCCCTGGCCGGTTGTCTCAGTGGTAGAGTGTCGGCCTGGCGTGCAGAAGTCCCTGGTTCGATTCCCAGCCAGGGCACACAGGAGAAGCGTCCATCTGCTTCTCCACCCCTCCCCCTCTCCTTCCTCTCTGTCTCTCTCTTCCCCTCCAGCAGCCGAGGTTCCATTGGAGCAAAAGATGGCCCGGGCGCTGGGAATGGCTCCTTGGCCTCTGCCCCAGGCGCTAGAGTGGCTCTGGTCACGACAGAGCGACGCCCCGGATGGGCAGATCATTGCCCCCTGGTGGGTGTGCCGAGTGGATCCCGGTCGGGTGCATGCGGAGTCTGTCTGACTGCCTCCCCATTTCCAGCTTCAGAAAAATACAAAAAAAATTTTTTTTACCCTTAATTAGGTGTGTATCACATATATATACATATTAAGTATATATCTATATATTTGATATTGGGTTGAAGCTGTTCAACTTAGAGGCTAGCTATACTTGTATAGACTTTTTGTAGAAGCCCTTTATCAGGTTGAGGAAGTTTCTGACTGTTCTTGGTTGATGAAATATTTTTAAATCATGAATAGATGTTGAGTTCTGCCAAATTATTTTCTGCATTAATTGGTAATGATAATGTGATGTTTTTCTTCAGACTGTTAGTATAGTAACTTACAATTATTGAATTTCTGTTACTGATCCAACCAGCCTGCATTCCTGGAATAAACCCCACTTGGTTGTGATGTATTATTCTTTTTATATGTTGTTGGATCTTATTAGATAACACGTTGTTGAGGATTTTAGTGTCTGTATTTTAAAAGATACAAGTCTGTAGTTTTATGTCTTTGTCTGGATTTGGTGTAAGAGTGATGCTGGCATCATAAAATCAATTGGGAAGTGTTCGATTTTCTGGAAGAGTTTGCATATTACTTTTATTTCTTCTTTAAATGTTTAGTTAGAATTCTCTAGTGAAAAAATTTGGGGTGGATTTTTTTTTCAGAAGATTTTAAACTATGAATTCAATTTCTTAGATAGTAATAGGACTATTCAGGTTATGTATTTCAGCTTAGATAAGTTTTGAAAGTTTGTGGTTTTCAAGGAGTTGGTCCTTTTTACATTATGTGCATATGAATTATTAAATTTAAGTGCACATAATTATTTATGGTATTCCTTTGTTATCTTTTTATTTTCTGTAGTGATATCCTCTCCTGCATTCCTTTTGTTAGTATTTTTTTTTTTGTACCACTCATTCGGTTTTGCTAAAGGTTTATCAATTTCACTTCATTGTTTTTCTGTTTCCAACTTTATTGATTTCTGTTCTAATCTTTATTATTTCCTTCATTCTTCTTGACTGGGTTTATTTTTCTCTTCTTTTGCTAGATGCTAAATTGGAAACATATTATTGATTTAAGATTTTTTTTCTTTCTTATATTTAACGGTATGAATACCTTAGTAAGCACTGCTTACCTACTGGCTCTGGTTTTTAAAGTTTGCTATATTAGTACTTTGTCTGTCTTATATGTGATCAAAATTTCTCCCAGTTGATCCATTATATTTAGCATTTGTTTATATGTTATTGTCATGCAAATGTTAAGCAGTTTTATGTAATCAAATTTATTATTTTCTTATTGCCTCTGATTTTGAGTAATGATTATAAAGTGTTTCATTACACAGAGGGTAAAGAGGCATTCACCTTTTTATAAGTTATTTTTATGGTTTTTAAATTTTTTAACTACTTTCATGAAATTTTAAATTTGCACTTACTATTCTAATCCACTTGGCATTTATTTTTGTGTATGATATGACATATTAATTTAATTTTATCTTTTTTCCAAATAGCTACCAGTTGTTCCAGCAGTATGTATTAAAACGTCCATCTTTAGCCAAGCGATTTGAATAGTTATCTTTCTCATATACTAAATTTCTATAAAATTTTGGATCTAATTCTGGCTATTTTATTTTATTTCACTGGCCTCTTTGTCTATTCAAGTGCCAGCACCACACTGCTTTAATTGTAAAGGATTTGTATGAATCATGGTTTTTAATATCTGGTAGGGCTATGATGGGGAACTACCTCATAGTGCTTCCTTTTCAGTGTTTTCCTGGTTATTCTTGACTTTTTATTTTTCTATATAATTTTTAAATCAGCTTTTTCACTCCATAAGAGCTTATTAGCATTTGTATTGATTCCTTGCTACATTTAATCTTGTTCAATAAGTCCCAAATTTAAGGTCTAAATATTTTAATATTCTGACTCATTCAATTTATTTTCTATCCCTTCCAATTTTGTGTCATCACAGATTTGAAGAGTATGCCCTCAACATTAAATCATGGTTTGTGCTATTTTTCAGAGTGTGATACATTAGTGGGCCAAGGATACTCTTTTGCTTTGATATGCTAGACATGTCCCTCCCAAGTGACACTGACCTGTGTATCTTTTGGGAATTGGTGTTCTACCATTTCCTTTTTTTTTTGTCTGTTTTATTATTATCATTTGTTTTCTTTGGTCAACCATTTTCTAATCAAGCCATCCACTCAACCTATCTTTTCTTAAATGGTCCATAAGTGTATCATGATTCATTTGTCAAATGTTCCACACTGGATAAGCCATTTTCATTATCTATACCTTAAAAAAAAAGTAACTGTCTTCTTTTAGAAAAAAAATTATGAAATTAAAGACTTAGAAGCCATTGGCTTAATTTTAGAGCTATGAAGTCTATCTTACAGAACATGGTATACACTTTAAATCAGAGACAGTTATATGGTACTCTCTACCCCCATAACATATGGCAATAGAAATCAGGAAATAGGCATGATTTCTCTTAATATTATACTGAATATCTCACTTGCAGAATTTTTGCTTCATGGCCCAGCATTGAGCTCCACTGGTTTGGAGGTCTTAGTTCCAGGAGGGAATGCTTCCATCTAAAGACAAAATAATGGTTCTATTAAATTGGAAAATAAGGTAGTCACCTGGTCATTTGAAGGAAAGAAGAATAAAAATGTTACTCTACTGGTTGGTATAACTGATTTCAATGACCAAGGGGAAATTAGGTTGCTATACACATAGAGGCAAGGAGTACTGTGTCTAGGACCTAGGGAGTTTTCTGGGCTACCTCTTAGCACTTTCATGCTCTAAGATTAAAGAAATACTCAGCAACCAAAAATAAATGAATAAAAGACAAGATTATTGAGAATATAGACTCTTCAAAAAATTTATTTTGACTCATTCTATCAGTAAAGAATCCTATCTAGCTGATAGTTTAGCTGAGAACAAGGGAAATATAAAAAGAATAGTAGAAGAAAAAAGTCATAAATATCAACTACAGCCTCATGGCCAATTATAGAAACCAGGTCTGTAGTAGCTTTGTATATTTTCTATTTACTTGCTTTGTGTATGCAATTATTTGTATGTATTAGTGATTTTCTCTCTCGTTTATTATTTTATATATCATATAAATTTTTGAAGGTTAAGTTTACAATTTAGCCTTTAGATAACAGATTATTTAGCAGGTCTGTGGGTGAATTACAATACAGTAATTACAATAAGCCCTAGAACTGCATGTTTCCCATTTTGGAAACAGGGTGAGAATTCTTAATATGTATGAAGAATAGCTTCATCTCAACTAGGTGGAAAACTGGAGCTGTTTTGTTGTTGAGTGGAAGTCTAAATTCATATAAGAAAGTGTATATGGAAGCTGAGTAGCCAAAGGATGGACTTTACTGTTATCAATTTATTGTCTGTCTCAGCTCCAAACCCATCATTTTTTGCCCTGCTTTTCAATACTTCAGCTGGACTCTCTAAACATCTCTTACTCTTCCATTAGGGAAATGTTAGACTGTGCCAGTAGGGGGGCACTGGTGTGACCTTCCAGGCAATAGCAGTAGAAAGACACTGCTGTTCCAGATTCCAGTTGTTAGATATTATTATTTACAGCAGGAGATTAGCAGATGAACTCCAGCCATGCCCTGAAGCCATGATCTCCCTACCAAAAGCCGAATCTGAACAGCTCAGGCCTCCTTACACCTTCTGGCAGTTGTGTGTCACTTTTAGAGACCAGCTCCAGCCCACTCACATGCTCCAGCCCACTCACACCCTCCAGCAATAGTGAGCCTCTTCTACTGACTAGGGTAACTTATACTGGGGAAATTTCTTTCGCCATCCACAGGCTGTGTGTTACTATGGTTGCTGCTTCCTCTCTGAAGAGGTCAGAATCTCAGCCTGGGGTAGGGGGCAGCCTTTTCCTGGAACTTAGTTCCTTTATGCATATGTTTTCACAGCCTACAGATAGTATATAGCTGCTTTCTTAATGCCTGACATTTCCAGACTTGTCTTACTAGATGACCACCTTCTACTGTTTAACATTTCTTTACATTGAACATTTCCTTTTCAAATACCTGGTGTTGTTTCTGTCTCCTGGACTTTGACTCATAAACCCTTTGAGAAGGAATTTTTTTTTTTACCAATTAATAACTTTTTGTTCATTGGATTGACTAGGAGGGGAATCAGTGTCCTAAATCAGATTGTATTTTGTTTTATAGTGTACTTTCTATCTCCAAGCTCCTGGAAGAGGATGGGCAGTGGAATCTGAACCTTTGTCTTTGAGTGTGTTAAGGTTTTGCAAAGCATTTTTGTCAATAATTACCTAAAGTCATGATATAATAGCTACAGCAGAATTTATGATGGTTCATAAATTTTATCGGTTGGTGCAGATGAATCAGCAACAAGTTCACTAAATTTTCCTTTCTGGTCTTTTGTTTTCAGAGCTTTAAAAAGCTCATTGCAACTCTTGGTGGTCAGAGAAAAAAAATTTTTTTTCTGAAGCAGATCTTTTTAACAAAAGGGTTTGTGCCTGATCACTGAAATCTAAACACTATGAAAATTTTGGATGGCTTTTTAAATAAAAACGTTCAGCATATAACAGTCAAGATAGAATCTAGCCCTTGCAGTTAGACTGAGCTCCCTACTCCCACTAAAGCAAGCTGCAAACTAGCTGATATACTAGAGAAGTGGTTCTCAAACTTAACTACCTAGTGGGCTTGTTCAAACACAGATTGCTGGATCCCACTTAAAAGTTTCTGATTCACTAGGCCTGGGCCGTGCCAGAGAATTTGTATTTCTAACAAATTTTCATGTGATGCTTATCTGGGGTCCAAAATTTAAGAATCAATGTTTTTTTTGGTTTTTGACAGAGACAGAGAGTCAGAGAGAGGGACAGATAGGGACAGACAGACAGGAAGGGAGAGAGATGAGAAGCATCAGTTCTTTGTTGTGGCATCTTGGTTGTTTGTTGATGCTTGTTCATTGATTACATTCTCATATGTGCCTTGACCAGGGGACTACAGCATAGCGACTGACCCCTTGCTCAAGCCAGTAACCTTGGGCTCAAGCCAGTGACCTTGGGCTTCAAGCCAGCAACCTTTGGGCTCAAGCCAGCAACCATGGGGCCATGTCTATGATCCATGTCTATGATCCAGCGACCCTATGCTCAAGCTGGTGAGCCCACGCTCAAGCCGTTGACCTCAGGATTTTGAACGTGGGTCCTCTATGTCCTAGTCCGACACTCTATCCACCACCTGGGCAGGCAAAAACCAATTTTTTTTGGCAGCCATTTAGGACCTGCTTTCTCTATTGTCTTCCATTTCTCTCTCTTTCCTCCTATTTCATCCCAAACTGTTTGCATCAGTCGTTATTATCTTGGGAATCTATATTTTTGGTACTATATTCTTCAGTTCTTGTAACTCTTTTTTTAACATTCTTGAAACTTGACAGAGTTTTTTCTCTTTCCCTCCTCAATCATGTGGCCTTAATATCTCCCGTTGCTTTGCCTTTCTACTGCCTGCATTGATTTAATTTTCATTGCAGTCCCTTAGGCAATCCCCCTCTTCTTTCCTCTCTTTCCCTCCTTAAAGCACACAGACACTTTGCTACTACTGGCAACGAATTGTGTTATGGGATTTTAAGAGATAAATTTAGAATATATTGATTTTTTCAAGTTAATCCATACTGGGATATAGAAAGACATGTAACATTCTTTAATAATCCAATTTTGACTCCTCCTTGGGTTCAACTGTTTTAAAATATGTGAAATGATCTTATCTCTTCTGAATATGATATCATCTTTATTTTACTCTTGCCCTGAATCCATCTTTCACAGCTGCTCAACATCACTGATACCCATGCAAGTTCTTGTTCCCACTGCTTTGCCTTTCTTGCTCAGCCTTGCCCACCCATAGTGTTCTATTCATCTCTGAGTTTGATCTCAAGTACATGGGGTCCTCAGGTTCTGATAGTCTCGACATATATCGTTTCGAGTTTACGACGCTCACTCCCACAGAAACAAAAAAAAATTGAGACATGAGTGTTTTGGCTTACAAAATTAGCGTCACACTTGTGGACTATGTGGGCGAACTAGTTTGATTGCACACGGCAGAAGAATATGTAGTAATGCGGTATATTTGTGTTTTTATGTTCTAGATTATGATTTCACAACTGTGTTAGGGTAGGTAAGTGACTTAGGCTAGGATGTGTTTCGACTTACACCAAAATTCAGATTACGTCACTGTCATAGGAATGGAACTGTGTTATAACCCAAGGAGCCCTGTATTGCCTTTTTAAAGCACCCTTCCCAAATGTCTTCTCTCACAAGCATACTGGATATGTAACTATGCTTTATGTCCCACAACTGACATGGAACCCACCCAATTTAGAAGACTTCATCTTGTTTAGATTATTGTCATGTTCTTTGAAAACTCTTCTTTAATTATATGTTTATATTGTTTATTATTATTCATTTCCTGATAGTCCATCAAAAGATTGTTCTCCTTGAGGGAAAACATTAGATCAGCATAAGAAATGAGTATGTTTTACTGTGCTGTCAGCATACCGGTTGTGTTTAGATTTGATTTCTCCTTCCTGACCACCATGGTTGCTGATGTGTTTCCCTTGCTTCCTGTTTGACCTCACCTTTGCCTCTTGGCTCTGATTTTGATATCATTTCTCTGATACTAACTAGAGGAGCATATCTGCCTCTATGTGTCTATTTTGAGTAAGCCTTATTTCTGGGACTGTAATAGAGTTATCACTAAGTTATCACTTAGTCTCATAGAAATTGACTTTGAAGATACCAAAAGTAAGCACTCTAACGTATTTATCTTGTACATTTTATTGTATAACTTCCAGTGATACATTTTCAGTAAAGAATAAAGCTAGAGCAGCCTTTCTCACCTGAGAGAGAATGGGGCCTTATTACAATGTGGTAGCTATTGTATGCAGTGAATTAACTTCTTCCCTGTGTATCCAGAGTGGTACTAATTATGAGAAAATTGTCATTAAAATAATTTTTTTCCATGTTCTGTGGCTCAGATGAGCACAGAATGTGGTTTCTTGAGTTCCTTGGAGAATGCTTGGGTGTTGGCAATGGCTTTGTGATTATCCAGGGTAAAGTCCTGTCATGTCAAATGAAATTCCCCACAGAAGCAAAGACAAATTTAAGCTTAAGCTTTAGGGTCCCTCACCTGCATAAACCTTTCCCAAGGCCTTGGTAGAGACCATAGAAGTTTTAAATTTGTCAATTTTATTTCTTCCTAAGTAGGGACCTCCTTCAAAACTGAATATGTTCATCCCCACAAAATCTGAATCTGCTGCTGCTCTTACTCAAACCACATCCACTGAAACTCCAGGATGATTATAATTACATTAGATGGCTTCTAAAACTCTCTTAAGCATACTGTATTACACGTATCTCACCCATGTTCTAGGTATAGTTTTTTGCTATGCCGTTAACATCATCTTGCTGCCTGGTCCATAGGTTATATGAAAATGACTAGGGCTTATCCATATATGGTGGTACCATGATCATACCTCATTGGCACTATCGAAAAATGACCAGTCTGCAAACATGCATGGGGAGAAGCAGACCTGGCTGGAGCCACCATTTGCAGGTCCCATTCTTAGGAACTAGAACTTGTCTTCTCCTTTATTTATATATTTTATTTATTTATTTATTTATTTATTTATTTATTTATTTATTTTGGTCAAATATAACAAAAAAGGAAGAAAGGAAGAAGGGAGGAAGGGAAGCAAGGAGAAAGAAAAGAAAAGAAACAAACAACTTGCTATATTTGGTATTTAAAAAATAATCTCAGTTCCTTCTGTAGGCATATTGCTGCTCTTGGGCACTGTCCTTTGTCATGTGCTTTTTATTTCTACTATATGTTTATATGTATGTACATATATGTGTGTATGGATAACAGTACATTCAAAACTATATGTATAATTTAAATGTGAGATCACCAGAATATTCCTTGTGAATCACATTATTTCTTTTGATATCTCTTATTCACACATGCATCACACATGTATATACTAAACAAGTAACACTACAGTGAATATCTACTTAGTATGATTACTGGTGCTCTTTGAATTATGTAATGAGAAATATGAAGTGGGGTTTTTTGTTTGTTTTTTTAACTTTTTTTTTCTTTACAGAGACAGAGAGAGAGAGATAGACAGGGACAGACAGACAGGAATGGAGAGATGAGAAGCATCAATCATTAGTTTTTCATTGCGCGTTGCAACAACTTAGTTGTTCATTGATTGCTTTCTCATACGTGCCTTGACCACGGACCTTCAGCAGACCAAGTAACCTCTTGCTTGAGCCAGCGACCTTGGGCTCAAGCTGGTGAGCTTTTGCTCAAACCAGATGAGCCCGCGCTCAAGCTGGTGACCTCGGGGTCTCGAACCTGTGTCTTCTGCATCCCAGTCCAATGCTCTATCCACTGCGCCACCGCCTGGTCAGGCGAGAAATATGAAGTTTTAAACTCTCTTGAACTCTATTTTTTTCTCTAAATTTTTTAAAGTATTGTTTCTTGAATTTAGAAGAATTGATGTAATTTAGATTTTTGATTTGCTAAAATTAGATTATACCCAGCCTTTCTCTGCAGACCTATGGCAAATTCTAAAATAACAAAATTTAAGCTCTTTAACACTATCTCTCTTACATCATCTCTTGCCATTTCCACCTTCACACCTTATGTTCCAACAGAATTGGGTTGCTTAAAATGGTCTAATCCAGTTGGCTTCAGGACTAGTGATAGGAGTTAAGTACATAAAGAAAGACATATCTTCCACATGGGTTTCTCCACTTAATGAGAGATTAAATTACTAATGAGCATGCCAAAAAACTTAACATAAAATATTGGTAAGGGGATTTTTAACTCTAAAAAAAGTGAGGGTTATGTAATTATGATAATAGTTTTAAGCTGTAACAACAAAATAAAATAAAGAAATATATATACTGGAATTAAGATTCTCTAAAAACATCACTTGACATTGGAGACTAGTGCAAAGATGAGTTGCTTCAATTTTGCTTGCATTGACAATCCATGTCATTCCAGGTGAGATATTGTAAGTAAAGTTAAGAATAAACTTATTTTATTATTTATTTTTTAAATATATTTAAATTTTTTTCCATTGATTGAGAGAAAGAGAGAAAATCAACTCATTGTTCCACTTAGTTTTTCCATTTAGTTATGTACTCATTGGTAGCTTCTTGTACGTGCCCTGACTGGGGATCGAACCAGAGACCTCGCGCACCGCTGTGACACTTTATTCACTGAGCAACCTGGTCAGGAGCAGAGTAAACATTTTAAATAGAACTCTTAGGATTGTTGTTCTATACCTTATTTTGGACAATTACTGATAGCATTTAATGGAAATGTAGTTGACTGTCCCTTAGGAAATAAGATCCTCCTGCATATGTTTTCCTTTCATTGGAAAGAAAATATTTTAACTAAGTAGAATAGAAAGCCAATTATATAAATGGTGTGCTAGACAAAGTTATTGATTTTAGACTTAAATATAGCTTGTGTTCAAATAAATAAAAAGAGGACTATATATGAAATGATAAATAAAATAAACATAGAGGTTATTTCTGTCTCTTTAAAAGGTCACTGAGAAAAAAAAGAGGATGAGTCACAAACCACCTTAGCAGAGCTGAAAATTGGGGCAATTCCCCAGAACTCTGTGTGGGGAAGTGGGGGTGTAGTGTGCTACTACTTAGCAAACAAGCACCTGGCAACAGCAGGGCAGTGACTCAGGACAGCCATTGTTCCGAGAGGGCGGAAATAGCTCAGCCAATGCCAGAGACAGGCCTGAAATCAGTGTAATCAGTAATGCCAGACTCCACTGTCTGTGAAAGGAAAGGTCAGGCTGTTTATCCTTTGTTCTTCTTAAATTACACTCCAGTCACCCCTGATTTTCATACTAAATGCAATTCTGCCTGTATAAAAATGTTGGCTAACCAGTTCGAGAAGGATGGGGCTGTGCTGTTCTGTTCTGCCCAAACTGTTAGAATTTCATAAAGGGAAGGTAATAGAGTTATATTATTTTAGGGATTAAAAGAGAGAGAGAGAGAGAGAGACTAATCTGAGGCTAGTAATATGACAGCTAGATAATGTGTAAAGATTTCTGTTTACTTGGTTGATCTTGGTCTTTTAGGAAAAACCTAAAAACTAAACCCCACCCCTCAAAAAATCCCCAAAACCAAACCAAACCTGAGAGAACTACAAATGTAAGTTTAGTCTATTTCAAAGAAAGGTTCATACACAAGAAAGAAACTGAGGGAAATCATTCCAAGTGGTGAAGTGTGTGGACCTCAGTTAGTATTTTGCATAGTATCAAAACAAACTGAGAAAGTACCTCTCATTTTGTGAAGCACTCTGACTTACTTCTTTCTTTTAATTGGATTTATTGGGATGACATTGGTCAATAAAATTATACAGGTTTCAGGTGTACAATTCTACAATACATCACCTGTACATTGCACTGTGTGTTTACTACCCTGTATGAGTTACTTCTGAACCTAAGGAATCCTTTTGCCAGAAAATGGGAAGACAAAATGAAATGCAAATTTATGTTTTGAAATTGGTGAAAGCTCAATAACAAAAAACATAGTCTTACTTTGTACAAATCATTCACCATCTGTCAGATTGTCTAATGCCTAATGTAACTGAATCCACACATTTGAGTTGTATCTGGATTCAAAAATTGTTGTTCCATAGATTTAAACAAGGGCCATCCTGAGGCTACTTTGAGAAGTAAGAAGTCTAATCTTATGCTGTTCTTGATCTTCTTAGAAAGTATATAAGGGTGCCCAGGTCAGATAGCTCAGTTGTTTACGCATCATCCCAATACTGCAAGGTTGCAGGCTCAATCCCAGGTCAGGGCACATATAAGAATCAAACAATGAATGCATAAAGAAGTGAAACAACAAACTGAGGTTTTTCTCTCTTATTTTTTCTCCCTTTCTCTCTCTCTAAACTCAATTTTTAAAAAAATATAAGTGTATTAGTTTCTCATATTTTTCCAAAGAAGGCTGTCAAACATTTTTTCCTGACTTGAACCCCAAGTACTAATACCCTGTTGCATAACTAACCTGACCTAACATACCTAACATAAAAACTGAGCTACCCAGCCAGGGCACACTTATATGCTTTCTAAGATAAAAAATAGTATAGAATTAGCCTGACTGGTGGTGACACAGTGGGTGAAGTGTTGACCTGGGATGCTGAAGTCTAAGATTTGAAACCCTGAGGTCACTAGCTTGAGCCCAAAGATTGCTGGCTGGAAGCCCCAGGTTGCTGGTTTGAGCCAAGGGTTGCTGGCTTGAGTAAGGAGTCACTGGCTTGGCTGGAGCTCTCCTCCCCCTCCAATTGAGGCACATATGAAGAGCAATCAATGAACAGCTAAAGTGCCTCAACTTTAGAAGAAAAGTTGATGCTTCTTCTCTCTCACCCTTCCTGTCTCTGTCTCTCGCTAATACTAATAATATATCATAACAACAACAACAACAACAGGCTTAGACTTCTTACTGTACTTTTCAAAGTATCATCAGGACTACTCTTATCTAAATCTATGGAACAATAATTTTTGGATTCAGATACAACTCAAATGTGTGGATTAGGGTACATTAGGCATTGGATAGTCTAATGGATGGCGCATTTATATGTTGAATGAATTCAAAAAGTCTGGAGGCTTTACTGGAAATAAATAGTAGAGGTTTATTCATGACTCTTGGAATTTACAAATGGGATACACAGCTAGGCAAAATCTCAGAAGTGTTCTAAAAAAGAAAGAAAAGTTGAAAACTTCTTATAGTAAAAAGTAGTTTCTTGAGAAGTATCAGTCCTGCATTCTTAGCCCTAAGATTGGTTCAGGGGTGTTATCAGTCAGATGTCAGGCAGTCAGGATGATGAATTCCAGGTGGTCTGGAAGATGGGTGCCAAGAGGTCTGGTCAGACCCAAGCTGGTCTGGGTAATGGATGTCTGATGGATATATACATGAGTACTTCAGAGGGTAATCACTAGATATGTGAACTCTACATGGGTAATTAGAAGGTTACTTGGAGGGCATTGACATAGGACTGCAAAGTTCAAAAAAGTTTAAGTTCCCCAGCTAGTTAAACAAGAATAAAAAGTCTGTCCACATGCCTCAAAATCATAATGTTAATTATTTTAGCAGATTGCTCAAAATCACTCCATTAAGAGGGTAGGAGGAGGTACTGTAGAAGAGAATAAAGGCGAGATAAATGGTGATGGAAGGAGACTTGACTTGGGGTGGTGAACACACTATATAATATACAGATGATGCATTATGAAATTGTTCACCTGAAACCAATATAATTTTATTAACCAATGTCACCCCAATTAGTTCAATTAAAAAATAAAATAAGATAAAATGACTCTATTTTATATGTTC
Source organism: Saccopteryx leptura (assembly GCF_036850995.1). Lineage (NCBI taxonomy): Eukaryota > Metazoa > Chordata > Mammalia > Chiroptera > Emballonuridae > Saccopteryx > Saccopteryx leptura. The sequence goes on along the minus strand of NC_089506.1, from coordinate 70,062,107 downwards.
CCTATCTTCACTCTTTCCTCACCTAAAAAAGAATGATATGAACAAAAACAATATGAAAAATAACAAAGAAGAGTTCTTAGAAATCAACAGATAAAAGAGATGAAAAAATACCCAGAAAATAAGACAAAAGGGCAAAGAAAAAGATGAGTAAAGAAAATGTTAACATAGATTCTAGGGATTAATGTAAGAGAACATCTGAAGAAAGAGGAGTTCTAGAAAAAGAGAACAAGAAAATTTCCTGGAACCAAGGCCATGAGTGTTTAGATTGAAAGGACCCCATTAAGGGCCAGCAGAATAAATGAAAAGAGATCCACAAGAAGACATAGAGTCATGAATACAGAACAGGAGGAATGGAAGAATCTGGAAAGTGTCTTTAAAATCAGTTCATATTCAAGGGAATTGAAATTGCACGGCATCAGACTGGTTAGTAGCACTTAGCATCTTAGAAGACAATGAAGCCATTGTTCAAATGTTTTTGAGACAACTATTTTCTCCTAGACAAATTAATGGTTAAGTGTGAGGGTCAATAAACACATTTGAAGACACATGAGAATTCAAATTTATAACTTTTTAAGGAAACTATTGAAGAATAAACTGCAACAGACGAGAGAGCATCTGCAATAGCAAACTTCAGAGACCACAGAAAGGAAGCGATTCAACACAGGTAGGAGGCACAGGAAAGTCCCAGAGTAATAGTGAAAGGACACCCAAAATTATAGCTGTGCAACAAACCCAACAATACATCAATCAAGATTTGAGCAGAAGGCTGGGGGCGAGCCAAGAAAAAAACAGAATTGATAGATTATCTGATATGTTTGAGCACTTGAAAAATATTGATATTTAAAAGATACAATGGAGCATGTATGAAAATTTTTCATGACAAATTGAGAAACAAGGCTGTTGTTAATGTTACAAAATGTGGCTATTATTAATGCTAGGAAAGATAGTGTTTTACAGGAAAGAACCTGACTCTGACGTGTCAACATTTACAGACATGCAAATGTAACACTGAATACCAATTTAAACAAAAATTGCACTGAAACTAGTATATCTTGAGAGAGCAGCAGATGTAAGGAAAGTAGGATTGGTGGTAGAAGAGATGTAATTGCTCACACACCATTACAGGATATTAATAAATAAATTTGAAATTGATAAATTAGACATACTAGTGTAAACAGATTATTTAGAGATATGGAGGTAAATACCAGAAAAACAAAAAAAACCCATAAGTGTCCAAAAGAGTTTCATCTGGGAAGTGAGATGAAGATGAGCAAGGAATTGTAATAACCATAGGAAGATGGTTATACTGTATTTTAAAATGGCTATTGCTTGACTTAATTTCCCTCTCCTCCTCTCTTACATGTACACACAAACATACAGGCACTTCTATGAATTAAGACTTTGAATGTACAAGTGTGTCTTGACAAGAGAGAAAGCCAAGAACAAATACTAATTTCCATTTTTATCATAATTTAGCTTGTGGACTTCATTACTTTGACAGCTAAATGATAACATGGTCTTGAATAGGGATGACAGAGTTAATCCTAGGACACTGGAAGCTCTCTGGGACATAGCTTGTTGGGTTAAGATCAGGCTATGAGTGGGGCTATTTTTGGAGGGCTGTTGGGACTGCTTCGAAAAGGAGATTACAAATTAGGGTGCCCAGAGCAGAGGAGCAGAAGCACATAACCATCTTTGCCCCTTGACCAAATAGGTTTTTTTGTGTCTGTTAGAAAAAACACAGTTGCTCAAGATATTTTACTGCTGTCTGCCAGAAAATCATGAAAATAAATTAATATATAAGTAATGACTACAGATGTGAACAGAGACCTGTAGAATCCTTCAACAGCTCTGTTTATAACTAGAGGTGAGAAAATGACTGATGGGGACTTAAGCTCTTAAGAAAAACCTTTCCTGTTTCATGATTTCTTTAGGATTATTAATAATCCTAAGAACATTTAGATGATTCCTTTCCCCTAAAATAAGAATGATAAAAATGGTATATGTATCTTATTCATTTCTACAAAGCTTATAATAAACAGTGATAATTTCACAAATGAGTGACTTAATGTATTAAATTGTATAAAATCTTTCAATTCTGTTATTAGGATTGTATTCCTTTCACCTTTGGGAAGTATAGAGCCAGGCTCTCATGACAGCCTGTTTTTTAAAAAACTAAATTTATGTAGGTAAAATTATTTAATAACATTATATAAATTTAGGCGTACAATATTATAAGTGAACATCGGTATACTTTATTGTGTGCTCACCACCAAAAGTCTGATTTTGAGTCCCAATACAACCACTTTTTGTTTATGACCTTGAGCAAGTAACTATGTTCCTGAGCTCAGTTTCTTTATTTGAAAAGAGTATATACAGTACCTACTTCGTAGAGTTTTTATGAGGATTATATAACATAATATTTAGAAAGTATTTCAGAAATTGGTACAGAGTAAGCACTTAATAAATTTTACTATTACTACTAATCTAACCAATACTTCACCTTTATGTATATTCCCAATGAACAGTTCTGTCAGTTGGGATTTACATTTGGCAGCTAGTCACAAACAATAAAAATAACAGGATCTTTAATTGTTTTTTTCTCTCAGGTGAAACACACTTGGGTGTGGGTGGTCTAGCTCTCAGAGGGTGGTCCCATAGTCATCAGAGACTAAGCCTATTTCAATAGTCCTACTGTGCCTTTCATATCCATGGCTTCTATCTTCAAGGTTTTCTCATCGTCCAATTTGGTTACTGAAGCTCCAGCCACCATGTTTGAGTTCCTGGCAAGAATCAAAACAAAGGAAAGAAAGTAGAAAGGGTTCATGTCCCTTTCTTAAGGAGCCCTTCTAAATTCCATGTCTAGCTGCAATGGAGGCCGTGAAAAGGAGTCTTTTAACTAGTCATATTACTACCTGAAATAAAATCAAGGTTTTGTTATTAAGAAAGAAGAAGAGAATCAATATTGGTTCAGCAGCTAGTCTCTTTTATAATTGTAAATTAGGGCCCTAACATTGCCATCATGATGAAGGTACTAATTGATCTAAGTACTACTACAAAATGATGTTGTTTTTGTTTTGGCCCTGTGGTAAAGATAGCTTGAGGAAAAAAAAGATACACTTGAACCAGTGGAATGCAAGTTTCCTTGAAGTTTGTATGAGGATATTCACTTCAAGGTACAAAACTAAGATTTTTGAGTTCTAAAAGTAAGACAGGTTGCCAGTCACTTATATTTTGCATTTCATTCTGCCTTCAGGACAAATATATACAGATATGTACATACGTTGTGTCAATTCATTATTATTCATGGATCATAGGATATCTCTAACGCTATCACTTAAAAATGTCATCACTAAATATTAGCGTAGAAAAAATATGACCTTATAATTGACATACTTTTTCAGTGAGAATATTCTAAGAATTTAAGTGTGATATGGCATAAAATATGAAAAATGTACCATTTTCTTTATTAATTACTACCTTTTATAGAAAAGAGAGAGATAATTTAAGTAATGAAGATAAGAAAAAAAATTATAATTCTCCTGAGAGAATTAAAGCTTAATAATCTAGACAGAGATATCACTGGCTTAAAAGAATCTACCATGGTCAAGGCAGATGAACAACCATCCTGGTTTGCATGGGACATTCCCGGTATTTGCACTGAAAATCCCAACTCCTGGAAAATCTTCAGATCTGGGCAAACCGGGACAGTTGGTTACCTATTTTTAGCTAATATCAGGGTAGCTGATTTAGGGTAATGTAAGAGAAACTATTAAGATTTTTCAGATCTGGATAACAAAATCCTACCCTATGATTCACCGTTAGGAAACACTGATATGAGTCAGAGGTGAAGGGCGATGTTTCTGGAAATGGGACAGAAACAGATATAGGAAAGAAGCAGCTCAGCAGTTACAATCTTGCTTTTCTGCCATATATTGAGCATGTGTTCATGGCCCTGTCTGCAAGCAGTGAGCCTTGCAAATAAATATTAATAAATGAAGAGGATTTTTGTAGTAAACTTCAACCTTAACTTTAAGTATTAGGTCATAATCCACACATCTATTTACTCAACTTCTTATATAGGGTTGCCAGATAACATACGGAATGCCTAGTTAAATTTGAATTTCAAATAAATGTTTAATTTAACTATGTTCCAAATATTGCATAAGGCATACTTAAACTAAAAATTATCCATTGTTTATCGTAAATTTAAATTTAGCTGATGGGTCTTCTGTGTTTATTTGCTAAATCTAGAAACTCTACAGGAAGAAAATCACACAGTGTGTCCATTGGTACCAGTGCAAACACAGTTTCTTTCTCAATAGACTCTCTGAAAAACAATATTCTCTTGTGAGTCCCCTATTATCTCCATGATCCTTATGAGTCTTTTACTGCAACTTAGTCTTTTCAGAAAAGGCCCTATGTGCTCACCACCTGCTTCACTGAGAAAAAGAGGGGAGTTCAGAGTAGAATTCCCTCAACTCTGTCCCTACTGCTTCCTCCCCAAATGTTTGTGTCTATGTTCTACCCTTTCTTTTTTCGTTCCTGTCTCAGAATTGAGATCTTCTTCCATTTGAAATCTTTCCCTGCAACATTCCACGATCGATCTCAGCTCCTCCAGCTTCTCCCCTTCTGCTGGTTCTCTTTCTTTGGCATGTGAGCAGTGCAAACTCTTTGATCTTGAACCAAAGGCTCCCCTTAGCCCTCTAACTGCCATCCTCTCTCTCCTCTTTCCCTTGACACTCAAGCTCACTGAGAAGCAGTCTGAACTGGTGGGTCCTACACCTGACTAATCAACAGCCTTACCTGGGAAATTTTATTGAACTACGTGGTCTCAAGATCCTGACCCTCTAGACCTACTAAATCCTGGTGTGGGACATTTACCACATCTAGCCAGTTCTGCCTCCTCAATGTCTCTGAGCTCTATCCCTGCTTCTGAGTGCCCACTGTTCCTACGTTGTGTAGGTAAGGTGACTCCTGTCAAGATTACTATCACTCTTTGAGTTGGCCTATTTGCTTCTAATTTTCTGAATACACATCCACCTAATAATCAGATTAATTGATTTAAATCCATATTTTAACATTCCTACTTTGAGTTCTTATCTGACTTCCCTTGCCTTTAGGATAAAATCCAAGTCCTCAGCATGCCAAAGACAGTTGTTAATTATGTGGCTCCTCCTAACCATCAGCCCAAATACTCATTACCGTTTCCCCCAAGAATGCTTAACTACCGGCAACTTCTCCAGGCACTGTGCATTCTTTCCCCCAGGTTTTACTTGTGCACCTTTAAAACTCCTCCTGCCTGAAACACATTTAGCCCATTTCTTCACTTCATTCAGCCTGATCTTTTAAAATCACAAAATTACCTGCATTCCTGTCTGCCCTTGCGATGGATCCTGAGTTACTTGAGAGCAGACAAGCTATCTGATTTATTTTCGTGACTGCACTATATACCACAATGCCATAAGACACTGTGGTAGGTACTTTGCAAAGGAAAGAATGCCTGAATGAACTACTGAATGATCGAGTTTAAAAATACTGAAAGGCCAGCAAGTTATATCCCAGGGAATTAAAATTTCAAAGGACTACTGAAATTTAGAAAACTTACCTTATTAAACTTAGAAGGGATAGGACCTTAGAGTTCATATATTCTATTTTATAAATTCCTACAGATTTATTTTTTTAAATTTGTTTATTGATATTTAGAGAGAGAGGAGGTGAGAGACAGACAGGCAGAAACATCAAAATATTCCTGTATGTGCCCTGACCAGGGATCAAACTGGCAACCTTTGCATATTGGGGTGACACTCTAACCAACTGAACTATCTGGCCAGGGCTAAATGCTCACAGGTTTTTAAGAAATTAAACATCAGTTGTAACTCAAATTTATACACACACCTTATCTGAATCAGCTGAGTCTGTATTCAGCTGAGTTTCTTGGGTTTTTTTTTTTCCTTTCTTTTTTAATCTGTAGCCTTGGTTCTTTGGCCTTTGTTTATCTTCCTCTTTACCATAAAAATTCTACAATAGCCACCAACTTTCCCAATGCACCCAGTAATTTCAACTAGTAAACTCAATTCAAATTATAGTATGTCTTATCTATTTATCCCTGTATCTGAATCTTTAAATTGGCTGATCATTTCACAATCCATTCTTCATCTCTTCTGGCCTGTGAGTAGGCTGTTTTAGCTGAGCAAAACAACTTAATTTTGTTCACTAGTGAGTGAAGACATTTATCATCAACTTTTTGTTTTCTTCACATTTATACTATTAATCATTTTTTCTACATTAATCAGAAATGATAAAATCTCCAAGTGAAAAATTATTTCCTACATGAATAATATTGTCCTTCAAGATATACATGGATCACTTATATATTTGTGTATGCTGCATTTGCAAACATATATGCAAAATACTTGTCAATCCATCCTGTCTCACCCTTTATATACAATTTGTCTCTTGTTGCAAATAGCATAATGTAGTGTGTTTACTTTTTGCCCCAATATTTAAATGTGGTAAAATATACCACATTAAATAAGGTTTACCATCAAAATCATTTTAAGTGTACAGTTCAGTGTTATTAGGTCTACTCATATTGTTGCACAATCATTGCCATCCATCTCCAGAACTCTTTTCATCTTGCAAAACTGAAACTCTATGCCATTAAACAATAACATCTCCTTTTTTACCTCTTCCCTAGTCCCTGAAACCACCATTCAACTTTTTGTCTCTATGATATTGACTACTCTAAATACCTCATACAAGTGGAATCATAGAGTATTTGTCTTTTTTGAGTGTGTGTGATAGAGACAGAGAGAGAAACAGGGACAGACAGAAAGGAAGGGAGAGAGATGAGAAGAATCAATTCTTCATTGTGGCACATTAGTTGTTCATTGATTGCTTTCTCATTTGTGCCTTGATGGGGGGGGAGGGGTTACAGCAGAGCTAGTGACCCTTTGCTTAAGCCAGCAAACTTTGGACTCAAGCCAGCGACCATGGGGTCATGTCCATGATCCCATGAACAAACCAGCGACCCGCACTCAAGCTGATGAGCCCGTGCTCAAGCTGACAACCTTGGGGATTTGAACCTGGGTCCTCTGTGTCCCAGGCTGATGCTCTATTCACCGCGCCACTGCCTGGTCAGGCATATCTCAGAATTTCCTTCATTTCCCCCCTTCCTTTTCAAGGCATATGATATTGCATTGTATTTATATACCACATTTTGCTTATCTATTCCTCTTTCCATAAACATTAGGGTTGCTTTCATGTTTTAGCCATTTGGAATAATACTGCCTGGACATTACATATAGCTCTTTGAGACCCTGCTTTCAATTATTTTAGGTATATACCCAGAAGGGAAATTGCTCATCATTTGGTGATTCTATTTTTTCAATTTTCCATTGACGTGAGAGAGAGAGAAAAGGAGAAAGAGAGAGAGAGGACAGGAGAGAGAGAGAGAGAGAGAGAGAGAGAGAGGAGCATCAACATTTAGTTGTTCCATTTAGTTGTGTACTCATTAATTGCGTCTTCTGTGTGCCCTGACCAGGAATGGAACCCACGACCTTGGTGTGCCAGGCCAATATTTTATTCATGGAGCCACCCGGCCAGGGCTCTGTTTTTAATTTTTTGAAGACCATCAACTGCTTTCCACAGTGGCTGTTTCCCACCAAAGGTGCAGAAGGGTTTCAATTTCTTTACATCCTCACCAGCACTTATTTTCTATTTTTTTATTGTAACCATTCTAATGGTTGTGAGGTAACTTGTTTATGTTATTGGAACTATTTGGCCTACTTTGAATAATTTGATAGCCTAAGTACTTTTATTCTTATTGATTATTTTTTAGTCTGCTTATAAAATGTTTTGTTGTTAGCAAATAATAGATAAAACATAGTGCTCTTATTTCCTGAATATAGATCTATAGTGTTTCTGACACAAAATCATCAGTGACCTTGAATTGATGACAGTATCATGTGTGCTTCCCAACCTTGTGTTTTGTTTTAATTTTTGAATGTGTATTTGTTTGTTTGTGTTTCCCAACCTTGAAATTTGATGCAAAGGGCAGAAAAACTAACTGGTTTCTTTTGTTTGTTTGTTTAAGGACTATATATTTGATAATATTATGATTTACTGGTAGATGGACATTTTCTTTAGATATGATAATAGATATTGTGATTATTTTTTTAAAAACATTCTTATTTTTTACAGATACCTACTAAAATGTTTGCAGACAAAGTGAAATTTATGTCTGAGATTTGCTTCAAACCTAATTTCCTGGAGAATTGGGATGAGAGCAGGTAGCTTATAGATGTAAAAAGGTTCGTTATCAATTGATAATTCTTGAAACTGGGTGATGGATTTAGGGAGGTTTATTATATTAGTCTATTTCTTAGCAAATTGTGATTTTTTATTATAAAAATATTTTAAAGCTGTGTTTAATCTGTTAAATTATTAAGTATTTAAAAAGATAAGATTTATTAAGTACAGTGAGAAAAGCTCTTCAATAATGCAAAAAAAAAAAGTCACCATAAAATAAATAGTGTACATCATACTCATATATTGCTTTTCTTGCATATGATCCTTAGATGACTGATCTAGCTCTCATATGATATTAAGTTTGGATCATATTAGCAAAATATTTAAATTACTAAATATCACATAATTGATTGAATAAAACTGGAGCAATTTCATTACTCTTGAATTGATGCATAATCCAAACATTCCGCTTTCTGCTTAGAGACCATAATACTGCACTGTCCAATAGGACATTTTGTGATGATGGAAACATTCTATGTCTACTTTGTCTACTAGGCACATATGGCTATTGAATAATATTTAATAATATGGCTGAAACGAACATGTGGTTAGTGGCACTGGGGAACTGAAGTTTAAATTTTCTTGATTTTCATTTGTATTTTTCAGCACTTTTCATTAGAAGAGTTGACAAATTATGTTTTTTAGTGAAGATATATATCCTGACAAGTTAAAAATTAAGTCACAAGGTTAATTCACAAATTAAAAATTCAAGATTAGAACTCATACTATTTGACCTGGTATACTTTATAGATCTTAAAATTTAAATTGAGAAAGCATTGTAATTTGTCTATAAATAATGTTATAGCCATGGCTGGCTAGCTCAGTGGTAGAGTGTTGGCTCGGTGTGTGAAAGTCCTGGGTCAATTCCAGGCCAGGGCACAGGAGAAGCGACATCTGCTTCTCCACCCTTCTCCCTCTACTTTCTCTCTATTTCTCTCTTTCCTTCCCGCAGCCAAGGCTCCATTGGAGCAAAGTTGGCCCAGGCACTGAAGATGTCTCCATGGCCTCCGCCTCAGGTGGTAGAATGGCTCTGGTTGCAATGGAGCAACACCCCAGATGGGCATAGCATCGCCCCCTGGTGGGCATGCCGGGTGGATCCCAGTTGGGCACATGTGGGTGTCTGTTTCTCTGCCTCCCTGCTTCACACTTCAGAAAAATACAAAAAAAAAAGTGACAGATTTTAAGTGTAACTAGTCAATTATTATATGTGTCTTGTCTTAAGATTTTAATAGAGTACCATAGTAAAGATTTTTAATAGCTAATAATGATAAAATAACAATAATAGGTGACATTTATAGAAGTGTAGCATGTGAGGCACTATTAAAGCATGTTATACACATTCAATAATTTTTTCATATTTAGTGTGTTAAGATTAACACATTTAATCTTTATACCAACCCTATCAGGTAGATATACTGGGTTTTTTTGTTTTGTTTTTGTTGTTGTTGTTGTTTTGTGGCAGAGACAGAGAGAGAGAGTCAGAGAGAGGGACAGATAGGGACAGACAGATAGGAAGGGAGGGAGGAAGATGAGAAAGAGGAAGGAAGATCTATTCTTTGTTGTGGTTCCTTAGTTGTTCATTGATTGATTTCTCATATGTGCCTTGACCGTGGGGCTACAGCAGACCGAGTGACCCCTTGCTCGAGCCAGCAACCTTGGTTTCAAGCTGGTGAGCCTTGCTCAAACCAGATGAACCTGTGTTCAAGCTGGCGACCTTGGGGTCTCAAACCTGGGTTCTCTGCATCCCAGTCTGACGCTCTCTCCACTGCGCCACCGCCTGGTCAAGCTAGATACACTGTTAATATTTCCACTTTTTAATAAAGAAACTAGGACAGAGAAGTAGTAACTTACTCAAGTTTCTGCTAGCAACTGCTGGGACTGGTATTTGAACCCAGAAATATGGCCTAGTCCACATTCTTAATTGCTTTGCTATTTTCCTCTCTTGTGATGTATTAATAAAGACTTTTTCATCAGTTTGGGAAAACATCCTATGTAGGTTATTATATTATAAGGTTGAATGAAAAAAAAGAATATAAAATCAAATATAGAACTCTGGCCATTTGGGTCAGTGGTAGAGCGTCGGCCCGCCATGTGGAAGTCCCAGGTTCGATTCCTGGCCAGGGCACACAGGAGAAGCACCCATCTACTTCTCCGCCCTTTCCCCCTCCTTCCTCTCTATCTCTCTCTTCCCCTCCACAGCCAGGGCTCCATGGGAGCAAAATTGGCCTGGGCGCTGAGGATGGCTCTATGGCTTCTGCCTCAGGCGCTAGAATGGCTCTGGTTGCAGTGGAGCAACATCCCAGATGGGCTGAGCATCACCCCATGATGGGCATACCAGGTGGATCTCGGTTTGGTGCATGAGGGAGTCTGTCTGCTGCTCCCCACTTCTCACTTCGGAAAAGTAAAATTTAAAAAAAAATCAAATATAGAGATTCATTCACTATGTTTACTTCTCTGGGCCCCAAAAAAGCTATGCTTAGAAAAAAGATTAGAAAATTAATATTTTGTTGCTTTTTTGTATGTTCAGCATTTTTATTCTTTTTCTTTTTCTTTCTTTTTTTTTTTTTTTTTTTTTTGTATTTTTCTGAAGCTAGGAACGGGGAGAGACAGTCAGACAGACTCCCGCATGTGCCCGACCGGGATCCACCCGGCACGCCCATGGGGGGGCTACGCTCTGCCCACCAGGGGGTGATGCTCTGCCCCCCTGGGGCATCGCTCTGTCGTGACCAGAGCCACTCCAGCGCCTGGGGCAGAGGCCAAGGAGCCATCCCCAGCGTCCGGGCCATCTTTGCTCCAATGGAGCCTCGGCTGCGGGAGGGGAAGAGAGAGATGGAGAGGAAGGAGAGGGGGAGGGGTGGAGAAGCAGATGGGGGCTTCTCCTATGTGCCCTGGCCGGGAATCGAACCCGGGACCTCTGCATGCCAGGCCGACGTTCTACCACTGAGCCAACCGGCCAGGGCCTGTTCAGCATTTTTATAATCAGAAAATGTTTATTATAAAACTTTAGCTATTAAAATTATAAAGCAGCATGACCAGGCAGTGGCACAGTGGATAGAGTGTTGGACTGGGATGCGGAGGACCCAGGTTCAAAACCCCAAGGTTGCTGACTTGAGCATGGGCTCAGCAGCTTGAGCACGGGGTCGCTGGCTTGAGCAAGGGGTCACTCAGTCTGCTGTAGCCCCCAGCAGGGCACATATGAGAAAGCAATAAGTAAACAGCTAAGGTGCTGCAACAAATAATTGATGCTTCTCATTTCTCTCCCTTCCTGTTGTCTGTTCCTATCTATCCCTCTGACTCTCTCTCTGTCAAAAAAATTTATAAAGCATATTTCACAGTTCTTTATGGTTTATATTAATATTTAATATTAGAGGCAATCTAAATCTAGATTTCATAAAAGTTCATTAAAAATTCTGGCACACTGTCTCTCTTGGGAGCATGCCCACGCCTTTCTTCCCTCTCAGGCATGCATCGCCTAAGCTTGAATGGTCCCCATGAGACTTGCAACCAGGGAGGGGAGCAATGGGCAGAGGCAGCTGCTCCTGGGCTAGTTCCCTGAGCCTGTTTCCGAGGCCCCTTTCTCTGGCCTTCCAGTGAGCCAAAGCAGCCCTTCCCAGGCTCTCTACTGTTGCTTCTTCTATCCTAAGGCTTTCCTTGTTTCACTCTTTCCTGCTTTATTTTTTCATTTTCCCAGCTTTAATAAATGTACTCTCAATAAATAAACAAACAAACAAATAAATAAAATTTTTCTGAGAAGTTTGGCCATTTACTTTCTCAGATTCTCACCCTGAGAGTTACATTGGTCTTAGTTGAGTCTGAGGAGTCTTTTGTTTTCATTAAGTTAGTAAGCCCATATTCTTTATAGAAATGACTTTTCTTATTTGTCACATAAATAAAATTAAACATATTTCCTTAAAGAAACAAATCATCAGTACTCCATGAACACTTTGAAGTTAAATTTTAATTTCTCTGAGGTTGGAAAATAGATTGTAGGTGTAAAAAAAAAATACATGTTTCACAAATAATTCTTGTCATCCTTCACTGATATCAGTACTCTAGAAGCTAAAAAATATCTTTTGGATATGCCATTTGTATGACCTAAGGCCACTTTTTATGAAGTAGGAGATATATTACATATGTTAGTTTAGATTCTCCTAAAAGGTGTGAAACAGACTCATGAATTGTCTACTCTAAACATTAATCATTATGTTACTAGTTGCTGTTTATTGAATACCTACCATGTGGCAGGTACTATACTAGGTATTTTGTTATCTTATTAAATTCTCATGCTAGTCAAGTGAGGTACATAATTTCATTTTTATTTTATAAATGAGGAAATTAATATGCAAAGTAAAATTTATCTTGGCCAGAGTTGGTAAGCTACAGAGCCAGCTTTCAAATTATGGTCTACCAGGAGTAATAACTGTAAAGATAAAATAAAATAACCCAGGTAGAAATAACTCAAATTTTCACTGGTAGGTGAATAGATAAACAAAATGTATTAAATATTACTCTGCCTTAAGAAGGGAAATATTTTTAAAAGGATATTGTAGAACCAATACATTGTTGAATATCATACAAAGACTACCTGTAATAATAAATACAAGTGGGAGGAAGAGTATTCATAAGATGCCATGTAGGCATTTAAGTGATCAGACCTAGTTCCATTACACTGAGAGTAAATCAGGGAAAATGTCATGGAGAACTCTTAGAGATTTCCTAAACCTCATTTACTAAGTGATATATTCTTGTTGATAATAAAAATTCTCATAAAACAAGACAGCATCTGTTGTACAAACAAGTGTGTTAGGCTTGCTCATTTGCACTTTGCCTAATTGGTGCATGAGCACCGGGCAGCAGCACCATGTGCGTATAGTTTGTGTAAGGCTGCAGGTGCTCGCCCTCAGGACGGCAGATTGTAAATTGCGGATTGCCTGCAGCCATTGGGCCCTCCCATTGTTTGCTATAGTTTGCTGGAAAAAGGTTCACCCCCAACCCCAGCCTGTTTTGTTTGTGAGTCCTGAGAGAGAGAGAGAGAGAGAGAGAGAGAAAGGGAGAGAGGCTGTTTTCCCTGCCTGCTTGCTCATCAGCTATTTCGAGACTCTAATAAACGGAATGGCCCACCATCCTCTAGCTCCACAGTTCCTTTACCACCTGCCAGAATCCAGTATGAACCTACGTGGCCAACGGCCTTACATCTGGTACAACCGGCAGGGTTGCGGGTCAGATTGGTATGGAGCTGCCGACACCCTTGAAGGATGGGGTAAGAGGAGTGGTCCTTGCTCTCCAGTATATGGTTCCCCATGGCTCTCCTTTTGGGGGCCATGGGCTGGGTGTTTTTTACAAACCTGCAAGAGAAAACCAAGAGCTCTGTGTGAGAAGCTGCCCGAGGTTGAAAGCTCCAGGACGAAGCTGCTGACTGAGAGGCGACAACGGCATGAGCTGCAACAGTCACCAGAGGAAGAGCTGCAGGTCTGAGAACGACAGTTCAGACTACAGGCTGAGAACCAGCAACAGCTTGAACTGGAGCAGGCGCTAGAGAAGGTGGATGACCACTCTTGAAAGCTGCAGTGTGAGATGCAGGCTGAACACCAATGGCTCCTGGAACTGGAACAATCTGGAGAAGGAAGGAGTTACAGGTTCATGAACTCCAGTTTGCCCTAGAAGTGGAATGCTGGCATCAATGGTTGGTGGAGAAACAATTGCGGGTTCAAGAGCTTGAATCTCAGCTTCAGACTGAGAGCCAGCAGCTGCAGGAGCCAAAGCAGGTACTAAAAGATGGAGCTGCATTTGGGCCAGCGGGGTAGCTCTGAGCCAGTGGGAGCAGCCATTTCCAACTCTTCAGAGAAAGAGGAGGTTCGGGCTGAAGCTGCTGTCTGCAGACTTAGAGCCAAGTCACTGGTTGCCCAGAAGGTAAAAACCCAGCAGCCAAGCATCCCTCAGGAGCAGGTACAGCCCCTCTACAGGTAAGGGAGCACTCTGTGGTTTGTCCTTACATCCAGGCAGAGCTGATGGAATTGGGGGTGCAATTTAGGTAAAAACCCCCCAAGCCCTTGGTAGCCTGGTAGCTGCAGTTGTGGGACATAGGGGGTGGATGGCATCATGCTCTCCAGAACAGAGATGGAGAAATTGGCCTCCATTATCACACACTCGTCCTTAAGGCAGCATCTTCAGAATTGCCATGACAACCCAGGAAACCGTACCCATACTCTATTAGAATGGGTGATGGCCGCCATTCGTACAGTCTGGCAGAATGCTGGAGAATTGCCAGGAGCGGTGAGTAGTTGGCACTGCTATAGTGAGCTAGTAAACATCCTTGGGGAGCTAGGTATGAAGAATGCTGCTTTCAACCCGAGGTCCCGTGGGCCAGATGAGAAAGTGTTTATGGCAGGGATAAGGGACCTTATTCTCTGCAGCTCTTACCTGCCCTTTTAGTGTTGTCACTAGTGGCTGTCTTGGGCCCCTATGTGAGGCAGCCCATCAACTCGGCTATGCAGATGGTAGCAGATTTGGGGGAGCTGGAGGCAGCACAAGGGCATAAAGCAGTGACAGCTGCTGCCCATGCTGTTCCCTCAACTAACAAGAGAAATGGGCCTGTAAAGGTGACCTGAACACAGATGTTGGTAGATTTGATTGTGGCTTGTGGCTGGGGCAGATAGGGGGAAATTGAATGTTAGGTCTAATAAAGTTCTTTTGGAGCTTTGTCAGCAGCTTAGCCAGAACAGAAGTTCCAGTCTCTGAAAAAGTGGGTGGTAGAGTTACAGGATTATATGATGAAGACAGCTGTGAGAGAGGAACTTCCTCCCCAAGATCCATTCTTACAGTCTGAATAGCGGGAAGGCTGGGAGACCTGTCTAACAGGGATGGCCTGGGGGGGCCTGAGGCCCTGTGTAAAATGCCAATTTATTGATCACCACCTAATGTGCAGCAGGTGTTGGCATTAGAAGATAATAGGTGCTGTTTTTTTGTTTTTGTTTTTTTGCAGTGACACCAGCAACAGGTAAGAAAACTATCAAGATAGCAGAGGCCTGCCTGACTTGTGGTGGCGCAGTGGATAAAGCGTCGACCTGGAACGCTGAGGTTGCTGGTTCAAAACCCTGGGCTTGCCCAGTCAAGGCACATATGGGAGTTGAAGCTTACTGCTTCTCTCTCTCTCCTCTATCTTCTCTAAAATGAATAAATAAAAAAAAATAATTAAAAAAAAAAAGATGGCAGAGGCCTTGAGTGTGTTTGACCCCACCAGGTCCTATAAGCTTGCTGAGGGGGCTGGATGATACTTGTGACAATGAATAAAGCACTTATAGAAAGGCACTGAGGTCCGTTAACAAAAAGCTGTATGCTTAGTTACCTGTAATGGAGCTTACCTTGGTGATTTGCAGACAGCTGGGCTGTCTATCGTGGACTGATCATTGAGCGGTGTAATGGAGTCTTGGACTGCAACCAGAGGGGGCACCGGATCCCTTGTGGATGGACATGCCACTTTAGGACAGTATGAGAGACCCTGATGGGGGTGCCCAGCTCCAGTGGAGGCCCTCCTGCACCAGGAAGCTGCTCTCATCCAATTGGAGATGCACCAAGGACACTTTACAGTTTCCATGGACACAGCCTGGACTATACAGGCCCTCCCACATACTGTGGTGTAGAGGGCTAGTGATGGGCCTCTAGTTAGCACTTTGGGCAGAGTGCTCAGGGAGACATTGTGAAGGACACCTTTGTAATGATTGTAATTGTATAATTTATGCTGTTGCTGTAGTCTGTTTATGTAATGTACCTCACTCCTTGCACAGGGACCATTGTTGAAGATACTTGTCATGTAGATTGTGAAATGAACAACTGTAAAGCGGTGAAATCTTGGGCAAATAAGTGTGTTGTCTTGCTCGCTTGTACAGCACTTTGCCTGACTGGTGCATGAGCACGGTGCAGTGCCGTGTGTGTGTGTGTGTGTGTGTGTGTGTGTGTGTGTGTGTGTGTGTAGTCTATGTAAGGCTGCGGGTGCTTGCCCTCAGGGTGGCACCTGTAGATTGTGAACTTCCTGCTGCCATTGGGAGGGGCCATTGTCTGCTATTGTTTGCCACAGAATGGGTTTGCCCCCAAACCCCAGCCTATTTTGTTTGTGAGTCCTGAAAGAGAGAGAGAGAGAGAGAGAGAGAGAGAAGCGGGTTTCCCTGCCTGCTTGCTAGTCCTGCCGTTTCGAGGCTCTAATAAATGGAATGGCCCACCTTTTTCTGGCTCCACAATTCCTTTACCATGTGCCCAAATTCAATAAGAACCTGTATGGCCATGGCCACCGGGCTTACAGCATCTTCTGGTCCTGGCCGGGTAGCTCAGTTGGTTAGAGCATCATCCCAATATGCCAAGGTTACAGGTTCAATCCCCAGTCAGGGCACATGCAATAATCAACCAATGAATGCATAAATAAGTAGGACAGCAGATTAATGTTTCTCTCCCCCTTCCTTTCTCTCTCTCTCTCTCAAATCAATTAAAAAATAAAAAAAAGAAAAGAAAACCTTGAAAGTATAGGAGACATTTTTCTTTTCTGGTATTTTATACACACAGCCACTCCCAGATGCACATACATAGTGTGTGTCTTCTTACCTGATATTATACATTAATCAAGAGAAACTTGTTAAAATGGGCATATACTCAGTGCCAGAATTGCTCTATTACGACAAAAATGATTATCAGCCCTTCCTGTTTGGCTGGGGAATGCTGAGGTTGGAAGGGGCCTGTGAGTCCTCAGGGTGAGTCTGGAGAGTAAGTCTGGTTTATGGAACCAGAGAACTAGTCGGGGCTTGGGAGCCCTCAGAGAAAGGGAAGCGGTCTTCCCTGCCTGTTTGCTCGTCTGCCGTTACAAGACATTAATAAATGGAATGGCCCACCATTTTCTGGCTCCACAGTTCCTTTACCATCTGCCCGAATCCAATGGGAACCTGCATGTGCACGGCCTCAGCAGCAGCCTCTGGCTTTACAGATTCCCAGTGGGAAGTTTGTCACAAACAAAGGGGAACCTATGACCTGATGGTATCACTCTACAGAACAAAACTGAAGTAATTCATAGTGGGAGACTGTCTACACGTTATGTCCACACTAGAAAATAGAAGCAGTGGAAGGTACTGAGCGTTATTCTGGAGATGAAACATCAATCGTGTGAAAGGACAGGTGTAATCATTTAACACAGTCATGTGAAAGCACAGGTGTAGTCATTTAACACAATTTTGATAATATTAACAGTCTATCACTTTATATTTTGTCTAGGTCTGATTCTCTAGGAAGCAGATGTTGATATAAAGTTATGAATTTAATAGAGTTATTGGTGAGTTAATAATATCTGTGAAAATAAAAAGCACTGAGTAGGGAGAGTTGTCATGACATTGCAAAGCTGATGAAATCTCTGCCAATTTACTAGGGAGCTCTGAGGCAAAGATTTCCCATTAAAGGGGTCCAGTGTCAGGCAGAAGTGGCTAGACCTGTACAACTACCTGTTCAGTCAATGGCCAAGTGCCACCCTGAAAACAGCATGACCTTAGGGCGAAAACTAAAGGAAACCCCTTTAAAACAGCTGCAGTTTGTTGGTTAATCACACCCCGTCTGCTGGGCAGGGGGTGCTTTCCTGACAGGTAGTGGAGGATGCTTATCTCCATATCTGCCTAGTATGTGGTATGGCACTAGTAAAATTTTGGTGGCTGTGTACTTGGAGGTGAAAATTAATTACGCTAGAACAAGAGATGTTAGTGAAGTGCACTAAAATTCTAAAATTCCACTTGAGGTCATTTATAGTGATATGTCACCATCCATTCCTTGGGTAACTGGAATTGTCACTATCAACAGATGAGGGATTAAAAATATTGGATGTTGCTTAAGGCCTATAAAATGGTAAGAGTATTGTTACTCCATTTCATTCCAAATTAATTGCTCCTACTGGGACAACTCAGGACTCTGCTTGTGATGGTCCGTTAGAGGTGAAACTATCTTAGTTGTGACATGGGAAAAAGGAGCTCAGAATGGTACTTTTTGGGCTGATGAGAAAGAATTATTTTGTAAAGATAAAGAAGGTGAGATTTAAGAAAGTCAGATTGGCTCTTTCTAAAAAATTATATTTATTTATTATAATTAAAAAAATTTTAGGCCCTGGCCAGTTGGCTCAGTGGTAGAGCGTTGGCCTGGTGTGCGGAAGTCCCGGGTTCGATTCCTGGCCAGGGCACACAGGAGAAGCGCCCATCTGCTTCTCCACCCCTCCCCCTCTCCTTCCTCTTTGTCTCTCTCTTCCCCTCCGCCACCGAGGCTCTATTGGAGCAAAAGATGGCCCGGGAATGGGGATGGCTCCTTGGCCTCTGCCCCAGGCGCTAGAGTGGGTCTGGTCGCAACAGAGCAAAGCCCCGGATGGGCAGAGCATCGCCCCCTGGTGGGCGTGCCGGGTGGATCCCGGTCGGGCGCATGCGGGAGTCTGTCTGGCTGCCTCCCTGTTTCCAGCTTCAGAAAAATACAAAAAAAAAAAAAAAAAAATTTAATTAATTTTAATTTAGTGTGTTAACATGGATTCAAGTGTCCCACTCAGTATAACTCCCTCACTCCCCACCCCCGTGTCCCCCATTACATCCCCTTTGCCCCTTCCCCCTAACTCCCACCACCCTTCCCTCTGGGATTTGCTGTCCTGTTCTCTGTATCTCTGTGTTATGTATATATATAATTTCACTAATCCCTTCACCTTCTCTGATCCTACCTCCTCATCCCCCGTCCCTCTGACTGCTGTCTCTCTGCACTCTGTAACCCACCTCTGCCTCTATTCTGTTCCTCAGTTCACTTTGTTCATTAGATTCCAATATAAATGAGATCATATGATATTTTTTTTCCTCTGCCTGCTTATTTCACTTAGCATAATAATTTCCAGGTCCATCCATGCCATCAAAAAGGTAAGATTTCCTTCTTTTTTTTTTTTTTTTTTGCTTATTTTAGATTTCCTTCTTTTTAACAGTTGCATGGTATTTCACTGTGTATATGTACCAAAGCTTTTTAATCCACTCGTCCACTGACGGACACTTGGGCTGTTTCCAGACCTTCACTATTGTGAACAATGCTGCCATAAATATGGGGGTGCATTTCTTCTTTTGGAACAGTTCTACAGTGTTCTTAGGGTATATTCCTAAAAGTGGAATAGCTGGGTCAAAAGGCAGTTTGATTTTTAATTTTTTGAGGAATCTCCATACAGTTTTCCACAGTGGCTGTACCAGTCTGCATTCCCACCAGCAGTGCAGAAGGGTTCCCTTTTCTCCACACCCTCGTCAGCACTTATTATGTGTTGATTTGTTAATGAGCCAGATTGGCTTTTTTTGATGTATCACTATTATTTATTATTTATTCTGTACAAGTCCCACAGTAGTGATAAACAGAAAGAAAAAAGGGCTTTCTTGGGGGGAGGTGTCTGAGGAGGGTGGGTTATGTCATAATGCTCTGTATAGTGGATGCTCTGAAGTGTCACCACTTACTAGTGATTTGGCTTTGGACAGGTTCCCGAACCCTCGGTGCCTTAGTTTCCTGATTTGTTAAACAAGGATTACATTTGTGCTGATATCATGAGTTGTTTTGAGGGTGAACTAATATAACACACGTGATCCTGGCTTCAGAAGGGCTCAATACCTGTTAGCTGTTATTCTACTCCTCTTTTCCCTATTTCTTTTCCTCCTCCACTGAAAAGAGAAAAGCTTTTGTTGAATTTTGGCACCTGTTCTCTAGATTCACAAAATGTTCACAAAGCTTAGGAGGAGGATAAAACTGAGAGAATCCATAATTCTAACGGGATTCAGCAAGCATATCTGCTTTGGGTTGGGTCTTTGGTTTCCCACTGCTCTGTTCTCAGTGCCGTTCTGGGTGAGCTAGGTGTAAAAATGGCCTCTTCCCTGAGCATCAGTTTATTTGAAAAATAAATGAACATATCTGTGATTAATAAAAATGACAACACTTATAAAATTAAGTTCTAAATGAACTGTATAGAATATAAGCAATGTAGGAATCTAATTTCAATTTGCTGACATTGGCTGTTGTTGTTTTTTTCCCCAGATGACTTATGTTGATTTTTATTTTTCATTTTGCTTAATAATTTTTTTATCAGAGGCTGTTGTTTTGATTATTGAAAGATGATACCATTTGGGGTGAAATTTTGAGCATGAGCTCTTATACAGTAATACAATAAAATGTCAGATGTTTATCTTAGAATTTAAAATATATTAAGATAGCTTAAAAAATAAATTTATAGAAATTTAAATATGATATCATTACCTCTTAATATCGTTAGCCTATTAGTGTTCTCTATCACTATCTAGATGTTAAGATGGCAAAAAGAGGAAGAACTGATGAACGCTTTGAATAAAACTATCAGGAAGGCTTACATTTTTTTGGGGGGGGTGACAGAGACAGAGAGAGGGACAGATAGGGACAGACAGACAGGAAGGGAGGGAGATAAGAAGTATCAATTCCTTATATCAAACTAAAAAGCTTTTGCACAGCTAAAGACAATAAGAACAGAATAAAAAAACAAACTACACAATGGGAGAACATATCTGACAATACATCTGATAAGGGGTTAATAACCAAAATTTATAAAGAACTTGTAAATCTTAACACCAGAAAGACAAACAATCCAATAAAAAAACGGGCAAAAGAAATGAATAGACACTTCTCCAAAGAGGACATACAGATGGCCAATAGGCATATAAAAAAATGCTCAACATCACTAATCATTAGAGAAATGCAAATTAAAACCACAATGTGATATCACCTCACACCAGCCAGAATGGTGCTCATCAACAAAACAACACAGAATAAGTGCTGGCAAGGATGTGGAGAAAAGGGAACTCTCCTGCACTGCTGGTGGGAATGCAGACTGGTGCAGCCACTGTGGAAAACAGTATGGAGATTCCTCAAAAGATTAAAAATCGAACTACCTTTTACCCAGCTATACCACTTTTAGGAATATACCCTAAGAACACCGTAGAACTGTTCCAAAAGGAGAAATGCACCCCCATGTTTGTGGCAGCATTGTTCACAATAGTGACGATCTGGAAACAGCCCAAGTGTCCATCAGTGGATGAGTGGATTAAAAAGCTTTGGTACATATATACTATGGAATACTACTCAGCCATAAGAAATGATGACATCGGATCATTTACAACAACATGGATGGACCCTGATAACATACAGAGTGAAATAAGTAAATCAGAAAAAACTAAGAACTATATGAATCCATAAATAGATGGGACATAAAAATGAGACTCAGAGACATGGACAAGAATGTGATGGTTAGGGGGGGGGGGGTTGGGGGAAGGGGAGGGGAGGGGCACAAAGAAAACCAGATAGAAGGTGACAGAAGGCAATTTGACTATGGGTAAGGGGTATGCAACATAATCAAATGTCGAAATAATCTGGAGCCTGACCAGGCGGTGGCGCAGTGGAAAGAGCATCGGACTGGGATGCAGAGGACCCAGGTTCGAGACCCCGAGGTCGCCAGCTTGAGCGCGGGCTCATCTGGTTTGAGCAAAGGCCCACCAGCTTGGACCCAAGGTCGCTGGCTCCAACAAGGGGCTACTCGGTCTGCTGAAGGCCCGTGGTCAAGGCACATATGAGAAAGCAATCAATGAACAACTAAGGTATTGCAACGCGCAATGAAAAACTAATGTTTGATGCTTCTCATCTCTCTCCGTTCCTGTCTGTCTGTCCCTGTCTATCCCTCTCTCTGACTCACTCTCTGTGTCTATAAAAAAAAATAAAAAAATAATTATCTGGAGATGTTTTCTCTGAACATATGTACCCTGATTTATCAATGTCACTGCATTAAAATTAATAAAAATATGAAAAAAAAGAAGTATCAATTCTTTGTTGCAGCACTCTAGTTGTTCATTGATTGCTTTGTCATACATGCCTTGATGGGGGGTGGGGTGGGGGGACTACAGCAGAGTGAGTGACCCCTTGCTCAAGCCAGCGACCTTGGGCTCAAGCTGGTGAGCCTTGCTCAAACCAGATGAGCCTGCGCTCAAGCTGGCGACCTCAGGGTTTCGAACCTCGGTCCTCCACATCCCAGTCCAATGCTCCATCCACTGTGCCACCGCCTGGTCAGGCTTACATTTTTTAGTTGTTGATCTCTCAATAAGTTTGTCTTAATTGTATTTTTGCTGTTTTAATAGCTAATCAGGCTCATCTACTGGCTTTCTTCATTCCGGTTAAGTGAAAAAGATGGCAGAGCCAGATCATGTTGGGTCATAGTTTTGGGGGTACAGAAAACAGGTCTTTGGGTTAAAAGGTACTTTACCTGCTCGTCATACTCTTCTACTAGATAGAGAAACATGCTCCGTGCCTTGTGGGAGATACAGACACATACACACAGTAGGTTTGGATGAAAAAAAGGGGCTCTATGGAAAGTAACCTTACAGGGTGATCTGACCATAAATCCGTAACTGGGCAGGTCATAGTGGATAGTCACACCCCATATAATTGTAGTGAAAGATTTTAAGCTGGCCCTGTCCATTTTTCTTTGGCATCTAGGTTAATACAACTTTGAAATACCATAAGTAATATCCTTCAAAGGTGGTATTAACTAACCCTCAAGAGAGCACATAATTTTAACTGTCCTGTAATCCAATCCCCACCTTGCTTTCTGCAGTCTTATGTCCCTCCTTAGTATCAAATGCTTAAAAGAAAATGCAAAACTATTGTTTTCCGGAGCATTTGAGATCTTGTTCTCCTGCATATGTTGTCAGCTCAGCTCAGCTCAGATAAACTCATAAAAATTCTCTCCAACTTTCGATATTTTTTTAAATAAATGTTTTATTTTATCGTATTGATTGCTTTTAGACAGAAAGAGAGAAACATCAATTTGTTGTTCCTCGTAGTTTTGTATACCTTGGTTGATTCTCTTTTATGTCCTGAGCAGGGATGAACCTAAAACCTTGGAGCATGGGAGCTGACCTGTGGTGGCACAGTGGATAAAACCGCGACCTGGAATGCTGAGGTCGCTGGTTGAAAACCTTGGGCTTGCCTGGACAAGGCACATATGGGAGTTCATGCTTTCTGCTCTCCCCGAAACCCCTTCCTTCTCTCTCTCTCCTCTCTAAAAATGAATAAAGTCTTAAAACAAATTAAAAACAACAACAACAAAAACCCTTGGTGCATGGGGAGGGGGGGGTGCTCCAACCAATTGAACTACTCTGTCAGGGCTCATAATTCCTTTGTATCCTTCCAGTAACCTAGTGTTCTAGAGGCCTCTTTCCTTGATGAGATAGATATATGAACATAGCTAGAGTCCTTGCTTGATTCTTAAATCTTTTACTAAGAGGAAAACAAACAAAAATATATCTTAAAAGCTATCTTATCTCACTAATGATTTTGAATGAGCCTTTCAGAAATGTCCTAGATGCCTGATCAGTGGTGATGAAGAGGTAGAGCAGGGGTCCCCAAACTAGGGCCCCCCTGCAGGCCGCATGCAGCACCCTGAGGCCATTTATCCAGCCCCTGCCACACTTCCCGAAGGGGCACCTCTTTCATTGGTGGTCAGTGAGAGGAGCATAGTTCCCATTGAAATACTGGTCAGTTTGTTGATTTAAATTTACTTGTTCTTTATTTTAAATATTGTATTTGTTCCCGTTTTTTTTACTTTAAAGTAAGATATGTGCAGTGTGCATAGGGATTTGTTTATAGTTTTTTTTTTATAGTCCGGCCCATCAATGGTCTGAGGGACAGTGAACTGGCCCCCTGTGTAAAATGTTTGGGGACCCCTGCGGTATAGGGTCAACTTTTAATGCTGAGCTGGGAGGGAGGTTCGAAAACCAGGACTTGTCCTGTCAAGGCACATACAAACAACAACTACTATGAGTTGATACTTCTCACTCCCGTTCCTTCTGTAAAAATCAATAAATAAAATCTTAAAAGCAAAAGTCCTAGAAATGTATCTCCGTGCATTGCCCTAAGGCTGGTTGAGTAAGGCGGGGCTGCTTGAGTAACGAGGAAGTGTTGGTAAAGGGCGGCAGGTCCTCAGGTGTAGAGGAATGCGTTCCCTCCCTCCCCGACCTCTGTTTCTGTGATTGTGCACCAGCCAGTGCCTGCGCCAAAACCGTACAACAGAAAAGACCAATCAAGGACGGCGATCCTCCTCACCTCCCTCTCTTTGCCACCGCCTACTCCAGACAAGCTGACAACCTAGACAGCTCCCCCGGACTTGTCTTACTTTTCCACGTCCTCCCCTCCAGCCAACGCCCCCTCCGCTCGCGCCGCCGATGGGACGCCGGAGGACCCAGCGAGCATGCGCGCCCATCCCGAGCATGCTCAGTAGAGCGCGCGGCGCCCCGGAGCTTCACCCAGGCGCTGCTGACGCGGAGGTGTCCGCCGCTGCTGCGGTAGCGACAGGAAGTGAAGTGGACCGTCCGGGTGACCGCGGCGGCCGAAACCGAGGCGGAAGGGCCATTGCGGCGGCGTCGTCCCCCAAGGAGGCTGAGCACCTAGAGGGCTCACCGGCTCGGAAGCCGGATCCCGACCTAGGCAGGATGGATCATCACCAGCCGGGGACTGGCCGCTACCAGGTGGTGAGTACCCGGCCCCCACGCCGGCCTCCTGCGCCTCCGGGGGGCCCCGGGACTGTGTCTCGCCGTAGCCCCAAGAGTCCCTTTTCTGGGATTATTCCCGTGCTGGCTATTTTATTTATTTATATATATTTTGGCTCTGCTGGCCGAACACCTGCTTCACATCTTCCGTGGAGCCTGTCTGCACTCCTTCGAGACCCTTCCCTCCCGACCCGACTCCTCCTGGCTACCCACTCCTCAGCCACACCCTGGACCCCTCCGTAAAACATCCTCTTCATTAAAACTGTATCTGTTTCATTTCTTACTTTCTTGGTCATTTCCTCATTCCCTGACCTAGTCACTCAGGACATTCCACTGGATTATCTGCCGGAATGGTACTGAGTTCACATACCTGCTGGCAAGGTGTTCGCCGTCATAAATGGAGTGGGGGAGGGGAGGAGGTGTAGGCATTACGTAGGGTCAGATGTGGACTTGGCCAAAAATGTGGTTTCAAAAATTGTGCAACAGTCGAGAGTAGTCCTGGTGCAGATCTGGTCTCTGAGCTCTAGTTCACCTTGTCGTTTTGTCCTTTTCCATTTTGTTGGTATTAAAAGTGGCTATTCCTTTTTTCTAAGATCCCCATTTTTATTTTCTTGCGGTTGGGGAAACAGGAAGTTTTCCTAGAAGAATGCTAATCTTGTTAGAAAAATTATTTTTCATTAAGTACAAAGTTTTCCAATTTAACCTTATAAACCTTTGTATATTGAATATGAGCGAAAAGTATTCCTCTATATTTTCAGTGTCAAGTTTTCTAATATATTTTTCCCTCTAGTATTCTGGTGGTGTCATTGGAGATTTATATTTTAAACCCTATTGAAACAGTGAACTCAGCAATAGTTGACTATTTTGTTGCAGCTAAGTAGCATGTTACTCTATAAACTGTGAGATGGTAATTTATTAAACCTATTTATTGAGGGAGAAGAGAAATACTTTAATAGGCTGATGGTGCAATTAATAGTACTGTTTGTGACATTTTACAAATGAAGAAATGTTAGTGAGGATTTCTCCTTTCAAATCTATTTGCATCTGTGAAACTTAGCTGTGAACCAAGAATTTCTTTTTAAATTTTTTAAAATTATATTATTTTTTATTGATTGATTTTTAGAGGAGAGCGGGGGAGAGAAAGAGAGAGAAACATCAGTTTGTTGTCCCACTTGTTTATGCATTCATTGGTTGATTCTTGTATGTGTCTTGACTGGAGGACGAACCCTCCCACAACTTTGGTGTTTGGGGAGGATGCTCCAAACCACCGAGTTACAAGTTCAGGGCCTAAGAATTTCAATTAGTAAGTGCATTTTGACAAATTTGAAGGCTTCTGATAGAGGAAATTCCAAAGTATGTAAGTTTGCATTTTTTTCTAAGATAAAAGCTCATGATGCTTTAATTTCACCTGGTTTACATGATCCATATTTTGAATTCTTTGGAAATTTATCCCTTTTTTTTTTTTTAAGGCAATTTGGAAAATGTTGCTGCCAATATGTAAGGCATTTATTAAGTTGTCAGTGTATATGGGTTTGGAGTCTAGCTTTTTTTTTTTTTTTTCTTTAAGGCATTCTTATTTTTGCAGACATTAACAAAAATAAAATGCCGTTGGGAAACATTGAATACTATTACCAGTGGGACTCGTTTCTTTTTGTAATCTCTCTTCTTTCCCGTTCCTATTTGTTCTCCTTATGGCATTCATTTGAATTCTTTCTCTTTGGGTATTTTACTTATCAGAATTAACCATGTTCTTATACACAAGTCACTATTCAAAACACTATTAAATGATGCAGCTGTGCCTTAAAATAATTTATTATATTGTCACATTTGCTATCAGTGGTTATGACTAGATAAGACTTGACTTATTCGTTTTAAAAAGTGTCTAACATCAAAATATGGAAGTTTGCTTTTTTAGTTTTAAGATTTTTTTCTCCCACTACAACTCCTTTTAGAATAAATGGACAGTATCACAGTATCACATTTTATTGTTTTATTGATTTTTGTTTTAACTGGAGATGTGTCCTACATAGACTTTGAATGGGTGGAGGCATTCCTTTAGAGCAGAGGGCAAAAATCAGTTCTAAAGATACTACTCACTTTAAATAGGTAGGACATCATTTTGTTTTTCTTGTGAGGCAAAGTGTTTGAGAATTATTTATTTATTTATTTATTTATTTATTTATTTATTTATTTATTTATTATTAAATGAGAGGCAGGGAGGCAGAGAGACAGACTCTTGCATGCACCTGGACCAGGAACCACCTACCCCATGCTCTGCCCATATGGGGCTACTGCTCTGTTGCCAGGCAATCAGGCTAATTCAGTGCCTGAGGTGAGGCCATGGAGTCATCCTCAGTGCCCGGAGCCAACTTACTCGACCATTCGGGCCATGCTGCAGGAGGAAAAGAGAGAGAGAGAGACAAAAAGAGAGAGAAGAGGGAGGGTAAGGGGTGGAGAAGCAGATGGTCTCTTCTCCTGTGTGCCCTGACCTACAGTCGAACCCGGGACTTCTAGATGCCTGGCGGACACTCTACTGCTGAGCCAACCTGCCAGGGCATAGTTTACATTTGGAATTTAATTCTTGTTACTGTGTAGTAATTTCATCTGGTTTTGTTGAAAATGGCCTGATCAATAACTATATATCTGTAGATGTATGCCAGAGAAGCAGTGTACAGTAATTGGTTTTCCAGTAGACTGTTTATCTAAGGACTACTCTGCAGCTGTGACTTATATGCACTGTTATTAACACAACTTGTGTGGCTGTCGTTAGCTCGGTTTTTGTTTATTTTGTTTTTGAAAACTCAGGAAAGATTAATAAACTTGAGCAATAAACAATTTCAGTTGTAAAGTTGGAGACAGGGAAGCAGGCGTAGCGGCAAAATGGTATGCAATGTTAATTTATCACTTACCCATAGAGTTAGCATTTAGCTTTCCTTATTGGAAAGTTAGAAGTGATGTCCAGGACCATTAGAATGATTTATTATCATTAACCAATCCACAAGTTTTATGCAGAAACTGCATTTTCTGTGATCTCTTCCCTTGCAATGTTAAATGGGTCTGAATTTTGTTAAGTAAAGCAGTGAATAACCGCGTAGAGTTAAAGAGCCTTAATTGTTACCTATCTAATGTCAGAAAAAGTCAGGTATGATAGGTAGTTTCATTGTGTTATGGGGAATTCAGTTTTATTTGGTAGGAAATGAGCAATGTTGCCGAACCATGAAGTAGTTGACAATGCTTGTAGCTGTTAGGCCACATTCTAACTTTGATGATCTGTATTTTAAAGGATTATGTGCCTGTTAAAAGCTGACTACTAAGATTCAAAGGTATTCTGTGTAAAAGTTAAATTGGCACTGTATATTGTAGCAGTAGTTTTCCAAACTGTATTACAGAATGAAGAAAATAGTCTTAGAAGATTTGTAACATGTATTGGCACAATAAAACAAATATTTGCATATTAAAACCATGACAAATTCTGAAGTAGAGATGATAGTTCGGATTTGTTTAATCTAACTCTCCCTAAACCTTGGCCACAGAGTTCTAAAGAAAAATTTAAGATTATATTGACATTTCCAAAATTTTAGTTTTCTATGAACTTAATGAAGTATTTATACTATGAAGATCTAGATACTTTGGTTTATTTATCTGTAGAATTAGAGTCACCCTTGATTAAATCAGCTGGGAAGGTGGTTGGCTATTAATGGTTAGAAAAGTATGTGTTAAAGTCACGTAGGCTTATATTTAGGATGTGCTTTTTACAATTTGTGAGCCCTTGGCTTAGTTACTTAAAGTCTTGGTGCCTCAGTTTTCTCATATTAGTGTCTATAGCATTTGGATTATTATGATTATATAATGTAATATATGTAAAAGATATAGGGTAGAGACTGGTACATGAAGAATAAATATTACAAATAACATACATGAAATAAACTGTAAAATATTAAAAATATTTCAATTTTTGCTGACGACCATCTTTGTGTCTCCTGTTTGTTTGTTTTTTTTACAGAGAGAGGAATAGACAGGGACAGACAGGAACGGAGAGATGAGAAGCATCAATCATTAGTTTTTCGTTGCGGGTTGCAACACCTTAGTTGTTCATTGATTGCTTTCTCATATGTGCCTTGACCATGGGCCTTCAGCAGATCGAGTAACCCCTTGCTCCAGCCAGCAACCTTGGGTTCAAGCTGGTGAGCTTTTGTTCAAACCAGATGAGCCTGTGCTCAAGCAGGTGACCTCAGGGTCTCGAACCTGGGTCGTCTGCATCCCAGTCGGATGCTCTATCCACTGCGCCACCGCCTGGTCAGGCTCTGTCTCCTGTTTTATTTAGCAACCTGAATATCATTGTTGTTCATATCAAGAATTGTAAAAAGTCTTAAGATTTTATTTTACCATATTTACAAGCTAATAAGTTAGTATGTTAATGTGTCATGGTTGCTGGCGAAAACAGGAGACTCCCCAGGTCAGAAACAAATAACGTTGTTACAGCACAGCAAGCTGCATAATCATCAGCAAAAAAAATTAATTATTGAGGTGACACTGGCTAACAAAATTATGCAGGTTTCAGGTGCACAATTCTACTGTACACCGTATTGTGTGTTACCCCTCCCCCAAGTCAAGTCTCAGTCCATCACCATTTATTCTTCCTATATCCGTCCTTGTCATTAGCTTATTCCTATAGGTTTTCCTTGCCATCAGGAACCATGAGGGTGATGCGGCTAGATGGATACACTAGTACAGGGGTTGGGAACCTTTTTGGCTAAGAGAGCCATGAATGCCACATATTTTAAAATGTAATTCCGTGAGAGCCATGCAACGACCCGTGTACGTTAGGCAATATCCAATAAAAATTTGGTGTTGTCCTGGAGGACAGCTGTGATTGGCTCCAGCCACCTGCAACCATGAATATGAGCAGTAGGAAATTAATGGATTGTAATACATGAGAATGTTTTATATTTTTAACGTTATTATTATTTTTATTAAAGATTTGTCTGCAAGCCAGATGCAGCCATCAAAAGAGCCACCTCTGCCTTGCGAGCCATAGGTTCCCGACCCCTGCACTAGTGGGTCATAGCAGAGGAACTTAGGAGCAAGGGTCCAGCATTGTTGAGCAAACAGAAAACATTGTAGCAAACACTAAACAAGCTCATTCAGCTTTCTCTGGAAGGGCAGCTACATACTTTGTAACCTTGAACTTGTTTGTTGCCCATGACTTAACTACAAGAATCCACTCAATGTCAGGAATGACAGCTTTGTAGTCTGTCACACTTAACAAAAATGTGCAGGGACCCTCAGGCCCATGGTGAGATAATAAATGTTCATTTTTTATCTCCATTCTGAATGAGATAATAAATGTTGATTTTTAAGTGCAGTAATTGACTCTTATTTTTCATTTCCAAGAAGTATTGCAGTTTTTTTTTACCATATGCTGTTCTCTAGTTACTGCCATCTTTTCTCAGTTTTTTTGATATTTACTTGTTTGTCTCCTCAAATTTATCAATATTCTTTATCTGGTGTATGTTCTTACCACACCTCTTTTACATCATCAAGGTTGCTTCTTGCTTAATATGAGAGATACTTTTCAGGTATTGTTTTGCTTCATTTTTGTTACATTGACACTTTGAACTTTTTCCTTAAGAACTCCTTCCTTATTCCTGATATGAAGAAACTTTCTACTCTGTATTTCTTGACTGTTCTTCTCTTGGTAAACTTACTTGACTTTTAAACATTGATGCTTTTTATGGCCTGGACTTTTGTAATAGCTTACTCAGTACGTTCTTTATCTGACCATCCTCCAGTGTATCTTTCATTTGTACTGCATGAGTCATAATAGTGACCTCTTAATTAGTTCCCCCTTCCCCTGCCTGTAATATTAAATCTTTCAAATATATAGAAAAGTTGAAAGAATTATACAGGTACTAAGGAGGGTTTACAGTTACTAACAGTTTGTACATTTGTGTTGCTGTGTATCTGTCAATTCCTTTTATTTTTTGGTTCTTTCAAAGTAAGTTGCATGTATAAGTGTACCTCATTGTAAACCTCATGCTTCTCATTAGCCTCATTAGCCCAGACTAGAGTTTAATAATTTCTTTTTCTTTGTGGAAAAATTGATGTATAGTGAAATGCACAAATCTTACATGGCCTATCAGATGAGTTTTGGCAAAAGCATACACCTGTGCAACCTAAACAATTTACAAAATATAGAGACGGAATAAGCAAACTTAGTTCCGACTTTTTTTTTTTTTTTCTTTTCATTTTTCTGAAGCTGGAAACAGGGAGAGACAGTCAGACTCCCGCATGTGCCCGACCGGGATCCACCCGGCACGCCCACCATGGGGCGATGCTCTGCCCACCAGGGGGCGATGCTCTGCCCATTCTGGGCGTCGCCATGTTGCGACCAGAGCCACTCTAGCGCCTGAGGCAGAGGCCACAGAGCCATCCCCAGCGCCCGGGCCATCTTTGCTCCAATGGAGCCTTGGCTGCGGGAGGGGAAGAGAGAGACAGAGAGGAAAGCGTGGTGGAGGGGTGGAGAAGCAAATGGGCGCTTCTCCTGTGTGCCCTGGCCGGGAATCGAACCCGGGTCCTCTGCACGCTAGGCCGACGCTCTACCGCTGAGCCAACCGGCCAGGGCCCGACTTTTATTTTTGTTTTATTGTAACACAACCATACCCATTCATTTACAATGGCAGATATGAGTATTTGAGGCTGAGATCACAAACCTGAATCAATATTTGCTATTCTGCCCCTTACAGAAAAAGTTGAGTGACCTTCCATATAGAACATTACTATCATCCTAGAAAGTTCTCTCATGAGTCCTCCCTTTCAATTTCTACCCACCATGTGACTGTTATTCTGGCTTTTTTTTCACTTCAATTTAGTTTTATCTATACTGGAATCATATAGTGTAATGTCTGCAAAGTTTCTTTCACTCTGCATGAAGTTTTGGAGATTGATACTTGTTATTGTGTGTGTCAGTAGCTCATCCCTTTTTATTGTGAAATAGTATCTTATTGTATAAATTGTATGACGTTACTACAATTTGTTTATTCATTGTTCTGTTGATGGACATTTGCATTGTTTCAGTTTTGGCCATTATTAAGGTGGCCAACTTTTTTACAGTGTAAAGGAGGACAAAAATAAATTGAAGAAAATAATATCATAAATAAAAGAAACATTTTATTCATTGCAACAATAATATACTATAATATGATAAATGCATAATAAAAACATTTGTAATATTTTATATTGTAATTATGCTTACATGCCTATTACTTTTGAATAATAATTGTAAGAAAAAAGGACTCATTTAGATACAAATACATCACATCACATGCAATGGATCGATTCTGCATTGATCGAATACAGACATTTAGTCTTACTAATACAGATTAGTCTTACAATATCAAAAAGGAGGACATGTAGGAGGACACTTGTCCAGGGAGGATGGAACTTATAAAAGGAGGACTATCATCCCTAAAGGAGGACGATTGGTCACCTACTATTATGGATAAAGCTGTTAGGAATATTCTACAAATTTTTTTGTGTGGAGATACTTCATTTCTCTTGTGCAGAATTAGGTATATATATATATATATTTAATTTCATAAGAAACTATTAGGCTTTTCCCCAAAATAGTTGTATCATTTTTCACTTCCACCAACATAAATTTAAGTTTTGGTTGCTCTACCACCTTTCTAAAATTTTGGTATAGTCTTTTTAATTTTAGCCATTCTGGTGGGCTTACTGGATTTTTGAGGTATAAATTTCTGTTCTAAACATAAATGTTTCTTGAATTGACCTTCCTATATTGTATAGTACCATATCTTTTTTTATTTTTTTGAGTAGTGCCATATCTTAGCAATTTCCATCCCTTATCTCTAATTTTTCTGCAGTAACTACTGGTAATGGAGTCCAGCAGGACCTACTGATTATTATTTCTTCAACTATAATATATTCACTCTTCCTTTCCTATTTATATCTCATCTGAAGTTCTGTACCACACCCTTCTGGTTTGTTTGCCTCATAAAATCCTGTTCTGTAATGTAAAAAATTCCTCTATATAATTTGGAAGAGGGAGGCATGTTGAGTTTCTTGCATCTGTCATTAACATCAAGGCAGAGGAGAAATTGAGAATCACCGTATTAGAGAATTTGCCATACTGAATTATGTTTTTGTTTCTCTTTCTACTTCTGTACTGGTGCTTTTTCTCACAGGTGCTTTAGGGTTCTGTGAATATCTGAATTTTATTTCATCTTTAAAATAGGTTTTAAACTTAAAAAAAAAAAACTGTAATGGAGGACATTTACTCTCCAGATATGATTTATACTAAGTTTCCAGTTTGAAGACTGCTATTATGTTAATTTGTATTACCAGGGCAATTTGTTTTTGAATGGATCCGATATGAAAGTATCTCTGGCTATTTCTGTGCGTGTAGTGATATTAACTGTATGTCATTGACTTGATTGAGTGCAGCTCATTTAAAAGGAATTATACAAATGAGTAAACTACATTAGCACACCTGAATATGCTGAATCAAATGCTAGTCATCACTAGGCATATTTGAGCAGTGCATAATCTAGTAATGGTGTAATAATTTGTGCAATAACAAGTAAATGCATTGGTATTATATCATGAAAATACCACAGTATAGATAGTTTGTTTACATGCTTATTTTATGTTTTGAGTGCCTTTTGTCAGATTTATGCTTAAGATAAGATATGGGAGAAATTTTTAGATATCATTGATTAACTATGAAACAAAGGTTGTATAACTCATTTATTCACTTAATATATAATAATTTATGAAGTATAGCTATCTGCCAAGTTCTGTTTTGGGTGCTGGTGAACAACACAGTTAAGTTCTTGTCTCATGGCTCATACTTTGGTAGAGGAGAAGCAGATAAGTAAGCATAATTTCAGATAGTGATAGGTGGTTTCAAGAAAATGAAGCAGGTTGATTCATAAATAATACATTTAATAATACTAGTGTAGCAATAATATATAGAACAATGACTTATGTCAAGAAGATGCTGAGAACTCTGCTAAGTGCTTTGCTTTACACATATAAGCACATTTAATCTTTTTTTTTTTTATTACAGAGACAGAGAGAGAGTCAGAGAGAGGGATAGACAGGGACAGACAGACAGGAATGGAGAGATGAGAAGCATCAATCATTAGTTTTTCATTGCGCATTGTGACACCTTAGTTGTTCATTGATTGCTTTCTCATATGTGCCTTGACCGTGGGCCTTCAGCAGACCGAGTCACCCCTTGCTCAAGCCAGCGACCTTGGGTCCAAGCTAGTGAGCTTTTGCTCAAACCAGATGAGCCAGTGCTCAAGCTGGCAACCTTGAGGTCTCGAACCTGGGTCCTCAGCATCCCAGTCTGACGCTCTATCCACTGTGCCACCGCCTGGTCAGGCAGCACATTTAATCTTAAATAACAAGTTTAAATATAACTATGGGATACATCCTGCTTACATTTATTAAATGTAAATTTACTGTCAAGATTATTTTAATTAAGACTACTAGCCTACCTACCATGTGACTGTAAATCATTCTATATCTGTATTTTCATGCCATGTTGTTATGGTTTATTCAAAAGCCTGATCATTTAGCTGAAATTACGGTATATGCAAAATTCTTCTTAAAAACCTGCCAAATACAAGTTGGGAAATGCTGCAGTAGTCTGAAACTTACTATCAGATTATTTCAAGGTTTTGACTTGCTTGCTTTTAGGATTTGTTTGAACATGAACAATTTAATATTTTAAAAGTTTAGAAATCTACTAGGTTTAGAATGTCTGTGATGTTTTGCCAGAATTAACCATTACATTATGTAAAGAAATAGTGCTGTTTGGCAGAGGCTTTGAGAATAAGGAAATAAATTGAATAGTTTTATGGCTTTGCTAATTTTGAGTCTCTAAAGATTGTAGCCTGTTGGATGTTGGACTGAAGAAATCCAGCAGTGACAGTTTTTGTAGAACATTTGTTCTTACTTGGGTAGAGCTTTCATTTATAACAGCGTGATTTTTTTTTGTGATTTTCCAAAAGCAAATCTTGAAATAATACTTGAGACCCTTTTTAAGTTTTTGTTTGTAGCCTTTAGAGAACAACATGAGTCTCTGCTTACCTCACCCCTGCTTGATTTGTTATTGTACTACCGAAGAGCTATACATACTTTTTTCTTCTAAACCTAATAGTTTTTGTTCTCTTGCCCCATCCTTCTCCATCCACCACCTCAAGTCATGGTCTCTCTTGCCTTCTGGCTTTTGAACATATTATTCCCATTTTCTCTTTTCTTCCTCCTTCCTCCAGTACTAATATCTGGATTTTATTCAGATCTGTTTAGTTGTTCTTTTCTCCAGAAAACCTTTCCTTACCTTCTGCCTCCCCACTTCTATTTTCTACCCTTTAGTAACAAGATTTGTGTTATTTTAACACTGTATGCTTATCCCTATCATAGTTCTTATTTCATGTATTTTGTAAACTCAGTGGGAAGTAGGGCATAGATCTGTCTTGCTTATAATATATAGTATATAGTATAGTTGTGGGCCCGTTATAGATACGTAGTAAGTAGTACTTACTAAAGAAATAAATGAATGCCTTTTCTGAATGATTTCAGGAGTATGCATGAGATTACTGGTATATTATCTTATGTTTATAAAGTAAACAGTTTTCTCTGGAGTTCTGTTATATAAAATAACTATGTCTTGCCTAACTATAGTATGTTGATATTCTTTTTAAAAAAATGTTTATTGATTTTAAAGATAAAATGGAAGAGGGTGGAGAGAGAAAGAGAGAGAGAGAGAGAGAGAAACACATTGATTTATTGTTTCACTTGTTTATGCATTCTTTGGTTGATTCTTGAATGTGCCCTTATGTAGGCCAACCTTGATGTTACAGTTGTCATAAGCTTTCTGTATACCTTCATGGAAAACCCCAACAATGTTACAGTTTTCGTTTAAAATAGTAATACATATTTTAAAAAACAAGAGGAAAAATATTTTTATATGCTTC
Source organism: Saccopteryx leptura (assembly GCF_036850995.1). Taxonomy (NCBI): domain Eukaryota; kingdom Metazoa; phylum Chordata; class Mammalia; order Chiroptera; family Emballonuridae; genus Saccopteryx; species Saccopteryx leptura. Next base: position 70,026,205 of record NC_089506.1, on the reverse strand, counting down.
TCCCTATGCTCTGTTCATTCCTGAAGAAACAAATTTCTCTTTATTAATCTTTTTCAGCCTAAAGAACTTCCTGTACTATTTCTTAAAAAGTACAAATCAGCTGTTAATCAATTCTCTTTTATCTGAAATATCTTTATTTCTGCAGTACATCAATATATACAGTGTGTCCGTAAAGTTATGGTGCACTTTTGACCGGTCACAGGAAAGCAACAAAAGATGATAGAAATGTGTAATCTGCACCAAATAAAAGGAAAACTCTCCCAGTTTCGTACCTATTCAGTGCAGTTTGATGTGGGCTCACGCACAGATTTTTTAGGGCTCCTTAGGTAACTATCCCGTGTAGCCTCTACAGACTCGTCACTGACTGATGGCCTACCGGAATGGGGTTTCTCCACCAAACTGCCAGTTTCCTTCAACTGCTTATCCCACCGAGTAATGTTATTCCTATGTGGTGGCGCTTCGTTATAAACGTGCTGATACTCACATTGCACTTTGGTCATGGATTCGAATTTAGCGAGCCACAGAACACACAGAACTTTCCTCTGTACCGTCCACATCTCGACTGGCATGGCCGTGGGCTGCTCTGCAGTATACACAGTGTTACGTCATCATCTGCGCATGTGCACTTGCTGCCACATCATCCTACAGAAACTGGGAGGGTTTTCCTTTTATTTGGTGCAGATTTCACATTTCTGTCATCTTTTGTTGCTTTCCTGTGACCAGTCAAAACTGCACCATGACTTTACGGACACACTGTATTTTGATACAGACTTTTTGGCTGAGTATTTTTCTCTCAGCCTTTTAAGATGTTCCATTTTCTTATGACAACCATGGTTTCTGCTGAGAAATATGTAGTTATTTGAAACATTGTTTCTCTGTAATATGTTGTTTTTCTGAGGCTGCTTTCAGTAACTTTTCTTTATCTTTGATTTTTAGAAATATTAATACATTGTGCCTAGGTGTGGTTGTCTTTGTATTTGTTCTGTTTTAGCCTCACTGAGGTTGAATTTATAAATTTACTTTCTTCGCCCCTGCTCTAGTCTCCTTCCTTTGTTTCCTTTGAGCTTCAAATTACTACATGGCTTTTTATCAATCTTTTAAATTTTTTAAAGGTCCATGTGGCTCTTTGTTTGCTTATTTAATTTTCAATCACTTTCTTTTCTTTAGAATGGATAAATGTTATCAGTCATTTAAAATCACTGGCTCTTTCCTCTGTCATCTTCATTGTGCTATGGATTTCATTCATTGAATTTTTTTTTATTTTTAGTTACCTTTTTTATTTCAAAATTTCTATTTGGTACTTTTATTGTCTCTGTTTCTCTGCTGAGATTCCCTGTCAGTTCATTGATTTCAAGTAATTTTGCGTTACTTCCTGGAACAGCAATAATAGCTGCTTTAGCCCTGGTAGGGTAGCTCCATTGGTTAGTGTTGTTCTGATACATTAAGGTTGCGGTTCAGTCCCCGGTCAGGACACATACAAGAATCAACCAATGAAAGCATAAATAAGTGGAACAACAAATCATTGTTTCTCTCTCCCCCGCCCTTCCTCTTTTTCTCTAAAATCAATCAATAAAAAAAATTTAAAAATAGGATCTTAAAAAAAAGTAAATAAAATTCTTATATGGTAACTATAATCTGAGTTCTCTTGGAATTGCTATCTTTTGTTTGCCTTTTTCCCAGAGAATTATTTTTATTTCCTAATATTTTGTATTTCTAATAATTTTGGATTTTATCCTGGATATTCTGCATGTTGTGCTGTGGTCCTCTGGAGGAAAAAAAAAAAATCTCTCTATAGATATCTATATTGTTTTAGAGGTTGTCAACTCAGCTTTAGATTGTAAATATTGTTTCATGCACTGTTCAGTGGTTCAAATCTAAGCCTTTTTTCTTAGGCCTTTACTAATCTGTTTTGGGCAAGTTCTACCCATGCACTGTTCAAGGGTTAGTGATTTCCCTAAACTTTTGGCCTGTCCAGGCTCCATTCCATGCTTCTTCTGGCTAGGAATAGCAGGGTTTCTATTGCAGGTGTTTTTTGTTTTTTGTTTGTTTTTAATTTTGGTGACACAGAGAGACAGAGAGAGGGACAGACAGACAAGAAGGGAGAGATGAGAAGCATCAATTCAACCTTAGTTCATTGATTGCTTTCTCATATGTGCCTTGACCAGGGGGCTACAGATTGTGTTTTTCAACCAGCAACCTTGGGCTCAAGTTGGTGAGCTATGCTCAAACCAGATGAGCCCGCGTTCAAGCTGGTGACTTTGATGTTTCGAACCTGAGTCCTCTGCGTCCCAGTCTGACGCTCTATCCACTGTGCCACCACATGGGCAGATTTTATTGCAGTTTTTTTTTGTGTGTGTAGAATTTATTTTTATTTATTTATTTTACAGAGACAGAGTCAGAGAGAGAGATAGATAGGGCCAGAGAGACAGGAACGGAGAGAGATGAGAAGCATCAATCATCAGTTCTTCTTTGCGATGTCTTAGTTGTTCATTAATTGCTTTCTCATATGTGCCTTGACCATGGGCCTTCAGCAGACCAAGTAACCCCTTGCTCAAGTCAGTGACCTTGGGTCTAAACTGGTGAGCTTTGCTCAAACCAGATGAGCCCGCGCTCAAGCTGGTGACCTTGGGGTTTCAAACCTGGGTCCTCTGCATCCCAGTCCGATGCTCTATCCACTGCGCCACCACCTGGTCAGGCTCTATTGCAGTTTTAATAACATAAGCCGTCATGCCTCTTCACAACTATGGTTTTGCCTCAGAGCAAAGCTGAAAAAAAGGGGGGGGGGGAAGCTCATCTGTGCAGGTTGCTTCTCCCAAGTTTTATTTTCTCTTTACATATTCATTTTTTTTTAGTTCAAAATGCTCAGAAAGTTTTTTTGTGTGTGTGTGTGTTTAGTTTCAAGTTTATTGTTGTCAGTGGGAGGGTTGGATGGTAGGGGGCTTATGCTCTGATGTTGGAACTTGAGCCAACTGTACATTTTTGAGATTTTTGTTTTTCTACTCCCTGCATTAATTTTTCTTCTAATACTTTTATTTCTTATTGGAGCTTTTTTAAAAAAAATTGAGTGTTTCTTCTTTCTCTGTTCATATACTATATATTCTATGAGTTGTGCTTGTAATGTTTTTGACTTGTGGATCCGTGGGCCTCAGTGTCCTGTCATTTCTTTTTTTTGTTGTTGTTGTGTCATTTATTGTTGAGCCAACCTTTTCATTGGGGGCCTCGCAGATGTCAGTGTCTGCAGCTTAGTTAGGAAGCTATGACAGTAATTTAGGTAAGGAATCATGGTGGCGTGGCCTGCGTAGTAGCATTGGAGAGATAGATTCAAAGATGTGTGTGTAGTGCACTCATTGCATCAGCAGTAGTCATAAAGATAATCTTGCAGCAGGGTAGATGACTACCTGTCAGGTTTTTTTATGAGGTATCTATAAATAGAAAGAGCCTGAATTTAGAGACACTAAAACTTGAATTAGAATCTTTCTTTGTCCCTAAGTAGGTGTGTCAATTTAATTATTTAAAGTTTGTTCAATCTGGCTCTCCTCAGAGGGTTGTTCTAGGGAACAAAGTAAAAGAGATATATAAAGTGCTTTTTTTTTTTTTTTTTTTTTTACAGAGACAGTGAGAGTCAGAGAGAGGGATAGATAGGGACAGACAGGAACAGAGAGAGATGAGAAGCATCAATCATTAGTTTTTTTGTTGGGACACCTTAGTTGTTCATTGATTGCTTTCTCACATGTACCTTGACCGTGGGCTTTCAGCAGACTGAGTAACCCCTTGCTCGAGCCAGCGACCTTGGGTCCAAGCTCCTGAGCCTTGCTCAAGCCATATGAGCCCACGCTCAAGCTGGCGACCTCGAGGTCTCAAACCTGGGTCCTCAGCATCCCAGTCTGACGCTCTATCCACTGTGCCTCCACCTGGTCAGGCTAAAGTGCTTAAAAAAAAACACATTTATTGGTCTTCTCCTGTGTCAGGCATTATTCTGAGCATGTATAGGTATTAATTTTTGTATTCTTTATACGAGACAATAAGCCCCATCTTATAGATGGTAAAAATGAGACTTAGGCAGGTCACAGAGTTAGTAAGTGTTGGAACCTAGGTTTGAATCTAGAAAAGTTTATTCTAGCACCTATTTACTTAACCAGTATGCTTCTTATTTTTAGCCTGTTAGTTATTGAACAGGTTCAGAAATATTTGTGCCAGTTTTTTTTTATTTATCTGTACATAATGTATTCCTTCACAGTGCTTTTTTCATTGATGTCATTACAAGCAAAATGAATGTATAATGAAATAATTTCGAGTCCTTATCAGTGTTTTAATCATGCTAACTAGAGGTTTCTCTTTAAAGCAGAGTTGTTTTTTAAAATGTAAAGTTAAAAATATAGATTACTAGGCTTTTTTCTCCTCTGAAACTACTTGGTAAATTTGTTTATTATGTGTGCTGACAATTGCAATTTCAGTTCTATAGAAAACTATCAACTCATCTTTCTGGATAGTATTTTTGTGGCGGTTTCTTCAAAGGCACAAGTTATTGCATCTTCTAGTGCAAATCAATGCAATAATGAAATTCACGTATGTAAATTTTTAATGGAAAATGCAAATCACGCCAAGTTTTGTGGAAAACCTTGGTGTAACAGTGTTTTTATATTGACTAGTGTCTTTAAAAATGTGGCATTAGAGCAGTGGTTCTCAAACTTTTTAAAGTTGGGGCACATTTAAAGTCCTACAAAATAACTGTAGGTGCACTATATACAAATTTCTGAGAAATATGTTATAATAAGTCAAATATTAAAGAAAAAATATAAAGTCCAAGCGTGCTTTTTTTAAATATACATAATTTTATTATAAAACTTTTTAAAAAACAAAATGTAACAGTCTAAATAACCCAAAATTTACTATACTGAGACGAAACTAATTCCGAGTCTGCTTTGCCACCATACACAAGTCAAGAAATTAAAGAAACCATTAAATATTTAGAAACATTTAACATCCGAAGCCTTAAAATCTAATTGTATGCAGTAGCCCCTCAGAAAGCTACAACTTGCATTTTTATTTTATTTATTTTTTCTTTCTTTTCTTTTTGTTTTTTCTTTTTGCATTTTTCTGAAGTTGGAAACGGGGAGGCAGTCAGACAGACTCCCGCATGCACCTGACTGGGATCCACCCGGCATGCCCACCAGGGGGCGATGCTCTGCCCATCTGGGGTGTCGCTTTGCCGCAGTCAGAGCTATTCTAGCACCTGAGGCAGAGGCCAAGAAGCCATCCTCAGCACCGGCGCAAACTTTGCTCCAATGGAGCCTTGGCTGCGGGAGGGGAAGAGAGAGAGAGAGAGAGAGAGGAAGGAGAGGGGGAGGGGTAGAGAAGCAGATGGGCGCGTCTCCTGTGTGCCCTGGCCGGGAATCGGGCCCGGGACTCTGGCACGCCAGGCCGACGCTCTACCACTGCAACCTGCATTTTAAAAAAAGTATTAAAGAACCTTATCAGCTATACAAAAATCTGTACAGTTTTTATACTGAAGCTAGTATTGAGCTGCACTTGAATTCACATTCTTAGCCAAACAATTGCCTGAGCATACAAACATACTCCATACACATTACAGGACAGCCAGTTATCCTTCATCTTCATCCTCTTCCTCTTCCTCCTCATCTTCCTCTTCCTCCTCCTCCTCATCTTCTGGTTCGTTCTTCTTCTTTGAGCCTGTGGGCGTGCCAGGACCCTTCCCTCCCACTTCACTTTTGTCCTTGGCACGGTATGCAGCAATCTCCTTTCATATTTCCCCTGTAGCTTAGCTGCTTTTGCTCATATGGTTGCTTATCTTTGGCTGACTGACTATTCAGACCACATTTCACCCAGTTTTTTCGCAGTATCCCCAATGGACAAACCAGGGTGTTCACTTTTGATCTTTGAGCGATGTTCAGAGCAAAACAGGAATAAGGCAGGTGGAGGCCTTTTAGGAGCATTGGGAACTTTTTTCTTGCCCTTCTTGTCACCTTTGGGAGGAACGTAATTTTTCATCTCCCTGTCATAGCGAGCTTTGTCGCTCTTGGCCATATCTTCGAACTTCGACTTTTCCTTTGCTGACGTGGTCTTCCATCTCTCCGAGCACTTCTTGGAGAACTCGGAGAAGTTGATGGGAGAGTCCGGGTGCTTCTTCTTGTGCTCCTCCCCGCAGGTTTGCGTGAAGAAGGCCTACGAGGACATTTTGCCCTCGGCTTGTTGGGGTTTCCCCTCGCCATGGCTGACAGATGGCGTCTGGTGGTAGGTTTTCCTCAGAGTTGCGCCGTGTGGCCGGGTCTGACCAGACGCCTCCCTTGCTGAGCTCTGGCATGAACGCCAAGCGTGCTTTTATGGTAACTAAACAAAATAAATATGACAAAATTAAATTTAATCTGACATTAAAAAACATTTTTATGTTACATTTTTTGAGTTATGCTTTTTAGAATTCGTAAAAAAGAGGGGTTAAAAAATAATAAAACGACAAAAAAGTTATCTTTTTATATATATAGATACATTCTTAGTAGGATTTAGTAAATTCGGCAGGTCCCAGCGTGAATGTATTTTTTCATTCTTGTGTTTATGAGAAACATGAGCCTGATAAGTCCTAGCGATTTCTTCGATGTTTGGGCATATATTTGAAAGGCAAACTCTCATTTCCTCGTCAACACATTGAAGAATTCTTTTTTTTTTTTTTTTTTTTGTATTTTTCTGAAGCTGGAACAGGGAAAGACAGTCAGACAGACTCCTGCATGCGCCCGACTGGGATCCACCCGGCACGTCCACCAGGGGCGACGCTCTGCCCACCAGGGGCGATGCTCTGCCCCTCTGGGGCGTCGCTCTGTCGCGACCAGAGCCACTCTAGCGCCTGGGGCAGCGGCCAAGGAGCCATCCCCAGCACCCGGGCCATCTTTGCTCCAATGGAGCCTTGGCTGCGGGAGGGGAAGAGAGAGACAGAGAGGAAGGGGGGGGGTGGAGAAGCAAATGGGCGCTTCTCCTATGTGCCCTGGCCGGGAATCGAACCCGGTCCCCTGCACGCCAGGCCGATGCTCTACCGCTGAGCCAACCGGCCAGGGCCTCCTCCCTTTTTTTACTCTTAATTGTGTTGAGTGCAGAAAACCCCCACCATACATATCATTTTAACTTTACATCAAACAAAGGATAGAAGAAACTTGCCTCTGGTCTTTCTGGGGAACATGGGGGGTAGTGTAAACAATTCAGCACCACAGCTTAACAGCCTTTTGCAACCTAATGAGGCAAGTGAGGTGGGGGGTTGGGCAGACTGTCAGCTTCAGCCAATTCCCCACACCTCTGTCCCCCAAAAATCTAAACTCCAAAAACCCTGTTGGTTTTTGGTTTCCAACAGGCACATATTTCTGTGGAATACCATAGGACACACCTGGAAATCTTCTAGGGTACACCAGTGCGCCCTGGCACACACTTTGAGAACCACTGCATTAGAGTGATCATTGTAATATGAGAATAAGTATTATTTATAGAGGAATAAAGAAATTTATAGCTGTTATTTATACAGGAATAAATACATAGGGCAGGTGATTGCTAACTTTTTGAGAAACAGTGAATGTGTGTGTGTGTGTGTGTGTGTGTGTGTGTGTTTGGCTTCTTATATGAAATTATTCAGATTAAGTGTATAGATTTATCAGCCAACTTTTGAGGGTTTGCTTTGGCATATACACTGACAGATGATCCCTTTAACATCTTGACATTTGCTGCCTGCAGTGGCATCTTGACATTTTCCATGCCCCTTGGATAAATCATCAACAACATTGCTTAGTAATTGATATTACTGTATTTAGTTTTGCTTGAGGATACTGTTCTTAGCTTCTCTGTGTTTGCTGAGGGAAGAACAAAACTTTCTCTGAAAAAGGTTGGTATTTCTAGCCCAGTCCTTGCTGGTCTTGGCTCCCTAGTTTATCATTGAATATGTATACTTATTTTCCTTTCTTTTCCATGTTGCAGCCCTTGCCCTTGCCCCAGAGCTCCTAGTTATTAGAAGCTAGAAGTCCTAGGAATCGATGGGTTGAGATTTGAACCTGTTTCCTGCACCTGATATACTGCCTAGAGCAGGGTCCCCAAACTTTTACACAGGGGGCCAGTTCACTGTCCCTCAGACCGTTGGAGGGCCAGACTATAAAAAAACTATGAACAAATCCCTATGCTCACTGCACATATCTTATTTTAAAGTAAAAAAACAAAACGGGAACAAATATAATATTTAAAATAAAGAACGAGTAAATTTAAATCAACAAACTGACCAGTATTTCAATGGGAACTATGCTCCTCTCACTGACCACCAATGAAAGAGGTGCCCCTTCCGGAAGTGCAGTGGGGGCCGGATAAATGGCCTCAGGAGGCCACATTTGGCCCGCGGGCCGTAGTTTGGGGACCCCTGACCTAGAGCATATTACTTAGTCAAATTAGTCAAGTGACTGATTGATAACTGCCTGACTGGTGAAAATGAATGAATCACAGAATCAAGATGAGGCATGAAGACCCAGTCAGGGTTATACTGATAGGGAGTGCTAAATCTGTATCTTTTTTTTAGTGTGAGAGTCAGACAGAAAGGAGAGAGATGAACTAGGAATCTGGGGGTGAGTGTCATGTATGGCACCACTCATAGTTGGTTGTTCATTGCTTTCTCTTATGTGCCTTGGCGGGGTGGGGTGGGGGGCACCAGACAAGCCACTGATCTCTTGCTCAAGCCAGCAACTTTGGGCTTCAAGTCAGCAACCATGGGGTCATTCATGTCTGTGATCCCACGCTCCCGGCGACTTTAAGTGTTTGAACCTGGGTCCTTAGCATCCCAGGTCAACACTCTTATCTACTGCGCCACTGCCTAGTCAGGCGATAGATGTATATCTTAAATTTAGATCTTCTGGCATCAAATTACCATCTTTTCTAGTTATTCATATAGCAACTACCTGGTTATCTAAAAGAATGAAGCAAGACAGTACACCATACTAGTTTTTAAAATGATAAATGAATGCTTGTAATAGTAACTTTAACAATATTACATGGAGTTAGTTGCCTTAAGCCCTTGCAAATGAAACTAAATTAAACCAATTACACATCATTTAGCTTCTATCCAGTCTGTGTGTCAAAGGCAGTCTCCGCAGCTCTGGATTCAGTTTTAGCTAGACTCAAGTTGGCAGTGGAAAACAGGGCCCCTATAAAAGAAACAATGAATAGTCATTCTGGTAGAAGGAAAAGCAGAGGGGAATAGTTCTCTGGAAACTAAAGAAACACTAGTTAGAATACACTCAACTGTATTCAGTGTGTTAGAGTTTTTTGGTAGGGTGAGGACTGAAAAAAATGGTTTTTGGATTTAACAGGTCAATGTTCTTAGGAAGATCTGTTTGAAAGCCAGATTGTAAGGGATTGGGAAGTTGAAATGATCATTGGAAGTGCACAGAATGATGATAGATATGTGTTGTGTTTTTTTTTCTTTTAGGATGTCACTGAAGGAAAGAGGGAGAGATGGAAATACATAATTTGAAAAGCACTAGGAAAGGTTTTTCATTTTTGTTGGGGTCAGGATTTTTCCTTTTTAAAGTATGGCATGAATAGAACATATATGCGGTTAGAGAGAAATGAGTTTGTAGAAAAAAGGAGAGATGTTATTTAAAGGAAAAACGATCCTTTGGGAGGCAGGATTTTCTCTGTTCAGTTGTCTGGCATTTAGGAGCAAAGAAGATAAGTTAGGATGGATGCCATAATGACAAATTTAGAAATGCAGGGGGAGATAAGTTGGAGGAATTTTTGCTTGAAAACCTGTTTTCCTCTGTGAAGTAGGAAGCAAAGATTTTGACTGAGAGTTCCATGGTTGGAAGCAGGGAATAGGAGAGTGGTGGAGTTGAAACACCTGCCACAGTGATGACTAGATCTGACAGCCCTGCTGGGATCAGAAACTAAATTTGTCCTGGCACCAACTACACAATTGTGTGATGTGTTTTCCTCCTTCACAGTAGATAGATGGCTAGACTTGTCCAGATTGGGTCTCCTTGGGGTAGATGTGGCAGAGGATGTGGGAACTAGGAATTTGGGAGTGAGTGTCATGTAATTGTTTCCTTTTATTGTCTAAGCTGCATAGGCTAGAAAAGTAACCATGGGACAGCAAATGGAAGGCCCGAAGACTAGACATAGTGGCAGCAAAGGAGTAAGGAAGGTAAAAGCCAGGAGGCTGTGATGAGGAAGTAAAATGTAGAAATCGGATATTTTTAGTGGAAGCAGTTCCACTAATCAGGTCAGAGAAGAACTAATGTAATTTTTGGACCACTCAACTCTGGATATTATTACTACTTTCTGTTTTAGTAGTTGAAGTGTTAGGTTTGTTTAGCCATCCTATATTATAATAGGATTTAAGGTACAGGGGGTAATATTGGGGGTGCGAAGCTGGCTTGTAAGTCTTACTCACTTGGGAATGTTTGGACCTTTGTAAATATACTGCCCACAAAAGTTAGGGGATGTTTTATAGCTTCATATTTAGTTTTAAATATCCCCTAATTTTTGTGAGCAGTAGACTAATAAGATCAGGACGAGCGGGGCTGGCAGCTGTATAAACAGGTAACTTAAGAGAGGCTCTTGATGTTGATCGTGGCAATGTCCAAGAAAATTTTTTTTTGTCTTCTTGTTCCAGATAAAGGGGACTTTGTGCGAGGATTAACATTCTTGTTGAGAGGCTTTTAAAGAGTGTAGTGCAGCCCTGGCCGGTTGGCTCAGCGGTAGAGCGTCGGCCAAGCGTGCGGAGGACCCGGGTTCGATTCCCGGCCAGGGCACATAGGAGAAGCGCCCATTTGCTTCTCCACCCCTCCGCCGCGCTTTCCTCTCTGTCTCTCTCTTCCCCTCCCGCAGCCAAGGCTCCATTGGAGCAAAGATGGCCCGGGCGCTGGGCATGGCTCTGTGGCCTCTGCCTCAGGCGCTAGAGTGGCTCTGGTCGCAATATGGCGAGGCCCAGGATGGGCAGAGCATCGCCCCCTGGGGGGCAGAGCACAGCCCCTGGTGGGCGTGCTGGGTGGATCCCGGTCGGGCGCATGCGGGAGTCTGTCTGACTGTCTCGCCCTGTTTCCAGCTTCAGAAAAAAAAAAAAAAAAAAAAAAAAAAAGAGTGTAGTGCCATCTAGGAAAAATTGTATTTTGATTAAAAGTCGAAAAAGTATAAAATCATTTTGTAAAATGAATGAATGAATGTCTAGAGGGTTTTTTTTTTTAAAGAGGAAGGGGGAGAGAAAAACATCAGTTTGTAGTTACACTTATTTATGCATTCATTGGTTGATTCTTGTATGTGCCTTGTCTGGGGTTCAAACCCACAAGTTTGGCATGTTGGATGATGTTCTGACCAACTGAGCTACCCAGCCAGGGCCAAGGTATAGAGATTTTTAATGATCATATTAAAGCAATAGAGTGGAAATTATTAGAAGCTGGATTGTAGAGTGTTAAATTAATCTATTTTTTTTTACATGTTTTCTACTTTCTTATCATGTAACATTTTGCTTTTTCTTTAAGTACTTTAAAATAATTTTAGACTTATAGAAAATTGTGGGGAAAATAGTACAAAAAATTCCTGTTTAACATTCACCCGTTTCCTGAAATGTTGACATTTTATCACATTTGCTTTGTGCTATTCTCTCTTTGCGCTCTATGTATTGATCTAGCTGTCTATCTACACACATGCATAAACACTATATTTTTTTCTGAAACATTTGAAAGTAAATGGCAGAACTGTCCCTTTACATCTATACATAATGTGATTAGCAACTAGTTAAGGCAGAAGGGCACCGCTAATAAAGCTGTTACGTGGGAAAGAGACAGCCCTTTTGCAGGGGTCCCCAAACTTTTTACACAGGGGGCCAGTTCACTGTCCCTCAGACCACTGTAGGGCTGGACTATAAAAAAACTATGAACAAATCCCTATGCACACTGCACATATTTTATTTTAAAGTAAAAAAACAAAACGGGAACAAATACAATATTTAAAATAAAGAACAAGTAAATTTAAATCAACAAACTGACCAGTATTTCAATGGGAACTATGCTCCTCTCACTGACCACCAATGAAAGAGGTGCCCCTTCCGAAGTGCGGTAGGGGCCGGATAAATGGCCTCAGGGGGCCACATGCGGCCCGCGGGCCGTAGTTTGGGGACCCCTGCCCTTTTGAATCATTTTGACCTCTAAAATGAGTTTCATTAGAAAATTACACTAAACAGGATACAGACTGGTGTTACTTTATGTATTAGTTCTGTTAACTGATTGATGGAAAATAACAAACATGATTATTTCCAAGTTTACCTAACTTTTCTTGTAAAGATGATAATGGTTTTAAAATGTTATTAAATGGATATGGAATCTGTGATGATTTATTTTTTAGTATCACTGAGAAACTTCACAACCGTCAGTTTTCTAACTTATAGAAATTTATTCCTTTAAGCATAGATAAAAATCTCTTTAACATATTACATTCTCTCTTACATTAAGAACAAAAAATATTTTTTACTTTCATCTCTTCTAGAGAATTTGGAAAAAATGAAGAAAAGAAAAGAAAAAAAATCCCAAGAAAATAACAAATGACTTACAATGTTACCCAATTTGCCTATTGTCATTTTGAAACAATATTTTGTCTTATTTAAAATTGGAATAAAATATTATTTATACACACACACACAGACACGATCTTGTTACTTCTTTTTTTTATTTAAGATTTTACTTATTCATTTTAGAGAGGGGAGACAAAGAGAGAGAAAGGGGGAGGAGCAGAAAACATCAACTCCCATTTGTGCCTTGACCAGGCAAGCCCGGGATTTTGAACCGGCGACCTCAGCATTCCAGGTCGATGCTTTACCCATTGCGCCACCACAGGTCAGGCCATTGTTACTTTTTTAACCCTGTATTCTGAGCAGTTTCTTAGGTTATTAAGTAAATATAATAGCCTATTATATTGATACTGTGTTTTTATTCTATTTTGGCTAAATAGATCAGCGATTTTCAAGGCGTGTGCTGAGAGAATTTTTAAAACATGCAATACCCGACTTTAGTCCACGGCACTGACCTCTTTTCCTTTAAGAGTGTATAATAAAGAAATGACAGCAGCCAACACAATAGCCATCTGGTGTGAAAGAATCACAGTTATACATAACTCTTTTTGTCAGGTCGGCAAAAAATAAATTTTTTGATGTGCTGCAGAATTTTAGTAATTCATTTATGTGTGCCATGAAAAGGGTTGAAAATTGCTGGAATAGATTGTTTCCAGTTTTCCATTATTATAGTGCTGTTTTGAAATGTAACAGCTTTATAAAAGAATCCTGTCTTAAGTGTCTGATTAGTTTCTCTAGGGGTAGTCTTAAAATGAGAATTACCAGGCTAAAGTGTGATTGTTTTTGTTTTATTTATTTATTTTTATTCATTTTAGAGAGGGGAGGGGGGGGAGAAAGTAAGAAAGAGAAAGGGGGGAGGAGCAGGAAGCATCAACTCCCATATATGCCTTGACAAGTGCAGGGTTTTGAACCGCAAACCTCAGTGTTCCCAGGTCGACACTTTATCCACTGCGCCACCAGAGGTCAGGCAAGTGATTGTTTTTGTAATGACCTTTTTTATTTTTATAATAGTGATACACACTTACTTGTTTAAATACAGGGAGTTTGAGTACAAAGAAAGAAGCAATCTAGAAACCCAGATCTTTTCAACAAGAAATAATTTCTGTTATCATTTGTTGAATATCACTCCATTTGTATTTTTAAATAGGAATAAGGTTATAAGAATGAGATAATGCTATTTATTCTATTTAAAAAAATAAAAATATGAAATATGATTTTATTTAAATTTAACAGCCAGGAAAAATACTGTAAAGAACTGTTGAATTCTAGGCCCTGGGTGGTTGGCTCAGTGTTAGAGTGTCAGCCTGGCATGTGGAAGTCCTGGGTTTGATTCCCAGCCAGGGCACACAGGAGAAGTGCCCATCTGCTTCTCCACCCTTTCCCTTCTCCTTTCTCTTTAGCTCTTTCCCTGCTGCAGCCAAGGCTCCATGGGAGTAAAGTTGGCCAGGGAGTTGAGGATGGCACCGTGGCCTCTGTCTCAGGCACTAGAATGGTTCCTGTTGCAACGGAGCAATGCCCCAGATAGGCAGAGCATTTCCCCCTAGTGGGTCTTCTGGATGGATCCTGGTTGGGCGCATAAGGGAGTCTGTCTCTCTGCCTCCCTGCTCTTCACACTTCAGAAAAATACACACACACAAAAAAAAGGTTGAATTCTAGATAAAGGATTTCTTTTTTAACTACAGAGCTTTTAGGTTTTCTAGGATTTTACTAAAAATAAGGAAAGAGTATGAAAACCATTAACAAATTGGAGTAACTGCATGTTTTAATTTTAGATATTAGAGATTGAATGCCTGCTGTGTAGATGAGGTGAATAGTACTAATACTTGCTCTCATCTCTTCTTTCTTCAGTTCCTGACTTTTACGTTGTGTATTCTTACTTTTTAAAGGTGTATAATGTTTTCTCTGTTTGTCAGCTGCTATTTAGTCTTTAGCTTTTTATGTTGCATGCATTCTGTATTTGAAAGGATTCCATAGTAACCCGTGTCTTTTGTTTTTCTCTTTAATTGCTTTTTATTTGATCAGTTTTCTGATTGCCTGGTTTTCTTGTTGGAGTAGTTTTTTCCAAGGACTTATGGAAGACAATTGGCTAGCTCAACTTTTCTTTTAATTACAAACATCATAAATGTTAAACTATGAAACATTTCAAGCATAAAGAAAGTACAGAGAATAATGTAAAGGATGGCTCCATATTATAATGGAGAAATGATAGATGTTAGTTAGCATTTTGCTGAATTTGTTTCAGGTGTTGAGCATTTTCTTTTTTTTTCTTTTTTTTTTTTAATTAATTAATTTATTTATTTTTTACAGAGACAGAGAGTGAGTCAGAGGGAGGGATAGACAGGGACAGACAGACAGGAATGGAGAGAGATGAGAAGCATCAATCATTAGTTTTTCATTGTGTGTTGCAGCGCCTTAGTTGTTTATTGATTGCTTTCTCATATGTGCCTTGACCGCGGGCCTTCAGCTGACTGAGTAACCCCTTGCTGGAGCCAGTGACCTTGGGTTCAAGCTGGTGGGCTTTTGCTCAAACCAGATGAGCCTGCGCCTCAAGTTGGCGACCTCGGGGTCTCGAACCTGGGTCCTCCGCATCCCAGTCCGATGCTCTATTCACTGCGCCACCGCCTGGTCAGGTTGAGCATTTTCTTTCTTTTTTCTTTTTAAAGAAAAGATTACCTAAAACCTACATTCATGTCTTGCTCCTATCTTCTTCCTTACACTGTCTTGAATTTGATATATGTAATAGCTGAATATTTTTATTACATATGTGTGTGTCTGTATAACATAGTACTTAGTTTTAGATTGTGAAAATGTATGTTAGTTTTTTGCCCTTTTATACTATTTCAGCTTTCTGTATTCACTTAGCATGTTTTAAAGATATATCTGTGATGATTCATATAGGTCTAATTTATCAATTTAGAATGTTGAATTATGCTGTATAAATCATGGAATAATATTAATTTCCTACTGGCCAGATGGTTGTTTTTGGTGTCTCACTATTAACAAATAGTATTGCCATGAGCATTCTTGTTCATGTCTCTTTATGTGCTAGTGTAAGTTTTCTAGTGTTGACATCTGCAAGTAGAATTATTGTACTACATCCCTTTGGCCTTAGTAGGAATTGTGAAATTGCTCTTCAAGGTGGTTGAATGAATTTATAGTCTTACTAGCAATAGTTCTATTTCTGTTCCATTCTTTCCAACACACAGTTTTTGCTTCTTTAATTATTGGAAATATAGTTTTATTAACACCATATTTCCTCATGTATAAGACACATTTTTTCAAAAAATTTGGGGTCTAAAAACTGGGTGTGTCTTATACAGTGGTTGCAGATGTTTTTCCTTTCATTTCCTGCTTTTTTGCACTTGTTTTTGCGCTCATTGTTGAAGACAGTGATTCGTTATCACAGATGAGGACAAGCAGATGGATGGGAGTTTTGACAGTGATGAGGAGTTGTATGAGTTTTATGATGAATTGAACTTGAATTCAATAACTTTATGTAATACATTTTTTTTCAAATTTCGGGCCCCAAAATTAAGGCGCGTCTTATACATGGGAGCATCTTATTCATGGTGAAATACAGTAATTTGTATTTCTTCTGATGGGCTGTTATTTCATTCTTTTGTCCAATAAAGTTTGTTTTTCTTGGAATTTTCATTTTTATTAACTTGTATCAAAAGGTCAGTCACCCTTTTAGTGCATGTTTTTATTTTTGGTACTATATTCTTTAATAGTAAACTATTTTTTTTAACAAAACTCTGTGTATGAATATTGGTTATTGTTGTTTGCTCTATGTCACTGATAACTTCTTTCATCACTTTGTAAATAGTCTGTTTCTAACCCAGTGATGTTAGCCTTGTCAACTCCGATTTTGTATGGGAGATAATGTAGCTTGTCACTTTTGTGTCTCTACGGTAGGCAGTCTTGTCTGGCTTTGGCAAGGACGTTTGTAAATCAGTTATTCTAAAAACTTGGGTGATGTGGGGTTGGAATTTGTACTCTTGTTTAGAATGTCTAATTCAGTGATCTATGGTTTAATTAAGCTTTTGGAGACAAGTATTTGCTTATTGAATTATGGCCACTGCCCACAGAAGTTGAATGATTATATATTTCAAATTCCTACTATGTGTAAAGCATCATAGTAATCATAGAATTTCATGATCCTGAGATGTTCAGTGCATCCATTGACTAAGCTCTCTTCTACCTTTTTTTCATTTTTCCTAAGTGAAAAGCGGGGAGGTAGAGTGACTGACTCCCACATACACTGGGACTGGGGTCCATCTGGGAAGCCCCCTACCGGGTGATGCTCTACCCATCTGGGGCTGTTGCTCTGTTGCTCAGCAACCAAGCTATTTTGGCGCCTGAGGCCAGGCCATGGAGCCATCCTCAGCACCTGGGGCCAACTTGCTCCAGCAGAGCCAGTTGAGGAAGAGAGATTTAGAGAAAAGGGAGAGAGGGGTAGAGGGGGAAGAAGCAGATGGTTGCTTCTCCTATGTGCCCTGACTGGGAATTGAACCTGGGACATCCACTTGCCAGCCCGTCGCTTTACTACTGAGCCAACCTGCCAGGGCCTCTCCTTCCTTTTGGTAAAAGAAAAAATCTAGAAGTCTTAGGGAACTATTCATTTAATGTGAAGCTTACTCTATGCCTTAAACTCTGTTGTCTGTACAGGGGAATACCAGAAGGGATAAAGCATACTTTCTAAATTCTAGAATCTTACCATTTGATTGGGAAGATAGAAACATTCCCAAACCTCATCAGAGGTTGCCAGGGTCCCTGATCTTCCAGGGCCTCATGAAGCACAGCACAAACTTGCAACTTGTGGCTTCCTGGAAGAAAATGGCTGCAATTAGAATTTACTAGTTCTTATTTTTTATTCCTGTGTCTGAATAGTTTTGCTTTTGAAAATGTTCAGATTTTGATTGAAGGAGGCTTATCTGAAGTCTGATGATATTTATTTTGATATTTTTACTATACTTTAATGTCTGAGGTCTCAGTTCTTTGTATACTTCTTAGCCAATTTTGCATTTTAAACTTCATCAGCTACCACCTTTTATGACTAATTTTGTACATGCAGCTTAGAAACTTTCTGAAGAAAGTGTCATTATTTAATTTGATTAAGAAAACAGAAAGGCCCTGGCCGGTTGGCTCAGCGGTAGAGCGTCGGCCTGGTGTGCGGGGGACCCGGGTTTGATTCCCGGCCAGGGCACATAGGAGAAGCGCCCATTTGCTTCTCCACCCCCCCTCCTTTCTCTCTGTCTCTCTCTTCCCCTCCCGCAGCCAAGGCTCCATTGGAGCAAAGATGGCCCAGGCGCTAGAGTGGCTCTGGTTGCGGCAGAGCGACGCCCCGGAGGGGCAGAGCATCGCCCCCTGGTGGGCAAGAGCGTTGCCCCTGGTGGGGGTGCCGGTGGATCCTGGTCGGGCGCATGCGGGAGTCTGTCTGACTGTCTCTCCCTGTTTCCAGCTTCAGAAAAATACAAAAAAAAAAAAAAAAAAGAAAACAGGAACAAAGACTTTCATTACAACTTGCCATTATCATTATGTTCATCAATGCCTATGTTTTATAGGATACCAGTATGGTAGATAGAAAAATCAGAACATTGGACTATTTCAAAAACTCTGGATTTTGAGTAGTTTTATAATTAAAACATTATCATTTAAAATTTCTTCTGCTTTTGAAAAATGCATAAGAACACTTTCTCCAGTGGGTTTTCTAAATTTTGGTCCCCAAGCCACTTAAGGACATCTTAAACAATAGAATGGCTCTGTATTATTATGTCTAATAAAGCATCATTTGATGGGAGGCACATTTGCCTTGGAATTACTTATCTGTATTAATTTAAACAAATACTAAAACGTGCCATGGTGTTACCTCAGCTGTGTTGAGGGAGGAGGAGAGGGTCTCATCTGTCTCCCAACTTTACTGCTTCTTTTCCAGTCGTCAGTTCTCCCCCCACCATCCACAGTAGTTTTTGGATACCTTATGAGTGGGTCATCTTAGCTTATTTGTTGTCCACCTTTGACTCAGGCACTTTGCCTAGGAGGAGGCCATGCTGGTTGGGAACTAGTTGATATGTCAAAGAAGAGCATTGTCCTGACTGATATAGACAGTCAAGGCCTAGTCCTGGAGTAGAGTGGCTTCCGTCCCACCAAATTACTCTTTTGAGGAAGGAAAAAACTTTCCTTTACCCTCAAGGAATTTTGCCTGGTCTAATAACCAAACCTGAGATAGCTTAACAAGAGAAAATAACCACATTTAATTATATACATATGTACGGAGAACCTACATAACATGACAGGTTTAGAGACAGAAAGGGAAATTGAAGTATATAAGACATTCTGAGCTAGGGATGAGTTATTGTACTTAAGAGGGAACACATGTTCAGTAATTACTAGTCTGCCCTACCACCTCAACAGGTAAAAAGTCATTTCTGGAGATAATGCTTATTGTGGATGAGGCTCCTGATTTAAATTCTTCTAGTTAGTAGGGAGCAGGCAGAAGTTTATTTTTAGTCGGCAGGGTTTTGGTTGCCTTTAGCTCAAAATAATTCACGTAGCACTGAGGCACGTCTTGGGGTGGCTTCTTCTGAATCACCCCCACTGTGAATTTATAATGAAAGAGGGGTAGAAAGGACTTTACAGAAACAATCACGTCTACCACAGATAACCTCATTGTTTAATACCATAGCATAGTCATTAATAAATATATCTAAACAACGTGCTTGCATTGTAGAGAGACAAAAACCCTAGTGTGGTGGTTCTCAAACTTTTTGAAGTTGGGGCGCATTTAAAATCCTACAAATAATTGTAGGTGCACTATATACAAATTTCTGAGAAATATGTTATAATTAAGTCAAATATTAAAGAAAAATTATAAAGTTCAAGCGTGCTTTAATGATAATTAAACAAAATAAATGACAAAATTAAATTTATTCTGACATTAAAAAACATTTTTGTTACATTTTTTGAGTTATGCTTTTTAGAATTTGTAAAAAAGGGGTTAAAAAAATAATAAAACGACAAAAAAGTTATCTTTTTATATATATAAATACATTCTTAGTAAGATTTAGTAAATTTGGCAGGCCCTGGCGTGAATGTGTTTTTTCATTCTTGTGTTTATGAGAAACATAAGCCTGAAATGTCCTAGCGATTTCTTCAATGTTTGGGCATATATTTGAAAGGCAAACTCTCATTTCCTCGTCAACACATTGAAGAATTCCTCTCTTTTTACTCTTAATTGTGTTGAGTGCAGAAAACCCCCACCATACATATCATCTTAACTTTACACCAAACAAAGGATAGAAGAAACTTGCCTCCAATCTTTCCAGGGAACTTGGGGGGTAGTGTAAACAATCCAGCACCACAGCTTAACAGCCTTTTGCAACCTAATCAGGCAGGTGAGGTGGGGGGTTGGGCAGACTGTCAGCTTCAGCCAATTCCCCACACCTCTGTCCCTGCAAAATCTAAACTCCAATAACCCTATTGGTTTTTTGATCCCCAACAGGCACACATTTCTCTGGAATACCATAGGGAGCACCTGGAAGTCTTCTAAGGTGCACACACTTTGAGAACCACTGCCCTAGTGAGTGGCCAGATTTTGAAGAAATGCAATCTTTCAAAAGTATACTTAAAATGTGTTATATGTAACACACATTTTGATATAAACATTGCAAAAGATGAGACTGAGTGTCCTAAAGATAACCTTAGATGAAATGACAAGGTGCCAACCTAGCACACTCAAATATTTTTCTCTCCTGTCCTTTTTTCTTTTCTTTCTCTTTTTTCTTTTGAGGACTTAGGAGATCAACAATCTTTGTTAAAATCATACTGACCTGTTGATAAAGAGTCATGATTGTAGGGCAGATCTTCCTTAGTTAAGATCTGAGTAAGCTAGCTTGACCAGGTGGTGTTGCAGTGGATAGTGTGTCAGACTGGGTTGCAGAGGACCCAGGTTTGAAACCCTGAGGTCAGTGGCTTGAGTGCGAGCTCATCTGGCTTGAGCACCGGCTCACCAGCTTGAGTGTGGGGTTGCTGGCTTGAGCATGAGATCATAGACATGACTCCATGGTTGCTGGCTTGAGCCCAAGATCACTGGTTTGAGCAAGGGTTCACTTGCTCTGCTGTAGCCCCCAGGTCAAGGCACATATGTGAAAGCAAGCAATGAACAACTAAGGTGCCCCAACAAAGAGTTGATGCTTCTCATCTCTCTCCCTTCCTGCCTGTCTGTCCCTATCTCTTTAGCTTAAAATAAATAAATAAATAAATAAAAAGATTTGAGTAAGCTAAATAGGGTATCTTTCCATTGATGTTTTACAAAAATTTAAGAATCGGGTCAACTATTTGTCATTTAATTAAAGGACTATATGCCATATAAAGCAGTTTGTATTGAAAAAGAGAATTTTAGGATCTAGCATATTTACATTGCAGTTTCAAGATATAAAAAGGTATTTAACCAGAAGCTGAATTCTTTTGAAAATATAAACTTATATAAGACATTTATTCCATCTGTTTGGCTTATTTATTCCTTAGAGGTCTTTGGGATGTAAGTATTTAGTAAGTGAAAATATGCTTTTCTCCTTTCATTTACTCAGGTAGCACTGACTGTTTGTAACGTCAAAATACTGGTTTAACAAGGATATTCTTTCTCAAGGTTTTCCATTTTATACTATTTTGGTTGGTGACCTATTTTGCATTTTTTAAAAAAATTTTAACCAAGGCTGAATCCAAGTACTTTGGAGCTTACTTTTGTTTCCACAGTGTTTAACAAGACATACATATACCTCCACTTTCAAAGAGCTCTTACTTCAGTGGGGGAAAAATGATTACGTTGCCTTGGCTGGTGGCTCAGTGGATAGAGCGTCAGCCTGGCGTATGGACGTCCTGGGTTTGATTTCTGGTCAAGGCACACAGGAGAAGTGACTGTCAGTTTCTCCCCCCTTCTCACTCTTCCTTCTCCCCCTCTTCCCCTCTTGCAGCCAGTGACTTGATTGTTTTGATCATGGCCCTGGGAGCTGAGGATAGCTTGGTTGATCCCAGGGTGTCAGCCTTTGGTGCTAAAAATAGCTCAGTACTTCAGGCCCTGGCTGGTTGGCTCAGCGGTAGAGCGTCGGCCTGGAGTGCGGGGGACCCGGGTTCGATTCCCGGCCAGGGCACATAAGGAGAAGCACCCATTTGCTTCTCCACCCCCACCCCCTCCTTCCTCTCTGTCTCTCTCTTCCCCTCCCGCAGCCAAGGCTCCATTGGAGCAAAGATGGCCCGGGCGCTGGGGATGGCTCCTTGGCCTCTGTCCCAGGCGCTAGAGTGGCTCTGGTCGCAACATGGCGATGCCCCGGAGGGGCAGAGCATCGCCCCCTGGTGGGCAGAGCGTCGCCCCTGGTGGGCGTGCCGGGTGGATCCTGGTCGGGCGCATGCGGGAGTCTGTCTGACTGTCTCTCCCTGTTTCCAGCTTCAGAAAAATACAAAAAAAAATATAATAAAAAAAATAAATAAATAAAATAAAAATAGCTCAGTACTTCAACATTGGCCCTAGATGGCGTTGCCAGGATCTTTGGTTGGGGAACATGTGAGGTTCTTCCTCATTATCTCTCCTCTCACCTAAAAAAAAAAAAGGTAATGATTATATAAATAATTACTATTGTTTTTCTCTCTTTGCTTAATACTTTCACCCTTTTCAGCCAGAAATACTTATGGACCCAGACAACAGTGTAGGTATTACAGGAAGGAAAGGAGGGTGGGAGGAGGTAGAGGAGGATAATGGGGATAGATGGTGATAGAAGGAGACTTGACCTGGGATGGTGAGCACACAATACAGTGTACAGATGATGTGTTATGGAATTGTACACCTGAAACCTATATACCGTATTTCTCAAGTATAAGATGCACCTTTCCCCCAAACATTTGGGGTCTAAAAACTGGGTGTGTCTTCTACAGTGGTTGTGGCATTTTAAATGCCATAGATGGAACTGAGGACGAGGCAATATATGAAGACAGTGATTTGTCATCAGACTCTGATGAGGACAAGCTAATGGATATGAGTTTTGACAGTGATGAGGAGTTGTATGAATTTTATGATGAATAAAACTTGAGTTCAATAACTTTATATAATACATATTTTTTCAAATTTCAGACTCCAAAATTAAGGTGCGTCTTATACATGGGAGCACCTTATACATGAGGAAATACAGTAATTTTATTAACTAGTGTCATTCCAATAAATTCAATACAATTTTTTAAAAAATTACTATTGTGCTACATGCTCTGAAGAACAGAGTGCTTTAAGATTACATCAGAGAATACTAATCTACTTTTGGGAAATAAAGGTTTTCCTGTAGAACTTAATTTTAAGCTAATATTTGAACAACGTATAGAGAAAGAAGTTAGCTCAAAAGTGCAGTTTGAGAAACAAAGGATTGAACATACCACCGTGCAGAGCCCTTTTTTTGTTTGTGATTTTGTTTAAGAAATGAATTAATGAACGGATACCCCCTGTGAGGTCAACAAGAAGCCACTGCATATTGTGACTGAACTGCAGAAGGATGCCAGAACAGTCCTGTGTCAAGTCTGGGGCCCGGAAACTTTGGGGAAAAGTTTTTTCTGTTATACCTGGATTCTTGTAGGAGCCACCACCTAGCTTTCTTCTCCTCACTCCCTGGCCCACCATACTTACATTCATAATCTGTCCTGTGATAATGAGGTGCTATTTATATACCATTTAATTAGTGTTTTGATGTTTGTACACATGTGTTCTCTCTGTTGTGCCTTTGATTGTAAGCTCTCTGAGAATATGGATTATTTCTGTGCCCTTCAGGATCTCTTCAAAGACTCTCCTACTGTGAGAGTTCCATCACTATTGGCTGCCTGTTGGGCCAAGAGGGAAGTTGATTGGGGGACCAGGAATTGAGAATATACACAAAAAGACTTGAGAACACAGACACAACAATAAACTCCTGTATTTCCATTAAAAAAAAGAATTAATGAATGTATAGATAGGTTTAAAGCTCAGAAGAACAGTCTAGTGTGGCAATATAAACTTGCTCTATTTTTTAATTACTCTATTGCCCCATTAATTATCCCTTTCTTTATTTTTATTAAAAAACATACACAGTTTCTGATTTGACTTCTTTAAATATATTTTTTGTGTTAACAATTCCAGATGGTGTCATTTCCAACAGAAATTGCATATATATTAACCTAGGGGAGCTATTGTAATGATATCATATAATATTTTATGTTACAGAAAGCTTTTTATCATAAAATATAGTGATTACCATAACATTGTTGCTTCTGAAACATGCCGAACCAGAAATTAGAGAGTTCATTTTATTGCATTTTGGTTTTATTAAAAATTAAAAGTTTCAGGTTATCTTTAGGGTGAAAAATTCAAATAGAGAATGAGGGAATATCTTTCCCCACCTGCAGCTTTTTGCTGTTTATTCTTCCAGAAATTTTGATTGCCCGTATTTATTACACAAACAATATCTCATTATTTAAAAAAATTAAATTATATACTCTCTTATATCTTTCAGTTGACATCTTGAGCAGAGGAACGGTTTAAAAATGAAACAAGCAGATAGGAACGGTTTAAAAATGAAACAAATACCCTTGTTTAAAAGAAAACTTAGTAGCGTCTTGATAAAATAACATGACACTTGGTTTTAAAAAGTGTGTTTTTGCAAGCTTGATCAGGTGATGGGGCATCTGGAGTTCATGGCACATTCTGCGGAACACCATGAAATATGATACTCTCTCATACTAACAAGATAGGTATTTACTAGCAGAAATATGCCTGTTTTATATTACGTAGATATAGCACCACACCAAAATTCTGTAATTTCAAAAGAAGAATATGAAAATTAGTCAGGATTTGCCAACCTGCAGTTTTTCTTTTTTTAATTAAAATTCTTCTCTCGCTTATATAGTCTTAATTATTCATGTTTTTGTTTTATTATATGTTAGCTCTTATTAGCAGAAGAGTGCCCAAAAGCAGCAAAGGTTCAGTGAAAAAAGTATTTGGGAAAAGACCCTAAAATTAAGAAAATACTTTAATGGTATTTGTGTGTACATGAGGAAGACTACTGTGATTTACTTTTTAACAGTAGAAAATCAAAGTCCATTTGCCAAGCAGCAGTGTTTTGTGGAGACCTATCTTCTGAGCTGATGGTTTAGAAAACTTGGGCTATTTGCAGAGATTTCTTAGACTTGCTGTGAATTTATTCCTAGAAACATAGATTAGGTAGTTTACTCTCCTTTGTTCTTGGGTGACTAAAGTGGGTAGCTTAACTGCCAGTTGATTTTACTTCAACTCTGATTTGTTTTCTTTTCTAAATCAGGTGTTCAATAAGGCAGCATGTAATGATAGAAATAACTAGGTTTTCCCAGAGTTTTGTCTTAGAGTTAGAAGGAAGTTTTGTTATCTATTCTAATATTGTACTAAGGGCAAGAATCTCACGAATGTATGTTAGTATAAAATTCTTTTGAGGATGCAAACGGTAGAGAGAACGTTAAATTGAGTAGGCCCTGAAGTAATTGGTATAAAGTGGGACTGTCCAAGGGAAAACAGGTGTGTGGTCATTCTAATTATACAACAGCTTGGCTAGATCATCCAGGCTCTGCCTGAAAGTATCTGTTGCCCCACAGGAAAACCAGTGTTCTAACAAAAATGTAAAAAGTTCTTTTGTTGAGCTTAAACTGAACTCCTTGCAGCTTCTAACTTTTCTTTCCAGTTTTGTCCTTTGGTACTAAATATTGTCAGAATATGGTAGTATACAAAATCTATTCGCTCTACAGATGCTTTATTATTTTACAACTTAACATTTTTTTTCCTTCAAAACCTTAAAGTTCTCTCCATGTAGTTTTTTTTTTTAAGATTTTATTTATTCAATTTTGAGAGAGAGAGAGAGAGAAAGGGGAGGAGCAGGAAGCATCAACTCCCATGTGTGCCTTGACCAGGCAAGCCCAGGGTATCGAACAGGCGACCTCAGCATTCCAGGTCGACGCTTTATCCCACTGCGCCACCACAGGTCAGGCTTTCCATGTAGTTTTAACGTATGCCCCAACTGAAACGAAGAGAAAAGGAACGAGCTGAAAAGTGAAAAAAAGGCCATATTACTTACTGGCTCATCCATCAGGCTCTGATATAGGGCATTTCTTGCTGAACAACACTTTATTAAACATTGATACATTCTCATCTTGGTACTTTTAGTCAACATGTACCAAGGTAAACATGGGTTTTTTACCTTCTCAGAAACAAAGCTTTCAGTATTATATCATATTAATATACTACCACCTTAGGATAGAATGAAGGACTATAGGAGACATGACAATTAAAGTAAAGCAAACAATAGTTTATAAATGGGAAGGCTGGACTTGCAGCTAGAGTTAATCACAATGCTTATTGTTGGGAAAACAGCTGTGTTAGGCTTGCTCGCTGCTGTACAGGCTGCAAGTACTTTGCTTTATTAGTGTGTGAGCATGTGGCAGAGGCATGTGTGCATGGCCTGTGTGAGGCTATGGGTGCTTGTGCTCAGGGGGATTGTGGATTCTGGATTGCCTGCCTGCCACTGTGAGGGGCCATTTTTGGCTGTTTCTTCACCTGAGAAGAGTTTTTCCCCTGCCTCTTTGCTTGTCTGCTGTTGTGAGAATCAAACAGTAATGGCCCAACACTTTCTGGCTCTGCAGTTTGTCTACCATTTGCCCGAATGCAATGTGGACCTGCCTGGCCTTGGCCACCAGCATTGCACTTAAAGTTTTCTTATCCTTAAAAACACTCAGTGTGTGTTTATCTGTAAAGAAGCCACAGATTAGTTTAAGACAGCTCTCTTCCCTGACCAGTGGTGGCACAGTGGATAAAGCATTGACCTGGGACACTGAGGTCTCAGGTTCGAAACACCGAGGTCCCCTGCTTGAGCTGAGCTTGTCCAGCTTGAGTATGGGCTCATCTGGCTTGAGCACGGGCTCACCAGCTTGAGTGTGGGATCATTGAAATAATCCCATGGTTGCTTACTTGAGGCCCCCCCCCACTGCAAGGCATGCATGAAAAGCAATCAGTGAACAACTAAAATGATACAACTGCAGTTGTTGGTTCTCATCTCTCTTCCTTTCTGTCTTTTTCTTTCTCACTTAAAAAAAATTGTAGTTAAGTATGCAACTTTCATCACCCTGGTCACTATATTAAAGATATTTTGATTTTTGTGTGCTTTGCCCACGTTTGTTGCAGAGGCTCATAAATAGGACAAGCTGGGAGGATAACATTTGAGGTGATCTGTGGAGAAGACACAGAGCCTAGTTTACTACTGTATGGATGTAGGTCCCATCCTCCCCCCCCACCTCTTTGCTGCTATAGATAATTGTTAAAAACAGTAAAATGGAACCATTAGATAGTATGATGAAAAAAAAAATTTCCACAAATGGCATTGTCTAATTTGATAAACTTCTAATTTAATTGGAACCCTTGTATGGCTTTAGTTAAAAGTCAAATTAAGTTAATTTATAGAGGCATCAAAAATATCAAAATCACAATTTTGTATTAAAGCAAATATGGAAGAATGATTCCATTTATGGGTATATAGTCGAATGAACCTGAAACACTAATTTGAAAAAATAAGTGCATTCCATGTTCATTGCAGCATTATTTACAATAGCCAAGATGTGGAAGCAGCCCAAGTGTCAGTAGATGATTGGATAAAGAAGATATGGAATACACACACACAATGGAAAATTACTTAGCCTTAAAAAAGAATGAAATCTTAACCATTTGCCCAACAGCACAAATGGACCTAGAGAGTATCATGCTAAGTGAAACAAGTCAGTCAGAGAAAGACAAGTACCATATGATTTCACTCACATGTGGAACCTAAATATTATATGCGGCTTAAGTGTCTGTTTGTCGCCAATAGTTTATTGGTTGCTTGCGTAACTGTACTAGCCAATGGGGTGAAGTTGCCACGGCATTCAAATAGTCCCACCTTCTGGCATGCCACCTCACAAATTGAGGTTAAAGATTGGAGCAATTATTATGCTGTTAAGAAATCTTAACACCAGAAGGGGTCTTTGCAATGGTACAAGACTAGAGGTTCTCCAATTGAAAAATAATGTCATAATAGCTAAGTCTTTGGCTCCTCTAAAGGTGAAATACATGTCATTCCAAGAATTGATTTGGCTCCATCTCAAACAGGGTTGCCGTTTCAATTGAGACGTAGACAATTTCCTGTAAAACTTGCCTTGCTATGACCATCAATAAGTCTCAGGGCCAAACGCTTAAGTGTGTTGGCATTTTTTTACCTGAGCCTGCATTTGGACATAGTCAACTTTATGTTTCCTGTTCAAGAGTTCGTGAAAGAACAGACATAAAATTAAAAATTATTGATGGTCCTCTGCAAGAAGAACTTAAAAATGATGGAAAGATCTACACAAGAAATGTTGTGTACAAAGAGATCTTTGACATGTGAATTAACATTTTATTACTTAAATCACCTTTATTTATTGAGCTAGCGGTGGCTCTTAAGAAATGTACCGCCAGTGGTTTCCTTCATTGCACTCTACTTTAAGCAATTAAGCAAGTAGAAGGGGGAAACCCCGTGGGGCAGTAAGCAAAGGGACGTCCTCGCTGCCTGCCCTGGGTAATTAAGTTTGAATTAGCAGACACCTTTGCACAAATCATTTTAATTACAATTTATAATAACTAGAACAGCGGTCATTTCGTATGACCACCGGGCTTTCTAGTAACAATATAAGTGAACAAACAACAGCAAAAGACTCGTAGATAAATAAAACAGACTGATGGTTGCCAGAGAGGTGGGGGTTGGAGGACTGGGTGAAAAAGGTGAAGGGAGGCCCTGGCCGGTTGGCTCAGCAGTGGAGCGTCAGCCTGGCATGCAGGAGTCCCAGGTTCGATTCCCGGCCAGGGCACACAGGAGAAGTGCCCATCTGCTTCTCCACCCCTCCCCCTCTCCTTCCTCTCTGTCTCTCTCTTCCCCTCCCACAGCCGAGGCTCCATTGGAGCAAAGATGGCCTGGGCGCTGGGGATGGCTCTGTGGCCTCTGCCTCAGGCGCTAGAATGGCTCTGGATGCAACAGAGCGACTCCCCAGATGGGCAGAGCATCGCCCCCTGGTGGGCATGCCGGGTGGATCCCGGTCAGGCGCATGCGGGATTCTGTCTCACTGCCTCCCCGTTTCCAGCTTTGGAAAAATGGGGAAAAAAAAAAAAAGAAAAAAAGAAAAAGGTGAAAGGAATGAAAAGTACAGATTGGTAGTTACAGAATAGTCATGGGATATAATGTACAGCATAGGAAATATAGTCAATTAACATTGTAATCACTATGTAGGATGCCAAGTGGGTACTGGAAATATTGAGGGAAACTCTTTGTAAAGTATGTGATTGTTATAAGAACAATGCTGTATACCTAAACCAGGGGTCGGGAACCTATGGCTCGTGAGCCAGATGTGGTTCTTTTGATGGCTGCATCTGGCTCACAAACAAATCTTTAATTAAAAAAAAAAACGTTAAAAAAATAATAAAACATTCTGATATATTACAATCCATTCATTTCCTACCGCTCATGTTCATGGTTGCGGGTAGCTGGAGCCAATCACAGCTGTCCTCTGGGACAGCACCAAATTTTTATTGGATAATGCGTAATGGGCCGTTGTATGGATGTCACGGAATTACATTTTAAAATATGTGGCGTTCATGGCTCTCTCAGCCAAAAGGGTTCCCGACCCCTGACCTAAACTATTAAAAAATAACACTGAATGTAAAAAAAAAACTTGATTAAATGAAAAAAATATGGACGTTCTATGCTATAGTGGGTAGACATTGTTGATAGAATTACTGGGTTTTACTGTTGACATATATCAGATGTCCACTGTAAATTATAATTTTGTAAAAATAAAACTGAAGGTGTGAGATAGGGCAATTGAAATAACTTGTTATCTTACAAATTCCAAAGCTTTGCTTTTGAGATCATATGTAAGAATATCTGCAATTATTATTTTTATTGAAGTTATTTGAATAGATTTTGACGGGTTTTAAAATGAGTAGGTCATTCTGGGGAGCATTTTTATATATTTGATGTGTAGAGTGTTTCTTGTGAGGAATTAGAAGAGAGCTGTAACAATAGGATTTTTTTTTCTTTAGTGTGGTTCATCTACATTTGCAGCATTAGTGGATTGGAAAAGTAGTTTACTCTGGACACCTTCACTGTTACTTGTTTTAGTTGATATTGCTTAGTGTATGTCTGTACTTTTATTTGCCTTTACTAGCTCATCTAACACTTTTTCCTCTTTGAAGTATGATTATAGATGACTAAACTGGGAATTCTCATGGGTACCTTGTAATGGGAAGCATGGGAGATGCTCTGTGACACTGGGGCAGAGCTGCTAGTCAGGAGAGTGTTCATTTAGTGCCTACTTGGTAATGGATTGTATCACTAGGGGTTTTACTTTTCTTTGTAATACACAGGGATTGATACATGGTAGACAGTATTTACTGTGCAATTGAATTAATCTGAATCTGTAATCATGAATTTTTGTGTGTGTGTGTGACAGAGACAGAGAGAGGGACAGACAGGGACAGATGACAGGAAGGGAGAAAGATGAGAAGAATCAATTCTTTTTTGTGGCACCTTAGCAGTTTATTGATTGCGTTCTCATAGACTGGGAGAGCTGTAGCATAGCGAGTGACCCCTTGCTCAAGCCAGCAACCTTGGGCTCAAGCCAGCGACCCTGGAGTTATGTCTGTGATCCCACACTCAAGCCAGTGACCCTGCACTCAAGCTGGTGAACCCGTGCTCAAGCTGGATGAGCCCACGCTCAAACTAGGAAACTCAGGGGTTTCAAACCTGTGTCCCAGTTTGATGCTCTATCCACTGCGCCACTGCCTGGTCAGACTATTTTTTCTTTCTAAATTCTTAACAATTTGCATTTCATTTTTATTGTAAAAATACTATTAAAATTCTAAAGTTTATATACTCTGGTTTCTTTTCAAAGTGTATAAATCTTTCCCCTTATACTAAAAATTCTAAAGTTCTTTGTGATTGATTAGGTCTCTTAAAATTTTGTTCATTTTTTAAAATGCTATTTCACTTTATAGCTAAAAAGTGAAACAATCTTTAAAAATTAGTGTAAATTTAAAAAATAACAGAATCATATTAATATTTCTTGTTTTCTTTGTTCTCTTAGCTTCACAATGAGGAAGATAACACAGAGTCATCTGCTATAGAGCAACCATCAATTTCAAACCCAGCACCACAGACTGTGCAGACTGTTCCTTCAGCGTCAGCACTTGACACCAACCTGTGTCCTCCACCGTATAGTAGTATTACTGTGGAAGTACCTACAACTTCAGGTATCGTTGTTTCTGTTATGAAACAGGGAATCATGTTTTTAATAGCTCAGGGTTTTTGTTCATTTGTTCATTTTTTACCAGTATGGTTTTGTGTCATTATCGTGTTTATTAATGAACTTCTTTGGTTTTATGATTAAAAAAAAAAAATTTTTCCAAGGATAGTTTATAAAATATTTACTTCATATATTGCTTGTCTCATATTGTTCTTCTAAAAATTTAATTTTAAAAGTGCACCTATTTAGGCCTGACCTGTGGTGGCGCAGTGGATAAAGCGTCGACCTGGAAATGCTGAGGTTGCCAGTTCGAAACCCTGGGCTTGCCTGGTCAAGGCACATATGGGAGTTGATGCTTCCTGCTCCTCCCTACTGTCTCTCTCTCCTCTCTCTCTCTCTCTCTCTCTCTCTCCCCTCTCTCTCTATCTCTCTCTCTCTCTTGTCTTCCTCTCTAAAATGAATAAATAATAAAAAAAAAAAAAGTACCTATTTAAACTTCAAAAAAAATTTTTTATTGATTGATTTTTAGAGAGAGGAAGGAGTTTGTGCAAGAGAAACATCAATTTGTTTTTCCACTTATTTTTCAATTTATGCCAACTGAGCTACCCTACCAGGGCTTATGCTTACTAGAATGAATTCCCAATGGACTAGCATATAACTTTTGGAAGAAATAAACAAACATATACATATATACACAAATGCTTATATAAAAACACACATGCCCTGGCTTAGTAGCCTGATCATAACGCACCAGGGTTGTGGGTTTGATCCCCAGTCAGGGCACATACAAGGATCAGCCAGTGAATTCATAAATATGTAACAACAAATTGATGTTTCTCTCTCTTTCTTCCTCTTTCTCTAAAATCAATTTAAGAAAATATATAAGCCTGACCAGGCGGTGGCGCAGTGGATAGAGCATCAGACTGAGATGCAGAGAACTCAGGTTCAAAACCCCTAGGTTGCTGGCTTGAGCACAGGCTCATCTGGCTTCAGTGCAGGCTCACCAGCTTGAGCACAGGGTTGCTGGCTTGAGTGTGGGATCATCGACATGACCCTATAGTCACTGGCTTGAGTCAGGGGTCACTCGCTCTACTATAGGCCCCCCGCTCCCACAGTCAAGGCACATATGAGAAAGCAATCAATGAACAACTAAGATGCTGCAGTAAAGAATTGATGCTTCTCATCTCTCCCTTCCTGTCTGTCTGTCCCTATCTGTTCCTCTCTGTCACAAAAAAGGTATAAATATACACATGTATACACAACATATACATACATACATACATCTATATGTGAGTGTGTATCTACTCACGTAGTCATAAAACCAGGTATTGATGATGAGTGTGACTAAGAATGTGAGTATGTGTTAACAGAAGTATAGGATGTACATAATGTTATCCTATACACACAGTAATAATTCTTGGACACAAGGCTGTGACTCCAGCTTGCTATTGTTCGTCTTACCCTTTGAAGTCATTCTAAAGAACTACCCTCATCTATCTCTCAGGACACAATTCACTAAGCATTATAGTGTTTTAAATATGATTTTGTATAATCTTACAAATAACCTCTAAATCTTTTATATATTTATTATGAAACACTTTAAATTAAGTTACTGAAAAATGTTTTAATGTAAAAAATCTTTTATTGGAGTATTTCATCAGTCCTATCTCTTGTTCTATAATTAGTGTCATCAGTTTTTCTGAAACTCATGTCAGCTTTCTCTCATTATTGTTTTTGCTTGTCCAAAGTTAGACCATATGGGATATTTAAAAAGATCTGTATTTTTTAGACTAAATTTTTATTTACTTTTTAATACAGTTAGTGAAAATCATGTCTGTGAAGCTATTCTCACTAGTTAAATTGGTAAAGAATTACTCTCTCTATTTCTCTGTAATGTTGTTTGATCAATGTATTCAGTGCCTAGTTTGATGCACAGTTTTTGTATTGATTTATGTCCTTTGGTTATAAGATTTAACAGTTGGATTGGTGCTTTCTAAAATTTATGGGCTAACTTTTCTTCATTCTTTTACAAATTTCCAGAGTATATAGTACAGTTAATTTGCTACCCTGGATTTTTTTTTTTTTTTTTAGTGACAGAGACAGAAATAGAGGGAAAGATAGGGACAGACAGACAGGAAGGGAGAGAGATGAGAAGCATGAGCTCTTTGTTGCAGCACCTTAGTTGTTCGTTGATTGCTTTCTCATATGTGCCTTGACGGAGCGGGGGTGGGGGGCTACAGCAGAGCAAGTGACCCCTTGCTCAAGCCAGCGACGTTGGGCTCAAGCTGGTGAGCCTTGCTCAAACCACATGAGCCTGCGCTCAAGCTGGCGACCTCGGAGTTTCAGACCTGGGTCTTCCGTGTCCCAGTCCGACACTCTATCCACTGCTCTACTGCCTGGTCAGGCTACCCTGGATTTAAAAATAAATACACTTGATTGTAATCTTGAAGGAAGAAAATCCTGAAGATGTCTATTTCTGAATGATGGAAGATTCTAACAGTGAAATTACAATCCCTTTGTTGTGACTACCATTGCTATGCTGTGTACCAGACTACCTTAGACTTACTGGAGTAAAATAGCAATTATTATTATTCATTCATACGGTTTTGAGGGTGGACTGGACTCAGTGATGCCATTTTCTCTCAGGGTTTTGTGTGATTTTCATCTGATGGTGAGAGGGCTTGGAAAGCTCTTGCAGGCTTTCTTATTCATGTTTGAAGTTTGACACAGGCTTTGGGTAGGGCCTCAATGAGGCTTTCACCCTCCCCTGTATGCGGCCTCTTGTGGCTTGGGCTCCATCACTGGAAGGAAGCTGGGTCCCAAGAACAACATTCTGAGAAAGCCAGATGGAAGCTAAATCACCTTTTACGACATTGCCTCAAAAGTCACACAGTGTTTCATCTGTCACATTTGGCTTGTTAGAAGTGAGTCACTAAATTTAGTTATTATTCAAGACTATTAAGAAATTAGTTTCCACCGCTTGATGCTGGAGCTTTAAATAACAAGCTAAGGGTTAAAACCACCTACGGCCTACTGTCTTTTTCTCTACCACCAGACCTTTTCCTTTGACAGTCTTCCCTGTTTCTGTAAGTGGCTCCAGCAGTTCAGAAACCTCAGACTAATCTTTTTGGTACAATTATGTATATAATTTGGTACATAATTTTATACAATTATGTGTTTTTATTTCCCTTCATTTTTTTATGTAATGAAATATGTTATTAATAGATTTTTCTTTAAGCGTTTAATCCATCCCTGTATTCCTGGAGTAAATTCTGTTTGTCTTCATATTGTAGTCTCTTTTGGATATAGATTTGTTAATGTTTTATTTAATGTTTTTGCAGATTTATTAGTGTGATCTATAGCTTACTTTATGTACTGCTGTATGGTTTTGGTTTTAATATTATGGAAGCAACATGAAATGAATTGAGAAACTTTGCATTTTTCTATGATCTGGAGTAGTTTTGATAATGTAGCATGCCATTTTAAAAGGTTAAACAAATTCCAGCTGTAAAGCAAGTTGATTTTTTAAGACTCTTCTCCATGATTACTAGTCTTATTTTTTACACCTGTGCTAAAAAGACCATTCATAACCATATATAATTTAGCATAAGAACTAATAATTATAGAATTTTGGGTCTCTGTTTAGTGAAAACTATTGATACTATTTTTCTTCAGCTTCTTAATCATTGTTATGTTTTAAGCATGGTGTGTGCCAGTTTTTTGTGGACATTATGTTCTTTGATAAGTCTCTTTATGTTTGGCTTCATTCACCTGAACATCATAAGTAATAGGTGACATTTGTATGATGCTTCATAGTTTAGAGAGCCCACTTTGAATATTCTTCTGTTTTATCCCATAATAGTAATAGTCTTGCTATGTCACTTTTATTGATAAGAAAACAGAACTTGCCTGACCAGGCGGTTGCACAATGGATAGAGCATCGGACTGGGACACAGAGGACCCAGGTCCGAAACTTTGAGATCGCTGGCTTGAGCGCAGGCTCATTTGATTTGAGCACAGCTCACCAGTTTGGACCCAAGGTCGCTGGCTTGAGCAAAGAAAGGGTCACTCGCTTTGCTGGAGCCCCATGGTCAAGGCACATATGAGAAAGCAATCAATGAACAACTAAGGTGCCTCAACGAACAATTAATGCTTCTCATCTCTCTCCTGTCTGTCTGTTCTAATCTTTCCCTCTCTGTTTCTGTCTCTGTCACAAAAAAAAAAGAAAGAAAGAAAGGAGGGGGAGGGTAGGAGGGAGGGGAACTTCATGATGTGTAAGTGATATGCTTGAGATGCAACTTCTAAGAAGAGGAGCTGGGACTGGAGCTCCCAGACTTTAAATCTTCTGTTTGAGAATGACTGTCTTAAAAGAGAGAAGAAAAATAAGTAAAATTAACAAGTGAAAAATTAAAGCTGTAGCAATTTAATGCTTCCCAACTTTCATCTATGACTGGTGGGAATATTTTTTCTATCTTGTATGTTAAAACTTTTGAAAAACTTACATACCTATTGTTAATATAAAAGATGTAATTCCTTGGATAATGTTATTGTTCCAGTTTTAAAAATCATTTTAATAGTATTGCTTTAAAATTTATAACTATTTTTGTTTGTTTGTTTGTTTGTATTTTTCTGAAGCTGGAAACGGGGAGGCAGTCAGACAGACTCCCGCATGCGCCCGACCGGGATCCACCCAGCATGCCCACCAGGGGGCGATGCTCTGCCCCTCCGGGGCGTTGCTCTGTCACAACCAGAGCCACTCTATAGCGCCTGGGGCAGAGGCCAAAGAGCCATCCCCGGCGCCCGGGCCATCTTTGCTCCAATGGAGCCTTGGCTGTGGGAGGGGAAGAGAGAGACAGAGAGGAAGGAGAGGGGAGGGGTGGAGAAGCAGATGGGCGCTTCTCTTGTGTGCCCTGGCTGGGAATTGAACCCGGGACTCCTGCACGCCAGGCCGACGCTCTACCATTGAGCCTACCGGCCAGGGCAAAAAAAATTTTTTAATTTGATTTTTTTTTTAGAGTGATAAAGAATGAGGGAGAGAAACATTGATTTGCTGTTTCACTTATTTATTCATTCATTGGTTGATTCTTGTCTGTGCCCTGAGCAGGCACGTACAAACCTGTAATCAGGGTGTATTAGGACAAGACTCTAACCACCTAGGCTGCCCAGCCGAGGCCTTCTTGCACTCCTTTTCAAAATCTTGTTTTTAAGGTTCTTGGTTTGTGTATCAACCTTTAGATAATATTTCTCAGTTTTTTCTCTTTAGAATAAATATAGGACTAAAATAATATATATGATTATAGTATTAATTTCTGTGTTATATATCTTTTAACATAGGATTACAGTAGCAGTAATGGTCTTTCGTGGCCTGTTGTAAATTTTTAAATTGTGTTCCTGGCTATAAAAGTTATATCAAATAGCTCTTTTCAGTGATTATCCTTTTAAAATTCCCTTTCAGATGCGGAAGTTTACAGTGAGTTCTATCCTGTGCCACCTCCCTACAGTGTTGCCACCTCTCTTCCTACCTACGATGAGGCTGAGAAGGCGAAAGCGGCTGCAATGGCAGCTGTGGCAGCCGAGACATCTCAGAGGGTGAGAAAACTTGATTTCCTTCTGAGAATGTTCTTTTTATTAATTGATACGTACATTTAGTAGTATCAAAAATAGTAGTCTGTGTCGGCGTGTTTATGCTTATAGACATTTTTAATATTTTACTATTACTTATGTGTGTCATCATTTTTTAGTGAAATTAGTATTCTCCTTGTTAAATTCACCTTCTTCATTCCTTGACCTCCTCGTTTCTATTTGTTTTTGATTTTCCCCTTTATCCCATCTTAGCTTGTGGTATCTTTACCAATTCAATTATCGGTTTCTAATTCTTGATTTTGGGCATCTCGTGTTGACTTTCACCTCCATCCGTCTGACTCACCTTGTTCTTTTACTCATAGATTTCAAGTTCATCAACCTCTTCACTATCAATATTTTTGTTTCCCTCCTTACATATATACTGCTCTCAAAAATTAGGGGATATTTTATAGCTTCATATTCATTTTGCACTATCCTCTAATTTTGTGAACAGTATATATAGTTTACATTCCATAGTCTATCACTATAATTATAAATCATCTTTTTTCCTGTGTATTGTATATTAGCTAATAATCAGTCTAGTGACTAAGAATGAACTTAAGGTAGGTTAAAAGAGACAACTAACAAAGCCTTTAAGTTGCATTTGTTAATTAACTTTTATCCTTTTAACACGTCCTACCCTAGAATTTTGAATGATGCCCTTTCTCCCTCATCTTTCTATCTTAGTAATAGAGATAATCAGTGATATACATATATGTTATTTCATGTTTTGGTTAAAGGAGTGGCTGTCTCAGTAATGGAGAATCAATAATATACGTGAATGATCTTTAATAGCCAGGTAAAAGGCAGAAATTGTTTACATTTTAGTTTGGCTGCAAACAGGACTAGGGCGTATTGCCATTTTTTTTCTTGCTTATGAGTTTGAGATGTTATTTTGGATCCCTGAATTCATTCCATTTTGTTCATAAAAAATAGAAAAATAAACCACTTCACCCAGGAAAGCTAGAATTAGGTAAGGTGCTAAGAGAGAGAGGTCTGTCCTCTGCACTTCAGGACTATGCTCTAACCAACCAAGCTGTCCAAGTAGTACGAGAGGTGTTTCTTTGTACAGCATTCTCGTCTTGCCACTGTTAGGCTGGATCCTAGCAAGTAGATTCTCTGGTAATGAGCGTGTGTTTATACTGGATGGGTTTCTGTCATCAGCTACAACCCTCGCCCTGCCTGTTCCCACTTCTATCCTCACACACACAGTAAAACATCAATGTGTATAGCTTTGATCACATAAGTAAAGACAGTAACCCTAAATCTATTATTTATTCTTTTTGCCTCTCGGAGGGAGAGGTAAGTCTCTATTAAAGATAGTGGCATAAATATGGCTCAGTCAACTGGTAAGGATTTTTGATTCTGGGACGGGAGAATTTTAAAGAAAGAGAATAGATCTTTGAAGTATGGAGTGGAAACAGTTTTCAACTCTTTTTTAAAAAAATTATTGTATTTAGAGAGGGAGGAAAGGGGAGAGAGGGAGAGAGAAAGTGAGCGAGTATATGATTTGTTCCACTTGTTTATGCATTCATTGGTTGACTTTTTTTTGTGACAGAGAGAGAGACAGATAGGGACAGACAGGAAGAGAGAGAGATGAGAAGCGTCAATTCTTGGTTGTAGCACCTTAATTGTTATTGACTGCTTTCTCAGTGTGCCTTAACTGGGGGGCTAAGCAACGTGAGTGATCCCTTGCTAAGCCAGCAACCTTGGGCTTGAAGCCAGTGACCTTTGGGCTTAAGCCAGTGGCCTTGCGCTCAAGTCTACGGCCTTGGGGTTTCGAACCTGGGTCCTCTGCATCCCAGTCAGATGTTCCATCCACTGCACCACCTACTGGTCAAGCACATTGGTTGACTCTTATGTGTCCTGACTGGGGATTGAACCCACAAGCTTGGTGTATTGGGATGACACTCGAACCAACTGAGCTACCTGGCCAGAGCCTACATTTTTCTGTTTCTAATGTATAGGATTGTATGTACATTATGGAATAATAGATTTATGAAAATGAACTCATTTTTAATTTTTCTATAAAAATGATTTCAATTTCAAATAATTTACTTGATAAAACTTTTAGAACATGACTTGTTCTTGTTTATCAGTCTCATTTTATAATCTTGTAATGGGTCTGGTTCATTTTTTTTTATAACTTTTTAAAAATTGTGTCAGTAACTTGTCTTTTGACATAAAAACTAGCATTTGATAAAATGTGAGCAGCTCCAGGACAACGACCTGTGTTTACATTTCTGGCATCTAGCTATTATCTAGGATGTATTTGGTGTTTAATAATTGACAGTTAAAGAAGGCTTTCTCGGCCCTGGCCGGTTGGCTCAGCAGTAGAGCGTCGGCCTGGCGTGCGGGGGACCCGGGTTCGATTCCCGGCCAGGGCACATAGGAGAAGCACCCATTTGCTTCTCCACCCCCGCCCCCTCCTTCCTCTCTGTCTCTCTCTTCCCCTCCCGCAGCCAAGGCTCCATTGGAGCAAAGATGGCCCGGGCGCTGGGGATGGCTCCTTAGCCTCTGCCCCAGGTGCTAGAGTGGCTCTGGTCGCGGCAGAGCGACGCCCCGGAGGGGCAAAGCATCGCCCCCTGGTGGGCAGAGCATCGCCCCCTGGTGGGCAGAGCATTGCCCCTGGTGGGCGTGCCGGGTGGATCCCGGTCGGGCACATGCGGGAGTCTGTCTGACTGTCTCTCCCCGTTTCCAGCTTCATAAAAATACAAAAAAAAAAGAAGGCTTTCTCTACACTAGCCAGTGTAGGAAATGAAGAAGATGATACCAGAGTTCTTCTATTATAGCTTTTCATTTAAAAATATTTTGGTCTTTTACCAATTTTAAGATTTACAAATCAATGTTTAATGTAGTTGAAATTATTGCAGAAACACCATCTTTTATTTTTTTTAAATAATATATGTTTTTGTTATTTTAATGATTGAATAAAATTTGTGAAATCAATGTACTGCAATTTAGTGGCCATTTTCTGTAGTGAACAATTATCTTCAAGTGTGTGTGTGTGTCTGTGTGTGTGTGTTTTCTGGTGTTAGCCTTGTAAGGGACATGTTTGTGCGTATGTCTTCTGTCTTCTGAAAAATTATGTCCTATGGTCAAAATCTCTGGATTGGAATTTCAAAAGAATATGGAATATATTCTTGCCATCATACTGACAGCTAGCAAGCTTGCTTTCTCTCTCTCTCTCTCTCTCTCTCCCTTTCTTTCTTTCTTTCTTTCTTTCTCTCTCTTGCTCTCTCTTTCCCTCCCTCCTTCCTTTCCTCCTTTCTTCCCTCCCTTCCCTTCTTTCCTTTCTTTCCCTCCCTTCCTTTTTTTGGCGGGGTTCATACTGTACTTTAATGTTTATTTTTTAGATTACCTTGGAATTATATAAAATTTTATTAATATGTATTTAATTATTGCCACTCATATTTATCATAAGAAGATTACCTAAGATATGAGATATGAATGCATAGTTAAAGGAATGTTTTTGCCCAAATAATGAGCAATGTGGGTTTCAAAGTCTTTTTCTTTCAAGAAAAAGCATGTATGTAGTGAGACTACCATGATTGTTCTGGATTCAGCTCCTGCCTTGACCTAACTAATTATGTGAGCTGGGCAGGCCAATAAGCTTCTCTTATCCTCTCTGTGTACTAACACAAAATTGAGACATCAACACCCAACTGAGGTTCTGTATATGTAACATGGAGATACTGCAAATGTATTATAAGATCATGCCACTCATTTGATCAAAACTCTGTAAGACCTCCCAATTCACTGAGTAAAATATGAATTCCTTCAGTAGACTCTGACCTCATGTCTTCCTGGTTCTTGCTTACTCACTCTAGTCCAACCATGCTAGCCTCCTCGCTATTTTTCTGGCATGCCAGATGATCCTATATTAGGACCTTGTGTACAAGACCTCACACTAGCTTATTTCTTTGCCTGAAACACTTCTCTGTGAGACATCTACATAGCTAACTCTCACCCCTCTTTTTTTTTTAATTTTTTCATTGATTTGAGAGAGAGA
The DNA here is from genome assembly GCF_036850995.1 of Saccopteryx leptura. Taxonomy (NCBI): domain Eukaryota; kingdom Metazoa; phylum Chordata; class Mammalia; order Chiroptera; family Emballonuridae; genus Saccopteryx; species Saccopteryx leptura. The sequence goes on along the minus strand of NC_089506.1, from coordinate 69,985,643 downwards.
GAAAGGGTGGAGAGAGAGAGAGAGAGAGAGAGAGAGAAGCATCAACTCGTTATTCCACTTAGTTCCATTTACCGTATATTCCCATGTATAAGACGCACCATTTTTGAAAAATCTGGAGTCTAAAACTGGGTGTGTCTTATACAGTGGTTGTAGATTTTTAAACTTGCATTTCCTGCTTTTTCCTACTTGTTTTTGTGCTCATTGTTGAAGACAGTGATTTGTCATCAGACACAGATGAGGATAAGCTAATGGATGGGAGTTTTGACAGTGATGAGGAGTTGTATGAATTTTATGATGAATAAAACTTGAGTTCAATAACTTTATGTAATACATTTTTTTTCAAATTTCGGGCCCCAAAATTAAGGTGCATCTTATACATGGGAGCATCTTATACATGGGGAATACAGTAGTTGTGTACTCACTGATTATTTCGTACCTGCCTTGACTGGGGATCAAACGTGCAATGTCGGTGTGTCGGATGATGCTTTCTCCACTGAGCCACCAGCCAGGGCACCCTTACCTTTCCTGTAGTCTTTGCCCGAGTGCCTTTTCTTTTTTTTTATTTTTTTATTTTTCTGAAGCTGGAAACAGGGAGAAACAGTCAGACAGACTCCCGCATGCGCCCGACGGGGATCCACCCGGCGCGCCGGGTGGATGTGTATTTATGTGTAGAATGTGTATTTATGCTCTGCCCACCAGGGGGCGATGCTCTGCCCCTCCGGGGCGTCGCTCTGCCACGACCAGAGCCACTCTAGTGCCTGGGGCAGCGGCCAAGGAGCCATCCCCAGCGCCCGGGCCATCTTTGCTCCAATGGAGCCTTGGCTGCGGGAGAGGAAGAGAGAGACAGAGAGGAAGGAGGGGGGGGGGGTGGAGAAGCAAATGGGCACTTCTCCTATGTGCCCTGGCTGGGAATCGAACCCTGGTCCCCCGCACGCCAGGCCGACGCTCTACCGCTGAGCCAACTGGCCAGGGCCCCGAGTGCCTTTTCAGTGAGGCCTCTTGATTGCCATATTTAATACTGTAACCTGTAACCTCAAGCATTCCTAAACCATCCTGTGCCCTCCCTTTTTTTTTGCAGAGCATTTACACCTTCTGATAATAGTATAAATAACTTATTTATCATATCTCAGTTTGTTGTCTGGTTCCCCTTACTGGAATATAGGTTCCAGAAAGGCAAGCATTTTGTTTTATGTACACTTATGTATCCCAGGAACCAGCAAGTTAAGTCTTATGTAGAATGTGTATTTTATCAATATTTGTTGAATATTAAAGATAATCAGTGATAACAGGTTTTATATATGCTTTCAGAGAAGTCTCTACATTTACAAGAAAATAGATTGTCTTCAGATATTTTTGTACACAAAAGGCATTGTACTATACAAATGATTTTCATTTAATATATTTTGGAGATATGAGAATATTAAGAACTTTTTTTTGTTTATTTAAAATTTTTTACTTTACTTTTTGAATTTCACTTGATATTCAGTAACTTATTGGTCTGTCAAGAACTATGAATGATCTGAGACTTGACTATACTTGCAAGCTGCATGATTAGCTTGTCAATTTTGTGAAGGTTGGCAGAAGACATGAGACTGCTGGGTCAGAGACTAAACCTTTATTCACATCAGTAGTTTAGCCAAAGTATTAGCATTTATACTAATAAACCACCAGTTCCCCAGATGGCAACTCAAAGATGGCCATGTGATGCCTCCACACACACTGTGAGTTTAGGGAACCCAGTGTTTTCTAATGGTAAATAAGCATGCCCACATCTTTGCTTCGGAGAGAGCCACTCTTTCTTTCTTTCAGAGTAGTCTGTTATATAAACATCCATACAAAGAAAGTACAGAAAAAGGGCAACCAGTGCCTTTATCTGGAAAACATGCAGAAACATGATAGACTTGTAGAGAATAATCTCTGACAATAGGTCACTATTGATGAGCATTTATACTCCTCACAAAAATTAGGAGATATTTCAAAATGAATATGAAGTGATAAAGAAAGAAGCATTTGATTTTTTTTTTTATTAAGAACATCAGAAAGTAAACAACAAGTCAAAGAAAGTTGTCGAGTTGTTTGCAAACGAGATGCAAAACCAACTTTTATTTCATTGGTGAAAATGCACTATACGAATGGCAGTACTGGAGTATCCGCACGTTCCCTGATCCTCTAATTTTTGTGAGCAGTGTATATTGTGTCTGATTGTTTGCTTTTTAAAATGTTGCTGTGGTGAATTATCTTTAATATATATCCTGTAAGTAGGAGTATATGTGCATATTTGTTTGTACAGTGTATTTGAAAAGCTGGAATTGCTGGGTGAAGAGGTGTGTACATTTTTGTTGGTTTTTTTTTTTTTTTTTTTTGTATTTTTCTGGGGAGAGACAGACAGACTCCCGCATGCGCCCGGCCGGGATCCACCCGGCACGCCCACCAGGGGGCGATGCTCTGCCCCTTCGGGGCATAGCTCTGTCGTGACCAGAGCCACTCCAGCGCCTGGGGCAGAGGCCAAGGAGCCATCCCCAGCGCCCGGGCCATCTTTGCTCCAATGGAGCCTCGGCTGCGGGAGGGGAAGAGAGAGACAGAGAGGAAGGAGGTGGGGGGGTGGAGAAGCAGATGTGCGCTTCTCCTGTGTGCCCTGGCCGGGAATCGAACCCAGGACCCCCGCATGCCAGGCCGACACTCTATCACTGAGCCAACCGGCCAGGGCCTACTTTTTTGTTTTTGATAGATATTGACACTATTGATTATGAAAGTTCTTGTTTTTCATTTGATGCTAATGCAACAATGTCACATCTATCTTTCTTGATATCATTTTCATTAATTTAGTGTTATTCAGCTTTTATCTTTTTTATGTTTACCTTTGAAGTTACTTTTTAAGGATGCCCATGAAAATTAACACTTGCTAGACATTGTAATCATTATCTTTTTTTTTTTTTTTTTTTTGTATTTTTTCTGAAGTGAGAAGTGGGGAGGCAGAGAGACAGACTGCTTCATGCACCTGACTGGGATCCACCTGGTATGCCCATTAGGGGGTGATGCTCTGTCCATCTAGGGCATTGCTCTGTTGCAACCAGAGCCATTCTAGTGCCTAAGGCGAGGCCATGGAGCCATTCTCAGCACCTGGGCCAACTTTGCTCCAGCGGAGCTTTGGTGGGAGGGAAAGAGAGAGATAGAGAGGGGGAAGGGTAGAGAAGCAGATGGACTTTTCTCCTGTGTGACCTGGCTGGGAATCGAGCCTAGGACTTCCACACACTGGGCCGACACTCTACCACTGAGCCAACCCACCAGGGCCTGTATTCATTATCTTTTTTTATTTATACAAATTGAGAATATTAGATTTTATTTAAATTCTTTTCTTTATATTTAAGGTAATTAAGTTGTAATTATTTTAGTGAGCTGTTCTTTTTTTAAAAATTATTTTATTGATAGAGAGAGAAGCATCAGCTTGTTGTTCCACTTAGTTCCATGGAGTTTGTGCACTCATTGGTGTTCTTAGATTGGGTACTCATTGATTGCTTCTCGTATGTGCCCAGACTGGGGATTGAACCCATGACCTCAGTGTGCTGGGACAATGCTCTTATCTATTGAACCACCAGCCAGGGCCTACTGAGCTGCTCTAATGTCATATGTTTTACTGATTCAGGAGGAAGAGTGTCCACCAAGAGATGACTTCAGTGATGCAGACCAGCTCAGAGTGGGTAATGATGGGATTTTCATGCTGGCGTTTTTCAGTAAGTAACTTTTCATTGCTAAACTTTTTTTTTTGCATATGTATTATCTATGTGTATTTAAAATAACAGACAGTGAAGAAATGCAAATATTGTTAGCATGTGTCTACCTGTTTAAAGTGTAGATTGTTCCTGATACTAACTGTGATCATATGTTACAATACAAATCCTAGAATTTATTAAACACTCGTCAGACAACTATGTATTGTAGTCATCATGGTAGATACTGGCTGTATGGAGAGATACATGCATGTTTAAGCTGTTTGTGGTTTTGTTTGAGAAATGCTTCATGTCCGTTCAGTACAGTAGGAGCATGTAGAATTAAACTAGAAATTCTGCCTTTGAGGGAGAGAACTTTCATTTGAGTGTCTTCAAACCAGAAGAGACATTGGAAAAGGAAATATTCTGGGCAGCTAGAACAATGTGATTTGAGACACAGAAGTTTGAAAGTATAAGTTTTATTTGGAGAGAATGAGTTAGAAGCCCAGAAACCTAAGTTACATTTTGTAACATCCTGCAAAATTCTTAACTTAATATTTGACTTATAAAGTAGACTTAAAATATTTGAGGAAAGACAGTGTTATAGTCTTTATTATTTCATTTCCTAATTGGCACATTGTAAACTTACTAAGATTAGGAAACTGAATAAACTGTTTAAATGCTAAAATTAGTTTTAGAAAGTTATGATTCCTGTAAGTAAATTTACTAGTCTGTGATATAATTAATTTCTGCCCACAACTGAGTTAAATGATCAAATTTTCATACCTTCTCTGATAGAAAGTGAATTTAATTCATTTTAGTTCATGATTTATTTTGATAATAAAACCAAAGTATACCACATTTAACTTTAAAAATAGAATGTACATACTTTCTGAATTGAATTACTTTTGAGTCTGGAAAATCACTGACTTCCCCATTTTGAAATGGTTTCTTGCTTCCTTTTATTTCATCTTCTGAAGAATAGAAGTAGATAACCATTCAGAAATGAGTAGGTGAATGGGCAGTTATACTTTTTCTCTTAAAATTTACTAAATTATATTCAGGTTGGTACCAGCTAATGTAATGCAATATGTAAACCTTGTGCTTAGTTATAATTTTTAGTTAAGTACTGTGTTAGAGATACTATGCAGAGGCTATGAATGTTTTTACTGTTACTAGTGAACCTTGCTTTTTCCCTTAGGTTTAGTTCAGCTGATAACCCTATGTATTGATAGCACAGTCCCCTCATGTTTTGATTACAAGTCATGTAAACATTAATTCCTTAATTAGAAAAGAATTTAAATGTACTGTTTGTAACATAAATCCCTGTTTCTTAGGAATAAAACCATGTTATTTGACATCATCTAATTATTTGACTCAGAGCTTAGTTACATCTCCATTTTTGTAGTTCACTAACCCCTATTACCTTTTTTTAGTTATTTTTTTAGATTTTCAAACATTTTGCTAATGTAATAGTTTATAAATGCATGAAAATCTAGACATTTTATTGACTTTATTTTTGTCCAGTGGTGGTATATTAATGGATATTATTTACATTTAATATATTTAATGTAAATGATCTTATACTACATTTTTACCGAATTATATTTATACAGTTTATAATTTTGTACTATTTTATATCCTACAAATATTGCACTAATTATAAGAGTAAAATTATAAGTTATTTTAATCTTTATTTCATTATATACAAGAGCTTGAGTTACTTGCTTGAATGAGCATAGATTTGTTTGTGTTCACTACCACCTAGTGGCTGTTCTGCAGATTGCAATTTGCTGCATTTCCATACTCCTTAAACTGTCTAGAACTGTTGTCTACATTCTTTTTTATTGTCTATTTCTAAGGTTCAGAAATAGATTTTCTTTTTTATTTTCTTTTATTTTTATTTAGAAAATTGAATTTAACAGGGTGACATTGGTCAACAAGAGTACATAGATTTTGGGCGAACATCTCTACATCATTTGGACAGTCGATTATGTTGTGTACCCCTCACCCAAAGTCAAATCATCCTCTGTCACCTTATGTTTGTCCCTCTTTATACTCTTCCCTCAACCCCTTCCCGCCCTCCACCCTCCTCTTCCCCCTCTCCATGGTAACCACTTCACTATCTATGTCCATGAGTCTCAATTTTGTATCCCTCCTATGTGTGAAATCATACAGTTTTTAGCTTTTTCTGATTTACTTATTTCACTCAGTATAATGTTAACAAGGTCCAAGATTTTCTTTAATGTGGTTTGTAACTTAAACACTTCAGGTTACATAAGTTGCATAAATCTATTATAACATTTCAGTTAAAACTTTTTGTTGGTTTCTTACTTCCTTTGTTTACATCTAAATATGGTTAGATAATTATATTTTCATGTTCAGAAAATATAAAGAAATGTATATATCCTCTGATAATGTTTTAGCTTCACATAATCCCTTGAAGTGTCACTGCAAATTGCCTGTTATATGCCTAACCTGCCTATCTCTGATCTTATATTTAACAAGTTTTCTCTCTAAAAGAAGGGAAGTCAGTTATTTAGCAGTTAAAAACTAGAAATTAAGATTTTTTTCACTGGATAATTGACAGTCAGTAAAAATGGTCCTGAACTCTAGTACTTAAAAATATAATAGGCTCTATCTAGAAAATTTTTTCTTCTAAGGTTAAACCTTTATGTTATGTTTGAATTTTCACATCAGTGAGCTTAGTAATAATTACCTGCATTATTTCCACAGTAGAGTTGAGGATCACATAAAGAGATATTAAATTAATTAAAAGAATTAGGCCCTGGCTGGGTGGCTCAATGAACAGAGGCACCGTCCCGGTGGGCAGAGGTGGTGGGTTCTATCGCTGGTCAGGGCATGTAGGAGAAGCAGGCAGTGAGTGCACAACTAAATGGAACAACTAAGTGGGAGAACGAGTCGATACTTGTTTCTCTCTCTCAAATCAATGGAAAATTAAAAAAGAATTAGAAGAGAGTTTTGAAATTTGAATTCTGACTTGTAAGAAATTACCAAACTGCCAAGGAATGGGAAATGAAGAAGACCTAGGAAGAGGATAAGAATTTTATCTGAAGGAAATAGCAGCTTGGCCATCCAAAGTGGAAATGCTCTTCTCACAAGGAGATACCAGAAGACTGAAAGTAGCCCCCATTCTCCGGGGCACCCAAAAAACTAGCCTGTATTGTCTGCACGATTATAGGGGGTATTGGGAGGGAAGAAGTAGGAGAGGGAAATGAAGGACATCCCTGTGGAACTTTACAAAGGACGGAAAATGGGGGTGGCGGGAGACAGAAATCCGCACAGTTGTAAAGGTTTTGTTAAGTGTCTTTGCCTTCCCTTCTGAAGAAATGAAAGTACGTGTGAATAAGCCATTCCATCCCATTCTCAGCATCCCATTCCAGTCCTCAGGGCAAAGGAAGGCAGCATCAGAGGTGCAATACAGAAAGGAGACTTGATCACCCCCCCCCAAAAAAAAAGAAATGACCAAACTGTCTTCCAAAGTGGCTGTACTGTTCTGCATTCCTGCCAGCAGTGTGTGAGAGTTCCTGTCTGATTCTCATCAGCATTTAGTATTGACATTACAAAAATAAAAAAGACATTCCGGTAGGTGTGTGATGGTATGTCACTGTGGTTTTAACTTGTATTTCCCTAACAATTAATGATGTCTGATATTGAGCATCTTTACTCAGTAAGTGTTTTTGAGCACCTCCCATGGACAAGTCATAAAAGTTACAATTATTAAAGGGTTTGTCTAAGTATCACACTTGTTGAAAAATAGTACATTGATGATTTGTTCTGTGCATGCAAACCTGTGTTTTTATATATCTTCTAGATGGCATCACATATTGTAAGTGAATCCAGAAAGGGAACTTTTAAAAATTGTAACTCTATCTTAAAAAACTCATGATATTTGTGAAGTATTAAATTTTATTGAATTTTTTTTATTTACCAAAAAAATCATTTTTATTTAATTCTTTATACTTTAGTGGAAATGTCTTAAGACTAATGTATTGTTAGCATCATGTCTTTCTTAATGGCTGATAGTTTAAACAGAGAGCCTAAGGATAAGACAGATTTGTCCCTGTGTAGTTCAGAATTAAGTATAGTATAATTGATTATTCTTTGGGAACTTACTATCTTGGAAACCTGGTGCATTTATATGTAATGAGAATATTTCTTTGATCAAAAAATTAATAAGTTCTCTATAAGTGTATGCATACTTATCTATGATATTCACTTGTTTCTGTTTCTTTAGATTTTATTTATTAATTTTTGGAGAGGTGGGGAGAGAGAGGAGAGTGAGAAAGGGGGGGGGGGAGAAGCAGGAAGCATTTACTCATAGTAGTTGCTTCCTGTATGTGCCTTGACCAGGCAAGCCCAGGGATTTGAACCGGCAACCTCAGCGTTTCAGGCTGACGCTTTATCCACTGCGCCACTACAGGTCAGGCTCATTTGTTTATTTTCAAAGCAAGTATCAAGGGTTTTTTTTATATTTAAAGTGTTTTATTTTGAAATTCTTTAAAACTTGAGAAAAAGTTGTAAAAATAGTACAGTTCCCATGTAACTTTTATCCAGTTTTTTCAAGTCTTAACATTTTATGTAACTTTTAGTCCAATAATCGACATTTGGAAATTAATGTTAATGAATTACTAACTAGTTACAGGTGTTACTCACAGTTTGCCAGCTGTCTCAGTAATGTCCTTTTCTGATCCAGAGTCTAGTCCAGGATTGCATATTGCTTTCAGTGACCTCGACTCCTTTGTCTACTTGAATCTGGAATAGTTTCTTAATCTTTCTTTTGTTTCTTATGACTGCTTCTTTTGAAGAACACTGGTTAGTTGTTTTGTAGAATGTCTCTCCATTTGGGTTTATCTGTTTCCTCATGATTAGATTCAGGTTATGCATTTTCTCGCTCGCTCTCTCTTTGCAAAAATACCACAGGAATGATGTGTCCTTCTCAGTGCATTGTATCAGGAGGGAATTGTGTCCTTCTACTGGTGACACTGGCTCTCACCAGGTTAAGATGATGTCTGCCAGCTCTCTTCACTATAGAGTTACTGCTTTCCCTTTTTTTTAATAAGTATTTGATGGCTACTGAAAATTTAAAAATATAGCCTTTCTATTTAATGCGTAAACTATAGTGTATAATATTACTTTCTAGGTTATCCTGTTAATCTTTGGGGGTAAGTGGGAGGTATAGATGGTAAAAAGAAACTGGATGTAGGGACTTCAATACTTTAATCCCAGATATACCACTTACTTGCTTTATGACATATTTAGCTTAACTGTTATGTCTTAATTTGTCCTTCTGTACAGTGGAATTATTTTGACCTTACAACTCTTAAAAAGTTAATGTGAGGAATGAAAATGGACAAAATGTCATAAAGTATAGAGTTCTATTAAGTGAAGGTGGTGATAGTGTTCTTCCCCATCCTTACCTGGGAATTCACCTTTCAGTTATAATAAGTAGTATGATTTAAAGTGATTGGTGGCCTTCTTTCAAACGTTGTTATGTTATTACCCTGTCCGAACCTGCCTGATTTGCTTTTTACAAAGAAGAGCACTCTGAAGGTGAACATGCAGAAGTGTAGTGGAGTATCACTAAGCATTCTTTACCAACTTTCTGAGTTCCTTGCCTCGCTTCCCTGCTGCTTCCTTCCCCAAATCTTACCTAAGAAACATAGGCTCTGTAAGCTTGTTGCTTCATTGGGTTTCATCTTGAGCCTTGCTATATAGGGAATAAGTAGCTGTATACCATTTTTTTTTTTAAAGCGTGATACACATAGGGAGGGAGAGAGAATGAGAAGCATCAACTCATAGTTGCAGCACCTTAGTTCATTGATTGCTTTCTTATATGTGCCTTGACCGGGGGTGGGGGGGCTCCAGCTGAGCCAGTGACTCAAGCCAGCAAGCCCTTGCTTAATCCAGCGACCTTGGGCTTCAAGCCAGCGACTATGGGGTCATGTCTATGATCCCATGCTCAAGCCCGCAACCCCACGCTCAAGCTGGTTAGCCCACACTCAAGCCTGATAAGCCCATGCTCAAGTTAGATGAGCCCATGCTCCGGTCGGCAACCTCGGGGTTTCGAACCTGGGTTCTCAGTGTCCCAGACCGATGCTTTATCCACTGTGCCGCTGCCTGGCCCGGTATTGTGGTCATATACCTTTTAAGCTTCCTTATTTTACCCTATGTTTCCTGGGGAACATGGCATGAATGAAGTAAAGTTGAAAGAAAAGTACTATTTTCTTTCCTAGGCATGTATAATATAATGTATAATATAGGTTCTCCTGCCTCTACTACATGTTGTTTCTTTTATGGACTTTATAGATTTATAGTTTAGTGTACTCTGATTAAATTCTTTTTCTTTTCTTTCTTTCTTTCTTTCTTTCTTTCTTTCTTTCTTTCTTTCTTTCTTTCTTTCTTTCTTTCTTTTTTTTTTTTTTTACCAACTCTGACATGTCATAGAGGATCTAGAATTGAATCTAGAAATGATTCTGCCCTTAAAGATCTATTCTGCTTTACTTTCTATCCTATAGGTTAAGGGGCATAAAAAGTGAATCTGTCGATTCTCAAGTGGTCATCAGCTTCACTGTTTTCCCAGTGCTTAAATCAGTTAAAGATGATTCAGTTATGCATTTGTTTGTTTGGTCTGCCATGACAAAAGATCGCAGACTAGATGGCTTACAGATGGAAATTAATTTTCTCTGAGATTTGGAGGCTGGAAGTTCTAGATCTGGGTGCCAGAAAATTTGGTTTCTGGTGCAGATTCTCTTTCTGGCTTGCAGGTAGCTATCTTTTTGATGTGTCCTCATATGGCCTGTCCTCTACATGTATGTGAAGAGAGAACTCTAGTGTTTCTTTCCTCTTCCTGTATAGACACCAGTCCTGGCAGATTAGGGCTCTACCCCAATGACCTCATTTAATCTTGATTACCACCCTGAAGCTCCTGTCTCTAAGTACATTTATATTTGGGGTTAGGGCTTCAACCTATAAATTTCGAAGGGGTCACAATTCAGTCTGTAACATATAGTAGCACCTGGGCACAGCTTGTAGGCATTCATACAACTGGCAGAGAGCAGAAAGAAAACATGATGGCTCAGTAAATACTTTGTGTCCTTTTGGATTTTGTTCCTAGTGTGGGTGCAATGATATGTATAATAAATAGTATTGGAAAGGCTGATTTGAAGAAATTAACTGGATAGTGTTTGAGTATGTACTCAAAGGTAAAAAATATACTTTTGGAATATTTTACTGTTTTGGATTTTCTCCATCAGAGCTTCCTATGTTTTAACAACGTGGCCTGCTTACAAAACGATAGCATGTTTACAGCACACCGGGAAAAAGGCAGACGGTGCCGGGGCTGGTGGCAGCCTGTCTGCTCTGCTGCACACCTCACCTGCCTGTCCTGAGGCCCCAGGAGAGAGACATCCCATCCTGTCACTAACATATGTGGCATAGCAGTTGGGAATCTCTGCTGCTATTCGTTGGTATAAACTCTTTATTTTAAATATATGTAAAATTATTTTTTGATTTGCTGTTTTATTTTCCCCTACAGCTAACACAAATAGTGTAGCTATGTTTAATAGAATATTCTATGATGATGGAAATATTCTATATCTCTACTGTCTGATAATGTGATAGGTACAAGCCGCACGTGACTCTTGAGCACTTACTTGGAATGTGGCTGGTGCAATGGAGGAACTAAAATTTTAATTTTATTTAGTTTTAATTCATTTAAATTTAAATAACCTCCTTTATAGAGGAGGATGAGTTCTTGTGGCTCAAGGAAGAAGCAGTGTGGCTAATTGCATTGGGTAGCACAGATGTGGAGGATAGAAAAATACTGATCAATATCTAGGCTTAAAAAAGAAAAAGTAGGAAGTTAAGCAAGCTTTATTTCAATAGTGTCTTCTGAAATTTTTTTCTACAGAAAGGATAGGACCTACTCTGTAAGGTGAAGAGATCATTTTGTACAGATAGGTATTAATGATAGCTAACACTTCAACAGTTACCATGTGCCGAGTTCTGTAGTGTGCTAAGCTCTTTACATTCATTATCTCACTTAATCCTCTTTATCAACCTTGTGAAGTAGGTGCTTACAGTTCAGAGAACTGTGGCTCATAGAAGTCAGCAGTGAATCCAAGGTCAACTCAAATATAAGTCTCCTATTTCAGAATGTGTTCTGTTACACTGTATAATACAGTTTTCCATACGTGATCAAGAAAGCTGAGACTTTTCAGAAAGCGTTAGGAAGGAAGAAATTGCTAGAGTAGGGAAACTGTTTCAAAGAAATAGCTATTTAAATTTATCCTAATATGTACTTCTTTGTTTTGAGTATTCTGAAAAATCACAATTTGACTAGGTAGTTGACTTTGTGTTAATTGTTGATATCTAGGGTAAGAGGATGGGCACTGAACAGAACCAAACCTACGCTCAGTCAGATTGGTTTTTAGTTTTATTATAATTACTGTTACTATTTTGATAATGTTGACATCTTGGCCACAAGTAGGGTACTCTACTTTTATCTCAAGGACCTATGTCAGAATGGTTTCAGCTACAAGTAATAGAAAACCATTACTCAACTGTTTTTAAATCATCAGGAGGCTATCTCACAAGGCAGGAAACCTGTGGATGAGCCATGTGAAGGCACAGAAAGTAGCCGTGTTGTGGTTTGGCTTTCCTTTGCTTTTCTTCACTTTCCCCCACTTTGAGTGAGGGTTTAATCCTCAGGCTGATAGCAGGATTCCAGCAGCAGTTCCAGGTAGTATGTCCAAACATCCAGAGGACGTGGGGGCCATTTCTTCTTTTTATATGAAAGTAGGCAATTCTGTAATCAATCTCTGTGTATCCATCACCCAGCTTCAGCAGTGACCAATTTAAAGCCAGTTAGTCCTTCACCTGCATTCCATTCTCCCACCTCTTGCTGTGTTTTTAAGAATCAGGGAATGTTTCTCCAAAGTACTATTTATTTAAAAAATTATTGGACAGGAGTTCTAGTCTCTTGTGATTTTCCCCAGAGTACTTGGGACTGACCTTGTGGCTAAATGAGGCTTCCAGCTTTGCTGGAAGAGTCGGAAGTAGCGGGTGCGTTGCAGGTGAGGGTAAAATAGGTTCTGTTAGAGAGCGGAAGAGGCAGTGAACAGTATCTGTTCTGGGAACCTTCTTTCATCATACATTTTGAATACTGGCTGACTGCTTGGGTTAGGCTTCTTGGGTAATATCACATGGAAACTACATTGTGACCTGGTTTTTATCTGGTTGCTTTAAAGATGTTTCACCCGTTGGTGATAAGCTTTAAGGAATTGAATCCTATTGATCAGAGTGACTAGAAAGCAAGCTTAATCATTTGTTAATGCCTAATAAATAACTGACATTTACAAAGGTAAATTATCTATAAAAAAGACTTAATTGGTCCAGAGTTAAAAAAGAAAGAGAACTGCTATTCCCAGTGAACAATGAAGTATTGTTAATATCAAGTCTCTTAATGTTTCCAAAGTATGATTTTTAAAAGAACTGTTTCTCTTGTTTTTAGTGGCATTTATTTTCAACTGGCTTGGATTTTGTTTATCCTTCTGTATCACCAATACCATAGCCGGAAGGTATGGCGCCATCTGTGGATTTGGTCTTTCATTGATCAAATGGATCCTTATTGTCAGGGTGAGTGTCTTGATAACCTCTATAACTTTTGTCTTTAAAATTAAAATATATGAGATTTCCCATATGGTTCAGTGTTCATTTTATGCATATGAATTCAATTATTTTGAGACTTCTAAATTTAGTTATTACTGATCTCTGAGGTGTGAACATTTATAACTATATTTATATGAGAACTTATTAGTACAGTAGTTCCCACTTACTTGTTGTTTTGCTTTCTATGTATTGTGCTGACTATGGTGAGCTATGGTCCAAAAGTATTATATGGAAAATTTCAGATACCTGTGTTTTGAGAGAGGGAGGGAGAGAGAGAGAAAACATTCATATGACTTTTACTATAATATATTGTTATAATTATTCTATTTTATTACTATTGTTAATCTCTTTCTGTGCCTAATTTATAAATTAAACTTTATCATGAGTATGTTATGTAGGAAAAAACATAGTATATGTAGGGTCCAGTACTATCTACAGTTTCGGGCATCCACTGGAGGTCTTAGGACACATCCCTGATGATAAGGAGGGGACTACTGTATATAGAAAAGAGCTTTGAAAGCAGAAAAACTTGAATGGATCTCATCTTTTTTTGTATCAAGTTTGATCACTGAGACTATTTAGTTTCCCTTTAAAATATCTTTACTGAGTTAAAGTTAATGTTATACCTTAGTATATCTTGATGACATAAGAAAAATATTTTTTAAATCTTTTGTATCACTTTGTAAAGTGTATGATTGTCTAACCACTATGCTGTACACTGGAAATTAATACAAAATTTTATATATATATATAAAATTAATTTTTGTGTGTGACAGAGAGGGGGGGACAGATCGGGACAGACAGAGATGAGAAGCATCAATTCTTTGTTGCGGCACTTTAGTTGTTTATTGATTGCTCTCTCATATGTGCCTTTACCAGGGGGTGGTGGTTACAGCAGAGTGAGTGACCCCTTGCTCAAGCCAGCGACCTTGGGGTTATTTCTGTGATCCCACACTCAAGCTAGTGAGACTGTGCTGAAGCTAGTGACCTTGGGGTTTTGAACCTGGGTCCTCTGTATCCTAGTCCGATGCTCTGTCCACTGCAGCACCACCTGGTCAGGCTACAAAATAATATTGAATATAGACTGTAATTGAAAAATAAAATTTAAAATATATTTTAAATGAAATAATAATATATAGCTGCCATTCATTGAGTACTTTTATGTTCCAGGCATAATTTGTTTACACTGAATTCATTAATTTTATTAGTGCTTCTGGTGACAATCCAACCATTTTATTAATGATGAAACTAAGAATAAAGAGTCTCTAATAGCTTGCTTAATGTTCTACAGTTTGTGGATTAGAATCTAGCTTGTTCTTTTTATTTTTTTTATTTGTTTATTTTTTGTATTTTTCTGAAGTGAGAAGCAGGGAGGCAGACAGACTGACTCCCACATGTGCCTGACCAGGATCTACCGGGCATGCCCACCAGGGGGCAATGCTCTGCTCATCTGGGCTGCTGCTCCGTTGCAACTAGAGCCATTCTAGAACCTGAATTGGAAGCCATGGAGCCATCCATAGCGCCCAGGCCAACTTTGCTCCAGTGGAGCCTTGGCTGTGGAGGAGAAGAGAGAGATAGAGAGGAAGGAGAGAGGGAAGGGTGAAGAAGCAGATGGGCGCCTCTCCTATGTGCCCTGGCTGGGAATTGAACCTGGGATTTCCACATGCCGGGCCAATGCTCTATCACTGAGCCAACCGGCCAGGGCCTATTTTTATTTTTTTTAAGTGAGAGGAGGGGAGATAGTGAGACAGACTCCCACGTGTGTCCCGGCTGGGATCCAACTGGCAACTCTATATAAGGCTCAAGTACTGAGCTATTTTTAGCACCTGAGGCTGATGTACTTGGACCAAGCAAGCCATCCTCGGCACCTGGGGCCATGTTTGAACCAGTCAAACCACTGGCTGCAGGAGGTGGAAGAGGAAGAGAAGGAGAGAGGGGGTGGGAGAGAAGCAAATGTTGCTTCTCTTGTGTGCCCTGACTGGGAATTGAACCTGAAACATCCATACACCAGGCCGACACTCTTATCTACTGAGTCACCAGCCAGGGCCATTCTTTTTTTTTTTTTTGTATTTTTCTGAAGCTGGAAACAGGGAGAGACAGTCAGACAGACTCCCGCATGCGCCCGACCGGGATCCACCCGGCACGCCCACCAGAGGCTACGCTCTGCCCACTAGGGGGCGATGCTCTGCCCCTCCGGGGCGTTGCTCTGCCACGACCAGAGCCACTCCAGCGCCTGGGGCAGAAGCCAAGGAGCCATCCCCAACCCGGGCCATCTTTGCTACAATGGAGCCTTGGCTGTGGGAGGGGAAGAGAGAAACAGAGAGGAAGGGGGGGCGTGGAGAAGCAAATGGGCGCCTCTCCTATGTGCCCTGGCTGGGAATCGAACCCGGGTCCCCTGCACCCCAGGCCAACGCTCTACCGCTGAGCCAACCGGCCAGGGCCAGGGCCAGGACCACTCTCCTTTAATTAAAAAAAAATTTTTTTCCAATTAGAGTTAACATACAATATTAGTTTTAGGTTTACACCCCAGTGATTAGACATTGTATACCGTATTTTTCGCTCCATAAGACGTACCTAACCATAAGACACACCTAGGGTTTTAAAGAGGAAAAAAAAAAATTTCTGAATCAAACTGTGTTACAATATTTAATAAATACCATATTTTTCACTCCATAAGATGCACGGGCATTTTTTCCTCCACTTTTGGGGGGAAAAGTGTGTCTTATGGAGCGAAAAATATATAAATCTCAGACACATCTAATACCATATGTAGTTATTAGGATATTATTGATTATATTCCCTATGCTGTACTTTACATCCCTAAGACTGTTCTGTAATAACCAATTTGTACTCCTTAACCCCTTCACCTTGTTCACCCATCCCCCAACCCCCTTCCATTTGGCAGCCATCAAAATGTTCTCTGTACCTACAAGTTTGTTTGTACTGCTTGTTCGGGTTTTTTTTTTTCAAGATTCAATTGTTGGTAGATATGTATTTATTGCCTTTTTATTGTTCATATCCATTATATTTTATTGTTCATATCATATTTTTTACCCATTTTTCTCCTTAAAGAAGACCCTTTAACATTTCATATAATACTGGTGGTGAACTTCTTTAGCTTTTTCTTGTCTGGGAAGCTCTCTCTCTCTGTCTTTTAATTTTAAATGATAGCTTTGCTTCGGAGAGTAATCTTGGTTGTAAGTCCTTGCTTTTCATCACTTTGAATATCTCTTGCCAGTCCCTTCTGACCTGCAGAGTTTTTGTTGAGAAGTCAGCTGACAGTCTTATGGGAGCTCCCTTGTAGATAACGAACTGCTTTTCTCTTACTGCTTTGTCTTTCCGCTTTCACGTTTTAGTGATGATGTGTCTTGGTGTAGGCCTCTGGGTTCATCTTGTTTAAGATGCTGTGCTTCCTGGACTTGCATATCTATTTCCTTCACCAGGTTAGGGATGTTTTCTGTCATTTTTTCACATAGGTTTTTAATTTCTTGCTCTCGCACCCCCATGATGCGACTGTTGGTATGCTTGAAATTGTCCCAGAGGCTTCTTACACTATCTTCATTTTTTTTAAAATTCCTTTTTCTTTTTACTGTTCTGATTGGGTGTTTTTTTCTTCCTTATATTCTAAAATCACTGTTTTGATTCTCAGTTTCATCTACTCTACTGTTAATTCGCTGTGAATTATTCTTTATTTCAGTTGTATATCTTTTATTTCTTCTGACTGGTTCTTTTATAGTTTCCATTTTTTATGCTGTTGAAGTTCTTTCTAAGTTCATCTACTCTTTGGAGTTCATTGAGCATCCTTATAACCAGTGTTTTGAATTCTGCATCTAGGAGACTGCGTGTTATCCATTTTGTGTAGTTCTTTTTCAGGAGCTTCATTCTGTTCTTTCATTTGGGACACGTTTCTTTGTCTCCTCATTTTGGCAGCCTCCCTGTGTTTGTTTCTATGTATAAGGTAGAGCTGCTGCATTTCTGGGCCTGGTAGAGTGGGCTAATGTAGCAAGTGTCCCATAGGGTCCAGTGACACAGCCTCCTCATTCACGGAAGCTGGGTACTCCAAGTGTGCCACTTCCCCCCTCATATGGGCTGTGTACACCCTTCTGTTGTGGTTGATCCTTGATCGCGTTGATACCTCAATGGGAAGGATTTACCCCCAGGTCAGTTGGCTGCGAGGACTGGCTGTGACCTTTGTGAAGGATCATCTGTGTAGTGCCCACCCCACAGAGCAGGACTTATTTCCGCGGAGTTCTGATGCCCACTGAGTTTGCCCCTTGAGTGTGTCACTGGTAGAGGTGGTTGGGTGGTGCTTCAGCGTGGTCTGAAGTTATCCACCAGATACATTGGCTCTGGGGCCTCTCAGGAGGTGTAGGCCAAGGTCATTCACTGCCTGTGTTCTGCATGGGGCCACCCAGCATAAGCTACAAAATGATCTGCAGGTGCTACTAGTTGTGCTGGGCTTGGTGGTACCCAGAAGAGGCCACGTTGTGAACCAAGACCTGTTGCCACTAGTGCTGGGCCTGGGGCCACTTAACAAGAGGTATGGTTCAGGCCTAGGCCAGATGCTACCTTTTTGAGAGATTTTAGGAAAGCCAGCAGCATGTGCCAAGACAGGCTATTTATATGGAAAAACCACTGGAAACAGCTTGGATAGGCCCATATGTTGGGTGAGGGGGAATGGGGTACAGGGGAGATGGAGACAGTAATAGCCAAGTTGATGGAGACTCAGGTATGGTGCCTGCCTGCCGACTCTGGAAGATGGGCTCAGAAGAGGGACAGTGGCCTCTGCCAACACTTCTCACTGGGAAAAACGTCCGTTGTCCTGATGCCAGGCAATTCAGTTTCTCCCCATATGTCCCTGGTGCCTTTCAAGCTGCTGCCCCAGTAGTGGAGTTCAGAGTGAGTCCTTGGGTAGGCACTTTAAGAGGAATAGCCTGGGACTCTAGCAGCCCTCTGTTTTCCTCAGCCTCAATCCCTACTGGTTTTTACAGCCAGAAGTTATGGAGACTTCTCTTCCCAGCACTGGGACCTTGGGCGGGGGGGCATGGTGTGGGACTTTGACCCCCTCAGTCCTCAGGGCGGGCCTCTGTAGTCACGATATTCCTCCCAATTTTTAACCGCCACACGTGAGTATGGGACCAGCCTGTTCCGCATCTCCACCCCTCCTACCAGTCTCCATGTGGCTTCTTCTTTGTATCTTCAGTTGTAGGACTTCACTTCTGCTAGATTCCAGGAGGTTCTGAATGACGGCTGTTCTGTAGTTTAGTTGCAGTTTTGATGTGGTTGTGGGAGGATGTGAGTTCTACATTTTCTAGCTTGTTCTCAATTCAGTGCCTGTTCTCCTAATTCTGTACTGCCTCTGTACCATGACTTTTATTATAATACTCCAAGCAATAAATTCCCCTTGGAGGTCAGTGCTGAGAGAAAGATTTTCTCCTAAAAGCTTGGGTGTTTCCTTTTATTAGACAATACATGATTTATAAATCCTACTGCTGTTTTCTTGTTTCTGAGTTGCCATGAACCTCAGATTTAGTATATCTTTAGCCCAAGATTCTGATATTTCTGCCTAAGGTTTTTGATATTTTTATTGTATTTTTTAAAATGCATGTGTTTTATTAAAAACAAGTCTTTTTGAAAATAAGATGTAAACAAAATGCTAATGTTATATTAATAAAATAAAATCAGATAAATTCTTGTTAGTTAATTTGTTTCCCAAAATTTGATTTCTGCTGCCTGTGTTGGGCCCATCAACGTGATTTATTTATTTATTTTTAAAACAACAGCTTGGCTCAGCCCTATAATTTTTAGTATTTTAAAACATTTTTCATAGCTCAATAATGAGCTCAAAAGCTTAGTATCTTTTTATGATAGTGAATCTTTCTCTTTGACTTAAAGGTGAAGGTAATTATATTCTTCACTTGGGAGTAAGTAAAGAATATAGCTTTAGGTAAATATTTTGGGTAAAGAATGATATTGTTCTGATTTTCTGGTTACCTCTTGCTATGTAACGTTATATATTAAATATATTAAATTTAGAGAGTTAAAAATGTATTGCTTTGGTTTATTTCTTTTTCTTCTTATAGCCTATAAAATCTATTTGAAAACTTTTTATTTCTAATTATTAATCACTTGATTAAAAGTAGTGTAGTGCAGTCCTACTTTACAAGCTATGTTTTCCCCAATTTTCTAGTTCTTCCTTCCTTCACTGTACGTATTTTAAAGGTGTTGAATGGTGTATGTGAGATTTGCATGTTTAGTGGTACTAGGAAATTTTTAATCTTTGAAATTTCTAAAAGTCTAAACTGATATCATGGTTCATTTATAAATTATAAGTACTTCCTTTAAAAATACTTAAAAGGCTTTAAAAAACAGACTTACATAATCGTTAGTAGATAGCTTTTCTCAGTATCATTATTTACAATTTGTTAGCATTTTATTTAGGCATTTATGGAAATTACCAGTGGATATTTGGAAATAACTACCTATAAAGTTAGAAATGGATACTTTTAATTAATGTCAGATTTGAGGACAAGTCTGCATTGAACACAATTATATTTAGTTCAATCAGATTCAGTTTGGTGACCAATAGAAACGGAGTAAATATAACAAGATAAAATTTAGTAGTTTTAGAGTCGATTATTTATTAAACACTTTTAGAAAGCAGTTATTTGAAGCATTGCTCAGGAGCTAAAAGATAACAGGAAAGAATTACCTTGCAGTAGCTCTCAAGAAAATTAGATTGACTTTAAGAAAAACTTTAAAATAATAAATCTTGATGAGTAGAGTCTAATGAAGGAAAAGTGCCTGTGTCCAGTATCATCAAACCTGCCTTCCATCTACCTGTTTATATTCTCATTTCACAGAGAATATAAAACTGCCTACCATGGCCACTAATAAGAACTGCTGAAATGCCATTTCAAGGCTCATGTAGCTGTTCTCAGCTCACTGTTGGGAACTGAAACTGGAGCATCAGAAAATAAAAAGACTCTTATGAGTTGGGGGTCTTCATTTGCCTAGTATTCTTAGCAAGGATTAACTGTAGGGGGTGTACAGAAGGTCAAAAGCTCTTCTTTTTATTCAATTATGTTGCATACCCACCACCCAAAGTCAGATTGTCCTCTGTCACCTTCTATCTTGTTTTCTTTGTGCCCCTCCCCACCCCCTATCCCTCTCCCATTCCCCCCTCCCCCCCGTAACCACCACACTCTTATAAATGTCTCTTAGTTTCACTATTATGTCCCACCTACGTATGGAATAATACAGTTCCTGTTTTTTTCTGATTTACTTATTTCGCTTCGTATCATGTTATCAAGATCCCACCATTTTGCTGTAAATGTTCCGATGTCATCATTTCTTATGGCTGAGTAGTATTCCATAGTGTATATGTGCCACGTCTTTATCCAGTCATCTATTGATGGGCTTTTTGGTTGTTTCCATGTCCTGGCCACTGTGAACAATGCTGCAATAAACATGGGGCTGCATGTGTCTTTACGTATCAATGTTTCTGAGTTTTTGGGATATATACCCAGTAGAGGGATTGCTGGGTCATAAGGTAGTTCTATTTTCAGTTTTTTGAGGAACCACCATACTTTCTTCCATAATGGTTGTACTACTTTACATTCCCACCAACAGTGTATGAGGGTTCCTTTTTCTCCACAGCCTCTCCAACATTTGCTGTTACCTGACTTGCTAATAAACAGCTAATCGAACAGGTGTGAGGTGGTATCTCATTGCCGTTTTGATTTGCATTTCTCTAATAGCTAAAGAAGATGAGCATCTTTTCATATATCTGTTGGCCAGTTGTATTTCTTCCTGGGAGAAGTGTCTATTCATATCCTCTTCCCATTTTTTTATTGGATTGTTTGTTTGTTTGTTGTTGAGTTTTATGAGTTCTTTGTATATTTTGGATATTAGGCCCTTATCTGAGCTGTCGTTTGAAAAAATCATTTCCCATTTAGTTGGCTTTCTGTTTATTTTGTTATCAGTTTCTCTTGCTGAGCAAAAACTTCTTAGTCTGATGTAGTCCCATTCATTAATTTTTGCCTTCACTTCTCTTGCCATTGGAGTCAAATTCATAAAATGCTCTTTAAACCCAGGTCCCTGAGTTGAGTACCTATGTCTTCTTCTATGTACTTA
This sequence comes from Saccopteryx leptura, assembly GCF_036850995.1. NCBI lineage: Eukaryota > Metazoa > Chordata > Mammalia > Chiroptera > Emballonuridae > Saccopteryx > Saccopteryx leptura. The sequence goes on along the minus strand of NC_089506.1, from coordinate 69,964,107 downwards.
ATTGTTTCAGGTCTTATGTTTAGATCTTTGATCCATTTTGAGTTAATTTTTGTACAGGGGGAGAGACTGTAGTCCAGTTTCATTCTTTTGCATGTGGCTTTCCAGTTTTCCCAGCACCATTTATTGAAGAGGCTTTCTTTTCTCCATTGTGTGTTGTTGGCCCCTTTATCAAAAATTATTTGACTATATATATGTGGTTTTATTTCTGGACTTTCTATTCTGTTCCATTGGTCTGAGTGTCTATTTTTCTGCCAATACCATGCTGTTTTGATTGTCGTGGCCCTATAATAGAGTTTGAAGTCAGGTATTGAAATGCCCCCAGCTTCATTCTTTTTCTTTAGGATTGCTTTGGCTATTCGGGGTTTTTTATAGTTCCAATAAATCTGATGATTTTTTGCTCTATTTCTTTAAAAAATGTCATTGGAAGTTTGATGGGAATTGCATTAAATTTGTATATTGCTTTGGGTAATATAGCCATCTTGATTATATTTATTCTTCCTAGCCAAGAACAAGGTATATTCTTCCATCTCATTATATCTTTTTCGATTTCCCTTAACAATGGTTTATAGTTTTCATTATATAAGTCCTTTACATTCTTTGTTATGTTTATTCCTAAGTATTTTATTTTTTTTGTTGCAATCGTGAAGGGGATTATTCTTTTGAGTTCCTTCTCAGTTGTTTCATTGTTGGCATATAGAAAGGCTATTGACTTCTGTATGTTAATTTTGTATCCTGCGACCTTACTGTATTGGCTTATTGTTTCTAATAGTCTTTTTGTGGATTCTTTGGGGTTTTCGATGTATAGTATCATATCATCTGCAAAAAGTGATACCTTTACTTCTTCTTTTCCAATATGGATGCCTTTTATTTCTTTGTCTTGTCTGATTGCTCTGGCTAGAACCTCTAGTACCACATTAAATAAGAGTGGAGAGAGTGGACAACCCTGTCTTGTTCCTGATTTAAGGGGGAAAGCCTTCAGTTTAGTGCCATTTAATATGATGTTAGCTGATGGTTTATCATATATGGCCTTTATCATGTTGAGATATTTTCCTTCTATACCCATTTTGTTGAGAGTCTTAAACATAAAATTGTGTTGTATTTTATCGAAAGCCTTTTCTGCGTCTATTGATAAGATCATGTGGTTTTTGTTCTTTGTTTTGTTGATATGGTGTATTACATTAACCGTTTTACGTATGTTGAACCATCCTTGAGATTCTGGGATGAATCCCACTTGATCATGATGTATTTTTTTTAATATGTTGTTATATTCGATTTGCTAGTATTTTGTTTAGTATTTTAGCATCTGTATTCATTAGAGATATTGGTCTGTAGTTTTCTTTTTTTGTGCCATCCTTGCCTGGTTTTGGTATGAGGGTTATGTTGGCTTCGTAAAATGTGTTTGGAAGTATTGCTTCTTCTTCAATTTTTTGGAAGACTTTGAGTAGAATAGGAACCAAGTCTTCTTTGAATGTTTGATAAAATTCGCTGGTATAGCCGTCTGGGCCTGGACTTTTATTTTTGGGGGGTTTTTAATGGTTTTTTCTATTTCTTCTCTACTGATAGGTCTGTTTAGGCTTTCTGCTTCTTCTTGACTCAGTCTAGGAAGGTTGTATTGTTCTAGGAATTTATCCATTTCTTCTAGATTGTTGAATTTAGTGGCATAAAATTTTTCATAGTATTCTACAATAATTCTTTGTATATCTACGGTGTCCGTGGTTATTTCTCCTCTTTCATTTTGGATTTTGTTTATATGAGTTCTTTCTCTTTTTTCCTTGGTAAGTCTTGCCAAGGGTTTGTCAATTTTGTTGATCTTTTCAAAGAACCAGCTCCTTGTTCTATTAATTTTTTCTATAGTTTTTCTGTTCTCTAATTCATTTATTTCTGCTCTGATTTTTATTATCTCCTTTCTTCGGCTGGTTTTGGGTTGTCTTTGTTCTTCTTTTTCTAGTTCCTTAAGGTGGGAAGTTAAGTGGTTCACTTGGGCTCTCTCTTGTTTGTTCATATATGCCTGAAGTGATATGAACTTCCCTCTTATCACTGCTTTTGCTGCATCCCATAGATTCTGATATGTCGTATTGTCATTTTCATTAGTCTGTATATATCTTTTGATCTCTGCACTTATTTCTTCTTTGACCCATTCATTTTTTAAAAGTATGTTGTTTAGTTTCCATATTTTTGTGGGATTTTTTTCCTCTTTTTTGCAGTTGAATTCTAGTTTCAAGGCTTTATGATCAGAAAATATGCTTGGTAACAACTTCAATTTTTCTGAATTTGCTGATGTTGTTTTTGTGGCCCAACATATGGTCAATTCTTGAGAATGATCCATGTACACTGGAGAAAAATGTATACTCAGTCACTTTGGGATAAAATGTCCTGTAGATGTCTATCATATCCAGGTGCTCTAGTGTTTTGTTTAAGGCCACTATGTCTTCGTTTATTCTCTGTTTGGATGACCGATCTAGAGCCATCAGCGGTGTATTGAGGTCTCCAAGTATGATTGTATTTTTGTCAGTTTTTGTTTTAAGGTCAATAAGTAGCTGTCTTATATATTTTGGTGCTCCTTGGTTTGGTGCATATATATTAAGAATTGTCATGTCTTCTTGATTCAGTGTCCCCTTAGCCATTATGAAATTGCCATTTTTGTCTCTGAGTACTTTTCCTGTCTTGTAGTCAGCATTATCCGATATGAGTATTGCTACACCTGCTTTTTTTTGGATGTTATTTGCTTGGAGTATTGTTTTCCAGCCTTTCACTTTGAATTTGTTTTTATCTTTGTTACTTAGATGAGTTTCCTGTAGGCAGCATACAGTTGGATTTTCTTTTTAAATCCATTCTGCTACTCTGTGCCTTTTTATTGGTGAGTTTAATCCGTTTACATTTAGTGTAATTACTGATACTTGTGAGTTCCCTATTGCCATTTTATATCTTGCTTTCTGTTAGTTTTGTGTCTTGTTTGATCCTTCTCTTTCGTTTTTCTATCTTTTGTTTTTATTTGGTTGTATTCCATACATCTTTCCACTGTTGCTATCTTTTTTATCTCATGTGCTTCTGTGGTGGTTTTTTCAATGGTGGTTACCTTTGAATAATGAAAAGGGTCCCTACCCTGTTCATTGTAGCGAACTATTTTGTGAGTACTTTTGCACTCCATCGTCCTTTGCTACTGTTAATCTCCATCTTCTCCCCCTCTTTCTTTTTGTTGTTGTCACAGTTTAAATTTGGTTTTATTGTGTTCTTCTTGGAGCTTTTACTTGCGGCTCTGTTTTTTTTTGTTCTTTGTATCTGATTGGAGAACCCTCTTTAGTAATTCCTGGAGTGGGGGTTTTCTGATGATAAATTCCCTCATCTTTTCTGTATCTGTGAATGTTTTTATTCTCCTTCATATTTGAAGGATAGCTTTGATGGGTATAGTATTCGTGGCTGAAAGTTCCTCTCTTTCAGGACTTTAAATATTGGGGTCCATTCTCTTCTAGCTTGTAGAGTTTCTGTTGAGAAATCTGATGATAATCTAATGGGCCTTCCTTTATATGTTGTATTCTTCTTTTCCCTGGCTGCCTTGAGAATTTTTTCTTTGCTGTTGGTTTGTGTCAATTTCATTATGATATGCCTTGGAGTAGGTTTGCTGGGGTTAAAAACTTGGAGTTCTGTTTGCTTCTTGAACTTGAGGCTTTAGTTCTTTCCACAGGCTTGGGAAGTTCTCATCTATTATTTGTTTGAGTATGTTCTCCATTCCATTTTCTCTCTCTTCTCCCTCTGATATACCTATTATTCTTATGTTATTCTTTTTGATGGAGTCAGATAATTCTTGTAGGGCTATCTCATTTTTTTTAATTTTTGAGTCTCTTTCTTCTTCTCTCTGTTGTGCCTCAAGTTGCTTGTCTTCTATTTCACTAATCCTCTCTTCTATCTGACCTGTTCTATTAGCTAAGCTTGTTACTTCGTTTTTCAGCTCGTGAATTGAGTTTTTCATCTCTGTTTGATTTGTTTTTATAGTTTCAATTTCCTTGGACATATATTCTTTGTGTTCATTGAGTTGTTTTCTGAGCTCCCTAAATTGCCTTTCTGTGTTTTCTTGTATATCTCGGAGGATTTTTAGGATTTCTATCTTGAATTCTCTGTCATTTAGCTCCAAGGTTTCCAATATATTAAATTTTTTCTCCATAGATTTTTCCTCATCTAGCTGTGTTACCTCTCTTTCTTTTGTATCCATGATATTCGATTTTCTCTTCCTTAATGGCATCTGAGGGTGGTTTTGTTGATAGTATTAATGAGATTTAATAAAGAATAAAAAGTTTAAAAAAATAATAAAAAAAAATCGAAAAGAGTTGTTTTTTTAAAAAAAAAATTAATAATTAAATAAATAAAAATAAAATAAAATAAAAATTAAAAAAAAAAAAAAAAAAAGGAAATTATTCCCCCCCTCCTTTTTTCCTCTCCTCTCCTCTCCCCTCTTTCTTGATAAAATCTTGTGGTGGACTGTGAATATATAACAAACAATGCCTGTGATGGAGGGCCTGAATTGGGGAAAAGTAATAAAGGGGAAACAAGAAAAAAAAAAAAAAAAAAAAAAAAAAAAAAGAAAGAAAAAAGAAAAAAAGAGCGTATGGACCCACAAAAAGCAAATAAGGAAAAAATTTGGGTCAAGAATAAAATGATTTGCTTTTAGGTGTTGGTTGTCTAAGAGTTATGATGAGAGGATTAAGAGGAAAACGGAAAAATGGGGGGACAAATTAAAAAATTACTATTGTATTTAGTGGAACAAGAACTAGATAATATGGAGAGCCAGGGATGGGAGCACTGCTAGTGAGTTAAAAAGGTGAAGTAAAAACCCCCAAAATGTCACAAACATAAGTTTGAGTCCCAGATAAGATAATTTGTTTGTTATTGAGGTTTGAATGAGAGGAGATGTAAAGGAGAAAGGAAGAAACTAATATAGAGGGAGAAAAGAAAGAGAGAGAGAAAAAAAAAAAAAAAAGAGGGAACCACTAAAAGAAGAAAAAAAGAAAGGAGAGAGAGAGAGAGAGAGGTTAAGGGTTTTGGAGTGCAACCCTCATAGAGAGAAAGGAAGAGAAGAGAAAAGATAATGGGAGATGTAACACTTATGGGTAGTGTAGTTCAAGGAGAGGGAGAGTAAGACCGGTAGAGAGTTAATCGCCAAATTGGAGGAGGAAAAAAAAAAGTAATCAAGAATGAAGATAAGAAAAGGAAACGAACAAATATAATAAAATGGGATAGGTTATAAAGTCTCTGGATTATTCTTGATTTTGAGAGGTTATCTTCTTGCTTTTTTTTTCTCTCCCTCTTCCTGGTCGGTGACTCTGTACCCCGGGTTTTTCCCCTTTGCCACGCTCAGGTGGAGGTTTGCAGTTGATAAGTCTCTATCGCAATGTCATGTATTGTGCTTTAGTCTCGTTGGCATTCGAGGCTATTAGCATTTATAGGCTCCGACAGTGAGAGAGTCCGTGTTCCTGGAGCCTTTCTCCTAGTCTTTCCTTCCTCAATTAGTAGCCTGATAATCCAGCTATGGGGTTGCTGCTGCCTCTGCCTGGATAGTAAGAGGCTCAAAGAGCTGGCAACTCCCCACTCTATTTCCACTCAGCACAGGGCTCTGGGTAAGGCTCAGTCAGTCAGAGCTGCTGCATAATCAGGCGGGCTTTCCACCCACTCACAGACCTCTGGCTCTGCCACTCTGTCCGGTAACACAAGGGGTGCCCACTTCCGGGGCGTTTGGGAGAAAACTCTCACTCACTGGCTGCGCGCGCAGACCAGGATATCCGGCCAGCAGTCTCACGCTCTGAGTGAAACCCCCGACCGCAGGGAAAAGTTGCAGCGTTGGAATTGAGTCTCGCTCCGTCCCCGTGCGCGGCTTTTGCAAGGCGCTGGGGCGGCCCGAGATTCCGCTTTGGCCCACACAAAGGCCCCTGACTCTGCTCCTCTGTGCGATGACACGGGCGCGCACTGCCGAGACACTCGGAGGAATCGCTCACTCCTTATCTGCGCGCGCAAACCAGGATATGAGGCCGGCCGCTTTCCCTCTGAGTGAAACACCCTCGGCAAGGAAAATCTCCACCATTGGAATTAGTTCTCACTCCCTCCCGTGCGTGGCTTTCCCAGGGCGCTGGGGCTGCCCAGAGACTCTGCCCTCGGCCCACAGAAAGGCCTCTGATCCTGCCTCTCCGTGGGGCAACACAGGCACTGACTCCCGGGGCCTAGGAAGAAATCTCTCGCCCACTAACTGCGCACCAACCAGGAGACCGGGTAAAATGGCCGCGCCGCTTGTCTTTCTTTGTTTGGGTTTGGCGCGAGTGTTAGCTTGTATTGCCCGGGTTGCCACAGGATCAGATTTTCCTCGGCTTGGATCTCCGTGCCACAGCCTGGTTCGGCCGTTTGTATTCACCCCTTTGCCCGCCTCAGTTTCTATATTCACAGTTACCAGAGAAAGCAGGTCAGCAGAACATATACATCTGATAAATTAAACTGACGTGGCTTTTGGTATTAATATCTAAAGTAGCAAATTCCTATAGTGTATTTGGGATGGTAGTCATGGCTTTAAGGGATTATGAAAAAAGAACTGACGAGAACTTTTTAATGAGAAAATGTTGGAATCAGATATGTAGCATTACTCTTTTATCTTACAAGCTGATGGAAACTAATTTTTGTTTCAAAAATATTTTACATGGTTGTTTTATGTAAAAGGTTTTTTTTCTCTCAAATAATTTTATATGTATTTCACTTATTTTTTTCTTCTCTATTTTTTCTTTTTGTGATTTTTTTAAAGTGCTAATAATTAATGAGGTAAATCATTATTTACCTGTTTCAATCTGAAACAGGCAAATCTACAATTTTCAAATTTAGGTACACAGACACGACTAATATATTTTTGTTCACTTCATAGTTTTCTGATTATTTTACTGGATACTTCAATGGACAGTATTGGCTTTGGTGGATATTTCTTGTACTTGGTAAGTTTATACTTAATTCATTTTACTTTGATTAATTTGCATTTTAGTTTAACTTTGGTATTTCCTAAAAATTCAGTATGTAAATACATTCTGTTACAACTGAGATGGAAATAAATCTTCTACTATAAAATTCTCATATCCAAACATTTATGTCATCATCTCAGCTATTCAGATAATTCTATATAATACTCTAGATTTCTTAGATTAAAAATCCACAGCTGCCTGACCAGGTGGTGGTGCAGTGGATAGAGCATCGGACTGTGATGCCGAGGACCCAGGTTCGAGACCCCGAGGTCGCCAGCTTGAGCGCAGTCTCATCTGCTTTGAGCTAAAGCTCACCAGCTTGGACCCAAAGTCGCTGGCTTGAGCAGGGGGTTACTTGGTCTGTGAAGGCCCACGGTCAAGGCACATATGAGAAAGCAATCAATGAACAACTAAGGTCTCGCAACGAAAAACTGATGATTGATGCTTCTCATCTCTCTCCGTTCCTTCTGTTTGTCCCTGTCTATCCCTCTTTCTGACTCTCTCTCTCTGTCCCTGTTAAAAAAAAAAAAAAAATCCACAGCTATTCAATTTAAAGAATTACTGGTTTAGTGCCTGACCTGTGGTGGTGCAGTGGATAAAGCGTCGACCTGGAAATGCTGAGGTTGCCGGTTCGAAACCCTGAGCTTGCCTGGTCAAGGCACATATGGGAGTTGATGCTTCCAGCTCCTCCCCCCTTCTCTCTCTCCTTTCTCTCTCTCTCTCCTCTCTAAAAATGAATAAAAAAAAAAAATAAAAAAAAAAAGAATCACTGGTTTAATTGAATACTACAAAACCTGAAAATCCTAATATAATTAAAAGATAATTGTCTTCATTGTTTATCTTGGAAAATATACATACATAATTTCTTTTAATGATCTTAGGAAATGTTGAGAGTAAGATAGATAGCTGAATGTTCTAGCTGTTCTGTTTTTAGGTCACTGAAACGGTCTTTATACTTCTGGAAGGTGCCCTGCATTAGTCATTGACCAGCTAGGCACAAGGAAAGGGTTCGTGCCTAATGATCACTGTACTTCTGTTGAGTTGTCTTCTTACAAGGCATGTCTTTTATTATACTGATGAATTTTGGTTATCCAATTTTTGTTAGCTTGTGTTTTTTTATTTTAGATGTATGATAATTAAGTTAATCTTAAAATCACATTATACCTTTAACCCACATTTCAAATTTACTGACATGAAGTACATACATTTTGTTTCTACTTAAATTTAAAAGCCTACATTTTTCTAGTAGACTAGTTGTACCAGAAAATAATAGCATTTCAGTAGGTGGCAGTCTTCTCCTTGAGTTTTTATTTAGTCCTGCTATTGAATCTTTAAGATCTTTTAGGACACAAATTCTTAGTGGTCAGTTAAGGTCACTAAAGATCCTGGATTCTTTCTCTAGTGAAGTTATTCTAATGTTGGGATTTTGTTGGGGAGTAATGCAGGGTTCAACCAGTTTTTATTGTTAGTTATAGTCTGACTGCCTGAATTTTGTGTTTTTTATTGGTTCTTATTTAAAAGTGAAAAGATGTATAAAGTTTATTAGGTAGTTAAACATATTGAGTGTGTTTGCTTATATATATTATGAAGAGATTGAGAATCATAGGAAGACAATTATGGGGCAGAGTGAATGCAGAGGACAACCCCGGTTCCACATCAGCCATAATCTAGCAGGGGAATGTGAAAATTGAATCTGTGGTAAAAGTGTTGCTCTCACATATACAGAAGACTGTTGAGCACATTGTAGAACTAGAAACAGTAACTGCTGAGTGATTGGTTTGTAGATATGAATTGGCTTATTTTGGAAAATTCCTGAGCAGAACAAAATATGTCTTAGAAACAGCAGCTTAATAGACAAAAGAATAGGTTTCATAAATAGTTCTGGTTTACATTTTTCAGTAATACTTTTACGTTTGATTCACAATGTCCATTATCTTTGAACAGCATCTGGAAGAACATGAGATGGAAATCAGAGTGAGAGTCACAAATGGAAGGAGTTAGGATATGGAAAGCAGATGGGGTCAGATGTAGCTAAAATTTATGCCACTTGTTTAAGTCATTTTTCTAGTTCTTCTGTCTTTCCTCTCAAATCTGTTATAATGGTGCTTTTTTTTTTTTTTTTTTTTTTTTTTTTACTATTCTGATCACTTGGAGTTGGGGTACAAGTTTAGTTTGGGACTTTGCATTTTAAACTGACAAACACTCCTTATGAGAAAGTTGCATGCATATATAGCTTCTGTTTTTGTTTTTGGCCCCAAGATTAGTTAGCTAAAAATTTATTGGGGTCAATAAATGTTTTTACTTAGAATTGTATGCTTAAGTATATCAGAGACTTAAATCTACTAATAAATGTTATTGCTTTTTATATTAGCTAATATTTTAATCTGAAACTTTGAAGCATTTCACAGGCATTGCTTTAATTATTAAAGATATCTATTATGTAAATGATTACTAGTTAAAAATAATCTTTTACTCTGAACACTGAGATAGATATGAGATCTATCCCAAATCATTTAAGAAATTACTAGAGTGGCTACTTCTCAATTCTTCTTTTCTAATTTTTACTTTAAATTTTATTATAAATTAGTCTTTTACTATTACTTGAAAATATGGACTAAAAATTATTTACATAATGCACATATCTTTTTTTTTCTTTTTTTTTTTTTAACAGAGAGAGAGAGGGATAGACAGGGACAGACAGACAGGAACAGAGAGATGAGAAGCATCAATCATTAGTTTTTCGTTGCGCATTGCGACACCTTAGTTGTTCATTGATTGCTTTCTCATATGTGCCTTGACCGCGGGTCTTCAGCAGACTGGGTAACCCCTTGCTCGAGCCAGCGACCTTGGGTTGAAGCTGGTGAGCTTTTGCTCAAACCAGATGAGTCCGCGCTCAAACTGGCGACCTTGGGGTCTCGAACCTGGGTCCTCTGCATCCCAGTCCGATGCTCTATCCACTGCGCCACCACCTGGTCAGGCTATAATGCACATATCTTCAAATAGATTTTACCAAAGACAGACACTGATATTGGTAGACTGGCTTATTTTACCCCACAGCTGTCAGCATTAATATGCATGCATTCTCCCTTGAACACTAGAATAGTAAATGTGTCTTGGTTTGCTTAGTAGCTATAGTAATTGAAAATTTGGTAAATGGAATTTCTAGGAGTTAGATCAGTTTAAATGCATTAGGTAAGTTTGCTATTTAAATAAATTATTTAATAAATATATAGTTCTATGTAATTCTAGATTTTCATGGCTAGATTTGGTTTACTTGAATTTTTACTTCAGCTATATCTAGGTTAAATAAATTGAAATAATTTTTAGGTGGCAGTAAAATTTTATCATATTTCCCCATGATGGAATAATGGAATTCTAAAGATACATTTTAAGCTGAGGCTCTTGTTTATAATTGTGTTTTAAATGTATCATGCCCCTATATAAGAACATAATGTATCTGTATTATTTCAATGTTCTCAGGCCTGCTCCTTTTCTTCAGAGGATTTGTTAATTACCTAAAAGTCAGAAACATGTCTGAAAGTATGGCAGCTGCTCATAGAACAAGATATTTCTTTTTATTATAGAGGTAAGACATTAATATATTGACTGTTTTTATTTCCTTTATTTATTCAAATTCCCCAGATGCATATCAAAAGCTTAATGTGTACTCACGTTATTTACTCAAATTTAGCATATTAACATTTTATATGGTTAACAATCAGCTTATAGTTGTGAACTGTTAAAGATAACTTAGATTTGTAAAATTGAATATCATAAATTTTTTTTTTAATATGAGTAAACTGAAACTTTGACCACAGGGTATGTACGAAGTAACCACCACCACAAATATGAAGGCTTGAAAAACAAAATATGACAACGTACTTATACAGAAGGGAGGGCATTTTGCATAAAACAGTGTGAAATCCACATAGACATCTGGTTAAAAGAGCAAAGAACAAGTCTGTGATTGAAAAGCAGTTTGACATGCACTGATATTCATAAACTGGATTAAGGAATGAAAGTTTTGTGAAAAAAGTAGGAACTCTGTTACTGTTTTCTTAATGTGTAACAGTTTGTATCAACAATGAAGGCAACAACTTTAATAGTTGGAAATATAAAGAAATGAGCAGAGATCATCTTTCTAGTTATCCAGTGAGTTTCTGGAGGCTGTTTATATAGCATTAGCATGTGTTTATTGTGCACTTAGTATCTTCACATAAAGAGACTCATATCTCTATTCTCTATCCTCATTTTTATAGCAAGTACCATATACTTTATATCTACAAATGATATGAACTTGTAAAGTATTTGAAATGCATAAGCTAAATATCTGCTAAAACACTGAATGTGTATCTACAAATACAAAATGTTTCAAGGTTGCTATATACTAAGTATATTCTTTCAGTAAATTGTGTGATTTGTGATTTGGTTGCTTAAATTTTATTTTTAACATGAGTTTTTATGTAAGTTAACATAATTTAGTTATTTCTGCTGAAGAGTACAATGAATACAGTTATATTTCAGGATCATATTAAAGTATTTTAAATGTTCCATTAAGATTTTCCTCCCTAAGATATCACATTTTCTCTTTAATCAGTAAAATGTCTTTGCACAGAGTGACATTAGTAATTTGTCAGTTTTAACTGTAAGGTAAAAGGCAAAGTAATTTTACTAATTTAAATGTCACTCTGAGTATTATTCAGTATGATTATTTTGTTTGCATTTTCAATGTAAATGTTTTCTAGATAGTCTCCTAACTTTAGAATATATTCTGATATATGCTACTATGTCATTTTTGTCAAAATAACATTGTATATCTGATATAATACTGCTATAAAATAGGTTTTTATTGTATCATTTAGATAAATGAACTTGATACATTTTAAGACTAATTCTTTCTTTGTCTCTAGACTGCATCAACCAGACATTCCTTTCTTACACCAATGTGAAATTTCCAGATCATCTTGTAAACCGACAGCTTTAATATGATAGAAGACAACTAATAACAGAAGACAAATTAGTTAAGAAAGGATAGAGCTTCAAAATTGAATGGCAGAGTAGTTTATCCTTAAAAGCCATTTCTGTTCATTCTCTTAAAATATTTATATTTCATTTGTTCTGTGCATTTGCATATACTTGAAAGACACCATAAAGTTGTAGCAGTAAAGTACAGTCACATTTGGTTAGTCAGTGTTTGATATAATTGAAAGAGTTGAGTGATAAACAGTCTTCTAGCGTGTAAATGCCATTGACTTCTGACCTGACATTTAGTATAATAAAAATGAAATTATTAACCATGTGAAATGCTTTAGTTTCTGGCTTTTAGATTCATCTAGTAATGACACATGAAACATCCTTTGTTATACATAAAGTTTTTTGAAACCTGCAGTGCTGATTATTGGAAAGGCTTTGTCAGGTTATTGAACATGATTTTAAATCATTATTTAGCAAAGCTCTTTCTGTAAATAACCATGCATAAATTACTTTCTGCATAGTTTTCTTAGAAATTGTGTCTAGATATCTTTTCATTAATTTTAAAATAAGTGAACATAATATATAGAGAAAATCTGAGTGTTAAAGATAGAGTTTGTGTTAGGACAAATTTTAAGAAAATATGGGTATTCCACACATATCCTTTATAAGAAAAAAGATGTTTAAGGGACATGCTAGTTTTAGGGATTCTCAAATGAGAAGCTTGGTTTTTACCATTACCCATCTTAGAGATTCTTACAGGAAAAGATTGTGTTAGATACTATATTTATTCCATTTAAGACATTTTTGAAAATTAATTTTTTGAATAAGATATTCTCATTTGTGGTTGTCTTTAAAAAGCCAATAAAAGTGTCTTTCAACATCATTGTAATAATTTTTAGATGTTTAGTTTGTTAAATTTAGCAAATAAAATCTTGTACTATTAATAGCTTCTTGCTTTGTGATTATAGGATTAACTTATAAAAATCATATGCAAAATACGTTTTCAAGTTATGGAAATATGTCTGGAACATAGGGGTGTGGGTAGTGTGTGTGTGCTGCGAGAGTGTATGTGCCACTGTTATTACAACTGGAATCTACATTCATAAGCTATTACATGTTGCAAATCATTTTATGTTTAATTTTTCTTTTTAGTTATATCTTTGCTTTTCAATGCCAACATTAAAAATGATGAGAATTGTATCATTTAAAGTTAAAAATCATTTAATACAGCTAAATAGAACATAAAAAATTTACTGTTTCTCATTAGACACTGACTACTACTAAAAGATACACCTAAAACTCTTCAGGGACATTTTTCCATTTCTGAAAAGAAAAATTTATTATGCTTTATAATTTTTTTTTGTATTTATCTGTATTTTCTGATTTATTTCGTTGTCTGTAATAATAAAACCTACATTGATGTTTTTGCTAACTGAGCCTCCTATTCTTTGTTTGCTCCCATTCAGTCTCTGCTGCCTAGAATTTTACAGTTGATTTAAGTACCTGTGCTACACCCTTTGAAGTGGAGCAATAGCATAGGGCAACAAAACAATACTTCATTTTGTTGCTGATTAAGAAATTAACTAAAATTTGTACTTATAAGAAATGTAAACTTATGTTAGATCCCTTCTTTATCATGTTAATTTCTTGTTGACTTATACTTTGTTCTTTTAATAATTTTTAAATGAAATTAGGCTATGATGCATGCTAATTATTACATCAGATATTAAATATTAGTTTTAAAATTTTAGTTTTTGTGTTATTTATATTTGGTTCCTGATTATGGATGTGTCACTTTTGATCTAACATCAAAAATTCACTTTTTATTGTGGTTTTTGTTCCCTGAAATCTATAAAGATTCAAGTGAGCGTGTTGCTTAATTCTCTATGATTGGTACAGTTCAGTGGTAGCCTTAAATCTCATCATGCAAGCAAGGGAATCAGAATAGTATTTTTAAAGACGTAGCACCCCCTTTCCGATTTATCACATCCTGCACATTTCTCTTCATGTCCTATAAGCTTGGAGAGAACAGCTGCTGGTGTGTTTTGGGGACACATCCACTTTTGTGTTCTGCCTTAAATACTGAAAATCAAAACCCTTATTAGGTTATCTAAACTTTTTAATGACTGTGACCTTGGGCTTGGAAGTTAATTTAAAAATTTATGAAATTCCATTATATTTGAATAAGCTAGTTTTGGCCAGGTAACCCATTTTTATGTGTTTATGAAACAAAGTGATATTAAGATAAAAGAAATAGTTTTCTGTGTTAAGGATAGATTTTAGAAATTTAAAAGTAAAGACAAATCCTATTATACTTAGTGAAAATGAAAATCTTTATTTACTAGGAAACAATACTGAGCTCCAGCCCTTTGTTTTGAGTCTCTCTGATACAGCCCATGCCTTCAAGATTGGTCATGATTTTCAACCTGTTAAAACAATGATTATTGATAGTTCCAGTAAAACTTCTTTTAATAGGGAAATTGGAGTCCAAAATGTACAGTTACAGAAAAATTCAAGCTTCCTTAATTTTTTTCAGCTAGACTGTACTGTCCCCCAAAGCACAAAAGTACTGATAGTGCATCTGATACTGTATTTAACTGGAGTCACATTTATCCTGAGCTTGCTCAAAACAGTCCTTGTTATTTGCATTTTCTCAGCTTAAATGGGGTATCTTCTCTCACATGGTCCTGATTTGTAGGATAAGTTATCTGGTCACTGTAGGTATGACTATAGGTATAACTGAGAAGTGACTGCGTGAACCCACTGCCCTTGGAGAGAAGGAACTGGAGTATTGGGGCAGGAGCCTACTGCTGCTGTCAGACTTTCCTAGTCAACTCGTTTGGGTCATAGATCGTGCGTAGTATCTTTTTTTAAAAGATAGAAATTGTATTTGAATGGTTTCAGCTTATATAAATAATAAACAATGAGCTTTATATTTTTAAACTGGCATTAAATGTTAATTATTTAATTTTTCAAATAGTCATACGGAATATTAGTGTATAATCTTTTAAAACCTCATTGATAAAGTTCAACTGTTAGATGATATTTTGCCATTTATTATTATAAGACTGTCCTTGCCCATATATAAAATACGCTAATGTGTTTTACTTGTTAATAAAGTTCTATAGATGTGCAAATGTGAACCTGTCAATGCATCCTTTTGAAAATCAGTTTGATTCACAATGTATTACCACACATCTTGGCCTCACTAAAATGTTTATATGGCAGACCGCTCAAGATTTGCAGTTAAAACAACTGGCATGAAATTAGGTTGGAGTGTGCAACAATAACATTTCACTGTAATTTGTATGTCAGGAGATAAGATTGCAGTTTACTTTTAATAAATACAAGAAAATCAGCTTTATGAAAATAATTGACAATTCTGCTTTTCCAAGTTATCAGTGGTCATGATAGGTAAGACCTGCTTTGGGGCGGGTATTCTTATTTGGGACATGAGACCTAAAGTGTAAAAACTTCCCTGAAGTTTTTCTTTTTTTTTTTTTAAAGAAATCAGCTCATTTCATACTTCATAAAAGTTAAAAAGGGAATGCTTATCTTGAACTCGGCATGTTTGCTTGTTTTAACTTTTCTTAATGTTTTCAAGTCAGCTTTAATTTTTGTTTTTGTTTTGAGAGATTGAGCAAACTGCTTCTAAAAATCCCACTTGGTTTTCACAAAAACTAATAAAAGAATCCATTAGCTAAATATAAGAGATAGGGTATTAATTACCCTTTAACAGCCAAGGTTATAGTAAACTGAAATCGCACACTTCTGGTTCACAGAATCTTAGAAGTTGTTTCCTTATCCCTCACACTTGGTAAAAGAGCCATGTTATTATTTCCCAAGGCCTTTTGTGTTTGTTTTAATTAAAACACTTTACCTCCAGTGACACAGGAAGGGGCATAGGCTATCCTTCTTTAGAACATACTGGTAGTTTTTTTTTTTTTTCTTTTAGCCCTACCAGAAGTGTAGCGAGATCGATCAGCAAGTAAAACAAAAGTTTGCTGAAAGCGCAAGAAATTTGGAGGGCTGCCTCTGTCCTCAGAATAAGAAAAATTGTAAATAACCTACTTGGAAAGCATGAACTCTTCAGAGTACAAGAACAGTACGCGTGCATAAATACCTTGTGTGGAAGTATATTCAGTATTACTTCTGCATCAAACTTAGTTTCTCAGTCATCTGAATTCCTGCATAATGATTTAGTTTGGCTTTGCAATCTATGGGATTTGGGCTCTAAACTTTTCATTCACATTTTATTCATTCAGAGATAAGACTTGAAGACTCTTAATTGCTAGCAAGCATTGGTGACCATCATCCTATTATAATAGGTGATGATGCAATAAGTGTGAAGTATCACTTCCTAAATCCAGATTTATTAATGAGGAGCAGACTGTAGAAAACATATGTCAGTCCACTGAGAGTTACGAACTTTTAAAAGACATCTGAGTCTTAACATTTCCTTAATCCTATGGGATCTCCTGGGATGAATTAATTGAATGATTCTTAGGACCTTTCTAGAACTGTGACTGTTATTAAATACATACGGTACATTATAATCAACTAGGAGTTTGGGGAAAGTGAGCATTCCAGCTTCAGTTTCCAGAGGTTTCAATGCAATACATCTGCCCTGTAACAGCACATTTGCTTCTTATAGTTTGAAGTGCTGGGATTTGGGTCTTAGTAGTACAGCTGACTCCTTTCTCATCATTGTATCTAGTTCCTGGTATCCACGTGCTAGGAAGTTACAAATTTTAGGATCAGTGTATCACTCAGACTTCTTGCAGGGAAAGGAAAAGGCACATAAAGCAGATCTTAAAGAGTTATTGAGCATTTCTTGAGTTCTTGCTTTATGACCTCTGAATGAGAGCCCTCCTGGTTTTCATGCCATTATACACATAACCCGCCTCTGCAGGGCTGATCACCAGGATGATGTGTGTGCACGGGGACAGAATGGACTGTTTGTGCTGAGACAGCAGTGGTATTCTTCCTAATCCTGTAAAGCAAGCAGAATTGGAGTATCTCATAGTTGGTTTCTTTTGCTAAAAAATAGAATCTCTTCCCACTAACATCTTCCCTTCTCTATCCTTGAGGAGCCCGTGGATTATTGAGAGAGGCAGCTTTGTATAACGGAAAGACTGGGTTTTGGAGCCAGGTTAACCCTGGACTCAAATTTCAACTTTCGTGCAAGGTCAGGCAGTTTGCCTAACCAGTTCAGATGACTGAGAAACTAAGTTTGATGCAGAAGTAATACTGAATATACTTCCACACAAGGTATTTATGCACGCGTACTGTTCCTGTACTCTGAAGAGTTCATGCTTCCAACTAGGTTATTTACAATTTTTCTTATTCTGAGGACAGAGGCAGCCCTTCAAAGCCTCAGTTTCCTCACCAGTTTGTTTGGAAGTGCAATATGTACCTGAGGATTAGGTTAGATTTACACAAAGAAAAAGTTAGGCATTATTATGAGTGTGTTTCCTGACCAGGGTGCCTGTTGGTGTTAGCAGATGCCTCCAGGACTCGGAATAAGCCCATACCTGATGGGGGCATTGTATCTGCCAGCGTCTTTGAAAAGCATGATTATAGGATTGTGCTGACCTCGCCTTGGTTCTTGACATCTCCGCTGCAAGTGGAATTAAATAGAGCACAAGTTGCTTACATGACAGTTGAAATTAAGGGACACCATTACTCAAAGAGAGGAAGGGAGTTGCCTGTTTACCAAGCAATACAGCACTCCAGCTGGTAGGAAGAGAGGAAGCTTACATAGATCTTTCTTGATCGAAATTTGGAGGGCCCGAGGGCCAGTGCCTCCGAGTTTAGGGCGAATGGATGAGAGGATTGGTGACTCACTGCTTCTGCTAAAGGCATTGATTTCTGGTTGGGAGGTGATCAGAAAATAAGTTGGTGGGTCCGTTGTTTCTGACTCTAGAATAAATTCACCAGCTTTCTCCTATAATCATGGGTTCTTAGTGTTGGATTTATTTATTATATATTTTATTTTTTAAGGGAGAGGAGAGAGAGAGAAAGAAAGGCAGGGGGAGGAACAGGAAACATCAACTCATAATAGCAGTTGCTTCTTGTGTGTGCTTTCACTGGGCAAGCCCGGGGTTTTGAACCAGTGATCTCAGCATTACAGGCTTTTCCCCTGTTCCTTCATAGGACAGGCTGGATTTATTTTTTAAAATGTCTATTACTATGAAAGGGAAATACTTAGGAGGGATTAAGCCCCCTAGACTCCACCCTGATCATAATTTGGGACAATTAAATATTTTTACATGCCTGTTTTTATAGTTCTCAAAGGGGTGATGTGCTGTTACCTGCATTTTATTTCCTCTTTTACCCTGTCTTTGCACCTTCTAAAAGAGCCATGTCTTGGCCCTGGCTGCTTGGCTCAGTGTTAGAGCGTCAGCCTGGCGTGCAGGAGTCCTGGGTTCGATTCCCGGCCAGGGCACACAGGAGAAGCGCCCATCTGCTTCTCCACCCCTCCCCCTCTCCTTCCTCTCTGTCTCTCTCTTCCCCTCCTGCAGCCGAGGCTCCATTGGAGCAAAAGGCCTCTGCCTCAGGCGCTAGAATGGCTCTGGTTACAACAGAGCAACACGCCAGATGGGCAGAGCATCGCCCCCTGGTGGGCGTGCCGGGTGGATCCCGGTCGGGCGCATGCAGGAGTCTGTCTGACTGCCTCCCTGTTTCCAACTTCAGAAAAATAGAAAAAGAAAAAAAAAAGCCATGTCTTTTGAAAAGCCTTTTCCATCCTCTTGCTCTGATCTGGTCCTCTGGTCCTGATAGCCCTGTGCATGATTTCTGTCAAGGCACTGTCATTTTTTATTTTTGTTACTATCCTCCGTGGTGGATCTTACTCAATTTGCATGCTTCCCTAACACCTGGCACAGAACCCCAAAATTAAATGAATGGATGGGACTGGTGCTAGTGATGGTCTCTGTGTGAACCAGGATATGTAAAATGCATTCTGCTTTCATTCAGGGTCTAATGGAAGAAGATTTATAAACAGAAAATACGCTAGTGTCTTAGGTAGGAACAAAAACTCTGTGTCCAAGCAATTTAACTGTGGAAAAACAAGGGCATCCTTCACTGCAGAGGTGACATTAGAACTAGATCATTAAGAAAAAATAGAAATGTGCAAGTTTATTTTTAAATGTTTTATATTTTGCCACCTTTGCATGATGCTCATCTTCCTTGATCCTCCTGGGAAAGAAGTAATTATCTTTTTAATTCTCAAGACACTTCATCTGAGCCTCTTTTGCAACCACTTGTACTTTACGTCACAGTAATTGCATTTATGACTCATCACTTCTGCTTGAGAGCAGGATCCATGTCCACTTCATAGCCTCCAATATGTCTTACAGTTAGTAAACACCTTTAAAAAATCAAGTCCAATATTTTTCACATCATTGTGAGCCACTTACTTTGCCACTGCAGATACTACTAACTTCAGAAGTCAACGTGGTATAGGCACCCTCTTCATATACCAAGGTCCCCTATGTACTTCTTCCATGTCTCCTTTTCATATATCTCCCAGTTCCCTTTGGCCCTCCAGAACTTAACAATTTGTTATATACTCTTACAGACTTTTTTATGTAATTTTTTTTTTTATTAGGATGATCCTATGTTCTATGACAGGGGTCCCCAAACTTTTCACACAAGGGGCCAGTTCACTGTCCCTCAGACCATTGGAGGGCCGGACTATAAAAAAAACTATGAACAAATCCCTATGCACACTGCACATATCTTATTTTAAAGTAAAAAAAAAAAAAAAGGAACAAATATAATATTTAAAATAAAGAACAAGTAAATTTAAATCAACAAACTGACCAGTATTTCAATGTGAACTATGCTCCTCTCACTGACCACCAATGAAAGAGGTGCCCCTTCCGGAATTGCAGCGGGGGCCGGATAAATGGCCTCGGGGGGCCACATGTGGCCCGCGGGCCGTAGTTTGGGGACTCCTGTTCTATGATGTCAGCATGACTTTTGGTCCCAGGTACAATGTCAGAGAAGGTGTGCCTTTTTCTCTGTATCCCAAGAGATAGCTCTAAGGAGAGAGTACTCTTTCTTCTTGCAAATGTAGTTGATTTCTCCTGAGAAACCAACATGCATTTCATTTCCTTGCTGTTTAAGACTCTAGAGTAGGGTGACTTTGGCTTCAATAGCTGAGCTACTCCAGGATCATTTGCAGCATTTATATGCCCTGCGTTATGATCATACAGTTCCATTTTGGTGAGAAGTTCTTTGGAACCAGGTATTGGGAGGAAAAGGGGTTGGTGCTGATGACATCCAGCCTGAGTAGGTTTAGAGAAGACCAAAATTATTCTGGGTTTAAAATTCATCTCCCTTGTTTCAGAACCAAAATTGTATTCCAGGATGTGGCAATAGCTGTTCCCTGGCTAAACAGACATTTAAAACCCCTCCTTTTCCCAAATTCTTCTTCCCTTGAGCTCAAGTGTGGCATCTGGAGCTGAAGCAGCTCTTTTGTGCCATTGAGGCAACAGTTGATGGACTAAGAGTAAAGAGTGGAAAGGAAAAAGGAGCCTTGATCTTCCCTGACATCACAGGGCCCTACACCAGGCCTGGACCTGCCTACTTTGAACTTTTTGTTCAATGAGAAAAATAAATTTCTATGTACTTAATTATTATTAACCAGGTTTTTAATTACTGATATTTTAGGAGCAATGTAAATTGATACACCAGCATAATTATCCATTTCCCCAGAATTCTACAGAAAAGCTGTTCATGCCATCAGAAGCCAACTCTATGGAAAAGAAGAATTGCAAGTCCTCCCTGCCCACAGCTGTTAATGGCCATCTTAGTAGCTCCTTGCACCTGGTTTATTGGTTGTCAATCAACTCATCACAGCAGCAATGCCTAAGCAGTGGTTTTATATCTGCATTATTCACACCCTTTTATTCTCTTCATTTTCCAACTGGGAATCCCACAGAGAGACTAACTTCCCAACAATTGCTTCTAGAGAGGGGCTTAGTGAAAATGTCAGCAGCCACAAGTCAACTGCTATCTCAAAAATTATTCAGTGTTACCTATACT
This sequence comes from Saccopteryx leptura, assembly GCF_036850995.1. Lineage (NCBI taxonomy): Eukaryota > Metazoa > Chordata > Mammalia > Chiroptera > Emballonuridae > Saccopteryx > Saccopteryx leptura. The sequence continues at coordinate 69,943,096 of NC_089506.1, read as the reverse complement.
GCCCATCTATAAAACATTGCTAAGGGCAGCAGGTGACATTTCCAAATCTCTTGGTTAAAGAGAGAGAGAGAGAGAATTGGCCAGGTAAAATAGGCACCTCCTTTTAAAGTGCCAGTTCCCAAATGCATGAACTTGTTTTTTGTTTTTTTTTTATGTTAGAAACGAAACAATCTTTTTCTTTTCTGTGCCAAAGAGGGCTCTAGGTGAAGAGCCTGCTGCTCATATAGGCCTGAAGAACACCCCGAGTTTCCACTCCCGCCTGCCTTGAGTCCTGCCCTCCGGCTAGTGCAAGGTCACGGACCCTGAGATTCGTTGGTTGTCCACACTACGAAAGCCCTGCACTGACAGTTCTCTGTAGTGTGTCTGCAGTGGCTACTTTGCTGCTTCATAGTCCCCCTTAATATTCGATAGAAATACATATTTCTACACCCCACACGCTCTTTCCCAGAAGGAAAATACTTTGTTCAGAGAAGAGTTAAAGTGTACAGAAGTCCCGCAGAGATGAATACCTCTTGCTTGTTCAGGTTCCAGACTCTGAAACTGACAACCCACTCGAGTCTGGAGCAGACAGCCGGGGAGAAGGACGGGCAGAGTCTGGGACTGTTTACACCTGCTCGTTAGCAGTGGCTACCTCCTTCCTTTCCTTCCCCTTTCCCTTTCTCTTCTTTGTTCCTACCTCCCTTACCCCCTGCTCTTTCTTCCTTTTCCCCTCCTTCCTCTCTCGCCATTTGTTTGCTAACGTAACCCTAGTTTATCACGGTCTGATGTCAAGAGTAAAGACCAAATATACAAAGTTCTAGAAGAGAAATTACTTGTAATATGAACTCCATTCTGTGAATTAACTTCAGCCATTCATTTACATTTGACAAATCCCTGGTCCTCAAAATTTAGGACCACGTCTCCAATAATGCTAATATCTTACATGTTTGTAAACTAGAGATTTTCTTTATTTAAAAAAAAAAATTAATGTACTATTGGAAGGTGAAGAGGAAGTTCCTTCTACTTTTGATGCTGGTGGGAATGTAATTAGTTCAGTTACTCACTGCGGTACATCTCTTTATTAGCTCTTCCCCAGGGGAGTAATATATTTGATGGGTACATTTGAAATGTAAATACTTGGCTGTGCTCTGCTCAGCTTCTCTTCCTCTGGGGAACGAGCAGCTCAAAGGCGTTCCAGCTGTGCCCTGTTCTCCAGGCCAGGCTCTGCTCTTGCCCAGGGAAGCCAGCTGTGGTCACACTACCTAGGTTAGGTGTACCTGCCCAGTTCTGGAGTTCACTGAACTGACCAATGTCCTCCAATCTAGTTTTATTAGTAATAAATGGCTTGGTTCTCAATGTGCCACTATTTTGTTTTCTGATTCATACATAACCCAGGTGGGGAAGAGAAGTGGTTGTTGGGGTGCTCAGAATCTCACAATATACATTCCATTAGATCTGTTGTTGACTAGATGTCTTATTAGCCTTCACCAATATACATGACTCAAATGCAAGACTGTTAGAATTCTTTATATATGAAGTATTTTACAAGAGAAGTTTTAGATAGTTCCGGTAGTTAGAAAGTCATAAAGGACATAGTTGAACTCAAGAGCACTATCAGTCTGCTGGATATAGTTGATATCCATTGGAAAGCCCTGGCCAGGTAGCTCAGTTGTTTGGAGTGTCATCTCGACACCCAAAGGTTGCAAGTTTAATCACCAGTCAGGGCACATACAAGAATCAACCAATGATGGCATGAGTAAGTGGAACAACAGGATGGTGTTTCTCTCTCGGACTCTGTCTCTTCTCCCCTCTCTCTCTAAAAATCAATCAATAAAAGATACTTCGTCCAGCAACAGAATATACATTTCTTCTCAAGCTTACATGGAAAATTCACCAAGATAGATCATATTCTGGGCTACAGGGCACACCTTCAATGTCTGTTATCAGACCACAATAGAATTAAACTAGAAATTAGTAACAGAAAGATAATTGGGAAATCCCAAAATACATGGAGATTACCCAAAACAATTCTAAAGAACACATAAGTCAAAGAAGAAATGTCAAGAGAATTTTAAAATATTTTGAACTAAACAAAAAAGAAAACACAACATCAAAATTTATGGTGAAATTTTGATGCAAAATGTAGCAAAAAAAACAGGTTTTTGGTTATACTTAGTAAGAAAGATAGGAAAAGTATGTCTGCTCCATTTCCTACAAACAGGAGTCCTCAATTGAAATCCTTTAACCAGTCTGTTTTACCTAGAACAAAATCTGAATAAACTGTACCACTATGAGATTAACATAATTTACATTTAAACCGTGTTTAACTTTTTTTATTTTTATTATTTTTAACTTAGAGGAAGAGAGATAGACAGACTTCCGCATGGGCACTGACTGGGATCCACCTGGCAACTCCTCCGCCCTGCCCCTCTGTCTGAGGCTGAAGCCCGACTCAACCAAGCTATCCTCAGCACCCAGGCCGGTGCTTGAACCAACTGAGCCACTGGCTGCGGGAGGAGATGAAGGAGAAAAGGGGAGAGGGAGGGGAAGAGAAGCAGATGGTCCCTTCTCATGTGTACCTGACCAGAGATCAAACCTGGGACGTGGGCAGGCTGAGCCAACACTCTATCCACTGAACCAACCGGCTAGGGCTCAAATATTTTGCTTTTAAAGCAGTTCTGACCAAATATGTGAAAGTTTACCCTAGATGGGATTGCATTCAATCTATAGATCAAGCTGGGAAGAACCAATATCTTAATATTAAGTCTTCCTATCCACAAACATGGATAATGTCTCCAAATATTTTGTCTCTTTTATTTCCTTCATCAGAATATTGTAATTTTCTTCATACAGATCTTGTATATATTTGTTAGATTTATACCTACATATTATATAAAACAGACTTCAGAAAAGATGCAGAAAAGAAGGCAGACCAGCTAGGGCAGTGGTCCCCAACCCCCGGGGCCGTGGACCGGTACAGGTCCGTGGGCCATTTGGTACCAGTCCACAGAGAAAGAATAAATAATTTACATTATTTCCGTTTTATTTATATTTAAGTCTGAATGATGTTTTATTTTTTAAAAATGACCAGATTCCCTCTGTTACATCCGTCTAAGACTCACTCTTTTTTTTTTTTTTTAAATAAATTTTTATTAATGGTAATGGGATGACATTAATAAATCAGGGTACATATATTCAAAGAAAACATGTCTAGGTTATTTTGTCATTAAATTATGTTGCATACCCCTCGCCCAAAGTCAGATTGTCCTTCGCCACCCTCTATCTAGTTCTCTGTGCCCCTCCCCCTCCCCCTAACTCTCCCCCTGTCCTCCCTCCCCCCACCCCTGGTAACCACCACACTCTTGTCCATGTCTCTTAGTCTCATTTTTATGTTCCACCAATGTATGGAATCATGTAGTTCTTGTTTTTTTCTGATTTACTTATTTCACTCCTTATAATGTTATCAAGATCCCACCATTTTGCTGTAAATGATCTGATGTCATCGTTTCTTATGGCTGAGTAGTATTCCATAGTGTATATGTGCCACATATTCTTTATCCAGTAAGACTCACTCTTGACGCTTGTCTCGGTCACATGATACATTTATCCATCCCACCCTAAAGGCCCGTCCGTGAAAATATTTTCTGACATTAAACTGGTCCATGGCCCAAAAAAGGTTGGGGACCACTGAGCTAGGGGACTCTGGACACAAGGCACAGCATGGGCTGAGTCCCCTGGGTTTCTTATGGCCTGTATACCCCAGCCATGGAGCTGAAGAAACCAGCAACTTGGGAACACCAAAGGCACAGACACAAGTAGCCCCCAGCTAAACAGATCTATGGAGGGAAAGGAAAAGAGACAACTTATTTAGACAATAGCTGCCACCCTGCTGCTGCCAAACAGAGGAACTGTGGTCTCATTCCCACCTCCACCAACAAAGCGGGGAGCCTAGACTTCCACACTCACCGGGCTGTAACAAGGCACCCCACCCTCTGCTGAGCTGGAAAGGCCATGTTGAGAGATTGCATTTGGGTGTCCGAGCAGGCCTCGTGGGGAGTCAGGACCTTCGCCAGTGATAACAAGCCACCCTTCCTCAATGTCAGTGGGCAGGATGTGGAGAGCAGGAGCTCTTCCCTCCTTAGCAGTAACAAGGAGGCCCCTCCTTAAGTGTCAGTACAGGCCAAGTGGGGAACTTGAACTTTTACTCTACCTGGCAGTAACAGAGCAGCAACTCTTTTCCCCACCAGAGAACGCCAGCTCTAAGAAGGTATAAGTAAGATCCAGAGTCTGTTAACAGAATGTCCAGGGTTCATTCAAAAACCAACCATCATAACAAGGATTCTAACGGGGCAGTTACTAAAATCTAAATTAAAAAAAAAAGTCAAGAAATGCTCATATGCTGTTCAAGTATTAAATCTTACAAGTAATTTACATCGAAGAAAAATCCAAATGATTGCAGTCCTTATTGATTAGTAATTTCAGTGTATTTCAAGAATGTTAATAAAACCAGGTAAAGCCTTATGATTATTTCTTGTTAATTTTTAAAATTTATGCATTGATTTTAGAGAGAGAGAAAAAATGAGACAGAGAAACATCAATTTGTTGTTCCACTTCTTTATTAAGCATTCATTGGTTGGTTCTCATATGTGCCCTGGCAAGAGAGCAACACACACAACCTTGGCATATAGAAATGAGGCTCTACTGACCTGTGGTGGTGCAGTGGATATAGCGTTGACCTGGAAATGCTGAGGTCGCCGGTTCGAAACCCTGGGCTTGCCTGGTCAAGGCACATATGGGAGTTGATGCTTCCAGCTCCTCCCCCCTTCTCTTTCTCTGTCTCTCTCTCCTCTCTCTCCCTCTCTCTCTCTCTCTCTTTCTCTCTCTCCCTCTCCTCTCTAACATGAATAATAAAAAAAAATTTTAAAGAAATGATGCTCTAACCAACAGAGCTACTCTGCCAAGGCCAAGCCTTGTGATTAAATTACTAAGCCCTGAGCTTGCTGCTGTGTTGAAGATAGAACCGTAGTGATAAGTGCACGAATGGAGAATAAAATGAAAGGAACAAGGTTATCTAGAGACCCATGAAATACTGTAGTGGTCTTGAGTTATGAGGCCAGAGAGTCCAGATATACAATGGGACCTGTCTACTCTGAAATTTTTCTAGAAAGACTTGGAAAATAAGGTTAGCAAGATCCTTGGAGAGAGGAATATTTTTTAGCTTTCACAGAAAAAGTGTTTTCCTAAGTAAATAGATAATCTATTTGGTTGCCATGTCACTAAAAATTAAAAATATTTAAAAAAATCTTTAAATTTTTCATCTTTATTGTATATTGTTGATGGTCATTCTACAGATTTTTGAGTAAATTTTGAAAATTGTATAGAAATGGAAAAGATGACATTCCTAAATAAAGGCAATAAAAGGTACTGTTAAATTTCTTAGTAATTTATTTTACATCGCTTCCCTACCCCAGGTCCAGCATTCTTTAACATTCAGATATCTGTAAAGGGGAATAACAAATAAATAACTTTTTGGTTTGATTTGTGGTGGCGCAGTGTATAAAGTGTTGACCTGGAATGCTGAGGTCGCTGGTTCAAAACCCTGTGCTTGCCTGGTTGGGCACATATGAGAGTTGATGCTTCCTGTTCCTCCCCCTTCTCTTTTTCTTTCTCTCTCTCTATAAAAATAAATAAATAAAATCTAAAAAAAAAATGAAGAAATTGAATTTTTATTTTGTAATGAAGTTTGCCTTTTTTTGCTTGCTGAGAAGAAAAATATGATTAGATGTTTTTACTTAATTAAAAGTAAGTAACAACTAGGTGGGTATCTGAAAGACTAATGGTTTACACCAGCTTTGGGTTCTCCCTGATGCTTCATAAAACTAGGATGCTCTATAAAACCTTTACTCTTGCCTGACCAGGCGGTGGCGCAGTGCATAAAGCATCGGACTGGGACGCAGAGGACCCAGGTTCGAGACCTCAAGGTTGCCAGCTTGAGCGCAGACTCATCTGATTTGAGCAAAGCTTACCAGCTTGGACCCAAAGTCGCTGGCTCGAGCAAGGGGTCACTCAGTCTGCTGAAGGCCCGTGGTCAAGGCACATATGAGAAAGCAATCAATGAACAACTTAGGTGTCACAACGAAAAACTGATGATTGATGGTTATCTCTCTCCATTCCTGTCTGTCCCTGTCTACCCTTCTCTCTGACTCTCTCTCTGTCTCTGTTAAAAAAAACCAAAACCAAAACCAAAAAAAACCCCCGAGAAAACAAAAAAACTTTCACTCTTGTTCATCTCAGGATGAGCCTTCCTGAATTTACCATATGCACTTTTAATGAGTTACATATTTGCAAAACTTTTCCTTCTGGATTGGCAAATACAAATTGATAGAGAACCTTTTCCTTGTAACTTCACTTTGTATTACTCCTGCTGAACCATAACCAGGTGGGAAACACACACACCACAGAATAAAATCTTAAGCAAAACCAACAAAACACCTCCCCAGCTCCCAGCATTCACAGCAGTGGTCTACAGCATTTTGTACAGTCATTTCTTGGTATCCATGGGTGTTTGGTTCCAGACCCCGTCCTTGGCTAACAAAATTTGTGGATGCTCAAGTCCGTTATATAACATTTCATCGTATTTGCATATAAGCTATGCACATCCTCCCGTATACTTTAATTTCTATATTATAATACTTAAAACAATACAATTTCTATGTAATAGTTGATATGCTACTATATTGTTTAAAGAATAATGACAAACATTTTCTGTACATGTTTAGAACAAACACAGCCATCATTGACCTAACACAGTGTCATTTAAGCAATACTGAAACATTTCTCCCCTGAATACTTCATTTTACTGCATTGCTTTATTGTGTTTCACAGATGTTGCATTTTTACAAATTAAAGGCAAGACCCTCCACAAGCAAAAAGATTACAACTCGTTTTACTGTGATACTTACTTTATTGTGGTGGTCTGGAACCAAACCCACAATATCTCTGAAATATGCCTTTATTTTCCATGCATGGTTAGTTGAATCTGTGGGTGTGGAACCTGTGAATATGGCATGCTGACTACACTGTGCTTTCAGAATAAAATGAATTAGGCACATTGATTTTTTTTTTAACAGTGCCTGCTTTAGACTATGTGGAAATTGAAACATAACACAAAAAGTTCTTGGGGCATTTGAGGTCTTGCTCCCCAGCATGCTGCCAATTTAGCTCAAATAAATTTCTAAAAAATTCTCCAAAAGTGGCCCTGGCCAGTTGGCTCAGTGGTAGAGCATTGGCCCGGTGTGTGGAAGTCCCGGGTTCAATTTCTAGTCAGGGCACACAGTTCCCAGTCAGGGCACACAGGAGAAGCACCCACCTGCTTCTCCACCTATCCCTTCTCTCTCTCTCTCTCTCTCTCTCTCTCTTTCTCTATCTCTTCCTCTCCCACAGCAATGGCTCAAATGGTTCAATCAAAAGTTGGATCCCGGGCACTGAGGATGGCTCCATGGCTGCCTCACGCACTAAAATAGCTTGGTTCCCGAGGAACAGAACAGTGGCCCAGAAGGGCAGAGCATCGCCTGGTAGGGGGCCTGCCAGGTGGATCTGGTCGGGTATATGTGGGAGTCTGTCTCTCCCTTTTTGTTTCTCAATAAAAAAAAATCTCTAAGAACAAAATAAGAGAGAACAAAAAAAAGAAAAAATTCTTATTAAATGCTAGAGCTTAACTAATCATTGGAGTAAGAATCATGATGCATAATGATACTTGGCAGCAAAAAATAAGAAAGGATTGTGATCTGTTATTATTTTGATTTACAGTGGACTAGAATGCACTAATGCTGCTAGCCATCTTTTATGACAACCGTACAAAAGAAGAAATATTGTATTACTTGTCACAAAAGCAAATCTATGTAACCCTTAACCTCATTTCCTTCTTATTATCTTTTTCCCTCTGGAATTTGTATACAAGATTTAAATTAAATTCAAATCTAAATAAAGGATGGCCAAAAAAAAAATATATTACTCAATTATGTTTAATTGGTGCAACCATTATTACAACCTCTTAAAAGTGCATGTTTATGAAAAAGGACAATACCATAAAAACAGGATACTTTCAATCAACGAAAATAATAACAGTATAGTTTGTGTCATTAAAACTATTAAATACTTTGAGGAAAAGTCATTCTTTTCTCACATATTCTTTAAAAAATAAGAATACTTTTTCCGTTGAGTTATATACTTGAAAATTGTATAGTTTGGCAAAAATGTCAACCCAAGAAATTTTTAAAAATTAAATAAATATTATAAAATATGAAAACTTAAAAGAATACTTTTTCAATGAGAAACTCATGTGTCCCTATAACTCAAAAATGTCTGTGGTCTTTTTTAAAAGTTCCAGCAAAATTTAACATTATTTTATAAATTTAAAAAAAAAGGATCCACTTTTAATCTCATTGTCTGGATACAATTTTCACTTTGACATATTCTTTCCAGGTCTTGACCTCATGCATAGTTATTGCAGTTTTTCAGGCAAATTGTGTTCTTTTTTTTTCTTATAAATATTTCACCCTAAATTTTGTTCTTACACAATTTGTCATAATTATCATTTGAAATAGTTTTAATCATCTCATTTATGAAAATTTATCACATGGAAAAAAATTCAACAGAAGAAAAAAAACTTCTAGAGATGTTCATGACAGTCTTATATATAATAATAAAATAATAAATAAAATCACTTTCCAGCAGTGGCAAATCATGGCCAGTAAACTGTATAGAGTATGATATTAGTGCTTTCAATAGTAGCCAAAAGGATGCATTCTGATGATGGGTCTTTGGTCAGCTCCAGGGATGCTAATGGTTAAGCTGAGTGTCATAGAAGGTGAGGTGATCTCTCTGTGCTCTGCTTTTTGTGTCATGTCTCTTACAAAACACCTCCTTGAGAGGTAGATTGTGAAGAGACAACTAATGGCTAAAGTAGACCCAGGGATGGCCTAACCATTGGTTGGCATTTAGAGCAAAACTAAAGAGAAATACACTTCAGCTACAAGCTGAGATGAGCGGACAAGTAGTAGATGTTATTTTTTTCCATTTGGTTTTTATATAAGGAAGGACCAATGTGCTGAGCTTAGTTAGGTCACTGGCTTTGGTAACCAGAATAGGAAGAAGTAACATGATAGGTAAAGAAATGGAGGGACTGGACTGGGTTAAACTGCTTTGAAAGGCTTGATGCAGGCAGCCTGGGTGAGGCTGATCCGATACAGATCAGAATACTCAGCTTTCAGAGAAAACTGCAGCTGCTACTTCAATGGAAGGAGCTGAGATTGTGGTTGAGGCCCACAGAATTCTTGCAATCCTGACGTATACCTGTAGGCAGGGCAAACTGGCCAAGTCCGATTGAGACTTCGTGTTTTTACTGAATGTAGTTGTCCCACTGGAAATGTGTTAACTAACATCATTAGAGTTAACAGAGGACCCTTATAATATTTCAAAATTAAATCCCTAAATATCTACCTTTGGAGAAAAGTTTTTATTTTATAGATTTGTTTCATCAAGATTTAATATATTTGGAAGGAGTCCCACTTAAATTTTAACACTGTTCTTGTGCCATAAAAGTTAGTATTGTTACAGTAGTTTCCTTTGTGGAGAAAAAATATATATATAAGGTCTACTGGAAAGTTCTGTCCGTTTCTATCAACAAGTTTCGACATGTAAGCACGTTTATTTGGAGCATGTGTGCCTCTCTATTTTTATCACGTAATGTATACATACTGACGTATCAAATTAACTAAAACAAAGTTGATTCACGTTAGTCTTATGTGTGAAGCGATAGTGTACCCATGGCTACTGATAAAGTTCATTTACGCCACTGTATTGTATACGAATTTCAACAAGGAAGAAATGCTACAGAAGCATGTAGAAATTTATTGAAAGTGTTTGGTGAAGGAATAATACCGACTATCACTTGTTTTTGTCCTTACAAAATTTTTTGAAGGGCAAAAAATTCAAAAATGAAGAAGATATCAAACAAGCACTGGTTCAATTTTTCACATCAAAAGATAAAACATTTTTCAAAAATGGGATATACAAATTGCCCTCACGCTGGCAAGAAATCATTAATAATAATGGCAATTATATTATTTAATAAAGTTTATTGACAGTAAGAAAAATTTGTATTTTGTTTTATTCCAAAAACGGACAGAACTTTCCGGTAGACCTTATATATGGTGCCCTGGCCACATAGCTCGATTGGGTCGAGGATCATCCGGAAGCAGAGACTGCTGATTCCATACCTGGTCAGGGCACATACAGAAACAGATCAATGTTCCTGTCTCTCTTCCTCTCTCCCTCCCTTCCTCTCTTGCTAAAACCAATATATGAAAATTAAAAAAAAAAAAGATTGCAACATAAAACTAAGTTTAAATGAGGACCTTTCAGAAACCAATAGGTCAGAACTGTGCATTTTCTCTCTTTGTGAGAAAATCTATATCCTAAATACTGAATCCCTCTATCTGGTCCTTAGAGAACCTTCCACCTAACCCTGAGATGCCAGTCTAGTTATCAAGTTTCTATAGTCCCCTGGCCATAGTTAATTGGTTCAAAGCAGCACAGCTGACCAGGATGGGCCAGATTCTCTCTTCCAGAAATTCAGGCCGCAAAAGCACAGAAGCTAGGAGTTTTGGGTAACTGAGACACTGTAAACTCATTTGACGATGTTCCCGGACAGCCCTGAATGGAGTCTTAAAAGCTTTGTATGCCAGATGCTTTCCTAAAACCTTTCCATCATTTTTGTTTAAGTTAGCTAGATTGGTTTCTGGTAACCTACAATGATATCTTCATTTAATGAATGTATGTGAAGGCAACAAGACCCTACTATAATATTCTGGGTAAAATTAGAGGACCCTGATTCTGGTGCTGGCCTCTGTTTTCCTGACTGAATACACAGGCTTTTCACATCTCACTTCGAACATGTACAAAACACAACCAATAAAAGCACAGTGTGCTTTCTGAACTCAGCTGACAAAGATTTTTTAGCCACCCTCTTGTCCCTGTTTGCTTTTTTAAAGAAAATTTACTTTTTTATTAATTTATCCTTAGACAACCACAATACTTACCAATGTCATGTGAGTACCTGTTGGATACCCAAACCTTGAAATCAGATTCAACGCTACCATCCTTGTTTCCTATTCCATACTGATTTCTCACTAGTGCCTACTTATTTTATTTTTCACCACAGAAATCACTGAAAACTCAGCTTCACAAAAGAATGGTGTAATGGAAACAAACATAGTGTGATCCAATGAAGAAGCTTTGAATGACAAGTTCATGCATTGTCTGGCAAATGTGGCTGTATCTCTCAAACATTTAAACCAACCTGTGCCTCTCCTATGGGTTGGCTGCATGCAGTACCTCAGATTTTAGGTCTGCTCATTTTTATTGTATATATTCTGAAGCTGGGTCACTGGGCATAGAGTACTATAATTGTTACGGTTGCTCATGGTGAATTGGACATGTTATTATTATAAAAAAACCTGTCTCTAAAAATGCTTTTTGCCTTAAAATGTATATTAATTGATATGAACATTTCCCAAGTCTGTACCTGTATTCTAGTGAAACTATTCTTCACAGCACTTTAAACCTGCTTTAGCAATAGTCATATTTGCTAATGTATTTCTTTATAAGAAAACATTAGGATTACTTCAAAGTGAAATCGAGATTCCAGAATACTCTTTTATGATTCCTGCCAATTCTGTAAAAAGTATTTAAATAAAATAATACAGGGTTTGGAGAGGACTTAACTGAATAGGTCCACTTCTTGATTCCCTGTTCTGTTTCCAGGAGTGACTTGTTTGGGACCAATGGCCCATTCGCTAGCCCACCGGTGGAGACCCCTCACCACAGCCGGTTTGAGTACTTGTGATTTCACCTTCTTCTATTCCCTTGGAGACTGTCACCATGCTATCTAGGTCGAGGGTAGAAAACATAAATGGCTTACTTATAAAGTTCTAGTTATAAAATTTAAAAGTTTGCAGAGTGAACTATGAGCTGCCTGTTTCCTGTCCAACACCTAAATGGTGTAGGTTTATGTTTCTATAAGGAAATATCTTTCCTATAAACATTATCAAGTTATGTTAAAAATTATCTCTGAGAAATGCAAATCAAAACGGCAATGAGATACCACCTCACACCTGTTCGATTAGCTGTTATTAGCAAGTCAGGTAACAGCAAATGTTGGAGAGGCTGTGGAGAAAAAGGAACCCTCATACACTGTTGGTGGGAATGTAAAGTAGTACAACCATTATGGAAGAAAGTATGGTGGTTCCTCAAAAAACTGAAAATAGAACTACCTTATGACCCAGCAATCCCTCTACTGGGTATATATCCCAAAAACTCAGAAACATTGATACGTAAAGACACATGCAGCCCCATGTTTATTGCAGCATTGTTCACAGTGGCCAGGACATGGAAACAACCAAAAAGCCCATCAATAGATGACTGGATAAAGAAGATGTGGCACATATACACTATGGAATACTACTCAGCCATAAGAAATGATGACATCGGAACATTTACAGCAAAATGGTGGGATCTTGATAACATGATACGAAGCGAAATAAGTAAATCAGAAAAAAACAGGAACTGTATTATTCCATACGTAGGTGGGACATAATAGTGAAACTAAGAGACATTTATAAGAGTGTGGTGGTTACGGTGGGGAGGGGGGAATGGGAGAGGGATAGGGGGTGGGGAGGGGCACAAAGAAAACAAGATAGAAGGTGACAGAGGACAATCTGACTTTGGGTGGTGGGTATGCAACATAATTGAACGACAAGATAACCTGGACTTGTTATCTTTGAATATATGTATCCTGATTTATTGATGTCACCCCATTAAAAAAATAAAATTATATTAAAAAAAAAATTATCTCTGAGTTTAGATTTTAATCTTTTTTGGGACAAATATTATCATGACATCAAAACTTTAATGACAAGATTCATCCATCTGAAGTCTTATGAGAAAAATTACATTGATTAAATAATTTGAACAAATCAAAAGTATTATATGTAGTAATTCTATAATTATTCATTGATAATCAAAAGATCATTATAATAAGTATAATAAACTTTCTAAATATTTATATTGTGTGAACTCTTGGTAAAATTAGAGAGAGCTTTAATTTTAGTAAAGAGATATGGTTTAAAGATTTAATTTCTGTCACATATAAATATATGGTATATGGCTACTGACATGACTTGATATTGTGGCAAAAGACACACACATTTCTTATACCTTGTACTCAGAAGTGAGCTTTTGGACTTGACAGTGTTATTGTTAATATGATAAATCCACAAGACACTTTGATGCAAAAATAAAGACTGCAAAAAATATAAAAAAATTTGTAATAGAGTTTTATAAAAGAGTGATGACTGGTAATGAGGAATTATTGTAAAATTGAGCAAACTTATATAACTTGTCCAATGCTGTATCCATTAAAAACATTTTTTTTAAAGACTTGTTTATTCATTTGAAAGAGGAGAGAGAGAGAGAGAGAGAGAGAGAGAGAGAGAGGAGAGGAAAGGTAGGGGGCTGGAAGCATCAACTCCCACATGTGCCTTGACCAGGCAAACCCAGGGTTTCAAACCGGCAACTTCAGCAATCCAGGTTGACACTTTATCCACTGCACCACCACAGATCAAGCATAAAATATACGTCTTTTTCTTTTTTCTTAAATTTTATTTATTGATTTTTTAGAGAGAGGACAGGAGATGGGAGAGGGGGGGTGAGTAGAGAAGCAGGAAGCATCAGCTCATAGTAGTTGCTTCTTGTATGTGCTTTGACCAGGCAAACCCAGGATTTCAAGCCGGCAATCTCAGCGTTCCAGATTGATGCTTTAACTACTGCGCCACCACAGGTCAGGCCTGTGCCCACTTAAAATTAAAAATTATACAAAGAAATAAATCAAACCTCTAACCTCTGTTAGGTTCATACATTTTTTTTTCCATTTTTTTTTTAGTGGGGAGAAGAGGTAGAGAATTAGAGACATAGAGAAGAGCCTGAGCAATAATAAGAAGGTGTAAAAAAGCATTGCGTGTTAAAAGCTTAAGCAGTTCAGTGTTGCTGAGCAAAATGTTGGAGGTAGGGTGTAACAGCAGAAGAGCCTGGAGAACTAAGCAGGGGCAGACAATGAAGGCCAAGTACAAGTGAGGAGAACCAGAGAGTTGGAAGAGGTCAAGAAAGGACAAAGGAGGCCCTGGCCGGTTGGCTCAGTGGTAGAGCGTCGGCCTGGCGTGCAGAAGTCCCGGGTTCGATTCCCAGCCAGGGCACACAGGAGAAGCGCCCATTTGCTTCTCCACCCCCGCCCCCCCTCCTTCCTCTCTGTCTCTCTCTTCCCCTCCCGCAGCCAAGGCTCCATTGGAGCAAAGATGGCCCGGGCGCTGGGGATGGCTCCTTGGCCTCTGCCCCAGGCGCTAGAGTGGCTCTGGTCACAACAGAGCGAGGCCCCGGAGGGGCAGAGCATCGCCCCCTGGTGGGCAGAGCGTCGCCCCTGGTGGGCGTGCCAGGTGGATCCCGGTCGGGCGCATGCGGGAGTCTGGCTGACTGTCTCTCCCCGTTTCCAGCTTCAGAAAAAAAAAAAAAAAAAAAGAAAGGACAAAGGATAGATGGATCAAGTTTCCTAGTAGCACAGTAGGTGATAGAATTGATTCCAAATGGTGAACTCTCCTGGGAACAGATGTCGGAAAACTTATAGGGGTTGGTTGAACTGACATTTGCTTGATGCTTTTAATCTTATAATTTCCAAATTATAGTGTACTTACTGATGGTAATAATATAAGTGGTGCATGGATGAACATTTTTAATACTTGTGCTATAGAAAAATATGTTATAGTACAATAAGGACCTTTTGGATGCTGTTGCTCTTAAATAAATTAAATATGCAAAAGAAATGATTTAAAGAAAAATATTAAGTATGTAAGTGATATCCCCAGGATAAATGATTAGGGCAGAAATTATGAAGGTGCTATGTAATGGAGGTTGGGGAAACTTGATACAAGAGGTGAAGTGAGGTGTGGATAGAAAAGACCCCAGGAAGGTTGTGGAGCTTGAGGGGTGTGGTGAAGGTGGGGATTAGCTGCTGAAGGGGTGAGCCACGGAGTTCTAGAACAATGGAAGAATTAATGGGTAATGTTTTGGGCCCAGTGAGGCTGGAAACATGTGACTTCCGTGCTCCAGCAATCCATGTGGTTGTAAGATGTGTCGCAGCCACTCAGTCACCTGCAGCAAGGACTGAGAGGACAGAATGAGGTTTTACTGAGAGGGGTTGAGCAAAGGCTGGAGATGCCGGGGAACTGAGGGAACCTCTGAGAAAGTGATCCAAGTGATCAACCACATAGTGCCAGCCCACTTCTGGGGATGCACCCAGAAGAGCTGAAAGCAGGGCCACAAAGAGCTATTTTCACATCCATGTTCATAGAGCGTTACTCACCATAGCCAGAAGGTGGAAGCAAGTCCGATGGCCATCAGTGGGTGAGTGGATAAACAAAATGTAGTATATACATGCAATGAAATATTACTCAGCCTTAAAAAGCAATGAAATTCTGGATGAACCTTGAAAACATGACATGAAGTGAAACAAGGCAGCCACAGAAAGAAATGTACGTATGATTCCAGTTACATGAGGTATCTAGTGTTGGAAAGCAGCATGGAGAGGACAGGATTGCCCGCTGACCTGTGAGCTGGACCTGGCACTCAGAGGCTTCTCACCCCGCCCCTGTCCTTGGAATGTACTCACCTCCTGCTGTTCCCATAGCCAGGGTTGTTTTCAAGGATGCATCCTTGAGAGAGCAGTGTGTTGTTGAGACCATCAGACTGAGCAGTGACTGGACCCAGTTAAAGCCTCCACATATATATAAACATTGAGGATTCTGGCAGGTGGGTATGGCGATCAACTGGTCTTGCAACTCCCCAGACAAACCTCATACATTTCTTTGCTTATTAAACCTGCCACGTCCATTGGTGTCTCCTTGCCTATGTTTGGGGCCAGTTTCAGGTTTCACCAGAGTTTACAAATCAATACTTCAAAAAGTCAAATTTATAGAGACAGTAGAATGACAGTTACCAAGGCCGAAGAAAGAGGAAATAGGGGGTGTTTAACGAGTATGAAGTTCCAGTTTGGGATAATGAAAAAGTTCTGGAGAGAAATGATGGTGCTGGTTATACAACATTGTGAATGTACTCAATGCCATTGAACTGCACACTTAAAAATGATTAAAATGGTAAATTACTGTCATCTCTATTTCCCCACAATGACAACAACAAAATACAAACGTCGAATATATTTATTCAATGAGAAATAACTAATGCAGTAACGTAGCACTTGACGATTTTCCCCCCTGGGCCATGTAATCAGTCCTGATAGTGCCGAGGGAAGTGAACGCTCTCCACTTGTTAACCTCCTCCTCTCTCAGAGACTGCAGACAGGCCCAGGTGTGTAACTGATTCCAGCCCTCGTTCTGTATCTCCCCTCTCCTCTGGAGCCTCGACCCACTGAAAACCTAAGTTCAGTACCTCCTTCTCTAGCTATAATTTTTGTCCCCATTGTCACAAGAAAAGCCAGAAAACCACAGGTCAATCAATTCAAGTAAATAAATGACCATTAGCCATCATCTGCTCCCAATTTGGGATCTAAGTTTGAGCCAGGAAGGACCCACCAGTATAATAAATAAGATAGATCATATTATTCTGATAATAACTTTTTACTTTGTGTTTACTCCCCTTACCAGGAGCTAGTAGAAAGGAGGAGCCATACCTTACTCAGTTGTGTGTGTTCTCAGTGCCTAACACTGTGCCAGACACAGAGGAGTTTGACAGGCATTCAGCAAACTTGTCCAGCTGAACTGGAGTCAGGCAATTAAACTAAACATTTAGTAAGTGCCTGTATTTCTTATCTGTTGCTGTGCAATGAATTACCTCAGACTTAGTGGTTTAAAACACAGTAATCATATATTATCCTTTATAATTTGATGGGTCATAAATTCAAGCATAATACAGGAGAAATGACTTGATGACTTATGGTGCCCCAAGCGGAAGACTTGAAGATTGGGGGCTGGAATCATCTGAAGGCTCATTCATGCACACGTGTAGCATATAATATTGGTCTTATCAAATGTGGTTTCTCCATGTGACCTAGGGATCTTCCCAACATGGTGGCTGGGTTTCAAGGTAAGCGTCCTAAGAAAGGTAGAGGCAGGAACCAAATATTTCTTGTATGACTTAGCTTCAGAAATCACACAGCCTCATTTTAGCAATATTTGGGACAGTTACAAACTTTGCCTAGGATCAGGGAAAGGAGACATAGACCCTAATGGAGGCGTGCCAAAGTCTCTTTGTAAGGAGCGTATGTGAGATGGGTTATATATTAAATGTAGCCATCTTTAGAAAATAACTTTGCCACAGGGCCTTTAATGTGTCAATGGCTTTCCCTAGGCTCTTTAAAAAGGAATATTTAAGTTTTTTTAGATGATTGAATAGAAATCAATGATAGTAACATTCTTTTGTTCTTGTTCTACTTTATGTACTCGTAAGTCTAAAAAAGCAGAATATAATTGGTTATTTTTTATGACTCAAGGATCATTTACTTATTAACTTGTTTGTTCAACAAGTATTTATTGAACACCAAATGCTAGGCACTAAATTGAGGTGCTGAGGTGCTGAACAAAATAGAAATGGTTTCTGTCTATGTGAAAGGTTTATGGTTTGGTTAGTGATGAAAGAAAGAATTATGGCCATTGTTTTATATATATGGTCAGAGTCAATACAGAGTCAAACAAAAGAATCATAGATTGATAAGGGTAAAAATTTTTTTGTGAAGCTTTTCTTTTTTCCTGTTAGGCCGTGTTGACCAGATGGTTGACCATTCTAATTTTCAAACCATCTAGGTTATAAATGAGGAAGTTTCCGATGATAAAGCCTCATGGCAACATAAGCTCATTTTTCTCTTGTCTGGTTTTCTGTGAAGCCACAGAAGTGGTCAGTTCTTTCATTGCAATAAGTTGTTATATTGCCTGACCTGTGGTGGTGCAGTGAATAAAGAGTTGACCCAAATGCTGAGAGGTTGCTGGTTCAAAACCCCTGGCTTGCCCGGTCAAGGCACACATGAAAAGCAACTACTATGAGTTGATGTTCCTTGCTCCCCTCTCCTCCTTTCTCCCTCTCCTTTCACTAAAAAAAAAAAAAATAAATAAATAAAAAATCAATCAATCAATAAAATCTTTAAAAATATTTTGTTATATATTAAGTAATTAAGTTATTAAGTCACTTATTAGTTCTTCCCTTTTCTGGCTAAACTTTCTCAACTTTTAAACTTTTCCTCATAGGGGTTTTATATGTTTTGTATTCATTTTAATATTTTGTATTCTCTTAGTAGGGAACTTTAAATTGTACACAGTATTTCAAATAAAGCCAAGAAGCCAAGAGAGTGAAAGGATAACTTTTGGACCTACAAATGTTGTATTTTTGTGACTGCACACTGATAACACTGACTTCTAATGTGATACCACATTGTATGTACGTTCAAGTTCACTGGCTTTTCTGTTCCTCTTCTTTGTAATGTGGGTTCCAAGTCATATTTGTAACCTTGCTCTAATTTGTGCTTTGTTCTTAAATGCCCATGTTCAATCCTACTATAGGACTTAATACTTTAACAATTGAAATGGGCTCTGGGGTCCTATATATTTTTTTCTTGATAAATATTTTAGCATTCTTTCTTACTTAGGATTGAGTATTTGAATTTAATGTAGACAAACCAGTGTTATACACCTTGAACCCAATTTTACTTATTCAGCAACTATTTGTTGTGCACCTACTATGTGTGCAAGGTGCTAGGGGTCTAAAACCCAGCAGAATCAAGCATGGTTTCTGCTTTCTTAGATTCTAGTGTCTGATAGAGGAGCTATCAGAAATGATATGGACCAAGGGCACGAAATGAATTATGGACCAAGAAAATGCTTACTTAATAAGAGGTAGAACAGTGTGCTCTTATGGAAAGATGTGAGAGTTGGGTCACAGAACCCGACTCATATTTTAATTAAATGAACTTGTAAGTTTTTTTTAACAGTTTTAGATTTACAGAAACATTAAGAAGGTACTACCGAGCATTCCCACATGCCCAGTTTCCTCTATGATTCACCGTTTACACTCATAGAGTACATGGGTTACAATTAATATACCGCTTGATACATTGCCATTTATTAACCAAAGTCCATAAGATATCCAGATTTGCTTAGATTTTACTTAATATCCTTTCTGTGTTCCAAAATTCCACTTGGAATATCACATTACCTTTAGTTATCATGTGTCAGGCCTCTCCAGGTTGTGGGGCAGTTTTTCAGACTTGCCTTGTCTTTGATAAATGACCTGGACAGATTTGAGGAGTTCTGATCAGGAATGTGTAGAATGTCTTCCAATTGAAATTTGTCCAATGTTTTTCTCATACTAGACTAGGGTTATGGGTTTGGGGGAGGAAGGCCACAGAGGTAGAGTGCCATTATCATCAATCAAATCGAAAGTCCACACAATCAACATGACTTACCGCTGTTGATATTGACTCTGCTCACTGCCTGCGGTTGTGTTTGTCAGATTCCTCCACTGTGAAGTTCCCCCCACTGTTCCACGCCATGCCCTTTGGAAGGCAGTCAGCATGCACAGCCCACACTTAAGAACTGGGAGTTAGGCTCCACCTCTTTGCCCGCAGAGCACCTCCATAATCATTTGAAAATTTTCTACCTGATGGACTTGTCTTGACTCCCCTGGAAAGTTTATTTTAATAACCAGCTTTGTCATTTGCTAGGCCTGTAACTTCTGGCAAGTTTGCTTTAACCTTGATGAGTTTGTTTTCTTATCTTTAAAATCTGTCTTTTTCACATACATTTTTGAGACATGGCAACCGACATGCTTTGTGCTTTACGAACCGGGACTATATGAAGGTCTTAGTAATTGTTTCTCTTAGTTCAGATTTCTTGTGGAGTAGTGTCCCTCCCCCAGCCCCACCTTTCTTGAGGTCACATAGGTGGTGCTTTAACCCTGGAAGTCAGTGACAATGGCTTGGCTGCCGGTGAGAAAGGAGAGAAACTATGGCCTTAGGGGGTGGTTGCTGGTTTAGGACGAACCCGCAAGCCCCAGTAGGGATTTCTGCATTACTTTAAATTCCTTCCTCTCCTGCCAGAAAAGCTCCTCATCTGGGGTGATTGCTGCAGTTAAGATTACCCAATAGAGCCGTCAGAAGACTATTAAGCAGGTCAGAGGTATGAGGACTTTAAAGAAGGGCTTTTTCTAATCAGGTAACATGAAGAGAGTCTGAGGTCAAGGAGTGCTTTGGTCCAAGGTTTTAAGGCAGCGGTCTCCTTCCCTGCTCTTTGGGGCTTCCTCTCTCTGCTTCTCCCTCAGACTCTTCAGTGTTTTGGGTTTCAGTTTTGTGCAAGTTCCCAAGGCAGCTGCAGGTAATGATGAGGCGGGTTGTCTTTATGAGACACAGCGGCGAGTCAGGTTGGAACAGGCGCACGCACGCTCTGTGCAGAGGGACGTTCAGCCTGCTGACGGGAAGCCTGCCTGCCAGGACACGATCCTCCGCGGGAACAATCTGCTATTGTCTTTGGGATAAAGCGCGGCCAGGAAAAAAATGAACACTCCGCGCCAAGACCGGGAACACCGCATTAACTGCTTCACCACTAAAAGTAATTACCGGAAGGCAGAGAGAGAGGACGAAAACCCTCTCCTTTGTTTTCAGCTTGCAAACACACAGAGCGCAGTTGTGGCGACCAGAGTAGTCTGTCATCCGTCCTGGCGCAAAGGAGGGAACGCGCGCTCCCGCGTGCACTTGTCGGGGCGGGGCTCTCCCTCCGTTGGGTGATTGCTTGAAGCTGCCGCTGGAGAAAGCCGGGCGCCCCCTTACTTTCCTAATTACACTTATCTGGGTCCCAGAAACCGTGACCTCAGGGTCAGCCCTGTGCCAGTACTGAGGGGAAGGGAGGGGACGTGCGTGCGGTTTTAGACGCACCGTGAGGGAAGAGGATCCAGTGCAGTAGGCATGGAGGGAGCCCAGCAAGGAGAAATGAGAGAGAAAAGACAGAAGACAGGAAACTGCATCAAGTACTGGGGAGGCTATTATTGATTATTTAATTTGCAACTGCATGACATGGGGACATGTAACAATAGGAGGGAAAACTAAAATACTCAAAGCCCCCTGTCTTATGTTCTCCTTAACCTCTGATTAATAAAAATAAAGGGATATTATTTACTCTGTATAAGAAGGAACTCCATTTTCTTTCTTCCCACAGGCTGTGTCAGAGTCTGACCCCCACTGCAACTCATAGGAAACTCTCTTGATATTTTGAGCCTCCTGTTCTTCACCTGACCACTGACCCTGACTACCCTATGTTCTGTCTTCACACAATTCAGCTTCACTGTTTAAAAATTTGAGTACCACTCAACAATTCAACACTCCAGGAGTTCAGGAGGTACCGCTTTATGTGAGCCACCGCTAAGGGGTAAGGAAAGGAGCCTCTGGGCAGTGGTCTGAGTGCCCTCCTTCTACATAGAACGGCAACCTTCAGAGCAAGCTCGTTTCTGAGTCACCACAATCCCTAGCCAGGTTCCATTCTAATTTCATGCATTGCAGGTTTGCCTGTAATCCTTTAAGAACTATCGGTGGTGGTGATGGTGGGCATCAGCCCTTCTTTTAAAGTCTGGGTCTCATCATCTCACTACCTGAATCACAACTGGGTCTGGTTCTGTCACAGAGGGAGTGAGGAGACCTTGATTCCTGCCTTCTGGAGAGAAAGAATTCAATCAAGAGCCAAAATGCAGCAAGTAAAGGAAGAATTTATTGACCATGCAAGAAGAAAGTTAGAGAAAAGGAGACCTTGGAGACTGGTTTAGGGGGTTAGCCTGGGATGAGCAGCCACTGTCCACTGCTCCCTGGTTGCAAGTCTCATGGGGTCCCTTAGAGCTTAGGGCAAGGAAAACAGTGTCTGGGGGAAGAAGAGGAGAAAGAGGGGGGAGGGAAGGGGAAGGTGCGGGAGAGTGCACTGGGCCTCTGTCCTAAGGGATTTTAAGGGTGGGAATATTAAGAGGGGTCCTAGGGGAGGATCTTAATAAAATATTCGTCAGTTTTCCAGATGTGTTCTCTTAGGGCCAGGTTCTCCACTGATTGGTTGGTGTAAGGGCAGGGGGTCATTAGTCAATATAACTGGTCCTGAGGTCAGCTGTCAATTTCCATTGTCTGGTTTTGCTGCTTTTCTGGGCCTGGAGCTGAAACACAACTGAGACCTAGATGTTATTTCTAAGGGTTAATGCTTAAGTGCTATTCTCCAGCTTTCTTGTTTGTTCCTCCAATAAGGGGGTCTAAAACCACATGACTACTGATAGGACAGGGGAAGAAAGACCAAGGGAGGGTCTGAACCAGTGATATAAAATCCAGGGGTCCCAACGGCAGGACCAGCTAAGGGAGGAAAGGTCACCTTGGGGTTGAGGTCCTTGTTTTCCCATTTTTGCCCATTGCCAGGCATCTGGGTCTTGCTTTCTGCCTTGGTGGCCTTCTGTGCCTGGCCGATAGCCCTTTCTCTGCTCATATCTGTCTCCTGCCTACCACAGTTCTATTCTTTTTTTCTCTTAGCACTTTCCTTGGGTGTGTCTGACAATCTTCCAGGGAAGGCTGGACCTCTTGTATGAAAAATTATAGGAAATCTAAATGGTATTCTCTTTTTTTCAGAGAGAATATTATTTAGCCTCTGGAAGGCAGTTAGTAGAGGAACAGGTCACCTTAATTCAGTTAGGGAGCAGACTGATTTGAGTCTGAGTTGCAGTGTAAGGCTTTGACTATTTAGGTTTGCCCTTACTTCTAAGGTATAGGAAGACTCAAATGGAATTCTGGGGGTTTTGCCTGGGCACCTCCACTCTGTGGGCCCCTGAACTTTCTCTTTTTAAATTTCCCTAGCACAGTGGGGCCAATAGGTCTGTCAGCGTTTCAGCCTCTTAGCAAGCTCTCCATGGGTCCACTTCTCTGTGCGTTGGCCTGTTCCACAGACAGATGAATGGCTATCTCAAGAGGAAAAGTGGCTTGGGCGGTCAGATTTATTTTCCTGTGTTTCCCTTCTCTCTGGGCTTCTCTCATCTTGGGTCTCTTGATAGTCTTGGCTTCCCATCTTTGGCTGTCCTGTCCCATGAGACTGCTCAAAGTTTTGCTCAGTTTTTTTTTCTCTTCAGCAGCCATTTTCTGCCAAGCCTCTAAATTAATTTTCCTTCTTTCAAGGGTCTTGACCCCTCAGGTTTTTGGCTACTTTTGTAAGTAGGGGTATGTGTGTGTGTGTGTGTGTGTGTGTGTGTGTATAGCCTTGTTTCTCTATTTTATAAATTTATTTTACTTTTTTAAGTAAGAGAACTGATCTGTTATAAGCCAGATAGCAAAGTCCTGCCCTTGTTTTAAATACCACTGATGGAATTATTCTGCAGTTTCTTTTTCTTTTTCCTTCTTTTGAGCCTTGATTTTTAATCCAAGGAACAAAAAAATATCTTTGTTTGACTTTATTTATAGTCCAAATGTAACATCTCATATTTGGAATTGTGTGTTTGTTAAGGACAGGAGTTCATATTTCTTGCTTTTCCCATTATGACTTACAGAGAAGGTACTCTAGAATAATTGTTGAATAAATAGATTTGAGCATTGCCATCTTACTGGCAAGGGACCCCCCACCCGCCCCCAGGAATCCAACTGAATCATTCAGGGTGTCAGCCAGACAGAGATTTCCTGCCTGAGATAGGACAGGCCATCTGCGTCTCACTCGAAGCAAAGGAGAAAGAAAGCCAAGAGACAGATCATGTCAGTTTCTTTAGCTGTAAAACAAATGGGATGACTCATCTCTAAGTCCTTTCCGACTCTAAGAGTTTGTGCATCTGTTAGCAAACCCACACTCATTCTCTGATCCTTTTATTGAAGATTTTGTTAAAGACAGGGCCACATTTGTACCTCTGTTTCTCCAGGCCACTTACATGCTCGGTGGCACTCTGTGGTAAGGGAGACTACAGTTTGGGTGCTGATTTTTGCACTACTGGTAACTCTGTGCATCATTTTGTTAATTTCCTAGAGCTACTATAACAAATGACCATAAACTGAGTGGCTTATTTTCTCAGCGTTCTGGAAGCCAGGAGATCTGAAATCACGGTGTCAGCAGGATGGGTTCCTTCTGGAGGTTCTGAGGGAGAACTGTCTCATGCCTGTCTCTGAGCTTCTGGTGGCAGCTGGCGTTCCCTGAAGTGGAATGCTTCATTCCATTCTTTGTCTTGATCTATCACTGCCTTCTCTCTGTGTGTGCTCCTGTAATGACACTAGTCATTAAATTTAGGGCTGTACTCTAAATCCAGGGCTGTAATCTTAAAATCCATGGTGACATCTACAAAGACCCTATTTCCAAATAAGGTCACACACTGAGGTTATGGATAGACATGCAGTTTTGCAGAGCACTATTCAAATCACTGTAACTACCAAAGTACATCCTTTTATATTTTTCATTTTAGGCCTAAATTTTAATAGAATGGAATGTGAAAGTTTGAACTCTGACACTTTAAATAAATAAAATCTAAAAATTACTGCTTGGTTCAAAATGGTTTTATGGAAAAATGAATCTGTAACAAAAACTTGGCATTGAGTGCGAAGTGTCCATTGTTGTTTGAGCAAAGCACATGAAGTTCCCCAGGGATGAGGACAGAGGGAGAGAAGGGCCCAGACCTTATTTTCTCTTCCACTTCTTGCTGGGAGGTAGGCAGAGAACAGCTTGCATAGCTTCTTCAAGCAGTCCCGAAGCCTCGCTGTGTGAGAGTTGAGCACTCCAGGTACTTTACAGTGCAGATCTCCTGAGCCATGACTAAGCCCTGCGGGTAGGGAATGGGTGTCAGCTTCTTCTCCTGCAGTTTCTCAGCTGTGTCTTTCCCTAAGATCAAGCTTATCCCCACTAAGATTATGGGAGTGTTGGGACAACAGTGTTGCACTTCAGGGTACTACTTTGCAGAAACATTTTCAAATTATACAGGACTCACAAGAGAAAAGCAAATTAAGAACACATCTGGTGGCATGTAAATAGGGGACATAACCTGTCATAATCTTCTTGTCCAGCAGAATCCTATAAACCCATTTTCACCAGTTTTCCGTCTACCATAACATTGGCAGAATAGCTGTCAAAGAAGGATACATTCTGCAGGAAATGCGTTGGTTGCATAACTGATCAGTAGGCAAGTTTTACTTACAGTCCATCTCCCAATACCACACACCTCATGGCTTGCATCTGGGCCACTCGGTGGGCTGCAGTGGTGGCGGCAGCCGAGCAATGAGGGGAGAGGCTGCGGGCTCTGCCACGGCTGTCACCAAAGCAAACCTTAAAACCATAAGCCTTATGAGGGCAGGAATTATGTCTGTCTCCATCACTGTAGACATAGTAAAGCCGTTTAATATTTGTTGAATAAATGAGTGAATAAAGTTGAAATAGAATCTAAGTAGTAGGTGTGCAGTACATGTTGACAGCTGCAGTCAGATTACGATGTTCATAGGTCGATCTAGGGTGCTGCTTTGCATGAGTTTTCAGTGCATTTATGTAAGGTTTTATGTCTTATGGGGCTGATGCGAACGCAACCCATCAACTAAAAGTCTATTACTTTGTGGTCTACGCTTAAAAGTTTTATCTTTATATTATGTATTTATTTCCTTACTTCTAATTTATTTCTCCTTTCTTTGTTTTCTCCTATTTTGTTGACTTAGTACTGTCATTAGTTGCAAGTCTTCTGTTCTCAGTTCTTCTTTCTATGTCTTTTTTATTTTTTCAACTGATAATCGGGTTTTTAAAAGGTATGGGTCTGGAATATAAATATATGTGCTTCAGTAAGACTTAGATGAAAGGGATCCCAAACATTTAGGTAGATTTGAATCTGAAAAAATAGAGAATGAAACTTAGTGATTTTATATTGAGTTTCCTTGAAGAAAGGAGAAACAACTACTTTGTATTTTACATTAGTCATAAGAGGAAAAAGAATTCCATGTTTTCCAGTATACAGTTTTTTAGAATATTACTGTCTGCATGTCTTCTATTAAACTAGGACCTAATGAGGGAGGTGACCTTATATCTAATAAGCTGCTAGCCATCTAACTAGGAAATCCTTTCTCACGCCATTTCCTGCAGAGTGAGATTTTACGGTGCCTGCAATTATCTAAACTTGCTGTGCTGTTTGAACATCCCCACTACCTTTCTGAGCCTCAGATCTAGTTCTTTGATTTGTTCTCTCTCAAGCTCCTTAAAGCTTCTTCTATGCCAGTTTGGATAGTATTTAGGAATCCTGATGAATATGCTCATTATCTAATACAAAGTGACATAAAACACTCCTGCCATGAACTCTGCCACATGACCAGACCCTGCTGAACTCCTGCAATTCATTCGGTAATAGATTAATAGCATTTATGTTATTCATAGATCTCAGTTGACCTTGATCTGCTAGGAACTCCCTTCTTTTTATCTCTGTTCCATACTGGGAAGGTTTTGTCCCACATTAACAATAGTTCTTTTGTTCCTCAAAGCACACCACCCCCAACAGCCCAAGTTTTAATTTTCCTTGCATGCATAATATGTATTTCTCTTTTGTTCAATGTCTGTTATTTCTTACCTATATTTAATTGATGGATAATAGAAATTTCTATTTATTTTACAAAAGAAAAGTACTTAAAAATTAACCTATAGTATATGAATTTTTTTCAAAAGCAGCTTTATGAGTGAAAAAGGTTCACAGAAATGATGTTTTCCTCTTTTTTAAATTCAGGAACGACAGATTAAGTAGAGAGCTAGTCTCATATACCTCCATTTGTCCAGTATCTCTCAAATAACAACATTTATTTGTCTTGGAAAACAAGAGTTTTAACTACACTGAAATGCTCCTAGTTGGGTTGAGTAGTAAATATATAATTTAAAAGTATATATGTATATACAGTCTCTTTATATATAATGATACAGACATTGGATAAAAGTTTGTGGAGAATAATTGAAAGTTTAATTCAGTGAGTCAATTCTTCATTCCTTTTTGGAAACTTCTTTGAAAAGCACTTATCAAAAGCCAACCAAATAACTAAGTAAAACAGAAAATAAAATTTAAAAATGAAACCCTGGTGTCTGTAATGTGAATCTTCCCTCCTCTCAATAAAACATCTTAATTATAAAGTACCCCTTCAATTAGCTTTTTAGTTTTTAATCAACGAATATGTATCTGATATTTAGTAGCTCTGTGTAAAACACTTGCAACTCAGTGTTTCAGCAATTAGTCTACGAGCAGAAGTAGGTGGGTAAAATCTTTTAAAACCTTCTTTCATGGAAGTCAACTCAGAGCACTCAAGCAGTCTCTTCTTTTTACTTGAGGATACAACATTTTATTTATTTATTTATTAATGTATTTCTTATTCTGATATATTACTTCTCCGTGAGGAGGTATTCCATAACTATTTCTGATAGCAAAGTGAGAATTACCTACTTTATTTTAAAAAATTATTACGATTCTCACATTTTAGTGTGAACAGACAGCACCGGGCAGCTTTTTAAGAACACAGGTTCCTGGGAGCCATCTTGCGAAATGCTACCTTCGTAGATCTGGGGGTAAGAACCCAAGCCTGTGTTTTAAGAAAGCAGCCCAGTTGAAGCCAATATGCTTGGCTATCGATCAACTTTGAGAAATATTGTTCTAAACTACTATGGAGTGAAGAGCTTAGTGCTATTGCTGGGGAACTTATGGTGTCTGAATTTTTTAAGAACACGGTAGAAATGTATTTTGGAATGCTATTTTTGCACCTGGGTATACAACAAAGATGCATAAAATATAGAAACTAGGTTGAGGAAACACTTCGCAGAGATCTGGCTTTTAATACCTTGCCATAAGCAGGAAGGGGAAACCCTTGCAGAATTGGTGTGGAAGGTAACTTGGAATGAGGAGTGTTGTTGGAGGTGAAGGTGGCACCTCTTTACTGCTATTGGGCTTCTTTAAAATGAGCTAGATCCCATGATTAATCATGCGAAATACTAGGACAAGCAAAAACCGCTCCATGAGAATAAAATTATTCATCAACTCCTCTATACTGGCTTTTTTAAAAAAAAATTATTTTTATTTATTTATTTTAGAGATGAGAGAGAGAGAGAGAGAGAGAGAGAGAAGAGGGGGAGGAGCAGGAAACATCAACTCCCATATGTGCCTTGACCAGGCAAGCCCAGGGTTTTGAACCAGCGACCTCAGCATTCCAGGCCGATGCTTGATCCACTGCGCCACCACCAGTTAGGCCACCCTATGCTGATTTTAACTGCTTTTGTTTCTTAAGTCTTCTCATAGTTGTGCCATAGGGATACTTTGGAAATGAAGAGATTCAAATCATTAGATAGTTTTTAACTCCTTCAGGATAAATTGCCCATTTCCCATATTAACAGGTGTGGGCTATTCACAGTCCACATTAACATAATTAGTGTAGAGCCTACTTTAAAGTTAAAACACATAGTTAATTAGTTTTTATCTGCATTTCACTTTAGTTAATTACATGAGATAATACATATGAAAGTGTCTGGCACAGAATATGGCATGTTAAGTACTTAGATCCAATTGCCTATTTAATGTATCCCGTTGGATAACTTGCAACCACTTCTAACTCAGTGTAAGCCAAATTGAACCATCTTCTCTGCCTTTTCTCCAAACGTTCCCGAGACCAACCGATTATTCAAACCAGAAGCTCTTGTTTCATCCTTGATGCTCTATGTCTTTCTCCCCTCTTAGTCTTACCTAACGTCCTAATATTTGTCTTTTTTGGGGGAAGGGAAGGCACTGAAGAACCATTTAAAATTTTTTTTTATTATTTTTTACTCTTTTTTCCATTTTTTATTGAATTTAGTGGGCTAATATTGGTTAATAAAATGAGGATGGAAAGAGACTTTGCCTGGGGCATGGGGGCACAATGTGGTGTGTACAGGGTGTTATATTGAGTGGGACACTTGAAACCATTTCAACACAATAAATTAAAAATAAAAATTAGGAAAAAAACAATGAGAGATGTTAGGGATGAATTATTTGGTCTGTTAGTTCTGTAATAACATTAGAGGTAAAAAAAAATAAGATTTTATAGGTTTCAAGCATACAATTCTATGATACATCATCTGTACATTGTGTGTTCATCACCCCAAGTCAAGTCTCCTTCCATCACCATTTATTTTCCCCTCTAACCTCCTCTATCTACCCCAACCCCCTTCCCCTCTGGCAATCACCATACTGTTTGGGTCTCTGAAGTGTTTTATTCTTAATAATCTCTTCACTTACGTATCTCTTAAGTCATCTACTTTATTCATTCATTGCTCAGTAAACCAAACAGTTCTGACCTGTATGAAGTTTCTAAGCAGGTTCTGTGTGCTGACTCTTAGGTCCAAAGAGATTAGTACATACGAAGAATAGATAGGGTCAGTGTGCAAGAGAAATGCGAGCGGAGGGGCGGGAAGAACACAAAGGGCCCTTTAAGCCAGGTTAAGAATTTTTGAAATTTTATACTAAGGAAAATAGGAAAAGTTTGAAGAATTTCAAGCCATGGAAATAACATGATGAGATCTGAATTTTACCAAGATCGCTCCTTTCTATCCCTGTGATCCCATTTGCCACAACACGAGACTAGGTTACAAGTGTCCCTCCTCCGGAGCATTACGCTGGGTCTTCCTGCCTTGTTCCTCCTCCCCTCAAACACGTGCTGTGCACTACAACTAAACAGAGCAAAACACACAAATTCCTAGAAATCTGATTATCTCTCTCTCCTTCAGATCTTTTAATGACTTCCTCAAGCCCTTCGGATAACATCTGAGTTCCTTGACAGGGCTTTCGTGGCTTAAGGCTCCCGCTTCCATGGTCAGCCTCTTCCCTGGCCACTGTCCCTGGCGCACAGGGCAGCTACGCTGCCCTCTGTCAGGGGTTCTGACGGACCGAGTTATCCCTCGCTCCTGCCTTCCTTTTCTCCAGGCCTGGGCACCAGTCCTGAATGTTTGAGGTTGCAAATCCACTTTTCTAACTCTTGATGGTGTGAAGTTTCCTACGAATGATTGCCATCTTTCCCAATTGTAAGATTTATCACGTTTTCTCGCTAGGCTTAAGCTTCACCAGTGTCTGTCTGGACCAGTAGGAACTTCAACCATAGATGTTCAAACAGTACCTGCCACATGGCAGGCTCTCAAGAGACCTGGTAGCATTTCAATATACACCTGCAGAATGAATGAATAAGCAATGCCTGTTAGCTTCCTTTTTTTTGCCTTTTTAAAAAATTTTATTTTTATTGATTTTACTGAAGAGAGAGGAAGGGAGAGAGAGAGAGAGAAAGACAGGGACATTGATTTGTTCCTGCATGTGCCCTGATGGGGGATCGAACTGGCAACCTATGTGCTTCAGGTTGAAGTTCTAACCAACTGAGCTAGCCGACTGGGACTTCCTTGACTTTTATATTGGTGCTTGCTTCTAAAGAGTTTGTTGTAAAAAGGAGTATCTCAATAATAACATATCTACCTTGAATTTAAATGACATATTCTAGTCTTATTACAGTGTTGGAGATAAAGGTAACCATGTTAAATTTTAGACAGAAATGTGGGATCTGATAGATTAGGCAGACAAGGGAAAACTTCAGGGAAATTGCTTCTATTCTAAATGAGGGATGCTAAAATTGGGTAGATATTGTCAATGGTTCACCATGAAGGTTGGGTTCATTTTCATGCCCAATCTAATGCAGCAGTCGTGAATGCCTGGGTCACTATATACTGGCTCTCAATGAACATCAGCAAATGATTTGAACTTTACCAATCTGATAATGGTAAAAAAATAAAATTTCAGTACATGTTTTAATTAGCATTTAAAAATTATTCTTTGGTTAAAGTTCTTTATATATATATATTTTACAGAGACAGAGAGAGTCAGAGAGAGGGATAGACAGGGAGAGACAGACAGGAATGGAGAGCTGAGAAGCATCAATCATTAGTTTTTCGTTGTGCGTTGCAACACCTTAATTGTTCATTGATTGCTTTCTCATACATGCCTTTAGTAGACCGAGTAATCCCTTGCTTGAGCCAGCGACCTTGGGCTCAAGCTGGTGAGCTTTTGCTCAAACCAGATGAGCCCGCGCTCAAGCTGGCGACCTTGGGGTCTCGAACCTGGGTCTTCCGCATCCTAGTCTGACACTCTATCCAGTGTGCCACTGCCTGGTCAGGCTTTATATTTTTAAGAGCTATTTGAGGCCCTGGCTGGTTGGCTTAGTAGTAGAGAGTTGGCCCAATGTGTGGATGTCCTGGGTTTAATTCTTAGTCAGGAGAAGTGACCATCTACTTCTCCACCCCACCCTTCTCTCTCTCTCTTCTCCTGCTCAATTGGTTCAAGCACATTGTCCTGGGTGCTGAGGATGGCTCCCTGGAGCCTCCACTTCAGGTGCTAAAAATAGCTCAGTTGTGAGCATGGCCCCAGATGGCCAGATCCATTGGTTGGATCTAGGTGGGGGCACATGCGGGAGTCTGTCTCTCTATCACCCCTCCTCCCACTTGGAAAAGAAGAAGAAAAAAAATATTTGCATTTACTCTTCCTGTGACTTGTCTGTTTCTAAACTTCGCTTACTTAAATTTTTTTTTAATTTATTGATTTTTAAATAGAGGAGAGAGAGAGAGAGAGAGAGAGAGAGAGAGGAGAAGTGGGAAGCATTAACTCACAGTAGTTGCTTTCCATATGTGCCTCAACCTGGCAAGCTCAGGGTTTTGAACCAGTGACCTCAGCATTCCCGGTTGAGGCTTTATCCACTGCGCCACCACAGGTCAGGCCATACTTTTTCTTATTAATATCTAGAAGCTCCAGATATTAGAGAAATTAAACATTTTTGACATAAATTACAAATATTATTCCCAGTTTGTTTTGGCATTTTGACTTGATTTATGGTGTGTGTGTGTGTGTGTGTGTGTGTGTGACACACACATTTACATATATTACATATATTTACATATATTACATATACTATATATTTGCACATATAGTATACATATATTTATCATGTAGAAATGTTCTCTTGTTATGTCATCAAATTTAAAGTCTTACTTTATGATTTCTATATCTATATTAGAAGACTTTTCCTGCTCAAAGATTACTTAATATTTTCAGTATTTTTTCTAATTCTCTCTTTTTTTTTTTTTCTGAAGTTGGAAACGGGGAGGCAGTCAGACAGACTCCCGCTTGCGCCCAACTGGGTTCCACCTGGCATGCCCACCAGGGGGTGATGCTCTCTGCCCATCTGGTGCATCGCTCTGTTGCAACCAGAGCCATTCTAGCACCTGAGGCAGAGGCCATGGAGCCATCCTTAGCGCCCGGGCCATCTTTGCTCCAATGGAGCCTTGGCTGCAGGAGGGGAAGAGAGAGACAGAGAGGAAGGAGGGGGGAGGGGTGGAGAAGCAGATGGGTGCTTCTCCTGTGTACCCTGGCCGAGAATCGAACCCAGGACTCCTGCATGCCAGGCCGACGCTCTACCACTTAGCCAACTGGCCAGGACCTAATTCTCTTAATGTATTATTTTCATGTGTCAATATTTGATTGAACTGGAATTTCTTTTATTGTAAGTTATGAAGTGAGGAATCCAACTTTTTCCCCCCTTAGATTGCTACCCAGTTGTCCCATAGTTTTTATCAATGGTAAATATTTTTCTCCATTAACTGGAAGTTTTATCAGATATTGTATTTTACATCTATTTCTGTAATTTCTATTTTGTTGATCTATCTGCAATGACAGATAGAGCATACTGTCTGTAATAATCATAACTTTATAATTGACTTGATTTGAGAAGGACTAGTCTTTTTTTTGGAGTTTTATATATCCTTTATTATTTAATTTTTTTTATTTTTTTAAATAAATTTTTATTTTAATGGGGTAACATCAATAAATCAGGGTACATACATTCAAAGAAAACATTTCCAGGTTATCTTGTCATTTAGTTCTGTTGCATACCCATCATCCGAAGAGAGATTGTCCTCCACCACCCTCCATCCAGTTCTCTCTGTACCCCTCCCCCTCCCCCTCTCCCTTCTTCCCTCCCCCCACCCCCCATAACCACCACACTCCCGTCCATGCCTCTTAGTCTTGCTTCTATGTCCCACCAATGTATGGAATCCTGCAGTTCCTGTTTTTTTCTGATTCGCCCATTTCATCCCACACAATGCTACCAAGACTCCACCATTCCGCTGCAAGTGATCCGATGTCATCATTTCTCCTAGCTGAATAGTATACCATGGTATATATGTGCCCCATCTTCTTCATCCAGTCCTCTATTTTTTTTTACAGTGATTAAAAGCCTTTAAGCAAACTCTTGGCCAATACAGCAAGAATCCCTAAAAGAGTAGTGTCCTTAACATGTTCACCAAGTCCAAGTTGGCCCCATCACCATGCCAAATCCCTGAAAAATGCAACCCAACCACAGTTCAGTCTGTTAGGAGCTGTCACAGGGAGCAGGAGTCCAGGAAAGTTCCCCACAGGAAAAGTCCGCATGGCACTGGAATTGTTGTCACCATTCTATACTTTGCAGCTCATGTCCAAGTCCCAATGACCGCTGCTTCTAGCTGGTGATGATTCAGGTAGACTGGAAAAAGCCATTTGCAGCATGCGTGGATATGGAGCTTCTGTTCTCCTCTGCCTGGAGAGTTGAGACTAGGTTGCTTTTCCCTGGAGCTCTGTGACTGTGGCCTGGTAAAGAGAACCTTGGGATACACTAAGCTGGATGGCAAAGGTAAATTCATAATACAAGTTGGCAAAAGGAGGAAAGAGAGCTCTAAATTAGGAGTAGGTCCCAGCCTGAAATATGAGTGGGGCATTGAGGTAGGAGGGATAAAGGAAACACTATATATTAAGCAAAGCAGCAGAAAATAGGACTATCAATACCCACAACAGAGATCTTTGAGGGAAGAATAAAAAACCTGACTATTCAGGCAAAACATAGTTAAGTGGCCCTTGTGCGAATGAGATCAGTTTACCTGCTTCTTGGAAGAAATACCCTAGGCTCGTCCACAATGTCGTAGATGGGGCCGACGGCCCTGGGCACCTTCAGCCTTCAGTGGCAAACCCCAGCATTCTGGGCAAGGTTAGGTCATAGGTGGCTGGAGCAGGGCTGGAAGAGACTGAACCCTCCCTTAGAGGAGCGAGGGGGAAGCCCACTTTCCAGAGGACTAGTCTTCTTGACCACAATTTTTATTTCAGAAATTTTGTAGTTTTTGTTGTTTTATTTAAAAATTTTTATTTGCCTTTTTATTTAGTTCAAGTAATTAAAAAATTCCATGTGTATGATTATTTGAATTAAGCTAAATTTATAAGCTAACTCAGGAAAATCCTAGTTGATATTTGCTTTTCTACCAAAGAGCATGGTATATTGCTTTGCTTTTTTGGGGGTCCACATTTTGTTTTTAAACTGAAGATGTCTGATTCTCTTTTTCAAGACCAAATTGCCTTTAGAAAATAGAAAGAGGTATAATTAAAATTTTTCCTTATTTTGGTTTTTAGATTTGCTCAAAATATTTCCCTCAAGTCACCAATTTTATGATTGACATTATAATGGAAAAAAAAAAAAAAAAGAAAGAAAAGGGAGTTTGTTTTCCTAACGTCCTGTGAATGCTTGGTCCTGACGCCCAGCGGGTAGGTGCATCCCAGCAAGGCCGTCTGCTTCTTGTCCTGAGACCTGGCGGGGAAACAGACCGCAAACACCAACCAAAGCAGCCCCGGCCATTTCCCAGCTGTCCTTTGTGAGTCCTGCTCGTGTGTCCTGTGGCTGGGTTTCCAGGGATTGACGTACCCGCGCGCGGAACTCCAACAGCAATGCCGGTCGCCCAGTTCGGGTAATACCTCGGCAAGCGGCAGATCTACGTTTCCTAAGCAGACTCACTCTCCTGCCAACATTAGAAAAGAACAGCCTGAACACATACTTATTTACTTGTTTAAATCTTGTCTTAAACTCTGCAAATGAAACCTAAACCTTTTTGAAGTCAGCTCCCTGGGTAATAAAAACATCCTTTTCAATGTCAGGCATGTGCTGTACTCACAGGGTCATTGTTTTTGGGAAGTACATAGATTATGGCCAAATAGTGTTTTCAGTTTGCCAGGAGCCACTGTGCAAATCTTATGAAATAGTTCTGACTTCTCTGCATGCTCTGACTTGCCATGAAGAACTTCCTCGCGCAGCTAAGCCAACTCGCTTGATTCGTCACTGCTTTAAGTTTTAAGAGTGCCTGTTTCTCGGAGACGTACTTGTTTTCATTGAAATTATCCTCTCGCAGCACTTAGACCAACATCTCTATTCCAGGGATTGACATTCTTTTTCTATGTTTAATTGATTGTACTTTGGGGACAAGTGGAAAATTTGAGGTTGGTGGCAAATTAACCCTATTAACTTATAAAGATTTTTAATTTGGGAAAAACATTCCAAAATGGATTTGCTACTTTCCTATTTCTTGCTGTATGCCTGCACAGGGTCCAGTCAGGGCCCAGGGTAGCAGGGGAAGTCAGCATGAATTTCGTGACCAGGTAGAAGGAGAACACTGGCTGCTCCTAGTTTATTTGATGCTTCACAACTTTGGGGGACCATTCTACTGTCTGCCCGTTAACTTAGCCAGCTCTAAGTGTTTTTGTTGTTGCTTGCTTGTTTTGTTTTTATTGATTTTGATTTTGGGTCTTCTAGGAAAAACCAAATGAAGGAGTGATAGTTTTGTTGAATTGGTTCCAAGTCCAAAATAAAGCAGGATATTGGATAGAAAAGGACTCCCAGATGGTCCTGCCTTCAGCTCGTGTGTCCAGGGAAAGGCAGTGCATCCCAAGGCCAGGACGCAGGCCAGTGTGTCTGGTGACTAGAGAACAGAGGTGAGAGGGGTTAGCCCGGAGGTTAGAGCAGGTGTGCTGTGCAGCTTCAACACAGCTCCCACCTCTGACTCCTAACGCCCTTGTGTCATCCCGTCCCCTCACGTATGGGCTGCATTTCGTGACTCACTTCTAACAAATAGCATGTGGCAAAAGTGATGGAATAGCACTTCTGAGGTGAGGTTGTAAAAAACTGCAACCTCTTTCTTGCTTTCTCTCTCTTCTCTGCCAACTTCAAGTCAGTCTGTCTGGAGAAGCAAGCTACAGTGTTGAGTTACCCCCTGGAGAGCCGTGTAATAAGGAACTAGGGAGGCCTTTAGACTGTGTCCTGGGAAGAACTGAGGCCCGTGGGCCAGCAGCCCACAATAAACTGAATTTTGCCAGCTACTGTGTGAACGAACTTTGAAGAGGAGCCTTTTCAGCCAAGCACTGAGATGACTTGCAGCCCTGCCCTTGAATGCAGCTTGGAAGAGTCCCACAGCAGAGGACCAGGACAGCTGCGCTGGGATTCCTTATCTACAGAAACTTTGACATAATAAATGTTATTTCAAACCACTGAGCTTTGGGGTAATTTGTTATGGAGCAATAGATAAATGACACAGGTGGGTAGAGCCAGGTCATATAGAGATGTATGGCCATGATAAGGAGTTCTGATTCTCTCTCACTGCAGTTCAGGGAAGGATATGATCCCTCTTAGAAAGATAACTGACTGCTGTGTGGGGAACAGGCAGCTCCAAAGCAGAGTGAAAGAAGCAGGACAGCCGAGCAGAAGTCTCTCTGAGAACTGAGGTGTGAACTGCTCAGAGTTAAGATATATTTGTACATAATATGGATAGGACTTGCTGAGGATTGAATACAAGGGATAAAGGAAACAGAAATTACTGGTGACTTTCACCTTTTTGGCTGATCTACTGGGTGGATGCAGGGGCCGTATATTCTAGGGTAAAGGGGAAATAATAATAGCCCCCATGAACGTTAAAATAAACACTTTTTATTCACCACTTCTGGGGCAGAAGTTCTGCAGAAATCAACACAGACATCAATATTTATGATATTAAGTGACTTCGACTTGGACATTTTGGGTCTCAGCAGTAATAGCGGTGTTGTTGTCAACCATCAGTGATGACCACTTCTGTGAGCGACAGGGACAGAGCTGCCATTTTGGGCCTCAGCAGTGACATCAGCTGTCACTACAGAGAGGAGAGAGAAAGAAATAGTAGCTGCCAAACTGTAGCCAAGCTGGCTCTTCTTAGGGACTTTTCTTTTGTTGAGCAATTTGAAATGGTTGTACTTTCTCATTTGGGGTGGAATTGGAGAATACTGTTATTATGATGTTATTGTTATGCCCGGGATGTGTTGTCTGGAAAACAGGGTTATATAAAAAAGAATCATTGAAAGAGGACTTCTGTATTTGTTGGGAAACTATAAAGAACATTAGCTGTTGAGCTACACAGTGCCCATATATAAATCCTAGATGAGGTTATTAATATTTACCATTTTAGTTAAGGAACTGATGTGCTTCCACTTTTATGTTCAAAGCACAGGTGCAGGTGACTGTGGTTTCTGTCTTAGCCCTACCTCTCAGGGGGTCACAGAGATTCTGCTCTCCATTGTGTTCATTTGTGCTTATGGTCAGCATACTTGTAGCCTCCTCAATGATAAGTTATTTTATCACTTCATTTATTAATCTTATTATTAAGATCTTAAGGTGGGCCCTGGCCGGTTGGCTCAGCGGTAGAGCGTCGGCCTGGCGTGCGGGAGTCCCGGGTTCGATTCCCGGCCAGGGCACACAGGAGAGACGCCCATCTGCTTCTCCACCCCTCCCCCTCTCCTTCCTCTCTGTCTCTCTCTTCCCCTCCCTCAGCGAGGCTCCATTGGAGCAAAGATGGCCCGGGCGCTGGGGATGGCTCCTTGGCCTCTGACCCAGGCGCTGAGAATGGCTCCTTGGCCTTTGCCCCAGGCGCTAGAGTGGCTCTGGTCACGACAGAGCGACGCTCCAGAGGGGCAAAGCTTCCCCCCCTGGTGGGCATGCTGGGTGGATCCTGGTCAGGCGCATGCGGGAGTCTGTCTGACTGCCTCCCTGTTTCCAGCTTCGGAAAAATGAAAAAAAAAAAAAAAGAAAAGATCTTAAGGTGTCTTTTACTGTGAGATCTTTCAAGCTTTTTTTTTTGTTTTTAAGAAAGACAAGAGACTAAATTAAACATTTAGAGGTAACACAATATTGTGTTATATGTGTCCTAAATATAATATTTTCTATGTTGTGCAATAGGACACACAGTTTCCCATATGTCACTAACTCTTTACTTTTAAGTACTTCTCACTTGTAAACAGGAAAAGAGAAATTCAAACGACGAGGCTAAGCGGTTCTTCGTCTTTTGCATCCCCTATTTTTTTTTTTCCTAAAGATGAAGTTTTATGACACTGGGCATTTTGAGAGCCGAGTACTTTAAGAAAAATTAGATGACCTAGGAGAAGTTAGAGATATTTTTTAGAATGAGAAAGTTGTTAACTGTTAAAGAGTTGAAAAGAAGTACTAAATTAGAAATATTAGCACATGAACTCCAAATACTCATTCTAATATACAGTATTTAGAATGAAATCTTCTTAAATGTGATACTGAGATTATTTTCCAAACCATTCTTTAGTTTTTAAAATTTCCTGGCAGAGCTGGTGCTATTGTTTTCCCTAAATACAGCGTGTATTACTTCTGATATGACTCATAAATTAATAATCATAAATTAATAATCGGTGGCATTAAAAAGTTAGTTTCTTGCAAATTCAGATGTGATAAGGTAAAAATAACTAAATTAGTAAGAGGAAAGAAACAAATTGTGTTATATCATTATTTTTTAAAAAAATCTGAACTCTTACT
The DNA here is from genome assembly GCF_036850995.1 of Saccopteryx leptura. NCBI lineage: Eukaryota > Metazoa > Chordata > Mammalia > Chiroptera > Emballonuridae > Saccopteryx > Saccopteryx leptura. The sequence continues at coordinate 69,904,314 of NC_089506.1, read as the reverse complement.
TATTATTTTTGTGCTAAAATTAATTCGTGTTATATGTAACTCAACCTTTAGAACAACTGACGGGAACCATAGGGCCTGGAAAGAGGTGCTCTTGTGAAAGAGCTGCTAGGGCTCTCTTCCTGTCTGGTACCTCAGCCCCAAGGCTTCAACGAGGTGAATTAGTTACTGCTGAAAAGTGCTCAATGGGTTCTCCACTGCCTGCAAAAAGGATTTGCCCATATATTAAAATGGCCTTTGGAATCATGCCAGCCTAAAAGAATTTGTCTTCCTCACGCCTGTTGCTTGTTGATTTTGTAGCTGTTGCACTTAGTGGTTTTAATTTTAGTCTCCGAGTGCAATTTATTTTCCTTATTTAGAAAGTCCCAGAGGGCAGCCTCACTACAGTTTCTAAATAATAGCTTCAATAATTTCTATAGTATGAATAATTAGCTGAGCATATCTTTTTTCTTTCTTGAAGTCAATTTCATACTGAACTAATACATTTTCTTTTAAGTTCAGTAAATTGCACAAAGCTGTACTATATAAGCTGTTAATTTATCAATGGAAAGTTCCAGACCTAAGTGTCTAGTTTGTGTTTATAAAAATGTTCTTAAAATATGATTATTGAATAAATGAATAATGAGCAATAGAAATAATCCTCCTTTAGGCTCCGATCCTTTCAGGCCTGGTTCTGCCTTCCCTTCATTACAAATTAGCAGTTCACCAACTTGTTCAGGAATATTCCCCCACAGTCTGAAGCATAGCTGACCAATAATATATGCTACCTAAATGTGATTTTCAGGTTTTACAGCCCAACTACAACCCTACCGACTTGCAATGGAAGATGTGTTGTGGGCATTCTGTCTTGGACCAGCTTTAAATGTATGCTAAAATGTCTGAAGTTATCTGGGATATGTTTCATACTGAATCTTGCCTTATACAAATTTAGTTTAAACTTGACAGGTTTCTTTGGAATGTTGCTATATAAAAGTGATATACTATAAGCCACCTGAAGTCACAAGTGTCCTCAACTAGATGGGCATTAAACATTTTAAGATAGCTTTTAATATACTTTGGACTCACCAGGCAGTGGTGCAGTGGATAAAGTGTTGGCCTGGGACACAGAGGACCCAGGTTCGAAACCCGAGGTCACTGGCTGGAGCACGGGCTCAATTGGCTTGAGCATGGGGTTGCTGGCTTGAGCATGGGATCATAGACATAATCTCAAGGTCGCTGGCTTGAGCAAGGGGTCACTTGTTCTATTGTAGCCCCTGATCAAGGCACATGTAAGAAAACAATCAATGAACAACTAAGGTGCTGCAATGAAGAGTTGATGCTTCTCTCTCCCTTCCTGTCTGTTTGTCCCTCTCTCTGTCTCTCCCCCTCTTATAAAATAAATAAATAAATAAATAAATAAATAAGTTAGTATACTTTGGCCCTGGCTGGTTGGCTTAGCAGTAGAGCGTCAGCCTGGCATGTGGAAAACCTGGGTTTGATTCCTAGTCAGGACACAGAGGAGAAGCGATCATCTGCTTCTGCATGCCTCCCCCTTCTCTCTCTCTCTCTCCCTTTCTCTCCTGTAGCCATGGGTCCAATGGTTCAAGCAAGTTGGCCCCGGGCACTGAGAATGGCTCCATGCCCTCCCCTCAGGCAACAGAGCAGCAGTACCAGATGAGCAGAGCATTACCCAGTAGGGGGCTTGCTGGGTGGATCCCAGTCAGGGTGCATGCAGGAGCCTGTGTGCCTCCCTGCCTCTCACTTAAAAGAGAGAAAGAAAAAGAACTAATATATTTTTTGCCATCTATTTATTCTTGTTAGAAAAGCTGGTTGACCTGACCTGTGGTGGCACAGTAGATAAAGCGTTGACCTGGAATGCTGAGGTTGCCGGTTTGAGTTAGTAAAGTTCCTTGGGGAACTAGGTATGAAGAATGCTTTTTCCACCCAGGGTCACCAGATGAGTAAGTGTTTATGGCCGGGATGCGGGATCTTGTCCTCTGCAATGCCCCATCAGCCCTTTTTGGGTCACTAGTGGCTATCCTGGGCCCCTATATGGGACAGCCCATCAACATGGTTACACAGATGGTAGCAGATTTGGGGGAGCTGAAGGCAGCACAGAATCCCAAAGCTGTGAGGCCTGCTGCCCGTGCTACCCCACCCTCCCCCTGACTAGCAAGAGTAATGGGCCTGTGAAAGTTATCCAAACATGATGTGGGTAGATGCGATGGCAGCTGGGGCAGATAGGGAGAAATTAGATGGCAAGCCTAATAAGGTTCTTTTGGAGCCTTGGCAGCAGCTTAAACCAGGACAGAGATTCCAGCTGCTGAGTCCAAACGGCCCCAGCAGCTACCAATAAAACGGTTGGTGTGTGGGTGGAACGGTTACAAGATTATATGATGGAGACCACTGAAGAAGGGGAGGACCCCCAAGACCTGCTGTTCCAGTCTGGATAGGGGGAAGGCTGAGGGGCCCGTCTGACAGGGACGAGCAGGGGCCAAAGGCCCCATGTGAAATTGGCAACCCACTGGTCCTCTTCTAATGTGCAGCAGGTGTAGGCATTAGAAGGTAATAGATGTTTTTTTTTTTTTTTTTTTTTTTACAGCAGCAGCGGCTAAGAGAACTGTTAAGGCGACACAGGCCTTGAATGTGTTTGACCCCGCCAGGCCCTGTGAGCTTGTTGAGGGGTTTGGTTGGGGCTTGTGGCAATGGACAGTACACTATGGAAAGGTGCTGAGGTCCGTTAATAAAGAGCTGTGTGGCCTGACCAGGCGGTGGCGCAGTGGATAAAGCATCAGACTAGGGTGCGGAAGACCCAGGTTCAAGACCCTGAGGTCACCAGCTTGAGCGCGGGCTCATCTGGTTTGAGCAAAAGCTCACCAGCTTGGACCCAAGGTCCCTGGCTTGAGCAAGGGGTTACTTGGTCTGCTGTAGCCCCACGGTCAAGGCACATATGAGAAAGCAATCAATGAACAACTAAGGTGCCACAACAAAAAACTAATGATTGATGCTTCTTATCTCTCTCTGTTTCTATCTGTCTGTCCCTATCTATCCCTCTCTCTGACTCTCTCTCTGTCTCTGTAAAAAAAAAAAAAAAAAAAAAAAAAAAAAAAAAAAAAAAAGAGCTGTGTGGCGTGTTGCCTGTAATGGACCTTTACCTTGGTGATTTGCACAGAGAGCGGGGCTGTCTATCGCAGACAGACTCTTGGACTGTGATCAGCGGGAGGCACCGGCTCCCTTGATGGATGGACATGCCGCTTTTGGACAGTATGAGAGACCCTGATGGGGGGTGGGGCAGCTCCAGCGGACACCCTCCTGCACCGGGACACTGCTGTCACCCAGTTGCAGAGACGCACCAAGGACATTTATTGGTTTCAATGGACATGGCCCTGGACTGTACAGACCCCGCACCTACAATGGGTGATCTTGTTGGCACCGTGGGGTAGGGAGTTGGAAGTTGGAGGTGGGCCTCCAGTTAACTCCCTGTTCAGAGTGCTCGGGGAGACATTGTGAAGGGCACCTTTGTAATTGCCGTTTTTGGAATGTATATAATGTATCTACTGTGAGGCAAGCAACCCTAAAGGGGTGGAATATGGGGCAGTTGTGTTAGGCTTGCTCGCAGGGTTACCAGTTACAAGCACTTTGCTTGATTGGTGCATGAGCATGTGGCAGAGGCATGTGTGCATAGCCTATATAAGGCTATGGGTGCTTGCGCTTGAGAGAGAGGAGGGATTGGGGATTGCGGATGCACGGATTGCCTGCCCACCGCTGTAAGGAGCCATTTTGCTGTTTGCCTCAGAGTCTGTTTCCCCTGCCTGTGTGCTTGTCCACCATTGTGAGACTTTATTAAATGGGAACGGCCCAACCTTTTCCGGCTCTGCAGTTTTTCTACCGTCTGCTGGAATCCAATGTGAACCTGCCTGGCCTCGGCCACTGGCCTTACAAAATGTCTTTAACTAACCAATCACTGGATGGAGGTGAGTGGGGCGGTGGGGTTTGGGTGAGGGGGCTGTCTTCTATGCAAGGCCAAGACTAGAGATAGAACTGGGAACTGTTGGCCACCAACATACCCAATAAGTAGGAAGTGAGTGGTTCAATCCTGGAGCAAGGTCTGGCTCAGCATGCAGTATATCCACAAATTCAGTGAGTGGCTCTTCCTTTACTAAAGAGTTTATTCTTTTGTCCTGTGGGAAGCTGTACAGAAATTGCAATTAGGCTGATAATACTAACAGTGAGTGTTAAAGGTGGGAAAAGAAATGCTTCCATGCTTGAATAAAAAGCTGAGAGTGGCCCTGGCTGGTTTGCTCAGTGGTAGAGCGTCAGCCTGCCGTGCGGGAGTCCCAGGTTTGATTCCTGGCCAGGGCACACAGGAGAGGCTCCCATCTGCTTCTCCACCCCTCCCCCTCTCCTTCAGTTGAATATATGAGTGAGTATCAGTTGACCATATATGAGTGAGTAGATTCCTGTTTCTCAATTATGTTTCATTGGCCTATGTGTCTGTATTATGCCAGTACCATACTGTTTTACTTACTGTAGCTTTGAAAATACATTTCTAAATCAGAAAGTGTGATGCTTCCATTTTTGTTTCTATTTCTCAAGATTGTTTTGCCTATTTAGCATCTCTGGTTCTGTATGAATTTTAGGATTGTTCTTTCTATTTTGCACAAAATGCCAGTGGTATTTTGATACTATTTACATTGAATCTGTAGATTGCTTTGCATAGTTTGGACAATGCAAAGCATTGTCTCTCTCTTCCCCTCCTGCAGCCGAGGCTCCATTGGAGCAAAAGATGGCCCGGGCGCTGGGGATGGCTCCGTGGCCTCTGCCCCAGGCGCTAGAGTGGCTCTGGTCGCGAAAGAGTGGACGCCCCGGAGGGGCAGAGCATCGCCCCCTGGTGGGGGTGCCGGGTGGATCCCGGTCAGGCGCATGCGGGAGTCTGTCTGACTGCCACCCCGTTTCCAGCTTCAGAAAAATACAAAAAACAAAAAACAAACAAACAAAAAAAAACCTGAGAGTGTACAATATTGGGTATGTTCAGTGTAATGCTGGTGGCCGAGGCCCAGCAGGTCCACATTGGGTTTGGGCTGACAGCAGAGGAACTGCAGAGCTGGAAAGTGGTGGGCTATTCCTGTTTATTAGATTTCTGCAACTGGTGGATGAGCAAACAGGTAGGGGAAACCTCTTCTCATGGCAGCAGGCAAACGCACAGCCAAAGGGCCCCTCACGGTGGCGGGCAAGTGAGCCGCCAAACCCCGCCCTGAGTGAAAGCGCCCCTGGCCTTACATAGGCTACACACACGTGGATCTGCCATGTGCTTACACACTAATGCAAAGTGCAAGCGAGCAGCCTAACACAGCGTTTTCCCTGCATTCAGTCCAATAGTGCGACTTTTAAAGCTAGCTATAGCAAACGCCTCTATTTACAAATTTCCTGTAGAAAAAAAATAACTTCTTTCTTATTGAGTCTGAAAATCTGTGCACTTAGTTCATTTCCGTTTAGACCTTAACTGGAAAAGTTGCTTTTGTGTTTGAAGACAAGGTTTCATGGATACACAAAGGCTGCCTCTTAGGAATAATGAAAGAACCAACACACAGACTCTGAGTGTGCAACTCACTCTTCCCTGGCAGGGCTAGAGTTAATACTGTATATTGAAACAACAAATCCTTTATAATTTTGAACACTTTTGAGGGAGAAAGCATAACATTCAGATTACCAGTAGCATTTCTTATTTACGCAGTATTTACTTTTGCTAAGTCATTTTGTTATCTAATTATTTTTCTAACAAACCTGGAATTACACTAGCACAAAAGAACAAAAAGCCTTACTTTATAGAATTCCTTAGATGTTACAAGTAATTTTGAATACTCTTTCTTATATGTATATACAAATTCTATTTTCGTTATCGCCTGCTTTTTTAAGACGAGGATGCTGAATGAATTGCTGGTATCTGTGCTCTTGCCTCCTATAGCCTATAACCTTTCCAGTGACCACAACACCTGGGATTTAATTATTTATCTTGTAGCCACGTAATTTAACAGTGTATCTATAATTTAGAGGGAGAGCAGGGGAAGGTTGCAGGAGGGAGTGTGAACTTTTCTGAAATGAATCCAATTACATGGCATGAAAGAAAAGGAGGAATCTCATCTTGCCTTGGGCAGTGAAATACCTTGGACCCACCCTGGTTATAGTAAGAGGGGGAAAGACCAAAGGGATGTGAAGAATTCAAGAGATTTACCCCAGGGTAGGGAAGTGTTTCTGATGAAATGGCACCTGAAACCCACATTTGTTCTGGGAGCCAGAGACCAGGAAAGACATAGACATTTTCTTGGAAAAAGTTCAGACAAGAAACCAGGAAGATGATTGAAGGGGTCGGAGGGACTGAGGAGGACAGGTTAAGAGAATTAAACGGGTTCTCACCTTGGCTTAGAGACAGCAAAGATAGGCCTTGATAACTATCGGCAATTATTTGAACATAAAAATACTAAAGAAAGTAAAGTGCTACTTGGGATGGAACAAAGGAACATGATTACCTAAAAGTTAAGGCAATGAAAAGAAACCTTTATATGAAACAATTTATGTTTACAAGAGTGTTCATGACAGTTCTATTATAAACTTGTGGCTTTAAAAGGCTAATTTGCCATAGATGAACTGAAGAACATAGTTTATTATCTCAAAAAAAAAAAAATCTTGTTTTAATGCTGTAAATTGTATTAACCTGTGTAAAGCCAGGAGGCACGGCCAGGGCCACCATCACAGCAGCCTCCCGGCCCATGCAGGTTCGCATTGGATTCGGACAGTCGGTAAAGAAACAGCGGAGCCAAAAACTGATGGGCCATAGTCTTTAATCTAGCTTGCACCCGGCGGGCAAGTAAAAATACACACTGGGCTCCAAAATCCAGTCACATTCAGTGCTCACAAAGCTACTGATTTATCCGAGTTTCCTAGAATCAAAGGTTTCTAGCTCACCAGCCTTATTCTCCTCAGTTCCCCATCTCCTTCCTTATCCCAGATACAAACTCTGTAAAAACTGGCATCTCACTCAGCACTCTGCCATCTTGGCTGCTTTTCCTGGCCTTCTCCACGTGGCCTCCTCCCACTGCTGGCTCTATTCTCTCTGCTCTCTCATGCTAACCTCAGGAACCAAGAGCCTAAGCTCCCGTTCTACCCCTATTTTATAGTGTAGATTCAAAACCCTTAATCCAATATACAAAATAGGGAAGTCTCTAATACAAAGTCACTTTCTGAGGCATGATTGGATTGTACCACCCCACATCAAAAAGGGTAGGAAAGGCTTAATCCCAAAACCAAGCCCCAGGCTACAAGGATTCTGCCTGCCTTTAGCCCACCCCAACATGCATTAATATCACCTGGGCGACGGCATCTTTAACAAAGTGAGCATAATACATTTTATCTGCCCAACAACCTGAAGTCAAGTATTATCTAAAACAGTGGTAGTCAACCTGGTCTCTACCTCCTACTAGTAGGAGTTCCAGCTTTCATGGTGGGCGGTAGCGGAGCAACCAAAGTATGAATAAAAAGATAGATTTAAGGCCCTGGCTGGTTGGCTCAGTGGTAGAGCGTCGGCCTGGTGTGCAGGAGTCCCAGGGTTCGATTCCCGGCCAAGGCACACAGGAGAAGCGCCCATCCGCTTCTCCACCCCTCCCCCTCTCCTTCCTCTCTGTCTCTCTCTTCCCCTCCCGCAGCCAAGGCTCCATTGGAGCAAAGTTTGCCTGGGCACTGAGGATGGTTCTGTGGCCTCTGCCTCAGGTGCTAGAATGGCTCTGGTTGCAGCAGAGCGACGCCCCAGATGGGCAGAGCATTGCCCCCTGGTGGGCATGTGTAAAGCCAGCAGCCAGGGCCACTATCACAGCAGCCTCCTGGCCCATGCAGGTTCGCATTGGATTCGGACAGTCGGTAAAGAAACAATGGAGCCAAAAACTGATGGGCTGTTGTTGGGCAGCTAAAATATATTATGCTCACTTTGTTAAAGATGACGTTGCCCACGTGAGGCCATTGCCCAGGTGATATTAATGTGTGTTGAGAATCCTTGTAGCCTGGGGCTTGGTTTTGGGATTAAGCCTTTCCCACCCTTTTTGATGTAGGGCGGTACAATCCTATCATGCCTCAGAAAGTGACTTTGTATTAGAGACTTCCCTATTTTGTATATTGGATTAAGGGTTTGGATTTCTACACTATAAAATGGGGACAGAACGAGAGTTTGCGCTCTTGGTTCCTGAGATTATCATTAGAGGAGAGAGCAGAGCAGAGAGCAGAAGGAGGCCACGTGGAGTAGGCCAGGAGAAGCAGCCAAGATGGCAGAGTGCTGAGTGAGATGCCAGTTTGTGCAGTTTGATGCTGGATAAGGAAGGAGATGGGGAACTGAGGAGAATAAGGCTGGTGAGCTAGAAACCTTTGTGTAAAGCCAGTATCCAAGGCCAGGGCCACTATCACAGCAGCCTGGCCCATGCAGGTTCGAATTGGATTCGGACAGTCGGTAAAGAAACAGCAGAGCCAAAAACTGGTGGGCCATAGCCTTTAATCCTACCTTGCACCCGGCGGGCAAGTAAAAATACACACTGGGCTCCAAAACCCAGTCACACTCAGTGCTCACAAAGCCACTGACTTATCCGAGTTTCCTAGAATCAAAGGTTTCTAGCTCACCAGCCTTCTTCTCCTCAGTTCCCCATCTCCTTCCTTATCCCAGATACAAACTCTACCCAAACTGGCATCTCACTCAGCACTCCGCCATCTTGGCTGCTTCTCCTGGCCTCCTCCACGTGGCCTCCTTTAGCTGCTGGCTCTACTCTCTCCGCTCTCTCATGCTAACCTTAGGAACCAAGAGCGCAAACTCTCGTTCCGTCCCCATTTTATAGTGTAGAAATCCAAACCCTTAATCCAATATACATAACAGGGAAGTCTCTAATACAAAGTCACTTCTCTGAGGCATGATAGGATTGTACCACCTCACACCAAAAAGGGTGGTACAGGCTTAATCCCAAAACCAAGGCTACAAGGATTCTGCTTGCCCCTAGCCCACCCCAACACACATTAATATCACCTGGGCGACTGCCTCCTCGTGTTATCTTTAACAAAGTGAGCATAATTCATTTTATCCGCCCAACACTTTGATTCTAGGAAACTCGGATAAGTCAGTGGCTTTGTGAGCACTGAATGTGAGTGGGTTTTGGAGCCCAGTGTGTGTTTTTACTTGCCCGCCGAGTGCAAGCTAGAATTAAAGATTATGGCCCACCAGTTTTTGGCTCCGTTGTTTCTTTACCGACTGTCCGAATCCAATGCGAACCTGCATGGGCCAGGAGGCTGCTGTGATAATGGCCCTCGCCCTGGCCTTAGATACTGGCTTTACAGCTGTCATCTTTGATTAGTCTGCGGGCCGCACAAAATTGGTGGGCGGGCCGCATGTGGCCCGCGGGCCGCGAGTTTGAGACCCCTGATGGGCAATGGCCTCCTCGTGGGCAGCAACATCTTTAACAAAGTGAGCATAATATATTTTATCTGCCCAACAGCATGCTGGGTGGATCTCGGTCGGCGCATGTGGGAGTCTGTCTGACTGCCTCCCCGTTTCCAACTTCAGAAAAATACAAAAAAAAAAAAAAAAAAGATTTAACTATAGTAAGTTGTTTTATAAAGATTTATTCTGCCAAACTTAGCAAAAATCCAACATAAAGTACTTGGTAAGTGTTGGGCAGATAAAATATATTATGCTCACTTTGTTAAAGATGGCACTGCCCACATGGAAGCTGTCGCCCAGGTGGTATTAATGTGTGTTGGGGGTGGGCTGTGGGCAGGCAGGATCCTTGTAGCCTGGGGCTTGGTTTTAGGACTAAGCCTTTCCCACCCTTTTTGATGTGGGGTGGTACAATCCCATCATGCCTCAGATAAGTGACTTTGTATTAGAGACTTCCTTATTTTGTATATTGGATTAAAGGTTTGGATTTCTACACTATAAAATGGGGGCAGAACAGGAGCTTGCTCTCTCTCGGTTCCAGAGATTAGCAGAGAGGAGAGCAGGGGAAGCAGCCAAGATGGCGGAGTGTTGAATGAGAAGCCAGTTTGTGCAGAGTTTGTGCAGGGAGAAGGAAGGAGATGGGGAACAAAGGTGAATAAGTCTGGTGAGCTAGAAACCTTTGATTCTAGGAAACTCGGATAAGTCAGTGGCTTTGTGAGCACTGAATGTGAGTGGGTTTTGGAGCCCAGTGTGTGTTTTTTACTTGCCCGCCAAGAGCAAGCTAGGATTAAAGATGATGGCCCACCAGTTTTTGGCTCCGTTGTTTTTTTACTGACTACGAATCCAATGCAAACCTGCATGGGCCAGGCGGCTGTGATAGTGGCCCTGGCTGCTGGCTTTACATTAAGTAATTATTTATTATATGCTTTAACTTGCTGTAACTCTGCTTTATAAATTTTATAAAATAAACTTACTTCCCTACTTTATAAATCACCATTACTGTGGAACCGGTGGGCGGTTAGAAAATTTTACTACTAACAGAGATACAAAAGTGGGCCGTAGGTATAAAAAAGTTGACTACCCCTGATCTAAAACAAAACACTAGGGCAGGGGTTCCCAAACTACGGCCCACGGGCCACATGCGGCCCCCTGAGGCCATTTATCCAGCCCCCGCTGCACTTCCGGAAGGGGCACCTCTTTCATTGGTGGTCAGTGAGAGGAGCATAGTTCCCATTGAAATACTGGTCAGTTTGTTGATTTAAATTTACTTGTTCTTTATTTTAAATATTGTATTTGTTCCCGTTTGTTTTTTACTTTAAAATAAGATATGTGCATTGTGCTTAGGGATTTGTTCATAGTTTTTTTTATAGTCCGGCCCTCCAATGGTCTGAAGGACAGTGAACTGGCCCCCTGTGTAAAAAGTTTGGGGACCCCTGCACTAGGGGATTGAACTAAGCAGATTATACCATTATTCAGGTGGGTGCTAGAGACAACATTCCTGCTCTGTGGAGTGACCAGGACTGCACTGGACGTTCTCTCCAGAAGAGAGGTTCAGTGACCTAAGGGAAGAGCTGACCACCAGAGGACACCTGGAAAGGTCAGCGTTGGGGCTGTGGTCAGGCAGGGCTGTGGTTCTGTCTGTGCTGTGAAAAAGGAACTATGTCTGGTCAAACTCACCCTGCTTTCTTCGTGGTAACTTTAACTTGGGTGTTCAGATTCTGTCCTTAGTTCTTCTGCTTTTTTAAGTGCAGTCTTTACCTCTTTCTACATATATGCTTCTTTTGTAAGCTGGTTAGAACAGTCTCATATTTTGAAAATATTTGCTTCCATTTATTATTATAAACTATTTTGAGAGAGTATATGGAACTGCTTATATATACTGATTTTTTTACCCACACCCATGTAAGTGTTGATCTGCCTTGGGGAGGAATTTTAGAATTCAACTGTTTCTCAAAATTTCTGTGGAGAAGAATGAGTTTTGGTCGTTAATTTTCAAATTCTTGTGGACTGATACTTTCTAGAATACAGTAAAATTAAGAGAAAAATTAAATAAAAAACTCTTAAGACATACAAAGTATAAACCCTAACATATTTTTAGATTTAACAGGCAAAATTCACTTTGTAAATTGTTGGAAAAGTCTCTACATTCACACACATAGCTCTCTTTCATAGAAAAATCTAGGGTTCTACATTCGACTGTGTCATTTTCTGGTCATGTTGCCTCAGGCGTCACATTTTACAACCCAGAGCAGAAGTTTTCTTATCCCTGAAACAAACATAACAATTCCTGTCCTTCCTCTCTGGGCATGGTAAAGAGCATGTGGCAGGAAGGAAGGAAGCTTGGTTTGTAACTAGTGAGGTGCTAATTATACTTTATAGACCGTATGGGTGAAGTAGTTCCTATGTGATGTGCCTTAGCAAGTTTCCATTTGTTCTATCAAGTGACTGTTCCATCAAGTTAAATCTTTTACATTTAAGAAATTGTCTTACAGTCCAAGCTACTTAATTTTGAATGTCTTTCTTTTAGAATTTTTTTTTTACATTTCACTTTAATTTAAAAAGCCATTCAATTTAAGAGCCAGGGAGCCATCGATGTATCAAGTTAAGTGTATCAGGATAACTTTGGGGTGGTTTCAAGCCATACACATTGGCCCCTTGTTCCGGATTCTGACCTATTTCCATTCTCCCAGGGTAGGATATAATTTTTTCAAGTTCATATGTTATGCCTTTCTCCTAAGATTTTTGTAAGTATCGTATAGGTATGCATCAAGACATCAGAGGGAGAAAGAATAGGGTCAGGGTTGTACAGGTTCAAAATATCACACAGAAAATTCTGATATTTCACCCATTCAACCATAGGCATTCTGATATCCTATGCACTCAACCCTAGTTTGAGAACAATCACTCTCTACATAGTGTTAATTTGTAAGGCTCACTGTGGGTCAAATAAGTTTGCAAATATGATGTATATGTTTCCTTGCTTATAGTTTGCATTGGGTGTGGGGGACAGGCTGTAAGCAGGCAGGGTCCTTATAGCCTAAGGCTTAGTTTTAAGACTAAGCCTTTCCCGCCCTTTTAATACTAAGATCTTCTCAACACTAAGCTTTCCCCCACACTCTTGACTGTTGCATGATGTGGGGTGGTACACTCTTATGAGGAATCCCATTTATGCCTCAGATAAGTGACTTTGTATCAGAGACTTCCTTATTTGTATATTGGCTTAAAGGCTTCAATTTTCTACACTATAAAATGAGACAGACTGGGGCTTGCTCTCTCTGTTCCTGAAATTAGCATTGCATAGGAAAGGCAGCCAAGATGGTGGAGTGCTGAAGGAGAAACCAGTTTATGCAGAGAGAAGGAGATGAAGAACAGAGGTGAATAAGACTGGTGAGGTGGAGCCTTTCATTCTAGGAAACTCAGATGATTCAGTGGCTTTGGGAGCCCTGAATGGAAAGGGAAGTGTTTTCCCACTGTGTATATTTCTCACTCGCTGGGTGTGAGCTAGGATTAAATAAAGGTAATGGCCCACCAGTTCTTGGCTCCATTGTTTCATTACCATCTGTCTGAATCAAATGCGAACCTGCATGGGCCAGCCGGCTGTGATGGTGGCCATGGCTACTGGCTTTACACTCACAAATACATTTTAGGGATTACGAGGTTGAGAATTTAGGAAATAGAAGTGCTAATAGTATGAGAAATACCTGTCAATTGAGGCAATCATAAATTGGGAATAACTTAAGTAATATGGAGGTCATCTGTTTAGCCTAAAATATGGTGGGTTAAGCTAAAAGAGTTTCACCATCATAGGATGTAAGCAAGGGAAAGGTATATTAGCTTGCATTGGGCAGCAACCTGCTAAAGTACTGAACTTTCAAGGATATGATGAACCTTATTTTTCTTACCTATTTCTTGGACTTTCTGGGCTTCAGAGATCTTGTGAATCATAGAATGCTTTTTATTTCTTGGGTCCTAGATATATATGTCCTGTAATGCGACTCCTGACTCTTCTGAAATCCCATACTGATTGTGTGCCATTTCGTCACATTTTTCCACTTATTCATATTTGTGCCTTCATTCAATTATTCATTTATTAAAAAAATGTTTGTAGTCATTAAATGTAGAAGATGATATTAACAAAATAAGATGATGGACACATTTCTTCATACAATACTATTAATTTGTAATTCTACTGTATGGCAAATGATACACATATGTAGAAACAAAACAAAACAAAAAACCACCCCTCAAACTATATTCTAGAATAGTCAATAATTTAGAATCATGAAGTGGCTCAGAAAATATTACATGTATAATCTCACATTTCTTCTTTAACATACAATGTATTATTTGTTAGATTTTCACGGTTCCATTGGTTCAAACTTTGTGAAGTATTTGGAAAAAAGGTATAACTAAATATCATATAGACATGCAACCATCTAGTACAGTAACATTGGAGGAAGAGTTTCTAAAGTTTAAGATTATGTTAAAGGAGGAGTGTGGGTTTAAGGTTCAGATAGAATTGAGTATTTATCTTTGCTTTATCACTGACTGACTGACCCTGGGAAAATTACATAATTTCTCTAAGTCCAGGTTTCTTTGTCTGTAAAATGGAGCTAATCTTGCTGTTACTGGAGATACTGGGTCTCAGTTCTTGAGTTTGGCAAAGAAAAAATTCAGAGCCAAGAATTCTAGTACAAGAGGAAGTTTATTTAGTAAAGTGAAAATATACTTGAGAAGAAGATTTAAGTGGGCTGCTCAGAGAGCTGCCTTGGCCTTTTAGAAAGAATGTGGCAGTGGCAGAAGTGAGCCAGCTAGGCTACATGAACTCAACAAATAAACAAATGAACAAACAAACAAATTACAGCGGCAAAAGTAGGGCCCTTGGAGACAGGTTCAGGGGGTTAGCCTGAGATGAACTGCTGCTGCCTGCTGCTCCCCTGGTGCAAGTCTCATGGGAACCCTTAGAGCTTAGGAGAAAGAAAACTAAGATACACGCCTGAAAAAAGAAGGTATAGGCATGCTCTAAAGCAGTGGTAGTCAACCTGGTCCCTACCGCCCACTAGTGGGCATTCCAGCTTTCATGGTGGGTCATAGTGGAGCAACCAAAGTATAAATATTGTATAAAAAGATAGATTTAACTATAGTAAGTTGTTTTATAAAGATTTATTCTGCCAAACTTAGCAAAAATCCGACATAAAGTACTTGGTAAGTAATTATTATTATATGCTTTAACTTGCTATAACTCTACTTTATAAATTTTATAAAGTAAAGTTACTTCCCTACTTTATAAATCACCATTACTGTGGAACCGGTGAGCAGTTAGAAAATTTTACTACTAACAGAGATACAAAAATGGGCAGTAGGTATAAAAAGGTTAACTACCCTTGCTCTAAAGCAGGGGTCCCCAAACTTTTTACACAGGGGGCCAGTTCACTGTCCCTCAGACCGTTGGAGGGCTGGACTATAAAAAAACTATGAACAAATCCCTATGCACACTGCACATATCTTATTTTAAAGTAAAAAAACAAAACAGGAACAAATACAATATTTAAAATAAAAAACAAGTAAATTTAAATCAAGAAACTGACCAGTATTTCAATGGGAACTATGGGCCTGCTTTTGGCTAATGAGATGGTCAATGTGCTCCTTTCATTGACCACCAATGAAAGAGGTGCCCTTTCCGGAAGTGCAGCGGGGACCGGATAAATGGCCTCAGGGGCCCGCACGTAGTTTGGGGACCCCTGCTCTAAAGAGAGTGCACACTGGGTTCTTTGTCTTAAGGGTTTTTATTTGTTTTATAAAGGCAGGAATTTTAGGGAGGGTCTCAGGGGAGGATCTCAATAGAATATTCATCAGTTTTCCAGGTGTGTCCTTTAACATGTTAATTCATTAAAATGAGTGTCTAGAGTTAGGGTCAAGGTCTCCACTGATTGGCTGGTGCTAGGGTAGAGGATCATTGGTCATTGCGTCTGGTCCTGATGCTAGCCATGGCATTGCTGCTTCTGCTTTTGCTCTTTTTGTGGGTCTGGAGCTTAAATACAACTGAGGCCTAAATGTTATCTCTCTTTTGACCAAAAGTCTGTCTCTGTGGTCAACAGACTTTGGAGGTCTTATTCCTAAAGTTATTTGATGCTGATCTGTACCTCATTGTCCTGAGGGTTTAATGCTTAAGAGAATGGTCCTGAAGGGGAGAAGAAAGTGGGTGAGTCAAGGTGCTAGGTGGGGCTAGTTTAAATCAGCTGTCTGTCTCACTTTCCCCATGCTACTTGCCAAGGAATTTTTCTAGCTTCTTATGTCCTGTCTCACTGTCCTCTGTAGAATTGTTACAGGCTTAAATGAAAAGCATATGAAGACATCTAATATTGTGCCCAGTACAGAAAAGATATTAGTAAATATGAATTTCACTTTCTTTCCTTTTGTGGCCTTTTGAGATTTTAAGTTTGTACATACATTTTTCAGTGTTAATCATACATATATAGTGAAATGAAAATTGTGAAGTTTACATCCCCTGAACAACTGGAGATAACAGTGTCAGATTTCTACTTCTGAATATACCAAGACTCTATTTCTATTTTAGTTAGAAAGTGGTTTTTTGACTCCAAATATAACTATATTATTTATATCTTAATATAATATAACAGTAATTATTTTTTTTAGATTTTTATTTATTTATTTTAGAGAGTGGAGAGAGAGAGAGAGAAAGAGAGAGAGAGAAGGGAGGGAGGAGCAGAAAGCATCAACTTCCATATATGACTTGACTTGGCAAGCCTGAGGTTTCGACCAGCGACCTCAGCGTTCCAGGTTGAGGCTTTACCCACTGCGCCATCACAGGTCAGGCAATAATAGTAATTATTTTTAGCAATCCTTTTATTTTATGTTAATGTTTGGCCCCACAAAAGTACACTGTATTTATTAAAATTGGAGTAACTTTAAAGCCAACTTGAAAGTGGTAGTCAGAGCTCTTATCCTGAATCTCGCCACAATTTCTGTTTCTGGTCCGTCTTTCATGGATCGACACAGAAAACAAGAACTCTGCCATTCCAGCAATTGTCTTAGTGATAAGTGTAATATAGGGACCTGTTTTAATAGCAAATTACCTTTTAGAAATGTTTATCCAATTTCTGACACATTTTAGGCTTTGGATGTCTAGAGTTTTCCAATCATGTATTTTTATTCTTGTATGTTCTTATACTCAAAGTCATTTTTGAATCTACTTATTTACTCTCAGTTAACCTTAGGATATAATGATAACTGTTCTGATAGATTTTGTCTTCTTCAGAGACACAGGTAGTTAACTATTTCTCTAAAAGGTATTGAATGTATTAACAAAGAGTGACTTAATAAAATTTTCTTGAATAATACAATGGAAGCTTTTATTTAAATAAAAAACAACAAAAAGAACAAAACAAGAAAAATTTCTGAGTATGGAATATGTTTGGAGACTCTGCCTTTTTAAATTATGTCTTCTGCTAAAATACTAAATTATGTTACATTTTTTTGAATGGTCTTCCCATTCAACAAGATTGTGAGTAGCTTGATGTTGTGGTTTCATGAATGTGGATCTGAGGTGTAGTTAAATATAGGATCAAAATAGAAAGACTAGTTCACAGTAGCATTATTCACAACAGCCAAAACGTAGATGCAACCCAGGTATTCATTGATGGATGAATGGATAAACAAAATGTTGTATATACATGCAATGAAGTACTATGCAGCCTTAAAAAGAAAGAAAATTCTGACACAAATACAACATGATAAACAATGAGGACATTATATAAAGCTAAATAAGTCAGTCACAATAAGATAAATACTGTATTGTTCTAGTTATATGTAAAGTAGTACTCAAGTTGCTAGAGATAGGAAGTAAAATGGTGGTCATCAGGTTGTAGGGAAGGAGGATGGGGAGTTGTTTAATGGGTACAGAAATAGTTCTAGTTTGGCAAGAAGAAAAGAATTCTGGAGATTGGCCGTACATCAGTGTGAATATACTTAATGCCAAACTGTACATTTAAAAATGGTTAAAATGGTAAATTTTATACTATGCATATTTTACCATAGTTTTTTAAAAGACAATTTTAAGTTTTTACTGTCATCATTTTTTATCCTCTACTTCATGACTTCACATGACTCATTGTACAATTTTTGAACTATAACAACCTTGGTATTAATATATTAAGAATGTAATATGGGCCTGGTCTGTGGGGGCGCAGTGGATGAAGCATCGACCTAGGATGCTGAGGTCACCAGTTCGAAACCCTGGGCTTGCCCGGTCAAGGCACATATGGAAGTTGATGCTTCCTGCTCCTCCCCCTGCTTCTCCTTTTCTCTTTCTCTCTTCTCTCTAAAATAAATAAATATTTTTTAAAAAAAGAATGTAATATGTACAATTGGAAATGTTACCTGACCGAGTGACCTTCATTGCTTGTCATCAAGATTGTGTAAACAGGGTTTTGGAAAGGTTACAAGAGGCCTCTGGGACTTACCTATCTGCTGAAACATATATAATGCATATATCAGTTTTCTCTCATCTTGGCCATGGTAGAGAACAGACCTCATAAACTTTTTTCCTATCTTTTCTTCAGTTTGTTTTCTTCATCAGTTTTCATTTGTCAGTCAGTGTTACAAGACACTTCCGGTTTTATTCCTGCTGGACAGGATTAAGCCAGTTGATGATCTGCAGTTCTGTTCAGCTTTATTTTCCATAGATTTCTCCTGATAACCATAGCACGAACTTGAGTGTGTGTTAGGAACTGAAAAATGTTTGTATTAGTGTTTTATTCCCATATTCAGTACTTTTCTGAGGGGCAAAAATAGTGTCAGGGTCTTCTATGAAAAAACATAGTTGGGCAAAACAAAAAATGCTTTTATCCTTACATGAAACAAAATTCAAAGTATAATCTTACTGATAACATCTGCCTTTTATGCTCTTTCCAAATCAATCTGTTCAGTGATTCCCTTTATCCACTTTTAGAATATACAATAATTAAGTATTCTGTTGCTCTTTGCTCTTACATATTCTGAGCTAATGTGGGGAATTGCTATGATTAATTTAATAGTTTAGGAGTATTTGCATTCTGTATCAGGTATTTAAATGAGAGATAATGCTTGATTTTACTCTCAATTACTCTTTATTATGTGTTTATATAGATATAAACACATCCAATGAATATTTTGATTAAGCTCAGATTATCACAGAAATAACTGCAAATCTCTGTGCTGATAATGGCTCTTCTCCTCCTGCACAGAGGATGACAGCTGGCTAAAGGTCCTTTCAGAACACTGTTAACTCACTTATTTGTTCACCTCTGTTTATGCATTATTTTCTCAGTATTTGGAGATGGATATACTAACAGATCACAGAAACTTTTATTTAGCTATTTTTAATAACTAGAGGAGGCTGTGAATTGTTTCCATAAACTAAAGTCCAAAGCTTTCTAATGGTTTGTAGGACCTTATCTTATATTGAATTAAAAGATTCTGAAGTAAGCAACTTTCCAGGGCTCATTTTTCGGAACAGTTATCAGGAAAAAGACATATCATCTGCATATCATAAACAGTCAGTTCTGGCCATGAAATAAAAGGGCTACTCCTGCCAAAGTTTAGGGATGGAGCGAGGAGAGGGATATCACTGACAAGGAGGAGATGGAGGGAGGAAGTGAACACTGAAGATGAAACCACGAGGCAAAATCCTTTCCCATAAATTCACAGATTAGGAAAGAAACTTGGGTCCAGTCCCAGGGAGAATTCAATATGGAAGTTCTCATCTGTCAGGGGAGGTAATGGTGCATCCTCAATTTTTTTTTTTCAATAATGGCCATGCATTGTATCAAAAGGGAATTAGGTTATGGAGTTTGGGTTTTGTATCAATAAAAGGACCACCAGAAACTTGAGCCCACAAAAACACAGATTAAATTCCAGGGAACCAATTGGGATGAAGAGCTAGGGTCTTCCCCACAAAGTAAATTATGAGGATGAAGATTTAGATCCCTGAAGAAAAGAATGTTTTCAGAGCCCATTTGCAAATGTATCAGAATGCTGAATGCTCACCGATCTAGAAAAGAGGTTGCAGGTAGAAAATTATTACAGGCAGCTGGAATGGGGTCAAGAGAGGAAAGGACTTTCACGAAGAAATATGAGGTAAAATTGAGGGAAGGTGTGGGCTTGATTTTTCCTCCCTTAGCCCTTTTCCCGCTGAGGTCAGGTCATTTGACTCCTACCTGAGGTCTAACCTTACCTGAATTGCAAGGTTCATTTTTTACTTTCAGGAACAGGTCCCTCTAAGACAGGGTTTCTTGACTCAGCTCTAAGTCATTCTTGTCAATTAGATGGAAGTGATTCTCAGTTCTGATAAATGAGCTTCACTATTTTAGTAATGTTCTAGAACCCTGTTGTCCTATTTTTATTTTATTTTCTTTTTTTTTTGGTATTTTTCTGAAGTTGGAAACGGGGAGGCAGTCAGACTCCCGCATGCGCCCGACTGGGATCCACCCAGCATGCCCACCAGGGGGCAATGCTCTGCCCATCTTGGGGCGTTGCTCTGTTGCAACCAGAGCCATTCTAGCGCCTGAGGCAGAGGCCATGTAGCCATCCTCAGCGCCCGGGTCAACTTTGCTCCAATGGAGCCTTGGCTGCGGGAGGGGAAGAGAGACAGAGAGGAAGGAGAGGGGGAGGGGTGGAGAAGTAGATGGGTGCTTCTCCTGTGTGCCCTGGCCGGGAATCGAACCCGGGACTCCTGCATGCCAGGCCGACACTCTACCACTGAGCCAACCGGCCAGGGCCTGTTGTCCTATTTTTAGACCCTCATGTTTATCCAACAGTTATTTATTGAGATGAATTATTCATCTACCAGGTATAGGGAATAATAAAAATCTTTCCTGCCCTAGGATGGCCAACCCAAGGAAGAGGTCCCACCATGTGCTGTTGGTTTCCTTATGCTGGAGCTTATTTATCTGCTTTGGCTACAAGGCTCTTAGCTCTGGGTTTTTTATAGATGCCTTTCCATGCAGATGTTCTTTAGATTTCCTACATTTTCCTACATATTGCCCCCCCTACCGCCACCTTTTGGCTCTCTGACTGACCTTCCAGCATTGGCTTTGCCCCACTCCCACCCCTACCTTGTGAGCACATGTACTTGCAGGTCTCAGTCTCTCTGGTTTGGCCCCATTCAGCCTAATTAATATGATCCTGAAAATAATAATTCCAAGAGGATGATCCTTTTCCAAGTGCAATGTCATGATAATATGTGCAGACTGGAAACATATCTAAATTCAAATCCAGCTGTACCATTTGATAAGTAACCCAAAGCAAGTTATTAAAGCTTTCTGCCTGACCAGATGGTGGCGCAGTGGATAGAGCATCAGACTGGGATATGGAGGACCCAGGTTTGAGACCCCAAGGTCGCCAGCTTGAGCGCGGGCTCATCTGGTTTGAGCAAAGTTCACCAGCTTGGACCCAAGGTCGCTGGCTTGAGCAAGGGGTGACTTGGTTTGCTGAAGGCCCGTGGTCAAGGCACATATGAGAAAGCAATCAATGAACAACTAAGGTGTTGCAACAAAAAACTGATAATTGATGCTTCTCATCTCTCTCCGTTCCTGTCTATCTCTCTCTCTGACTCTCTGTCTCTGTAAAAAAAAAAGAAGTTATTTAAGCTTTCTGATTCTTAATTTCACTGTATGTCAGCTGCTCAAAGTAATACCTTCCCTCTCAGGGTTTTTGAGAGGTTTAAATGATATTATATATTTCACACACCTGGCACATAGTGAGTACTCAATGATAATTCTTTACCATTTTTGAAAGCTTTAGTGTCTATATTGATAATGACAATAACCGTGGAGAGCCAACAGGACAGGGATAGAAATCCTTTTTGGCAGACAGAGGAAGTGAGCCTGGGGAGGGTTGTCAGTTACATCAGGGGCTACTGGTCTGAGGAGGAGGCAGCACAAGGAGCCAAGACTTTGGAAAAACTGTTTTTGTTTGTTTGTTTTTAATTAAATAATGGTGCTTTTATCTAAAAACTAAAATAAAACAATTTACAAGAAAAGTGCTACCCCTACTTATTATAGTTATTTTTAAAATATTGGTTGAGTTGGCTAAGTAGCTTAGAGTGCTTTTCCTCTTTCAGTTCCTGCTGTTGATCTGGTCTTGTGAATTTGTTCATGCTGACTATGAAGCTAGGTGGGAAGGAACAACCACTGGGCCATAACCAGAATGCATTTAGTTTTAACTATGTAGCAGACCCTGAAGGTATTTCAAATGTTTCCTCATTTACATCCTTTCTCCACATCTTAAGATGACAGAACTGAAGAGAATTTACACGGACCCATGTTTGCATAGCTATAAGGGGCAAATTATACATTTGACTCAAGTCTGCCTGGCATCAGAGTCTAAAATTGCTTATTTTCTTAATTATCTCTGTAAGTGTTTAGTATACTTTTAATTTATTGCTATCCTTCTTAACATGGGCTGATGGGGACATAGCCAGCACAATGTGGTAAGAGAACTCGGGATTTTAAAATAACTGCCAGTAGGAATAAGCTTAGAAATCTATTCTTCTGCGCCCTGGGCCATTTCTTGTAGGATGAGTCAGAGGGCAGAACTAAGAGCACAGAGCCCGGGCATACAGAGAGTTATTCCCTGGGAGTGGGGCTGAGCTGGGCTGTAATATCAAAAGTGGTCCTGCCTATGCAGTAAGTCTGTCAGAGTGCCAGACTGAAAGAGAGAGGGAGGAAGAATGTATCTCAGATGATACCACTATGTATAAAACCCCATATAACTTATCAATACATTATTAGGTTTCAAAAATTAAGAAAAACTTCTCAAGGCCTTCAGGTAAAACATACACATAACTTTCGAAGGTAAAACAATTAGATTGGCATCAGACCTTTGAAAACTCACCTATAAAGCAAAAGCAACGAGAGAGCACATTTAAAAAAATCAGTGAAAAGAGTAAAAGTCAAGGATTTTTCATTTAACCAAGTGTGTCAATTATTGAGGTGATAGAAAAACAATTCTCAGCAAACAAGAACTTCAGAAATTCTGTGCTTATTACCTCTTTTTGAGTAATCTACTAGAGGATGAACTTTATCCAACCAAGTGGCAACTGGGAAAATTTTGGCAAAAGAACTAATGATGAGCATATAAATATATATAAAAAATATATAAAGATGCTATAAAAGTAGGAATGAGGGTGGAAAATAAATTCACAAATGCCACATACTGTGAAAAGTAGAAATAATGCAACTAGAAATCGGGAGAAGGGAGAAGAAAAGACAAGACTATCATTGTATAAATGAATACAACATTAAAGTTACTGGGGGGAAAACCCCTGATAAACTATACAGTAGAATGTTAAATGAGAAAAAAAGGCACTAAGGGCATTTTAAAAAGGCAAGTGTATGAAGGCAATCACTAGACAAAAGGTAGAACTAGGTAGATGGAAAATGGGTGGATATGGGATGAATGGGAATGGATAGTGTGGATGAAGAAAAGTGACACACTTTTCTGGGTATAAATTTTAAACAGCTCTGACTCTTAAGAAGCACAGTTGTGTTTCATACGCTCAAAAAAAAAAATAGTCAACCAGGATGTAGAAATCCCCAAATGGAGTATAAACAGTAATAAATAAACCTAACTGTATTACAAATAAATGACATCTCATTGATGGGTGTAGGGGAGATAAGGACTAATCTGAGTAACTTTGGAAAAGTGTGATTTGACTACATTGTACTGCTAAAAACAAAACAAAACAAAATCCCACCTTGTAAACAAAACCTACTCAAGTTAGTAAATCTGTTTCTTATGCTGAGTGTGGGTTAATACTTTCGTAATCACTTCGTGTGTATACCAAGATTAAGGGAATAAGTAAATTATTGTAGATATTGAGAGTACTGTTTATTTCTATCAGAGAAAGATATGAAAAATATGGGAAAGAAGACTAAAATGAATCTTGTGTTATTTGGAATCAGGTATCAGTATGAATTCAAAGTATTTGAGATATAAATACACATGCAGAAGAGAGGTATAAAATTTAATATAGCATTGTGTGTATAAGTGTTAGTTAGAATACATATATCCCTAGCTCTGCCTGCTGGGAGGTCTGGGAGCAGTGGCACTCCAGTAGCAACAAGCAAACCTAGCCCCTAGATGTTGGTTTCTAAATACTATTCTCCAATAAGAGGAACTAGACATTTTCAGAGAAATAGTTGATTACAAGATTGTAGCAGGAACTATAAAAGATAAGTCTGGACCATCTTGTGGTACCTGGAACACAAGAAAGTGATAAAGGAAAACTCCAATAGTCAAAACTGGATAATTTTAGGATCAATATTTAATAATAATGTTGGGTTATAGTCCATAGATTAAACAAGTATTTATTAGTCCACACTAATATTAATAAATGGGGATAAAGGATAGCCCTTTTTTATTAGAGAATTTAAACTGACATGTAGAAGGAATGTCAGAAATAGAAACACCACATTAGACAGCCAGTAAAAACTGTTGCAAGCAAAAGGCAGAAATCAGTGGGCAAATGTCTGGAGAGAAATAGAACATCAAGTCTGACCTGTGGTGGCGCAGTGGATGGAGTGTCGACCTGGAAATGCTGAGGTCGCCGGTTCGAAACCCTGGGCTTACCTGGTCAAGGCACATATGGGAGTTGATGCTTCTAGCTCCTCCCTACCTTCTCTCTCTCTCTCTCTCTCTCTCTCTCTCTCTCCTCTGTCTCCCTCTCTCCCTTTCTCTCTCCTCTCTAAAATGAATAAATAAAATAAAAAAAGAGAAAGAAATAGAATATCAATGTACTTCAAAATATCTCTACTAAGATATTTATCAATTGCGCAGGGAAAAATAACATGGTAAAATACAAACAAACCTAATAGTACTATAGGAGGAAATCTTGAATAGACTTTCATAAAAAAGGATTTATGACTGGTTCATAAGCACATAAAAAGATATTTAATTTCATTAGTAATAAATACTTGTAAAATTCAAATGAAATAACATTTAACACCAGACTGGGAAGAATGTAAAGTGAGATACTTACTACCAAGTACCGGAAAGGATCAGGGGAAATCTCACCCACTGCTAGGGGGAGTGCTCACTGGCAGAGCCTCTGTAAAATTGGTTCAGCCTGATCCAGTAAAGGTAAAAGCTCATGGTGAGGACTCCTGGAAGAATTCCTGCAGATGACCATCATGAGACATGTACAAAAATGCTAATAGTTGCATAGTTCCTAAAGTTGACCAGAAAAACTCCAAATGTTCACCAACTCTAGAATGTATGAAGTTTGGTGTACTTATTCCATGCCATATATCTGTGCACATAAATGAGTGAAAGCTACAAGTGTCAGCATAGATCTTAAATACTGGCTAAAAGAATCTTTAAAAATTGAGTGAAAGAAGCAAATCATGTAAACATGCATACTATGTGATTCTCTTTATGTAAAGCTAAAAAAACTGGCAAAATTAAACAATAAATTATGTTGTGATCCACACAAATCTATGAAGAAAAAAAAAAGGAATGGTTAATAATAAATTTAGGATGGTGATTAAACAGTAATAAATAAACCTAACTGGAGAGAAGGAAGAGCAGAGTGGGGAGGTGCTCCCAGGGGTCCTCTAATGTACTGGTATCCTCTATTTCTCTATATACATTCTAGATCAAATATATATAAAATGTTTTATATACAATTTGTTTTCTATAAGACAGAATTAAAACATTTTCCAAGGAAAATATATGGCTTGGAAAATATCTATTATCAAAAGCCTCTGCTCTTATAGAGTGTTCTTTATAGCTTAGAGATACATGCATATAGTCTCTCCGTGGTTTGTTACTTAAAATGACCCAGGATTTAAAAAAAAAAAAAATTAACTGTTTAAGAATGGGGTCATGAGTTTGAAGGCTGTTTCTCTGATCAAGAAAAAAAAGGGAAGATAATAACTTGGCTTCAGTTCCATCCCCCACTTAAGTTACTAAAGAACATTAGTCCACACTGGGCCATCTGCCATGCAATGTGCAGCCAGGGCAAGGAAAGTAAAGTAACTCGTGTGAATTCAGAGACTTATCTCTCTGACATTCTGGCCCAGAAAAGAGGAACAGAAGTATAGTAGTATCTATTGAGACAACACTTTCCCACAGCCTGTCTCAAATTTCATAGCCCTTGTTAAGTAAGTTGATAATATCAGTTCCATTCCCAGTGGGCAAATGTTAATATCATTCGAATAGAACCTCAGGAGGTGATTTGAGGAACCAAAAAACACTATCCTATTGGGTCATAAAGAGAGGAGAATGTATGCAAAAAGGCAGAAATTCTTTGCCCCCCCCATTTTGCAAATTATTTAACCATGTTCTTGAAGGAGGGAAGGCAAAGAGGGTCTGCTTTAAATTTTTATTGCTTTACTATAAGCAAGTGTAATGCTCTTTTAGAATATCTATTTCTTTTTTCCCTTCCTCTGTCTTTGTTTTACTTCCATTAAGAAAATCTCTTAATATTCTTAGTTATAGACCACTGGGTAGGGACAAAGTCAAGATTAAAGATTGAGTAGGGTGATTATGGACTTGTTATTCCTTTTCCTTCAAATACTGGCCAGTACAGGCTGGGCGTGAGAATAGATCTGTTTTCACTGCCACTTGCATCAAGAGAAACAGAGTAAGCAAAATATACAACCTAAATTGTGCCTCTTTGGTGAAAGCCTTTTTATCAAATACAGTATCTTTCTTAAGTGTTAAGGAAATATTAAACAAGTGACAGAACTTGAAGAAATAATGAAATGGAAATGTAACATGGTCTGTTTTGATGTATGAGGTTCTAATCCCACCAGCACAAACGTGGCTGTGTTTTTCTGTTCCCACCAGCTGTGCATTTCTGGGCAGTACTAAGTGAAGGGGGTATTTAACAGGTACTTAGGCTTGCTGAGGCACTAGATTGAATGTTTGGGCTTAGGACTTTTGTTTGGTCATGTAAGGGGATAAAAAAATTTATATTCCAAATTCTAAAACATCATATTCTGTGTCTTGGAAATAAGAGTTTTTGGAGTTTCTATTATAGGCAGTAAAATGAATAATTCTGCATGGTTGTCAAAATGAATAGTATGTAAAGTAGGAACGCTTATTTTTTGAAAGACTTCTATTCATGCTAAATAAAATAGTTACAATATTTCCACTTTTCTTCTGTTGAAAAAATGGTCTAGATTGAAATTTCTCAGGAATTTTTGATCTATTAAACAAATGTCCAGATAAACCCTGATTGGTTCTCCAAAACCATATGCTAATCAGAAGACATGGAAGTCCAGAGATTAAAAAAGAGTGATTATCAGGATGGCAGGACTCCTCTGTAAAAATATTTTTATTATTGACTTGAAATTTTTACCAATTTTAACTACTGTTAAAATACAAATTACTAGGCCCTGGCTGGTTGGCTCAGTGGTAGAGCGTCAGCCTGGCGTGCGGAAGTCCCAGGTTCGATTCCCGGCCAGGGCACACAGGAGAGGCGCCCATTTGCTTCTCCACCCCTCCCCCTCTTCTTCCTCTCTGTCTCTCTCTTCCCCTCCCGCAGCCGAGGCTCCATTGGAGCAAAAGATGGCCCGGGCGCTGGGGATGGCTCCTTGGCCTCTGCCCCAGGTGCTAGAGTGGCTCTGGTTGCAACAGAGCAACGGCCCAGATGGGCAGAGCATCGCCCCCTGGTGGGCGTGCCGGGTGGATCCCGGTCGGGCGCATGCGGGAGTCTGTCTGACTGCCTCCCCGCTTCCAGCTTCAGAAAAATACAAAAAAAAAAAAAAAAGAAAAAAATACAAATTACTTTGGGCAAATAAGACATTAAGGATAGACATGTATATTAACAATCCAGCATGGATTTGTTTCTCTGGAGCCAAAGTGAGAAAACAATGTGAATAAATAAGCATTCTACAATGGTATAAGAGAGAATTAGTAGAAATTGCAGTGAGAACCATCCAGCTTAATACTTTCCTTTTAGATCCTTTGTTATTCTTCTTGCAGGACTTTCCATTTTAACACAGGATAAAACTTTTAAATGAAAAGGATTAAACTCTTATTGGGAGGATTTCAGGCTTCACCCAGTGGGTGACAGTTATCTGGGGAGACACAGGTTTTTTCATGCCCCCAACTCCTGTGCAGAAGGAGGCAGCTACTTACTCTACTTACCAGGGGCACTGAGTATAAGCCTGAGGCTCATGGCCTTCTACAACTTGTAAACAGGTTCTGAAGGCAGTTTCCATAAAGAATTTAAAGTTGAAATAGGTAATTAGCCCACTGAAGTAAATACTTTGAAGCACAACACCTATTTTTGTGTATGCTCTGGTATCGGATAAAAAAAGTTTGATTAAATTATTTTTCTCTTTAAGGAAGATTGTCACCTGAAAACAAAGAGAAAGAAGGGCAGTAGCTTTGAAGAGGAAGACAAAATTGAGACTAGTCGGGTCTCACACTTACTGTGACTGATTTAATCTCAAAGCTTCTCTAAACCCCAGTTTATTCTAGTAAAATGGAAACAATAATCTATTGTTTCAGGTTGTCTTAACATTTATAAAAAAAAACAACACTTCATGAGATAATGCAGTGGTTGTAAGAGATGAAATTCGTATATTTAAAGAAGAATGAATAACATTGACGGTGCCTTGATCAGAACGGGCAAACAATGAGTGACTGGTTCATGTGAGGACAGCCTAGATCTACTGTTCTGTTGAGCATCTTCAAATAATTATTGATCAAAAATAGGTTAAAGAAATTTTCATTGATAATTTCTTCAACTAAAATACATTGTTCAGTAGAATAGATTCTTCTTCAAGGAAATTCTTGATCCCATCTGTATATTTGATGCTTGTTTCCTTTGATAAATGTTATAATATTGATAGCATTTTATTCCCTGAATTTGGAGTTTGTAATGATTTTTCTTACAATAAAATATGTATATAAATCCATGCTACCTGTTGGGCAACTGAATTTGTAAAATTTGTATTTTTTGAGTTTGCTCAATTTTATTGTTAAAAGATGGCACTGGATAGCCATGTGTATGCTTGCCCTCAGAGAAGGGCAATGGATTGCAAATTATGGATTGCATTCCTGCTTGTGAGGGGCCGTTGTTTTGCTAACGTTTGCTGGAGGAGGGGTTTTTGTAGGCCCAGCCTGTTTTGCAGAGAGAGCGAGAAAATGCAGAGTGTTGAAGAATCCAGTTTTGTGCAGAGAGAGAAGGTGTGCAGATAGGGAACCAGAGTTGAAGGGCTTTGGGAGCCCTACTGAGGCTTGTGGGGGTCTTTGATTCTAGGAGGAACCTGAGAAGATTCTCCTGGTTGTGGAACTGGAGAATGCATCAGGGCTTTGTGAGCCCTGAATGAAAGGGAAGTGTTTTTCCTTGTGTTTGCTCATCAGCCAGTGCAAGACTTGAATAAAGGAATGGCCCACCATTTTTTGGCTCCACTGTTTCTTTACCATCTGTCTGAATTCAATGAGAACCTGCATGGCCACGACAGTGGTGACCAATGGCCCGACACTACCTTAATTAAGAACCATGGGGTTTGTGCAAGAACACTGTATGTGAAGTTATCACTGATATTCCAACACTGAACCTAGTCCTTTTAGAAAATATTTTTTAATGATAAAGGTCTCTTGTTAAATTACACTCATGGTTGTATCATAAAGTATGATGAAAGTGAAATTTAATGGATAAAATAGTATTCATAGGTGTTTTTTTTTTTGTATTTTTCTGAAGTTGGAAATGGGGAGAGACAGTCAGACAGACTCCCGCATGCGCCCGACCAGGATCCACCCAGCACGCCCACCAGGGGGTGACGCACTGCCCCTCCGGGGCGTTGCTCTGCCGCGACCAGAGCCACTCTAGCACCTGGGGCAGAGGCCAAGGAGCCATCCCCAGCGCCTGGGCCATCTTTGCTCCAATGGAGCCTTGGCTGCAGGAGGGGAAGAGAGAGACAGAGAGGAAGGAGAGGGGGAGGGGTGGAGAAGCAGATGGGCGCTTCTCCTGTGTGCCCTGGCTGGGAATCGAACCCGGGACTTCTGCACGCCAGGCCGACGCTCTACCACTGAGCCAACCGGCCAGGGCCAGGGGTTTTGATCTATCAACATTTTGGTGCTTTGCTGAGTTATGATCGCCTCCCATCTGCCCTGCCCACACTCTAGCTCAGATCTATATTTAATTGCCTTTCATTTCTAGGCTTTCTTAATACTTTTGAAATAAATACTTAACTTAGCATTTATCTGGATAAGTCCCAAAGTATGTGTCTTCTCCTACCCTGACATTGTGACACCATGAACATTGTCCTCTTGTAAGAATGGACTACTTGAAACATCTGTTCTTTAAGTCATGTGGTGCTCCTGCCAAGCATGGACCTCCCCTGCCTGAGCCCCTGCTGGTCCCACTGAGGCAGGGTCTCCAGAGCCCTGTGGGCAACTGAAATACACAAATGGAATATGACCAGACCATGTATAAAATAGAACACTAACCTACAACCTACTATTACCTACAAATCAGACTTGTAGGAATTCAGACAAGTATTTCTAACAGCCACTCAGAAATCCTCAAAACAGCCCTATAACTGTCAGTCCCATAGGGCCAGTAGTTGATTAGTAATGGATAGCTTTCCTAATTTTTGCCTCTGCTTCCAAATTAGGACTAACCAGAGAAAGCCAGTATGTATCCATAACCAAACATAGGATACCCTGCTTCCAGTTAGCCCATATTTAACTCTCCATACCAACAGCCTCCAAACCAGGTATACCTGCAGTCTTCCCTTTTTTCCATTATGAAGCTTTCCCACTCCTCTGCCTGCCTTTGAGTCTCTTCCAAAACGCAAGTGACAGTGGCTGACTTCCTTGCTATAGCAAGTCTAAATAAGTAGCCTTTGCCTTTTCTCATTTGGTTGGCCTTTGTTTATTTCCACGCATAGCTCCTGGCATGGGTCAGCCTGGTTTGTTGAAGTTGCTTCTTCCATTGTTGCCATGCCTGATCAAAGATGCTACCGCTCAGTGCCAAGTGTGTCCTCCTCAGCCCAGTGTTCTTAAACACGGGTTGGCTGCTCCTTGTCAGCTCTGCTCTCCCCACTTCCCCACTCGAGGTCAGGCTGTGTTAACCCCTGGAATACAAAAAGTTGATTCTTTCTCTCACTGTCCTGTTTGATGCCCTATTGGGCCGGGTTTAGATGTTAGACGCCCACATCTGTTTAGCTTTCTTTGGAACTAGAGGTGGTGGGGTGGGAGTGCCCCCTCCCAACAAATGAGTCAAGTCCCTCCCTTTTCTTTTCTTGCAACAGCAGAGAAAAGTACATGTGATCTGTCTGGCATATCACCTTATTACAATTAATTGAATTTCATATCATTAGAATTCAAACAACTTATTTGAAAGTCAGCTGAATGTTTTCCTCAGATAGATGTTCAGTACCTAAATGGTTCAAATTAACCTGTCATTGCATTGAAAATTCTATAATAAAATCTTTAGGATTGAGCAATTTATACTGCCTTTGATTCATTTATCCACACCGCAGTGACAGTTCTTCCAGCTGCTCCTCCCACTGCCTCAGCGCCACTTTATCTTCCTATGGCTATTTCTAGGTTTCAGACCCTGGAGAGCACTAGCTCATTGTTTTAGGTTAAAACAATCAGTTTTTCAGAGTCAAATATGTGGTTCATTTATGGTAAATTTGTGTTCTCCAGCTTTATTTATTTATTTAATTTGTTTCTTGTTCTTCTGCATATATAATATGTTATTGTTTCTAGACTGTTTTATAGTGTAATCTTTATGTAAACATGTTAAATGAAACATGCTAAAATGTGCTATGTGTTGTGCAATTAGTGCAAATAACCTTGGTGACTTGATAACCTGATGAGCAGATAGATGCCTTTTGCCCGAGGCTAAATTCACACACATATTTACAAGTGATGACAACGTTGTCACTGCTTACTTCTCAGAAGCTTTCCATTGATATTGATGTCAAGGCAGATCTTCAGTAACATTAAAATATGGAGAAATGCATCTTAGCATTGAGAAATATGGTCACTATAAAATGAATCAACTTCTTTTCCAATTCAAAAAGCTTAGCCAAGATTTACCATCTGAAAAAAAAACAACAAACCAAAACATCATCTCTAGAGGCTTGTTGCAAAAGCCAGAGGCCTGAAAAGACAAAATTAATTCCTTCCTTTTTCTTGCCCCAAAATCTAGTCCATCGACAAGTACTGTCATTCTAACTCTGAAACACTTCTTGACTCTGTCTGCTGCTCCCATTTTCCAAGACTCTTATCAACTCGTTCCTGAGCCACAGCTGTACCTCACCTGTGCATTCATCTGTTTCCTCTTTCCCTCTGTTCTCCATCGAGCACAGATAATAATCTTTGAACAAATGTATCATACCACTTTTCCGTTAAAAACTCTTCAGTGGATCCCGATTGCAAATCTAATACAATACAAACTCCTCCATGCTTGGGCCTGCCTGCTCTCCAAACTCACCTTCGCTCCTTTCCTTATCGTGCTGCAGACACGCTGGCCTCCTTCCCATTCCTTGTACCTGTTAAGCTCTTCAGTGACACACAGCCTCTCACTCACCCAACGCCACCACTTTCTTCTCACCGCTGACTCATCATTTTTCAAGTCTTGGCTTAAATGTCAACCCTTCAGAGAGACGTTCCTAACAGTCCTGTCCAAGTAGGTTTTCTCTCCATATTTCTCCATCTCTGCTCTCTGCATGTCTCATATTGCAGCATTTGCTTTCTTTTAGTACTTACTATTACATAGAAGTATGTGTTTGTTTGTTGGTGAATAGACTACCCTCTATAAGGGAAAGCGAGCCTATTTGTTTATTAAATGCTTGGCACATAGTAGTGATTCATGATTAACTATCGGGGTGGGTTAAAGGCATCAAAGGAACAGCACTCTGGACAGAGAGGGGGCTAGAGGAATGTGCCCGAGGCCCAACACCCCAGCCTAGAGGAGGAAGCGTATCTAGTGGCCAGTTTTTCATAGTAGAAAGAGTACTGGATGGGGGAATGATAGGTCTGATTTCAAGTCTTGGCTCTGTCCCAGAATAGCTATGTTCACTTGAGTGAGTGTTTAACCTTCCTATGAGTCTGTTTCTTTATTTTTATAAAGGGAATAAAATGCCTACTCTACACACTGATTATTAATATTGTATGAGACTGATGTTCATAAAATTGCCAAGCAAAGTTAAGTCATTATTCAGATATGGAGGCAAGAATGAGTAATAGAAACTGTTTATGACAAGGACTTTGTCACAGCAGCTGACAAAAGGCCAAGCATGAGTCTTGGGTACGGGACGAAAGTCTGACTGGCTGCAATGTCGCTGACCATTAGTTTCCAGAGCTACTACAATAAATTCAAGATGCCCAGTTTTTCACTGCCAGGCTCAATGAAGTCTCTTGGGGATGGAAGTCCATGGGGGTTCCGGGGTGCTGGCAGCAGGTTAGAGAAGGCCTCAGGGCAGGGGATTGCATACCCTCCCAGTCCTTTCTCTCCCCTCCATGTCCTCAGGCTCTCATTTTCTCATGCCCTTTCACCTTATCAATTTCTTTTACAAAAAAAAAAAAAAAAAGTGCAGAAAGTTCCTCACAATGTAAATAGCTGAGTAGTTGGAAGAACATTTGCTTTATAACAGGAAGTCACAGTCTTAACCTAAAAAAAGAGGGATTATAAAATTTCAGTCATTACCTAATGAGTAGAGGAGGCATCGAGAATAACTTGCTCTGTGCATCTCATCCATGGAGGTGTATACTGTGGTAGAGGTGCTCACTGTCCCTTAACTTATGCTCCTCTCGCAAGATATGGCCCCTATGGAAAGTGGCTGCCCAGCCTGGACTACATGTCTGAGTCCCCTTGTCTCTAGGTCGGGTCACATAGGTGATGTTTCACTTCTAGGCTAAGGTATTCATCAGTCTGGGTCTTTTTCATGTTTCCTGTCTCCTCCCACCACTGACTGCAGATGACGACAAGGGTCTAAGGTGGAACGTTAGCTCGGACAGAATCCGGGTCCTTGGTCTCCCTGGAGTGGAAAGTGCTCTGTCCTCCCAGAACACCTGCCCTGGTTTGTTAGATGAGTTAGAAATAAACTTCTGTTGGGTTGAACTACTGAATTAGAGTGTTTATTTGTTTATAACCACTAATGCTGTAATTAGGACAGGAAGTGAATTCTGGGATTAAAATTGAAGACGGAAAGTAATTCTGCTTAAAATTCAAATAGAAAGATCTCTAATAACAACATATTATGACATAAATTATTTGCTGCCCAAACAGAAGCTAACACCAGTTAATCTACATATCAGTGATGTGGGTTAGTAACCACCAAAGATCAAAACACCCATCAGCTTTAGCAGAATACAATTTCCTAATATGTAAATCAGCTTGAAGACTTTTGTTTCTCTCCGATTCCTAAGAAGGTGACCAAACTGACAAAGTCAAATTATCAAAACCTGTAGAGCAAGTTAAAAGCTGTAATCTTTGTATCCATCAGACAATGATGATTTATTTTTATTTTTGACACGGCATCTTCCTGTTCTTTTTAAAATCTTTGTCTCCCTTATTGTTTATCATATTACTTTGAGAGTAAGCCAGAAGGTGGTAAAAGCCTGTGTTTCTCCAAGTCGCGGAAACAGCTGACATCCTGTCTCTCTCGATTAATGAGTAATAGACAGGTGGATGTTTACCAGTGGCTCCAGCTGAATTATGACAAGACCCATCATGAGCCGGCTGGGATGCTTTTCTACTGTGTGACTAAGGGTGGTTCAACAGAACAACTCCTGGGGTTCTCAGCAAGTGGGGACAAGTTTGTACATTGCTGGCTCTCTCCAAATAGTACTAACAGTTGTTTTTGTAAAGGGCCTTCCAATTATTCTCTCTGCTGATGTTTGTTCTGTATAAAATCTTTGTTAGGTCTTTTGTAGGTAAAGCTAAAGCATGCAGGGTTTCAAAAAAAATCGCTGAGGATTAACAACGGCGTTAGAATTCAGTGTTCCAGAGATTTCTTCATGGTACTGGGGCTCCTGGCAAGATACTAGCCTTTTCACTTAGAAGCTATGCTAATATTTGCAGGGCAAAAGAGTCTTCTTGGTAGCCCACAGAAATAATGCGGCTTGTAAAAGTATAAAATCTGGGTAAAATCTGTATATGGGACCTTAGTTCAAAAAGCTCCTAGGGTTTACGCTATCACATTTATGTATTCCTCAAGCCCTTTGCTGAGTAAGTATGATGTATTGTCTATTCAGAAAGGCGGTGGAGAGAGTTTGCTGAAGGTGTTTTTCACATCCAAATGTTTTCTTTCACGTTTACATAGCTCATCTACCAAAGTGAGCTATGTAAAGCAGGAGTCAGGCATTACACTTGTAAGTTACTCCATTAGCCACTCTCCGTGTTATCAAGCCTTAAGGTATGTTTCATAAATATTTGTGAATAAATAAATGACAGTGTATGAAGCAAAGAAGTGAGGTTCCATGTGACTGAGGTAATTTTAGAGCATGGTGTCTTATTGTCTAGACACTTTTTTTGTTGTTGTTAATGTTAAGAAAGAACAGATGGTGCAACTCCTTGTAATTCTTATGGTAGGTAGTTTCTTAAATATAGTTAACCTTGCTTTCAAATGCAATTATTTTGCACCCCATCAGTATGGCACATTTAATAAATAATAGAGAAACTCCCCTGTGTTGTAAGAAAGGAATTCGATGATCCTATAAAACCCCATAATTATACCATTGTCAAAAAATGGTGAAAAGCGGTTGTTTGGAATTAAATAATATAACAATAATACCTTGATAAATAGAAAGAAAAATGAGTTGCACAGGGGAGTGGAGGGAAAGGAAGAACAAAACCTTGGCTATATACATGTCTTCTAACTGGATGGCATATAATTGCCAGAACACTAGTGTTGACCCCTGGTCTCTATCCTGGAGAAGAAAGGGGCTTGATGAAGCCATTTAGATCTTTCAGTTTGAATCTCTGTATAGAATTTTTCAGAAGAAAAGCATCTGATGTTATACAGAAACCACGGGCTTTCACTTTGTCCAGACTTGTGTTTACAGATCTGGCTTTGTCACTCACAGTTCTGAGAGTCTGGATTCAAGCTCTCCTTGCTGCAGTTTCCCTATGTACAAAATGGATTGCTTATTTCTACCCTTATCATAAGGCACACGTGTAACGATTGTTATTTTATTGCATCTAGGTAATTTGACTAGTTTTTTGAGAGTAGAGTATCTTAGATAATGAATAATGTGAGAAAGAAAAATAGTTTTTCTTGTTTCATGATCATTTAAAAAATATAATTAACATACCAAGTATCATTATTCTGATATTTACTCAACTTCAACAAAAAAGCTACATATATATGCATTATGTAATGTCATGTGAAATGTATGAGCTGGGGATTCTGTGATGATCATTAAATTATAGATTCTCACCAGTTTATTAGCATAGCCTGGATGCTAATCCTAGTGAATAGAATTAGCAAAGAAATATAAAGCAGTAATCTTAAAGGTAGAAAGTAAATCTACTCTGGGATATTAATATGAAACAATTTAATTAGGAATCGATGTATATCATTTATAAATTTATACATACATACACATCTATTTTAAAGGAGATCACAGATGTCTATAGTAACTGTAAATATCAAGAAAATAGTTAATAAACAAATGATACTGTATATTGAATTGGTATGTGAAAATCAAACTTTTTATTTCTGAAGTTTCTTAGTAGTTGGTAACTTTACAGATGTTTACATAGAACCATGGGGGACGATGTAGTGTAGGATAGTATTTCTTAACCTTATTTTCTTATTGAAAGTTGTTTTTTTGTTTTAAACTTTTTGAATGAAAAATTTCAAACATATTTAGTTGACAGAGCAGTATAATAAATTTCTTGTACCAATAAATTAGCTTTAATAATGATTAATTCTGTGTCAAATCTTGTTTCATGTATTTCCTCATCAATTTCCTTTTCCCATAATTTTTGTAATTTACTTAATATTTTAGAAAAATTTTTTATTTACAGAAAAATTAAGAAGATAGTACATTTCCCCTATACCCAGTTTCCGTATTGTTATTATTTTTTACTTTTTATTTTAGTGAGACAGAGACAGAGAGAGAGACAGACTAGGACAGACAGGCAGGAAGGGAGAGAGATGAGAAGCACCAATTCTTCTTCACCTTAGTTGTTCATTGATTGCTTTCTCATATATGCCTTGACTGGGGGGGGGGGGGGCTACAACAGAATGTGTGACCCCTTGCTCAAGCCAGCAACCTTGAACTGAAGTCAGCAACCTTGGGCTTCAAGCCAGTGACCTTTGGGCTCAGGCCAGTGGCCATGGGGTCATGTCTATGATCCCATGCTCAAGCCAGTAACCCCACGCTCAAGCTGGTGAGCCCGCACTCCAGTTGGATGAGGCTGTGCTAAACTGGCGACCTCAGGGTTTTGAACCTGGGTCCTCTGAGTCCCAGGCTCTGCGCCACTGCCTGGTCAGGCCAGTTTGCTATTATTAACAGCTTAAATTCATATGATGATTTTTTTTACAAAATAATGAGCCAATATTGTTAAATTATTTTAACTGAAGTCCATAATTTATTCATATTTTCATAGGTTTTACTTGATGTTCTTTTTCTTCCCCGGATCCCATCCAGGGTAGCACATGACTTTTGTTGTCATGTCTACTTAAGCTCCTCTTGGCTGTGATGGTTTCTCAGACTTTCATTTTTTTTTTTTTTTTTTTTTTTTACAGAGACAAAGAGTCAGAGAGAGGAATAGACAGGGACAGACAGACAGGAATGGAGAGATGAGAAGCATCAATCATTAGTTTTTCGTTGCGTGTTGCAACACCTTAGCTGCTCATTGATTGCTTTCTCATACATGCCTTGACCACGGGCCTTCAGCAGACCGAGTAACCCCTTGCTCAAGCCAGCGACCTTGGGCTCAAGCCAGTGAGCTTTTGCTCCAACCAGATGAGCCTGCGCTCAAGTTGGAGACCTCGGGGTCTCGAACCTGGGTCTTCCACATCCCAGTCTGATGCTCTATCCACTGCGCCACCGCCTGGTCAGGCCAGACTTTCATTATTTTTGATGAGCTTGAGAGTTTTGAGGAATATTGGCCAGTCATTTGTAGATGTCCCTCATTTGGAATTTGTCTGATATTTTTCCTATGGTAAGACTGGGCTTATGCATTATGGGAGAAAGGCCACAGAGTAGAATGTCATCTTCATTACATCACAGCCAGCATACGTACTATCAGCCTGATTTCTGGCTACTTATGTCAGCTTTGATCACCTGGATGAAGTAATGTTTGTCAGATTTCTTCACTATAAAGTTATTACATCCCTTCCCCCCCGCCTCCATATTGGGGAAACTACTATGTGCAGCCCACGCCTAAGGAGAAGGGAGTTAACTTCCTCTCTTTGAGGGAGTATCTGAATAAATAGTTGGAATTTTTCTGCATGGGAAATTTGTCTCTTCTCCCTCTTTAATTGATTTAATTACTTATTTATAACCATTACAGGCATCATATATTTTCTGTTGTAAACATGTCAATATTTATAAAACTGTTAACTAAACCTTTCTTTAAAAAAATGTTCATTTATTTATCTAGCCAACAGATATATATTTTTTTATTTTATTTTATTATTTATTCATTTTTATTAGAGAGAGAGGGGAGAGAGAGAGGGGGGGGAGAGATAGAGAGAGAACAGGGGGAGGAGCAGGAAGCATCAACTCCCATATGTGCCTTGACCAGGCAAGCTCAGGGTTTTGAACCAGCAACCTCAGCATTCCAGGTCAATGCTTTTTTTATTTTATTTTATTTTATTTTTACCAACAGATTTTTTTTTTTTTTAGAGAGGAGGGGGAAGAGAGAGAGAGAGAGAGAAGGGGGAGGAGCAGGAAGCATCAACTCCCATATGTGCCTTGACCAGGCAAGCCAGGGTTTTGAACCGGCAACCTCAGTGTTTCCAGGTTGACGCTTTATCCACTGCGCCACCACAGATCAGGCGCCAACAGATATATTTTCAATGTAGAAATTGATTTACTAAATAGTTAAAATATATTCAAAAATCAAATAATCGGCCCTGGCCGGTTGGCTCAGTGGTAGAGCGTTGGCCTGGGGTGCGGGGGACCCGGGTTCGATTCCCGGCCAGGGCACACAGGAGAAGCGCCCAATTGCTTCTCCACCCTCCCCTTCCTCTCTGTCTCTCTCTTCCCCTCCTGCAGCCAAGGCTCCATTGGAGCAAAGATGGCCCGGGCGCTGGGGATGGCTCCTTGGCCTCTGCCCCAGGCGCTAGAGTGGCTCTGGTTGCGGCAGAGCGACACCCCGGAGGGGCAGAGCATCGCCCCCTGGTGGGCAGAGCGTCACTCCCTGGTGGGCGTGCCGGGTGGATCCCGGTCGGGCGCATGCGGGAGTCTGTCTGACTGTCTCTCCCCGTTTCCAGCTTCGGAAAAATACAAAAAAAAAAAAAAAAAAAAAAAATCAAAGAATCTAATACCAATACTTATTGAACATATATTATTGAACATATATTATGTGCCAGGTATTATGCCAAGTGCTGTGAGTATAATGAATAAGAATAGATTATGAATCAGAAATCACATTTAAACCAATCTCACTTATCTCTCTTCCTTTGCCTCGATGTAAGTAATGAAAGCAAATACTTCTAGGGGCTTATTTGTGTCAGGCACAAGTAAAAACTATTTTCTCAATTTTAAGATGAAAAAAACTGAATTGTAGAGTGGCTACACTTGCTTGAAGTCATTTAATAATATATTCTAGAGTGACTTGATCTCAGGTAGTGTGGCATCAAGGTCTAAGCAGGAATCCTCAAATTGTTCCTGTTAAGGGAAGGATATTTAATATTTTATGCCTCATATGATCTCCATTGCTATTGTTTCTTCTCATTCTTTTTCTTTACAGCACATTAAAACTGTAAAATCCAGTCTTAGCTTGAGGGCCATATAAAAACAGGCCACCAGCTGGATTTGGCCCATAAGTCATAGTTTTCCAACCTGTACTAACCACTGCAATAAACCATCTCTTGCCAACAGCGTCATAATGGTCACACTCAGAATGAGTGAAGAAACTCCACCATCCGATAGGGCTTAATATTTTCTTTGTGATGCATTGGATTTATTTCTGCATTTTTTCATCATCCATAAAAGTATGCAGCACCAGGCTTGAGTTCCCAGGTAGTCTGTCTGTCAGATAGTCCTTTTGGACCGGGGTAAATAAATGTAAAGAACTCAAAGATGTAGAGTCTCAAGGAGATCTGAATTTGGGGGTAGTTGATTTGAGTGATTTTCTAGAGTACAAAAAGGATGAGTGGCCTACCTAAGCAGCAGAAGTGGTCTATATAGTTCTTTACAAATGAAGAAGAAGGCAACTTTGATCTTTGTGGTCACAGCTCCATTGTAAGGTCTTCCTTGTTGTTTATGTGGGAAACCTATTCACATACTGGGAACATGTAAGTCTGGTTCCTGATGGAGAAAGACATCCAGAGAATTCACTGTTTATTTTAAAAAGGTGCCTTATCTTTTGAATTGTGAATAAGAAAGACAAGATTTAGTCAAGGGCCTGGTCATGGTCCTGGCTCTACCACTAAAAGGCAGTTAGTTCATGCTTCTTTATAGTCTATACATCTGAAAAATTATAAGCTAGACTAAGGTATCCTGGGTAAAAACAGGCTGAACGTAACCTCACTGGAAAGCTGAGATTTCTAACTACATTTATTGGACACAATGTGACATGAGTCATGCTAAGTAATTTACATACATTATCTCACTAGATCCTTATAACTTAATGAGGTTCACATTATGTGCCAATTTTGCAGATGAGGAAATTGAGGTGTATATAGGTTGAACAACTTAAAATCATAGAACTAGTAAGACTGCTGCTCAAAACCAGATATGTCGAATTGTCAAGTTTAGCAGGTAATTTTTGAGTATTTACTAGCAGAATATACAGTAGATACTCACCTAATAAGATGTATCAAATATCTTTTTTCTTCGGTATCAAATATCTTTTAAGTACCAGGCATAGTGCTGGGTACTGGAAATATATGAGAAATAAAAGGAAATTCCAGCCCTTAGAAAGGAGTGTACCCTCTTCTCCCTTGCAGTCACTGCCTCTTTCTTTCATGAATCTTTCTACCTATATATTCATCTTCACCTGTGATAACATTCATAATACAGATTCTACACTCCTGTGAACACATACAAACACCTGCTATCTCCTTTCTTTATATTTTCCATCATAAAGGAGAGAAATGTAGTGGGGCCATGACAAAGAAGGATGTCTTAATGATGTGCCACATGTCACCTGAAGAGACCCTGATTCACATTGACCTATTGGAGTTTTGTCTCTCTACCTGTAGAGAGGATAAATTATAAATGACAACTGTTGTCTAAGAAAATATAGACAGTTTGTACTTACAAACATCCCCAGGGATGAATGTTTATTGAATATTTTGTTGTTTGGATCATAGTCATGTATAAGCTTTCTTGCCATTTCCTATTATCCAGTTTATTTCCCTATTTCTTATCTCCGCTGATACCAGAATATACTTTTCCAATGTGTAAAAGCAGGCCTGTGGTTTTACAGTCATACAAACATAAGCATGCTGAAGGTTGTTAAAAAATGTGAGCTACTCACTAACTTTGATCAGATCCAATCACCTGACCCATTGTGAGCTTTCCTAACGCCTTGTTTCAGGACTTGGTCCTGGAATTTTATATCATTCAGAAACCCAGGGATCAGAATCTATCATTAGACAATTGTGGTTAAGAGTACGGTTTTGTAATTAGTCAGATTGTGTTTAAATTATAGTTCCACCACGTTTGAGCAGTTGACTTTGACAGTTTATAAAACCCAGATCTCAGTTTCCACATTATAAAACGGGGATGATAGTACCTCATAGAGTTGTGAAGAAGATAATAGAAGCACTTATTAGTACCTTATAAATAATAAGTATTAGTCATTATTTTTGTTATTTAAAATATCAAGTTATCAAAATGTATAATCCACATTAAAAATTGGAATTGTGTGAATTGATTTTGATCCTCTAAGTCTCATTCTTTTTCTTTTATGATTGTTCATTCCCTTTTAAAATTACTTCATTCCTGCTTTCATTCCACTTCCGCAATGTTATTGGTGTGCTTGTTGTTGTGGGAAAAGGAAGGGAATAAGCTAGTTTCTGCCCTGAGGAGTTTATAGTTTTAGGTATATACATACTAAACATTTATGTAGAAACAAAACAATACATGATCATTAGGGTCACAGACCTGTACTTCTCAAGCTTCAGTGTGTATGCAGAGTCTTCGGGGATCTTGTTAGAATGCAGCTCTTGGTTCAGCACGTCTGGGGTGGGGCTTGAGAGTCTCCATTTTTAACAAGCTCCCAGGCGATGCCAATGCTGCTGGTCTTGGGTAGTACTTCGAGTAGCACAATCAGTGCTTCAGGATTTATAAGGGGGAAGAGATTAATGTTGACCCTGCCTTCTGCTTAATATTAAAAAAAGAAAGACTATAATGTGGGCTTCTTCTACATCGTTTCATAGGTAGAGGTTTAACATTTTTTCATGTTAATGAGAACAGTTATGTTTTTCCAGGAACAGCACAGCAGTCCTTACAGCGCATTCACAGCCACGATGCAAACTATAACGCACGGAGCGATTCTGTGTATTTGCTGTTTTCTTTTTCTTGGGTTCTGTTTTATCTTCAGATTTCTGCTCTGTTAATTTTATTATGCATGTTTTTGGCTGTAAGTTGCCTCAATTCTAGCTGAAAAATGTGAAACCAAAACCAATGCATTTAATTGCATTGTTTTAGTCAGTTATCACTGGTTTAAACAAATTTTGAAGGTTTTTAAGTTGCAAGTTAAATCCAAAAGAAATAGACCACATACTAAGTGATTCTAATGAGGCAACATCTTCTATTTATAAATCAGAAACTCTGTGTGTGTGCAAGAAAGAGCTGTGTGTTAGAACCATGTTTAAAACACAATCTCCATATATTTCCATTTAGGTAAAATGAAAACCAACTATTGAGCTATGATAATGCTTTTTTAGAAATGATAGGTAATAATAAAGACTGGAATCCTGGATGGAAGATTCTACTAAGATTTCTCTTTAACCCAAATGTTGGAATGTCAGTGAGCGCTGTCAAGACATTGCTGGGTTCAAAGGAGGATGACTTTGGTGGATCTCTCTTATGCATTTCACAAATATCGCTGTTCTATTCATTTTTATCTAGAGACTTGCTATTATTTCTGCTTTTGTCTTCCTTTCTTTCATCTTACATATCGGGTGGAAACTCTGGTTCCTCTAATTGTGTCTGACATGAAACTGTCAATCTTATCTCCAAGGCCTTTATTGAAACATTCCAGATGTGTGGCAGACTCTAGGATTGTAGGCGCGACTGGCCTCTGATTCTTAAATGGTCAGTGCACCCTCTCTTTCCTTAGCCTCCAGGGCTGTTCACCAAAGTCATGCATGT
Organism: Saccopteryx leptura; assembly: GCF_036850995.1. Classification (NCBI taxonomy): domain Eukaryota; kingdom Metazoa; phylum Chordata; class Mammalia; order Chiroptera; family Emballonuridae; genus Saccopteryx; species Saccopteryx leptura. The sequence continues at coordinate 69,861,392 of NC_089506.1, read as the reverse complement.
AATGCTAATTCAAAGCACCCTTTTTATCCAGCCTTTTATTTTCCTTCAGCACAGTGAACAGCATAGTGTGTTGTTTTCTCTTATTGGCAGTGTGCAAGTCCCCAGTTCCCATGGGAGCATACAATAAGCCTCTCCCAAACAGTTTTATATCTTTGACTCACCGACCTAATGAATTGGATTTATGAGTGAAATTGCAAATATTATTTCCATATTCACACAGACCCCAAGTCAAATATACTGAAGAGGAATGTCATCAACCTTTGATTATCTGCCCATCAATTTATTGTTTGTAGTGATGTTTTAAAAATTTTAAATCATCAGAAAGCTCCCATTAGAGCCATTCACATTTCTTTACAAGCATTTATCCTCCAATCTAGAATATGGACAGATGTATAAACCAAATTATTCATTTTTAGGACATTCCATTACAACGGAACTGTATTAATTTTAGACTCTTCGATCAACTATGTCTTGTCTAAAATATAAATGTGCCCATCGCTCTTTTGTTGTTGTAAATATGATAAGCTCAGAACGACGTTGCTACTTTCCCACCCCCAGTTCCTCTTTATTTTTATATCACCAACTTATTCTTCCTGATGGTCACAGCTAAGTTGAGTTGTTGTTCCTCCAATATCTTTCCTCTATGTCTGAGTGATAGGACATTATTGGATACTCTTTATTTACCCAACTAACAAACTTGATTAATTGTGGTTCTTTATTATTTTTTTACTTTGTATTTATACCAGTTTTACATGTGATTTCATCTGACGGACTGTCTGTCTGTCTTTTACTTGACCACGTGGACTCCTGGCAGGCGTGGACTCAGACTTGACTTTCTGTTGCATTAAAGAGAGCAGACCCTCTTTCCTTTCAGTGGGAACCTAGACCATCCATCCATTGATGGTTGAAAATCCATTCTTACAAAAAACTGCTTATCTCTTAATTCAAATTATGAAATAAAATAACTGGGGGTAGACATAGGATGGGGCCTAAGCTTCTGTGTTTTAAAAAGTACTGAGGAGATGTTGCCATTGGTATTCTGGTGATGTTGAGTGGCGAGGCCCTAGGTAGGGTCTTAAGCTTTCTTTATCCTCACATCACAACTAATGGTTGGCTTTGCCTGGTGCTTACTTTTATCTTAATTTCTTTATCCAGTTTCTAAGATCTGTTGTAAAAATTTCAGACATTACGGAAATAAAAATATAGGAAGTAAAAGTTCTTAATAACCTTTATTCCTAGAGACAGCTGCTGTCAACAATTTATTGCATGCTCTTCAAAAATTATTTTCTTTCTATGTATGACAATTTCCTAGAACTGAACTCATTCAAAAGATTCTGTTCTTGCTTTTCTCACTTTCCAAAATATTTTGGACGTTCTCCCCCCTAAAAGAACCTCTAGGTCTTTCATTCTATTTTAAGAATAGTTTGGCCCTGGCCGGTTAGCTCAGTGGTAGAGCGTTGGCCTGGCATGCGGAGGTCCCCAGTTTGATTCCCGGCCGGGGCACACAGGAGAAGCGCCCATTTGCTTCTCCACCCCCCCTCCTTCCTCTCTGTCTCTCTCTTCCCCTCCCATAGCCAAGGCTTCTTTGGAGCAAAGATGGCCCGGGCACTGGGGATAGAGGCGCTAGAGTGGCTCTGGTTGCAACAGAGCGACGCCCCGGATGGGCAGAGCATCGCCCCCCCCCCCGTGGGCGTGCCAGGTGGATCTGGGTGGGGCGCATATGGGAGTCTGTCTGACTGCCTCCCCGTTTCCAGCTTCAGAAAAATACAAAAAAAAAAAAAAAAAGAATAGTTTATATATGCCTTATTTAGAACTGTTTAGGTTATTAAGAAGATATTTATATAAACAAAGTTTTTAAATAAAATCAGCATCTTTTGGCAGGAATCAATGTTATGTAAATGAATAGTTTAAAATAGAAGTTAACTTGCCTCTAGATCATGCAGTGATGACACTTTTAAATGAATGAACGGACAGGGTGAAATGAGACACTGATGGGATTAGAAAGGAGACGTGATGCCTGGTCAGGTGGTTGCACAATGTATAGAGTGTCGGACTGGGATGCAGAGAACCAAGGTTCAAAACCCAGAGGTCGCTGGCTTGAGTGCGGGCTTATCTGGCTTGAGCGCCGCTGGCTTGTGCGTGAGATCATATACATCACCCCAAGGTTGCTGGCTTGAGCCCAAGGTTGCTGGCTTGAGCAAGGGATCAGTCGCTCTGCTGTTGCCCCCTCCCCCCCCCCTCCCTGTCAAGGCACATATGAGAAAGCAATCAATGAACAACTAAGATGCCACAACAAAGAATTGATGCTTCTCATCTCTCCCTTACTGTCTGTCTGTTCCTATCTGTCCTCTCTCTGATATCCTCTGTCTCTGTCAAAAAAAAAAAAAAAGAAAGAAAAGAAAAGAAAAGAAAAGAAAAGAAAAGAAAAGAAAGGAAGGAAGGAAGGAAGGAAGGAAGGAAGGAAGGAAGGAAAGAGAGAGAGAGAGAGAGAGAGAGAGAGAGAGAGAGAGAAAGAAAGAAAGAAAGAAAGAAAGAAAGAAAGAAAGAAAGAAAGAAAGAAAGAAAGAAAGAAAGAAAGAAAGAAAAGAGACGATTATTTTCCTCTATGGAATGGCTATCTCTTGGGCTTCTCTGGAGGCCTGGGTCTGAGGTATTTAAGGACAATGACTATAAGTATATAAAAATACACAGGGGCTTGCCTAAGACTCAGCACTCAGCTTCCTCAGATCAGTGATACCCTCAGAAATGCCCATCAAGCCTGACCTGTGGTGGCGCAGTGGGATAAAGCGTCGACCTGGAACACTGAGGTCGCCGGTTCGAAACCTTGGGCTTGCCTGGTCAAGGCACATATGGGAGTTGATGCTTCCTGCTCCTCCCCCTTCTCTCTCTCTCTCTCTGTCTCTCTCTCTCACTCCTCTCTCTCTAAAAAAATCAATAAATAAAATATTAAAAAAAAAAGAAATGCCCATCACCCCTTACCCTCACTGCAGAGATGGAGTCACCCAAAGCCTTTAGCCTGAGGCGTACAGGCTGAGCTGCCTTACACAGCTGCAAGGCAGCAGTTGCTTTAGTAGCATGTGGCCTGAGCAGTTCCCAGCCCAAGGCAGTGACTGCATCTGAGAGCTGAGAGCCACTCTGTGGGCCCAGCTTGGAGACCCATTTTCCCCTAAGGGTGAGGCTGGTGGCTGCTGATGCCTACTAGTCACAAAAATTGGTACAGAGGAGCTGTTTTATGAAAATGAGAGGCAGAGTACATTAACATAACTCTTCAAATGGCTGTCTAGGATACAGGAACCCCTGTATTGGCTCTAGCTCTACATGTTTGATTTCATACCGGGAATTCATAAAGGCGGTATCTCTGTCCATTTCTGTGTCTCACTTAAGGATAAGAATTTCTGGCCAGAAGTGTCTCTAAATTCCAGTCAGAATTGGAATGACCAGCCTGAGAGCTTTGCAATTAATTTGACTGAGAATCTTTTTGCAATAAAAAGATACTCTTCACTCCCCGCCTCGCCCTGCCCCCAAACCAGGCTAGAAATATGATAGATTCAGTTAATCTTCAACAGGCAGTTTCAGACATTTAGATCCACTTCTACTGTGTGATTAATTGCTTCAGTGTTTGGCAAGTATTAAACGGGAGAGTTTTGTGGGGAGGAAGTCGGCGAGCAGGCTGCAGCTGGCCCGCTGTTTGTTACTGCTCTGGCCCAGGCCCTGTTCGCTCTCAACAAAGCACAGCTGCTTCATGTCTGTCACAATCAATGGGATGACATTTCCCAACTGGTAATTACCAAAAGGATTCCTGTTGATGTCTTTTGGAACTGCCAATCTTAAAGGTAGCTCTTGGCTCCTGCTGAGTACAGTGTGTCCGCAGTTGGCCTTTTTATCTTCATTTTCGTGCTCGCACTGAAAGAAGGGTTTGTGTGGAGACTTGCAGCTCACTCCCCAGCGCCTCTATTCCTTCCCTCACCTGTCTACACATTAAAGAATATCAAGGACACTCTAAAACCCTCTGCGTGCACTGAATGAGACCGTCTAGGAGGGAACAAGGCAAAAAAAAAAAGGGCGTAAGAGACACCAGTGAAAGAACTAATGCAAGTTACTAATGAAGGTGTTTATATTTTTATGTTTTGTGAGGAAAAGGGTAAAGGCATTATTATTCTCTGGAGACTTGAATGAGAGTCTTCGTTATAATTTAGTGTTCACCTTAGAGAAGAATTCAGAAAATTCACTGGATTTAGTCGACTAGAAAAAAACACTCTGAGTTGACATGTGTCTCTTTATATTACATATAGTCTTTCAAGTGCCAGGATGTCATTTATTAGGCGATTTTTGAAAGAAACTAAATAATGCTATAGCTGGATAGATCTCTGGGTGGGACAGACCTATAAACATATCATAGAGGAATACGTTGATTTCTTCCTTCACTCAGCAGTGATTTATGGGAAGGGGGTGTTATATGCCAGGCATTGTTTTCCAGGATGAGAGCTGGAGTGGCACCAGATGGAGCTTGGGGTGGGGGTGGGAACAACATTATTTCAACAGTTACTAAACTGAAGCTGAGAGACACTCTCATTCTACCTGTACTTTCCCTACCAATACCAGACTCTGAAAATCCCAGGCTCATAAGCATATACTAGTTTCCTCACTTGTCATATTTTGATGATAAAATGGGTGTTGCCTCTGAGTCCTGGAGTTAAAAGAAATAAAGCACATTGACTATAGATGGACTAGAGCCCAGGAGCAGGAGTGTAACTAAGAAGACCAGGCAACAAAAAATTCAGGGTAAAGTAGACATTTAAAATGACAAAATAAAATAGAAATACTTAAAAAAAAGAAGAGGAAGGAAGTACTTAGTACGAATTTGTTGTTTAAAGAATGAAGTACTTTGGCGAGAGTGCCAAGACTGAACTAAATTTAGACCAGAGGCAGTGGAGAGTACACAGTCTCCGAGAATGGGTATAGGGGTTTTTTGTTGTTGTTGTTTTTTAGGGTGATGAAAATATTCTGAAGTTAGATAGTGCTAATAGTTACACAACTTCATGTCTATATTAAAAATCACCAAATTATATACTTTAAAGAGATGGGATTTTTGGTATATGAATTATATTTCAGTAAAGCAGTTATAAAAACAATGGAGAAACACTGGTTCAAGCTAAACCAAGGTGATGCGCCATCTTCCTGTGACGTAGGAACTAAGTGAGCGTTCCTTCAAAAGCCAGTCTTGCTTCTAATACACATAGTTCCTGGCCCTGGCCGGGAGGCTCAGTGAATAAAGCATCATCTCAGTGCACTGGCTGCAGGTTTGATCCCCAGACAGTGCACATACAAGAAACAATCAATGAGTGCACAACCAAGTGGAACAAGTCAATGCTTCTTTCCTTCTCCTCTTTCTCTCTTTCTCAAATCAATGGAAAAAAATAAAAAAACAAGCAAAAAAACCCCCAACAAAACATAGTTTCTGAAAATAAAACAATTTTGGAGATGCTTATCCATTTATATATATATTTTTTTTTTCTTTTTTTCTTTTTGTATTTCTCTGAAGCTGGAAATGGGGAGAGACAGTCAGACAGACTCCCACATGCGCCCGACCGGGATCCACCCGGCACGCCCACCAGGGGCGACGCTCTGCCCACCAGGGGGCGATGCTCTGCCCCTCCGGGGCGTAGCTCTGCTGCGACCAGAGCCACTCCAGCACCTGGGGCAGAGGCCAAGGAGCCATCCCCAGCGCCCGGGCCATCTTTGCTCCAATAGAGCCTTGGCTGCGGGAGGGGAAGAGAGAGACATAGAGGAAGGAGGGGAGGGGTGGAGAAGCAAATGGGCGCTTCTCCTATGTGCCCTGGCCGGGAATCAAACCCGGGTCCCCCGCACGCCAGGCCGACGCTCTACCGCTGAACCAACTGGCCAGGGCCTCCATTTATATATTTTAAGGGCTAGACTTTTCTAGCATCGGCAATGAGAGAGAGAGAGGACGTCAATTATTAGAAACTATTAGTATGATAGAATTGAAATGATAAATATGTGTGTATCTAAAAAGAATAGGAGAAATAGGCAAAAACTGATAGTATGTGGGAAAGCTTAGATCTGTGCTGACAGTAGCCTATAGTCTCACATGGTTATTTAACTTTAATTACAATGTAATAAATGTAAAAGTTCAGTTTCTCAGTTGTTTTATCCACATTTCAAGTGTCTGATAGCTACATGTAACCAGTCGTTACTGTATGAGGGAGGGTGGTTCTAAAATGTTCTGCTGGACAGCTCTGTTCTAAGTGTTAAGTGGTGCAGTGCTATACCCTATACCACCACATAGTTTGCTATGTGTCTATTGCAACTCAGGACTGTTCCAGTGAAGGTGAGAGTGTTGGTTGCTTTGCTTGGTCTTCAACAAGGGTAAACTGGGAATTGCTCAAAACCATTGGGTTAGCAATCATAAAGCTTAGATTTTGGCCCTGGCCTGTTGGCTCAGTGGTAGAGCGTTGGCCTGGCGTGCGGGGGACCCGGGTTTGATTCCCGGCCAGGGCACATAGGAGAAGCGCCCATTTGCTTCTCCACCCCTCCCCCTCCTTCCTCTCTGTCTCTCTCTTCCCCTCCCGCAGCCAAGGCTCCATTGGAGCAAAGATGGCCTGGGCGCTGGGGATGGCTCCTTGGCCTCTGCTCCAGGCGCTAGAGTGGCTCTGGTCGCAGCACAGCAACGCCCCGGAGGGGCAGAGCATCGCCCCCTGGTGGGCAGAGCGTTTCCCCTGGTGGGCGTGCCAGGTGGATCCTGGTCGGGTGCATGCGGGAATCTGACTGTCTCTCCCCGTTTCCAGCTTCAAAAATAAAAAAGAAGTAAAAAATAAAAAATAAAATAAAAGCTTAGATTTTATTTTAAATTCTGCATTGTTTCAGATATTTAATTCACTTTTCTGTCTTTTCTTTTTAGCTACCTAGTTTTAAAATCTGATAAATATTTGACAAAAACTAGTTACCATATCTCAAATGTTTACACATCAGGACATTATTTACACTTGAGTAAGTAGTTTCTGTAGGGACTCACCTATCTGATCTTGGACCCTCTATAACAGTGGTAGTCAACCTGGTCCCTACCACCCACTAATGGGCATTCCAGCTTTCATGGTGGGCGGTAGCGGAGCAACCAAAGTATAAATAAAAAGATAGATTTAACTACAGTAAGTTGTTTTATAAAGATTTATTCTGCCAAGCTTAGCGAAAATCTGACATAAAGTACTTGGTAAGTAATTATTATTATATGCTTTATCTTACTGTAACTCTGCTTTATAAATTTTATAAAATAAAGTTACTTCCCTACTTTATAAATCAGCATTACTGTGAAACCGGTGGGCGGTTAGAAAATGTTACCACTAACAGAGATACAGAAGTGGGCAGTAGGTATAAAAAGGTTGACTACCCCTGCTGTATAACATGGATTGGGGAACTGTAGTTAAAAAGCCCTGAGTGTGAATGGTGATGTGAATGTGATCCCTGCTGCAGACACAGGGAAGCAGGTTTCTTGGATGCAAACACCAAGAAACTATGTGAGTGAGTGACCTTTGTGCAGACACAAAGGAATGCATGTGAACTGGCCTTAGGAAATTAGCCTAGAGGTTCTAGATTGTCCCTTCCTTAGTGCTTGTTAATCCCTTTATCACCTAGTCTCCCTCCCCAGCAATCCTGTTACCTTCTGATCAATAAAAGCTCCGGGAAAAGGAGACTTGGGAGGTCAGTATTCTTGACTGCCTGTGCCTCTTCTCTTGACAACAGTTTGTGTCTTGAGCCATTTTTCCATGTGACACAGGTAGTTCCCAGCAGGCTGCAGAACTACAATTTCTGTCTTCATTTTCTTTGTTTCAATTTCCTGGCCTATAAAATGCTATTAGAATTAATACTTTCCTTCAGCATGACATATATAAAATTAGGATTTGGGGATTATCTTAATAAGGTGCTATAAAGAAAAGAGCTGTAAGATAAAGTATATAAAGTTATCATTAAGTTTTTAAAAAAGATTCTATTTATTGATTTGAGAGAGAGGAAACAGAGAGAGAAAGGCAGGGGGGTGGAGGAACAGGAAGCATCAACTCACAGTTGCTTCTCGTATGTCCCTTGACCAGGCAAGCCCAGGGTTTCAAACTGGCAACCTCAGCATTCCAGGTTGACACTTTATCTACTGTGCCACCACTGGTCTATTATAAAGTTTTTTAAAAAGTGACTTCTAGCCTGACCAGGCAGTAGTGCAGTGGATAGACCATCGGCTTGGGACACAGAGGACCCAGGGTGAAACCCCAAGGTCACCAGCTTGCGTGTGGGCACACCCGGCTTGAGCACAGGGTCACTGACTTAAGTGCGGGATCATAGATGTGACCCCGTGGTCACTGGCTTGAGTCCAAGGTCACTGGCTTGACTAAGAGTCATTTGCTCTGCTGTAGCCTCTTGGTCAAGGCACATGTGAGAAAGCAACCAATGAATAACTAAGGTGCTGCAACAAAGAATCATTGCTTCTCATCTCTCTCCCTTCTTGTCTGTCTGTGGCTGTCTGTCCCTTTTTCTCTCTCTTTCTCACTAAAAAAAAAAAAAAGAAAAAGAAAAAAGAAAGACTTTTAATGTCAATTATTCTTATTTATAGGAATGTTGGATCTTACCCAAAATATATATTTTAAAAATATAAAAGCTACCTGGATGACCCTCTCAAGGGCAAATATTGCAAGCATTCTATTGTATTTTTTTTCATTTTGCTTTATGTACTGTTTACACAATTTTGCAAAATTGATGGGGTATTGCATATACCCCTAACTTTTAGTCCCCAGCTTAACCATCTGTACTGTGTAGCACAGTGGTTAAGAGTGTTGACCCTGGGCCCTCACTGCCTATCTATAAGGGCTAGCTCTGCAACTCGCTAGTTACATGTCCTTGGTCATGTAACTGAGTTATTGGAACACTGAGTTTTGGTTTCTGGGTTTGTATGATGGGCGTAGTGACAGTGCCAATCTCTCAAAGTGGTTGTGAGACTCACATGAGTTAATAGAGTAAAGCACATGAATGATGACTGGCATGTAGCATTTGGTAGTATGATTACAAATGCAACCGTTTCAACCACTACTTGGACTTGCAGAACTGAAGCCCTTCCTAAAAATCCCCTTAGCACTCAAGTTCCCCAAAGGGGAGTTAACCAGTCTGCTGGTTCCAGTCTGAGTATTATCTTCCATATTCTCTCTCATTCTGCCTTCTTTTTCTTTATATCCTTTGTTTTTGAAATGGCCAAGAGTGTCTTTATGGTTAGTGGCGCCTGTGATTCTTCATGAGAATCCTAGAGTTCGTGCCAAAGGTACTGCATTCCGGTCTTTTCAGAGCCAGTGTTCTTGGAGGACAGCTGACTGTTATTAGTTTTCCTGTGGAAATAGAGAGAAGAACTTTCTAATTCTATGTATGGTAGACTCTAACTGTATTTGTAAGGGGCTGGCTTTTGTTTTGACTCTGATTCTGCAGAGTGGATGTTATAAATACAAAGTTTGTCTTTCTTGCTAATATTGACATTTTTAAAGGTGTGATTTCTGTGAATTATTATTATGAAAGTTTCTTTCCCTACCAAGGGTGTGAAGATGAAACAAAGTGGGGGAAGTGGGAGTAAAAGAGAAAAACCCTGCTTTACCTCCACAACTACTTATCTACATTAGAAGCGTGAGCTCCTTGAAGATAGGTACTTTCTCTTCGTGTGCTGTCTAATATAGTATCAGTAAAATCTTAGATCTGTAAAAACCCATTGGATATATTAAAATGTATTATTTTCAGTGTTACAAGAAGAAGAAAGCAAGGTGATATTAATGAAGGATCTAATAGGTGGCAGACACTAAATATATTATCTCATCTCATCTTTATAGTGACCTTTGAGGGGACAATTATAATCTTCTTACAGGTGAGGTAGCTGAGTCTAAGAAAAGTTAAGCAGTTTTCCTGGGTCACACTATGAGTAGGTGACACAAATATGGATTTCACATCAGGTCTGCTTAATAAACCCCAGGCTTGTTACTCCTATGGCAATGCAGGTTTTTAGGATAGGCAGAGAGATGATTATTCTAAAGCAGTAGCATCCTGGACAACTGGATGCCTTGCAATTTACAACACATAGCTTTTTTAGAGAACTAAAATAATATATCATCTCAAGGGATGGGAACATAACTTAGCTGTGAGCAGAATCCAACTTAATTGAATTTATTCTGAATTTGAATCAATTTAGGTTCATCTTTATCAGTCAAAACACCTATCACTTAGTTTTAGGGGAAAAGAGTTTGGTAAAAAAAAATTTCTCATATCCCCTTGACATCAAATAATTCTGCAGAAACTATGATTAAGAAAAGAAACACATAAATTACATATGCCTTGAAATATAGATTTAAAATTGAAGTAATTTAATGAGCAGCTTACAGTCAAGCTATGATAATTTTATTTGAGAATCTTTAAAGAAACTGTGAAATGTGACCTTTTCCACTTTTTCTTCTTAGACACAAGTGAATAGAGTTGGTTGTTGAATTTCTCTTGAACAGTTTTTTAAACATTCTTCTGAGTCCCTTTCTCTTACACTATCTATTAAAGCTAGTTTAACTTTAGCCAAGTCATTACTTTCTAAGAGACATCATTTTCTGTCCTGCTGTCACCGTGGACCACATACGAAAAATGTGTTTGAACAAGAAGGCATGCTATCTTCTTACCTGGGCATTTGAGCTCCCCTATTGCTTAAGAATCTTTCACATCTTTCTAGGTGTCAGACTCAAAGGAGTCCTCCTGAAAAACTAAAATGTGGTGAAGTAAATCATGAAAAAAAAATCTGTTTACTTTAGGTCAGATATTGAGGAGCTTTTGATATGTAGTCATTAAGGTGAGTGGATGTAAACATCCTCTTAACTATCCAGGATAAAGAAAGATCACAATAATTTCTCTTGTTCCTTATCTCTGTTTTTCAATAAAGTGTCACCAGATGGTAGTCGCTGGAATGCAGCCATTTCCTCTGCTGTGTATTTATCGGCAGATCTATGTCAGTTGACATTAGATCTAGCTTTCCTGTTATTTAACAGTGATGAGATAACTAGTGGTAACTTATTTAATCAATACATTCTCTTTTCTTAATATACTTTATATTTAATAGAAACTAGTTTTATAAATATATCGGAAACTGATTTGGCTGTATTTGCCTTCATTTGCTTCTCTTACTAGTGACTCTTTAGTGATGAGAGTTCAACTTTCCTGTGAAAATTGTGATGTTGAGTTAAAAGGATTACACAGGATAAGAGATGGTCTCACAGGCTTGGTTTGTCAATTTATTTATGGGGTACATGTTATTAGACTTTTCACAAAAAGTACATTACATCTAACTAGAAAGTGTTTTGTGCCCTGGCCGTGCAGACCAGTTGATTGGAGGGCTCTCCTGATGTGCCAGGTTGAAGGTTTGATCCTGCTTGGGGCAAATTGATGTTTCTCTCTTTCTCCCTTTCTCTCTCTGTTTCCCCCTTCTTTTCTCTCTCTCAAAAAAGAATCAATCAATAAAAAATTTTTAAAGGTTTCTGTCAAACCTAAATGTTTTATAATATTGTTAAGGTACCTTTAATATTTAAAGAATAACTATTATATAACTTCACATATGAATACTACTATAAGAGGTTGACTGATTTGCAAGAGAAGTGGCAACAGCTATAGATAAAAGGAACAGTACAAAGAATTAAAAATACTATATACAGTAAGTCCTATATTTAGACTTGACATAATATAATGACCAGGGAGAAATTTTACATAAGCATTACTAATGCATGCTTGAAAGTTTCTTTGACGTGACATTAATTAGAGAAACTCCTAGTGATAACATGACTCTTTTTGGTGCTAAAGGCATATAACATGCTGCACCTTAACATAAGCAACTGGCTTACAAAAATAAATTGTGGATATTGAACACAAAATCTGATAAAAGAAAAAAAACCTTCAAATGAGACATTAATTTCTCTAGGTAAAATGTGTTGCTAATCAATGTAATTTTTTAAAATAAATTTGTTTCACTACATAATTACTTTCATTTATAAAAAAGTTCTATAATAGCCTTTCTAAAATCTTATTAAATACATTCATTCTATACATGTAACTCTGGATAGAACAATGTGTAAGAAACAGTTGTGTCTTTGAGGATTTTAGTCTAGTGAGGGAGAAAGACAATGATATATTTGATATTATGATAAACACTAAAAATAGAGTTATTTCCAAGTAATAGGGGGTATTAAGGATGAACTCTCTAACTCCTATAGGCAAACTAATCTGGGTAGATTTTTCAAAGGACGCTTCTCCCTCACCTGTGATCCCCATGTATGGCTTTGCCCACCTGAGGGTTAAGCCAGAATCCTCTAAAGCCAGCCTTCCCATTGCCAGTATATCCCTAGCATCCCTCCGACTGCACTCATCAGAATTCTGGAGGTTGTAGTGGAGGAAATTCCAGGCATATATATATAATTTTAAAAATGTAAAAGGGGATTCCAGATCTTTCCTCTTTCTTTAACAAAGAACAATTTAATCTCATTTTATTATTATTATTATTATTATTATTTTTGTATTTTTCTGAAGTGAGAAGCAGGGAGACAGAGAGACAGACTCCAACACCCACCGGGATCCACCCGGCATATCCACTAGGGGGTGATGCTCTGCCCATCTGGGGCATTGCTCCATTGCAACCAGAGCCATTCTAGCGCCTGAAGCGAAGACCATGGAGCCATCCTCAGCACCCGGGCCAACTTTGCTCCAGTGGGGCCTTGGCTGCGGGAGAGAAAGAGAGAGATAGAGAGAAAGGAAAGTGGAAAGGGTGGAGAAGCAGATGAGTGCTTTTCCTGTGTGCCCTGGCTGGAAATCGAACCTAGGGCTTCCAAATGCCAGGCTAATGCTCTACCACTGAGCCAACTGGCCAGGGCCAATCTCATTTTACTTTTAAGAAATAACATAGTCTTGGTATTTTGCCATGTGCTTCAGTGGGGTGTTGTGTCAGGGAGCAGGTTTTGGGAGAGGGGAAAAGATGAGGTAAGTTTAGAGGATCCCTGAGGAAATAGTTCCAGACATTTTTCTTTTAAAATGATTTTTAATAGAGATATTTGTCAATGAATTTGGGGAACTCTGAGCATGCACCAGGGAACTTGACTAAGGACCTCCTCACTGTCTTCGCTCAGACTTTGCAGTTCTCCAGGCCTCGGTATTGTTTTCACTAATGGTCTGTGGTTAATTCCTAAGAAAGCCTAATATAAATACACCAAAAGCCAGCAAAACAAACCTAAGTCCTAAAATTCAACCTAATGGCATAATGATGATGGTTCTACTTAAGCAAATACTTACTAAGGACAAAAAAAATTATGTTAAAGCCAAACCAAACCTACTATCCAAGGGATAGCAAAATCGAGTGATCTCCTGTATTATCTGCTGAGTATATCAATTCCACCAGTCATACATTCCCTCTTGACCACAGAAAGTTACTACAATTATTTCTAGAATAGTTAATGGAAGATTGTTTTTAGACTAATCTCCGTTAGCATTACAAACATAGTCCAGTGGGTTAATATAATAGACCTCCTTGAAAACAGCAATCTGATTGTTTATGACTTGGTATAGAAAGATTTTATAATGTAAATTCCAAATATCTTGAAACAATGCCTTCAAATATCAATGCTCCATTTCTAAATCCTAAGGAAGACCCTGACGTGTTGGTTTGCTTCCAGGGACATCTTTTTTTTTTTTTTTTGCTATTTTCTGAAGCTGGAAACAGGGAGAGACAGTCAGACAGACTCCCGCATGCGCCCGACCGGGATCCACCCGGCACGCCCACCAGGGGCGATGCTCTGCCCACCATGGGGCGATGCTCTGCCCATCCTGGGCATCGCCATGTTGCTACCAGAGCCACTCTAGCGCCTGGGGCAGAGGCCAAGGAGCCATCCCCAGCGCCCGGGCCATCTTTGCTCCAATGGAGCCTTGGCTGCGGGAGGGGAAGAGAGAGACAGAGAGGAAGGTGCGGCGGAGGGGTGGAGAAGTAAATGGGCGCTTCTCCCGTGTGCCCTGGCCGGGAATCGAACCCAGGTCCTCCGCACGCTAGGCCGACGCTCTACCGCTGAGCCAACCGGCCAGGGCCCAGGGACATCTTTTAAAAAACAACTTAAATGAAGTGCATTTTACAAACAAAATTTTCACTCTTTTAAGTGAGCAAGTCAATGAATTTTAATAAATTCACAGAACTATCACTACATTTCAGTTTTAGAACATTTCTATCACCTCAAAAATTTCCCTCATGTCTGTCTGTAGAAATGCCGCACTCCTAGCCCCAGTCCTAAGCAAATACTACTCTGCTTTCTGTCTCTAAATTTGCCTTTCCTGGACATTTCATATAAACGGATGACTACATGTGTGTAGTCTTTTGTATCTACCTTCTTTGACATAGCATGTTTTTGAGATTCTTCCATGTTACATAGCTTGTGTCAATTTGTTTATTTTTATTGCTTGATAGTATTTCATGTTACTGATTTATGTATGCATGGATATCATATAAGAAATGTATATACATTTTTTAAATTAAGGTATAATTTACATATAACATTGTATATACATTTTGCAATTCTCGGTGTCTCTTTCATCATGCATAGAAATATTAGAGTGGCTTCTTAATGGCAGGAAAATCAAACAAAATCAAACAAACAAACAATTCTCCAAGGGTCTCATTTACTGACTGCTAGTACTCTTGGAAAAATTGATTTTTAATAGCAAAAGGGATAAGTAGAAATGGGTTAATTGTGTCCTCTTCCTCTCTCTCTTTTTGACTTGGGATCCTCAAATCATGGAGTCATGAATCCCCTTGAATTTCATGCTAAAATTTGTTTGTGCGAAGCTTCTTCTTTTGCCTGGGGAGATGGCCCATGTCTATAATCAGAGTCTCAGTCTGTTACATAAAACAGTCTAAGAGGGAATCTTAGTGTTCTATTTGTTTCATCCTTGACCTCTTTCCTTTTCACTTGATATATTTTTTTTGGAAAATATTTACTTTCGTGGTTTCATGACTTCAACTACTAGCAGGTAGATTGCTGGGAACCCAGATCAAAATTTATTTTTCTTATCAAAATTATAGGCCATGTAATAGTTTGAAATGTATTTTTTAAATTAGAAGGAAGCCATCCTTTTCTAAGCATAAATGTGGCATGGAGGTTTATGTCCCTTCTTGTCTTTATCACCCCACATTGAACCTTACTTAAACTTTCCCACCTTGAAGGGACAGAGAGGCTGGAACTTTGTCTTGCTATTTTATCTACAGATTCTATCACCTTTCTTCTCTTATATCTGTCCCACTGAGGCTGAAAACCACTGTACTTTGCCTGACACTCGCCCACATGCATATATAGTAAATGGCACCGATTTTAAATGCACAGTTTGGTATTTCAATGGAGAGCTGTATCCCACTTTCAGATCACATGTCATTGGCATATTATTTTTGATTCACCTACAGCTTTATCATTTTCCTCAATTCACTAAATTCTTTTAATTTTTTTTAATGAGAGAGGAAGTGAGAGAGACAGGAGAGAGATGAGAAGCACCAACTCGTAGTTGCATCATTTTAGTTGTCCATTGATTGCTTCTCATACATGCCTTGATAGAGGGTGGGCTCCAGCTGAGCCAGTGACCCCTTACGCAAGCCATTGACCTTGAGATTCAAGTCAGTAGCCTTTGGGCTCAAGCCAGTGACCATGGGGTCATGTCTATGATCTCATGCTCAAGCCTGCAACTCTGTGCTCAAGCTAGTGAGCTTGCACGCAAGCCAGTGACCTTGGGGTTTTCAACCTGAGACCTCAGCATCCCAAGTCAATGCTCTATCCACTGCACCACTGGCAGTCAAACTCAATCCACTAAATTTTTAACTGTAGATAATTGCTCTAAGGAATCTAAATAACGGTTTTGTGATGTGACATTAGACAAGGATGCTTTGTTTAGAGATTTTTAATGATCCAACTAGATAAGAATTACTTTTATTTGTAAGTTTAGGTCCCTTCCTCAGATTGCAAGAGAAAGCAGCCTTTAGTCCTATGAGTTTCTGAGAAGTAGAAATTTCATCAGCACTCACTCAGTCATTCAACCAAGAAGCATTTCTGAAGCCTCTAATTCTAATGACACTGTACAGGAGATGGAAGAAAAACATCAAGGGGTGAAGAAACAAAGTCAACACACCTCTACCATCTGTGTGTTATTATCAGTGTTCATATGAATACTGTCCAAACCTTGATTTGTTTCCCAAACATCCAGACTTGACTGTAACTACCTAATAAATATCTCCACCTGCATGGTTTACAGACACTTAATGTACTACATGTCCCCATTTGAACATCATGCCCTGCCTCTCATAACTTCTCTTCCTCCTGATGGCTTAATGAGTAGGATTAACATCAAAATGATATTTGAATTCTTTCCTCTTGCTCGACACCCACATTTAATGGGCAGCAGGGCCAGTCAGTTAGCCCTGAGAACCATCGGGCATGTATCTTCTTCTACAACCCCACTGCCACTCTCTTCTTTTGGGTCCTCCTCCATTGCATAGATTCTTGTGGGAGTATTCCAACTGATCTGGCCACTGCTAGACTTGCTGCTACCAGTCCCTCCCCATCCTGCTGCCAAATTGACCCCCTGCTTCAAAACCTTTGCTGCTTTCCATGGCCTGGGATGAAGCCTAAATCTTGAGGCACATCAGACTGCTACTTCATGTGGCCCCAGCTCCTCTCGCTGGCTCATCTGTGGCCGTTCCTCACCATGCACTGAGTTCCAGTAATGCAAACATCTCCCCACCCCCAAAATGTCATTTCTTCCCATATGTCTGTGCTTTTAGAAAGGCTAAGCAATTAACAATGTGTTATCTTGTTCTACACTCACCCATCCTCAGATCCTCATCCCACCCTTTTAGTTTGCTGGACTACTTCTTATTCCGCAAGGCCCTGTCCAGGTGTCATCTGCCTTGTACCACCTCTGCGTGCTCCTACCCTCTAGAACAGGTAGGCGTTTCTCTCAGTGTATCTGTCAAGTTCCCTTTACTCTGTGGATGTTGCTTATATTAAAGTCTCATTTACTATGTGGGTTCCTGGAGGTCTTGACATTTTATATATTCAGTGTCTAACAGCGCCTGGCATATGCTAGGTATTCAATAAAATAAAATAAAAAGCTGAATGAACGAGTAGCAAAGTTTGCAAAGAATATGGTAATCATATGACTGGCCTTGCTCATTTTACTAATGAGGAAATTAAGACCCAGTGGAATTAGGAGAATTGCATAATTACAAGCCAAATCTGGAAGAGAACCAAGGTGTTTCGACTGTCAGTTGAATGCCTCTTCCACCGCACAGCATATTATTATTTGATAGAATTCTAATGAAAGAATCTTTAGCTTTAGTGATAAAATGTAACTCAGTAAGACAAGGAAATTTATTTGGTGGATAAAGAAAGAAAAGCAGTTTGTTTAATTTCACAGAGGTTATCATGTTATTTTATGAATTTTTGTATCCAATGCATGCATATATATATATAAAGGTGATTGGAAGAGAGCAATAATTCCAGTATAGAGAATAATCTAATGAAGAAATTATGGCATTTTACTTAAACTGATCAGTTAGTGCTTAGTAATTTAGAAGGATTTCTTCTCTTAAGCTCTCAAGTAAGTGAAATATGGAAACTTCACGGATCCCCAGGGCCCAGCGCTTGGCTGCGGACTGGCAGTGAGAGGAACAGGAAAGTACTATTTCTTTTGAAACAGAGCCAAACACATGTTTCATTATTTTGGGTTCTCTGTTTCAGGCAAGTGACTTGCTTGAAAATACTCACCTCTGGAGAGAAGTTGTAGTTTTTGTTTGGATTTTCATGAAAATTTTAAATACAAAGAATTAAAGAGAAGTACAGAGAGGAGAACCGTGATTAATATCTTATTTTCCAACGAGGCTGCTCAGAGTTGGGATACATATCATGGAATGGAAAAGTAGAATGGAGGCTCTCTTATTCAAAGTAAAAACAACTATAGATGAGACTAATTCAGTGGGTAAATGATCACTCTGAATAATGTTTCTCTGAACAGAATATGTCTACCTCATCTTATTAAATTAAGAAAGGTATGGATTGTATGAGAGAAGTATAGATTATATTTTAAAGGTAGAATTTAAGGATTAAAAATTAATTTTAAGACCCTGGCTGGTTGGCTTCCGTGGATAGTCAGCATGTCAGCCTGGTGCGCAAACGTCCCAGGTTGATCCTGGTCAGGGCACACACAAGGAGTGACCGTCTGCTTCTCTCTCCCGCTGCCTCATCTCTCACTCTTCCCCTCCCACAGCCAGCAGCTCCGTTGGCTCCAGCCTCTGCCTGGGAGCTGAGGATCAGCTGAGGATCAGTTTGTCAGTGCGCATCAGCCTCAGGCACAGAGGATATCTTGGTTGATGGAGCATTGGTCCCAGACGGGGGTACCTGGTAGATCCAGGTCCGGCCACATGCAGGAGTTTGTCCTACTATCTCCCTCCTCTCACTTAAAAAAAATAATTTTAAGGCACACACGTTTGGAGGAATGATGAATTTCAGTGCCTCTAGCTCAGTTGCTATAGAGGGGAGCAGGGGAGCAGTGAGTTCATATTAGGAACCAGCTGTTGCTCAGAGTACGCAGAGGGAAGGAGCTGCGGAGATCCAGACGAGGGCTGGAGGGTGGGAGGGGCCATGCTGAGACCACAGAAGAGGGCAGAAGCAGGTAGAAATTGTTGAGATCTGAAAGAAAGAGGTTATTGGAAACAGTGGAGAGAGGATGCTTACAAGAATTATCCTTGGAAATAATTTCAGGTTTGATCTTTGGTCAGGGCACATACAAGAACAGCTTGATGTTCCTGGCTCTCAAAATAATAATAATAATAGTAATAATAATAATTTCAGAGTGAAGATCCACTCTCTTTTCTCTTTTGTATATATCACAAAGCTTTGATGAAATGATAGAAGCATATGAGTTTCAGTATTTCAGTCTTGTTTTACAACTAAAATTCATATACATTTTCTAACATATCTCTAAGAATATGAGTTCTAGGGCAACTTCTGGCTCTATCACTTCTTGGACAGCTGATCTGAACAGTTAGGCTGGTTCCACTTACACCAGTGTCCTGTGAGCTCAGCTTGCGTTTGGAGTCTATCTCATTTTCTTTGGTCATTTATTTCATTGCTTCTATTGATTTCATTTAGCTACTTTGTTGCCCAACAGTCTTACACTTTTCCTTTTTTTTTTTTTTGGACAGAGAGACAGAGAGAGAGGGACATATAGGGACAGACAGACAGGAAAGGAGAGAGAAAAGCATCAATTCTTTGCTGTAGCACCTTAGTTGTTCATTGACTGCTTTCTCATATGTGCCTTGATTGGGGGGGGGGACTACAGCAGACCGAGTGACCCCTTGCTCAAGCCAGCGACCTTGGGCTCAAGCCAGTGACCACGGGGTCATGTTTATGATCCCATGGTCAAGCCAGCCACCCTGCGCTCAAGCTGGTAAGCCTGTGTTCAAGCCTGTGACCTTGGGGTTTTGAACCTGGGTCCTCCGCATCCCAGTCTGACACTCTACCCACTGAGCCACCACCTGGTCAGGCCTATTGCCTTTTCATGGCCTGTAACTTTTATCATTTTTTTTCCTACTCTCTACCCACAATCTTACTTTCTTTTTACTTCATTAGGCTCTTATTCTCTACTTTTCAGGAGACCTGCTGGGGTCTGAAAAAGTGCTCTATCAGTTTGTGACATGATACCAATCTCAGGAAATGCACTGGTATTTAAAACATGGCCCATCAGACATAAAAGAGTGACTCCAATGGTATAGCAGGCTTAGTTATCTTGAGGTCATATTTGCTGATACTTTGAGACTAGAATCTAAGGAAATAATAGAGGGGCAGAAAGGTTCCTGAAGCATCTTTAAAATGCAAAATTCTGACTAAATTATACTAAGCAATATGAGTGAAGAGTTTTTGGGTACCTTGCATGGGAAGTCCTCTTCAAATGCCAAGTATTAGTATTCCTGTCATTATAGAGTCCCAGGGCAGGGAGGCACTGAGGAATTTGCAATTGAATATCTTCCTCCAGGCTCTTTAGCACCTTCTAAAGATTTCATAAATCAGGGAATATGCCACGGTTTGCTGAAGGGATAAGTGTTTGAGAGGTGATGAAGTTTACTGGAGAATTTAGAGTTCAGTTTTATTTGAACTAAAGCTGTGAATGGACCTACAGTGCTGAGGATCCTTCTGGGCCTGTTTAAATAGTAGCTCCAATTCCCTTCTTAAATAGTTTTGTGTGTCGGCCAGGGAGGGCTACAAATGCTGATCTGTATTGCACGGGGCCCTGTCTTGGGACAGGGCATGGTATGAACTGCTTGCAACCTAATCCTTTAAGTACCAGCTCAAGTCACACACCTGGTATGAAGTTTTTCTTGACAACTCCAGGGCCTGCTGGTCCTTCCCTCCTTTGAACTCCTAGGCGCTTGGTGGTGTTGCAGTGTTAATTTAGCCTTTCGAGTAAGTATGTGTAACAAGATGGATAATTTTGTCCACCGGAAATTCTGGAAGCTGCTGCTGCTACTTGGGAGAAGAATGATATTTCCAGCAGCTGCCTGATGAGGTTGGTCACTCGTGAAGAGTCATCACTCTTGGGAGTGCAGTATGGAGTGGAGGGAACTCTCTGGGTGCGAAACAGTAGGACAGAATTTAAGCAGCTTCTCTCAGTGTGGGCTGCAGGGAAGAGAAACAGATGGATATCTAGAAATGGTGAGCAGACCTTCCTGCTCGTGTGTGGGTGTGTGTGGGGGGGCTGCATTCAACAACCATAGCTAGTATCTAGTTTAGTCTTAGAGTTGCTCTATTAGTTTTTGTGTTCATCACATATTTATTGAGCTCCTATTATGAGCCAGGCGTTGTTCTTGGTCTGCAGACTTAGAGTGAATAAGACAGATATTCTGGTGGGGAACGAAGACAATACATAACAGACAAGTAAAATGGAAACAGAAAAGATAATGCAAGAATTATTAGATTTATGAAGAAACTAGAACAGAAGAATGTGGTGGAAAGTGATTTTGTCTAACTTTTATGTGGGTTACATGTATATGGCTTCATCTCCCAAAGTAAATGTGAACATCCCAGCCCTATGCTTTATATACCTTAATATTCTCCATTCTTCCCACAAGCTACTTTATGCCTTTTTAGGTAGTTAATAAGAATACAGTCTGTAATGAGACAATTTGTTGTGTTTCCTAACCATTTTTGTGCCATAGATGCTTTTGGTAGTATGATGAAGTCTTTGTTACCTTCTCAGAACAGTTTTCAAAACACACAGAATAAGACACGTAGGCCTACTTTGGAAACTAATAAATTCAGTCTTCAGTCCTGATTCCAGGTCCATGTTCACTGAGAGACAATATGAGGGTTCTCCATAGGAAATATTGTGAAGGAGAAACTAAGCTTTGCACATCATAGCTCTTTCTATTTCTACAATTTGTATGAAACTGAGCACAATGACCAAATGTCTAACATTTAGGGGAAAAGACCAATGATTTTTCTGGACTTACCTATCAGGTGAGATTGGACACAAATAGCGAAGTTGGTAAAATGAAGATCCAGAGAGGAAATGCCAGTGCACTGGTTTGTTATTCTCCTAGCTAAGCTGTGGACCACTGGTTTAGAGTGGGAGGTATGCACCTGGGAAGGTAATCACCATTCTGGAAATAATTACTATGACATAGGTGGAGAAGAAGTGAGCCATAATGCCCAGACAGGATGGAACTTGCCTGGAGCTTTTACAGAGAACTTCCTCAGAGGGGGCACAACTACAGCAGGGCACAGGTCAGTGAACTAGGACCCAAGCAGAAACACAACAATCCCTATAAAGGTCCAGAGGCTGTGGTGGAGGATGCACACTAGAAGTCTCTAGGCTTTTCTGGAAGCAGAATTTTAGAGGGAATTCCCCACAAAATTACAGATTATTCAGCAACAAGTCTAGTTTTTCAATAGAGTTGTTCTAATTGAATAGGGTTTCCTTTTTGGATTTAACTTGAGTAACTCAACAATGTATAGGAAAACAACAGAACCACATGCCTTGAGGCTTGTGACTCTCAAAGAGCAGTAATTGCCTGGTGGTAGAGTTGTTGGCACCACCTCCTGTATTCTTTCCATTATTTTCTAGTCTTTTATGGGCCATCAACTGGATGTGCCCCACAATGACCTCACACTCAACATTTCCAATGCTGATGTTATCTTCTCTCTATCCTTTGTTGGTTTATGATAACATTCTTTTTTAAGTTACATTAATTAAAAAACAATGGAGCTTTTAAAAAATCTTTCTCATCATGGTTTGCAAGTCCTATGGTTCATATGCTTAAAGCAAATTGCATATCTTCCTTATTTAAGAGGAGCAACTCTTGAGTAGGACATTATTATCTCATTACTGGATTTTTACCTTAGTCTTGTGAGGTAGGTTCTATTTTTTTGCATTTTTTAAAAATTAAAATTTTTTTTTTCCCATCTCTGAACTCCACCCTTTCCAATTTGGGAAACAAATGCAAGCTATCCCAAATGATGTTTAAGATTCTTTATATTAATTTGTTTTTTCCTTGACACAAGTCATGTTTTCTTGCTCTTTTCATGCCTGATAATTTTTGATTAAATGCCAAATATTATAAATTTTACAAGAGTCGCTACTGGGTTTGGGGTTTTTTGGGGGGTGGTTAATAATTTAAATACTTCTGGGCTTTGGTCAGGGGTGTAGTTAGTTGGTTGGCACCAGTTTGATCCTTTTGAGGCTATTTTTAAGCATTCTTAAGCAGGTCTAGAGCAGCTTGTTGTCTGCCTAATTTGGCACCATTACTAAGGCAATACCCTTCTTTTTTTTTTTCTTTTGACTGAGATAGAGTCAGGGACAGATAAGGACAGACAGACAGGAAGGAAGAGAGATGTGAAGCATCAGTTCTTCATTGCAGCATCTTAGTTGTTTGTTGATTGCTTGTTCATTGATTGCTTTCTCGTATGTGCCTTGATGGGGTGGGGCTACAGCAGAGTGAGTGACCCCTTGCTCAAGCCAGTGACCTTGGGCTTCATGTAAGTGACCTTGAGCTTCAAGCCAGTGAACTTTGGGCTCAAGCCAGTGACCAGGAGGTCTTGTCTATAATCCAACACTCATATCAATGACCCTGCGTTCAAGCTGGTGATCCCACACTCAAGCCAGAGACCTTGGGGTTTTGAACTAGGGTCTTCCATGTCCCAGTCTGATGCTCTATCTACTGCGCCACCATTTGTTCATGCAGCAATACCCTACTGAGGCCTCTCCTCCATGCTCCTTGTATTTTGAGGTCTTATCACTCTGGCTGGCAGAAATAGGAACTCTTCCTAGCCCTGCGGGAGTTCCGGGGACTGTTCCTTCTGCTTCTTTCAGGCGACTCTTTCTCAGGTGTAGTAGTTTCTTCACACACTGTTGTGAAGTACTCTGTCAAAGAAGCAAGGAAACCTGTCACGGTCCAGCCACGACTAGTCTATTCCGGGGTCTCGAACGGGAAAAGGTATGGATTTGAATAAATTATAGACAGAGACTTAAAGATATATACATACAGGTGAGTTCAGGAGGACGGCATGGAGAACAGTCTCTACTGTTCCTGAGCCATAACATGGCTCCTCCCAAAGGTGCATCCATCTTTATTCAGGGAAAAAACGTGGTCCATTAGCAATTCAATTGTTTCCAAGACAACTCAAAGACAACCTCCACCATACCATTCAAATCTAACTTTACACCAATAAGAAACTAGCTTCCAGCCTCTTCTGGAGAACATGGGTGGGACAGGCGAGAATCAGGTATAGCTCTTTGTTAACTAGACAGGTGAGGTGAGTTAGTCCCAGCACCTCTGTCCCTAAGATATCCAGATTGTAAAAATACCGTTTATATTTCAGTTCCCAACAGATTTGTGAACTTGCTTTCTCTCTGCATGTCTCTTTTTTACAGTACTCTGATCTGGTCGCTCTAGTGGCCGTGGTCTCCTGATTTTCAATTCTGTGTCCTTTACTTAGGCAGACTGTCTACTCTGTTTGACTTCCCTGTCACTTGGCCCCACTGGAAAACTCTCTCTTGCTTGAGACAGGAGTGAGAGGGTTACTTGCAGAGCTCACCCTGTTTACCTTCTGTTGTAGTAATATAAAGTTATAGTAATTAAATATATAGAAATATAAAAATATGGAAGATATATAAAAGTAATTAAAAGGATATTAAAAATAATTATTAAAATTAAATAAAGTTATTCCAATTGGATAGGAATTAATATAGTGGCTTAGTGCCATAACTCTGTAATGTGATAAACAGACTCTGACTTTCAAGCAGAGCCCAGTTAGTATGTGTATGTAAAGTTATACATAGATAAGAAGTGGCTTGGTGTTATTTACATTAACTTTGTAAATTAATGAAAATAAGAACATCTTAAAAAGTGGTTTAATGTAAACATTTCAGTAGATTGACATAAAGGGGGTTCCCTGCGAGGAACTCCCAAAAAGGTGGTCTGAGGTGATAATCCTGTAGATTGACACCTGTTAGAAGGCGTTGGCCAGAAAAGGTACTAAAGCTGAGGGGACCCCTGCTGAGGTAGTCGCCCAGACTCCAACGTTGATGTGGACTGTCTCCACGCAGCTCTGAGCTCTGACCAAAGCCAGCCGAGAGGAGCACGCCGACGGGGCCCCCTTAAGCTGTACCCAGGCACACCAAAAGGATTTGTGAGTAATAAACTGCCTGTGTGCTTATTGCAACTAATTTGTGTGTCGGTCGTGTCTTTCCTCCGGTGGCATTTAACAGTAGCATCCTCATAGCCGCCTCAAGAGTAGTCTCGAAGAGGCTGCCAGCCCTGCTGATAAGCAGGAGTGTCCCACTGCATGGGGAAGTCGAATCAGGGACGCCTGATCGACGTAGAGCTTGGGCTCTATTGGGACACCTTCTCTCAGACATCACTGACCTATGCTACGTGTTGTCCAAAGTCTGTAAAGTTTTTTTTTTTTATGTATTTTTTAAAATTTTTCTTCTTTTCCAAATTAAGACAGGTGAGAAATTCCAGTCCCTGTTAATCTGTTATGATGAGTAGAAGTCAATACCTCTATAATTAGGCTGCAAATACCTGTGTATCCTTACCTCTTACTATTTTAGGATTTGAATTATTATATATATAAATGTTTATTTTATTGACGTTAGTGAGAGGAAGGGAGAAAACAGGAGAGAGACAGGAACATCTGTTCCTGTATGTGCCCTGACCCAGGATTGAACAGGCAACCTCTGCACCTCAGGACTATGCTCTAACCAGCTGAGCTATCCAGCCAGGGCTGGGTCTGAATTATATTATATTTTAGTTAGATTGCTTATTCACACCTATACTGAAGCCTAGCATGATCAACATTTCACATTTTTGAGTGGTTAAAAAAAAGTGTCTGTCTCTCTTGCAGATAATATATCCAATAGATAAAGAAATGTTACATAAATTCTAGACATAGCAATAGTCATACTTGAAAGAGCATATTTATCCTTTAAAATACATGTAGAATAAAACCAATTTATCTCTTCAATTGATAAGATGAATGAGAAATACTGAGTGAAAATTAGTTCTCTCTAATATCCACCACTCACATCTCACCATGTCCCACCTTGCTCCTCATTCAGTAGATGCTTGCTAAATATCATACCAACTTCAGGAGCTAAGGGATTATTACAGAACTCCTTGTGGCCTTCTGAGTATTACTGATACATGGTACCTTTTAGCTGTAATGGTAATGGAGGTTTCTTCCAGTTGGGATATTGAAATCTACCATAACTCATATTAAGTCATATTATAAGGCTATTAATGCATGATCCGTTCTCAGTTCAACAGTAATTGAGGGCTTAAGGTGGCAGTGATCCAATCTCTGAAGTTTACACTTCTAGATTCAGAAAGAATTTTCTTAAAGTACAAATAAATCAAGCAGCTTTTGTTCCTACATGTTCAGACTTATGCAAGGAAAAAAATTGATATTCAAAAACAATGAAAAATAACTTTTTATATGAAGTTCTGAATGTTAAATCCACTGTATGCATCATAATTAAGATATATTAAAATAAGTTTTTAGATGACCAGAACTTTTTCTTTCTTTTTTTTTAACAAGGAAAATTTGAGTGAGAATATTCAACTATTTTATCATAAATGAATAGGAAGTATAAACACAGCATGATATATACTGAAATATACAGATGAGAGTTTTAGCAACCTTCTTTTTGTAATATGGATATTTTAGACTCCTGCTTTTTTTAAACTTTAAAAAATCATGGTAAAATATAATCACATAAAATTTATCATCTAACAATTTTAAATGTATAGTTCGGTGGCATTATATACATTCACATTGTTATGCAGGCTGTTTTAAAATGTATTTTTTTATTTTTCAATTACAGATGACATATTATATTTTTTAGTTTCAGGTGTACACCCCAATGATTAGACATTGTATAACTTACTAAGTGAACATCCTGATAAAAGTTGTTCCCATCTGACACAATACTAGTCATTAGAATATTATGCTGTACTTTACATCCCCATGACTATACTGTAACTACCAATTTGTACTTTTTACTCCTTTCACCATTTCTCTCATACCCATTCTCACCTTTCTGAATTCTTTTTCCTTTTTGCAGTTCTAATTGGGTGTTATTTGCTTCCTTAGATTCCAAATCCCTTTTTATTTTATTTTTTCTTAAGTGAGAAGTGGGGAGGCAAAGTGACAGACTCCTGCATGCACCCTGACCAGGATTCACTGGATAAGCCCCCTACCAGGGGATGCTCTGCCTATCTGGGGCCGTTGCTCAGAAACTGAGCTATTTAGTACCTGAAGCGAGGCCATGAAGCCGTCCTCAGTGCCCAGGGCCAACTTGCTCCAAACAAACCATGGCAATGGGAGGAGAATAAAGAGATAGAGATAGAGAGAAGGGAGAGGGGAAAGGAAGGGGAAAGAGAAGAGAAGCAGATGGTCATATCTCCTGTGTGCCCTGACCAGAAATCAAACCCAGGACATCCATATGCTGGGCTGATGCTCTACTACTGAGCCAACCAGCCAGGACCCCAAATCCCAGTTATGATTCTCTTCATCTACCCTACTGTTAATTCCCTATAAATTATTATTCTGTATAACCTTCATTTCTATGTGGTTCCATTTTATAGTTTTCATGTCCTTTTTTATGATGATGAAATTCTGAGTATATCTACTCAGTTCACTGAGCATCTCTAAGTTCACTGAGTATCCTTATAACCAGTGCTTTGAACTCTGCATCTAGTAGGTTGCTTGTTTCCATGTTTAGTTCTTTTTTCTGGAGTTTTGTTCTCTTCTTTCATTTGGGACATATTTCTTTGTCTCCTCATTTTGGCTGCTTCCCTGTGTTTGTTTCTATGTATTAGGTAGAGCTGCTGCATATCCTGGGCTTGGTAGAGTCATTTAATATAGTAGGTATCCTGTAGAGTTCCAAGGCAAAGCCACCCCATTCACCCAAGCTAGGCACTTCAGGTGTGCCCCTCGTGTGGGCTGTGTACACCCTCCTGTTGTAGTTAAGCCTTGATTACTGTTGGTACTTTAATTTATTATTATTATTATTATTATAGAGACAGAGAGAGGGTTAGATAGGGACAGATAGACAGGAACGGAGAGAGATGAGAAGCATCAATCATTAGCTTTTTGTTGCGACACCTTAGTTGTTAATTGATTGCTTTCTCATATGTGCCTTGACCGTGGACCTTCAGCAGACCGAGTAACCCCCTGCTTGAGCCAGCGACCTTGGGTCCAAGCTGGTGAGCTTTCCTCAAACCAGATGAGCCGCTAAAGCTGGAGACGCTGGCTACCTCGAGGTCTCAAACCTGGGTCCTCCGCATCCTAGTCTGACACTCTATCCACTGCACCACCACCCGGTCAGGCTACTGTTGGTACTTTAATAGGAGGGATTTACCTCCAGGTTGACTGTCTGCAAGAACTGGCTGAGGCCACCCTGGAGGATCAGCTGGACAGGGGCTCACCCCACAGAGCAGGACTTACTTCAGTGGAGCTCTGGTGCTTGCTGAGTCCATCCCTGAATATGTCACTTGTGGAGGTGATTGGGTGGTGATACTTTGAAGTGATCTGAAGGTGTGCCAACTCTGGGGCCTCCCAGGAAGTGCAGGCCAAAGCTAACCTCTGCCAGTGTTCTGCACGGGGCCACCTGGCATGAGCTACAGAGGGATCTGATGGCTGCTATTTGTGCTGGGCTTGGGGGTGCCTAGGAGAAGCCAGGCTGCAAACCATTGCTGGCTACTGCTCATGCTGGGCCTGGGGCCATTTAGTGAGAGGTATGAGGCACACCAAGGCCAGACACTGTTTGTTTGAGGGATTTTCGGAAGGTCAGAAGCATGAGCCAAGATAGGCTATTTGTATAGAAAAGTCAATGGAAACAGCTTGAGTGGGCCCACAAATTGGGTGGGGTGGGGGGAGCGTGTCTCGGGAAACCACCAGGGTGGTAAAACAGTGATAGTAGGTTGATGGAGGTTCATATATGGCATCCACCTGCCAGCTCTGTGGGGAACGGGAAATAGGGACAGGGCTCAGAAAAGTAACAATGGCCTCTGACATTTCTGTCTGGGAGAAGTCTGTCTCTCTAGCTCTCACTCTGATGTTGGACAGTTCAGTTCCTCCCCATATGTGCCTGGTGTCTTTCAAGCTGCTGTCCCAGTGCTGGAGCTCAGAGCGAGTGAGAGAGTAAGTATATGCACATGCCCTTCAAGTGGGACTGTCTGGGACTCTTGCAGCTCTTTGTTTTCCTCAGCTTTAATCCCTGTTGGTTTTTACAAGCAGAATTTATGGGAACTTCTTTTCCTGGCACTGGAACCCATGGCTGGGAGGCCTGGGGGGGCCTGGGACCCTTGCTCCTTGGGGGAATCTCTGCAGCTGAGATATTACTCCCAATCTTTATCCACCACATGTGGGTGTGGGGCCAGCCTGTCCCATGTCTCTACCGGTATCCATGTGGCTTCTTCTTTATATGCTCAGTTGTAGGACTTCTATTCAGCTACACTCCTGGTGGTTCTGAGTGATGGCTTTCTGTAGTTTAGTAGTAATTTTGATATCCAGAATTTTTTTCTTAGTTTCATGGTAAATATATTCTTGTGTTATAAAATATCTGGAATTATAATTTGCCAAGCAATTATAAAATGTTTGCTCTTGAAGTGAATACATAGGTCTTATTCAAACAGAAGAACAGTAATTTTTGAAGTACCAAATATAATTAAATAAAATAAAAACTGTCCTACTATCAGTATTTACCATTTATTAACATTGACAAAGTTTTAAGACAATTTGCCCTAATTTTTCATGTAGTTGGAATGTTATTTTGTTGCTTCCAAATGAGATTTAGAGTAGGCTCAGAACTCTTGTCATTTTCAATAATACAAGCCCCTCTGGTTGCTCTTTAATCTTCAAAAGTCTAAGTTGAAAAATATGTCTAGTCAAATGCAGTGGGGTTAGCGGGCCTGGTTGCCTCACTCTCCTTTTCCGTGCCTAATGCCTCTACTACTCCTCTCTCCTGGCCACTCAGATGACTTTTCTCTAGAGTGAATGGAGGGGAGTGCTTAGAAGAGATCTTTCTTGACTTTCTGACGGGACAAAGGTTTACTTTACCATGGCAGACCTCAGTGGTGCCTCAGTTCTTTGAGGGTATCCCTCCATCTCCTATTATCACATCTATTTTTTTTTCTTTTTTTTTTTTTTTTTTGCATTTTTCTGAAGCTGGAAACAGGGAGAGACAAACAGACTCCCGCATGCGCCCGACTCCACCCGGCACGCCCACCATGGGGCGACGCTCTGCCCACCAGGGGGCGATGCTCTGCCCATCCTGGGCGTCGCCATGTTGCGACCCTCCTGGGTGTCACCATGTTGCGACCAGAGCCACTCTAGCGCCTGGGGCAGAGGCCACAGAGCCATCCCCAGCGCCCGGGCCATCTTTGCTCCAATGGAGCCTTGGCTGCGGGAGGGGAAGAGAGAGACAGAGAGGAAGGCGCGGCGGAGGGGTGGAGAAGCAAATGGGTGCTTCTCCTATGTGCCCTGGCCGGAATCGAACCCGGGTCCTCCGCACGCTAGGCCGACGCTCTACCGCTGAGCCAACCGGCCAGGGCTTACACATCTATTTTTTTAATTTATATTTTATGTTATTTTGGGGACATTACCATCACATCTTATACACGAGTTTCCTTGATGTGGGTGAGTGCATCTCCTATTGCGATCACTTGGTCATCATTTTCTGAGAATTCCAGCAGTTCCTCCAGTAGATTTCTGCTGATGTTTCTTTGCCCTCCAGGAGGCTCTCTTGCATAGGATCTAAGATGACTTTGCCAATTCCTTCCTCACAACCCACATTTAGTGTATGAGAAATGTACGTCTAAGACTATCCGGCCTGACCTGTGGTGGTGCAGTGGATAAAGCGTTGACCTGGAAATGCTGAGGTCGCCGGTTCGAAACCCTGGGCTTGCCTGGTCAAGGCACATATGGGAGTTGATGCTTCCAGCTCCTCCCTCCCTTCTCTCTCTCTGTCTCTCTCTCTGTCTCTCTCTCTGTCTCTCTCTCCTCTCTCTCTCCCTCTCTGTCTCTCTCTCTCTCCCTTTCTCTCTCCTCTCTAAAATGAATAAATAAAATAAAAAAAAAAGACTATCCATAAGAATGATACTATTTTTCAAACTATGGCTTGTACTCTGCTGCCCCAATCAGACTATTGTGCTTTAAGATTACTCAGTGACTCAGACACTGCAGTTTACTCTGTCTCTCAAACTTTAAGGGACACATTTCAAACTTTCTGAATAGTCTCCTTAGAGTCCTTACAGTCAGGCTTGAGTTTAGAAGACAATACCACATTTCCACTCCTCTCGAAATGGGGTGGATAGAGACTCAACACAGCTATAGTTGTCTCTAAAAAAATCTCTCTAATGTCCAATGCCTCTTGGCACTCCAATTTTAAACTTTTTATATCTATTGTAGGTTAGGGAGGTCATTGTTACAACCAGTTTTTCTAGCCACTTTCTTTGCTAATTCTCCAAAAGTGGTATGGAATTATGTTTTTGAATGTTTGAGCAATTGGCATTTACTTGTATTAAGATCTCAGCTGATGGTGATTTCAAGATGGCAGTGGAGTAG
The DNA here is from genome assembly GCF_036850995.1 of Saccopteryx leptura. Lineage (NCBI taxonomy): Eukaryota > Metazoa > Chordata > Mammalia > Chiroptera > Emballonuridae > Saccopteryx > Saccopteryx leptura. The sequence continues at coordinate 69,830,187 of NC_089506.1, read as the reverse complement.
GTGGTGTTCCAACTGCCAGCTCCCAAGATCAATTTGGATTACAACTTAATTTAAGAGCAATCATCTTGAAAAACCAACTTTGGACTAAACAAAGATGAATCTATACCCAAGGATCACAGAAGAAGCCCCACTGAGACTGGTAGGAAGGGCAGAGACACGGAAAGGGCTGCCTGCTCCCAGGAGCAAGTTGCAGCAGAGGGCCCAGAGGGACTCTCACTGCAGGGAGGTTCGCCCTGAGGAGGGAAGGTCCTGAGTCCCAGGCTGATGCCCCACCCTAGAGCCCCAGAGCCTGGAGGAGGTGCCCACACAGCATTTGGCAATAAAAAGAGCCAAGGTTTCTGTCTGCAAGAAAGAGACAGTGCTGTCAGAGATGCAGGCTCCATCTTAAAGGGCCAGCACAGAAAATCCCCATTAACAGCCACTTACCTGGGGCTCTGTTGGGAAAATAAGTGTGTTAGGCTTGCTCACCTGGTACTTTGTCTGATTGTTGTTTGTCCTCAGGGTCTCAGGGTGGCAGAATGTAAATTGCGGATTGCCTGCTGCCATTGGGAGGGACCCTTTGTTGCTATTGTTTTGCCAGAGAAGGGTTCCTACACCCTGCCTGTTTTGCTTGTGAGTCCTGAGAGAAAGAGAGAGAAGCAGTTTTCCCTGCCTGACTGCTAGTCCACTGTTGCAGGACTCTAATAACTGGGATGGCCCATCATCCTCTGGCTCCACAGTTCTTTACTGTCTGCCCAAATCCATTGTGAACCTGCATGGCCATAACCACTGGCCTTACAGGCTCTGGTAGAGGGAGGGCTGAGAGGACTAAAGTTGTGGAAGGAGAGTGTGAAGTTAGTGGTCCAGGGAGAGATACTGTGGGGAACAGCCACTGTAGCCCCTGTGCTGAGTCATTCTCCAATACTACAGCTGCCATCTTTCTTGGGTGGAGCAGTCCCCTCAGAGTGGCACCAGCCTAGGGAAAGCAACTGCCTCACACTCACACTCAGGAATCCCTCTTTTCCCACCCTATGGAGACTGGGTCGTTCTGAGAAGCCAGGAAGCAGGGAACCTGTCAGTGACTCAGTTTTCTAACCTTGCGGCTGGAGCTTTCCCCGCACACTCCTGAGTCTATTACTGGTGCTTCTGCCACACAGGAGATTCAGTAGAAACTGCCCAACCTGCAGGAAAACCACATCTCTGGGTCTCAGAGGCCACACCCACCAGACTCCTGGGGCCATACCTTACTGAGGTCTGTGAAAAAGTCTGGACGATTTACACGTGGGGCTGAGGGGTGGAGCCACACTCACCACCCTTCCTAATCCCTGAATTGCAGCAGGTTCTAGACCAGGGGTTGGGAACCTTTTTGGCTGAGAGAGCCATGAATGCCACATATTTTAAAATGTAATTCTCTGAGAGCCATACAATGACCTGTGTACGTTACACATTATCCAATAAAAATTTGGTGTTGTCCCTAAGGACAGCTGTGATTGGCTCCAGCCACCTGCAACCATGAACATGAGCGGTAGGAAATGAATGGATTGTAATACATGAGAATGTTTTATATTTTTAATATTATTTTTTAATTAAACATTTGTGAGCCAGATGCAGCCATCAAAAGAGCAACATCTGGCTCGTGAGCCATAGGTTCCCAACCCCTGCTCTAGACTTTACTCTTTTATTTCAGTGGCTGAGCTCAGCAAGCAGCCAGCAGACAGAAGCTGCATGAGGCAGGACTCGGGGGACCTTGACCTTTTAAGTGGACCTTCCCCTAGTCCTAGGGTAAAAGCCAGACTAGGAGTGCAGCTTGGTATTTCCAAGTGAACCTGGCTTAGCAAGGCAGCCACAAACTCTGGATTGCTTGTAGCTCCAAGAAGGTTACTGAGGGTCAATTATGGGCAGTGTTTCTCACTGGTCTGTACTAGGTTCCTGCCAGGGAGGCCCAAGGATGGCACATCTGGTGGCCAGCTGCAGAGAGCATTGGTTCCAGACCTAATGACTCTTGCCGTGTGTCCTAAGGGAGGGTTCGTTGGACACCAGGCCCAGTTGAGGCAAGTTCCACTCTCTGTGGTCAACACCAGCACAGTGGCTTGTGCATATTGGAAAGGTGGAGCTTCATAGTCTGCTGGTCTGAGTGCTGGATATCCTGCCCTGCTGGGCTAGATTCCACAGGGGGAAGGGAAAAAGACTTGGAGCATGAACACTGAAAGTGTGGGTCTCCACAAACCTATTGTTTGGTTTGGTTGAGGAGCTTAGCTACTTTATGGGGGAGCACAGTCAGCCTCAGAGGAGGACTCTCTTAACCTTCCTCCTTGAGATCAGCGTCTTATCAGCTATAAGAACTTCTGCAGAGGGAACTCTAAGCCCCACTCAATCTGAACCGCTGCTCACCTTGCTGGGGAGAAATAGAATTGGAATATCCAACAGTGTCTGAGGGATTAGACACTGGAGTAGGTGCCACTTTCTCTGTACTGAGCTCCTGACCAAGAGACCCCAGAAGTAGGAGGTTCTATTAATGTTGTATTCCCAACCTCAGCTACTCTAACACATCAAGCTTGCAACCTATAGAGGGGTTGGGGGACATGATGCCAGTCTGTACCCATACCACAGTCTTTCTATAGAAGACTCGATGGGAAGACCGGGCAGCTATAAGAGGAGGTGGAGCAGCTGAAAAGTGGAGGCAAATTTTAGAGAGCCTGGGCTTATATGCAGCTGCTGTCATCTCTAAACAGGAGGAAGCTTATCCTTATACACAGGTTGGCCCCTCCCACACTACCCAGGCACAGAAAATGTAGATACAAACAGCAAACAGAGCAGTAGCTCCAGATAGGTAGCCCAGAGCAGGTTACAAATAATGGCTGATAGCAATGCGAGAAGACCCAGAACCAATACAACCAGTAGTGGGTGGCAGACAGCATCAAAACTAGACTCAGCTAGTTACACGAGCAGCATGCCCAAAGGAGGAGTCCAGCAGGCATCCGACACTGTGGAGAATAAATAGACCCAATAGGATAGACACTGAACAGAGTCTAATACACATTATCAAGGTTGACCCCTAAAGCCAGCCAGCCAAAAGGGATAACTGCACCCATGAAAGAACCAACAGCATTCAATATTCGCATACAACAGAAGGGTAGATATTACTCTCAAGAAGCATTCCTAGAGCAAGGAACTCAGGTGTCCTGGAAGTCATTACCACTGAGCCCATCTTCCTCATAAAGACACCAGAACAAATTTCAAAGTCAGAACAGATCTACCTAATACATAGACAAAATGGGCAAAAAAATATGACCCAAATGAAACAATAAGAGAAATCCCCAGAAAAAAAGAACTAAATGAAATGGAAGTAACCAAACTACAAGACTTAGAGTTTAAAATAATGATTATTAGGATGCTCAAAGATCTTAGAGCAACAATGGATGGTCATAATGAAGTATCTAAATAAAGAGATAGCAAGCATCAAAAAGGACATTGAAATAATTTTAAAAAACCAGTCAGAAATGACAAATACAATATCAGAAGTGAAGACTGCACTAGAAGGAATCAATTCAGGCTGGATGAAACAGAGGATTGAATCAGCGATTTAGAGGACAAGATAAATTTATGCACAGAAGCAGAGTAGCAAAAAGAAAATGGGCTCAAAAAGTCTGAGGAAACTCTAAGAGAGCTCTGTGACAACATAAAGAGAAACAAGATCCACATCACAGGGGTTCCTGTAGGAGAAGAGAATGAACAAGGGATAGAGAACCTGTTTGAAAAAAATCATAGCTGAAAATCCCTATAAATTGATGAAGGAAAAAGTCACACAAATTCAAGAAGCACAGAGTTTCATTAATGATCCCAAGGAGGTCTACACCAAAACACATTATAATTAAAATGACAGAGTTAAGAGACAAAGAAAGAATACTAAAAGCTGCAAGAGAAAAGCCGTTAATTACCTACAGAGGAGCCCCCTTAAGGATGACATCTGTTTTCTCAATAGAAACACCTGAGGCCAGAAGGGAATGGCAAGAAATATTCAAAGTGATGCAAAACAAGAACCTACAACCAAGACTACTTTATCCAGCAAGGCTATTATTTAAAATTAAAGGAGAAATAAAAAGCTCCCCAGACAAAAAAAGACTCAAAAAATTCATTACCACCAAACCAGTACTGCAAGAAATATTAAGGGGCCTGCTATAAAAAGAGCAAAGGAAAAAAGAAATTGAGAGAAAGAGAATTGTGGAATTAAATAATAAAATAGCAATAAATAAGTACATATCAATAATAACCTTAAATTTAAATTGATTAAATACTCTAATCAAAAGACATATGGTAGCTGCATGAGTAAGAAAACAGGACCTGTACATACCATATTTTTTGCTCCATAAGACACATTTTTTCTCCCCAAAAGAGGAGGGGGAAATGCCCATGCATCTTATGGAGTGAAAAATACGGTATTTTATTAAATACTTTAACACATCATTTGGTTCAGAATATTTTTTTCTTATTTTCCTCCTTAAAACCCTAGGTGTGTCTTATGGTCAGGTGCATCTTATGGAGTGAAAAATACAGTATGTTGTCTACAAGAGACCCACCTCAGAACAAAAGATACACATAGACTGAAAGTGAAGGGATGAAAAAAAGCATTTCGTGAAAATGGAAATGGAAAAATAATCTGGGGTAGCAGTACTTATATCTGACAAAATAGCCTTTAAAATGAAGGCTATAGTTAGAGATAAAGAAGGACACTACATAATGATAAAGGGAGCAATCCAACAGGAGAATATAACCATTGTAAGTATTTATGCATCTAATATAGGAGCACCTAAATATATAAAGAAGATTTTGATGGACATAAAGGGCAAGATCAATAGCA